>NC_136061.1:503519859-504747004 GCF_964261635.1 Lissotriton helveticus | reverse complement strand
CCTATTAGCTTAAGAGGAGGAGACAGAACGATGAGATTATGAAGATTAGAATCTAGATATATTATTGATCTTTGTACTAAAGTACCTGGGGGCCTGAATAGTAATGAGGAATTAACAGTACAAATTTCGGATAAAGGGCTCTTTATCCAAGCGAGGTGGTGAATATGTAGTAGAAATAAGGGAAGAGGGATCCACATGTATACTAACTATAAGATATAGTATGTACTCTGTGTACGTTGACATAAGACCGAGTTGCCTTGTATAAGTTCTGCACTCTAAGTTTTGATTAAATAATGAAATGTATAGTAGTAGGAAGACTATGATGGATTGTCCCAAAGAAACGTGATAGAAAAAGTAACCTCAGTATATGGTTTAAATAGTTTATTCGTGATTTATGTTTAATTTGATGGAGGTGAGGTGCGCGTTTGTTTATTTATTTATTTATTTATTTATTTATAAAATTATTTGTATACATTGGGCTAATGACACATGTAAAGCCCATACAGGGCATAATGAATTCTGAAGGCGCTTTACTAAGATTGGATGAAGCCCATATAGGGCGTGATTATGGAATGAGCAATAAGAATGTATTTATATTCTTGTGTATCGTAAATATGGGCAAATGAACACTAAGTACACATGTACTGATGTATATACTTAGTTTATGGTGCACCGTTACAAAATGGTGCCTACGTTTGTACTAATGTACTTGTCCTTTGTTGATGCTTATGCTCTAGTAGCAAGTGATCACCGTGTAACAATAATAAAAAGATGTCAGTTTTTGGCGCGCCCTCGTACCACAGAGGACGGCGAATGCCGAAACGCGTCTGGTGCGTGTGAGAGTCAAAATAAAATCTATGACTCTCCCCCCGTGAGTGCTGTGTCTTTTTGAATTGCGAAGAAGACGAGGAGCGTGATGTTTGCGGGAGCACCCCCCGCATACAGCACCCGTGTATGAGTGCGTGAGTCTGGTGCAAGAGGAGCGGCGATATATATATATATATATATATATTACCTACTGGCGGTCGCCAGTAGGTATATATAGTTAGGATTTGTTCCCTATGGGATTTTTGAAAATTCTATGTCTAATAACTGTGGCGTTTGTGGACGGAATTGGCTGAAATTTTCAGGAAAATGGAACATTTTGTTTCTGAGCAGCCCCTGAAAATTTGGGGGGGGTTCATCAAGGGGGAGCCGAGAAAAAAGGGGGGTCCCAAAACGTGTTTTTCCAATGTTAATTTCCATAGGGCGGTTGGCCTCACTTTTAGCCCGAACGGCTGAATGGATTTGCACGAAACTTGGCAAAATTGTAGGGACTGTTAGCCCGATGTGCCTTTGCTAGGTCTCAATATATGTGCTCCAGTGGATTTTGAGAAATTAACGTTAAAAAAAAGATATATATCTGTAAGCGCGCTCTGGGCAGCGCTCCGGTTCGCGTACTTTACGCGTAACGGAACTTCGCGAAGCGAAGCTGATTGGCTCTCCAGTGTCTGTCAACATTCTAAACAGTCCGGAGCGGCCGCCATCTTGTCTCTCGGTAGGATCGAGAGACAAGAGGAGGCCAAAACAAAGGGGGAAATGACCATAAGGGGGCATAGTAGATCCTCCCTGACCCCCTAGGTTTGATGTGGAGGCTTTAAAAGGGCCCCGTGGGTGGGGAGCGCCCGGTTCGCGAACCGGGAAGCGTTCTGGGGAGCGTACTATAAGGAAAAAAGAATGATAGACTTTTCAAATACTGTATGTTAATTGATTGTTGGTTTTGTTGATTATTTTTTAATTTCTTTATTTTTTAAGCAATTATTTATTATTGTGATTGTGTTTCAAAATTTAATAAAATTTCTAACATTTCACTGTCTGAAATGTCGTCATTTTCATTGAACATAGTTTGTAATCTCTGAGGGTGTAAAATGTCCTCATTTTGAAGGAGGTCATCTACTGCTTGCACACATTGCAGTAGTTCTTGGTCCCAAGTTTCATCTATAAATTCTATATAATTTGGAACAATTAATTCTTGGCTGCTCTCTTGCAGGACAATTTGAAATGAAACTTTCTGTTCGCCTTCCATGTTGCCTGAAATTTGGATTAAAAAAATATATATTAGTAGAGATAGGGCACTGTTGGGATTAATTTTAGATTGGCAGTTTTTATCAGTGAATTTATCTTTGGGCAGTGTATAGTATCAGAGTGGAAGTAGGAATATAAAAAAGTGTATGTGATTTAACGTAAGTAATTTCATAATTATACAAGAGAAACCTAACTCCATCCATAACTATAACAGAGAAGTCTATCTAAATCTATAACTACTACAGAGGGATAGTATATAACTATCAGAAAAAGTTTACCATATTAACTTTTGGTGCACAATATACTTCAGTTTTAAAAATAACAACTTACCTTTACAAAGAAGTTGAAGTGATTAGTGAAAATCCAATTGAAATGTACAACAAGAAGTAGTAGTCAAAATGGCTGTGTTTCCTTCTCTTCCTTTATATATATTCAGGTATATAACCAATCAAATGTCAGGTAATAAAAGTAGAAAATGAAAGTAACATTTTCATTGGTTGTCAATTCCAACACTTCAGATGTGTTTTGAGAAGTAATTTACCTCACGGTATTTAGAGAGGTCTACAGGCTAAATGGCTAAATGGAATTTCAATCAAATTTGTGAAAATGATAGGGATTGGTATGTAGTATGAGCTAATCTATATTTGGTGAGAGTGTCTCCAGTCGTTTTTCTGTAAATTACTTTCCCACCTTTTTTGATGGTGCGCTTCCCGGGGAGCGCCCCGGTACGCGAACTGGCGAGCGCCCCGGTACGCGAACCTGAAGCGTTACGGGAGTCCACCATTTTGTGTTTCGGTCGACTTAAGATACAAGATGGAGGGCAAATAATGTTCAGAATGGGTAGAAGGGGGCACGGTAGACTTATCTTGACCCCCTAGGTTTTCTGAGGGTGGCTGAGGAGGCTTATATGTGCGAAAAAAAACATTTTTTTAAAAACATTCGCGAGGTTAGCTTCCGGTTCGCGTACCGGGTAGCGCCCCGGGGAGCGTACTTTGTTGAAAATTAGTGAAAAAAGTTAGAGAAAAATAATAATTGTGAGTGATCAGATGTAAGGTAGCTCTGAGAAGAGCTTTTGGGTTTATGGTACATTTAGGTACTTATAAGTAGGTACCAATGCACAGTCTTAAATTCAGAATGAAAATTCTGTTGCCCTCATCTGAGAAGTGAACTCCATCTCCTCTGTAGATATCTTGCATGTAGTAACGCAAGTTATTGTTGTACATGGAGCCCATTCCATGGTCTCTCATGTAAGCTGAAACAGATTTGTTTACATGCTTCCTCGACTTCTCAATTTGTGGACAAAATTGGTTTGACCACCTCCATTTCTGTCTTTGGCATATATTTGAATATACCAAGGCAGTTTGAGGGAAAAGTGCCATCAATTGCTCAAAGGTGTCCTTTAAAAGCATTTCCAGACCTACCCCAGTCAAAGTGCCCAAATCATTACCTCCACAGTGCACAATTAACAGGTCAGGTTTTGGCAAATGCATAAAGGTTTTCACCAATGGTATCAATTGGTGACATTTTAATCCTCTGTGGCCAAACCACTTAATTTCCACATCTTGTAAATTGAGGTTAGGTAAATTTCTGTTCTCAGCATACCTCTGAGCCCAATAGATGTAACTATGTCCAACAATCCAGACAGAAAACATGGTGAGAGAAAGTTCTGCTGCAGTCAGATGAAGTGTGGCAATGAAATGGCAGTTGAAAAAATAAGAGTTTAAAATGAAAAAAACTGTGGAGTTTCTGTGTTAATGAAGCAGTAACAGTGATTGGTGGATTTTGATTGCTGAAAACAGAAAGTTAGGGTGCATGGATGAGTTCTTTGAAAGATGTATTTTGAGTGGTCAAGAAAAAATCATTAAATGAAAGAATGCACTGGATATGCAGGTGCACTGAGAGTTCAGAGTTCAATTGAAACATTGTTGTGTGAACTTGCAAACACCAGAGGTCTTCCAAGAGGTGGTTGCTATGCAAAAAAGGCAGAGAGGGCAGAGGGGGGAAGGGTTTTGATTTGAAAAAAGTGAGGGAAGAGTTTTGATTGGGTGACATGAGAGATATGTGTGAAGAATTACAGCATTTCTGTGCTTTTGATAGCTGCAGACTCTGGAGTGCATACCTTTTGCTCTGCTGAAGACAAATTGGTGTGTTTCTGAGACTGTTTTGAAACTCATAAAGTAGTTGCTAAGGTGAGAAAAGATTTCTTTAATTTAGATAGAGAATAGTGTGCTTTAAGGAGAAAATTATGAAGAAAGTTGTGTTTTTCAAATGTTGCTTTGTCTCAAGTGTTTTACAAATAGATTTTGTTTCTTTGAGAAATTGTAATTGGAGAAAATGTGAAGTATTAGTACTGACAGGGTTTTTTTTGCATAGGAGCTGTGGAGTGTTTTCAAATTATGAATTGAAAATCGTTTTTGAGGAAAAGGAATGGTTTTAAAATTTATGACAAGGACATAATGGTGTATGCTTCTTTATAAGGCAATTGAGTGTCTCTGATGTTATTTTTCCCATTTTAATGTAAGACCTTTCCCTGTGGAGCAAATTGCTTGTAAATATGGTCCCACCTGTGCATGGCAAATTTAGATTTTGAATGTTTGCGTTACATAGCCATGTTAAAAGTGACCCAAACATGCTGCAAAGGCAATCAAAAAACGCTTTCATGTGTCTTAAGGACATTTTAAGTCATTTCCCCATGTGGAGTGTTTTCAAATTATGACTTGAAAATCGTTTTTGGGGAAAAGGAATGGTTTTAAAATTTATGACAAGGACATAATGGTGTATGCTTCTTTATAAGGCATTTCAGTGTCTCTGATGTTATTTTTCCCATATTAAATTAAAAGACCTTTCCCCGTGGAGCAAATTCCTTGTAAATATGCTCCCACCTGTGCATGGTAAATTTAGATTTTGACTGTTTGAGTTACATAGCCATGTTAAAAGTGACCCAAAAAAGTTGCAAAGGCTTTAAAAAAACACTTTCATGTGTCTTAAGGACATTTTAAGTCATTTCCCCGTGGGCAGTGTTTTCAAATTATGACTTGAAAATCGTTTTTGAGGTAAAGGAATGTTTTTAAAATTTATGTGCGCCATATGCCCCCAAATTTCTTTTTATGGGGTGCAGCAGGGTGTTCTTGAGACACCCCTGCACCCTTGGAAAAATTCCTAATTTGCGATGAGCTAATTGCTAATCGCAAATTGCACCTTCATTCCTATGGGCCTCCTGGCCCATGGAAATGAATGGGTAATTTGCAATTAGCAATTTGCTCATCGCAAATTAGGAATGGTAAAGAATCGCTATTTATTCCTTAAAATTCGCTATTTAGGAAATGCAAAATAGTTTGATGATACATATGGCGGTTCATCTCTAACAAGATAAGAAGCTTAGGGATAGATTTATGATGACTGGCGCAATGAAGTGGACATCACTTACTTCATTGGTAGGCCTTTACATGTATTATCTCCTCTGTATTCTTCATCAAGCGTAACTTTGATCTGCAATCCTGAGTAGGCCTCACCTTAAACAAACCTCTGGATAGGCCACACCTTATCGTCATCCTGAATTAATCATTTAAAATGCTAGGGACAGATTTATGATAGGTGTATGCCTCTTTTGCGCCACTGTGCGTCACTTTTGTGATGCAGCGGCGGTGCAAAAGATTTGCTATGAGGCGACAAAATTACAAATTGATGCATTTAGGCAGATGTGTCATGCTGTAAAAAAACCGTGCCACATGAAACCGATGCAGCAGTGATGCAAAAGATGCACCATGTTGCAAGACAGGCCTCACTTGGGGCCATATGTATCAAGCTAATTAGCATTCGCAAAGGCCGAAATTCTGCGAATTTCGGCCTTTGCGAATGCTAATTAGACAAATGGTATGTATCAAACAAGTTTGATGCAAAATAAGGAATAGCAAAATTTGCTATTTCTTATTTTGCGATTGCACTTAAGGATTTGCAAATTTTGTGATTCCTTAAATGCAATGTATCAAACAAAAAATATGCAAAAAATGGCATTAAGGATTTGCAAATTACCACCAACTTCTAGTTGGTGGTAATTTGCGAATTCTTTTCAAAAAGCTTTTTTTCCAAACAACAAAAGGTGCCATATGACGCCCATACATGCCCTTAGGGCATGTATGTGCGCCATATGCCCCCAAATTTCTTTTTCAGGGGTGCAGCAGGGTGTTCTTGAGACACCCCTGCACCCTTGGAAAAATTCCTAATTTGCGATGAGCTAATTGCTAATCGCAAATTGCACCTTCATTGCTATGGGCCTCCTGGCCCATGGAAATGAATGGGTAATTTGCAATTAGCAATTTGCTCATCGCAAATTAGGAATGGTAAAGAATCGCTATTTATTCCTTAAAATTCGCTATTTAGGAAATGCAAAATAGTTTGATGATACATATGGCGGTTCATCTCTAACAAGATAAGAAGCTTAGGGATAGATTTATGATGACTGGCGCAATGAGGTGGACATCACTTACTTCATTGGTAGGCCTTTACATGTATTATCTCCTCTGTATTCTTCAACAAGCGTAACTTTGATCTGCAACCCTGAGTAGGCGTCACCTTAAACAAACCTCTGGATAGGCCACAGCTTATCGCCATTCTGAATTAATCATTTAAAATGCTAGGGACAGATTTATGATAGGTTTATGCCTCTTTTGCGCCACTGTGCGTCACTTTTGTGATGCAGCGGCGGTGCAAAAGATTTGCTATGAGGCGACAAAATTACAAATTGATGCATTTAGGCAGATGTGTCATGCTGTAAAAAAAACGTGCCACATGAAACCGATGCAGCAGTGATGCAAAAGATGCACCATGTTGCAAGACAGGCCTCACTTGGGGCCATATGTATCAAGCTAATTAGCATTCGCAAAGGCCGAAATTCTGCGAATTTCGGCCTTTGCGAATGCTAATTAGACAAATGGTATGTATCAAACAAGTTTGATGCAAAATAAGGAATAGCAAAATTTGCTATTCCTTATTTTGCGATTGCACTTAAGGATTTGCAAATTTTGCGATTCCTTAAATGCAATGTATCAAACAAAAAATATGCAAAAAATGCCATTAAGGATTTGCAAATTACCACCAACTTCTAGTTGGTGGTAATTTGCAAATTCTTTTCAAAAAGCTTTTTTTCCAAAAAACAAAAGGTGCCATATGACGCCCATATGCCCCCAAATTTCTTTTTCAGGGGTGCAGCAGGGTGTTCTTGACACACCCCTGCACCATTGGAAAAATTCCTAATTTGCGATGAGCTAATTGCTAATCGCAAATTGCACCTTCATTGCTATGGGGTCCTGGCCCATGGAAATTAATGGGTAATTTGCAATTAGCAATTTGCTCATCGCAAATTAGGAATGGTAAAGAATCGCTATTTATTCCTTAAAATTCGCTATTTAGGAAATGCGAAATAGTTTGATGATACATATGGCGGTTCATCTCTAACAAGATAAGAAGCTTAGGGATAGATTTATGATGACTGGCGCATCACCAGGGTTGTGCCAGTCATCCTTCGCCGCTGTTCCGCCACCCATGGTGTGCTGCATTTACAATGCGGCGCACCATGGGGCAAAAACGGCACAGATGCGTGACGCATCTGTGCCGTAAAGGTGGCGCATTACTGGAGTTGTATCGCAAGTGCGATGCAGCTCCAGCAAGGCTCAGGGGTGCCCCGCCTCCACAATGCTGCGTCAAGACCTATGCCTGCTTCAAGCAGGCGCAGGGTTTTGACGCAGCTTTGTCCTATCTGATTGTAAATGCGGCACACCATGGGTGGCAGAGCAGCGGTGCACGTTAACTGGTGCATCCCTGGGGATGTGCCAGTTAACATAAATCTGCCCCTTTACATTTAAGTATGTGCAGGGGACACAGAGTCGGTGAGGCTTATCCAAGGTTAAGAAGAGATGAGTCCTGTTCACTGAAAAATTGGACATAGGCTTCACCTCCTCAGCATCGCTGGACATGGCTAAATAATAGCTGCAAAATGTTACTCTTGTTAAACTATTTTACTATTATAATCTCTGAGATTTGTCTCTTACTCTGCAACATCTCATTGTTGTTATCTTTCTTTAAAGATAAAGACAACATCAACATGAGCGACAATCAGCAATCAGTTGATTTCGACCTCATCATTGAACTCGTAATTGAAACATCAGTGGATGTTGATCCCTTGGATGATTTAAATCCTGAGGATGAAGAAGAACGTGATGAGGATGCAGATTTGTCAGAATTGTATGACATAGGATGGGAAGCTGACGTGCTTGAGCCTATGGAACTATAAACATTTATTTTTAAAATTTATAATAAATAAAAAGTAAAAATGTAAACCGTTTAATTTAAAAATAAAGACACCTTCAAAAACAGGTTATGTGTAGTGTCTTCAATAAAATATTAAAATATGCTCATAAAATTAGATCAGATTCACATATAAAACAGCACAGGTAAAATGAATATAAATCCCATTTCTTTTCTGCTATTTCTGTATTCTAAATTTGCCAAGCACTAAAAAATCTTCTATGTAAAAATGTCAAGTAGTGTTTTAAGTTTTTGATTACTGTTATTGATTTACTGTTGGGTAATAGTGGTTAATAACATTTTTTATTATATTTTACCACAGATTCAACTGCAGATCATTTCAAGATTTCAGCATGCCAACCAAAGAAAGACTGAGAAAGGCTGCAAAACGTCAAAGACAGCAGGTCAATGAAAAAAAGCAGCAGTCCTCTAACAAAAAGATTTGTCAAGTCACCAAGAAAGCACCGGGTAAGAGTACAAAAACATTCATAAGAAATATCTGTAGTAAAAAAAAATTTACTACAGAAAATGTTTCAGTCCAGAAAAAGAGAAGCAATTCAAACGGAAAGGAAAGGCCAATGAAAAATGTTACTGCTAGAGCAAGAGATAACTCTGTGCATGATAGTAGAAGGAAACAACAGTTTAGGGACATTCGTAAACGAATGTTCCGCAACAGGATAATTGGCAATTTGTTAAAAAATATTAAGAAAGGTCAACAGAAAGTGGTTTTTTATAAGAGAAAAAAAATAGTTGAGAAAGTTATTGATCAGGCATTTGAAATTAAACGTAAGTTATTTATTTTGATAATCAATAGAATTAGGAAGCTAAACAAGGCAATTTATGATTTCAAAAGAAATAGTGGATGGAAGAGAATAGTTAATCGTAGTAATTTTTGTGAAGTTTTTTCTGGAGAATGGATGCATAGTTCAAGCTGTGAGGCATTTTTTAATGAGGAGAGTTATTTCCAGGATAATGATTTGGTGCATGCAGTTGACACCAGTGGTCGAGCTTATGAAGTGAAAGATGGTTGTCCAGTTGAAAAAGAAAAACTTGTGACAACAGAGATAGAAGAGGTGTTAGGTAATGAGGTTTTAGGAAGACGTCCTAAGGGTCCTGTATACACCTGGAAGTGTAGTAGTATTTGCAGTGTGCGACAGGATTCCATCAATTTGCTTTGTGATTTTGTACGGTCATTTAATAAGAAAAGTTTGAAGCAGAAAATGAAGTTGTTGCAAGAATTAGATCCTTGCAGAGTGAGAGAAGTGACAGGTTTGCATGGTCATTCACTGGCTTGTCTTTCCAGGAGAGTATGCCAGAGTGTTTTTCATCATTTCAGGATGCTAGCAGTGCATCATAATAAAGTGAGGAAATTAGTTAGAATGTTGTATTATGCTAAGAGTCCAGCAATTATGCTTAAACAATTATGCGCTGCTCTTTTGCATGGTTCTGAAATAGATGTGAAGAATATATGTGAAGAAATTGAGTTTTGTTACTTTGGAAGTAAAGAGGAGAATGTTGAAATTGACCAAGAAGAAGCGGGTAATGTGGAAGATAGTGTACAGGTTTCCAGTACAGATAATTTCCAGAGGGAAATTGCAACGTTTGAGGTGAAATCAAGTGAGAGGCCAAATTTCACTTGTGTGTGTTGTCGATGCACTTATTATAAGAATCAGACTAAGTTAGTGGATTTATATGCAAAAAGGGAAAGGGAAAATAATAGTGAATGGATGGATTTCACAACATACTTGATGGTAGAAAATTTTTTGATTTGGGATTGGATCAACGTGTGTGTACTTATTGTTGTAACAAATTAAATCAAAACCAGATGCCTGCTAGAGCAGTTCATAATAATCTGGAATTGGTTGAGATTCCTTCTGAATTGAAGGATTTAAATACTTATGAATCTATTTTGATTCAAAGTATCCATCCCTTTCAGGCTATTGTAAGAATGGAGCCAAAGACAGGGAAATTGCCTCCATCAGATTTACAGAGAGGATTAAAGGGAAGAGTTGTTTATTTGCCTCTAGATTTGAAGAAAAACATTAACACAATTGGAGTAGAAAAAGTGGAAGAGGAACCTCTGGTTATCTTAGTTAATGGGGTTCCGACAAAGAATAAGAAAATATGGCAAGATTTAGTGGATGTTAGGAAAGTTAAAAAGGCAACATTGTATTTGAAAAAAAATAATAAATACTATAAGAATGTATATGTTGCAGAGGAGGAAGTAAGTGAGGAAGAGGATAGTGATATGTGTGCTGGTCAAATTGAGAAAGTAGAACCCTGTACTAGTGAAGAAATATATGAACATTATAGTGTTCATCCTTTGCATTCCAAGGAAGTCATGGGGAATGCTATTGAGTTGTTTCAAATGAAACAAGCCAAAGGGAGTCCCATTAGTGTTTGGGAGGAAAGTTTGGAAGCTCGGTGTTTCCCACAGCTTTTTCCAACAGGTCAGGGAGGAAGATATGATGAGCGACCTCATCAAATTCCTGCTTCTGAATACCGGACTTTGCGATTGTATGCAGGAGATGCTAGGTTTCGACAATGCATTCCCTATTTGTTTCATCTCCTGTTTGAAAGCGATCTGTCTGGACTGTCATATGCAGTGAACCACATCTTGAAAAGTGGTATACACATGCAAAACATCTCGGCAAGTGACTTTATGGATAAAGTCAATGTCCAAGACAGTATTTTGGATTCTCACCTGATTAATCTCATGGCGTGTCAGCGTGGTACTAATGAGTACTGGTACCGTCGTCATGGTGATTTAAAATGTATGCTGAGGAACTTAGGAACTCCCACATGGTTCCTCACTCTGAGCTGTGCCGAGTATGGCTGGGAAGACTTACTTGAATTTCTACGAGAGGCAAATGGAAACATCGAAAACATCGAATTCAAGACACCCGGAGAACTGTGCTCTTTGGATCCAGTCAATGTATGCAGGTACTTCAATCATAGATTTGAAGCTATGATGTCTTTCATCATGAATAAGAAGAATCAAGCAAGAGGTGCTCCTCATATACATATGTTGCTGTGGATCAAGGATGCACCTAAATTTGGAACGGATCCAGAAGACTCAGTGATGAGTTTCATACAACAGTATTCTACGTGTGCTGTTCCAAACGCAAAGGAGAAGAAAAGCCTAAGAGAAAAAGTTCTACGTTTCCAAAGCCATCGATGTGGAAAGTACTGTCGTCGTAAATTCCGAAACAAGGACAAGTTCTACACCAAATGTCGTTTCGGCTTTCCACGACCGGTGATTTCTAAAGGAAGAGTAAACAGTTTGATGTCTTCGCTGCGACATAATGTGATGAAGAAATCACCTAAAAACACATACAATTTGAAGAGGAACGAAGAGTCTAAGTACATCAACGACTACAACCCGGTGATTTTGTCCATGTGGAATGCTAACATGGATATACAGTTTGTGACTGATAACTGTATGGCTGTGGCTCGGTATGTGACATCTTACATCACCAAAAAAGAGAAGACAGAATTGAAGGATATGTGGGAGGACATTTCCCATGAAAAGAGCCTCAGCAAGAAGTTGTACAGTTACAGTCTGAAGATGTTGTCGCATCGAGAAATCGGAGCTTACGAATGTTCTGACCGGTTGTCTTCAGCAAGTCTCTATGCCAAGTCCAGGAGTATCGTTTGGGCGAGTCTTGGTCTTGCTGCAATGCGTAATCGAGTTCTGAAACCTGTGCGGGAAATTGAGTATTTGGCGGAAAAGGAGCCAAACAGTACCGACATTTTGAAGACCAACATGTTGGATACATATTATCCAAATCGAAGCAGTCACCTCGAGAATGTTTGTCTGTATGAGGTTCTTCAAAATTACATATTCAAGAGGAACATCAAAGAAGATACTGAGAAAGGAGTGTATGCTGTAATAGGAAGTGAGGGATGTCTGGTCAAGCAAAGAAAATGCCACTTGGTAAACCATCGAAAATTGAGTGGCGAATCTCCTGAAAAAAAGGAGTTTTTCTATTTAGCACTTTTGCAACTTTTCAAGCCTTGGCGTGCAGAAGAGGAACTGCTTGGAGATTTCCTCTGTTACGAAGACTCTTTCAATGCTGCCAAGGAGACCATAGAATGTCCTGCTTTTCCCAAATATGTAGAAATGTTGAATGCGGAAATTGAGCAGGAAGCAACGATTGCAGCCGAGATTGCCAGAGGCAGTTCTCAGGACAGTCAGAGTTCTGCTTCATTGAGTCAGGATCCACTAGGAGGACCTGTTATCGAAAATGAAGCTGCCACTGCTATGAATGAAGTGGAAAGAGCCATGGCACATGCTCAGGAGGATGCGGTTAACTTAGAAGAGTTGGAAAGACAACTCAACGTTGAGCAGAGGAAAATATATGACGAAGTTACCATGCAAATTGATCATGGATTAAGTCATGACAAGAAAGAGTGCTCATGTACGTCGTTGAAGCCTGTCCGACTGTACGTGAGTGGAGAAGCGGGAACTGGAAAAAGTTTCCTTATTAAAGCAATTTCATGTTATTTGCAGGAAAGGACAGAGTCATCGCTGTCTTGTGTTGTCACCGCTCCAACTGGACTGGCAGCACATAACATTAAAGGGATTACTTTACATCGTTTACTGATGCTGCCAGTGGAGCATGACAACAAATTACAATATCACAAGCAATCTGGAGATGCTTGTTGTGAAGTTTCAAGAATCTTGAGGAAAATGAAACTTCTTATCATTGACGAAGTAAGCATGGTTTCCAATGTCATGCTTGCCTTTGTGCATTTGAGAATGCAAGAAGTTCTCAAAACAGAGTATGATGTGTTATTTGGTGGCAAACACATCATTGTTTTCGGAGATCTTCTGCAGCTGACACCAGTGAAAGGGCAACATGTGTTCAAAATGCTCACGCATGAAGATACCAGGAAGTGCCTAGGGAGCATTGGCAACGTCAATATATGGTTAAACTTCAATTATGCTGAACTGCATGAAAATATGCGTCAGGCGAAGGATGAAGTTTACAAGACTATTCTACAAGATGTTAGAATTGGAAAAGTGACCGAGCATGGGAAAGAAGCTTTACATGCACGATTACTGTCAAATTTATATCCAGAACAAGATGTTGTGCCTGAGAATATTTTTCAGAAAATTACTGAGAAGAAATCTGGAATATGTTTGATGCCAACTCTTGCAGAATGTGCCAAATTCAACAACAAAATGTTGCATTTAGAAAAGCAAGAGATTGTGAAACTGGAAGCTATTGACAGAGTAGAGCATATGGGATCAACAATTATTTTGTCTGAGAATTTGAAAACAAAATTGGATTCATTAGAGAAGACTATATCTAAAACTGCAGGTTTTGAAAAGACTCTGAATGTGTGCTTGAACTGCCGTATAATTTTAAGAAGGAATTTACATGTTGAAAGAGGTCTGGTAAATGGATCAATGGGTAATGTTGTTGATTTTGTAAAATACAGAAATAGAGATGGAATTGAATTTTTAAAAATTAAATTTGATGGCATTGAGGAAGTACAGCTAATTGGTCGTTGTTCTGCTAGATTTTTGCTTGTAAAAGACTTAAATGTTCGCCGTAAGCAGTTTCCTGTTTGCTTGGCATATGCGGTGACAATCCATAAATCGCAAGGTTTAAGTGTAGACAGTGCATTGGTGAATATTGGCAGTTCTGTGTTCAAGGAGGGTATGGCATATGTGGCATTGTCACGAGTTAGAACTTTATCGGGATTGTACTTGATTGAGTGTGATGTCACAAACATTTGTGCGGATCTAGATTGTGTTAAGGAATACAATAGGTTAAGAAGAGAGTATGCGCCACATTTGCCTCAATATCCTTTGTTTGAGAAACGTGTGGTAGGCCGGAAACGAAGAAATGTGACCAATACTGGGGAGGTTGTAGCAAAAAGACGAAAAGTCGATGAACCTGAAATTATAAGCAGAAACAAAAAGGATTCTGTTGAAGATGTTGTTGGTTTTCAATTTGAAAACAGTTCTGGTGTCAACTGCTATGCTAATGTAGTGGTTAATGTTTTGTTTTCTCTAGAAAATGTAAAAGAAGAGATTGTGGTCAATTCTGATCAAAGATTTTGCAGTTTGTTAAATTCTGTGTTAGAGAAATGTAGCACTGATAGAACAAAAATAGAAAGTTTGTCTGAAATTCGAAATCTGTTAGACAGATGTTCAGGCCAAACACAATTCTCTCAAAATATTCAGCAAGATTGTCAGGAGTTTTTAATGTATATGCTTGATGTATTGCATGCTGAAGGTGTAGATGTAGATCACCTGTTTGGGCTTTCTTATCAATGGCAGCATGACTGCGAGAACTGTAGGGTATCAAGTACTACTAGTGTAGACTCAGAAAGATTTATATATTTAACTTTGCCAGACAGTAAATCAGTCTCTTTTAATAAACTAGTAAAAGCAGCTGATCACAACATGGAGTGTAGCCAATGTAAATCTGAAATGATGTCCACATTATTTATACGAACATATGGCCAGTATGTTATTTTAATGTTCCAACGATGTAGGCCTGATGGAACAAAATTGACAACTTTAATTAAAAATGTTGTGGCTTCACAGTTGTCAATATCAGGAAGGACTTTTGTAACTGCAGCAATTATATATCATGACGGTCCTTCAATAACATCAGGACATTACACAGCTTATTTAAAGTCTAGAAATGGCTGGTCATTCTGCAATGATTCTGTTTTAATTTTCAAAAAAAAATTGCCGTATGACCTTAAAAACTCTTACCTGGTGTTTTTAAAACCAAAATTTTAGGGAAAGAATCTCGGGATGTGCTCTGAGGAATTTCAAGAAGTTCTAATGGCTCCTACACAATTTGGCCTTGAGGATAAGTGTAGTACAGAGACATAACTTCTTACCATAACACTGGACGTCATGGAGAAATAACTGCACTTTGAATGAATTCAGAAAAACTGTTTCTTTTTATAAGCAAATTGAAGCAGCCAATCAAAACATGGAGTAGAGGGAATGTAAGTCTGCAATGCTGTCTACTGTTTTACATTGCTTTGTGATGTAAAGTGATGTAGAGAATTAAATAATTGTAGTAGTCATAGAGATAGTGTAAGTCTGCTTCATAGTAAGCAGTATCAGTGTCATAGGAAATGTAGAACATGACTGAGCAGAAGGGGAAGATATTACTAGTCCAGGATTGTGAAAATGATCTTCAACATTTTAATTGTGAAAGTTGCGGAAATACAACATGACGGGATTGGCTTACAAGAATTCTAAGAGTTATAAATGGCTCAGACATGATTTGGCCTTGTGGAAACGTGTGGTAGAGAGCAAGAAGTCATTTATTGTATGTAACATGTTTTTCAAAACGATGGAGGTTTTCTTTCAGAAAGTGGCGGTCTGAAAGTAATAACAGCACAACAGAGTGTAAGCTGTTCATAGGACATCCTTCGACGTCATGGAAAGTAAGTTAACTTTAAGGAGTTCTGAATTCTGATTTGTTATGTTGTATGGGTTTTTTAAACACAATCATTTTGATTGTGTTTTTTTTTCCCCGCTGTTATATGATGAATACCTTCAAGTCACTGTTTTTAGTGAAATTTGATACATTCTGAGAACAGCAAAAATAAACCATTTAACATGTATAATTAATTCTGTACTGTTTGCATTTATGATGTACATTTAGAACTGTGTAGGAGGCATGGAGAAGGAGAGGCTTCTGTAAGTGTCAAAGTTGTTGCATACAGTGCTTATATTCTACGTAGTCTTTCATATGATAGACTACATTTCCACAATGAGATACCTAAGCAAAGGAAACACAGGTGATATGATTGTGGAATGAGCAAAAAAAATTGCACGTTTTTCAATTATATTACCTGTGTTTCCTAACATTACACATCACATTGTGTAGATGAGGTTTAGGCCTGTTCCTGGAGACAGAGGAGGTCTGACATTTGTTCAAGAGTGCAGTGGACATGACTCACTTCGTTGGTAGGCCTCCACATGTATTATCTCCTCTGTATTCTTCAACAAACCTAAATTCCATCTGCAACCCTGAGTAGGACTTACCTGAAACAAATCTGTGCATAGGTTACACCTTATTGGCATCTTGAAACAATCATTTAAAATGTTAGGGTCAGATTTATGGTGGCCGTGCGCCTCTTTTGCTCCATTGTGGGTCACTTTTGTGTAAAAGATGCACCATGTTGCAAGATAGGTTTCAGTTCATCTCCAGCAAGATACCATCAGTTTAAAATGTATATAATTAGCACTGTGTAGGGGGCATGCAGAAGCTGAAGCTTTTGTAAGTGTCAAAGTTGTTGCATGCAGTGCTGCAGTTCTGGGTACTGTTTAATATGCTGCACTACATCTGCACTATGAGATACCTAAGCCTAGGCAACACAGATGATGTGATTGTGAAATGAGGAAAAGAAACTCCACATTTTTCAATTCCATCACCTGTGTTTCCTAAGTTTACGAATGACATTGTGCAGATGAAGTTTAGGTCTGTCCACGGACACAGAAGAGGTCTGGCCTTTGTTCAAGAGTGAAGTGGACATGACTTACTTCATTGGTAGGCCTTCACATGTATTATCTCCTCTGTATTCTTCAACAAGCATAAATTTGATATGCAATCCTGAGTAGGCCTCACCTTAAACAAACCTCTGGAGAGGCCACACCTTATCGTCATCCTGAATCAATCATTTCAAATGTTAGGGACAGATTTATGATAGGTGTATGCCTCTTTTGCGCCACTGTGCGTCACTTTTGTGATGCAGCGGCGGTGCAAAAGATTTGCTATGAGGCGACAAAATTACAAATTGATGCATCTAGGCAGATGTGTCATGCTGTAAAAAACCTGTGCCACATGAAACCGATGCAGCAGTGATGCAAAAGATGCACCATGTTGCAAGACAGGCCTGACTTCATCTCCAACAAGATAAGAAGCTAACAGCCTGATTCATGTACGGGCCGTTTTGCGTGTCCCTAATAGCGATTAATAGTGACTCGCTATAGAGGAAACGCAAAACGGCATTCATGTACTTTTCGGGGAAAAAATAGCGACTCGCACGCGGGCGCTAAAGCCGTTAGCGACCTACAAAAAACGCAAAAAAATCGCTATTCCCGGCTACCTGCGATCGGGATTGCGAGTCGCAATCCCGATCGCACGGGATTGCGAGTCGCAATCCCGATCGCACGGGATTGCGAGTCGCAATCCCGTGCGATCGGGAATGCGAGTCGCATTCTCGCGCGATCGGGAAAACGGGAAGACGCATTCCGAGCACCGTGATGACATCACAACCAGGAAGCAGCCAGTTCCCACCCCCAAACACCACAGTGACGCTATCCTTCGAGTGTGCACGTCGGAAAGCAGACGCTAAACCACCGTTAGCGACTCCAGAAACGCCAGAAATAGCGACCGCCATGTCTGAGGAACCTGTCCCTGGCCCCAGCAACAGCGCTGGACGAAAGCGCAAGCTCAAGTTCGCCGAGCAGGAGCTCGAGAACCTGATTGAAGGGGTGGTGGCCAACCATGACAGGCTGTTTGGCCCCAACTCCAGGAAGGTCCCAGAGCAGGACAAGCGGAGGATCTGGCTGGGGATAGCCTCCAGCGTAAACTCGGTGGGCGTGGCGGACAGGTCGTTGGAGGAGCTGAAGAAGCGCTGGTACGACCTCCGAGGTCGTGCCAAGGAGAGGGTGGCGGAGCGCCTTGGTGAGGCATCGGGCACTGGAGGTGGCGGACCGACTGTCCCACCCAACACACCCCTGGAGGACCAGGTTGAGAACACCTTGGAGAGGGAGGCGTGTGTTGGCGTGACCCCTCTGGACTCCTCCCGCCCCACCCAAGACACCCAAGGTAAGTGGCATGCGACTGCGACCCTGTCCCCTATGACCGTCCCTGACCAAATAGGCTCACTCATTGGCCCTTAGTCATGCCTATGTTGTGCATCAGGAAATGCCCTGAAGCATTGTGGGAAATGTAGTATGTCCACAATGTAGTAGTACCACAATGCGGCCAGAAAGGTTCCAAAGTGCGCACATCCACAGCCATCCAGGGAATGACACCCAGCATGCATGTAACATCTGCACGTCTGACAGTCACATGCACCTAATGAGTATCCACTTACCCTCACAGGTGGCGATGATAGCAGTGACAGCGAGAGGCTGCAGATTGATGAGGAGGCCCAGGAGGAGGAATCACTACCCGAAACCCAGGCACCAGCCCCTGCCGCTGCACCAACACCAGCAGCCAGGCCCCCCACCGTACCTGCTCCTGCATCTGCCGCTGCACCAACACCAGCAGCCAGGCCCCCCACCGTACCTGCTCCTGCATCTGCCGGCCAACCGGCTGCCAAGGCCAGGCCCCCCACCGTACGTGCTCCTACATCTGCCGGCCAACCGGCTGCCAAGGCCAGGCCCCCCACCGTACGTGCTCCTACATCTGCCGGCCAACCGGCTGCCAGAGCCAGGCACCCCACCAATGTGCCTCCAGTTCCTGCCGCACCAGCAACACCAGCTGCTACACCACCTGCAGCTCGTGCAACCAGATCTGGGCCTGCCACAGCCGCAACACAGCGGCCGAACAGCAGGAGGGGCAATGGGCATCTCCATGCCTGCATGAGCGTCGAGCGGCGCATGCTCCGAATCCACCAGCGCCAGTCGCAGCAGCAAGGAGCCATCCAGCTCCAGCTGCATAAAATTGGCCGCAATGTGGCGGGAGTTGGAGAGCGGATGGACCGCATGACGGCGGCCATGGACCGCATGACGGCGGCCATGGAGGACAACACTGCTGCGCTCGTCAAGCACCGCAGTGTTGCAAGCAGGCGCCACCACCAGCTGATGAGCCGGCTGTCGGCCTATAGTAGGTCAAATTATGTGGCAGCAAATGCCACCACCCAGCTGTCGCGGCGCTCTCTCACCCAGCAGCACCAACTGGTCCAGTGCTGCGAGGACATAACCAGGGTGCTGGAGCACCTGACCACCGCCGTGACGGCACTTCATACACCTGTGCTACCGGCCATTGTAGGGGGAGACGATGCCAGTGAGGGTGCCTCCAGCGTGAGCAGCCACTCTGCCACGCAGGTCCCGCCACCTAGGCGCAGCACCAGGGCAACGCCTGGTACAGCTGCCCAGGATGAGGATGAGCCTCACAGGCGCCTGGGCATTACGCGCCGGAGGCGCCAATCACACTGTCTGAGGGACACTGCCACAGGCTGACGCTAAGCCTGCCAAGAACCTTCTTCACACTGCAGTATGCAGGAATACTGTAATTTGTAAATAGTTGAAACCATAACCTTTTTCTTGTGAATGGAACAAATACATTTTTTTTGCTGCACACATTAGCCTTGTGTAATCATTAAATTTTGCATGCAATTGTGATATGTGGGTTGGGGGAAGAGGGTGGGCTAGAAATTGTTCGCTGTGATGTGGTTGCGACGTCTGTGGCCTTCAGCTGGGTTCTCCCCGCGTGCATGGTGCGCATGTGCTGGTGGCCGGTCGTCCCCCTCAGATTCACTGCCTGAGATGTCAACAGGTATCCGGCGCTTGGTTGCAATGTTATGAAGCATTGCACAGACAGCCACAATGCGGCAGCACGCTGCAGGACTGTAATACATCGCCCCACCTGTCTTGTGCAGAATACGGAACCTGCTCTTGAGCAGGCCGAATGTCCTTTCTATACAGTTCCTTGTCCGGATGTGCGCAACATTGTAGCGCCGTTGCTGAGGTGTGGCAGGGTTGAGGTAAGGGGTCAGGAGGTATTCCCGTAGGGCGTAGCCACTGTCACCTGAATGAGAGGAGCAGATGTTGATTGCCTGTGCAGCGCAGTTACTTCATAGCAATGTGACATGGTCGACAAAGTGTACTTACCAAGTAGGTGTCCTTCCCCAAACTCTCCCCTGAGCAGTCGTGTGTGGAGTCCGCTGTGCCTGAAGATAAAGGAGTCATGGGTACTCCCTGGGTACTGGGCCACAATGTCAGTGATGATGGTCTTGGCATTGCAGACCATCTGTATGTTGAGGGAGTGGTAGGACTTCCTGTTGCGGTACATATACTCCGTGGCAGCTGGTGGGCAGATGGCGACGTGGGTACAGTCTATGCAGCCGAGGACATGGGGAAAATGGGCGACATTGTAAAATTGTAGTTTTGTCAGGTCCAATTCCTGTTGGCTCTGGGGAAATGTGATGTGGCGGTGGAGCTGGCTGAGCATGGCGTCAACAAAAGTGTGGAGGCAGCGTGACATGGTGGGCTGGGATATCCCCCCAGCAGCGGCTACTATGCCCTGGAAACTGCCGGAGGCCAGGAGGTGCAGGCTGCACAATACCTGCACATGTGTGGGCACAGAATTGTTTCGCCTTGTTGGGTGCTGCATGATGGGGTTGAGTTCTTGTATCAGCCAGGTGATCATTTCCCCATTCAGCCTGTATTTAGCATAAATCTGTTCTCTGGTTTGGCCCAGCAAGGTGACCCGCTGCCGGTAAATCCTTTCCTGCCTCATGCGTCTCCTCCGTGCTGCTCGCTGTAGCCTTCGCCGCCTCACCACCATGTACATCCCAGGCATTGTGGAACGCCTAATGCTGCTGCTGAATGTCCTTATGTGTGATTGGTCAGGCCTGGACCTGTTGGTGATTGGCCAACAGTTTTTCAATTTTTACTTAATCATGGCTTTTATGGTTACCACCTGCTTTGAGTTGTCCTTAAATTGCGCCGCGCAAACGTGCGAATTAGCGTTTTTTCGCTATTGTATTTTTTTCATGAATGCCGATTGAGACAATATTGCGTTTCGCTATTCATTTCGCAGATTCCGTGGTTGGTCGCTATTTCCGTATCGCTAATGCTCGACTACCCGGAGTCTGCGACTATTATAGCGTAATCGCTATTTAAATCGCTTTTCTTTTTTTGCGAATTCGCTATTTCGTACTTGAATGCCGATTCCGTGTTTTGCACCCGCAATTGCATTTTCGCAGCCATTGCGGGCGCTATTTTGCTTCATGAATCAGGCTGTAAGTCTTCTGTAAATGTCAAAATTGTTGTATATACTGCTCAACTTCTATGTACTCTTTGATATGCTAGACTCCATCTACACTATGAGATACCTAACCAAAGGCAACACAGGTGATGTGATTGTGAAATGAGGAAAAGAAACTCCACATTTTTCAATTACATCACCTGTGTTTCCTAAGTTTACGAATGACATTGTGCAGATGAAGTTTAGGTCTGTCCACGGACACAGAAGAGGTCTGGCCTTTGTTCAAGAGTGAAGTGGACATGACTTACTTCATTGGTAGGCCTTCACATGTATTATGTCCTCTGTTCTCTTCAACAACTCGAAATTTCATTTGGAACCCTGAGTAGGCCTCACCTCAAACAAACCTCTGGATAGGACACATCTTATTGGCATCCTGAAACAATCATTTAAAATGTTAGTGTCTTGCGACACTTTTGTGAGACAACAGCAGTGCAAAAGATGCACCATGTTTTAAGATAGGCCTCACTTCATCTGCATCAAGATACTGTTAGTTTAAAATGTATATCTTTAGGACTGTGTAGGGGGCCTGGAGAAGCAGAAGCTTCTGTAAGTGTCAAAGTTGTTGAAAAACTGTTTGTCCTTCAATCTTTTCCCTTGTCTTTTCTAATTTTTAAATACATGTTTTAATATTTTTCAAATGTTTGTTCTCTCTTTCACAGATTGAAAGTATAAAAACAAAAAGTGAGTAAGTTAACGACAATTATAAGGTAAATGTTTTGTACTCTTTTCGTTACATTTCTATCACATTCACCTACCAGTAGTTCGACAGCTTCATTTCTTTAACCCTCAGTTTCCTGCCTTTGCTACTTCCCTCATTCCTTTCTCTATTACCTACTTACTCTACTCCTTCCACTCCTTTTCTCAGTCCCTCTCTTCTCATAGTTCCTCACTCTTGTTCACTCACTCCGTCTCTATTACTCTTAGTGTCTTTGACTGATCACTCTTTCACTACTTGTTCATTATGCTTCTTCTGTGTAGTTGAAGCACACTAAGGGGCATATTATGAACACAGCCAATAAAACCCTGGAAAATCCTGGAAACCATCTCATCCTCGGCCCACCTGACATCCAACTTCTTAATTACAGGAGACCTAAACATACACTTCGTTGACCCACTAGACACAGGGGCATCCGACCTAATCTGTGACCTGGCGGCCCATGGCCTTCTCCTTGCTAATACCGGTGCCACGCATACGAAAGGGCACCTGCTTGATCCGGTATTTTCGAACATTTCTTCCCTCCAATTCATCAATTCCCTACCACTCCCATGGACGGACCATTTCCTGGTCACGACCCATCTACCAGGGGCATTCAGGAAACCCCAAAAACCCTCTACTTACACCAGAGACAGATCGTGGGCCAGACTCTCGGTGGAGGACTGGTCCGAAGCCCTGGTCTCCACGACCCCCAGTCTCTTGGTTGATCCTTCCACCGCTGATACTCAGTTTAGAGATTGGATCTCCTCTTCCCTGGATAGTATTATCCCCATAAAAAAACGTGAGAACAAAAATTGGATCAAGGGCCATGCCCCATGGTACAATACGGAACTCAGAGCTCTCCGTAAAGAGTGCAAAAAGGCTGAGAGACTGTGGAGAAAAGACTGGCTCCATAGCAATAAGAACATGTACCACAGCTCGGTAAGACGCTACAAATCTGCCCTAAAATCAGCTAAAGCCGCATTCTATGACAATAGAATAAAAAATGCTACTAATTCGTCAAAAGAATCTTACCTAATAGTCAAAGAACTACTTAATGTTCCAATGGCACCGCCCTCTCATTCCCCTCCCGCGGATAGAAGTAAGGACCTGGCTGCCTATTTCGATTCCAAAATCTCACGGATACTGGACTCCCTTCCCACCACCAGCCCACATAATCACATGGATTCAGAGGCCTGCATTAACAGCCCCCGGCTGTCCACTTTTAGAGCAGTTTCCCTCACCGAGGTAACTTCCACGCTGGCCAAAATGAAAAGCGGGTCCCCCCTTGACCCGGCCCCGGTTAGATTCTTGAAAACCGTGTCTCCCAGTATAGCCCCCATCATCAGGGATCTCATTAATACCTCTCTCTCCCAAGGCACAGTGCCTCCCAACTGGAAGAATGCGGTTGTCAAGGCTCTGTTGAAAAAGCCCCATCTGAACCCGGACGACATGGCCAACTACAGACCCATATCGCTCCTTCCATGTATCAGCAAGATGGCTGAGAAATTGGTGAATGGGCAATTATCCCAATTCCTTGAGGCAAACAAACTTCTACGTCAATCCCAAACTGGATTCCGGCCCGGCCATGGCACGGACACTGCCCTCCTCTCCGTTATCGAGGAGGCCAGGTGTATCCTGGATTCAGGAGGATCAGTGGCAGTGATCCTCCTGGATCTCAGTGCCACCTTTGACACGGTGGACCACCGTGTCCTTCTACATCGCCTGGCCAGGGCAGGAATTGTGGGAACTGCACATGCATGGATTGACTCCTTCTTATCCGGACGCTCATTTCAGGTGTGGGACGGCAACTCACGCTCAGACCCACTCCCACTCACAAGTGGTGTCCCCCAGGGGTCTTCGCTTAGTCCCACCCTGTTTAATGTCTACATGGCCCCCCTTGAAGATGTCGTGACCCCTTATGGTATAAAAATAGTAAACTATGCTGACGACACTCAACTCGTCGTCTCTCTTTCCCACCTGGATAAACACCCAGACAGCCTGCTGAACTGTCTCCAGGATATTCACACCTGGATGTGCGAATCTTCCCTGAAGCTGAACGGTGCTAAAACCGAAATTATGCTCTTGGGCAATAAATGGACCTCCATCCCTCCATCAGTCTGGCCGGACGCTTTTGGTGAAATCCCCACACCAAAAAAAGAAATTAAAACACTAGGAGTATGGCTGGAACCGGACCTCACTATGAAGACTCAGGCAGCCAAAATAGCTGGGACATGCTTCGGCCTCCTGCGTTCTATTCGCAAGATCCTCCCTCTCCTTCCCCCCCTATCCAGGAAACTACTGGTTCAGGGGCTCATCTTAGCCCGGCTTGACTATAGCAACGCCGTTTATCTCGGCGCACCTGAATTCACCTTGGCTAAACTCCAACGCACCCAAAATGCGGCGGCGAGGCTCATTTTGAACCTTCCACCCAGAGCCTCAGCCAGGTCTGCACTTAAGACTCTGCACTGGCTTCCTGTTCGCCAGAGAGTTGAGTTTAAGGCCCTGTGCACCTCCCATAAACTCATCAACGGTGTTGGCCCAGCCGCCCTGAAAAACATGGTCATTCCCTACAAAGCCCCCAGACTCCTTCGCTCTGACGGCGAACACCTGGCCACGGTTCCTAAGTTCAAGAAGGCTCGCACCGGTGGCCGTCGCTTCTCGGTTAAAGCCTCCGCAGGATGGAACTCACTTCCACGCAGCTTGCGTCTGGAACCTTGTCACGCCCTCTTCCGAAAAAAACTAAAAACCTTCCTGTTCACCAAATAGTTTTCCTTTCTCCCCCTCTTTTGGTCTTCACAGATTTACAGCGCGGGGATGCCTACGGGTCACCAGGCGCTCTACAAATCGCAAAATAAATAAATAAATAAATAAAATAAAATTATTGC
This sequence comes from Lissotriton helveticus, assembly GCF_964261635.1. Classification (NCBI taxonomy): domain Eukaryota; kingdom Metazoa; phylum Chordata; class Amphibia; order Caudata; family Salamandridae; genus Lissotriton; species Lissotriton helveticus. The sequence goes on along the minus strand of NC_136061.1, from coordinate 504,722,063 downwards.
TGTTTTTATTGGCAGAAAACTGTTGCAAAAGTGGTTTTAGCGGCAGTTTTCCGCCGCAAAAGCGGCTTTAGCGACACATTTCTGCCGATAAAAGCTGCAAAACTTTTATTGCCTATGTTGATGATATGACTCTATGTTATTTACATTTCTTTGCTGTTTCAATTAATCTTTTTCTGTTATTTTTTCTTTTCTGTTTTCTGTTTTTTCTCTCTGTTATTCCACATGTTTTAATCTGATTTTGAACATTCACTCACATTCTCCAAGAAACTCTTCTTTGTTATTGTTCTACTCTCTTTTTTTTCTTTCACTTCCTTATCTATTTTGTTTTTCACAATTATACCCTCTTCCATCTTTTCTTCGGTAAATAGATCTATTAAACAGTATCTCTGGTTTACTCCCTATAGCTGTCTTTCTTTTAACATTACTCTCTGTTTACTTCCCTTATACTTACTCTTCTTTTTTTTTTATTTTTGGGTTCTCTCCCGGTTCGCGAACCGGGAAGCGAACGGGGAAGCGAACTAAAAGAAATAGAGCTTGCCAGAGTGCTAAACATTCTAGCAATTTTTTTTTGAAAGGGGAGGTAGTTCTGAAAAGAACTTTTTTTTAATGTTTTTGTTGTTTTATATATTTTTTTTTTGGGAACATTTTTTTTTTTTTTTTTTATTTTTTGAACAGTTTTATGTTTTTTTTTGTTTTTGATGGAGGGGAAACAACAAAAAACAGGCATTGGAAAGGGCTCAACAGGAGCAAAAAAAAATTACTGTCTGGGGCGGTTAGGGCAATTGTGATTTACATAAGCTAGGTTGATTAACTTAATGCTCATGTTACCACATGACAGCAATGCACCGCAATACATACAAGTAAATTTCATATGAGCAAAGTTCTCCTGTATGTTTGGCACGGTTTCCCGTGCCTCTGCTCCTGTCAACGATATCAGTGATGTTGACCTGGCCACAGGAGTTGTTGTTGGGTTATCTTGCATGTCACGTATCTCCGCCTGGCTGTAGTTCAATGGATGCCACCTGTTCATGTGACGATGCATTGTATAGTTACCGTAGCTATACTTTTTATCAGTGCCTCTAGATAACTGGTCTTTACAAATGAGGCAGGTGACATACCTAGCATTTACTTTCTTTTGCCCTCGAGGGAGTGAAAAAAACTGCCAAATAAAGCTGGCTTTCCGACGGGAAACCCGGGGCACCTCTTGTAAGAACTGTGGTCCTTCTGTCTCCTCTTCCTCTAGTTCATCCTCTTCCTCCTCTGTGTTGCTGATGAACTGGGGAGGTGGTCCGCTCTTCCCATGAGGAGGTGGAGGTGGTGGTGGGGGTGCACCAGCTGAAGCAACTAATGAAGGCATTGCTCAACTATCAAAAATGGTCTTCCTCTCACAAAGATGAAAGTCAGAGTGAGGAAAGAAAGAGGGGTTTTCATCATTTGGGAAAAACAATAGTTCTAAACCAATGAAAAGTGTTATTTTTAGGTCACCTGACCTAGCCTTACATCATTATGAAACCAAAAGTGAAATGAACCAATGAAAAGTTTTATTAACAAGTCACATGACCTCTTACGCTTAAGTTACGCGCTGCGGAATGCGCCCCGGATCGCTTCCGGATCGCTGCGCTTCGCGCCTCGGTTTGCGCTCCGGAGCGCTTCCGGGTGCGCTAACGCGGCGCGTCATAAGACGCATTACGCGGCAACGTGATACGTCGCGCTTTCGCGCCGCACCGCGGATCGCTTCCGGGGAGCTGCGCTTCGCGTCTCAGTTCGCGTACCGGAGCACTTCCGGGTGCGCTAACGCGGCGCGTCATAAGACGCATTACGCGACAACGTGATACGTCGCGCTTCCGCGACGCGTCACGATGTTGATTTATAACGCGGCAGTTGCGCTAACGGAACGTTTACCGGTTCGCGGACTGGGTCGCGGCATCAAGATGAGCTAACGGGAAGCTTCCCGGTTCGCGAACCGGGAGCGAACAAAAAAAAGTATTAAAAAAAAAAATTATTAATAAACATATAAAATATATTTTTGGATTTAAAGAAGAATACATTTTACAGCTACAGATATTAGCTTTTAAAAAACCAATGAAATTCACTGAAAAAACCATAGGTTATAGACCATATATAGTTAGGAATTAGCATTTACAAAACCTTGAAAATTCACTGAAAAAACCATAGGTTATAGACCATATATAGTTAGGAATTAGCATTTAAAAAACCTTATTTTACTCACACAAAACCATTGAAATTCCATATAGGGTTAGTTGTACTAACTATATATCGCGCACCCGCAATCCACTGCTGATGATGTCACATATTACATCATTCATGACATGGTCAGTGACATCACTGATGACATCACTGATGACAACTCAAATGACATCACTGATGACATCACTGATGACATCTCAAATGACATCACTGATGACATCACTGATGACTACATCCAGTGACTGTATAATTCTGTAAAGTTAAAATATGTCTTACATATTGAAGAATGAGTGGATGTATAAGTGTCTTGATGAAGGATTTAGTAGGGGCATGACTGACTGTATGAGTGACTGATTAAATGTGTCTCACTGAGTGCATGGGTTAGTGACTAAACTGTCTTAATTTTAAATGCTAATTCTTAACTATATATGGTCTATAACCTATGGTTTTTTCAGTGAATATATATATATATATATATTCACTGAAAAAACCATAGGTTATAGACCATATATAGTTAGGAATTAGCATTTAAAAAACCTTATTTTACTCACACAAAACCATTGAAATTCCATATATAGTTAGTTGCACTAACTATATATCGCGCACCCGCAATCCACTGCTGATGATGTCACATATTACATCATTCATGACATGGTCAGTGACATCACTGATGACATCACTGATGACATCTCAAATGACATCACTGATGACATCACTGATGACATCATCCAGTGACTGTGTGTTTCTGTAAAGTTTAAATATGTTTTACATATTGAAGAATGAGTAGATGTAGAAGTGTCTGGATGAAGGATTTAGTAGGTGCGTGACTGACTGTATGAGTGAGTGATTAAATGTGTCTCACTGAGTGCATGGGTTAGTGACTAAACTGTCTTAATTTGTGCATCATTATGTCTGTTGTTCTGTAAACTGCTGCATGTGTTGATCAGTAGCTATATGATTAACTGTATGGGTTATTGATTGGTTGCCCAAGCATTTGTATGGGAGACTGAGTGTGTGTGTGGGTGGCTGGGAGGTGTATGACTCTCTGCATAGATGTGTGAGCAGTTGATTGACTAGATGTATGGGTTCAAAAGTGCATGTGGAAACAGCTGTATGGGCAGTTGACTGTGTGCATGAGTGTATTGGTGAGTGAATGGATATCTCAGTGCTACATGTTAAAGTAAGTACATATGTAAAATACAGTACATGTGAGAGTTGACATATATAAATAACTGTGCATAAGAGCCAGTGAATGTGTGAGTGGCTGTATGGATCATTGTGAACTTGTATCCAGGATTGTATAAGTGAGTAAATATGTTTTAGTATATGTTTGAATAAGTAAGGTGTGTATAACTGTATAGTTGAGGAAATGGAGGTGTGATTGATTCTTTGCATGACTGACTAAGTGTCTGAGTAACTCCATGGATGAGTGACAGTCTATGAGTGTCTGTTTACACTGAGTGTATCTAAGGTTATATTAGAGTCTGAAGAGGTTCATCGTATTATCACATGAATGATGTCATCAGTGATGTGATCAGTAATGTCAAATGAGATGTCATCAGTGATGTCATCAGTGATGTCATTTGAGATGTCATCAGTGATGTCATCAGTGATGTCATTTGAGATGTCATCAGTGATGTCATCAGTGATGTCATTTGAGATGTCATCAGTGATGTCACTGACCATGTCATGAATGATGTAATATGTGACATCATCAGCAGTGGATTGCGGGTGCGCGATATATAGTTAGTACAACTAACTATATATGGAATTTCAATGGTTTTGTGTGAGTAAAATAAGGTTTTTTAAATGCTAATTCTTAACTATATATGGTCTATAACCTATGGTTTTTTCAGTGAATATATATATATATATATATTCACTGAAAAAACCATAGGTTATAGACCATATATAGTTAGGAATTATCATTTACAAAACCTTGAAAATTCACTGAAAAAACCATAGGTTATAGACCATATATAGTTAGGAATTAGCATTTAAAAAACCTTATTTTACTCACACAAAACCATTGAAATTCCATATATAGTTAGTTGCACTAACTATATATCGCGCACCCGCAATCCACTGCTGATGATGTCACATATTACATCATTCATGACATGGTCAGTGACATCACTGATGACATCACTGATGACATCTCAAATGACATCACTGATGACATCACTGATGACATCATCCAGTGACTGTGTGTTTCTGTAAAGTTTAAATATGTTTTACATATTGAAGAATGAGTAGATGTAGAAGTGTCTGGATGAAGGATTTAGTAGGTGCGTGACTGACTGTATGAGTGAGTGATTAAATGTGTCTCACTGAGTGCATGGGTTAGTGACTAAACTGTCTTAATTTGTGCATCATTATGTCTGTTGTTCTGTAAACTGCTGCATGTGTTGATCAGTAGCTATATGAGTAACTATATGGGTTATTGATTGATTGCCCAAGTATTTGTATGGGAGACTGAGTGTGTGTGTGGCTGGCTGGGAGGTGTGTGACTCTGTGCAGATCAATGTGTACTTGTATCAATGATTGTATAAGAGAGTAATTATGTGTTAGTATATGTTTCAAATGTAAGGTGCTCTATGTTTAACTGTATAGATTAGAAAATGGAAGTGTGATTGATTCTTTACAGGACTGACTAGGTGTGTGAGTAACTCCATGGATGAGTGACAGAGTGTGAGAGTCTGTATAGATGTATGAGTGCATATGATAGTGTTGTAAAGATGAGTGATTGTATGTATGAATGATTGTATGGGTAAATGAGTGAATGTGTGTGTAAACATAGGAATCACTGAGTGCGTATGTAGTAACTAGTATTGGTGTGTCAATGGTTTCAAAAATTATACTCTGTATTTAACACTGGGTGTAACAGAGGTTATATTAAAGTGTGAGGAGATGCATTGTATTGTCACATGAATGATATCATCAGTGATGTGGTCATTGATGTCAAATGAGATGTCATCAGTGATGTCATCAGTGATGTCATTTGAGATGTCATCAGTGATGTCACTGACCATGTCATGAATGATGTAATATGTGACATCATCAGCAGTGGATTGCGGGTGCGCGATATATAGTTAGTGCAACTAACTATATATGGAATTTCAATGGTTTTGTGTGAGTAAAATAAGGTTTTTTAAATGCTAATTCCTAACTATATATGGTCTATAACCTATGGTTTTTTCAGTGAATTTTCAAGGTTTTGTAAATGATAATTCCTAACTATATATGGTCTATAACCTATGGTTTTTTCAGTGAATTTTCAAGGTTTTGTAAATGCTAATTCCTAACTATATATGGTCTATAACCTATGGTTTTTTCAGTGAATTTCAATGGTTTTTTAATAGCAAATATCATAAGCTGTCGAATGTCAAGTACGTGGTAAGTAAAAACATTTTCGTGTTTATGCACACTGATCTGCTTTGATTGCTGCCCCCCACCCCTCATTTCTATTAGGAGTACTCTCTCTTTGCAGATAGTGAAGGGTAGTTAACGCAGCCCTTTGCCCCCTTTGTAATCCGTCGTGCCTGCTTCTCTCTCCATTTGATTGATTGTTCTCTTTGGTTCATTCTCTATTTACAAACAAGCACAGAGTCGCAATACTCTGTTTAGTCTTTGCAGATAGCGAAAAATCGTGTAAAAAAACAAAAGGAATCGAGCAAAATCAGTAGGCCACTAATGGGATCTCTTTTGACCTCGCTAAAATAGAAACATTAGGAACAACCTGTTGAAAATAGCAATGCGTATGTATATAAGCGGCGTTCATTTGTGTTCACAGTACCCCTTGTTGATTGTTTCAATCGAGCATTGAATTGTTCGAAGTTAATTCTCTTAAGGATCTTCTCTACCTGCAAACGAGGAAGAATAGGAATATTCTATCTCCCTTTGCAGATAGTGAAGGGTAGGTAACGCAAGCCTTTAACACGTCGTACCTATTTCATTCCTCATTGATTGATTGATTGTCCGAACATTGACTGTTTGGGAATTAGTTCTTTTTGGAGGTATTCCCTGTTTGCAAATAAACGTAGGAAAATCTTTGCAAGTAGTGAAAGGGTACGTAATGCGGACCGTTCTCCCCCGTTGTAATCTGTCATGCCTATCTACTCCCCACTGATTGATGCACCTTTTTCACCCGGACCATTTACTAGTGATACGTCATCTGGCCCGACCAGAGAGCACCCCTAGTGAAAAGGACATATGCAATAATAACAAAGTGATCACTGTATCCTGTTAACAGAAACTTTACCATGAAACAACCTGGAAAGAAAAAAATAGGAAAACGAAAATCAGTAGGCCACTGATGAACATGAACTTTTATTAAACAACGAACAAAGAAACGATAACATAACGTAATGATAAAACCTATTAATGTCCTAGAAACAAGAAAACGTTAAAATATGCCAGTGGTGAGAGACCAGAAAAACAGTAAGAGAAACCAAATCACCCCTCGCTGTCCCACCGCCTGCCACGCCCAAAAAATCGATAGACTAGGGAAAATGCAAGTCAGTAGAACATCCACCCCCACTCTGGAAACTTCCAAGGTGGGGCAGGGTTCCGGCTACACCCAGCCGGGAGCAGCCCATATAAGGCAGGTCCTGCTGCCACGCCTCGGCCAGGAGATCCTAACGTAGGGTGTAGCCGAAGGAGAGACCGAGGCCAGCGGGACCCGGCCAGGGGATTGCCTTTACAACGCTGAACAGTTGCAGGGGGGGGGAATGTCTCCTCGACCCTCCCCTCTCTCTCCCAGTCCGGCCGCGGTGGCCCTTGAGAGTTGCAGGTAGTCCCGCCACATGCTCTTCCGGGCCGACCACCAACGGTCGGGGGGCCGAGGCCGACGGGATCCGGCTGCAGCCGATAAACCAAGAAACCCGTTCATGGGGCCAGAGCCAGGGGCGTCCGGCCGGCATCCACCGGAAGCCCGGCCCGAAGACGGACGGGACACTTCTTTCTTTTATAATGGCTGCGACAACACTGGGGGGGGATGTCTTGCACATGCCTCCGACCCCCCCCTCGTCCTCATCGCCTGGTCCGGCCATAACAAATCTCAAGCGAGACGCCGTGGGGTGCACTGGGAGGGAGAGACGGTGCGAACAGGCCTCTCCCGCCTCCCCAGGTGGAGACTTCCCAGCTGCACCCTCAGCGCTCCAGGCGCCCGGAAAACGGTTCTTCCACTGTGGCCATGCTGCAACGTCTCGCCCGGCAGGGTGGAGCCCGTCCGCTCATGTGACCCCGCAATCGCCGGTAGCTGCCGAACTCTCAAAATGGCGGTCGACCTGGCAAGAGCGGGCCCAGCATAAAGAAATGGCCCGGTCACTGGTTGACTCCACCACCGTAGTCCTCCACGACCTTGAAGATTCTAGAGGAGCCGCCGGAGTCTCCGACCCCCGATGGGGAATGACTGCCATGATCGCCCGTGGAGTGACGAAACTGTATCCGCGGGACGTCGGCGCTCCCATGCTGGCGCCAGCCTCACTTTGAATTACTAGAATCCTGCAGACCTCACTTCCGGTGAAAGCACAGTGTGACCCGGTAGGAAAAATTATTGCACCCCCTCCCCTTTTTGACTGATAGTTCAAACCACCGATCCTTTCCTTTGCCCTTTTAACGGAACTTTGGACTGCCTCCCCCTCTTTTACATTTTCTAGAGAAAACAAAACATTAACCACTACATTAGCATAGCAGTTGACACCAGAACTGTTTTGAAATTGAAAACCAACAACATCTTCAACAGAATCCTTTTTGTTTCTGCTGTGACCCTGCTACAGCACAGGCATTGTCCCCAGCAGTAATTCTGCAATGCCGGTAAGAATAGCTGTGGTGCCTACTGGACTCACTCACCCCCGCGGCGCCCCACGCCGTTTTTTGCTGGGCGGCAACTTACTAGACATCACTTTCGTGCCATCTAGATTTCAGCGCGTTCTGCTGCCTTGGAACTATTCGCACAACAGACCGCTACTGACAAGAATATTTCATTATTGGTGCTGTCAATTTCAATAAATCTATTGGATAATTAAAAAGAAATTGCCACGGTCTCTTCGTTGTTTAAATGTTTTTACTGTTTTTGTTTTGTTGTATATATTTATATGTTATTAAAGTTTTATATACCTACTACTTTGTTGGAGTGCTATATATTTTTAATGTGACACATAATTGTAAAAACTTTGATGTACAAAGAGTCATTCCTGGAATCTTCCGCTTCAGGCTCGGTCCCCTCCCCAATCACAATACAGGATGGTTTTCAGATAGTAGGAACACGTGTGGTGTGACGGATCTCATCGAGTGTGGGCCTTGATCTACTATAACTCCTTTGAAGAGGGGTGATTCTTTACAGCTGGGGCCATAAACTACATCTGCAGGGCTAGCTGATAGCCTGGACAATCGGACACAGAGAAAGAGGAGTGTCAGAGGGTGCGGTAGTGAATAGGGCGAAAGGGAGGTGTCGGGCGGGCACAGAGTGTGATTCTCAGGGAAGAGCAGCGCAGATGGGGGGAGGTTTATTGCCCATGCATAAGACAGAGAGCGGTGGTGACCAGTGCCTAGGGAAGATGCTTGCGTGGGTGAGGAGCCATGCTACGAATCGACAGCGTGCAGAGAGTGGGTCTGGTCAAGACACCTAAAATGGCTGCCGTGCACGACAAAAGTGTGGCATTTCAAAAAAGGCAAGATGGCGCAGACAATGTTTTTCAACACTTCCTCATTTCCTTCGAATCGAACGTTAACAGACGTTGGGGCATATTACCAAAGTTAAGCGATATTTATCGCTAACGATGCTTACCAACCAATTTTTTACCACTAAGCATCGTCAGAAATTATCGAAGATAAACCTTACTATTATCAAGGTATATCGCAAATGCGATAATAAACGGCCGCAATGCATGAATATCGCTAAAAACTCAGCGATATTCATGCATTACCGAGCTAATGCTCTTAGCCATGTTATCCACCTCCCATTGGATAACATGGCTAAGAACTGCTCAGGGCAGGTGTTACTTTTTGGAGATATTCGCGCTTAGCGCGAATATCTCCAAAAGTTGGTAATAGGAGATAGATATCTTGCATGTTGTAATGCAAGTTATTGTGGTATATGGAACTCATACCATAATCTCTCAGGAAAGCAGAAACTGATCCTTTTGGGACCGCCTAAAAAGGCCTAGGGGGTGAGGAGTACTCTACTTTGCCCCCTTTTCACGTTCCGAACTATTTTATTTTACTCTCTTCTGTAATTACACAAAATACCAGCGATAAGATGCATCGGAGACACACAGTGAGAGAAAGGAGGCCGGAGATGAAGAAGACATGTCAAATACACATTGGAGATAATATAGTGGCAGAAGGGAAGTAAATATGAGTAAACTTACCATGTAACATAAAAATGTTGCACTCTATACTATAAGTCTCATTTTATACTACAATCACTTCGCTACAACCTCATAAATTAAAAATAAAAATGAATAATGTCTCAAACAATTTTTGATTTCTAAATATAAATTTATTCTTCAGAATTTTCTAAATTTGAAAGAACTACTAACATGTCCTCATCAGCAATGTCCTCATGAAAAGTCTGCAATAATGATTCTTGTAACTCTATGGTCTCCAAACACTCGATAAATTCGCCATCAAGAGATTGATCAAAAAAATCATTCAAGTCATCTCCTTCTGACAATATTTCATTATTGGTGCTGTCAATTTCAATCAATGTAGTCGAATCATTCAAGTCATCTCCTCGTGACAATATTTCATTATTGGTGCTCTCAATTTCAATCAATGTAGTGGAATCATTCAAGTCATCTCCTCCTTGTGACAATATTTCATTATTGGTGCTGTCCATTTCAATCAATCTAATGGAATCATACAAGCCATCTCCTCCTTGTGACAATATTTCATTATTGGTGCTCTCAATTTCAATCAATGTAGTGGAATCATTCAAGTCATCTCCTTGTGACAATATTTCATTCTTGGTGCTGTCCATTTCAATCAATCTAATGGAATCATACAAGTCATGTCCTCCTTGTGACAATATTTCATTATTGGTGCTCTCAATTTCAATCAATGTGTTGGACAATTCAAAAGAAATTGCCACGGTCTCTTCATTGTGAGCCATTTTATTTTGAAATTGCTTGCTGTAAATTGCAGAAAAAAATAATCACTTTCATTTATCGTTTTTAGTAATACATAATATAAAACTAACTTTATCAAGTATTTAGTATAACAGAAGGACTGCAAATAAATAACAGAAAACATTTTTCAAATTATCTTCAAGTGTACAACATAGTTCCCCTTACAAATTAACAACTCACCTTTTTAAAAGTAGCAGAAGTGTTAGTACTGTGTAAATCAAACACCAGAAATTCACCACCAAAAATTCCTCACAAATGTACCTCAGACAGTAGTATCACAAAATGGCTGTGGTTTCCTCTCATTTGACATATATACATAACCAATTAACTTTCATCACACACAAATACAAAACCAAAGTAACATTTTAATTGGTTCTAAATTTCAACACTTTCAAATGTGTTTTCCCCATGCAATTTTCCATAGGACATTTACATACGTCTACAGCCTGAATGGCTGAACGGAATTACACCAAACTTGGCAAAATGGTACATCAAACCTAAGAGGTCAGGAAGGATCTACTATGCCCCCTTATGGTCATTTCCCCCTTCGCTTTGGCCTCCTCTTGTCTCTCAATCCTACCGTGGGACAAGATGGCGGCCGCTACGGACTGTTTGGAATGTTGACAGACGCCGGAGAACCAATCAGCTTCGCAAAGCTCCGTAACGCGAAAAGTACGCGAAGCGGAGCGCTGTTACAGATATATATCTTTTTTTGAACGTTAATTTCTCAAAATCCACTGGAGCACATATATTGAGACCTAGCAAAGGCACATCGGGCTAGCAGTCCCTAATATTTTGCCAAGTTTCGTGCAAATTCATTCACCCGTTCGATTATTATTATTTTGTTTTTTTTTGCCCCGCGGGGCCCTTTTAAAACCTCCACATCAAAACTAGGGGGTCAGCGAGGATCTACTATGCCCCCTTATAGTTATTTCCCCCTTTGTTTTGACCTCCTCTTGTCTCTCGATCCTACCGAGAGACAAGATGGCGGCCGCTACGGACTGTTTGGAATGTTGACAGACGCCGGAGAACCAATCAGCTTCGCTTCACAAAGCTCCGTTGCGCGAAAGGTCCGCGAACCAGTGAGCTGCCCGGTCCGCTGTTACAGATATATATCTTTTTTTAAACGTTAATTTCTCAAAATCCACTGGAGCACATATATGAGACCTACAAAAGGCACATCGGGCTACCAGTCCCTACAATTTTGCCAAGTTTCGTGCAAATCCATTCAGCCGTTCGGGCTAAAAGTGAGGCCAACCGCCCTATGGAAAACTCAATGTTAAAAACACGTTTTGGGACCCCCCTTTTTTCTCGGCCCCCCCTTGACGAACCCCCCCCCAAATTTTCAAGGGCTGCTCAGAAACAAAATGTGCCATTTTCCTGAAAATTTCAGCCAATTCCGTCCACAAACGCCAAAGTTATTAGACATAGAATTTTCAAAAAACCCATAGAGAAAAAATCCTAACTATATATACCTACTGGCGACCGCCAGTAGGTAATATACATATATATATGTATATTATGTACTGGCGGGTGCCAGTAGGTAGTTATAGTTAGGACCTAGTATCCATAGGAAATCCGCAACATTCTATTTGCAATAACTTTGGCGCTGGTCAACGAAACTTCGCAAAATTCTCCAAGAAGATGTCCTGCTCTGCTCCTTCCCTGAAAGTTTGGGGGTGATTCATGAAGTGGGGGCTGAGAAAAAAGGGGGGTCCCAAAACGTGTTTTCCCCATGCAATTTTCCATAGGACCTTTAGCCAGGGCTACAGCCCGAACAGCTGAACGGAATTACACCAAATTTGGCAAACAGGTAGAGTTCGGTTCACAGATGACCCTTTTTGTTAAATGGTGTAAATCGGTTCTGTAGTTCCTGAGAAAATCAAAAGTAAAATCATAGATATATCTAGAGATGAAGTACTGGACTCTGTACTGTTCTGTACCTTCCCAAGCACGAGCTGCATGGTGATTGGATGTCAACTGTCTGTCAACACTCCAAACCAGGAAGTGTTGGCAGCCATTCTACCGAGGCACAAGAAAACAGAAAGAGAACACAAAAAACGCGAAAAGGAGGCAGGGTAGAAACACCTTGACCCCCTAGGCCTGCTTAGGGGGTCCCACAAGGATCGCGGGATACACGTATGGTACGCGTACCCTGCCTATCCCCCCAAAAAAATTAAGGCACCACTCTGCAAATGCGCCCCCTGGTGCGTTTGCAGAGGGGGAAATAATTCCCCTTGAATACTGGGGGTAGCTGGGGGCCAAGTAGCCCACCAGGAACCTCCAGTATGCACCAGGGGGCTGCCTTGCAGAGACGTGTAAAGAGGGCACGCCCCTTTTTACACCATTCTCTGCAATGCAGCCCCCTGGCGAATACTGGAGGTTCCTTGTGGGCAAGTTGGCCCCCAGGGACGCCCAGTATTCAAGGGAAATTAGTTCCCCCTCTGCAAACGTGCCAGAAGTACGAGCCACACCGATCCAGTTCAGAAAATTAGTATTTTATTCGGGCAAAACAACAGACGCGTTTCGAGCAATCCTGCTCTTGATCACATGACCATTCTCCCGTTCCCGGAAGCTAATTGCATTTTTTTGATCAAACAGTGAAAAAGAAGAAAAGACTATGTATTCACCGTCATACATAGTTCAAATACATATGATAACACAAAATTGTTACATTTCACAATGTTTGGTTTCACGTTCAAATATTAAAAAATGTGATTGACCCAACTCAATTATGGTAATTAAATCAGTAAAACAAGTGATCAGGGTATGGTACCCAGGTTAACATTATTAAGGCATAATAGAACCTCAGTAGGTAAGGATAGAAGGAAAGGATTATTGATCAGTCAATCAAGCGAAGATAATAGGTGTAGTACCCTATTCATTATACAGTTGTCTCTGTCTATATATAATATATATATTTCTCATAAAACAGGCACGTACACTCTCTCTCACACACACTCACTCAGTGTGTCACTTGCTTATTCTCACTCAGTCGAATCGGAGGTATCAGAATGGGCAGACAATGCAAAGGCAACCATTTTTCATAAGAACATACATGGGAATAACAAAGACGTCTTTCACAAAATCATTCAACAGTTCGCACACTGTCCAGAATTAGTTTAGGCAGAGCTAATATATATCATATGGGCATTCAAATGAAGACCAGGGCCGGTATCATGATGGGCTGCGCTGGTTCATACCAGAGCCGGGCCCCTATTGTTACCTGATGTGTGAAATGTGAATTAATTTAACTGATATCTCTCCGGGTTCGTGCGTTTATTTAGATAGCACAGCTCAGAAATAAGCAAAACACTTGTTCTCCATTTTAGAGTTGTACTGTCTGAAAATCCAGCTCTAACTCGGAGAAGTATCGGGTTAAATACATTTACCTTACACCCTACAGATGCATACAAACAGGCCCTGCAAGTTGCCAGCGGATATTAGGCCATATTATATCAACTTTTCAATAGTTCTTAAACAGAGTGAATACATTTGCACCATTTCTAATGTTGGCTTAGTAATAAATGTTAGAACAAACAAATATGCATAGAGAATATTAGTGTACCAGACACGAGAGCAAATGACTGTAGCACAAAAAGAGAACGGCACGTATTAGTTAAGCCACTTTACCTACAACAACATATTGTTTTTGTGATAATGAAGCTTGGAACATGAATATATAATGTACCAGACCCTCTACTCAGCAAGTAATCCTCATCGATCTGAAGAAGGTATCCTCAACCAGACTGCCTCTGATGGTTCCTCTCTATCTTCCCTTTGGTTGAAACTATTCTCACAGTCATTAGATAGCCCATCTTTTTTTCTGCATTTTCTACAAACCCTGTTACTAGAGTAGCACACTTTTGCCATCTCTTAGTGAAATCACTTTACGTCATGTTCGTTTAGACTGATATTCTTTTATTCACATAGTTAATTAATCTCATTGCAAATGCAGATATCATTTAGATATTTATGTCATATGGCTGTAATTTTAATTGTTTTCCTTAGTTCAAATACATTCGTATATGTATTTGTATCATTTTTTTACAACCTACGATATAATTTTTGAATTACTTAAAATGTTTGTACATTTTTGAGTCTATAGTTCTTCTTGAAGTGTAGCCATGTACCTCAACTGTTACCAAACATTGGCCAAGGGTGAGTACAAAGGAAATGTGCTGACTGTTCACATATAACGCTTATGCTATAGGATTATCTAATCATTTACTGTGGGTACATTTACAACTTCCAGGTAGGAATATTGTCCTTGATGTGAGGTGACAGGTCAACTCTAGACAATCAAACTAAAAGTGATTCTGCCCATCCTCATTGTTAGATTTTATGGTCTCTAGTTGGCACAGGTAGGTACTTGTGACGAATAGGGACCCTGGCCTCTAGTCAGGGTAAGGGGAATACACTCTTTAGATAACCCCTGCTCACCCCCTTGGTAGCTTGGCACGAGCAGACAGGCTTATCAAAGGCAATGTGTAAAGTGTTTGTACCAACACTCACAGTAACACAGTGAAAACACCACATATGAACTCCACACCAGTTTAGAAAAATAAACGTATTTAATCTAAACGAAACAAGACCAAAACAACAAAAATCCAACATACACAGTTTAAGAATATGGTTTCAAAAGAGTTCTTAAGGTTTCGTTAAAATAATCCACAGGTGCATCACGTTTTAGCCAAAAGTACCTTTAAATGCGACAAAAGTTCCAAGTGAAAGCTGCAGTGTTGAAAAACAAGCGATGCGTCACTCCTGAGACCCTGGGGAGGCGATGCGACAACCCCGCTGGACGCAGCGGGCGTGTTGCGGTGACTCCAGTCTGTATGGCGAGGGATGCGATACCTTGTATGGATTTCGGTGCGCAGGTTTCGTAGGAAGCGTCTCACAAAGGTACGATGCGGCGATCTTCGGGTCATCCACGATCTCCAGTGCAGCGGCGATGCGCAGCGCAGGGTCGATCTTCTCCTCTCGCGGCCCCTCGATGCGATGGCTCTGCGACGACACTCGCAGCGACGTGAAGCGGTCCGCAAGAAGGCGATGCGACAATTTCACCCAGCGACGACAGGCTCTGCGACGATACTCGCAGCGATGGTAATATACCCGCACCAGAACGATGGGTTCCGCAGGTAAAAGATGCGTCAGTTCTTGCAGTGGCAACAGGTGCTGCGACGATCTCGATCTTCACGGCGGCGGGAATTTCCTTACACTCTCAGGGCTGCACTCCGCAAGCGAGCGATGTGTGAAGCTTTGCAGATTGTCTTCAGTTTCTTCTTGTCCAGCTACCCAACAACAGGTACAACTTCCAGAGACACCACAACTGGACCAAGCACTCTAGGAAGGACAGAACTCTATCAGTAGAGTTCAGGGGGGAAGTTGGGGTGAAGTCCTTTTGTTCCTTGGACTTCTTAACAGGGAGCCAGCTCTACTCAGGCCCTTGGAGATCTCTTCAAGCAAGGGGACACAGCACAAAGCAAAGTCCTTCCCCTCTCCTTGGCAGCAAAGCAACTGCAGGTCAGCCCACAAACACACAGCAAGACAGTCCTTCTTCTTCAGTCTTCCAGCTTTCTCCTTGGCAGAGGTTCCTATATGATTCCAGGATGATCTAATTTTCTGTAGTGTGGAGTCCTATACTTATACCCCTAAAGGTCTTTGTTCCCTTTGTGCAGGAGGGCTCTGAGCCCCGTCTGAAACAGTTCTGGATGTTCCTTGAGCACTTTGTTTTCCTTGCTTCTCCTTTCCATTTAGGGTCGTCAGCCGCCCAGCATGAGGTGGAGCCAGCATTGTGGAAGGCAGGCACAGCCCAATTCAGGCCCAGGTGCTACCCCCTCCCACCACTCTAGATGCAGGTGGAGCTATTGAGCCCAGGAATGGCCCACTCAGTCTCTGGGAGCAACCCAGCCCCTGCCACTCACAAACCAGCCAGTCAATTCACAAACGTGCTGTTCTCAAACACAGGATTTAAAAAACACCTTTCCTAAAAGATGCGTTATTAAATTCTGAGTTCAGGGATACCAGACTTTTATGTCCTATCTTGCTCTTATGGGAAGATATGCAGATATCCACTGTACACAACATTCCCCATGATAGCCTATGGCCAAGATAGCCTTACAATAGTGAAAAACGAAAATGGCTGTAATTCACTATCAGAGCATGTCACCTGCACTAGTACATGCTCTACCTTTCACATAAACTGCACCTTGCCCGGGCGGGGGGTACCTTGGGCCTTCTATAGGGGTGTCTAATGTGTACAGAAAGGGAAGGGATAGGCCTGGTCAGTGGGAACACTGTCCAGGTTGGAATGGCAGTTCACAGACTGACTGCACACAGGCACTGCGGTGGCAGGCCTGAGACACCATTTTAGAGCTACTTATGTGGGTGGCACAATCAGTGCTGCAGGCCCACTAGTAGCATTTGAATCACCAGCCCAGGCACACTCAGTGCACATTACTAGGGACTTCTTGGTGATACAGATATGCCAATCATGGATAACCAATTACACTTACAATTTACTCAGGGAGCACTTGCACTTTGACACTGATTAGCAGTGGCAAAGTGCCCAAAGCATCTAAAGCAGCAAAAATGAAATCCAGCACAGCGTCAAAAATACAGGAGGAAGAGGCAAAAAGACAGGGGAAACCATGCCAAAGATGCCAGATCTAACACTCATCATACGCCCAAAAAACACAATTGCGTTTTGTACTGCCCCAAGGACACAATCATTACAGAAGCATTCAACCTAGTGAATCCAAATTCAGCATCAAGTCACAACAGATTATTAAAAACCATGCAGATAGCTTCAACCTCATTGGTCCATTTAAATTAATCTTTTGACCAGGCCTCAAATCTCTTTATTGGTTGCCACAACAGGAAATGGACTATTTTGATATCCTTTGCCTTATGCACCTACCATTCATCAGTACTCCATCTTATCCGAGGGACAAGCAACTTCTCTATAATGCATCTAGCCATGGTGAATTGTAGTATTTCTGCCAAACTCTGTTCAATTCTCTGTCCTACAGAAAGGATTACTGAGGGGCGTGGCCAAGGCAACAGTGGACGCAGATGCCTAAATCGTAGCTTCGTCGCTGCACTGGAACAGGTATTCTGAGGAATCCCAGTCCAGTTCCGCTACTACCAAATACCCGGGAGGCACTGGGGGGCTGAAAGTTTCCAGGAATGGGTACCCGCAGGATCTGCCAAGGCCGTCAGATCCGGGATAGCTGCTGAACCAGTGAGAAGAAGTCATAGCAAAGTTTCAGGATGGCAGCATGTGTTTTCAGGGGAGTGAGGGACCTGGTGGAGCATGGAGCGGCGGGCCCCATGTGGAGGAATGAGCAGCTGACCACACAGAGTGGCAGACGGTGGCTATGCGGTGTCAGGCCCAGTTGCAGGTGTTTTGGAGCTGTGCCTGAACTCTCGATTGGCTTCCGCCCTGGCTGATGTGGTTAGGAGCTCGGAGACGGACGTAAAGGCCAGTGAGGACAGGGCACATTTTGCAGCAACATGAGAGCCGTATGAGAGCTGTGGGAGCTGCCTGAGCCGGATTTGCGATCGGGTCTCAAAGGAAGCAGCTGGAGTAGTGGTGGACAGTGTTGTAGTCAGCCCCCCCAGGGGTTGCTGAGCTTTCTTCCTGCAAGTGGGGCACCCTGGAGGACTTTTAGGAGTTTGGAAGCTGCTGGGGTCCCAGGGACTGGCTGTTATCCTGATGTGTTTCATAGGTGAGGAGGCCCGTCCATCCTGAATGGCCTTGACCCTTGAGCAGTTCCTGTGTGTTTGAATGAGGTGCTAACCTGCTTGATACCAGGCAAGGGGAGAGGTGAGGCGACCCCAAAACAGGGCCGGACTGAGACTGATGGAGCCCCCAAGACCCCGGGGGGCTCTGAGAATGGAGAGTACTCCTCCTTGGAGGTAGACTGGGGACCCCGTTTCTGTGGAGTGACTGGGTTCGATGTAGATCCTGCCTTCAGCAGTGTGCCCTGGTCGGGAGTTAGAGAGGTGCTTTCCTGGCCCTGGCCTGGTTATCCCCTGAAGTGGTGCTGTTTGTGCCTCAGGAGGCTTCCTGTGTGAGGGGGATGCTTGGACTCCTGAGGCCCACATCTGGTGAGGCCATTTTAAGATCTGCTCCATATCTGGACTATTTGGGGGAAAGGCTCACGTGGACACATGACAGGGACTTATCTTGGACAGTGGGGAGTGATCTTTTCTGGACCTAATAGGTGGGCCTCCTTGAGAGATGGTGGTGGCTGAGGGGTCGGTCTGGTCTGTTGGGTGATTTGACAGGAGCCTGGCCTGCTGGCTTCTCAGATGGTGCGCACTAAACATGGGGGGCCAGGTGTTGGCGAATGGGGCAACAATGAACAGAACTGTATTGGCAGCAATTAAGGACACAAAAGATGCCCTGGAGTAGAACATTGAGGCAGTGGTGGCTGCTGTGGGCCTCCTGCGCGTCTACTACTCCTAACTGGCTGAGCAGGTCATGGAAGTGGAAGCGACAATGGTGGGATTGAACTGTTTGGTGGCAGATCATGAGGAGCATCTGCTCCGCCTGCAGAAAGATGCTGAGAGACTCTCCCCCAGGAACAATGTCTGACTGATGGGGATCCCGGAAAAGGCAAATGGCCCTTCGGTGGAGTTGTTCTTTGAGCAGTGTTGGCCTCTGAGGTGCTAGGGAGCAAGGTAACAGCGTTGTTCTCAGTGGAAATGCTGCACAGAGTCCTGGGCTCACCCTAGTCTCATGGTGGCTCGCTTACTGAACTTCAGGGATCACAACCATGTTTTGCAGTTGGCCCTGGAGTACAGAAAATTGAGAACAGCCGAGTGAGAGTATACCTCGACAACACGACTCTGGTCCAACACAAGTGTGAGTCTTTTCTGGGGGTCAAGAGCCACCTATGACACCTTCAATTCAAGTATGCCTTGCTATTACCAGCTAGGCTCTGAGTGGAAGTGTGGTCTATGACACACTTATTTACAGTGGTGAAGGAGTTGTGGAACTGGCTGGAGCTGCAGGGTCATCCGAGGCCGCAAGCTCGGACTGGTGAAAGATTCCTGGACTGGCAGACTCAGAGGCGGCAAAGGCGCCCACATAGGGGATGAGGTTGACCCCACCAGTGAGGAGGCACGTACCGAACAAGATAAGGTGGTGTTGGAAATACAACTTGAACCTACATTTGGCCCTTGGTGCATCAATTGGAGGCTCTGGCACTTCAGTCGGAGCCCTCAAAGGATGGATCGGCAGCCTGTGGTGTTGAGGAGGCGGTAGTGGACCTTTCGAGGGTTATCCCCATGACATCAAGATGAGGTCGCCTAAGGAGATGAGTATAGGAGAGCGGCCCCAGAGTATCTCTCATGGGGTAAATGTGGGGGGATCTGAATGAGTGGAGTGGGGGATTTCTTTAAAGCACCTTTAGTCAGCAGGCCTGGCCATACCACCCAAAGAACTTTGGAGGGCATGGTGGTAAGCAGTGCACATGCTTGGTGTGGCAACATAGCCTCTAGATTTTGGTGGGTGGGTTGTTTTATACCTGCAGCAGAAGGAGGAAGGGTGGGGGGGGAGTTCACTTTACAGTTTCTGTGGCGTGGGTCATTGCAATGAAGACCTGTTGGCATATGAGAAGATGGAGAGTGCCATGGGACAAGTATGGGTATTGTTCTCGACACGTAGCAGGGTACACTTCCCTTAGGATTCTATCCTGGACTAGGAACAGGCTTGGCAACAAGCTGAAGTGGGGTGTGCAGCAGTTCCTGGCGTGCCGGGCCCCGAACCTGGTACTCCTGGAGGAGACACATCTGAAGGGTTTCCATTTTGTTTTTCTGGGAAGGGATAGGTTTCAGTTGCTGGTACACAAGAGTTACTCGGCAGGGGCTCAGGCGGTTGGGATACTGGTCTGTAGTCCACATCCTTCCAGGTAATGCGCAGATGGGTTGATCCTTCAGGGAGCTGGGTGGTAGTGGACAGAGGGTGGCATGGAGAGTGTTTGATGGTTTCATGGTATTGCCCATCAGCCTACAGGGGCCTGGCCTTGAGCACATGGGGAGGTGGGTTGCCTGGAGGCTGTGCTGCTGGTGGGGTGGGACCTCAATCTGACCCTTTACGGTGCTGAGGATCAAATGATGCATTGTCCTGTAGAGACACCTAAATATGACTTGAGACTCTTCTCCTTTCGAGGATCACTGGGGCAGGAGCATTTGTGGAGGGGGACACATCTGGGAGAGCAGCAGTTTTCCGATGCAGCTAATGATCCTCATTCATTGCCAAGCCTACTTTATTTTTTAGTACCGGGCTCAGTGTTTTTGATATAGGAACACCACCTACTTGACAAGCGGTATTTCAGATAACTCCCTAATGGGTATTCAATTAATCGATTCATGGGCTGCTCGCCCCGAGGGATCTATCGAACTGGGACAACCGCTATCACGTTTTGAAGGTGTCAAGCCACTATTTCCGGTAAAATGAGCAGGTCATTGACATCAGGGTCGGTACTCTGAGAGGCGTCGTCAATTCATTGTGCTTGTGGTGGGCAAGACCAGATAGAGGCATTGTGTAAGATGGAAGTTGAGATGAGCTGTTGGAGGGAAAGCAGTGTTTCTGGAGTGACCGAACCCAGAGCAGGCACAGGTTTGGCTCAGTTGCAGTAGGATTATTGGTGGTATGCTCAGAATAAGGCACAGACCCTGTTCCGGGGGAGACTGTGTAGAATCTAGAAGGTGGGGAACAAGACAGGGAAGATGTTGGCATGGTTGACCAAGAAAAAGGAGGGCTAACACTGGGTTCCGATGATATGTACGCAAACTGGGGCAAGGGCGGAGATGCCCACTGAGATCACCTAGGCCTTTGCTGGGTATCTGCTTGGACTCTATGCCTCCCGGCTCTCACAGGAGGCAACGGAGGGCATACAAGGGTTTGTGTGGGTTCTTCCAGTGCCTTGTTTGGTGAGGGAGGCACAAGAGTTGCTTGAGGCTGAGATAATGGAGAGAGAGCTGGCAGAAGTTATGACCCAGCTTAAAAGTGGGTGGGCAACGGGACCCAATGTTTTCCCTCTGGAATTCGTTAAGTGTGTGATGAGCAAGGTGTTGAAGTCCTTGATTGCCCTATTCGGTGTGTACTGAACAGAGGGAGTGCTGCTGAGGGATCTCGGTCAGGCACAGGTCACACTGATCCACAAACCCGGGGAAGCCCCTAGACGAATGTGCCCCATACCGGCTGCTTTTGGTACTGAATATGGAGAGCTAGTTGCTTGCTAAGGTCTTTAACAAACCACCTTACACAGGTGATACAGCAAGTAGTGGCCCCAGGCCAGTCAGGATCTATCCCACATTGGTTCACTCATCATAACCTTTGGCAGCTCTTTGGTTATATGGCCCATTGGTTTCATTTTGGGGAACCAGCCCTTCTTCTGACAAGGGATGCTGAGAAGGCTTTTGATTCAGTGGAGTGGTTACTTTTTGTGATTGCAATTGAGCTGTTGGTGGCCTGGATCCATCAGAATGCTCAGATGCGAGACCTCCAATGGGATGAGAATTGGGAGGACGTGATCTCTCTTTACGTGAATGACGTTCTTCTGTCTTTGGTGGATCCAGACTGTTTGTTGCTGAGGGTTATGGAAACCCTTTTGGTCTATTCTCTAGGATCACTGTCAATTGGAGTAAATCGCTTGCATACCCATTGTTCAGCTGGACACCGAGAAGGGAATGGCCCGACATTTAGTTTGGTCTGACCTGGGGTTTATGTATCTAGGGATTTATGTGACCACTGACCATAACTTGTCTTATGAGAGGAATGTTGGACGGATATTGTGGAATTTCAGGAGTGACGTGCAGCATTTCCCACAGCTACCCTTGTCCTTATTGGTTAGGGAAGCCTTTTACAAAATAGTTTATCTCCCCAAGTTTCTTTAAGTGGTGTAGAACTCACTGTTTGAGATTCCTGACTGCTTTTTTCATGCATTAGAGGCTGAGGTGCGGAGTCTACTCTGGGATGGGGCACCGCGAGGCTCCCTCTTGGGACATTGTCCTGCTGGCTGAAGGATGGAGTAATTGCCTTCCCAGGCCTATAGCTATATTGTTGGGCGACCTGCCTGCTGCTGTTTGTGGGGGTGCCAAAAAACTTCGGACCTACGCCGACCGTGAGGGCAACGGTCTTGTGTTCCATCTGGCAGCGCCGTGAGGGGAAACGGCAGGCTCCACCGCGACGCTCAGGGTCGGGCGAACTACGTCCCCCAGAAGCCCCGGGGGCCGCGCACCAACGTGACGCCACCACCGCGCCTGGAGGCGCTTATCAGCTCGGAGCGCCGAGCAGGTCCTGGGGGTGCCAAAAAACTTCGGACCTACGCCGACCGTGAGGGCAACGGTCTTGTGTTCCATCTCGCAGCGCAGTGAGGGACACGGCAGGCTCCACCGCGACGCTCAGGGTCGGGTGAACTACGTCCCCCAGAAGCCCCGGGGGCCGCGCACCAACGTGACGCCACCAGCGCGCCTGGAGGCGCTTATCAGCTCGGAGCGCCGAGCAGGTCCTGGGGGTGCCAAAAAACTTCGGACCTACGCCGACTGTGAGGGCAACGGTCTTGTGTTCCATCTGGCAGCGCAGTGAGGGAAACGGCAGGCTCCACCGCGACGCTCAGGGTCGGGCGAACTACGTCCCCCAGAAGCCCCGGGGGCCGCGCACCAACGTGACGCCACCACCGCGCCTGGAGGCGCTTATCAGCTCGGAACGCCTCTCGCCCCCGCGAGTCGCGCGCGGGGGAAGCCCGGGACAAGGGCGGGGCAGTCTGTGCAGTCCGGGCAGAATGAGGCAGAGCTGGGCCATCCCTCTAAGAAGTAAGACTTTGATTTTCTAAAATTTTAATTGTCATTTCATTTCGGTTCTAAAACACGGAAGTCCACTGGAATTTTAAGTCTGTTGCTATTACTTTCCTGCTTCTTCACTAGTAATGGCCAAAAACAAAACAACCATGGATAATTATTTAGTGAAAATTGTAAGCAAAATAAACAATGACAGAAGGAAGTCACTGGGACGGGATAATTTACCCGAAACAATATTGGCTGCTTCTGATGCCGGTGGAGGATTGGACCCACTTTCCCCTTCAACTACTGATGCCATTGATAACACTCTAAAAGTAGTACCCCAGGAGGAAAACATGTTAAACCAGGTCGCTCTGGATGAGGATGCACTAGATGACCCTATGGATCCGACAGATGTTTCCACCTACTGCTCCCCTGCCAAGAGAGCAGTAAGAAAATGTAGGAAAACAACGTCCAAAAGGGGAGGAGCATTCCCTAAGAGGGAGCCAGATACAACTAGAAGGAGCATTCCCAGCCACAAGGGAACTATGACTACAGATTTTGGCACTAACACAAATTCTGACCTTCTAGATCATATTTCCAAGCTGCTGGAAGCTAAATTAGAAGTACTTGTCAAGCCTCTAGTGGCAAAAATTGAGGCTCTCACTACTGAAGTGTCTAGATTGGGGGAGCTTCTAAAGCTAGCAACTAATAGTGAGAAGCCCAAAATGCGGGATAGAAATGTCCCAGCTGATAATGCTGACAGTCATCTATGGTGGACAAATCTAATATAGCAACAGCCAAGGGGACAAGTACAGTAGATGATCAAGCTACCCAGCGCAAAGCGACCTCATTAAACATGGAGGGGCCCCTTATTCCAGCAAGGAGAATTCGATCAGCTAATCTCCCACCAGCTTGTGAACCGTATGTTGTTGTACTCTCAAATGTTCCACCTGTACATACAACTGAAGCTAATTTACGCCAAGAGCCACATAACTCATTGAAGCACAAAACTGTTTCCTGGTTAAATAAAAACGGTGGGTTCCCGGTACAGTTCTCTGATGAGATAATTTCAACTAGACGTGTATCGTGGATTGGAAATGCTAGGAAAACTTGCAAGGGTGATTGTATAATTGTCAATTTTAGATACCCCCAGCATGTTGCGACTGTATTGCTTAGAGCTGCATCCCTAAAGCAGGGTGAGAATGATGTGGGTGTCCACCCCCTGGGATACTTCTATAGCCATTTAGATAAGGGTCCCCAGCGTAATAATCTATCAAGGACCCCTCTTCCTTATGGGAGTTCCATCTGTGGGATCTCAACGCACAATAGATACCAGGCATTGAGTGCGATGGATCAGAATGATTGACTCCCATTGAATGATAGGAACTGGTTGGGGACCATTCTAAGCACTGAAGTGGGCAAAACAAATATACCCAGAATAGAAGCTGAATATTGGCAGGAGCGGGTAGCGGTATATACACCTAATACCAAAATGACGCTACCGCACATGCCAGCTCAAAGGGCAGTTGAAATGGATATTACTATTAATGGTGCTGGTGGCAACTGCGATACCCCAGAGGAGGGGATTACATGTCAGCTAGACGGGAATGTGCCTCAGTGTCCTAATATAGCAAATAATACTATGAACGAAATACATAGTCAGGCAGAATTTATGGCCGTTAAAAATATACAAGATCCACTGTTGGATCTACCCCCACCTAGACCTAGCGACAAATTGTTTTTAAATATAGTGTCATGGAATATAGCGGGGCTAGCCAAGAACGTTCGGGACCTCGACTGGTGCACTTACATTGAGGATTATGATATCATCCTCCTCCAGGAGACCTGGTCTCTAATAGCTCCACACCGGCTTGGGTTTAAAACCTTTAGCTGCGATGCAATCCCATCGACAAGAGGAAGACCGTCAGGGGGTTTGGTGATTTGGGTCAAAATTAATTTAGAAATTGACGTCACCCTATTAAATATACCTTCCCCAGATTTGTTAGGAGTGAAGATGGTGACAAGGGGGAACGACACTAAATATTTAATAAACATATATAATAGACCTCAGGCAACAAATAAAGAATCTAAGGTAATAGAACAACTAGATATTTTTTTAGATACCTTAGGACCCAACGCCCAAGTAATAGTAGGAGGGGATTTTAATTGCAAATTTGAACCGGTACTGGGCTTGGACAAGTTACTCGAAGAACAGGACATTGCAAATGAAATTCCAAACTTGGATGTTGACGGGCCAGTAAAATGCACTGTAGCGGTAACCCAAATCTTTAGGCTAACTGCAGGTCATGAACTAAGAGCTTGTAATGGCCGTTTGCAATCAGACAGACCGTCAGCCCCAACTTTTAGCAAAATAAATTGCAAGACACACATAGACTTTATATTGGTTTCCCTGAGTTTATGGTACTTACTTATTGACCTAAAAATAGGCACCAGAACTGAGAGCGATCACCTCCCACTCCAACTACGGGTAAATCTGCAACCCTTTAGATCCAATCGAGATGAGGAGGTTGTACGAAATAGATCCTCAGGGGAAGCTCAGATATCTTATAATAGGCATGCACTAAGATGGCCCAATATCCTGGCTAAGGAGGATGTAATGATAAATATCTATAACACTTTTTCTGATATTGTTGCATCCTGCAAGGAAGCGATATTGGGTAGCCAGGAAGTCTTAGACCGCCATTATAAATTGGTAGACGCCCTAGGTCCCTTCCTGAGTAGAGCTTGTCAAAGAGAAAAGTCCCCAAACCATTTAAAGCAGGTCAACCCCTGGTACAATAAGGAATGTTGTATAGCAAAATCTAACCTCATTCAGGCTGTCAAAACCAAAAACTCCCATCTTATAAGAGAATGTAGACATTCCCACAATAAAATTCTGTCCCAAACGAAAAAATTTGGGATGATGCACTTTGGGAAGACTTAATGGTAGCAGCTAAATCAAGAGACCAGGGCACTTTTTGGAGTTTATTGTCCAAAGGGAACAAAAAGGGCAGATCCCCCAAGGATGTCTACCTAGATGAAAAAACTTGGAGTGATCATTTTGGTAAGCTATACTCATGAGATACAGAGGGGTCGCATACTCAAAATCTAGAGCACAATTTAGAATTGAGTATTGTGCCACTAAAATTTAGTATAGACGAGACTATGCAGGCAATTGGGGCTATTAAGGCGGGCAAAGCGCCAGAACCGGACAGGATTCCTGGAGATTTGTTAAAACACGATGTGGAAGTATGGGGACCATACATTAATTTACTTTGCAATTCTATAGTGGCTGGAACGCCAATCCCCAAAAGCTGGAAAGGGGCAGAAATTGTGACAATATTTGAAGAAGGAGATCGTTATGATCCGGGCAATTATCGCCCAATTAGTTTAATTGACCTTTTACAGAAGGTTTTTGCCAGGCATATCTTAAAACGACTTATAGAATGGATAGAAGAGACCCAAATACTATCTAAATACCAGGCAGGGTTTAGACCAAAAGTTAGTACAGTGATCAAGTGTTCAGGTTCATGTGTATCTGCTGGAAGTATATTAACATAAGGAAGGGTAGCTTGTATGTGGCATTCATTGATCTGTGGGCCGCCTTTGATCTCGTCCCACGGAACTTACTGTGGATAACACTACAAAACATGGGGGTCCCAGACGAGCTACTTAATGAATTAATCTGATTACACAGAGAATTATGCAAAAGTCAGATGGGGAAAGGACGGCGAACTATCTAAGCCCATACCTATAAACTGTGGGGTGCGCCAAGGGTGTGTATTGGCACCCACGCTGTTTTCATTATACGTAAATGATATACCAGCGTATCTAAGGGATTGTGACCATGACTCACCTAGGTTAGGAGATGAGGCAATCACGGCATTACTTTTTGCCGATGATACAATCCTTATCTCTCAGACCCCGAAGGGTCTCCAAAACCTGGTGAATTCCTTTAATGGCTACTGTGAAAAGAAGGGGCTGGAAATAAATTCTTCTAAAACAAAATATGTCTTTAAATCCACAAAAGTCTTTCAAGAAGAATTTGGCCCTAAATAATAAAAAAAACTGGAATATGTGGAGAGCTTTAACTATCTAGGTATTACACTGGATAGTAACAGCTCATGGAAGGGACACCTGACAAAGAGTAGGATGGCTTTCAAGCAAAATTTTATGCCCATCCTAAAAGTGCACGGAGCTAGCGACTCCAAAGCCATTACACTGGCATTGGAAGTCCTTAAAGCAAAGGCCCAATCGGCTGCACTCTATGGAGCTGAGGTTTGGGGGCATTGCTGTAAACACAATTTTGAACGGGAAGAAAACCACTTTGTGCACAGGTTACTAAAAATACCAACTAGAACCCCCCTAGTCCCAGTATTTTTAGATTTGGATCTGAAACGTACAGACCACCAAGCAGCTTTCAGGCCAGTGATGTACTGGGTAAGGCTATGGACAACCCCCGAGTTGTGTAGCTATAAAAATGGATTAATAGAAATAACCCAGATTGATGAGTATAAGAAAATTGCATGGCTAAAACACATCGAACTTTGGTGCACCAGGTTAGGGCTGTCCCATTTTTGGAATGAACCCCATAATATGACCCTCCTGTTGTAAAAAGATCTTAAAAAATACCTACTGGTCCTATGTTAACGAAGAGCCATCCCACTGTCCATCTATTGGTTCATTGTCTCAGAAATTTCTGTCTATAAAAGACACTGCTGCATTCGAATCGTTTATGGATGAGATAAATCCACCTCTAGCAAAAACTTTATATTTGCAATATAGATATGGGGTACTACAGACCAACGCCCATACATGCAAATGGGGAGATAGCAATGAGGATGGTATCTGTACCCTCTGCCCACTAAAGGCTAAGGAGGATGATGTCCATCTATTGTTTTTCTGCTCTGTTTATGCACTACCTAGACAGCGCTGGATAAAACCTCTGTCTAAAAATCTGGGCGTCAGGTCATTTAGAGAGGCTGAGCGTATCATAAGGTCTAATACCTCACAATCTGTGGTTTTTTGTATAAGCAGATTTCTATTCAATGTGTTTCTTATAAGAAAGCGCCTTAGTTATAAACTATAATGTAATTATGAAATCTGTAGTTTTCTCCCATAATGTTAAACAACGTAGAATGCACTGAGTTCATTTTTGTACAAATCATGTGGTTTTAAAGTTTTTAAATCTATGTTTTTAGTCTGGCTTTTATAATGAAATAACCTTTTTATGGTTTTAAATTGAATCTTAAGAATAGGCATAACTATCTGTATAGAATTAACTGTTACTCTGCCCCAGTACATATCAATTGCATTGTGTTATTCGATAAATTGTCATAAATTGTACCTTTCCCTTTTCAATTAGCCCACGCTTGTTTATAGTTTATTTTTGTGTACTTCCTGCTTTTATGGCTATCAGCCGAAATAAAGTTGAACTGAACTGAACTGTTTAAAGAATGGTCATTTGCGGATTGGGGGAGCTGACCATGAAGGTAGACCAACAGGCATTGGAGTCATTTGGCTGTGCGCTGTGCATCTGCAGTGTGAAGAGGATGCTGACCCTTCCAGAGCCGACTGCCATGATGGTGCGTGTCTGGCAGAGTGTGGCACACCTGATGTGCTGGGAGGGCCTTGAGACATTGGAAAAACCGCAGTGGGACTCGGGCAATGATAGGTCTCTGTAAGGTGTCTGGGTACAGGGGCTGGGCTTTCATTGTCAAATCCAAAGTGGGGTGTTGAGGAATTGCTGACCTTTGCAGACCTGCAGGACCAGTATGAGATGCTGGGGGGACACTTTCTGTGCTATCAGCAGGGAAAAGTGATTTTGCTTCAGATGATCTCCTCCCCTGCAAGACCTGGAGTAAGATATCTCATTGGAATATCGAGTGTTTGGGGGGTCTTCTTCACTGACACATGTCTCACAGCTTTGTTCCACATTGCTTAGTAACACATGGGGCCCACTGCAGTGGTTGTGAGATTGATGGGAGGGAGATTTGGAGCACATAGAGGATGATGAGTGGAGAGTGGTGTGCAGGTTCCTGGGAGAGGTGGCCATCCACACAGGATTCTGTCTTATTCAACAAAGGCTGTTGCAAAGGGCCTACTTGACATGTTCAAGGCAATGGGCGATGGAGTGATGTGATTCTGATTGTTGCCAGTAGGGTGTGGATAGCAGGGTACTTTTATTCACCCGCTATGGGGGTGCCAGTGGTTGAGGCTGTTCTAGTTTGGGGTTCAGGAAAGGATTTCGAGGGCGCTGGAGGGTGCCCTGGTGTTCACCCTTCAGTTGGTCTGCCTGGACATCTGGGGTGAGTTGGCTCTGAACAGATACATGCTCCTGTTTTGTAACGTGGCACCAGCGGTGGCTAGAAGGGACTTGGTGTGGTGGTAGGGCTGTGCAAAGCTGTTGACGGTGAGGACTTGAGAGGACAACATGGAGTGATGCAGGCAGGTGGAGGAACTGACCTACACGGCACAAGGTTGCCCCCGGAAGTTTGCCAAGATATAGGATAGATGAGCCATGGAGGAGTGCGCCTAACGGAGGATGGTTTGCGGAGAGATGTGTCCAGTGGCTGCCTGGGTATTGGAAGGGAGTGTTGAAGACCCTGTTGACTTTGTGGATTGAGTGTTCCTTTTTGTTGCTCACAGGTTGCTATGATCATACACTGTCACATTGAGGATTGCTGGTATATATGTGCTGCGGCACCCTGGGGGGTGTTGGTTGGGGGATGTATTGTTTTTTATGTTGTGTCTTAAGATAAAACTTCAATAGAAATAAGTGGGGAAAAAGAATAAAGGATTATTGATCCTGATTGATTTGTGTGCTGTACAGAGAACAGTGTCTTCATTCCACCACCAAGAGCCTGAAAGCTGACCTCTTTAACGCCAGAGTGCCAATATAGCCATGGCGCTTCCTCCGCAGGCTGCATGTTGGTGCTAAACTAGCGCTCCAGAAGATCACAGGAGAAATTGTGAACACTAAAACTTCAGTGCAACCGCAGACTCAAATGAAGATTTAAAGACTATTTTGAAACTTCCAAGAACTGAAATAGAAGAACCCAGCCGAAACAATAAGGTATTTCTAAAATTAAATGAGAGGGAAATTCCCCATTTAAACGTAGACTCAATAAAAATGCAGTCTGTTTCTCATGCATTTTTAATAGAAAGAGATCTATCACTGCATAACATTCTACGCTTTAAGACACCTGAAGGCCAGAGTTCAGTGCTCAATGGAGATGCAAGAGAGGATTTCATTTTTACTACCTCTGTTTAAATCTGTTTTGTGCATATGAAAAAGGGAGAGAGGGGGATTTCTTATCTTGTACCAATGCAACAAACGCCAGAGGCAGATACTTTTGGAGCCAAATCTGCACCTGACAATATATGCGGCACTAATCTGCAATATCCTTGTTTTTCCAGATGTGGGTCTCCTCTGAGCAGAGGCTGTTCATCATATCAATGCGCGGTGTCACGCTGTGCAGCCATTTTGTAATCGGAGCTCACATCTTCGAGGGACTAAATTGTGGACATTAATCTCGGTTCACATATGACCAGCCACATTTCAAACAAGGCTTCCAGGAGTGAAATGTTAATGCGACTCACCACACATCTACATTATCTCCCAGTACAATACGGATTGCTCTGTGGCGGTAGGGCACATCAGAGATGCACGAGGATTAAGCTCTTTGCTCCTCCAGTGACCTATTCTGCTCTCCCTCTAATTTACAATTATCGTCTGCCCCATGGGTGCCTAAAGCTACAGCTACTTGCAGATGGAATACTTCCAAATTCACACTGCAAATCACAACGTTGTTATGGGAAATAAAGAACACGTGTTACAGACATCCATCTTTTTATTTTTCAAAGGCTTAAACTAAAACTGCACAAAAGTTAAAAAAGAGTTCTCATGTCTCATTTCGGGACACTTTTACAATGGTTGCGCCGTGAAGGTGCACCGTGAGCACATTTTCATTGTGTTTTTTTCTTCCAATATACTTCCCGTGTTCAGCTAAGTGTGCTTGAAACGAATACCTTACTAGCAACATCTGTCTGAACCAAGAGCCTACAGAGGCGATGTGAAAGCAAGTACGGAAAAATGGCCCTAACATCTGGTCTCGTAGTGGTTTCAAAACTCAAGTAAAAAGAAAGGGAGAAGCAAACACTCCAAATAAAACACACACCGGATGACAGTCCTTGAAATAACAGGTTTCAGAGATATCAACTATGTCCATTATTTTGGAATGTGGGGTTGTAGAAGGAGTTTTCATGGGACTAACCAGTGCTGGAAATAAAGGGGACATGGGACTTTTTCAGAGACAGGGCTAATAAGCTGTGGGTAAATACAATGAACAATAAAGCTCCCTCCCTCGTGACCTATATATTTTTGTAAAGTAGACTAAATCTGGTATGCTAATAAACTGTATGTACAGGCAGCTGCTATGCTACCTGAATGTATGAACACACCATGTACCAAATTTCAACATAGCTGGCATAATTTCAATGTTACATCACCAACATTTCTCCCGAGGGTCGCTACAGTGTTAAAGTCACTATACCTGCACTTCTCAGCAGAACTCGACAGTACCAGCACTTTTCAGCATAGCTCCCAAAGCAGCAATAAGAACTATCTGCACTTCTCAGCACGGCTGCTGTGCTTGCAGTGGACAGTATATGTTGTGCTGCTGTGCCACTAAATGATCCTACCAGCACGTCTGCTATTCTTATAAATTATATGATGACTGCATTTCAACAGGACTGTTACTCTAGGTAGCAACTGTAGCATCACCTGTCAGCAGGGCTGCTAAATCAGTAATGAGAAGTTTCAATACTTCTTAGCAGAGCTGCTCTACTAGAGGTGGACATTACCAATACCTCTCACAGCTGCTATATTAACACTGGAAAAAGTACTGTGTTGCTGCTGGACTGCTGCACTAGTTACAGGCAGTATCAGCAGTTCTAAGCAGAGCGGATCTATTGGTAATGGGCAATAGCAGCTCTTCTCAGCAGAGAGGCTATACTCATGCTCCATTTTGACAGCATGTCTGGGCAGGCTGTTGGACAGATGGTGGACAGTGGTAGCACTTTTCAGCAGGCTTGCAACTTATGTAATGGATGGTAGGCCTGATAATCCTACAACGAACAGCACCACCATTAGACAATACTCATTTTATAGACCCTGGAAGGATGAGAGACTGATTGAACACACCTGAGTTTGAACCTGGAACCATGAGGACACATACAGATCTTTCTAATTAATGTATTATTCCGATGAGCGACCAGACCTAGCAGCTACTCCTATGACTAATGTCCTAGGAGCTGAGAAAAGAAAGCCTTGTAAACTATGAGCAGGACATACCTCTGGTGCCTGTGTCTTCAGCTAGCTGAATACCGTGTGATGGCTGGTTCTTCTAGTCTCTTCCTAGACTTGGTGTCTGCTAGTTTCCTTCTAGATTTGGTGCCTGCTAGTTTCTTCCTTCACCTTGTGGCGGTCAGTCTCTTCCTAGATTTGGTGTGTGCTAGTTCCTCCCTAGACTTGGTGTCTATTAATCTATTCATAGATTTGGTGTATGATGGTGTCTCCCTAGACTTGATGTCTTCTAGTCTGTTCCTGGATTTGGTGTCTCCTAGTTTCTCTCTAGACTTGATGTCTGCTAACCTGTCAATATGACTCTCCTAGGGCTGTTCACTTGTCTTACCCAGCTGGTATGAGTTCTGTAAGGGACCCTTTCTGACTCTCTTGTAAGAATGACATTGGGAGAACTTCTCCTGCTCCACTATTATCAATTGACGATTGCGAAATTGTAAAGGCAGACCTAAAGATCAGCGTAAAGCGAGATAGGTGCATTCTGTGTCTGATCCGCGGCAGGCATTACTGCCTGGGGTAAAGAAAGCATAAGCAAAACACCCAGGTACCACTCACATTTCCTCCTATGCTCTGCGGACACACACAGTGCTCTTTTATGCCTCCTCATTACATGGTGCTCTTTCTCACTAAGATGCACATTTGCACATTTCTACACACTAGAATCCACTGCAATTTATAAAAACTTTGGGGCTTATTTATGAAAACTGTTGCATCTCTGCAACAAAATAGCAATGCAACAGTTTTATCTGCGCCCTCTTTGTGACTTAATGGATGCACCGTATTTATTGTATGGTACTTCATGTCGCAAGGAAAGACAGATACGTTAGGAATCCTGATGTATCTGTTGGCACAAAAGTAACACATTGGTGGAGTTGTGTTGCAAGCATGCTGCAACTCCAGCAATGTGGAAGGGGGCTTATTCTCAATGCGCTGCATCACCCTTATGCCTGCCACGAGTCAATGATAAGGTTCTGAGGTAATGGTGTCCTAGAAGTGGCGCACTGAAATCTTATAGATTTCAATGCTCTACGTCTACTAGTCTTTGAGGCGGGGAAACACCCTCCCTGCATATATTACACCTGATGCACTTCACTTCACTTCTTCCATACATAGTGAAGATTATAGAGCGCCTTGTGAGTAGGGCACTCTCCCAGTTTCTGGAGGGTAATGATCTACTGGATGAGGTCCAGTATGGTTTTCGTCCAGGACATGGCACAGAGACTGCACTGTTGACCGTGTTGGACGATCTTCGCCTGCGTGCAGACAAGGGTCAACATGCCATCCTGATCCTATTAGATCTGTCTGCCGCTTTCGACACGGTGAACCATTCGGTCCTCCTGAAACGGCTGGAAGGCATTGGGGTAGTTGGTCAGGCACTGAAATGGTTCCATGCCTACCTATCTGATAGACGTCAGGCCGTGGCTCTCCACCCTTTTAAGTCAGAGTTTACTAATGTCCATCACGGTGTGCCGCAGGGATCTGCGATAAGCCCTATTCTCTTTAATGTATACATGCGCCCTTTGATGGATATTATTAGATCCTTCGTATTAGGGGTAGTTAACTATGCTGATGATACTCAGCTGATTCTTTCACTAGAAGGTGAACAGTCAACCTCCTTGGAGAATTTTCACAACTGTATGCGGAACGTGGCTCAGCGGTTAAGAGATAATTCTCTGCAATTTAATGCAGATAAAACTGAAATCCTATGTTTTTAAGAGTGGGAGAGTGCTACCTCAGCTGTCAGCTGACTTTTGGCCTATTCATACCGACCTCCCACTGCTACCATCTAAGTCAGTTCGCAATTTGGGGATCCTATTAAATGAAAAGTTGACCCTGGAGACACACGTTAATAAAACCTTTGGGGAACTGCTTCTCCCTCATCAGGGCTATGAGGAAGATTCTTCCTTCGCTCCCTGCTCAAACACGCCCTCTGGTAGTCAGGAGCGTGTTTCTGAGCAGATTAGACTATTGTAACTCCCTTTTGCTGGAATTCCCTAAGTTCTTAACTGGCAGACTACAGAGAATTCAGAACATGGCAGCTAAGTTGGCTCTGTCACGTCCTCGACACTCCTCTTCTTCCCAGGCCCTTGTGGAGCTGCACTAGCTCCCCATAGTGCAGAGAATTCACTTTAAATCGCTCTGTGCCGTGTTCAAGGCGCTTCATGGATTGGGCCCTATACCACTACAGAGTAAATTCTGTTGGTATGCTCCTCCCCGCTGCCTTCGATCCTCTTCAGCCTTCTTGGTGAAAATTCCCCGGACCAGAAGAGTCAAGCTGGGGGGGTCAGGCTTTCAGTGTTGGGGCTACAAGACTCTACAATAAGCTGCCTAAGAGCTGTGACAGATGAATGATCTCTTACCATTTCGCAAACAAATAAAAACTTGGCTCTTTTCTACAATATACCTTTTAGCTGTTCAGATCCCAGTGTTTCATTACTACTTCCCTCTTTTAGCCCCAGGTTGTCTGTTGGGTTACAGTGCGCTGTACAAATTCTGCTTACAATTACAATTACAATTACAATGGGGCAGGGCTTTACAAGGTAACCCATCTGCCTAGATGCGTCACCTTGTAAATATTGCACAACTTGGCGCATTGTTTATACTGCCACTGCATCACGAAAAGTGAAGCAACTGAGAAGTGAAAGTGTCGCAAGGGGTCATAAATAAACCCCTTTGCATTAATGCCTAAAGTACATAAAATTACCTAGTCCTTTGCGGAGTAAGGAGGGGCATTGATCCTTTGTTAGTCCAAAAATGATTTGTAGCTTTATTTTCTAATGATTGTCCACGAGCTGTAAGGCTAATTGGTCACATCATAGTGTACAATTTTTGCTTAGCCTTACGAAAGGATTTTTCAATGAAAAATGTTTGAGACAAGCTATGCTCTTTCTTATATGCAAATAAGGGTTGTGTTACATTCGGAACCTAAATCCATATGCTATATCCCTCTTTGCAGAAACAGTCACCAAAATGTATACATCTAGTGCGATTTCTTAAGCGCTGAGCCAATAATGAGATTACTGACTGCCCTCCGGGGGAGTGCACGGCTTCATCCTTTTTGGATCGCTGGTACACAGGTGAAATGCAAATACAACATTAAACAGCCCCTATTCAAATTTTAAAATGTTATTTTTAAGGCGCGGGCTGTTGAGGAATGGCAAATTTTGTGAACAGTGATTTTTTTTCACCATAGCAGAATATCTATTTTAACAGGCAGACACCCGTGAACCTGAAACCCATCATTCTCGTA
Organism: Lissotriton helveticus; assembly: GCF_964261635.1. Taxonomy (NCBI): domain Eukaryota; kingdom Metazoa; phylum Chordata; class Amphibia; order Caudata; family Salamandridae; genus Lissotriton; species Lissotriton helveticus. Next base: position 504,686,311 of record NC_136061.1, on the reverse strand, counting down.
GTGACACTTCTGTTTAAAATATGACTGGACCAACTGGTGTACACTTGTATAATCTATGAGAAGCTGCATACCAGAGCTGACAGGCACCTGTATGACAATAAAAACATAAGCTTGTGATCATACCATGTTGACGTTGGCACAGGTCACAGCAGAAACATTTGGGTTAAGAGAATTCTGAACGTTTAACCTTCTTCGTTGCCTTGTAAGGAATGCGAGTTATGCTTTGGAAAGACACAAGCTTATACTGTCTGACAAACCTGTGCTTTCCTGCATTGATGGGGGGAGGAGCATAAACATGTTTTAGAAATAAATGAAGTGTAAACTTCCAATTTGAGTTGGAAAAGAATGAATGAAAATGCGTTTATAAAATGGATTTTCTATTTTTTTAATACCAGCATGATTGAGGAAAACATGATATCCCTTTAATAACCATTTACCTTTTCACAGAAATGATATCCAACAGTTGTGACGGCTCATCCTGTCACTGAAACCGTACGCATTAATTATTTACTCATTGATGAGCCAGGACAGGATGATGCATAGCATTATTTTTTTTCAATAGTTATAGATTGTAAAGTCAATAACACTGTTTCTAACTAACTCGAAATCCAACAGCCTTCTATCGTTTACAAATGATCTTGAAATTAAAAGAAATCACAAATAAAATCTCAATAACTCTCACTAACTTACCTCAATTCTCTCCTTGTTGAATTCTACTTTGTAAGGTATATCGCTTTAGCTTACTCAGCCTATTATGCAGGACTGGATGTCTCAATCATGGCCATACTATTAAAGCTAAATCTTAAAATAGACAAACATCATGTTATGCCCTCGCTTCTTCCCCTCCCTCTTTCTTATACTCTCTTACTCCTTGCATCACTATTACCTTCCTCCCACACCCCTTTCTTCAATGTTCCTTCATCTCTACTCCTCGTCCTCTTCCCTCTACTTCACCCACACCTCTTTCCCTCTTGGTATCTCTCTGTATCTCTTCAACTTGCTGCCTAGGCTTTCATTCTCCTCTTCTTCACCTTTTTCCTCATTAATTTCCTCAATCTCCTTCTCATCCCATTATTTCTGGACCATCATGTCCAGTGGTGTAACGCAAGATTATGGGCCGCCTGCAAGACGTGGTGTGGGTCTCTTGCCATCTCGGTTGAATTGGGATCCTACAAAGCCCTGCCTTTCGCTCTCTGTCCCTACATCTCTCAATCTCTTCTTCCTCATTCGGTCCAACTCTATTTTATGTAGTGACCCTGCGGAGCAATCTGAACGAGCCCAGCAGCACTCTAAATGCATCTTGAATGCCTCACCCTTGGGTGTCCATAGACCATATTGTGAACAGAGGAGGTGTTCACCTTAGTCTATGGGGTGCAAGTAATTTGCAAGTTGAGTCCAGATGCTCTGTTTATGTCTACATATCCTGTAAGATCTTGTGAAAAAACAACAGCTACATTCATCAGCTTATCCGTTTCCAAAACATATCAAATAAGACATGTTTCACTCTATTCAACTATACTTAACAACGAAGGGAGGTAGAGTATAAAGTAGGATTCCTACTCCACGGGCACTAATAATTAAACAAGAAGAATCCTACTACCTGTGTAAAAAAGGGGAAGGGGAGGGGGGGGAACACTCAATGTTGTGTAAAATACCCCTCACACACCAACAGGCCCCTTGGTGTCATGCTTCATCATCGGGGTCTTCGCACCCCGCTGAAGGGATGCGGCACGCTTCGACCTGTGACTACACGGGAGCGTTGACAAATCAGACTATGTGTGGTGTGTGTTGAGTGCAAGTGAAGGGTTTGGATGTGAGTGGGAGGTGTAGTGATGAGTTAAAAAGTACCTGGCTAGTGGGTGAAGTAAAATTTTCTTTTATTAAATACCCCTAGCTGGTGCTGTTAAAAGATGTGCAAAGGAACGAGGTTGTTTGTCTTAATTAGGGACAGAACCTCTGGTGTGCGTCGACATGTTTCGGTACGGGTGTACCTTCTTCAGGACGGGGCACAACTCCCAACCCTACTCACGTTTTTCTAAAGAAAATGGGTTTCAATTTATTTTTAAATTTAAAAAAATGATTACACTCATTAAAGGTGGCTATAATGTGCCTACAGCGGTTATCTGGTACATGTATTTACATGTCCTGAAAAAAGAAAAAACCATTAGGTTTGGTTACCATCTAGGGTTGGCTCAGACAGGTGCAGTCACCTGGAGCCCCAAACAGTTCATTAAACCTGTAAAGGAAAAAATGACATACAACACATAACACATACAGACATATAAGACACACTTAGGGTTTTTGTTTTTTTGTTTTGTGAACATACTTGTGGTCTTGGTTGGCTATTACCTCATGAGCAAAACTCTGGCATCAAGGTAGGTAGGTGGATCCACAATCTATAGGAATAGAGGAGTGGATTCAGTGTTGTCGTTTTTACTCACTTTTCAACTCCTACAGAGGCCCGATTTTGTTTTAGAGAGATACTCACGAAATCCGCCTATATTGGCCTCCTTCTACCACCTTGTGCTGCTCCGCCGTGAATGGATTGCGGATGAGCTAGGCGGTATAAATAAGGGGTTAAGGCGTGTTATTATTGGTTAATAGGCGGAAGCGGTAAATGACCATGTATGGGCGATACCTGTGCGGCCCCCCCCCTCCACGTATGTGGTCGGGTCACATGTAGCGTGTACACCTCTGTTATTCGTTTCTTACCGGGTTCTGGTAAGTCCAAATAAGGACTTTCCGTTCATTATCCACTTACTGGCTGCCCCGTGGCTCGCGCTGATCAGTAGCCCATGTGATGCCTCTGCCGCGTAGTTGTCTTCCCTTCGCGCATGCGCACTGGCCGGTTCTCCGGTGCTCTCTAGCGCATGCGCACGAACCGAATGTCGACTGAGTGTGCGCGGTGGCGTTAGGAAATCGGCGCTAGTCACTGAGGAAGATTTGTGTTCATTCAGCCGAAATATATCCTTATTCCTGGTGCACCTGGTCACTGATTATGGCAAATAATTAAAACATTTGTTTCAGTTAGCAGAAACCGTGTCTGCTTGTAATTTATAAGCATTCTGTGTATATATATTCCAAACTTAAACGATATGATAACGGTACAGAGAGTGCTACATGTGGTGGCCAACGATTTAACGTTGATCGGTCAGTGGGGAGGGTTCTTAGGCGTCCACTAATTGGTCCTCTTTTGTTGTGGGGGTTATTTGGAGACTTGGCTCCACGGTATGTCGTCATTGAGTCCCGTGATATGAGTTGCCAGACGGAACACCCAGCGTTGTTCCTTTTGGAACAGGCCTGTCTCTGACGGTAGTCTTTCGATGACGGTCCACCGTAGATCGTTGATGCAGTGCTGGTACGACAGGAAATGTGCTGCCATCTTGGTTGTTGTTTTCTTACAGCGTATGTTACTTTTGTGTTCCCCTATCCTTATCTTGACGGGTCGAGTGGTCATGCCCACATACTCTAGTCCACATGGGCAGTTTATTAAGTAGATCACGTTCTTTGTATTGCAGTTTGAGAATTGGCGTTGTTCCCATCTCGTGCCATTTCTGAAGGTTAGATTTTTACTCTTCTGGGTTTGGTGGCAACAGCTGCAATCGCCACATGGGAAGTGACCCTGTATGCCAGTAACATTGTGTCTCGCCGTCTTGTTTCCCTGTGGTCTAGTGTGGACCACTATGTCCTTTATGTTTTTGCCCCTCCGATGCGCATGCATCGGTTTCTCAAAGCTCAGACCTCCACAGTTCAAAATACCCCAATGTTTATCGATGACCTTTGACACTTGGTTTGATATGGTGGAGTAGGTTGTCACACAGATTGGTCTTTTATTTGTTTCTTTTTCATGGGGGTTTTCTTGTATAAGTGCCTCCCTGTGATTGTTTTTTGCACGCTTCATCGCTTTCTCGATGGTTCTGGTGGGATACTGCCTCTGGATGAGTTTAGATCTCAAGTCTTTCGCTTGTCGGTTGAATTCACTCAGTTCTGTGCAGTTCCTCCGCAGTCTCAGGAATTGCCCATAGGGCAGATTCTCCCTTAGGTGTCTGGGATGGAAACTATCGTAGCGTAGCAGGCAATTCCTGGACGTCGGTTTGAAGTGGGTGGTGCTTTTCAGCCTCCCGTCCTCGCTGTAAATGTTCAGATTTAGGAAGACCATCGATGTGTTTGAGACGGTACTGGTGAACTTTAGATATTCGTTCTGGTTATTTAGCCAGGTTACAAAATTCAAGGCGCTGTTGACATCGCCGTTCCAGATGATAAAAATGTCATCAATGTACCGTCTCCAGGTGCCAATCTGTAAACGGTAAGGGTTGCTTTCATGTAGGATCTTTTGTTCCTCTAAGTGGTAGACGTATAGTCCTGCTAAGCTTGGGGCAAAAGTGCTTCCCATACTTGTTCCATGGGATTGTAGATATAGTGTCTCCTTGTACTGAAAAAAATTGTCTTTCAGGGCCATGGTGATACACTCTAGGACCAGGTTTCTTGGTGTCTGGTATTTCCAAGTGTGGCTGAAGAGTACCTCTTCAATGATCTCTAGTGTCTCTTCATGGGGCAGGCTTGTATATAGGCTCTCCACGTCGAGGCTTACCAAGAGCTGTGTGGTTGGATCAAAAGTTGTGGCTTCCAGTAGTTGTAGGACCGATTTGGTGTCCTTCAGGTACGTTTTTGTTGCTTGTACCATTGGTCTAAGAAAGGCGTCTGAGAATTTCGATAGAGGCTCCAGGATAGACCCAATCCCAGACACTATTGGTCTTCCGGGTGGGTTGTCGATGTCCTTATGTATCTTAGGGATACAATAAAAGTATGGTATCCTAGGGGTGGGTTGTTGCAGGAAGTCAGCTTCCTTCTTACTGATCCAGTCGTGGGCTAGTCCTTCCTCCACCATACCTCCAATCCTTGCTCGAAGTCGTTCTGTTGGATCACTTTCCAAAATTTTATAGTTCCGTTCGTCGGACAGAAGACGTTGGCATTCTTCGTCATATTTCTCAAGGGTTTGCAATACTATTGCTCCCCCTTTATCAGCAGGTTTGATGACAAGCTCCCGGTTGGCAGTTAGATCTCGGAGGGCTTGTTGTTCTTCTCCACTGGTATTATGGAAGATCTTTCTCCCTTGCGTGTCCAATTTGTTGACCTCTGTGATCACTGCCTTTTCAAAGGTTAGTATTTCTACGGGGATGCCTGAGTCTGGTGGGGTGAAGGTAGATTTCAGCCTCAGACCCGTGTCTGTCTTTTCTTCTGGTAAAGGTTTGTCCTTAAAAAAAGCCTGCAGTTTTAGTTTCCTAAAAAAGTCTTGGAGTTCCACGTTGAGTCTGAAAACATCCGGTTTCTGAGTGGGTACATACCCCAATCCCTTGTTCAGGATTTTCTTCTGCATCACTGTTAACGTGATGGGTGTGAGGTTTACTACTAGGTCCCCCTCTTGCTGGTTGATGGTTGATTGGGTAGTGATCCCGTCATGCTCCGAGTTGTTCGGGCATCGGGCTGCTCCTGGTCTTCCCACATCACATTGTTCCCTTTCCGGTTCCTCCCCCGTGTGTTCTGGCGTGCCCCTAAAAAAGGCTGCTGTTGCCCTCCATAGGGTTGCTGTTGTTGTTGCCCATAGTAGCCATCATTGTATTCCTGGTTCCACACTGGTCCAAACTGGAAGGGGTTGAATTGTGGTGGACCCATGAATTGTTGGAAATGATTTGGTGGTTGATATCCCCGCCATCCTCTTTGTCTGGGGAACTGTTGGCGTCTCTGTCGCCATCCTCCTCTACGTTGTCTGTTGCCTTTGTTTCCACTTGAATTGGAACCTGACGAGCCTGTGTCTGAAGTATCGCCGTCAGCGTCGCTGTAGTTGTTTTTTGGAACATAATCCGCTTTAGTGTAAGGATATGCACTCTCAGGAGTGAACTTCGCCACATCTTTTGTCAATTTGTTGGTTTTGCTCTGTTTTAGGTTAAACTCGAAGTCGGTCATTTGTTGATTAAGTTCCTCGAGTCTGGTTTTTAGGTCTTCGGTTGACATATATGTTTTCAATTGGACCTCAATTTTATTTATTTCGATTTTGAGTTCCTGTGTAATCCTGGCAGCTGTTTTGATTATAAGGACTAACCAATCTCTTGAACAATGCCAAGAGATTAATGACCACTCTTTCTTGAAAATCATATCCTGTTGAAAAATCAGTGGTTCGTTCTTTACAATCAGGCCTGGAGGTGCCATTTTGTTACGCAGGTATTGGGTCATGAATAGCCCATGCAGTGCTGCTTTTATTTGGTTGCGCCTGAGGTTTAGCAGTTCATTCCAATCGTTGGTTTGTGGGCCTGTATCCTGATTGCACAAGCCCTCAAAAAGGTTGCTGTCCGCTAGAATCCTATCAATCTCGTCCTCAGCAAAGGTGAGGCCATGTTCATCCTCCATTGTGGGTGGACCGCTGGCTTCTTTTCTATACCTGAGTGTGTGTCTTTTTATGTGTGTGTTACAAAGTATGTCAATGGGAAAAAAAGCTCCCGCAGCTGCGCGCTGCCTATAGACTATACTTAACAACGAAGGGAGGTAGAGTATAAAGTAGGATTCCTACTCCACGGGCACTAATAATTAAACAAGAAGAATCCTACTACCTGTGTAAAAAAGGGGAAGGGGAGGGGGGGAACACTCAATGTTGTGTAAAATACCCCTCACACACCAACAGGCCCCTTGGTGTCATGCTTCATCATCGGGGTCTTCGCACCCCGCTGAAGGGATGCGGCACGCTTCGACCTGTGACTACACGGGAGCGTTGACAAATCAGACTATGTGTGGTGTGTGTTGAGTGCAAGTGAAGGGTTTGGATGTGAGTGGGAGGTGTAGTGATGAGTTAAAAAGTACCTGGCTAGTGGGTGAAGTAAAACAAAATTTTATTAAATACCCCTAGCTGGTGCTGTTAAAAGATGTGCAAAGGAACGAGGTTGTTTGTCTTAATTAGGGACAGAACCTCTGGTGTGCGTCGACATGTTTCGGTACGGGTGTACCTTCTTCAGGACGGGGCACAACTCCCAACCCTACTCACGTTTTTCTAAAGAAAATGGGTTTCAATTTATTTTTAAATTTAAAAAAATGATTACACTCATTAAAGGTGGCTATAATGTGCCTACAGCGGTTATCTGGTACATGTATTTACATGTCCTGAAAAAAGAAAAAACCATTAGGTTTGGTTACCATCTAGGGTTGGCTCAGACAGGTGCAGTCACCTGGAGCCCCAAACAGTTCATTAAACCTGTAAAGGAAAAAATGACATACAACACATAACACATACAGACATATAAGACACACTTAGGGTTTTTGTTTTTTTGTTTTGTGAACATACTTGTGGTCTTGGTTGGCTATTACCTCATGAGCAAAACTCTGGCATCAAGGTAGGTAGGTGGATCCACAATCTATAGGAATAGAGGAGTGGATTCAGTGTTGTCGTTTTTACTCACTTTTCAACTCCTACAGAGGCCCGATTTTGTTTTAGAGAGATACTCACGAAATCCGCCTATATTGGCCTCCTTCTACCACCTTGTGCTGCTCCGCCGTGAATGGATTGCGGATGAGCTAGGCGGTATAAATAAGGGGTTAAGGCGTGTTATTATTGGTTAATAGGCGGAAGCGGTAAATGACCATGTATGGGCGATACCTGTGCGGCCCTCCCCCTCCACGTATGTGGTCGGGTCACATGTAGCGTGTACACCTCTGTTATTCGTTTCTTACCGGGTTCTGGTAAGTCCAAATAAGGACTTTCCGTTCATTATCCACTTACTGGCTGCCCCGTGGCTCGCGCTGATCAGTAGCCCATGTGATGCCTCTGCCGCGTAGTTGTCTTCCCTTCGCGCATGCGCACTGGCCGGTTCTCCGGTGCTCTCTAGCGCATGCGCACGAACCGAATGTCGACTGAGTGTGCGCGGTGGCGTTAGGAAATCGGCGCTAGTCACTGAGGAAGATTTGTGTTCATTCAGCCGAAATATATCCTTATTCCTGGTGCACCTGGTCACTGATTATGGCAAATAATTAAAACATTTGTTTCAGTTAGCAGAAACCGTGTCTGCTTGTAATTTATAAGCATTCTGTGTATATATATTCCAACTGCAGAAATGAAAGTCCTCCACTGTTGGTTAATAGCCCACATATCAGATGAGATAACACTGGACCCACTGTGTCAGGTATATAATCTCCAAGTGATAATGGCTCCCACGGATTTCTATGGAAAATAAATACCCTAAGCCATCGCCAGTCCAGGGATATTGAAGCACATTGGGGCAGATTTATTGGGGCAGATTTATGTTAACTGGCGCATCCCCAGGGATGCGCCAGCTAATGTGCGCCACAGTTCGCCACAGCTCTGCCACCCATATAATGCGGTGCACCATGGTGCAAGGCAGGGAAGATGCGTGACGCATCTTTCGGCGTACGGGCGGCGCATTGCTGGAGTCATGTCGCAAGTGCGACATGACTCCTGCAATGCACAGGGGCCACCCCTACAATGCATGGTGCGTCACCCTTACGCCTGCTTCAAGCAGTCGTAAGGAATTGACGTAGAAAGTGACTGAGTGAAATCTCATAGATTTCACTCAGCCACTTTTAGGAGGCGTTCCTGCGCAGGAACGCCCCCCCTGCGCAGGAACGCCTCCTTATGGCGCAGGGCTTTCCAACGTGACGCATCTCCTAGATGCGTCACGTTGTAAATAGGGCGCATTGTTTGCGCCGCCGTTGCGTCAAATTAAGTGACGCAATTGTGGCGCAAAGAGGCGCAAGGGCCTCATAAATCTGCCCCATTATTGCTAATGCTTTGGCTGGCAATGCTAGTGATGATCGTATGCATGTTCAGCTTCATAGGCATGTCGCATAAACATGATTAGGGCAATTTTAGTATGGCTACTGCAGGCAAAGAAATATATTGGGATTTATTGTGACAGCAAGCCAAGTGAAGAAATATATTATCATTTTCTACAATGAATAAACATACATGTCAAGCTAACTGGCTTCGCTAATACTAGCTACATCTTGGGTATCATATTCCTAAGCATGAAAATAAAGCATGATTTAAAAATGTGGCTCAAATAGCCTGTGAGCTTGATACAAGAACCATTAGGGTCGTGTGTTAGGGCGCATCGAGAAGACTGTAGACCACCAACTTTGCAATGTTTAAAGCAAAGAATGTGGGACCACATCGCAGGTGTTAAAGGAAGAGGAAAATGCGATTACAACAATGAAAACCTCCAGTAAACCTTGTACAATACTGTCAATTAATTTCAACATTCTCCTCTACCAAACATTCCCCTGAATCTCCCCGCCTAAAAGCAATTTCTTTTAAATAATGTGCAATAAAAAAAGGTGATAATATTGTATGTGAGATGCATGAACAAGTCTCACCTTACTCTCAAGGGTAAAGCTCTGAGACAGCTCGTGATGTGGGGCACAATGCTTTGTGTAGAAATGTTCCGTTGTTCCACTCTAAATTATGAATAGTTCATCTATAAATGTTGTCCATAGCATTAGGTTTTTCCAGATACTATTCATGTCTCTCATCCCATGCTTTTTCTTTCTTCCACCATCCCATAATGCTATTCACATAGCTGGGGTAAAAGGATATTCCAATTGCAGTTCCACATTTTTGTTTGCATATTTGATGGTTGAATAAGAATATGTTATTATTGAGACATACATTGATAACTTCCAACCGTACTTTTAAGTGTTCATATTCACTAGGAAATACTCACAGGCTCTAAGTCCAGCCTTATGTCTGATTGATCAAAATAATTTTTCAAAAACATTGGTCTCTAGTTTTTCAGGATCCTCATACAGGTAGCAGAATTAGAACAACAAGATTAGCCACATGCAGAAGAACTCCCTACTCAAAAGATACATTGATTGAGTCATTTTGAAGAATAATCATGAAACAAAGGGTTAGAGCAATCTATAAAGTGTTTTAGAAAGTGTCTAGGATGTAAAGCTTGTAAAATTGTAAAATCAGAAATAACGTTAAAGGAATTGTGGACAAGAATGGATCAAATTCAATCAAAAATTCACAGGAAACATAATTTGTAGTGTAGATTTTAGAATGTGCTTGTGTTTGAGAGTGTGTTGGAAATACTACCTACCCTCTAAAAAGAGGAATTTAAAACCGTTTAGGACAGTAGAGAATAAGAATCATTCAGATGCAAAAGCAAAGCACTATACGAAACAGCATGAGGAGAATTGGCAATCTATGAGATATTATGGTATAGAGTATGTATTACAGACAGAACGAGAAAGAGATAGAATGAGGGGTGGGTGGAATTTATGGAGTTTCACTCTGCAGAATTCTGCGGAGTTTCATTAAAACTCAGTCAGATTCTGCTATGTTCAGGGAGCGAGCAGAAATTTGGTATGTCATGTTGCTTGTGCTGATTTTCGTGCCAGCAGCTTGCTCCACGCTGTGCAAATGGCACTGTACTGCACATCAGAGGGAAGTGCTTCTTTGAGAGCACTCAAGGAGATTTTCTACTTGAGCAGCAGCTTTCTCACTGTGAACAGTTGCGACCGTCCACAACCACCCACGTTGTGAACATTTCACTGGGTGCCATTCTAGAGCCGGAAAATCACTGTAGGGGATGCCAATTCTTCCTCGTGCTTGTACTCACCAACTTAACATTAGCGAGCCACGTGTGAGAAAAGCTCCAGCACACGGCGGTTGGCAGAGTTTTACCAGAACTCTGCGTTACAAGCATAATGCAGAGTGGGCAAAACTCAGCAAACTCTGCTGGATGAGCAAAATATATCGCCCACTCTAAGAGTTCTGGCCATTGCAGGGGTTCTAGGTGCACACTCTCACTTGTTACTTTTATAGATAGTTGAGTGATTAATTAATTTGTTTACACACACGGCACTTGATATCAGTTGGCTATTTCATTTTTATTATTTGGTTGTTTTTCTCTGTTTGTTTGTCACGACAAGGAGAGAGCGACCGATGATGAGAAGTGGGTAAACTGGCAATTTCAGGCCAGGAACCCCCTCGGGTGTTTCTACCGTGAGGCGCTCTCTCTATGTCTTCACATTTTTTCACTTCTTTTCCACGTGTGGGAAGTAGATACGACTGTAGTACACTCTTTCTTTGAGCATACACACCACGGCCTGTAGACAAGTGTTAAAGTATACACTATGAGAATGAGTAGTTGACCTTTTGTGCAACTCCACTCCAGGTTATCTTGATCCACTGGTGTTTGGTTGGCGGAGGCTTTTGTTGTTGGACACTGTTCGAGTGGGGGGCTGCCTCCTCCTCCTTAGTACTTTTCCCCCTTGAGCTCCTTTTGTTGATTATAGTTCAAAAGTGATGCACCAATCCTGTTCCCGCAATAACAGGGATGTGTCAATTCTGCTCACACAACACTGGTTCCACTGAAGCAAAACACCTAGGTCCACTTCCAAGGGTTCCAAAGTGGGGTGGTACCAATTGGCAGGACAGACTCACAAGCAGTAGTGTCCAAGTGTTGAAGCAGGACAGTTGTAAGTCTTTTGTGTCCCTGAGAATTAGAAACAGAAGCAAGCCCTTGGAGTCACTCTGGGTTCAAGTGAGACAGGTCCAATCCTTCACACCTAGGTAGCGAGAGCATCAGGCAGCTGGCTAACACAGCAAGGCAGGAGTTCAGCAAACAACAGTCAAGCAGATTGGCAGTCATTGAGAATTACAGCAGTTCCTCTTCTTCCTGGCAGAGCTGCCACTGGTCCAGAACTATACTGAAGTTATGGTGTCACAGATCCAGTACTTATGCCCAGTTGTGTCTTTAAAGTGGGGAAGATTTCAAAGAAATCTTTGAAGTTCTCAGAGGCTCTCTTTTTTCTGCCCTGGCTCCAGACTCTTATAGAGGGTTTGCAGCCCCTTCTGTGTGGGTCGGGCACAGCCTATGTAGGTGAAAGTGTGAGGCTATGCCCAGCTTCTTCTTCCCATCTCCAAGGAAGGCCCATCAAGATATACCTGACCTCCTTTTAAGTGTGACTGTCTAGAGGGGATACACACAGCCCAGCTGAGACCCAACCCAGATTGAACAGAGACAGGCAGCAGGCACCAAATGGCTAAAGAAAGTAAATGGCAACTTCCTAAAAGTGGCATTTGCGAACTATAATTTAAAATCCAACTTCACCATACGGTGTGATTTTAAATTGTGAGTCCAGTGACACCAAATTTTAAAAGTCTATCTCTTCACAATGGGTAATTACACTTAAAAGATGTAATAAGCGCCAGGTCCACTTTAGCGCCAGGACACCCAGGGTAATTGCACGCTCTCCAAGTGCTATTAACATAACATAACATAACATAACATAAGGTAATCCCAATGATATCCTATGGGAGAGCTAGGCCTTGCAGTAGAGAAAAACAAAATTGGGAGTCTTTCACTACCAAGAGGTGTAAAACTTAAAAGTACATGTCTTACTTTTTAAATAAATTGCATCCTGCCCCATGGATCATGCAGGGCCTGCCTAAGGGGTAACATATATGTATAAAAATAGATGGTTTAGGCCTGGAAAGAGGTCTAGCTTGCAATGTAGAATCAGCAGTGTAAAGTCGCACATACTCTTTTAAAGTGGAGTAATATAAGTCTGGATAAACGTTTTGCAGACATAGCCAATACTAATGAAGAGTGCGTAATGTGTTGTCTTTCTGAGGAAGTTGACCCTCAAACTGTATTGGGAAGTTTTAAATACCTTTGTACTCCACTTCCTAATTTGATGTTAACACTACAGAAGCTTCCTCATATATTCTCTATTTTGCGATGCAGAGCGCACAACAAAATTTGTTTTATTTATTTAATTGTTTACTTACCTCCAATCATCCATATTCCGGTGTTTACTACCCACCACCCTGCACCCCCCCCCCACCTTTCTGCCCCACGGAACTCTTTCCACGGGCCGCAAATGGTAACTTATAATAGGTTAAGCCTAGTGGTAGTGCTCTCTTGGAGCCAGATGAAAGGACCGGAGGATAAAGACATTGAAGATGAAGTCTCATGATATGTGGGTTCTTGAAATTTATAATCACGCAGACCTATGTCGACTTCATTGCAGGGGTACCAATCCAAGGTGGTCCTCTGACTGAAATAATTTCAGCTGCTAGGTTGTTTTCCCAATTAGAAATCAATTTAAGCCAGAAAGTTGTTTTATTTTTTAGAGCAAAATGGTCGTCCTATTCTGTAGGTCATAGCTTTTCAACATCCTTCAGAACAATGACATATGGTGAACATTCAGGAGGAAGTTGGGGATATACGTGGCTTGAATTTAGATGGACACACAATACCCTATTTGGCACAAGGCGATGGTCATACAAGTTATTGGATGTGAAATGAGCCACACTGAGCTCCCCTGGTTGCTCCACTGAGGAGGCCTTATGAGGCTGGAGGGCTCTTGAGACAATCCTCTTGGAAGCTGGTCAAGCAACAACCGCAATCCTGGTCAGGATAAGGTACACACAAACCCCAAATAAACCCTGCGCTCAACCCCCTGGTTGCTTGAGCTAGATCAGTCAAGCTTAACTTAGAGGCAATGTTTTAAGTTTTTCAAACACGAAAACAGTGAAAACACAACACAAAAACATCCAATTAATCAGGATTTGTAGAGCGCAGCATTGTCACCTGTGTTGGTATCAAGGAGCTGTGTGGTGATCCCACAGCAAGTTAGAATAAATAGAGCAACATTTAATAAATAAAATAAGACCAAAAAATGAAAAATCCAATTAGTAGAACCAGAGATATTAAGTTTTAAAGCTTTTAGAGAAAGTAATGCTAAAAAGCAAAAAGCGTCAACTCTGAATATCTGCTTGCACTGGACCAGGAGAAAACCAAAAATTCAGGTCATCCATGATGGAGCATGGGCTGACTACCGAGACCCAGTTAGGACTGCTGAACAGAGTACCTAAATCCTAGTTTACAGAGCAGTGCGAGGATCAGCGTCAAAGATGCGCCACGCTGCCAAAGTGATACATCAGTTCTGAAATGCAGAGAGGCTGCAATGTGTGTGTCTGTGTCCTCATAAAAGGTCCCATCTATGGGGCTTGAGATACGAAGTCTGGCGTCAAGGATGCAGCATGCATTTGTGATGAATTGTTGGTTCTGAACAGCTGTGGAGTTATGGTGCGGAATCCGGTGTCACTGTTTAGGCTGCTGTCAATGAGGGATGCAAGGGATTGTGCAGAGAATGTTGCATGCAGTGGTGCTTTTGATGGCAGTACGGATCATGGCATTGATGCCAACTTTTGGAATGGGTCCAATCCATGCAGCAGCAGAGATGCTTTCATTCTGCTCGGGTTGCACCTCACAGCAGAGGAAATGTATCAGTTCGCTTTATCCACAGAGGCTGTTAAAGCACCTTAAGCCCACTTCCAAGGGTCTGGAATTTAGTTCGCACCACTTGACAGTGTAGAATCACACATGACAAAGTCCAGAAGCAGGTGCAAGGTTTTTGCAAACCTGAAATGTCCCTAAGTCTTTAGACCAGGAGGCCAGCCAACTTTCCCTTAAAGGTACTCTGAGTTCTGAGTTCAAGAGATGCAGGATCGGTCCTTCTCACTGAGGCAAGAGGACAGCTGACAGTAGGTCAGAACAGCAAAGCAGGATTCAGCAGGGTGCAGGCCAGCAGAGTGTCAGTCCTTGAGCATCACAGCAGTCCTTCTCCTGGCAGAGTATGCACAGATCTTTCTGAGGTCCTTCATTTATACAATGGTGTCATGATTTTGGAGGGTTGGAGAAGCTACTAGACAGTGTCTTTGAAGTGCATGGAAATCCCAACCTCCCCTGCCCTGTGTCGAGCTGTCTGAAGTGACAATGCAGGGTTGTTATGCCATTTGTGTTAAGACAGGACACAGCCTATTCAAGTATAAGTGGGGCTCTGCCCATCTTGTCCCTCCCATCCAGACAGCGATGGCCCATCTAGTCACATCTAAGTTTCAATTGTGTGTTACTGTCTAGGAAGAAAACACAAAGCCCAACTGTCAGTGGCACCCAGTCATGTGACCCAGGCAGGCTGCAGGCATCAAATGACTAATGCAAAAAATCCACCTTCCTAAAAGTGGCAGAATTATAATTTGAAATCTGACTTCACAATAAGGTAGGCTTTTAAATTAGGAATCCAGAGACACCAAGCATGAACCAGTTATCTCTTCCCATTTGGAGATTACACTTATAAAATTAATAAGGCAACTCCAATGTTATCCTACGGGAAAGATAAGCTTTGCAGAAGTGAAAAACTAATGTAAGTGTTTTTCATTAACAGGACATGTAAAACTTAAAAGTACATGTCCATGGGATGCCAGGGCCTACCTTAAGGGTTCATTACATGTATAAAGAAGGAAGGTTTAAACCTGGCAAAAGGTTAACTTTGCCAGATCAAAATGGCAGTTTAAACTGCACACACAGAATCTTTAATGGCAGGCCAGAGACATGTATAAAGGGATACTTAAGTCTGTGGCATAATCACTGCTACAGGCCAACTAGTAGCATTTATTGAACAGGCCCTGGTCACATGCAGAGCAACTTTACTAGGGACTTATAAGTAAATTAAATATGCCATTTGGGTATAAGCCAATGTTACCATGTTTAGATGAGGAAGATTCAGCAAAAAGGTGGAGGTTGAAAGCAAAGAGTTTGAGGGTGGCCCTGTAGAGCGGGCCAGATTCAACACAGTCCATTTTATTGGTCAACCAAATCGACAAACTTCTCTAGTACCATTGAGCTAAAGTCTGCAACCAGTTACTCTAGCATATTCAAGCTTTTGTTTGCACCAGTCCTTTATGCTTGCCTCTAGGAGAGATGAATCCTTTAAATCCCTCACACCATGTTTCCCATGAATAATGGCTTGTTTCCGACAATCACATCTGATGGCCTCCTTACTGGCACCAAGGGTAAGGCTTTGCTTTGCTACCACTTAATTCACAGGTGTAGAATGATGGTCTTTTCTCTTCCTTTCAGCAGGGCGTGAACTATATAATGTGGAGATTACAGTTGCAGAGTCCATCATGTTATCAATGGCTGCTGGGGGGCCTAAACCTTCTTTACCAAGAGCTGGATTTGCAGACTCAGCCTTTGGGAAAATTGACTGTCCCCTGACTGTGTCTATCCTGTCTTCACCTTGACTTAGCTCTGTGCTATTATTTTTCATCGCCAAAGTAAAGTAGTTGGTAATTGATTGGTTCGCATGGCCTGCATTTCCCTTTCTCTCAGGAAGTGGTGGTACTTTCCACTTGCCCATCTCTGCAACAATAGGAAAAATGAAGCTCACCTGGGCACAGAGTCTATCAGATTCTGTACCCTAGCCAAGAGCCAAGAGTGTAGGTCTAGACCAGCTTCATCCAGGTTCATACAGGCAAAGATGGGTCCACACTTGGCTCGGTCTTCGCCTGGGTACGTCCTCCACCGCCAACTGAGTGTTAATAATATAAGCACCCAATTGGTGTAGCAATGACGACTTCAGTTCCAGGGGCACAGCAAGGTTTTATGGGGCTTTCAGTCCCTAGCCCTGCTTCAGCTCAGACCTCCTGTGTCACGGGCTGAGTGTCAAAGATTAAATGGCAGCATCACCTCCAGGGACATGAAAGGTTTTATGGGTCTTTGAGTCCCTGGACCAGCTTCAGTTCACGTGTTCCGCTGAGCGGGCTGAGCGTTGGAGATTTAATGGCAGCCCACCTCAAAGGGAACAACACGATTTTATGGGCCTTTGAGTCCCTGGTCCAACTTCAGCTAACATGTGCTAGGATTACTTAAGCAGGGATAGGAGTGTTCTCTCTTTATGGTTTCCCCCTTCACTTCCCACTTTTTACACATCCGTCACTGCATTTTTATGTTATGCATTACTGTATGCAACTACTCCATTATATTTACCTATAAAAATTACCTCATGACCCAGCTGAGATAAATAAATAAAAACTAGTTTTCTCTCAAAACTCAGTTTCACAGGCTCCATGTTTATTCTTTTTTCCTCTGGGAACCCTGTCATGTAATTTGTGCAACCCATACAGTACAGATAGTTTTCACACCCAGAACTGATTAGATACTATTGAAGCCTTCTCCTTCCCTGAAGTTACCAATAGATCAACAAACTCAAAGCCTCCCAACATAAGAGGAGGAAAAGCAAGATGGAACCAGATTAAATCATGCAACCTCACATTTTTCAAAGAAGTCCAATGATCATAAAGTTTAGGAATGAAACTGTCTAATCAAATATTTAACAGAAATCTCAAATGATCCCATTTTCTATAAATTTTTGAACTTGTAAGTTTGAAATTTTGTTTTACATTCACGTATGTCAACTCAAAGAGTTACTGTCAAAGACTTGACAAATCTTAAGATAAAAGTAATAAAAAATAAGACAAAATAACTAGTCCCAAAAAATAATCAACACTAGCGAAATCCAATTTCTGAGAAATGCAAATCGCAATATGTACAATGCAGAATAAACTTGTTTCATTTTTATTCTTCCTCAAGAAAATACGGATCTCTATCAAAGACTCTGGCAACTTATGGGTGACAGGGTGTAGTGAATAAATCCAAGATCCAGGATTATAAAAGGAAGATTTATTCATGAGAACACAGTACAGCAACTGCTCAGCTAAGCAGATCCATGAAGACAGTTGCATGTAATACAGAATTCCCAAACCATGGCAACAGATCACTCATAACCTTAAGTGTGAACCTCTAATCTAGTTACATTAAAGAGACAATGTGAAATAAAGCTATATACAATTATCATAGAAATGCAACCCATCTTATCCCTTAAAAAAAAAACTAAAGAAAATAACAATAAAAAAAGAGAAGGAATGAAAAACAATACCTCTAAAAGAAACAAGAAAAGTTTAATTTCTAAATCTAGCTGGAGTTTTAATAATTCTTCCGTCACATTTAATTCTTGATGAAACAGTATATCAGACTCAGTGTTAAGATGACTATTCTCATTTCCATTAGAAGAGAAAAGATTCCTGGAATACTGCGACATTTAACAACCCGTCTGACATTCCAGACCTTCCCATCATTAGTCACAATACTGTTGAGATTGACTTTCACAATTTTCCGGATGGGCCCAACTTCGAGGAACCTTTAATTAAAAAAACAGGTTTGCGTATCTTCACCAAATCTCCAACTACAAAGTCAGGAATTCTCACATTATGCTTAGCATCATGATACTCTTTCATTCTATCTGGATGATATTTCACCCTCAGTGAAGTACTATGAACATCAACAGGACTAGAAAAGCTAAATTTCTCTTTCATCCACCAATGACACAATTTTGACACTGGTTTCCTACCTCTCAGCAACCGGAACGGACTAAGTTCAGTGACAGAATGAGGAGTAATCCTGTACATCCACAATCTTTCACGAAGTACACTTTTCCACACACTAGGAGTCCTCCTTGCCCATTCTACAGAATCCTTTAACACACGATTAAATCTCTCCACCTGTCCATTTCCTTGTGGTTCATATAAAAGAGTAGCAATATGTTTAATTCCACAAGAACTAAGAAAATCGTCTACCTCTTTAGATACTAACTGCACTGCATTGTCTGTAATAAGTATTTCAGGACTCCCTTCACGAGCAAACACTTCTTTGAAAAATTCCACAATGACCTGTGAAGTGGCACACGAAACAAATCTGACCTCAGGCCACTTAGAATGATAATCTATCAATACTAACGCAAACCGGGCATCTTGAGGCAAACCACTGAAAGGACCAGAAGCATCAAACGCTAATTTGCTCTATGGTTTTTTCAGCCAGCTAATAGGTATAAGCGGAGCAGGATGAGTCCTCAACATTTTATCACTATCAATGAAAATAGGACACTCTCTAACTACTCTATCAATCATTTTGTCCATCCCAGGCCACCAAAAACTAGTCCTTACCAACCTTTTCATGGATGACATGCCTAAATGGCTTTCATGAGCGAGTTATATAATTTCTTCTTGCATCTCCTCTGGAGGTACATATGTTTCACTCTTAAAAATAAGATCACTATCTACTTCCAACTCACTTAACACTTGATAAAAAGACTTGAACTCTGCAGAAACCATGCTACTTTTAGGCAACCTTTCAAAATTTAATCATTTAACACACTCCAATGCTTATCACAACTGACACAATCCTTCCAATGATTTTCAGAAATTGCAGAAAACACATTAGCTACAAAATCTCCAAGCGAAGCAACAATTTCCACCATATCCTCTCCTTCCTCAATTTTTCCAGCTTTAAAATCACAAGGTAATCTGGAGAGACAATCAGCTGTTACATTGTTCCTTCCTGGAAAATACTCAATGTCAAAACTGTACTCCTGCAATCTGGACATCACCTACAAATACGTGCAGTAGCATTTCAACCTCCACCAGGGGACAATATAGAGACCAAAGGTTTATGATCTGTCCTCAAGAGAAACCAACTTCCCCATAAAAAATTCGGAAATGTTCGACTCCCCACACACATCCCAACAGTTCTTTTTCAATGACCGAGTACTTTCTCTCCGTTTCACTTAGGGTCTTAGAGGCAAATGCCAAACACCATTCATCTTTGCCACATTTCTGAGACAAATTCCCCCCAATCTATACTCACTGGCATCAACAGTAACCACACATTTGTTTTTATACAAAATGGCTTCAATGTAGGGGCATTTGCAATTTCATGCTTAACAATTTGAAACACAGACTCTTGTTTCTCCCCCCATTGAAAATCAACTTTCTGTTTAGTTAATTCTCGCAAAGGTTCCATTTTAGTCGCACATTCTTTAATAAACTTTCTATAGTACTCACATAAACCATTGAAAGATAAAAGCGTTTCTTTATTGTCAGAACATGGAGCTTTCACAATTGCTTCTACAAGAGACCTTTTTGGAACAACACCATCTCCAGATAGCGTATGCCCCAAATACTCCACGGACTCTTGAAACATTTTGCACTTATTTTTTTTGAGTGTGTGTCCATGCAATTCCAGACATTTGCATACTTCTATCACATGTTCCTTACGAGAAACATGATTGGGTGAAAAGACAAGAATGTCATCTTGAAAGCATCTGACAAAACCTTGAAGATCTTTAAAAATATGGTGCATTGTGCATTGAAATACAGACGCTAGTCGAAATGGCATCCTTTTATACTGATAGAGACCTTCAGGTGTAAGAAAAACAGTTAATTGTTTGGATTCCTTAGCTAATACAATCTAGTGGTATGCTGAACGCAAATCAAATGTGGAAAAACATTTTTGCCCCTTCCAACATACATACAACCTAGTTTGTATTCGGCAAGGGATGACAATCCACAATGAGGTTGGCATTGAGAGCTCTCAAATCCACACATAATCTTAGGCTTTGATCTGACTTGCGAGCCAAAACAATGGGCGAAACCCATTCTGAGGACTCAATTCCCTCAATAATATCTTCATCGATGAGACTTTTCAATAACACTTTAAGATCTTCCCTGACATTAATACCAACATTCCTTAACTTCTGTCTGACAGGAGCAGTTCCATCTCTAAGTTTAATCTTATGTTGAAAGTTATGTAGTTTTCCAAAACTTTTAAAGAACATTTTGGGAAATGAACTGACAATTTCATTAATGCACTCACCAGCATTAATTACACGACTAACTGTTTGATTGTGATTCAGCTCATCATCTATAACAACCACAGGATCAGACTTCCTAGGATTGAGACTTATATTGAGGCTCCACTGGTCTCCCCACCCAAGTACATTCACACCTTTGATTGCTACATACATTTTCACAAATGCAATTTGACCCTTAAAATGCATGTCAACTCCCAAGTAACCTTCCATCTCAATAATTGATCCATCAAATGCTTTAGCAATTACGTCTGATTTCTTAAGATCTTTAAGCGTGGCTATCCCTTTAAATGCTTCACTGAAACATTCTCTAGTAATTATGGTCCAAGGTGACCCGGAATCTGCCATTAATTTGAGAGAAATTCCAAGCACTGGTACACAACATTCAGGTTGCTTAAGAGAAAATTGAAGACACTATTTTCCCCAGAACCAGTAATGGACACAACAATACCTCTTTCACAAACACTCTCGTCACCACTTGCACTGTTTCCATATTCCTCCCCATTATTCACATATGAGACTCTACTTCTACCGCTGTTTCCTGTGGAAACATTTCCTCCCATATTGGTTTTGCATACATTACTAAAATGTCCACGCCTACCACATTTTTTACATTCTTTTCCAATAGCTGGACACCTAGAAAAAGAAGCAGCATGGTTAGTACTTCCACATCTAAAACAGTGAAAATCCTTGTCATTTCTTTTAAAGATCCGTTGAGAGTTGTTATTACCTTGAGTATTGTTGGTAGTAGAAGCATTAGGAACCGAATCCGCTTTTACAGCACAAACTTCATCAGTTTTATCCTTGGATTTATTATCTAGCGATTTCATCCATTTATCTGATTGTTCCATGGCCTTTGCTGTTACAGTTACATCCTTTAAGTCTGGGTCACCCATAATCCACAATTGTTCCTGTATTTTTTTGCTTTTAGTATGGACAATAATTTGATCTCTGATCATTTCATCAGTTATAGGACCAAAGTTACAATTTGTGGAGAGGTAACGTAAACTAGTCAGAAAATCATCAAAAGTCTCAGACTCTTCTTGAGCCCTTGTATAAAATTTGTATCTGTTCAAAGCAACACTAAATGTAGGTTTGTATCTAGCCTCTAGACGAACCATGGCTTCCTCACATACATTTCTATCTCCTCCTCCCTCATTAAGTGGAAGAGTTCTGCAAATGACTTGTCCCTCAGAACCCAGTAATGTAGAAGAATCTTTTTTTTCCACTCTGCTGAAAATCTATCACCATCAATTGCCTTGAGAAAGGTTAGAAACTCCTCTTTCCATCGATTCCATGGAATGGGAGGTTCTCCTTTATTTTGCAAACATTTAGATGGGGAATCGAACTGCATTTCTGAAAACTTGGTCTTCTTTGTACTTAAGTATAGTCACATAAAAAGTTGCACAAAGAAAAAGTTCCAAAATAATCCAAATAGTGAATTAAAATAGTCAACATTTAAGAAAGTAACAAATATATGAGCATCAAATAATGAAAAAATAATGAAATATGAAATTTGTCAAACCTCAACCCAGATAATTGCAGCCACTGTAGATAAGCTTTCTTAGCGCTCGTCAGCTGATTAAAACTCTGAATTATCCTTTGGAGAAAACACCTGAGAGCAGTGTTGTTAGAAAAACAATGTTGTGCGAAAAACGATAAAAATGGCTCACGACTTGTGCGTGATTACACAACACGCTACGTGAACCATAGAAACAGGCAGCAAGCAGCAGGAGCGTCTAGAGTCGCGTGACCATAGACTTTGTAGGGAGCTACAGCATCAAAATGCCGATGCAGAGTAAGGCGGCTAGAGCATCAACAGTATGTCGATGGAGAGAAATGCGTGAGAACACTTGAGGCATCCAAAGCTCAAGGCAGCAATATTTCGAAAATAAACTAGGCGCGCTTAATGAGGCAATGGCAGCGCGAGGCAGCAGTTTCCAAATGAATGCGGTAAGCGATAACAATAATAACAAAATATTTGGAAACTTGAAATCTAGCAAAAAAATAACCACCCACTAACAGTTGACCAAAACTACAATGCAAATGTACAGAAAGCAAGAATATTCCAGAAAATAAAGTTCCGCTTTCTCTTTTTCAGAGAGAAAAAATAAATGAAAAAATACTTGCAGTATCCAAAGAGTCCAATGTCTTTCAAATGCGCATCCAGAATAAAGTTAATTTGTAGAAATTCACTTGTAGTAATAAAGTCCCAAAAATAGAAAACTTTGCGTAGGTTCAAATTGTCTGGTCACTCCTGTGTTCCATATGTAGCAGACCAGGAAAATCGTCGTCAATTTTGTAGTGAATAAATCCAAGATCCAGGATTATAAAAGGAAGATTTATTCATGAGAACACAGTACAGCAACTGCTCAGCTAAGCAGATCCATGAAGACTGTTGCATGGAATACATAATTCCCAAACCATGGCAACAGATCACTCATAAGCTTAAGTGTAAACCTCTAATCTAGTTACATTAAAGAGACAGTGTGAAATAAAGCTATATACAATTATCATAGAAATGCAACACAGGGCCAGGAGGTGCTCCACCTGGAAGATGGGTTCTGCTGCTGGTAAGTCTGTAGCGTTAGGGATGGGCTGGAAATTTTGCTGCCAGAAGGACTTGAGGAAGAGATAATGCTGCGTTTACAGTGTGCTGCACTGACTTAGGCCTTGGTGGGCTGGAGGCCTCCTGATTCCTACCCTTTTGGATCAAGCAGGAAGTTAATCGTGTCCCGCAGTACTTTTACAGCTCTCCAAAGGAGGCTGGGAAGCACTCTGTGATATTGAATGGTATCAATGTCAGATAGAAGAGGTTTGAAGTACAGGTTTGAGGCAGCAGGTTAACAGGTGCCGACACCTGCATGGGCAGCCCTGGGCTGTAGCACCACTCCTGATACAACGAGAGACAACTCAGGATGAATTTATGGTGAAGGGTTGCAGAATGTTGTGTTCTTTTGATTGGAAGACTTCATTTGCACTGATTCGATGCCAGGATGCAGTACAGATGTCTACCTTTTGGTCAGTGGCACACCTTGGGATGTGCTATATCTGATGTTTCCATTAAAGGTGTAACCACTGTTGTGGTAGAGCATCCAGTAGAGGTTCTTGCCGCAGGATCACAAGCAGAGACACTACCCTCACTTCCCTCCACTGGGCCTCTAACAATAGTGATGCAGTGTGTCGGGCATTGCACACTGCCGAAGCTGCAGTTGGAGACAAGCCTGATGGTGAGCTGTTGAGATTCCACTTGTACCGCTGCGGAAGCCATGATCAGCATATCCCGTGCCCTCACGGACTCACAAAAGAAGGCACTCTCAGAGAGCCAGAAGGTGCCCCTTAGCAGCACTGCTCAGTACAACTCAAAGAGATTAGTGACTGTCACCCTTTGGTACAACTGTCAGAAGCTGGGCATCAAATGTGGAGCAGAATGAGAGGAGAGGGAGAATCCTCAAGAAGGTTGCTGTAGCCAATGGCAGTCTCTCCTGGACCCTGACCCACAGCAGAAGTGCCTGACCGTTTTGCTCCAGCTCAGCATCACAAAGCAATAATTCTTTTTTGCCCTCTGGATCATACACGAGACGTCACTGGGTTGTGTATGTGAAAAGATGGCCCTTCATCATGACATGCAATTTGTGACGTAAGAGAAGCAGTATGCTGAAAACAAGATTTGCATTGATAACATTCTCAGAAACTTACTGGGGTTGCTTTATTGGTTATTATTTCAAATATGTTTTTTGATGGTTTACAGACGTACAAGTGCTGGTAATGCTTTGTGGGTGATTCAATAAGGTGGTTTGTTAAGTGGAGATAAATGCCTGTGGCCTAAATTTCATGATGAAACTTAATTAAAATGTGGATGGATGAGGTCTTTGCTATCTACTGTTAGCGTCTGTCTGAACTTTCAAGAAGAAGAAATGTCCACCTGTAATGACTTTTCTTCATCATTAGATCACCTAAATGACATGGCAATTTGAGCTCCGGTCTTTCCTGTGATGAGCCATTTCTGAAGTTATTATAGATTTCCTCTTCCAAAAGGCAATACTAGCAAATGTGATTAATAATGCAGTATAATTCAGACTGCATCTTGTTGCAATTTAGCACAATTCAAATTTGTGAATATTTGATAAAACAATTTGTTGCCATCGCCCAGTGCTGTGTTATATCCAATAGTTTCATATTCATATTTCAGGTCAGGAAGAACGAATCAGTCTCTTTTTTTATATTTTACATTTGACTGCTGTTTAGCTAGTTACTTTACAATGGTTTCATTTTAGTACAGGATTTTTCTTCCTTAATTGTTAAATTATGTAGTGTTACTTGCAGCGTGGGTCCTTGTTTGAGAAGATTTCAAATACATTGCCATCTGGAGATAATTATTGGCAAATACCTAGTTTTTTCCAAGCACAGATTTTATATAAGTAGTCAGTAGCAGCAACAATCCTGTTTGGAAAATGTACTAATTCTCCAAAATGACATCAAATCATCTCCTGTTCAGAGACTCCTGAATGTTACCAGAAGCCAACAACGTCTTTGTTTAAAATTATCTCAGGTGTGCTCAGTTGGAGGGGTGACCAAAGACAGCAAACGTAAGACTGTTAGGGGTCTCCACTAACCAGGTGAATGGGTTCAATGGGCCAAATTTTTCAAACTTTTCCACAACTCAATGCAGCAAGACAACTCGTACTGCTGCTTTGGAAGACAAGGAGAGAGCAGGAATACACCATAACTACCAAGATATGATGCATGTCATCTTTCTTCCTCACTGCCCTCCTGAGTGCTGCCTAGCGCCAATGCAAGCACCCTTTAATGAGTGTGCCTGCATCACAGGCAGGATTGTATTTGTGCAGCAAGAGACATCAGCCATATCATTTTGGTGCAATCCTTTAATATATCTGGGATTGCACCAAAATCCAGGGTTGAATGCATAGGAACACCCATGATCCACCCATAGAATGGATGCCTTCCCATTGCAGAGTAATGTAAGGCAGCTATTTACACTACCTTGGGTTACTCTAGATTTACTAAGCCACACAAGGTGGTTCTGTGTGGCTTATTGAATCTCACTTAAGCTCTTGCATTGCCATATGTAACGCAAGGGCAACACAAGGACCACTGATTTGCGATGGAAAATTGACCTCACTATGCATCATTGACTCCCCCGGTAGTCAGGGAAGGTCTGCAGGTGCAGGGTATGGTTGTGAAAATATCTATGTATGCGTATATGAACATAGAATTTCTATATCACAGACCTAGTCAACATGAGGCAGAATGTTTTTTATGGTCAAAGCCAAGTATAAAGTCAGTGAGTAAGAGGAGATGAAGCTCAGTTGAAGATAGTCAATGCATCATGATGTAGTTTTCTTTGGAAAAGTGAATCTTTAATTCTTTCCTAAAGTAGAGCAGTGTTGTGGTCAGGGACAGCTCCCACACTAGGGCGGATGACCGTCGCCCCACTGCATTCTTGCAGTGCGACAAGCAGAAACTTGAAATGGTAATGACTCTCAGATATTACCATTTTATGTTTGGTTGCGGGTGGGTGGGTGTTTTCAGGGCTGCTCTGCGAGCAGGGGAGGAGTTTTGTGCCCACTCCTGAGTGCGCAAAGACTGTTTGGTCAGCCCTCTGGGGCCGCCCAAACCAGTCATGTGAACTCTGCCGTTCTCCATGGAGGCTGCAATGCCTCCCGCATGGAGAACATGGCCTCCCCATAAGCCCCTGGCTGGGCGACGTCACAACCAACCACAATGCTGCTTGTAGCATTGTGATTTGCTTTGGGAAGGTAGCCTGGTTGCCTGCTTCCTGTGACTGCCAGAGGCGGGAGAGCAGGAGAGCAGGAGCAGAGAAGACGTGGGACCCGGCTGGCAGAAAGGTACGTTTTAAAAAAGAATGATTATTAAATGAAACCCCATGCTACTTTCCCACATGCCCCCACTCCCTGTGTGACCCCGCTACCCCACCCATGAGCCAATGCCGGCCGCGACTGGTTGTGGTGGCCCTGATGGATAGAAGATGTTGTTCTAGGTCCTGGGTGCACAGATGGAAATGGCCTGCTGTTTTGTTTTGTCCTTTTTGTACTTCTCAGTCTAATGTTGTACTGGCAGTGGGTGTGCCAAGGTCTACCAGAGATGGAGAGCTTGTCTCTAATATAAATGGGGGTGTTGGGCATGAAAACTTTGTAAACATTGCAGCTGGAAGTAAAGATGGTGTGGGCGTGCAAGGAGAACCAATAGAGTTCCTTAAAGATGGAGATGATGTGATCATAGTTCTTCAGGATCTTGATAAAGCATTCTGACGCGGGTAGGATGCCCTTAAGGGGTGCCATGTGTTGAATCTGGTAGGCCATGGATTGGAGCATTATCACCATCCAGATGTAAGATTGAAGAGCACTAGTGAAGTTACTTTCTGGAAGAAACCATTTCACTTTCTTAAGAAGAGGTCACTGCTACAAGGTTGGCATTGTTATTGGCAATATGTTTCTTGAGAGTGAGTTTGGTCCAGCATTGATCCAAATGACTTGGCATTCAGTGAAAGATGGCGCT
This sequence comes from Lissotriton helveticus, assembly GCF_964261635.1. Taxonomy (NCBI): domain Eukaryota; kingdom Metazoa; phylum Chordata; class Amphibia; order Caudata; family Salamandridae; genus Lissotriton; species Lissotriton helveticus. The sequence goes on along the minus strand of NC_136061.1, from coordinate 504,659,209 downwards.
CCAAGCCATCAAGGTTGATGTCATTGAGCCAGGTTTTAGCTGTATCTTGTTTTTCTTTTTCTTGTCAAATAACAGGAATTATGGCTTGGCTGGGCTGAGCTTCAGTTTGGTGCCGGACATTCAGGTTTTCACCCACTCAGTTACTTCTTAGTAATTCACTCCTTTATTCATCATAAGTTCTACCGTCCCAGCCTAGCAAAAAATGTAATAATATATTTTTGGCATGTGCCACATGTTATGGCCACGCAAAGTGATTCCACAGTATATTTCATGGTTTCCCATGACAGATTTATTTTACACCTGTTGCGAGCGCTTAATAGACACATGACAAATTGATGTCAGTAACACCCCTCTATTTTATATCGAAAGCTCTAACTACTTCCTAATCTCTTTACCTTACCCTGCAGTAGAGTAAGTCAAGCGTTTATTCCTTACTGCCCAGCAAATGAATTTGTTTGTAATAATTTGGAGTCTTGGATGAGGCCAGTGAGTACAGTGGGACTAAGTGCCTAATTTGATTTCAAACTTGGCATATTGGACTCTCTGTGCCAAACGTTCCAAATACAACTTATATAGCCTGTTCCTTTCACTGTAGTGCAGTGCACTGTTTACCCGAACATCTACTTACGGGAGACAGGATAACATCTGCATTTTCTACATGAGGTGTGTGATGTAGTATCTTATTTATTATTCATCTGCATTTTTTAAGTCAGGGTAGAATGTGAAAGGTATTTAGAGAAGAGCAGGCCCATTGGAATTGAAGATAGATAATTGTCAACTACAGCTACTACAGCTGCCCCAGCTGCAGACAGTAGCAAATTACCCGAAGCAATGGTTAGCATGCCTCCATTAATTTAGCACAACACAACTTGTATTCCATAGTACATAATGCATCACTCATTAATGAGAGGTAATTTATTTTTATTTTTTCCACTAAAAGTGCTTTTTAGTTACTAGAAAGGCCTTTAAAAGAAAAAGAAATTAAATCACTGTTTTTTAATCAGGTGTTATTCTGCCTTAATATTTTTCTGCGAGACAGTCGGTGCTTTTTAGGCAAGGCATGTGTGGTTAAAACATAAAATTGGCCCTTTGACTCTTCTAATCATAATCACATTACATTCCGATGGCACTAGGAGACCAGTAATGTACTGCTACTGTGCCACCGACCATCAATGTACTGCTATATATTTTGGAAGTTTGGCATGCAAATAGAATGTGAAAAATCGTATTTAAGTTAAGTATTCTCATAGTTATGTATACCATTTTTAGGTGGTGGAAATTATGGGTTGTAACTGGGGAAAGTGGAAGGAAAGGGCTTTTCCAAGGGGGACACAGAGGGGTTCATTCTATCTGTGATATCAATGGTCGGAGAAAGATGAGAGCAGAGCAGCAAAGGGGATCCACTTTGTTAAGAGGAAGCTGTGCAGTGGATAAAATCTGTTTGTAGAGTGGGGAGGTAAGAATAGAACTGTGTGTAGCGGCTGATGTTGAGTCACTATAAGGGGCGGTTGTCAGTACTAGTATGTTATACAAACTCTGAGAAAAGAGTAGGCCATTGGGGGATGGGATTTTTGCACCAGCCTTGCACTACCTCAAAACGGAGGGGGTCTTCCTGTACTGCATACCATCTCCTGACCACTCTCCATACCAGGCCACCACTGGGGGGCAGTAAGGGAGCGCCAATATAAGTTAAGGGTACACTTGGCGAGGAGCAGTGTCAGGGAGGCAAAGCGCATGTGTACTTTGTGAGGATTAAGATGTTTAAAAGTACCCGGTGAGCATGCATCTCACATGTGGATATCAGGGAGATCCCTGACTTGACGGAGGATGTTGTGTACCATCTCACAGTATTGCTTTAGGGTTGGGAGGACCAAAGCATACACTGTAAATCTGCTCCAGGGGCCTGCACCAGCCAAAATATGCCTGTGGAAAAAGTGGTTTATTTGGGCCGGAGTGAGGTATGCGCAGGGAAACATATAAAGTTGTACATTCTTGAAGCAGAATTCACGGGTTACCTGATGCTGGGAGTATAAGTCTATTTCCTACTGCTTATCATGTAATGCATGCCCAAATTCCTACTCCCATTTATGTCGGAGCGTGTTGAGTGTCAGCATGGTCAGCTCAGGTATGGCTTTATATAGCCAAGTAATTAAATGACAACCAGATCCCATTGTTAATATCATGCAGGGTGCTTCTCAGGTTCGGTCATGATTGCATTCTATAGGGTGTTGTAACTTATAAGTGTGAGTGAGTTGATGATGTAAGACAAACTGCCCTGGGGTAAACAATACTCGATTACTAACTGATTGAATGAGAGAAATTGACCATCCTGGTAAAGGGCTCCTTCTGTGTGGATAAATTGTTCTGTCCAAGGGGCCAGGTCAAGTCTTGTATAGAACCCAGAAAATCTGGGGAGTCCAATCAGCGGTAGGGTTGGGGCATAAAGCGGAGGTGAGGGGTACATGGGGTGCATACACACCAAGCAGGCGTGTGCCACAGTAACCTGTATGGGTGGTGAGGCAGGGGTTAGTGTTCTAGGAAGTAGGAGGTGATTGATAGCGGAGGATGTCATCACTCCGTCTGTGCTTCAGCTCTCTCAAACGTATCTCCCAGCAGTCCAATTAATTACCCACTGCAATTATGCCACAAGATAGTATGTCTCAAGATACCACGCCTCAAAAGATGGGGCTCCCAACCCTCCAGTCCAGAGGGAGTTTTAATTTGGTAAGCACTATGTGGTTCTGTCAGTTTTCCCAGATAAGTAGGCGAGGTAGTATAATCATTTGTACCAGGGCAATATCCCTATTGGGGCAAAAGGTAATGAACACCAGAATTGCATTTGTGCTTTAATACCTTAGAATGCCGCCTGGAGATTCCCATCAATCATATCTGAGGAGGTATGGTAGAAGCAGATCCCCAAGTAGTGCATTGCTGCTCTCTGACCACGTAGTGGCATGGAGCCCAGTGTAATGGACCGAAACAGCTGGGCAGGATGGCGGGGGTGTATCACTGACTTCTCCCAATTAACATACAGTTCTGCAGCAAGTGCAAATTCATCAAGCTTTGTGTTTATAGGGGTGGGATCTCATGTGATGTCCTTCACATAAAGGAGGAGGTCATAGGTGTACAGGGATACCACATGCATCCTGCCCTCAAGGGTAATCCCCCAGTCAGTGCCCTTGCTTCGTAAGCAGATAGCCAGTGACTCCACTGAGTGGGTGAACAGCAGTGGGGAATGGGGACAACTCTGTCTGGTCCCTCTACCCACAAGGCATGGGGCAGAGATGAGCAGCCCAGATGGATCCCAGAGGTTAAATTGGTATGAAGGAGGATTGTGTTTGCAAGACCAAACTGAGTCCTGACATAGAAAAGGTAGTTCCATGTTAGCAAATCAAATGCCTTCTCCATGTGTAAAATTAGACAAATCACCCTCTGATAATGTCCTCAAACTTGGTCCTGTATTTGGAATAGCAGGTATATATTTTGCATTCTACTGCACCCCAGAACAAATCCATGTTGATCTATGGTATGAAGTCTGATAGTACACGAGCATAACTGCCTGCTTAAATCTTACCTAATATCATATAATCGGCACCCAGTAGGGCAATCAGTCAAAAAGATGAGGGTTAGATCAGTGTTCTGCCAGGCTTCAAGATTGAAACAAGGAGAGATTCCAAGAGCGATGGCAGGAGTTCTGTGTTTGGATGCAGAGGGGATATGGGGGGGATATGGGGAGAGTATGACATCTCCTGAGAAACGACATTAGAATGGTCTTCGGTAAGAGCAACTGGGGCCCGATACAGTGTGGAATAAAAAGTGTAAAACTTTTGTAAGATAGCCTTCTGGGAAGGAACAGAGTTACCTGTTGGTGTAGGGAGTTTGGTGATTGAAGCTGGGCTGGTGTCCTGTTGCACAAGCCAGCATAAGAGTTGGCCCGACTTGTTCCCCTTTCAGTGGACGTTAGAAGCATGAATCTTCAAATTGAATTTACGAAGGTGTTCTAAGAGTTTTGCATAGGCTGTATTTGCTGTAGCTTACGTAGTTTTGTAGTGTGACGGACTCCCACTACCTGTTGTATGCTGTGACCCCGCATCACCATATTAACTGCATCCCACTGCCCCATCCCTGAGGAGGCAGAGTTTTTGGTTCTCCGTAAAGAAGTGTCGGATATGATTGCCTTGTTCCTTCTTTAAACTGGGTCATCAAGGCAGTCACTTTGGAGGTGCCAAGTCAGAACTAGCGGCTTGGAGGATGCCCAGTGGAGGTCTATTTAGCGGGCATTGTGATCTGAAACTACGCGCCCTAGTCTGGCAACATATGAAGGGAGTCAATAATGCTGTGCATAAGATGTGGTCAAGCCTCACATGGAGTCTGTAAGGTATGGAGTAGAATGAATATAGTTTGTGCTATTGTTGGACCTGCGATGGGCAAGCCCAGCACAAAGGGGGTAGCTTGGCTCAAGTGACAAGGCAAGTGAAGGCTGTAGTGTTAAGCCAGCTCTGACCCAATAATAACTCCTTGTACATCCACACCAAGAAGAAGGACACCACACCACTGCTGTAGAAAAATACGATTCCTTTTTATAAAAGTTCTCTGTTGTAAATAGGGTTGACTGGGAAAGCACATATACATTTCTTTTGGTCATACAGTTCTGGTAATAAATAGTATTAATAAATAGAATAACTTCAGGAATGAGTATCACAATAAATATCACATTAAATATCAGAATAAATATCAGAATAAATATTGGTTCATTTAAATAAACAACCACATGTTTCTTCTGGTATCGCTGCCACCAATTAAATACTTTAGAATCATTACATTTGCAATACGTTTCAAATGGGAAAGATAACTCTTACAGTTTATGCTGTTTTCAATGACCAGGTATACGGCTTCTCTGAGCACAAAATAAGGTTTGGGACTCTTTAATAATCACTCAAGGCGTATGCGCGTATATCTAGAAGGCACGGAAACACAGTAAATACATCATTTGCACTCGGCGGTCACCGGGATAGGATCTCTGCTTGGCCGGTGAAGTCTATGCGCGCCTACGGGCTTTAGCACCACTTGAGCACAGGCGGCACCAGTTCAAAGTCATTAGGCTGAAGAACGGGTTGCCGGAGAGGTCACACAACCTTCGCGCACAGTCAAGTAAATGCCGGTTCACGGTTCCTTCACAACACTGCATTCACTATGAGGAAACGGGCCCACCTCACATCGGCTGCAATCAAGATACGATTCAGTCGGGCACAGCACTCCTCTCGTTAGCGACGGGGCTCTCAGGGGCTCCACGGACCTCCCTACGACTTCCGCATTCAGGGTGGTTCCCGCCCACAGCTACAGCTCCCGGGTCACTGGGAAGTGGCAAAGACGCTAGTCCCGCCCAACGAAGGCCGGCCTTTCCCCGCCCCGGTGCACCACCTCACCTTCAATCTGCGCAGGAAGCGCTCTACGCTGGTGGGGCTCGGAGACGTCCGAGCTCCCCTCTAGAGGCACCTGTCGCAAAGGGGGCACAGCTGACGATCGCGGTCGCGGCGAACTTGCTCTCGCCTCGCGACTCGATAAATCGACCACAGTTCACCACCGGGGGGGGACGGAGAGGCACATGAATCTGGCCACAGTCTTTGGGGGCAATGAGGCACTCGCTGGGCAGGCGCTGTAGGCGCTAGATCACTTCTCACGTAGCTGACTGGAACGCCAGTCAGACACAACGTCAGCAACCCTTTGCTGCTCTACTGCCTGCGCTACCAGCCACCTCAGGGGTCAACAGGGCAGGTGTCAATCTGGTGTCAAGTCTGGAATCTCTTAATCTCCTCTTCTCTAATCTAATCTAAAATGACCGCCAGGGACTGGGCCTTATATAGCCAGTGCCCTGGGGTACTGGCACGAGCCAGAAGGTTCTAGAACCTTCTCTGGCTGTGACAATGACATGGCACTCTTGAGGGGTATTTAGGACACTCACAGCCACCGTACTGGGGTTCTAGAGCAGCCATTTTGTGTACCTGAGGAAAATAAAGGAATTCCTGTCAGAAGTGCGCGCCAAACAAAGGGCGCCAAAACCTCAAAAGGCCAGGGTTCATGAAGGCTCCAAGGGGAGTCACTTCACATGAGGAAAAAGGGTGTCCACCATTTTAAGTTCATTTACACAGGTTGACAACCCCAGTTTGTAATGCCACAGGTTTGGGCCAGGCGCGTTGTAAATAGGTGCCACAAACCTTGTGAGCAACTGGGCGTCAAGGAACATCTAACCCCATGAGACAACACATAAAAAGTCCTGGTAGACAAATAAAAAGCGACAAATTTTTGGAGGTACAGGGGAACAAAAGAAATCATAGTGGTGAGGGGACTCTCAGAAGCAGACGGGTCTAACACGCGTCCCCCCCAGCTGAAAGTGGGGAGAGCTACCCAACCCCTTGGGAGTCCTCAACACCAAGGCGGAAATACCTGGAGAGACCGTCTGCATTGGCGTGGTCAACTCCGGGCCGGTGTTCCACCCGAAAGTCCGTTCCCTGTAGGGAGATAGACCACCTCAACAGTTTGGGATTTTCCCCCTTCATTTGCATGAGCAAACGAAGGGGTCGGTGGTCTGTCTGAACAAGGAAGTGTGAACCAAACAAATATGGTCGCAGCTTCTTCAGTGCCCAGACCACCGCAAAGGCTTCCCGCTCGATGGTACTCCACCTCTGTTCCCGGGGAAGCAGTCTTCGTGACAGAAAGACCACGGGCTGATCTAGACCCTCTTCATTGAGTTGAGATAGCACCGCCCCAATGCCAATGTCGGATGCATCTGTCTGGACAATGAACTCTTTTGAAAAATCTGGAGCCTTCAAGACTGGAGCTTTACACAATGCTTGTTTCAGAGTGTCGAAGGCTCGCTGGCAAGCCTCCGTCCAAATGACTCTACTGGGTTGCTTTTTGGCCGTGAGTTCTTTAAGGGGTGCCACGATAGTGCCATACCCCTTCACGAATCGTCTGTAGTAACCTGTGAGGCCCAGGAAGGCTCGGACCTCAGTCTGGGTCTTGGGGGGTTTCCAGGCCATGATTGCCTCAATCTTCGCCTGAAGGGGCTGCACCGTTCCCCGGCCCACCAAGTGTCCTAAGTACACTACCGACCCCTGTCCAATCTGACATTTGCTGGCCTTGATCGTCAAGCCAGCCCGTTCCAGGGTCTGGAGAACGGCTTGCAAGTGCTGCAAGTGATCCTCCCAGCTGCTACTGAAGACAGCTATGTCATCCAAGTAAGCAGCAGAGAATGACTCCATCCCGGTGAGGATTGTGTTCACCAGCCGCTGAAAAGTGGCAGGAGCGTTCTTGAGCCCAAAGGGCATGACGCAAAACTGGCTGACCTTTCCTTGGCTCCATTAGACATGGGAATCTGCCAGTACCCTGCAGTGAGGTCAATGGTACTGAGATATTGGGCAGCTCCCAACGGGTCAATCAATTCATCCGCCCGAGGGATCGGATGAGCATCCGTTTTGGTTACCGAATTTAGTCCTCGGTAGTCCACACAGAATCTCAATTCTGGTGTGGTGCCAGGTGGGGCAGCTTTAGGAACTAACACCACTGGGCTAGACCAAGGGCTACTTGAAGGTTCGATGACTCCTAGCTCCAGCATCTTAGCTACTTCGCTTTGGATACTGGCCTTCACCTTGTCAGACAGCCGGTAAGACTTTGACTTCACAGGTGGGCTGTCCCCTGTGTCCACGTCATGGGTACACAAGTGGGTCTTACCCGGGACAAGGGAGAACAGAGGAGCGAATGACCCCAAGACGTGGCGACATTCCTCCTGCTGCTCGGGAGTCAGGGTTGGCGAGAATTTCACTCCGTCCACTGACCCATCCTTTTCTTGAGATGCAAAAAGGTCGGGGAGAGGCTCCGTGTCCTCTTCCTCCGATCCATCAGTCACCATAACCAACATGACTTCGGGCCTCTCGTAGTGGGGCTTGAGGCGATTGGCATGTAACACCCGATGCGGATGCCGAGGGGTCTTTACGTCCACCAGATAGGTAGACTTGCTCTTCTTCTCCAATACCTCGTAGGGGCCTGTCCAACGATCCTGGAGGGCACTCAGCTCTCCAGGCTCCATCACCCACACCTTCTGGCCAGGCTCCAACTCCACTGGGTGAGCGTTGTGGTCATACCACGCTTTCATAACTGCCTGACTGGCTTCCAAGTTGTCAGAAGCTTGCTTCCACAACTAAGCCATTTGGCTTCGGAAGGCCAGCATGTAGCTCACCACATCCTGGGGAACTTTCCGGGGAGACTTTTCCCAGGAGTCCCTCACCAGGCTGAGAGGTCCACGTACAGGGTGCCCGTACAAAAGCTCAAAGGGGCTGAAACCCACTCCCTTTTGCGGCACTTCCCTGTAGGAAAAGAGCAAATAGGGTAGGAGGACGTCCCATTTCCTCCGCAGGCTTTCGGGTAGACTTCTGATCATACCCTTCAAGGTTTGGTTGAACCTTTCCACAAGACCATTGGTCTGTGGGTGATAAGGAGTGGTGAACCTGTAAGTCACTCCACACTCCTTCCACATGGCCCGCATATATGCTGATAGGAAGTTGGTCCCCCTGTCAGACACAACTTCCTTGGGGAATCCCACTCGGGTAAAGATCCCCATCAGGGCCTTGGCCACTACTGGTGCAGTAATGGTTCTCAGAGGAATTGCCTCTGGATACCTTGTGGCGTGATCCACCAGGACCAGGATAAACCTGTGACCGGATGATGTAGGTGGATCTAGGGGCCCAGCAATGTCGATGCCCACCCTTTCAAAGGGGGTGCCAACGACGGGAAGTGGTTCCAGGGGAGCCTTCAGCTTCGTCCCTGTTTTCCCACTGGCTTGGCATGACACGCACGACCGACAGTATGTGTCGGACGCCACCCTCATTCGAGGCCAATAAAAGTGGGGGCAAGCCGGGCAAAGGTCTTGTCCTGACCCAAGTGTCCTGCCAAGGGAATCTCATGAGCCAACTCTAATAGGAAGGCTCGGTAACACTGTGGGACTACCAGGGCCCGTGACAATCCGTGCACTGGCGCCCTGGCTTCACTGTAGAGGAGACCATCCTCCCAGTAAACACGATAGTTCCCAGACTCGTTACCTGCTGCCTGGGCTTCAGCCTGTTGCCTCAGACCCTCGAGGGTGGGACATTCCCTTTGTCCCTTGCTCAGTTCCTCCCTGGATGGTCCTCCTTCCACTCGCCACTCAGCGGGGATAGGCAAGTCCTCCAACGGAACCATGTCCTCCTCCGCGAACTCCGGGTCCACCTCCACAGGTGGCCTATCCGTCTCACGGGGCATGGACATCGAGGCAGGCTCCTCCTGTCCTCGAAATGTTCCCTCATCAGCAGCTGGGTGGGCCATTGTTCCAGGCTCCAACCCCCGCGACTTCTCCTCCCGAGCAGCCGCAGACCTGGTACTCACACAGGCCCAATCAGGTGTACCCAGCATCTCAGTATGAGTCCGGTATTCCACCTCCTTCCAAGCATTGTGCCCCATATCATTTCCCAGCAGACAATCGACTGGCACGGTGGGGCTTACGGCAACTCGAAGTGAACCTGCAACCCCTCCCCACTCAAAGGGAACCTCGGCCACAGGATAGTGGCCCATTCTGCCGTCAGCCATCGCGGCTGGATGAAGTACGCCTGGAATCATCTGCTCTGAGGACACCAGATGACTCCTTACCATAGTCATACTGGCTCCTGTATCTCTCAGAGCTTCCCCTCTATGGCCATTGATGGTGACCCATTGCCCATACTTGGTAGTATTTGAGGGCACCTGGATCTTTGGAACCATCTCCCGATCACCCAGGGACACTAAGGTGACACCCGCCCATTCCCCCCCCTTAACTAAGGGCATCTCTTCCCCGAGCGCTACACTAGCGACTCCCGGGGCCTTTCCTCCAGTGGGAGGGGGTGGTCTCTTTGGGCATTTCACGTCTCCCTTATAATGTCCAATACCACCGCACTCATAGCAATGGATAACCCTTAGCTGCTGACTCTGGCCAGGATTAGGGTTCTTCTGCGGGTTAGCCTTAGAAGTGGAGAAGAAACTTTTCCCCTTAAAGGTATTTTGGGGGCCTCTGGAGAACTCCTGCTTCTTGTTATCTCCCCCCTCTTTCGTCTGGGGAGCGCCCTGTCCGGACTTCTGAGAATCTCCTCCCGTCCCCTTCGTGGACACTCGGGTACTTGCCCAAATGTCCGCCTCCTCAGCAAGCTTACGGGGGCAAGTAAGTTTGCTGTCTACCAGGTGTTGCCTCAGCTCGGGAAGACATTTCTCGAGTAGATGTTCCTTGAGTATCAGGTCGTACAACCCTCGATAGTCCTCCACCTCATTACCTTGGACCCACCCATCCAGGGCTTTCTTGGCAAAATCCAGGAAGTCAACCCAATTCTGTGAGCTCAGCTTGTGGCTGCCCCTAAACCTTTGCCGGTATTTCTCGGGGGTCAACCCAAACTTCCGGATGAGCGCCACCTTCATGGCGGGGTAATTAACCTGTTCTTCCCGGTCTAGGGCCAATAGGGCATCCCTACCTGTCGGAGGCATGTACCGGTATAATCCATCACCCCAATGCTTCTCATGGATCCCATGGGCTCTTAAGGAGACCTCATAGGCTGCCAGCCACTTAGCTATGTCATCTCCAGCGGTATAACTGGCGACTATGTCCTTGGGTAAATGGGGCCTGGGATCCCTGGCAAATTCCTTTGACTCTACACCCTTCAGAGTGATGTTAGGGGCCTGGAACTCGAGTTCTCGTAGCTTGAACTCGTGTTCCAACCTCCTCCCCTCCCTCCTTTCTTCCAACTCCATTTTTGCTATTTCCCACCTTAACAGTCTTTCCTCTCTCCTGTCAGCTAACTCGGTTTCTGACAACCCTCTCGATGACACACTGCTGCCCTCCCGCGAGGTTGCCTTGGGGCTGATTGACATCTCACCCACCCCCGGGGGACATTCCGCAGTCCTATCAATGACAGTACCTCTGTCCGATTCCTCCTCCTCCACCGTTCCCTCCGTGTGTGCTTCCACCCATGCTCGCAGACTAGTACGGAGCTCCTCTCTTTTGGCCCCTCGCCTGACAAACACTCCCCTCTCCTGACAGAAATCCTTGAGCTGTGCCACAGTATAGGTCTCCAGCTCTGACATTTCGAATTCCATCTTGTCAGTGAAAAGTGTGGACCACCACCCCGAAGTAGGTGACCAGGATAAGAACTTTGAGGGTCACTTCCACCCACCTCCAGGAAAGAATTTGGAAAAAGCAAATTTAAGCGAATTTGAGGGCCGCTAGGAGAAAACTCCGGGTGTGTACCTGTGGTGCACACTGAATTATTATGGGATTCAAAACAAGCACGGCTCGCAATCCCACCCGCTGAGTACCAATTTTATGTTGGACCTGCGATGGGCAAGCCCAGCACAAAGGGGGTAGCTTGGCTCAAGTGACAAGGCAAGTGAAGGCTGTAGTGTTAAGCCGGCTCTGACCCAAAAATAACTCCTTGTACATCCACACCAAGAAGAAGGACACCACACCACTGCTGTGGAAAAATACGATTCCTTTATATAAAAGTTCTCTGTTGTAAATAGGGTTGACTGGGAAAGCACATATACATTTCTTTTGGTCATACAGTTCTGGTAATAAATAGTATTAATAAATAGAATAACTTCAGGAATGAGTATCACAATAAATATCACATTAAATATCAGAATAAATATCAGAATAAATATTGGTTCATTTAAATAAACAACCACATGTTTCTTCTGGTATCGCTGCCACCAATTAAATACTTTAGAATCATTACATCTGCAATACGTTTCAAATGGGAAAGATAACTCTTACAGTTTATGCTGTTTTCAATGACCAGGTATACGGCTTCTCTGAGCACAAAATAAGGTTTGGGACTCTTTAATAATCACTCAAGGCGTATGCGCGTATATCTAGAAGGCAAGGAAACACAGTAAATACATCATTTGCACTCGGCGGTCACCGGGATAGGATCTCTGCTTGGCCGGTGAAGTCTATGCGCGCCTACGGGCTTTAGCACCACTTGAGCACAGGCGGCACCAGTTCAAAGTCATTAGGCTGACGAACGGGTTGCCGGAGAGGTCACACAACCTTCGCGCACAGTCAAGTAAATGCCGGTTCACGGTTCCTTCACAACGCTGCATTCACTATGAGGAAACGGGCCCACCTCACATCGGCTGCCATCAAGATACGATTCAGTCGGGCACAGCACTCCTCTCGTTAGCGACGGGGCTCTCAGGGGCTCCACGGACCTCCCTCCGACTTCCGCATTCAGGGTGGTTCCCGCCCACAGCTACAGTTCCCGGGTCACTGGGAAGTGGCAAAGACGCTAGTCCCGCCCAACGAAGGCCGGCCTTTCCCCGCCCCGGCGCACCACCTCACCTTCAATCTGCGCAGGAAGCGCTCTACGCTGGTGGGGCTCGGAGACGTCCCAGCTCCCCTCTAGAGGCACCTGTCGCGAAGGGGGCACAGCTGACGATCGCGGTCGCGGCGAACTTGCTCTCGCCTCGCGACTCGATAAATCGACCACAGTTCACCACCGGGGGGGGACGGAGAGGCACACGAATCTGGCCACAGTCTTTGGGGGCAATGAGGCACTCGCTGGGCAGGCGCTGTAGGCGCTAGATCACTTCTCACGTAGCTGACTGGAACACCAGTCAGACACAACGCCAGCAACCCTTTGCTGCTCTACTGCGTGCGCTACCAGCCACCTCAGGGGTCAACAGGGCAGGTGTCAATCTGGTGTCAAGTCTGGAATCTCTTAATCTCCTCTTCTCTAATCTAATCTAAAATGGCCGCCAGGGACTGGGCCTTATATAGCCAGTGCCCTGGGGTACTGGCACGAGCCAGAAGGTTCTAGAACCTTCTCTGGCTGTGACAATGACATGGCACTCTTGAGGGGTATTTAGGACACTCACAGCCACCGTACTGGGGTTCTAGAGCAGCCATTTTGTGTACCTGAGGAAAATAAAGGAATTCCTGTCAGAAGTGCGCGCCAAACAAAGGGCGCTAAAACCTCAAAAGGCCAGGGTTCATGAAGGCTCCAAGGGGAGTCACTTCACATGAGGAAAAAGGGTGTCCACCATTTTAAGTTCATTTACACAGGTTGACAACCCCAGTTTGTAATGCCACAGGTTTGGGCCAGGCGCCTTGTAAATAGGTGCCACAAACCTTGTGAGCAACTGGGCGTCAAGGAACATCTAACCCCATGAGACAACACATAAGAAGTCCTGGTAGACAAATAAAAAGCGACACATTTTTGGAGGTACAGGGGAACAAAAGAAATGATAGTGGTGAGGGGACTCTCAGAAGCAGACGGGTCTAACAACTATGATGATGTATTTTCCAGTCATCTAAGAGGGACTATTGTTGTGCTCAGATACATAGGCGTGCTGTGTGGGTGTGAGGAGGGGAGCTGGGGGTAGGATCTATCGCATATCGATATTGTATCTAGTACATAATTGTAATCCTCACCAAGAAACATGGGGAACTCAATTTATTGGGCACATGTGGAAGAGAGAGTGTCCCAAAAATCAGTCTGTCCCTACTTGGGGGCATGGATACTGCCAATGAGTAGACTACAACAAGGAAACAGCGGTCCCTGCGGACAATGTATATCATATAACGTCATCGACATGCATTTACAAAACAAATAATCTTCCAGCCTCCTTACTATTGCGTTAGAAGGCTGTCAATACCTATTGTATATTTGCTTCCTGGTCGTTTGTTTGTAGATTATGAAACCTATTTTTTGGTCACAAATTGTCACTCTTAAAGTCTGGGTTCTATGTTCAGTTGGGACACCGAGCACTTTTTTCGACCAACTTTTTCATTTGCATTCAAATTCTTACATAAACTGTTAATAACTTCAAAATGTTTTGTTGTATGTAATTATGACTCTCTTTTTGGCTTTGCATTACCCATAAATATTGCCATTGATTAGAACTATTATTAAATATGATACACATTTTCTGCAGGATACTGCTGTTTCCTTGTTATAGATTAGTTACCCTGGTTCTGTGTGAGAGGGGTGGCCCTTTTTTCTTTGAAATCGGTAATGAGTACACAGCAACCGTTCAGTCATCCTCCTATGACTACATGGTCGCCGTCGGGGTCATTGGTGGTATCTAATACTTGGAATGAGATTCTGGGCCTAATCCAAATTTGGGCACCTTATGCAGAGGCTTATTAAGTAGTGGCATAAACAAGCCCTTTCCAACTTTTGCACAGGAGGGCCACTTCTATTATGTTGTGTGGGTCTTCTGTAGGTGTACCACTTGTGCATTCTGCCATTTGATTTAGGAGTGTCTCTCATACCTGTTCCTGGGTGGTTGCATGCCTAGCACTTCAGTGTGAGTAGGTGAAGAGTGTCAGTAGAAGACTGCATGGTGGATATGGTATGTGGGAGTAAACATGGACCATGCACACATTGATTCATGTTTATTAGTGTCTGTTCATTCTTCGCGCTGGGATTCGGGTACCATCTTTTGCAGCCGTGCTGCCCTGCAAAGGCCGGATGTGGATGGAAGGGTGAATCTTTCTTTTGCAGGACTCAAACTCACAACTGCCTTTAACTGCGTACTTCAGTCATGGTGAACAGCTCACTGACCCATTCTGCTGTGTGTGGTAATTAGCTCACTGAGCTATCCGGATGAGTGCAGTTGTTTTCCCTCCATTATTCTTGAGGCTGGTTTGATATGCTGTATTCATGGCAGGTAGTGGTACTCTTTTCCTTCTTATCTTTCACGGCACAGACCAGGACCCCACTATCAGTAAATTCACAAGTTCAAGAACAAAATATAAGCTTCTTGGCTCACTCTGTATTATGTTAACAGTACCATGAATCAGCATAATTTTGTGTTCAGTAAGCAAGATGTATGTGTAAGGCATATAGTTGGTGAGCAGTTCAGAAATAACCCCTGCCCGAGGTACTGGCTGTAGCTGAGGAGGTCAGCAAGTTCTGCTAGATGAGTGGCAGGCTGCCGAACAAAAAACATGCAACAGGGCCAGTCTCATGCAATTACAGAGCCATAGTGCAGTTGCCTTTTACTGTTGATAGTGAGTCAACAACAACAATACCTGATCTACGTGGGCAATCAAATCTCTTTCCTTTTTCTGAGTGGGAATGGGGGTATACTTTCTCCTTTACCAACAACCATTTATATTATACAGGTACTGTTCCTTTATCATACTTGCCCTCTCATTTTAGTTGTTTTTTAATTTTTCAATAATTTTAAAAAGAAAAAAGTAAACCCCCTCTCAGTAACCAGTTACCGTGTTCACCTAGAATATCCTCTTCTTCAACAGGTATATATCACACAAAAATGGGCATCAGTGTAAATGAAAAAATGTGTGAAAGACAAGGTAGCACCTCATGTGCGCACCACCAGAGGAGCTTACAAGTTATTTGTTGCCAGTTATGCCCACGTTTCTCATCATTGGTTGGTACCTTGCAAAAGAATAAATACACAATATTGTGGGTATCCAGAAAACCAGTGAATATGTGTGTAATAATCACACAATATAACCCCGTGAAAATTAAAATTGAGATAAGCCCCACTGTCACCACAGACCTACTTTTATTCTCAACTAGCAAAATAAAAACAAACTGCATGTTTGCAGACCATGTAATGATGAGTCGACATGTTTTATTGCCTGTATATTGCAGTGGCAATTTCTTCAGGCCACGAGGACAAAGTCCACCTGTTCTTGAACAAAACAATGCTCGTCTTGTGCCGAACGCGAACCTGGACAACATAGGTGTCCATTTTAAGACAACCATCAATATAGAGTTTCTGCGTGACGAGGGGGCTAGCTGGTACGAGGGGCCTTGGCTACTACCGGTCGCCGTGTGTTCATAATAAGGGTCCAGAAAAGGTGGATTTTGTCTTGTGCCAGCTGGTAACATGTTCACTCCGCCTTTCTAGTGTTTGTTTCAGAAGACCAAATTCTAACTGAATTTGTGCAGGGCAGACGTATCTTGGCAGGTTAAAGATAGCCCTATATGAGTTAGCTATCACTGTGTCCTGTAATGTGGCGTCCTACCCTTGAAGGGGTTCACTCCTATATGTCAGAGTCAGCTGTAACTTTGCACGCAAAACCTGGAGCAAAGGATTGAGCGTTAGGTCGGGGAGTTTGGCTTTTAAGGATTTTATCGCCAGGTGTGTCATGATTTCCTTTCCTCGCAAGGACTCCAATTGGGGTTTGAAAGAGTTATTGTAGTCCAAGATTACTCCCAAATATGTTTAGGTGGTTACCAAGTCCAACCCTTGTCTGTTTACTTGCCAATAGATTTTCCTTTTTTTCCTATAGTTCACTGCCATAACCTGTGATTTGTTAAAATGTATCTGCAAGGCATTCCTTTCTGTAAAGAAGTGGGCTACATTTAGAAGGTGTTGGAGGCCAATCGGTGTCCGACTTATCAGCACCAAGTCGCCCACGTAATACAAAATGAATCAAAAGTTAAATACTAAGTCATGCTTGACCGACTGTATGAACCCTTTGCGTGCTCATGACGGCTCTACGCGGTCATGAGCCACGGTCGGCGTGTGCTGGGCACGTCCGTTGGCCAACATGGCCCGCCCACTCTTTTAAACCGCCGCACTGCAGCAGAATTCTCAACAAGGTTAAGTGGTTAATGTAACCCATTTTCCCTAAAGTAAAACAGGATGCATTTAAAAAAAAAAAAACTGCTACCAATCATTTTTATGAGTAGGAAGTAGGAAGTAGAAGGGATCCCTGCCTATTCTTAAAAAATATTTGTTCAACTTTCTCAAAGGGAATGCAATTCCATGGGTACCCCTTCCCATTTGCGAAGGGATTTGCAATACATTTATGTAGTCTATACCCATTATTGTATTGGGTCCATGTTTCGGTTACAAATCCCATTACAAATCAGTCTTTAGAATAGGCCTGGGAGAATTTTTGATTACACTGTAGTAATTGAAGTAATTTCAGTAATTATTCTTTACTCTTGTGATACAAAATAACCAAATTTACAAATTTACACCACCTTCATTAATTTAAAGCAATTTGGAGCAGACATTCTGCTGCAGGAGCTCAGGAACACCAAACTAAGGGAGTCATTATGATGGCGGGGGGTACGCCACCGCCAGCCATGAGGTGGCGGTACCTCCACAATCGACCGGCTATTTTCCCCCTGCCATAATACAATGGCGGGGGGAATCAATGCGGCAGCGTGGCGATCGCAAAGACCACCTGCACTGCACTGCCGTAGGGGTTGCGATATCCCTTCTCACCGGTCTTTTCACTGCGGGCAACCTGCCACCAAAAGAAAGTCGGAAACTGATTCAGAGGCCGTAGCAGACCCCCTTCATCCCTGGGTCTTGGACAAGTGCAGTGGGGGGCAGCTATGGTGCCCCCCTACATATCCCTGAACCATGTTAGAGGCACCGCATGGTGCCTGCCACGTAGTACCAGGATATGCAAGTGCCTCATATTTGCATTGTGGCCGGTTTGCTGAACGCATCCCCTTACAATGCAAAGTATGGGCGATGCGGGACCGCCGCCTTACAGGCGGGCGGTCCCAGTCCCAGGCCCAGTCTCCACTACGATGGCGGGCTTCGTAATGAGGCCCTAAGAGAGAGTAAGCGGCTGCTGAATACTCCTGTTCATGTCCTGTAATACTTAGTACTATTTTCTTAGCACAAAATGCACCCGGAAACCAATTTTTAATGCAAGAAAATAGCAGTAGGGTCATTTGTGAGATCCCAATTCAGCCTGATTCTGCAAATTGGGCCTTTTTGCAGAATCGTCGCTCTCTTCCCCCACCCCAAACCCGGCCCCATCAATGCACTCCTCTCACTTGCAGGGCCTGCAGCTGTGACATACACAAAAAAGCTTGCTACTTCTTGCCACCTGAGTCAAATTCCTAATAAAAGTGTGTATGGGGGACACAAGCGAGAACTGTGCTGCCTTTGTGTAGCATAAAAACGACTGCGACATCGCAAAAGAGAACCAATCATTAGCATAAAAGATATCAAAAGCTACATGTAAATGAACACTTATTATGTATTACCCATGCAAACCTGCTTCAACTTTACACTGTAGAGCGCATGAAACCAAAACAGAGATTCATTAATCAAGTATTGCCTTATTTTCGATAAAATTACTTAGTTATTGGTGTGGGATTAAAGTACGATCAGAATATAAACCTACAATTGAAAGAAAACGGCCAGGAAATATTCGACAGTCTGGCTTTCGGGTTCTGCTTGATGCACGCTGCCTCTCCGTAGGGAAACACCTAACGGGGAACTTTTCAGATGACAATCGCGGGGTTACTGCAGGGAAGCAACGGGGGTCGGCGGACTTCGAGCTCTGATTATGGGAGAGTGTCGGGAAGTGGGGAGCTGAGACGGGACGGCATTACACGGCACAGCAAGCAATCTACGCCGACAGGTACTGATTATGTGTAACTCACAGTACATGAAAATTGACTTTATGCCCAAGTCAGTTGTGTATAAAAGCCCTTCTGGTTTATGCCCTCAGAATCCCCTGAGTCATTTTTAAAAGGCTCATGAATCGCTATAAAGAGCTATTTATGGAAGAACCCAAAGCGTAAATCTTAAAATGATCTTTTTACTTCTTAGACAATGATGCGAGCAGAGCCGAACGGCTGTAATTAGATATTCGCGGCTGTAGATCAGATGCATACGCTGGGAGCTAGAACTGCCCGAAGAGGCGCTCGCACTTCTGCAGTATATATCTGCATTAATTTGTTCGGTATTAATGCGCTCACTCCACTTCATTAGGAATTCCATTATGCCTTAATGTACAATTCAAATAAAGTATTGCCACTTTTTTCCTGATCAAACTCCTTGTTATGCTTAAATTCATGCTAGTTTTCACACAAACACGAGAAAAGCAGCACAAAACGATACTTGTTTATTTACTTCCATAGAGCTCATGAAGGCTGAGACCTGTTTCGAAGTACTTTAGATATAATCAACAAAATATAACACTGCAACACGATACCTTTCTATACTGGGAGAAGTTGGTCGATAGAGTTAGTGAGAGCAGTGGGCTTAGCTTCATATTTGCAAAGGTTGATCGGACAGCAACGAATGAATCAGAGGAAAAGGAGAGATACTCTGATTTACTACTATTACTATTACTAGTACTAATAATACGAATTTTAGTTTTAAAGATCTAGAAATTTCGAGCACTGAACAAAAACTTGCATGCACACATTTTGAACTGTTTAATGTTTTGAAGGCTCTCCTAATTGTCTAGGCAATAGACTCCTTCTACTAGCAGAGACGAGATAGCAGTGGCAAACACGCATTGGTAAATGCATTCAGTTTTGCCTATCTGATTAATAATAAGCTGTTTTTTGTTGTAAGTTGTAGCTTGGTGAGCAGTTGTGCAATATAAGTTAATGAAACTTGCCTAAAGTGTTATGATTTGTTTATTGAGAAAGGCAATGCTTTCTTGCAAACTGTGTCCATGAATGATGAATATGCCATAATTCAAACTGTGATCAAGGGGTATCTCCTATTTAATTATAGCACCACCATGAGAAATGAGAACACCACAGGGCAGCAGATACTTTCACTACCAGAGAAACATATTCAAATAAAGTTCAACTGTAGGAAGTATGTATTACTGTTATGTAATGTGAAAATAATTCAGCGTAATGTATTCACTTAAGCGACCTAACGGAAGCAGCTACAGCACATATTCACATGGAGGGTGCATGCGTACTACGAGATCCTACAAACACTTCATTGTATTATTCTCACATATAAGACTAGAGAAGATTAAAAAAAAAATAAACGTCTATGCCCAATTTAGTTCTCGTAATGAGCGTAGGCATGAAAGTAGCATTGTGGTGAAACTGATGCTCATCTGCAAAAAAAAATGAAGTGCACCTGCATCCTTTGTACACAGAAAGCAGCACGTGCACATGAAAGTGTATTCTAGAGGAAGAATGAGCAGATGCTAGCGTGGAAACTGAGCATTGCAGATAGATCAGTGTTTCTCCTCCACGGTGGAGTAATCACTCTGGCCATGGTAGGTAAGAGTGACATTCAAAGGAGAGAAAGTTAATGATCAGATAGTGGTGGGAAAAGAAAGACAATGTGATACAGAGTATAGTCCATATTAAACACTGTAGCTTTCATTCAGTATAAGAAATGAAGACCAACTGAATATGTAAAAGTAAAAGATGTGTCGTACTGTGGTGCAGTAATCCAGCAGACGGTGTCATGTTCCATGGTGCTCATTAATGCCAGGAATGAGCTGACTGTCTTCACATCACAGGGGAGGGAATTACAATGTAGGAGTTCTTGGTGTAGTGTCTCTGTGAATGTAGATGGAGAAAGGGTTGACAGGATGTGGAATACTTCTGCTATGCATGCCACTCATGTGCTAGCAGTGAAAAAGATGTAGATGAAAAAGAAGTGCATCTGCATTATTTGAACATGGAAAACAGCGTGCACACATGTAAGTGTATTCTATAGGAAGCATGCGATGATGCTAGCGTAGAAACTGAGCATTACACATACATCAGGTCCCTCCTCCATGGTTGAGCAATCACCTTGCTGCCACATCGGAGTCTAAATTGGGGAAAAACTGAGCTAATAGTTACTTTCAAGATAATGGAAGGATGAAACTGGGTGTGCCTAGTATCTGTACCCTCTCTGTGCTTGCCATAAATAGAAATGTGTGTAGATATGTGAAGGTGCAGGACTGTAGGATGTGTTCACAAAGACGGAGTTTTCCATGTTTGGGAAAAAAGACCTTGCAAACAATAACAGTTTCAGCATTATAAGGCAGATTATAAGTGCTCTAAAGATTGGTTGTCACTATTACCTAATTTAGTAAAACATTGCTTTTCCTGGTCACTGAGATTGAGATGCGTGTTGCGACAGGAGCTGCTTTTAATGATAAAAATAGTGCTTCTTATAGCCTTTTTGCTGGTGTCCTCAGAGGTAAGCAAGTTCCTGACAGACGTGCAGATGGCATGGAGGTGTTAAACATACAAAAAAAATGGAGCCGACAAGCACTCTTGAAATGTGTGTAGCCAAGGGGAGATGATGTGAACAAGCACAGCACAAGCGCTGTGTATGTAAAACATTTTAAAAAGTTCCCCAAATGTACGCAGATGGAAACAGTACTTCTGCAACAGGGCCCAAATAAGAGAAACACACAGGAACAACACAAGGAACAACAGGAAACAGTTTGCTACAACCAATGGAAACAGATGAAAAGTAAGTGGCAAGAAAAGCATGGGGGCGGGATGTAAACCTGTTTGAGATTTATATTGAATACAGTAGATCCCACAAGCACTGTGGAGGCAAAACCTAACAAGACCCACCCTCAGTTTCTGTTATAAGGAGTTTGAGAAATATTTTCTGGCTAATCTTAAAGGACTTTGTGCCGTGTCTTTTAAAACACCTAGTCAGAGACTATATATCTGGTGATATGTGGATTAATGCACAAGAAACGTAAATTTGAACTGTGTCTTCTGGTGGGTCAGAAACCAGTGCAGTGAGCTCACAGCTGGAGTTATGGAACTTCACTCAGAGAAGTTCTAAGCCTGTCTCGTGGTCACATTATATTTCAACTAAAGTCTCAATGACACTATCTTATTTCACTTTCAAATAAACTGCATTCCTTACAAAAGAAAAACAGTATTTTAAATCATAATCTAACAAGGAAAAGAAAAGAAATAAAATATTTTCTTTACCATTCACAAATTAACAAAAGAACATCCCGAGGTTGGTTGAACCTGTTAATCAGGCATAGCTTAGAGTGATTCTGAACAGCAAGATTTTTTACACAAGGGAGGCGCGTTGGAGGGTCACCTAAGGATGTGATCAGGTAACCAAGTGAATATTCCCTTAGAGGGAAGTGCTAATCAAACAGAACATTTTCTGAGTTTTGTCAGTTAGAGATGATAAAGACAAGATCTTGACGGGTCTATAGAAATGTCACAACCAGAAGCCAAGGATGTTTTCCAATGTAATTTCCTCTCTTTTTCATCCAAGATTCCAAAAACACTCAAAAGGGACTTTGCGCTGCGAAGGACTGTAAAGTAAATACATCAGGAAGATACAGATTCTGCAGGCAGCTTTGCTACACAATGCCACCTATGCAGGAAGGATTGACTATCAACCTGTGTAAATCAGTTCCTGATTCCAAGATTTAGTCTTACAGAGACCAAAACATTGCAAAGTCAGGAGCATTCTAAAACACTTTGCAAATACATTGAGAGCAGTTTCTACTGGTTAGCAGGCAATTCTACTACGGGACTAGTCAGCCAAACCTCAACCTCCAGTATAAAAGGAATGGGTAAACCATATAATGGGAAAATAACTGAAGTGGCACTACCGTGCTAAACCATGGGGCAGCCAAAGGGAGAAAAAGACAAGCATGAGAGAAACCGGTGTGAGCACAGCATCTGAGGAAATCTATAACACTATTGTTGCCAGACTCCGGCATTTGAGGTTTCTTCTGTTAGCATTATGATGCCTGACCTGGAATCATTACTCTTACTGTTAGCTCTACAGTGAATTGTGCAATGCTGTCAAGAATGAGGTACCTATCTGTCCCAGAAGCTACGAATGTGGATGCAAGCACAATTCCTGCCCCCTCCTCCTTTGGATGTGTTCTATAGTCCAATCTTCTGATGTATCTAGTCTCACTTTCCCACTTGTCTCATTAACCCCTTCCATGCGGCCGCGATTCCCCTGCTGTGCGGTAAACACACGAACAGGGTGGGGCTGTGACGAACCCCAGCCGTCATCAGCACACGAGCACCGTAGTGCATGACGGCTGGGGTTCGTCATCAGCATGGAAGGGGTTAAGGCAGCAGAGGCTCAACCTTAAGGGTGGAGGGGCCACCACTCCCACCTTTTGGCTTACATAAAGAGTGTCTCTAAGACTGAGAAAAAGTTCAGCCTGAAAATCACTCTTTATTTTCAGGACAGGAAGCCAGCAACGAGAAATGCAAAACATGTGCAAGAGCCTGGCTGCCTGAGCTGAACTTTGGCAGGTTGATGATTTCAAAGCTATTGTGTGCGTGACCTCTTCAGCCTTGCAAAGTGCCTTAAAGCCCTCCACCTCTTAATGAGGGGGAGCATCACTGATTGGGGAACGTCAGATTTATGGCCTGAAGTGCCTAGGGCTGAAGGACTATCACTGATAACTCGTCACAGAGTGAGGTGGGTTCAGCAATCTCCCTGACCCCATTCCACTTAGTGACCAAGTAGGAACTGTTGCATCCTCTCATTGGCAGACCTAAGGTCACCCAGTGAGAGAAGGTGGCAGTCCCAACCCTCCTGGAAACACCCGAGGATTCCCTCCTGAGACACTGTAGAAGGTGTTTTATGTTTTTATTTGTTGGGTGCATGTGTGCGTGCCAGTATGAATAAATGTATGTGTATGTGTGAGTGTGGTACAAATGGGTTTGTGTGGGTGACTGCAGTGGTGTGAGTAAGTGTGCATGTATGCCGTTGTTCACCCTGATCCCTCAGGCTCAAATGCCTGGCCCCCACTGCATTACGGGTTTGTCTACAAAGGCTGTTTCCTGATAACTATACCAACCATGGATTATTTTATGGTGTTTAACCCTTCTTTCATGTCGCAAGGTCCTGGCAAGCCCAATACTTGTGTCATTGCCACTGGATCGTGAGTTCCATTTGCAAAGGAACAACATCCTTCAAGTGGTGTGTTCCAGACCACGGAGTAGGATGTAAGTATTGCACATCGGATTTTAATTAGTATGACAGATTTGAGATATCGTTAAATTGTAATTAATAGTTCCATGGGATTTAAATGAGTAGTGTGACAGATCTGAGATAGGAGCAGGAGACAGTGTTAAAATGCAATGCAGTCAGTGAGGAAAAATAATCACAATCTGGGATTCAGGAAGATTGAAGCGATTTTAATTTTGTTGTTTAGCAATTGGCTTGAAGACTCAGAGGGGGGCAGAGGTGGGCCTACAAACTTTGTGTGCAACTGTTGGGTAATCATCAGAAAAGCTCTCTTGTAACATATGCAAATGACATTTCATTGGAAGATTATTAAGAAACAATAGCAGACTTCCATAACTCGTAATAACTTTATTGTAAAGGTAATGCTAACTTATATTTTCAAAGTTTTATTTTTTAAGGCACTTTGGAGATTTTACCATGTTGAAGGAGCAAACAAATGTGTTTTTCTACTCTCCACACAAACCAGCATTTTATCATGTTCATATATGTAAAAGTAAGTAGGCATTGGCAGATTTAGAAATGTTGACTTCAGATTACCCTCATATGTCCTCAGAGGCCAATTGGACCCAATTAACTTTCTTGCCATTTTTTTGGGCAGGCTTCTTCACTGTCTCATTGAAACAGATTTTTACAAAAAATGCAATATGACGACCACATATGCATTAAGGCAAGATCATAACCTAAAATGTTTAAGACAATGCTCCATTCATGTCAGGACTTCTGCTGCATAAATATGCACAATTCGTCAGCATTCCAGGTCGGGTCACGGAGGGGCGAGACGAGCTTGCCTTTGACGCACCTATGGCTCGACCGCTGCGCGTGGCTGCCATTAAGTAGGGGTCGGCGCTGGACAGCTGGGAGGCGGGAGCGGGGAGGGGAGCTGGATTGGGCCAGTCATGCTGGGGGGAGGGGCCATGGGTACAGTAGCGGGTGTGCTCTGTCACCTCTCCTATTCTCTATAATGCTGGAACCGCTGGCTTGCATAGTCAGACAGCAACATAGAGAGACCGCCCTCCGATTTTCACCCCGCCCTGTGTGCATATCGCTGTATGCTGATGATATGTGCTATTTGTAAGGGAGCCGCAGAGATATTTAGCACATGTGCTACGCGAGTATATCAGATTTGGTCGATCATTTGGGGGGTGCACAGTCAAAATATCGACTACAAAATATCGACAGGACATAATATCGAGTTTTAAATATCGACTTGACAAAATATCGACTGGACAGAATATAGACAGCAAAAATATCGTTTTTAAGGTAAGTAAAGTAATATCGACTGTTAAAAATATACACAGTTAAAATATCAAAGTATATAATATAGGTTATTAAAATTATCTAATTTTTAATAATATTGATTTTTTTATAGTGTGTTTTATGTTATTATATGTGTGAAAAGTGTGTATTTATGTTATAAATAATAATAATTAATGACATTTGTATTTTTAATTTTTTTTGTTATTTGATTCTGTAGCGGGTTGTGGGTTTATAGGGGACTAGGGTGGGAAGTAATTTAATAATAATTAATTAAATATGTAAATTAATTTATTGTTATACATTTTTAATTATTTGTTAAGTAATTTTTAATTGGTAATTAATTAAAATTTAATTGGCAATTAATTTAAATTAATTGATTAATTGTTAAATATGTTAATTTTTCTAATTTATTTTCTGTAGCGGGTTGTGGGTTTATAGGGGAATTGGGTGGGAAGTTATTTAATAATAATTAATGAAATATGTACATTTATTTATTGTTATACATTTTTAATTTTTTGTTAATTAATTGTTATTTGGTAATTAATTAAAAATTAATTGGCAATATTTGAAATTAATTGATTAATTGTAAATTATGTTAATTTTTCTCATTTCTTTTTGGTAGCGGGTTGTGGGTTTATAGGGGAATTGGGTGGGAAGTAATTTAATTATAATTAATTAAATATGTAATTGCTAATTAAATTTATTTTGTAATTTTAATTGATTAATTATTATATTATATTAAATTCGTAAGTACTTTTAATTACATTTTTACCCTACGCTATCCAACGCTTTCCCTACTGTTGCACCCACTGGAGTGTGAATAGTAATTTTAACCCCTACATTATCCAACGCTTTCCCTACTGTTGCACCCACTGGAGTGGGAATAGTAAATTTTACCCCTACGCTATCCAACACTTTCCCTACTGTTGCACCCACTGGAGTTGAATAGTAATTTTTACCCCTACGCTATCCAGCGCTTTCCCTACTGTTGCACCCACTGGAGTGGGAATAGTAATTTTTAACCCTACGCTATCCAATGCTTTCCCTACTGCTGCACTCTTTGGAGTGGGAATAGTAATTTAAACCCCTACGCTATCCAACGCTTTCCGTACTGTTGCACTCTTTGGAGTGGGAATAGTAATTTTTACCCCTACGCTATCCAACTCTTTCCCTACTGTTGCACTCACTGGAGTGGGAATAGTAATTTTATTCCCTACGCTATCCAACGCTTTCCCTACTGTTGCACCCACTGGAGTGGGAATAGTAATTTTTACCCCTACGCTATCCAACGCTTTCCCACCTGTTGCACCCACTGGAGTGGGAATAGTAATTTTTACCCCTACGCTATCCAACGCTTTCCCTACTGTTGCACCCACTGGAGTGGGAATAGTAATTTTTACCTCTATGCTATCCAATGCTTTCCCTACTGCTGCACTCTTTGGAGTGGGAATAGTAATTTAAACCCCTACGCTATCCAACGCTTTCCCTACTGTTGCACTCTTTGGAGTGGGAATAGTAATTTTTACCCCTACGCTATCCAACACTTTCCCTACTGTTGCACTCACTGGAGTGGGAATAGTAATTTTAACCCCTACGCTATCCAACGCTTTCCCTACTGTTGCATCCACTGGAGTATGAATAGTAATTTTTACCCCTACGCTATCCAACGCTTTCCCTACTGTTGCACCCACTGTAGTGGGAATTGTAATTTTTACCTCTACGCTATCCTATGCTTTCCCTACTGTTGCACTCTTTGGAATGGGAATAGTAATTTAAACCCCTACGCTATCCAACGCTTTCCCTACTGTTGCACCCACTGGAGTGGGAATAGTACATTTTACCCCTACGCTATCCAACACTTTCCCTACTGTTGCACCCACTGGAGTTGGAATAGTAATTTTTACCCCTACGCTAACCAACGCTTTCCCTACTTTTGCACCCACTGGAGTGGGAATAGTAATTTTTACCCCTACGCCGTCCAATGCTTTCCCTACTGCGGCACTCTTTGGAGTGGGAATAGTAATTTAAACCCCTACGCTATCCAACGCTTTCCCTACTGTTGCACTCTTTGGAGTGGGAATAGTAATTTTTACCCTTCGCTATCCAACACTTTCCCTACTGTTGCACTCACTGGAGTGGGAATTGTAATTTTAACCCCTACGCTATCCAACGCTTTCCCTACTGTTGCACCCACTGGAGTGGGAATAGTAATTTTTACCCCTACGCTATCCAACGCTTTCCCTACTGTTGCACCCACTGGAGTGGGAATAGTAATTTTTACCCCTACGCTATCCAACGCTTTCCCTACTGTTGCACACACTGGAGTGGGAATAGTAATTTTTACCTCTATGCTATGCAATGCTTTCCCTACTGCTGCACTCTTTGGAGTGGGAATAATAATTTAAACCCCTACGCTATCCAACGCTTTCCCTAGTGTTGCACCCACTGGAGTGGGAATAGTCATTTCTACCCCTACGCTATCCAACGCTTTCCCTACTGTTGCACTCTTTGGAGTGGGAATAGTAATTTTAACCCCTACGCTATCCAACGCTTTCCCTACTGTTGCACCCACTGGAGTGGGAATAGTAATTTTTACCCCTACGCTATCCAACGCTTTCCCTACTGTTGCACCCACTGGAGTGGTAATAGTATTTTTTACCCCTACGCTATCCAACGCTTTCCCTACTGTTGCACCCACTGGAGTGGGAATAGTATTTTTTACTATTTGCTATAGTACGTAAATAAAATTGGATATTAGTTAATTATATTATGTTAATATATATATATATATATTTTAATAAATATGATTGTTAAATTTTTTTTATAACTTTAATTAAATATTTAATTATTATAATTTATTTAAGTCTGTAAGTATATTTTAGTAGTTAATTTTAAATTTAAATTAAATTTAACACTGTTTTTAATAAAGTCGATATTTTTTACATCTATATTTTTGTAAACGATATTTTGTACACTATATTTTTGTACTTACCTGTTTGTACATACAAACTCGATATTTTGTCTGTAGATATATTTTCCTTGATATTTTGGGTAGTCCATATTTTGGCAGTCGATATTATTTCAGTGATCCCATTTGGGGATCAGTAGTAATTGGAATAAATTGGTGGTGATGCCTCTAACTGCGAATACGACTCCAGGCGCTCTGGAGTTTCATCTTTTGTGGTCATCAGACCTGATTAAAT
Organism: Lissotriton helveticus; assembly: GCF_964261635.1. Lineage (NCBI taxonomy): Eukaryota > Metazoa > Chordata > Amphibia > Caudata > Salamandridae > Lissotriton > Lissotriton helveticus. The sequence goes on along the minus strand of NC_136061.1, from coordinate 504,631,001 downwards.
ACCTGGGAATATGGGTGCATCGTTATCCTGAGATAGTGATCAGGAAAAATTATGGCATGGCATGCACTGTGCTGGAGCAACAGGTTGGCAGAGGGATGGGGATGCCGCTGTCCTTAGCGGATCGTATGGCCCTCATTAAGATGGTTGTTCTGCCTCATTTTTTGTACCTGTTCAGTAACATACCAATAAAACTGACTCAGCAATTTCTTCACTAATGTGCGCTCTCTGCTGGTACGGTTAATCTGGGGAGGAAAACAGGTTTGTGTGAGTTGGAACACACTTACCCTTGAATATAACAAAGGCGGCTTCAGTGTGCCAGATTTGCATTTGTATTATTTCTGCGCACAGGCGCAATATGCATATTATTGGTACAGTCATCATGACTTTATTCCACATGTGGCGGTGGAAGATGGGGATGCACACCCGATTCCATTAAAGTAGTTACTGACACATTACCATAGAGGCACACCTAAACACGAAATCAACATGATAGACCCACAACTGCAGCTTGGCCGTCTATTGGTCAGCTTGCTGCGAAGCTTCCACTATATTCCTCATCTCTACCCTTGGCACATCATGCTGCACTTTCGGTGACACAAGAGGAAGGTGCAATGCATTCACTGAGACGGACGGGCATAAACACAATGCAGGACTTGTACCCAAACTGTAGTTTCCTCAAACCAGTAGTTGCAATATATACACAACACGTCGCTACTATTCCAGTTCACATTTCATAGGCTAAAGTTGGCGTTGCAAGCGCACTACAGCACATTCCCGGCAGAGCGACCTGCACATCAGACTTTACAGATGCTATTGGTCAGCCCTACATATCATAATTTTATCACAAAACTGTATAGTGCGGCTAGAGAAGAAAAGGTTAGTGGTACAGATAAAATCTTTGTGTGTTAGAATGCTAGACTTAGCCCTCCACTGACGCAAAAGGAATGGGAATAGTGCTGCAAACTTACCAGTGCCTTCAAGCGAAACCGCAATCTGCGCATCACATTAAATACATTCACCAACTCCACTCGAATTGCACAAGTATGGTCTCCGTGATAGTAGTAGATGTAAAAGATCTGGAGATCTGGAAGTAGATTCCTGGCACCTAGCCAAGTGATGTAGGCACGTATCCGAGTTCTGGGTGGAGGTATTGCAGCACATACAGGTTATGACTTCGGTCACTATACAATGCATTCCAAGGTTTGTTTAATGTGCTACACACCACAGCTGAAGGGCACAGTGGGCAAATGTATTAGAATTGCACTATTGATGGCAAAGTGAAGGAAGAGTGGCGCTGACATGGGAAAGTAGTCTGGCCCCACTGCCAGAACATTGGATAAAAGACTTGGTATACTGCAGGGAGAACCTTGAACTATAAGCGCAGGAGCTACCGTTTTCCTCATGACCCAAGGACATCTGGAAACCATTAAGGCAATACCTACGGTCAAGGGACCCACCAGTGCTCTTGAACAATGGAGATTGATAACGATATGTATGTATGTTTCCCCGTTTTGTCACAGACATTAGTTAACACTTGTATTTTAGAGGGCGGGTGGGGTAAGGGTTCAGCTGATCACATGTTGTTTGTTTTTGCATTGTAATTGTAATGTATGCTACATTAAATATGTACATGATCTGAAAATCAATAAGTAAAAAATAAAAACCTATACTTGATGACTTCACAAAGGCCACCAATTTTCTTTCTAGATGTCTACCCTATTAAGTACATAAACACTGGTTAGTCAAGATGCAGCAATTCATTCATTGCCACTGAGCAGGATGGGGGAACAGTGATAAAAGCTCTACACGGTTTAAATCAATCCCTCCGAAAATATTATCCATACTATCTCACAAGACTTTCTTAAAAAAATGTATGATTCTTTCGGATCAAAAATGTGCATTTAATGAGAATGGTTTTATAGTCTTATTATGGAATGCGTCAGCTTTCAAGGGTGGCGATGAAAAAGCTTCTCTATAAACTTCTCTTCTTTAATCTATTCCTAAATCCTAGAATAACAAATGTACAATATAGGATTTAAAGGGTATTTTAATTCACTCATATACCCTGCCTTGACTCACCTCTGCTGTTTAAAGAGCTCCTCTTACAAACACGTTGAGCCCACCCACTTATTTTCAGTGTTTGAGTGAGGGTTCAATAATGGAGGAAGCCACGGGGTGCAGAGACGAAATATAGAGTACAAAATATCGAGTTGAACAAATATCGAGTTTTTAATATCGTGGGTCAGAAATATCAACAGCAAGAATTTAAAAGTGTTTAATGTTGTTTGTAAAAATATAGTTGTTAAAAATATCGTTTTTTATTATTGTTATGTATTTTATTAAATATTTTATTTGTATGTGATGTATGTTTTTTTGTATAAGAATTGTTTGACTTTTTAAGATATGTGTTACATTTTTAGTAGTTATTAATTTTTTTTATTTGAATTTTTCACTTTTGGTGCCAAAGCGGGTTGTGGTTTTAAAGGGGAATAGGGTATGAAGTAATTTAATGATATCAAATTATACTTTTTTTTATTTGAATTTTGCGTTTTTAGTTTCATAGCGGGTTGTGAGTTTATAGGGCAATAGGGCGGGAAGTAATTTAATTAAGTATTTTTTTATTAATCAATTAATAATTGATTGTTCATTTATTTTATTTAATTAATTGTATTAATTATGGTAATTGTGTAATTACTTTTAGGTGTGTGGTGATTATAGTTGTAAAGTGTGGGAAGTAATGTATTTTTAATTTATGAATTAATAATTTGTTAATAATTAATTTTAATTAATTAAATAGTTGTTAATTTTGTAATTAATTTTAGGTGTGTGTTATGCTGTTTATAGGCGTAAAGGGTGGGAAGTAATTTTTTTTATTTATGAATTAATAATCGGTTGTTAATTACTTTTAATTAATCTTTTTTTTATTAATTTTGGTGATTGTGTAATTAATTTTAGGTGTGTGTTGTGCTTTTAATAGGTGTGAATAGTGGGAAGTAATTTATTTTTAATGTATTAATGAATAATTGCTTGTTAATTTATTTTAATTCATTAATTAGTAATTAATTATGAAAATTGTGTAATTAGTTTAGGTGTGTGTTGTGGTGTTTATAGGAGTAAAGTGGGAAGTCATTTGTGCTTAGTGAATTATTATATAGCCTATGGTTTTTTCAGTGAATTTCAAAGGTTTTTTAAATGCTAATTCCTAACTATATCAGGCCTGAATCCTATGGTTTTTTAAGTGAATTTCGAAGGTTTTGTAAATGACAATTTTTAAATGTATTAATTGTTATATTTTTTTATACTGATTTACTACATTTTTTAAACTATTTACTTTTAGATATTTTATGTTTTAAATTACATTATAATTACATTATACATTACATTACAAAATATACTTTCTCAGAATGAATTACTTTGGTTTAAATACTTTGCAAATAGGCAATACACTTTTCAGTACAGTAGTTACAGTTGTTGCGATGGGCAACACAATTTCAAACACAATGCAACATTGACCTTGAAGTGAATTTCTAGTTAAATTCAATTAGTTACTTTATGGATTACTTTTCTAACCACAGGACTGGATCCTAGATTCATTCCTTGGACATCTCCTATAAACAGTTGAGTAAACGTGTTTTAGTTGCAGTAGTGATTTCTAAGGAATATTGTTGTATTTTAAAAGTTGACACTTAGAAATGTTTTCACATAGAATCACCAACGTTATCGTATAGCAGGAAATTCTTTTAGCAGGTAAGTAGTGCTATCATCACTTTTTCTTACTCAGTGGTGGACCCTGGATCCAGCACTGGTGCATCTCCTGTAAACAGTTGAAAGAATACATTTAAGTCATACAGGCGATTATTAAGGAATATTTTTAGTTTGTGAAAATAGACACTTTGAAACTTTTCTGGTTAAAAACAAACAATGGATTCTTATGGAAGGAAATACAAGTTACTGGTAAGTACGGTTAGAATTACTTTTCAGGGTCAGTGCTGGGCTAAAAGATCCAGCACTGGGTTCTCTCCTGATAACAGGTGAGTAAATCGGAATTCGTTGTTTGGATGATTTTAGGTGAATATTTGAAAGTTCCAAAACTCCACACTTAGAAGAATTTTCAAGTGAAACCAGTCAATGTTAGCCTTTGGAAGGAAATTCAAGTTACTGGTAAATATGGTTAGAATTGCCTTTCAGGATCAGTACTGGGCTCAAAGATGCTGCACTGAGATCTCTCCTGATAACAGGTGAGTACATCAGAATTCGTAGTACATCCAGTAAGCGCCACAGAGCTGCGTAGTCGAAAGATGTAAAAAGGGGCCCGACCTGCACCACCTCTCTGCAACCCAGCGCAGTGGCGCTTCCTGGAAGCATCTGGTGAGCTACTTGGCCCCATGGTCCCTCAAGTTTGAAGTGTAATTTTTTTTCCCAACTTAAAGTGCGGCACAGGGCGTGTTTGCACACATCACGTCAGGCCCCTCCCCTCCCTTCACCACTGTGTAAACGTGCCTTGTCACAGTTCTAAGTTGAGAGATTATGTCCCCTTCAATCCTAAGGGCCCCTAGGGTTAAACTAGCCCACTAGGTACCTTCAGTAAGCACCACAGAGCTGCGTTGCAGCGAGGTGTAAAAAGAGGAGTGACCTCTGAACACCTGTCTGCAACGCATCTCCCTGACGCATACTGGAGATACCTGTTGGCCTATTTGGCCCTCAGGAACCCTCAGTATTGAAAGACAATTAATTCCCCAACTTAAAACGTGCCGCAGGGCGCGTTTGCACAGTGGTGAAGGAAGGAGGCGAGGCTTATGGTGATATGCATTTTATTAAATATTTTATTTGTATGTGATGTATGTTTTTTGTATAAGAATTGTTTGTCTTTTTAAGATATGTGTTACATTTTTAGTAGTTATTAATTTTTTTTATTTGAATTTTTCACTTTTGGTGCCATAGCGGGTTGTGGGTTTAAAGGGGAATAAGGTAAGAAGTAATTTAATGATATCAAATTATACTTTTTTTTTTATTTGAATTTTGCGTTTTTAGTTTCATCGCAGGTTGTGAGTTTATACGGGAATAGGGCGGGAAGAAAATTAATTAAGTATTTTTTTATTAATCAATTAATAATTGATTGTTGATTTATTTTATTTAATTAATTGGTATTAATTATGGTAATTGTGTAATTACTTTTAGGTGTGTGGTGTTTATAGTTGTAAAGTGTGGGAAGTAATGTATTTTTAATTTATGAATGAATAATTTGTTAATAATTAATTTTAATTAATTAAATGGTTGTTCATTTTGTAATTAATTTTAGGTGTGTGTTATAGTGTTTATAGGCGTAAAGGGTGGGAAGTAATTTATTTTTTATTTATGAATTAATAATCGGCTGTTAATTACTTTTAATTAATCTTTTTTTATTAATTTTGGTGATTGTGTAATTAATTTTAGGTGTGTGTTGTGCTTTTAATAGGTGTGAATAGTGGGAAGTAATTTATTTTTAATGTATTAATGAATAAGTGCTTGTTAATTTATTTTAATTCATTAATTAGTAATTAATTAAGAAAATTGTGTAATTAGTTTTAGGTGTGTGTTGTGGTGTTTAAAGGAATAATGTGGGAAGTCATTTGTGCTTAGTGAATTATTATATAGCCTATGGTTTTTTCAGTGAATTTCAAAGGTTTTTTAAATGCTAATTCCTAACTATATCAGGCCTGAAACCTATGGTTTTTTCAGTGAATTTCGAAGGTTTTGTAAATGACAATTTTTAAATGTGTTAATTGTTATATTTTTTTATACTGATTTACTACATTTTTTAAACTATTTACTTTTAGATATTTTATGTTTTAAATTACATTATAATTACATTATACATTACATTACAAAATATACTTTCTCAGAATGAATTACTTTAGTTTAAATACTTTGCAAATAGGCAATACACTTTTAAGTACAGTAGTTACAGTTGTTGCGATGGGCAACACAATTTCAAACACAATGCAACATTGTCCTTGAAGTGAATTTCTAGTTAAATTCAATTAGTTACTTTATGGATTACTTTTCTAACCACAGGACTGGATCCTAGATTCATTCCTTGGACATCTCCTATAAACAGTTGAGTAAAAGTGTTTTAGTTGCAGTAGTGATTTCTAAGGAATATTGTTGTATTTTAAAAGTTGACACTTAGAAATTGCTCATCTGCAAAAAAAAAATGAAGTGCACCTGCATCCTTTGTACACAGAAAGCAGCACGTGCACATGAAAGTGTATTCTAGAGGAAGCATGAGCAGATGCTAGCTTGGAAACTGAGCATTGCAGATAGATCAGTGTTTCTCCTCCAAGGTGGAGTAATCACTCTGGCCATGGTAGGTAAGAGTGACATTCAAAGGAGAGAAAGTTAATGATCAGATAGTGGTGGGAAAAGAAAGACAATGTGATACAGAGTATAGTCCATATTAAACACTGTAGCTTTCATTCAGTATAAGAAATGAAGACCAACTGAATATGTAAAAGTAAAAGATGTGTCGTACTGTGGTGCAGTAATCCAGCAGACGGTGTCATGTTCCATGGTGCTCATTAATGCCAGGAATGAGCTGACTGTCTTCACATCACAGGGGAGGGAATTACAATGTAGGAGTTCTTGGTGTAGTGTCTCTGTGAATGTAGATGGAGAAAGGGTTGACAGGATGTGGAATACTTATGCTATGCATACCACTCATGTGCTAGCAGTGAAAAAGATGTAGATGAAAAAGAAGTGCATCTGCATTATTTTAACATGGAAAACAGCGTGCACACATGTAAGTGTATTCTATAGGAAGCATGCGATGATGCTAGCGTAGAAACTGAGCATTACACATACATCAGGTCCCTCCTCCATGGTTGAGGAATCACCTTGCTGCCACATCGGAGTCTAAATTGGGGAAAAACTGAGCTAATAGTTACTTTCAAGATAATGGAAGGATGAAACTGGGTGTGCCTAGTATCTGTACCCTCTCTGTGCTTGCCATAAATAGAAATGTGTGTAGATATGTGAAGGTGCAGGACTGTAGGATGTGTTCACAAAGACGGAGTTTTCCATGTTTGGGAAAAAAGACCTTGCAAACAATAACAGTTTCAGCATTATAAGGCAGAATATAAGTGCTCTAAAGATTGGTTGTCACTATTACCTAATTTAGTAAAACATTGCTTTTCCTGGTCACTGAGATTGAGATGCGTGTTGCGACAGGAGCTGCTTTTAATGATAAAAATAGTGCTTCTTATAGCCTTTTTGCTGGTGTGCCCAGAGGTAAGCAAGTTCCTGACAGACGTGCAGATGGCATAGAGGTGTTAGACATACAAAAAAAATGGAGCCGACAAGCACTCTTGAAATGTGTGTAGCCAAGGGGAGATTATGTGAACAAGCACAGCACAAGCGCTGTGTATGTAAAACATTTTAAAAAGTTCCCCAAATGCACCCAGATGGAAACAGTACTTCTGCAACAGGACCCAAATAAGAGAAACACACAGGAAACAGTTTGCTACAACCAATGGAAACAGAGGAAAAGTAAGTGGCAAGCCCAGGAACCAATGAAAAGCATGGGGGCGGGATGTAAACCTGTTTGAGATTTATATTGAATACAGTAGATCCCACAAGCACAGCACAAGCACTGTGGAGGCAAAACCTAACAAGACCCACCCTCACTTTCTGTTATAAGGAGTTTGAGAAATATTTTCTGGCTAATCTTAAAGGACTTTGTGCCGTGTCTTTTAAAACACCTAGTCAGAGACTATATATCTGGTGATATGTGGATTAATGCACAAGGAACGTACATTTGAACCGTGTCTTCTGGTGGGTCAGAAACCAGTGCAGTGAGCTCACAGCTGGAGTTATGGAACTTCACTCAGAGAAGTTCTAAGCCTGTCCCGTGGTCACATTATATTTCAACTGAAGTCTCAATGACACTATCTTATTTCACTTTCAAATAAACTGCATTCCTTACAAAAGAAAAACAGTATTTTAAATCATAATCTAACAAGGAAAATAAAATAAATAAAATATTTTCTTTACCATTCGCAAATTAATAAAAGAACATCCCGAGGTTGGTCAAACCTGTTATTCAGGCATAGCTTAGAGTGATTCTGAACAGCAAGATTTTTTACACAAGGGAGGCGCGTTGGAGGGTCACCTAAGGATATGATCAGGTAACCAAGTGAATATTCCCTTAGAGGGAAGTGCTAATCAAACAGAACATTTTCTGAGTTTTGTCAGTTAGTGATGATAAAGACAAGATCTTGACGGGTCTATAGAAATGTCACAACCAGAAGCCAAGGATGTTTTCCAATGTAATTTCCTCTCTTTTTCATCCAAGATTCCAAAAACACTCAAAAGGGACTTTGCGCTACGAAGGACTGTAAAGTAAATACATCAGGAAGATAGAGATTCTGCAGGCGGCTTTGCTACACAATGCCACCTATGCAGGAAGGATTGACTATCAACCTGTGTAAATCAGTTCCTGATTCCAAGATTTAGTCTTACAGAGACCAAAACATTGCAAAGTCAGGAGCATTCTAAAACACTTTGTAAATACATTGAGAGCAGATTCTACTGGGTAGCAGGCAATTCTACTATGGGACTAGTCAGCCAAACCTCAACCTCCAGTATGAAAGGAATGGGTAAACCATATATTGGGAAAATAACTGAAGTGGCACTACCGTGCTAAACCATGGGGAAACCAAAGGGAGAAAAAGACAAGCATGAGAGAAACCGGTGTGAGCACAGCATCTGAGGAAATCTATAACACTATTGTTGCCAGACTCCGGCATTTGAGGTTTCTTCTGTTAGCATTATGATGCCTGACCTGGAATTATTACTCTTACTGTTAGCTCTACAGTGAATTGTGCAATGCTGTCAAGAATGAGGTACCTATCTGTCCCAGAAGCTACGAATGTGGATGCAAGCACAATTCCTGCCCCCTCCTACTTTGGATGTGTTCTATAGTCCAATCTTCTGATGTATCTAGTCTCACTTTCCCACTTGTCTCATTAACCCCTTCCATGCGGCCGCGATTCCCCTGCTGTGCGGTAAACACATGAACAGGGCGGGGCCGTGACGAACCCCAGCCGTCATCAGCACACGAGCACCGTAGTGCATGACGGCTGGGGTTCGTCATCAGCATGGAAGGGGTTAAGGCAGCAGAGGCTCAACCTTAAGGGTGGAGGGGCCACCACTTCCCACCTTTTGGCTTACATAAAGAGTGTCTCTAAGGCTGAGAAAAAGTTCAGCCTGACAGACACTCTTTATTTTCAGGACAGGAAGCCAGCAACGAGAAATGCAAAACATGTGCAAGAGCCTGGCTGCCTGAGCTGAACTTTGGCAGGTTGATGATTTCACAGCTATTGTGTGCGTGACCTCTTCAGCCTTGCAAAGTGCCTTAAAGCCCTCCACCTCTTAACGAGGGGGAGCATCACTGATTGGGGAACGTCAGATTTATGGCCTGAAGTGCCTAGGGCTGAAGGACTATCACTGATAACTCGTCACAGAGTGAGGTGGGTTCAGCAATCTTCCTGACCCCATTCCACTTAGTGACCAAGTAGGAACTGTTGCATCCTCTCATTGGCAGACCTAAGGTCACCCAGTGAGAGAAGGTGGCAGTCCCAACCCTCCTGGAAACACCCGAGGATTCCCTCCTGAGACACTGTAGAAGGTGTTTTATGTTTTTATTTGTTGGGTGCATGTGTGCGTGCCAGTATGAATAAATGTATGTGTATGTGTGAGTGTGGTACAAATGGGTTTGTGTGGGTGACTGCAGTGGTGTGAGTAAGTGTGCATGTATGCCGTTGTTCACCCTGATCCCTCAGGCTCAAATGCCTGGCCCCCACTGCATTACGGGTTTGTCTACAAAGGCTGTTTCCTGATAACTATACCAACCATGGATTATTTTATGGTGTTTAACCCTTCTTTCATGTCGCAAGGTCCTGGCAAGCCCAATACTTGTGTCATTGCCACTGGATCGTGAGTTCCATTTGCAAAGGAACAACATCCTTCAAGTGGTGTGTTCCAGACCATGGAGTAGGATGTAAGTATTGCACATCGGATTTTAATTAGTATGACAGATTTGAGATATCGTTAAATTGTAATTTATAGTTCCATGGGATTTAAATGAGTAGTGTGACAGATCTGAGATAGGAGCAGGAGACAGTGTTAAAATGCAATGCAGTCAGTGAGGAAAAATAATCACAATCTGGGATTCAGGAAGATTGAAGCGATTTTAATTTTGTTGTTTAGCAATTGGCTTGAAGACTCAGAGGGGGGCAGAGGTGGGCCTACAAACTTTGTGTGCAACTGTTGGGTAATCATCAGAAAAGCTCTCTTGTAACATATGCAAATGACATTTCATTGGAAGATTATTAAGAAACAATAGCAGACTTCCATAACTGGTAATAACTCTATTGTAAAGGTAATGCTAACTTATATTTTCAAACTTTTATTTTTTAAGGCACTTTGGAGATTTTACCATGTTGAAGGAGCAAACAAATGTGTTTTTCTACTCTCCACACAAACCTGCATTTTATCATGTTCATATATGTAAAAGTAAGTAGGCATTGGCAGATTTAGAAATGTTGACTTCAGATTACCTTCATATGTCCTCAGAGGCCAATTGGACCCAATTAACTTTCTTGCCAATTTTTTGGGCAGGCTTCTTCACTGTCTCATTGAAACAGATTTTTACAAAAAATGCAATATGACGACCACATATGCATTAAGGCAAGATCATAACCTAAAACGTTTAAGACAATGCTCCATTCATGTCAGGACTTCTGCTGCACAAATATGCACAATTCGTCAGCATTCCAGGTCGGGTCACGGAGGGGCGAGACGAGCTTGCCTTTGACGCACCTATGGCTCGACCGCTGCGCGTGGCTGCCATTAAGTGGGGGTCGGGCGGCTGGACAGCTGGGAGGCGGGAGCGGGGAGGGGAGCTGGATTGGGCCAGTCATGCTGGGGGGAGGGGCCATGGGTACAGTAGCGGGTGTGCTCTATCACCACTCCTATTCTCTATAATGCTGGAACCGCTGGCTTGCATAGTCAGACAGCAACATAGAGAGACTGCCTTTCGATTTGCACCCCGCCCTGTGTGCATATCGCTGTATGCTGATGATATGTGCTATTCGTAAGGGAGCCGCAGAGATATTTAGCACCTGTGCTACGCGAGTATATCAGATTTGGTCGATCATTTGGGGGGTACACAGTCAAAATATAGACTCCAAAATATCGACAGGACATAATATCGAGTTTTAAATATCGACTTGACAAAATATCGACTGGACAGAATATAAGTAAAGTAATATCGACTGGTAAAAATATAGACAGTTAAAATATCAAAAATATAGTGTGTTTTATGTTATTATATGTGTGAAAAGTGTGTATTTATGTTATAAATAATAATAATTAATGAAATTTGTATTTTTTTTATTTTTTTGTTATTTGATTCTGTAGCGGGTTGTGGGTTTATAGGGGAATAGGGTGGGAAGTAATTTAATAATAATTAATTAAATATGTAAATTAATTTATTGTTATACATTTTTAATTATTTGTTAAGTAATTTTTAATTGGTAATTAATTAAAATTTAATAGGCAATTAATTTAAATTAATTGATTAATTGTTAATTATGTTAATTTTTCTAATTTATTTTCTGTAGTGGGTTGTGGGTTTATAGGGGAATTGGGTGGGAAGTAATTTAATAATAATCAATTAAATATGTAGTGGGAATAGTAATTTTTACCTCTATGCTATCCAATGCTTTCCCTACTGCTGCACTCTTTGGAGTGGGAATAGTAATTTAAACCCCTACGCTATCCAATGCTTTCCCTACTGTTGCACTCTTTGGAGTGGGAATAGTAATTTTTACCCCTACGCTATCCAACACTTTCCCTACTGTTGCACTCACTGGAGTGGGAATACTAATTTTAACCCCTACGCTATCCAACGCTTTCCCTGCTGTTGCACCCACTGGAGTGGGACTAGTAATTTTTACCCCTACGCTATCCAACGCTTTCCCTACTGTTGCACCCACTGTAGTGGGAATAGTAATTTTTACCTCTACGCTATCCAATGCTTTCCCTACTGTTGCACTCTTTGGAGTGGGAATAGTAATTTAAACCCCTACGCTATCCAACGCTTTCCCTACTGTTGCACTCTTTGGAGTGGGAATAGTAATTTAAACCCCTACGCTATCCAACGCTTTCCCTAGTGTTGCACCCACTGGTGTGGGAATAGTCATTTTTACCCCTACGCTATCCAACGCTTTCCCTACTGTTGCACTCTTTGGAGTGGGAATAGTAATTTTAACCCCTACGCTATCCAACGTTTTCCCTACTGTTGCACCCACTGGAGTGGGAATAGTAATTTTTACCCTTACGCTATCCAACGCTTTCCCTACTGTTGCACCCACTGGAGTGGGAATAGTATTTTTTACCCCTACGCTATCCAACGCTTTCCCTACTGTTGCACCCACTGGAGTGGGAATAGTAGTTTTTTACTATTTGCTATTGTACGTAAATAAAATTGGATATTAGTTAATTATATTATGTTAATATATATATTTGTTTTAATAAATATGATTGTTAAATTTTTTTTATAACTTTAATTAAATATTTAATTATTATAATTTAATTTAAGTCTTTGTAAGTATATTTTAGTAGTTAATTTTAAATTTAAATAAAATTTAACACTGTTTTTAATAAAGTCGATAATTTTTACATCTATATTTTTGTAAACGATATTTTGTACTCGATATTTTTGTACTTACCTGTTTGTACATACAAACTCGATATTTTGTCTGTAGATATTTTTTCCTCGATATTTTGGGTAGTCCATATTTTGACAGTCGATATTATTTCAATGATCCCATTTGGGGATCAGTATTAATTGGAATAAATTGGTGGTGATGCCTCTAACTGCGAATACGACTATAAGCGCTCTGGAGTTTCATCTTTTGTGGTCATCAGACCGGATTAAATACCTGGGAGTATGGGTGCATCGTTATCCTGAGATAGTGATCAGGAAAAATTATGGCATGGCATGCACTGTGCTGGAGCAACAGGTTGGCAGATGGATGGGGATGCCGCTGTCCTTAGCGGATCGTATGGCCCTCATTAAGATGGTTGTTCTGCCTCGTTTTTTGTACCTGTTCAGTAACATACCAATAAAACTGACTCAGCAATGTCTTCACTAATGTGCGCTCTCTGCTGGTAAGGTTAATCTGGGGAGGAAAACAGGTTTGTGTGAGTTGGAACACACTTACCCTTGAATATAACAAAGGCGGCTTCAGTGTGCCAGATTTGCATTTGTATTATTTCTGCGCACAGGCGCAATATGCATATTATTGGTACAGTCATCATGACTTTATTCCACATGTGAAACAGTAAAGGTATTGGATCCTACATCTGACCAACCCGGATCTCAACAATAGGAAAAACAGAACAGGGTGGCTGGACAGGATTATTCGTGAATTGTTTCATGAATAATCCTGTCCAGCCACCCTGTTTTATTCCACATGTGGCGGTGGAAGATGGGGATGCACACCCGATTCCATTAAAGTACTTACTGACACATTACCATAGAGGCACACCTAAACACGAAATCAACACGATAGACACCACAATTGCAGCTTGGCAGTCTATTGGTCAGCTTGCTGCGAAGCTTCCACTATATTCCTCTTCTCTACCCTTGGCACATCATGCTGCACTTTCGGTGACACAAGAGGAAGCTGCAATGCATTCACTGAGACGGACGGGCATAAACACAATGCAGGACTTGTACCCAAACTGTAGTTTCCTCAAACCAGTAGTTGCAATATATACACAACACGTCGCTACTATTCAAGTTCACATTTCATAGGGTAAAGTTGGCGTTGCAAGCGCAATACAGCACATTCCCGGCAGAGCGACCTGTACGTCAGACTTTACAGATGCTATTGGTCAGCCCTACACATCATAATTTTATCACAAAACTGTATAGTGCGGCTAGAGAAGAAAAGGTTAGTGGTACAGATAAAATCTTTGTGTGTTAGAATGTTACTTAGCCCTCCACTGACGCAAAAGGAATGGGAATAGTGCTGCAAACTTACCAGTGCCTTCAAGCGAAACCGCAATCTGCGCATCACATTAAATACATTCACCAACTCCACTTGAATTGCACAAGTATGGTCTCCGTGATAGTAGTAGATGTAAAAGATCTGGAGATCTGGAAGTAGATTCCTGGCACCTAGCCAGGGAATGTAGGCACGTATCCGAGTTCTGGGTGGAGGTATTGCAGCACATACAGGTTATGACTTCAGTCACTATACAATGCATTACAAGGTTTGTTTAATGTGCTACACACCACAGCTGAAGGGCACAGTGGGCAAATGTATTAGAATTGCACTATTGATGGCAAAGTGAACAAAGAGTGGCGCTGACATGGGAAAGTAGTCTGGCCCCACTGCCAGAACATTGGATAAAAGACTTGGTATACTGCAGGGAGAACCTTGAACTATAAGCGCAGGAGCTACCGTTTTCCTCATGACCCAAGGACATCTGGAAACCATTAAGGCAATACCTACGGTCAAGGGACCAACCAGTGCTCTTGAACAATGAAGATTGATAACGATATGTATGTATGTTTCCCCGTTTTGTCACAGACATTAGTTAACACTTGTATTTTAGAGGGCGGGTGGGGTAAGAGTTCAGCTGATCACATGTTGTTTGTTTTTGCATTGTAATTGTAATGTATGATACATTAAATATGTACATGATCTGAAAATCAATAAGTAAAAAATAAAAACCTATACTTGATGACTTCACAAAGGCCACCAATTTTCTTTCTAGCTGTCTACCCTATAAAGTACATAAATGCTGGTTAGTCAAGATGCAGCAATTCATTCATTGCCACTGAGCAGGATGGGGGAACAGTGATAGAAGCTCTACATGGTTTAAATCAATCCCTCCAAAAATATTATCCATACTATCTCACAAGACTTTCTTCAAAAAATGTATGATTCTTTCGGATCAAAAATGTGCATTTAATGAGAATGGTTTTATAGTCTTATTATGGAATGCGTCAGCTTTCAAGGGTGGCGATAAAAAAGCTTCTCTATAAACTTCTCTTCTTTAATCTATTCCTAAATCCTAGAATAACAAATGTACAATATAGGATTTAAAGGGTATTTTATTTCACTCATATACCCTGCCTTGACTCACCTCTGCTGTTTAAAGAGCTCCTCTTACAAACACGTTGAGCCCACCCACTTATTTTCAGTGTTTGAGTGAGGGTTCAATAATGGAGGAAGCCACAGGGTGCAGAGACGAAATATAGAGTACAAAATATCGAGTTGAACAAATATCGAGTTTTTAATATCGTGGGTCAGAAATATCAACAGCAAGAATATCGTGGTCAAGAATATCAATTTAAGGTTAGTAATATCGATTCTTAAAATTTAAAAGTGTTTAATGTTGTTTGTAAAAATATAGTTGTTAAAAATATCGTTTTTTATTATTGTTATGTATTTTATTAAATATTTTATTTGTATGTGATGTATGTTTTTTTGTATAAGAATTGTTTGACTGTTTAAGATATGTGTTTTTTTTATTTGAATTTTTCACTTTTGGTGCCATAGCGGGTTGTGGGTTTAAAGGGGAATAGGGTAAGAAGTAATTTAATGATATCAAATTAAACATTTTTTTTAATTTGAATTTTGCGTTTTTCGTTTTATAGAGGGTTGTGAGTTTATAGGGGAATAGGGCGGGAAGTAATTTAATTAAGTATTTTTTTATTAATCAATTAACAATTGATTGTTGAATTCAAGTGTGGGAAGTAATGTATTTTTAATTTATGAATTAATCATTTGTTAATAATTAATATTAATTAATTAAATGGTTGCTCATTTTGTAAATAATTTTAGGTGTGTGTTATGGTGTTTATAGGCATAAAGGGTGGGAAGTAATTTATTTTTTATTTATAAATTAATAATCGGTTGTTAATTACTTTTAATTAATCTTTTGTTAATAATTTTGGTGATTGTGTAATTAATTTTAGGTGTGTTGTGCTTTTAATAGGTGTGAATAGTGGGAAGTAATTTATTTTTAATGTATTAATGAATAATTGCTTGTTAATTTATTTTAATTCATTAATTAGTAATTAATTATGAAAGTTGTGTAATTAGTTTTAGGTGTGTGTTGTGGTGTTTATAGGCGTAAAGTGGGAAGTCATTTGTGCTTAGGGAATTATTATATAGCCTATGGTTTTTTCAGTGATTTTCAAAGGTTTTTTAAATGCTAATTCCAAACTATATCAGACCTGAAACCTATGGTTTTTTCAGTGATTTTCGAAGGTTTTGTAAATGACAATTTTTTTTTTTTATATACTTTTTATTTTCCAGTTTCCGCACATTTGAACATTGTACATTGTTGATCATTAATCATTAATTAAATTGTCATTAATTCATGCGAGTCATAGATATACAGTTATATATATATATACAGTATCCAATACAGTACAGTAATCAATACACTTCGTTATCTTATTTATATACAAAAACTATCCTTACCCCTACCAATTTCCTTCTAGTTTCACCCTAATCCCTCCTTCCATCTCTTTATAGGATCCCAGATTCTCAACCCCATCATTTTCCCTCTCCTTCCTTTTCGAGCATATATATTCTTCTCCATATTATATGCTGTTAATAAATTAGCTAGCCAGTTTTGCATTGTCAGCGGGTTCTTGTCCAGCCAGCTCTAGCTATTATTAGCCTATATACCGCCATTGCCACAAATATGAATTCCCGCTGTACACCATCATTATCCCTGCCTACCCCTAATAATATCCAAGACGGGGTAAGCTTAATTCGGATCCCTAATATTTTGTCCAGAAATCCCTCAATATCCCTGAGCAGCGTATGGAGTTGTGGACAGGTGGCAAATATATGTATATTATCAGCTTCTGCGGCATTACATCTCGAACAGGTAGTTCCTGAGGTACCTCCCCATTGAGCAATCCTGGCTGGAGTAAAATAAAGTGAATATATAGTTTTGTAGTGCTGAGACTGGAGGGGAGATGCACACAATACCGTTCGACGTAGATCTAATGAATCCTGAAACCAGCTTGTTTCCCCATCTAATTTCTCAGCCCATTTATCGCTGTATTTTTCCAGGTCATCGGCTTTCTCCTTTATCATACTTGCATAAAAGGAGCGAATCGAGCGATCCCCTGCTAATCTTATTTTTTCCAAAATTTCAGTTTTATTAAATCCTACTGGTCCTCCCAGTTTATTGACAAGAAAGCTCCTGATCTGGAGATATTTAAAAAAATCTCTGTGGCTCAGATCATACTTATTTCTAAGGTCTACAAATTGAATCATCCCCTCTGGTTTCAAGATATCTCCAATTTGTGCAATACCTTTTTCAGCCCAATCCAGCATAGTTTGATCTCCAAATATTTCCGAAGGGAATGACTTATTTTTATACAGTCTAACATACCGATTATATCTCCCCAGTTTGGCCTTTTTCAAAAAGCCATTCTATATTTTACCCGCAGCCAAAATTGTCTTAAATTTCGTTCTTTTAAAATATCCATAGTCTATACAATTTAGGAAACAGTTTCTAACATCCACCCCTACTACCGCTGTGTATATTTTTGTGGAGAAGCTGTTAACTCTTGGATCGCAATCATTACCACCTATCAACCCCTGCATATATTGCAGGGTGGCTGCCATATAGTAGAGTCTAAAATCTGGGGCACCCCACCCGCCCCTCTCTCTAGGTAGGGTCATAAACCTGTATGCCCTGCGTGTCTTACCCTGTGCCCAGATGAATCTGTTGCACATAGCCTCCACGGCGTTAAACCAACAAGCCTAAAAAAATAAAATAAAGAAACTTGGGCAGTATTAGCATTTTAATTACATTGGTACATCCCACCAGTGACAAATGCATATTATTCATCCTCTCCAGGTCGGTTTTTACTTGCGACATTAGAGGGGTCGTATTATTTCCCACCACCTGGTCCAAATTTGCTGATATTGCCACCCCTAAGTATATTGCTGAGTCAACAACCCTAGTGTCGTTACAATCCAGATAACTGTTCTCAATGATTTGCGTTTTACTTTTATTCAAGCTATATCCAGAAACCCTTCCAAAACATTGAGCCTCTACTTCAAACTCCCTAATTGCATCTACGGGATTTGGTATCAAGATAGCTACGTCATCCGCGTATGCCAGTGTTTTTACCCTACAAATAGTTATACATTTTTTTTATTTGAATTTTTCACTTTTGGTGCCATAGCGGGTTGTGGGTTTAAAGGGGAATAGGGTAAGAAGTAATTTAATGATATCAAATTATACTTTTTTTTAATTTGAATTTTGCGTTTTTAGTTTCATGTGTTATGATGTTTATAGGCGTAAAGGGTGGGAAGTAATTTATTTTTTATTTATGAATTAATAATCGGTTGTTAATTGCTTTTAATTAATCTTTTTTTATTAATTTTGGTGATTGTGTAATTAATTTTAGGTGTGTGTTGTGCTTTTAATAGGTGTGAATAGTGGGAAGTAATTTATTTTTAATGTATTAATGAATAATTGCTTGTTAATTTATTTTAATTCATTAATTAGTAATTAATTATGAAAATTGTGTAATTAGTTTTAGGTGTGTGTTGTGGTGTTTATAGGAGTAAAGTGGGAAGTCATTTGTGCTTAGTGAATTATTATATAGCCTATGGTTTTTTCAGTGAATTTCAAAGGTTTTTTAAATGCTAATTCCTAACTATATCAGGCCTGAAACCTATGGTTTTTTCAGTGAATTTCGAAAGTTTTGTAAATGACAATTTTTAAATGTGTTAATTGTTATATTTTTTTATACTTATTTACTACATTTTTTAAACTATTTACTTTTAGATATTTTATGTTTTAAATTACATTATAATTACATTATACATTACATTACAAAATATACTTTCTCAGAATGAATTACTTTAGTTTAAATACTTTGCAAATAGGCAATACACTTTTAAGTACAGTAGTTACAGTTGTTGCGATGGGCAACACAATTTCAAACACAATGCAACATTGACCTTGAAGTGAATTTCTAGTTAAATTCAATTAGTTACTTTATGGATTACTTTTCTAACCACAGGACTGGATCCTAGATTCATTCCTTGGACATCTCCTATAAACAGTTGAGTAAAAGTGTTTTAGTTGCAGTAGTGATTTCTAAGGAATATTGTTGTATTTTAAAAGTTGACATTTTTTCATATAGAATCACCAACGTTATCGTATAGCAGGAAATTCTTTTAGCAGGTAAGTAGTGCTATCATCACTTTTTCTTACTCAGTGGTGGACCCTGGATCCAGCACTGGTGCATCTCCTATAAACAGTTGAAACAATGCGTTTAAGTCATACAGGCGATTATTAAGGAATATTTTTAGTTTGTGAAAATAGACACTTTGAAACTTTTCTGGTGAAAAACAGACAATGGATTCTTATGGAAGGAAATACAAGTTACTGGTAAGTACTGTTAGAATTACTTTTCAGGGTCAGTGCTGGGCTAAAAGATGCAGCACTGGGTTCTCTCCTGATAACAGTTGAGTAAATCGGAATTCGTTGTTTGGATGATTTTAGGTGAATATTTAAAAGTTCCAAAACTCCACACTTGAAAGAATTTTCAAGTGAAACCAGTCAATGTTAGCCTTTGGAAGGAAATTCAAGTTACTGGTAAGTATGGTTAGAATTACTTTTGAGGATCAGTACTGGGCTCAAAGATGCAGCACTGAGGTCTCTCCTGATAACAGGTGAGTAAATCGGAATTCGTAGTTCTGCTGATTTTACAATTTAATACTTTAAAGTTCCAAAACTCCACGCTTAGAAATATTTCCAAGTAAAACCACTCAATGTTACCCTATGAAAGGAATTTCACTTAGCAGGTAAGTAGTGTTATCATTACTTTTTCTTACTCAGTGGTGGATCCTAGATCCAGCACTGGTGCATCTCCTGTAAACAGTTGAAAGAATGTGTTTAAGTCATAAAGGCGATTTTTAATGAATATTTTTAGTTTGTGAAAATAGTCACTTAGGCCTCCATTAGGATGGCGGGCAGACTTTGCCTGCCCGCCATCCCATTGTGGAAAGGGACTGGCCGTCATAAGGGCGGGGGTCCCGTGGTGAGAATTAGGATGCCACAGTAGGGGGCGCATCCTGTATTTTTAACATTGCGGCGGGCGTTGATGAATGCACCGCCCGCCGCAATGTTAAAAATACATGTTGTGCATTTCATAGCACAACGTGGCAGGCACCGTGCGGTGTCTGCCACGTTGTCCTTTGAAATGCAGGGGGGTACTATAGGTATCTCCCATGTGTACCCCCACCCCCCAGAGTCCTTGGGGGCCCGCAACGGGCCCCCAAATTAGACTCCGCATGCCTTTCCGTGGCGGCATTGCCACCATGTAAAGGCATTGGTAAATGCCCATCCAAATATGGCTGGCGGTGTCTGATAGACACCGCCACCATATAAACCCTTTTCCGCCCTGGTCGCCTTGCGACAGGGGCGGAAGCGCGGCGGACGGTCTTTCCGTCCACCGCAGACCCGCCAGACATGCTAATATGGCGGAGGGTAATTCCGGCACGAATGGCTGGCGGATCGCCCCCGCCAGGCCGGCGGTGGCGATCCATTGTCTGGTGAAAACCAGACAATGGATTCCTATGGAAGGATATTGAAGTTACTGGTAAGTTCGGTTGAAATTACTTTTCAGGATCAGTACTGGGCTGAAAGATGCAGCACTGAGGACTCTCCTGATAACAGGTGAGTAAATCAAAATTTGTAGTTTGGCTGCCTTTAGAGAAATTTTTTAAGTTCCAAAATTCTACACTTAGAAGAATTTCTAAGTGAAACCAGTCAATGATAGCCTATGGAAGGAAATTCAAGTTACTGTAAGTATGGTTAGAATTACTTTTCAGGATCAGTAGTGGGCTAAAAGATACAGCACTGAGGTCTCTCTTGATAAAAGCTGAGTAAATCATAATTTGTTGTTCGGCTGGTTTTAGGTGAATATTTTAAAATTCCAAAACTCCACACTTAGAAGAATTTCCAAGTGAAACCAGTCAATGTTACCCTATGGAAGGAAATTAACTTAGCAGGTAAGTAGTGTTATCGTTACTTTTTCTTACTCAGTGGTGGATCCTGGATCCCTGCACTGGTGCATCTCCTGTAAACAGTTTAAAGAATGTGTTTAAGTCATACAGGCGATTTTTTAGGAATATTTGTAGTTTGTGAAAGTAGACAGAAACTTTTCTGGTGAAAACCAGATAATGGATTCCTATGGAAGGAAATACAAGTTACTGGTAAGTATGGTTAGAATTACTTTTCAGGGTCAGTGCTGGGCTAAAAGATGCAGCATTGGGTTATCTCCTGATAACAGGTGAGTAAATCGGAATTCGTTGTTCGGATGATTTTAGGTGAATATTTTACATTTGCAAAACTTCACACTTAGAAGAATTTCCAAGTGAAACCAGTCAATGTTAGCCAATGGAAGGAAATTCAAGTTACTGGTAAATATGGTTAGAATTGCCTTTCAGGATCAGTACTGGGCTCAAAGATGCTGCACTGAGATCTCTCCTGATAACATGTGAGTAAATCAGAATTCGTAGTACATCCAGTAAGCGCCACAGAGCTGCGTAGTAGAAAGATGTAAAAAGGGGCCCGACCTGCACCACCTCTCTGCAACGCAGCGCAGTGGCGCTTCCTGTAAGCATCTGGTGAGCTACTTGGCCCCATGGTCCCTCAGGTTTGAAGTGTAATTTTTTTCCCAACTTAAAGTGCGGCACAGGGCGTGTTTGCACACATCACGTCATGCCCCTCCCCTCCCTTCACCACTGTGTAAACGCGCCTTGTCACCGTTCTAAGTTGAGAGATTAAGTCCCCTTCAATCCTAAGGGTCCCTAGGGTTAAACTAGCCCACTAGGTACCTTCAGTAAGCACCACAGAGCTGCGTTGCAGCGAGGTGTAAAAAGAGGAGTGACCTCTGAACACCTGTCTGCAACGCAGCTCCCTGACGCATACTGGAGATACCTGTTGGCCTATTTGGCCCTCGGGAACCC
Organism: Lissotriton helveticus; assembly: GCF_964261635.1. Taxonomy (NCBI): domain Eukaryota; kingdom Metazoa; phylum Chordata; class Amphibia; order Caudata; family Salamandridae; genus Lissotriton; species Lissotriton helveticus. The sequence goes on along the minus strand of NC_136061.1, from coordinate 504,608,922 downwards.
TCAGTATTGAAAGACAATTAATTCCCCAACTTAAAACGTGCCGCAGGGCGCGTTTGCACAGTGGTGAAGGAAGGAGGCGTGGCTTATGGTGATATGTCTGCAAGCACACCCTGTGGCGCGTTTTAAGTTAGAGAATTAATTCGTCCCCAATCCTGTGGGTCCCTAGGGGCCAACTAGCCCACCAGGTCCCTCCAGTATGCGCTAGGAGGCTGCGTTGCTAAGAGGTGTTCAGAGGCCACACCCCTTTTTACAAAACTCTGCAACACAGCTCCGTGGCACTTACTGGAGGTACCTGGTGGACTAGTTGGCCCCCAGGGACCCTCAATATTAACAAAGAATATTTTCCCCAACTTAAACCGCACCACAGGGCGTGTTTGCACACATGTGAACTCAGGCCCAGCCCCCTCCCTTCACCACTGTGCAAACGCGCCCCGTGGTGCTTTTTAAATTGGGGAAGTAAGTCCCTTTAAATCCTGGGGGTCCCTGGGGTCCAACTAGCCCACCAGGTACCTTCAGTAAGTGCCACGAGGCTGCGTTGCAGAGAGGTGTAAAAAGGGGCGTGGCCTAAGAACACCTCTCTGCAATGCAACCCCCTGGCTCATATTGGAGGTTCCTGGTGGGTTAGTTGGCCCCCAGGGACCCCCAGTATTCAAGGAGAATTCTTTCCAACTCTGCAAATGCGCCCAATGGTGTAAGGAGGGGGCATGGCCTTCGGCTGTGTAGCCCCCCTACTTTTTCATTTTTTTGGGCCCTGGGGACCCCATCCCCCAAGGCCTGATTCCTAATTAATTTTTTTAAATTAAAAATTAAGGAAGGGGGCCGTGTGGCCCCCCTCAAGAGGCCACTATCGGCCCTAGGGACCCCATCCCTCGGGGCATGGCCTTTTTATTGCATTCTATTTTTATAGGAGGGGGCTACCTTTCCCCCCTGCATAGGACATTTATGGCCCCGGGGACCCCATCCCCCGGGGCTGGCCTCTTTTTGGGGGGGAGGAGAGCCACGTGGCCCCCCTCCCAGGCCACTTGTAGCCCCAGGGACTTGTAGCCCCACGGACCCCTTCCCCTGGGTCCTGGCCTCTCATTGGGGACCGTGGGGGGTCCAAAATCCCCCCACGGTCCCTGCCTGCTCCCCGCATCCTGCGGGAGCCGGCATTGCTCTTCCACAATGGGAGCAGCTAACATGCTGCTTCCCATGTAGAAAAGCAATTGTCTTTGGTTTTTGGAAGAGAGAGCAGGTTTCCTGCTTTCTCTTCCAAAAACCAAAGCAGTTTGCTGTGGTAGGGCAGGAGCCGCGAGGCTCCCGCCCTACCATAGCAAACTACAGTGTCGGGGTAGGTACTCCGAGACACTGCAGGAGCCGGCCTGGGGTGTTGACGGTCCCCAGGGCCACCACAAGGCTCCAGGAGGAGGGCGGCCAAGGTGAGGTGACAGAGAGGATCGTGGTGAACAGAGGGGTACGACAAGGATGCGTGATGGCCCCACCCTATTTTCTTTATTCATCAATGGGGTGGTGGACTATCTTAATGAGGAACCAACTGACGCTCCAGTATTAGCAGGGGAGAAGACACCCACCCTTCTGTTTGCCGACGATACCCTCCTAATCTCCAAATCACCAGGCGGACTACAGAAACTACTCAAAATATTTGACCAATTCTGTAAGGTGCAGGGGCTAACCATCAACACCAATAAAACTAAGTTGATGACCATCAACCCATCCAAGCGCTTCAGAAATAATATCACCTTAAATGATGTCCCACTAGATATGGTTGATTCCTTTGACTATCTGGGGATCAGAATCATGAAAAGTATGAAGTGGGCCTCCCATCTAGATAAGATGCTTCTAAATCATAGACGGGTGTCCGGGTCTATCATCAGAGAACAGAGCCTCTCTGTGAGTTGGCCGATTGCCCCGGCGCTCGCCATTTATGAGGGGAAAGCTTCATCTTCAGCCCTCTATGGAGCAGAATTGTGGGGTATGGAAAACCTGGGAGACTTATCTAGGTCTGAAAATAAATTTTTAAGAGCCCTTACCTCCCTACCTGCCTCTACTCCCTTGAAGCCTTTGTTTTATGACACAGGAAGGAGGCATATACAGGACATTGCTAGGCTTCGTCCTTTGCTTTTTTGGTCTCGCCTCAAGAGGACAACTGAGTTGTCCAATTATGCCGCAGCTTTTGATGAGCTGCTGGCTCTCGACACAGGACGTAGGATAAAATGGATAGATGACCTCAGACATCATACTGGCATTATTGGACTAAGTGAGGCCTGGGCCACGCAGACACCCCCATCCAAACAGGACTTAAAGCGTGCCTACTGGGACTGGGTGTCGAAACGTGACCTATCGATCCAACAGCCTGGGAAGCTTACTGAGGGGTTCTTCGAGCATAAAAACGTCTGCAGACTGGAACCCTATCTCGACTTCATTCAGGTCCCTAGGGATAGGTCCCTGTATATGAAGATGAGATTTGGAACTCTGCAGGTTAACACTGTAACATTGTTATGGAAAGGGTCAAACTTGGTACCGGCATCTTGTCCAAGCTGTGGACATCATGAGGAGTATATCGCTCACTTTTTCCTAGTATGCCCGGCGTACAAAAATGCCAGAGAAAAGTGTCTCAAGCCAGCATGTAAGACTTTAGGCTTTATGAACCACACTGCTGCCCTCCGTATCCTGAAAACTGACACCTCCTCTTTGACAATAGTCTGTGGAGTTGCTAAGTATCTAGGGTGTGCCTGGCTAATACGACTAAAAGCCCTGGGGTAAAATGCAATGTGTTCCTAATTTTGCAACATTTGGGCGACGTACTTGTTTTAATATTTGGTTTTAACTCCTTTCTTATGTATTTGTGACACTAGTCATATGAAATTGACGTTTATCCTCAACTGTATGGTGTGGCATGTTAATGGTTTTTATTTATATGATTATTATGGTATTTGTGCTCCATTTCTTTGAATTGGATTCTTTTACCCTATGATACTATTTTTTATTCTGTAAATGCTTTTATGATAACTCTTTTATCGAATAAAGCTTATCTACCTACCTACCTACCTACCATTTAGTGGCATACTCGTAAAAGTAGTATTTTTGATTTTTAAGAACCGTATTTTAACTTTAAACGCATTTCCGAAAATCAAGCAAAACGTAATTCATTCGTGCCGCGTAAGCGCCCCGGTATGCGCCTCCGTAAGCGCCTACCTACGTGCCGCGTAAGCGCCCCTGTAAGCGCCTCGGAGCGTGCAGCGTAAGCGCGCGTCAAGCCATGTGACCTTATAACAACACTTTTGATTGGTTCTTAACAGTTTTTTCACAACTAAAGTTCCCACCCATTTCCCTCACTACCTCTTTGCAATTGCTGAGAGAACACCTCTTGCCTTTTTCACAAAATCATTTTTGAAGGATGTCTGCTTCCCAGGACCCCTCCTCAGATTCTGATGTGGAATTCCTGCCTGAGGAGCCCCCCAAAAAAAAAATTAAGGAGCATTTCATTTGGAAGTTCTTTACTTTCCCAGAGGGTGAAAAGAAATGTAATGCTGCAAAAATATTGTGCCGGATATGTGACACAACTCTGTCACGTGAGGATCCCACCCGAAAATACAGCTTTGGGAATGCCACCTTGATCCGGCATGTGGAGAGTAGGCATCCTAACAACTTTGCCAGGGAGAGCACCAGGGAACTGGCACGCAATCACCCTAGAGAGGGCGCCACCACCTCTATCGGAGCATCTACATCATCTGGGAGAGGAACAACAACTTTAATGCCCAACATCCAGCCGGTGTTTGCAGATTTGAAAATTCTCTGCAAACAGTGTGATCAACTGCTCTACTACGGGGAGCAGAGCATTGAACTAATTGTCCATAAGAAGGAGGACCACCACTGCTCTTCCCACCCCTAATTGTTCCCCTTTTTTTTTCTCCTGTTGAGGAGTTTTGGATTCCCTGGTTTTGTTTTTCTCCTGAAAAAAATCCCCAAAAAAATATAAAATCGTTCTTAAAAAGTAGAAAAAAATAAATTAAAAAAAAGAAGAAAAAAAGCTCTTTTCAGAACTACCTCCAATTCTCCAAAAAGAGCTATATTCCTTATATATTGTGTCATTCTTTTTTTCAAAGAATGTGTACTGAATAAATGAATGAATCAAATGAGTGAATGAAGGGGAGAAAATGACTGAGGGAACAAGTGACAGAAGGGGAGTGAGGAAAGGTGAGTTATGAATGGGAATTAGTCGAAGTGGAGTGAACAAAGGAGAGTGACAGGGCGTGAGGAAGGGAATGAGTAAAGGTGAAAAAAGGGGATTGATACTGAGGGAAAGAGGGTGAAGGAGGATAAAGTAATGGGAGTGAAAGTAAGGCAAGGGGAGTGAGGGAGAAGGAAGGGAGAGTGAGTGAGGGGGAGTTGATGACAATGAGGGATGGAAGATGAGTGAGGGTGAGTGAAGGGAAGTGAGAGAGTGAGGGGGCGGAGGGAGGGAGGGTAAGACAGAGGGAGTGAGGGAAGAGGAGTGAGGAAGTGAGAGGACAGAGGGAGTGTGAGAAGGAGTGAGTGAAGTGGAGTACGGTGAGTGAGGAAAGGAGATGAATGAGGGAGTGAAGGAAGGGAAGAGAGGGGAAGGGAAGTGAAGAAGGGGGACTCAAAAAAGCTGAGTGTGGGAGGGGAGTGAGGGGAAGGAGAGTGAACATGGGGAATGAGAATAAGTGAGGGAAGCGGAGTAAGGGAATGAGGGTGAGGGAGGGTGAGAGAAGAGCAGTGAGGTTGAGGAAAAGAGTGATGAGAAACTATATTTTAATGGTGAAACTTACCTTATAAGTAATGTAAACTTCATTACATGTTTTTACTAAATATAATATCTGTGGAAGAGGAAAAAAATAAGTTATAATATTTATAATATATATTTCAAAATACAAGAGACAAGGCAGGAGATTAAAGTCACAAAAGGGTACTAAGAGATAAAGTAGGAGTGAAGGAAACAGAAAGGGAAACAAAGGAATGGTGAAGGACAGAGATAGGGAAAGAGAAATAGAGGGAGAGCAAAATACTAAGAGGATAATGAGGCGGTTAGATTCAGTGACAGAGAGGAAGAGAGGTAGAGATAAATGAACTGAAGGTGAGTAAGGGACTAAAGGAATGTGAGTTAGCAAAGCTAAATGAGGAAAGGGGAGTGAGGGAGAGGGAAGGGGGAGTGAGTGAGGGTGCGTTCATGACAGTGAGGGATGGAAGGTGAGTGAGGGTGAGTGAAGGGAAGTGAGAGAGTGAGGGGACAGAGGGAGTGAGGGAGTGAGGGTAACAGAGAGGGAGTGAGGGAAGAGGAGTGAGGAAGTGAGAAGACAGAGGGAGTGAGAGAAGGAGTGAGTGAAGTGGAGTAAGGTGAGTGAGGGAAGGAGAATTACTGAGGGAGCAAAGGAAGGAAAGAAGGGGAAGGGGAGTGAAGTAGAGGGACTGGGAAAAGGTGAGTGGGGAGGAGAGTGAGGGGAAGGGGAGTTAAGAATGGGGAATGAGGATAAGTGAGGGAAGTGGAGTAAGGGAACAGGGGTGAGGGAGGGTGAGAGAAGGGCAGTGAGGTTGAGGAAAGAGGGGTGATATAGGGTGGATAAAGGTGAGTGAGCGTAAGACAAGGGGAGTGAGGGAGTGAGGAGATAGAGTGAGTGAAGGAAGGAGTGAGAGAAGGGGACTGAGAGAGGGAGCAAAGAAAGGTAAGTGAGGGAGTGTTGGTGAGTTAAAGAGAGTGAGCGTGAGGGAAGGGGGAGTACCTTCATCTTGCAATACAACAAGCATATACATTAGAAATTCCTGACAATCTTGCTGAATATTCTATGAAAATTGATTTAGACCAGAACGTATGTCTAAAACAGTTCGAATATCAGAAACACTTTCTATTTTTATTTTATTACTGCTACATCTCTCAAACACAGTATTCAACAAACAACAAAATCTTTAATACCGATTTTCAACAATCTGCTCTTGTCAAGTTTGGAGAAAAAAAACAACATTAACCACTACATTAGCATAGCAGTTGACACCAGAACTGTTTTCTCTGGGAGAATATTTTTGTTTGGAAACAAATTTGAAAGTAATCGTGCCTGTAAGCTTCTTTGCCATGTTCACTTACTTTTCCAATTCTTATATCTTGAAGAATATTTTTATAATCTTCATCCTTTGCCTGTCGCATATTTTGAAGCAGTTCTGCATATTTAAAATATACCTATATATTAACATTTCCAATGCTTCCTAGGCACTTTCTGGTATCTTCATGCGTAAGCATTTAAAACACTGGTTGTCCTTTCACAGGAGTTAGCTGCAGTAGATCTCCAAAAACAATGATGTATTTGCCTCCAAATAACACATCATACTCTGTTTTAAGAATTTGTTGCATTCTTAAATGCACAAAAGCAAGCATTACATTTGATACCATGCTTACCTCATCAATGATAAGAAGTTTTATTTTCTTCAGGACTTTGGAAACTTCACAACAAGCTTCTCCAGATAGCTTGTGTTATTGTAATTTATTATCATGCTCTATTGGCAGCATCAATAAACGATGTAAAGTAATCCCTTTATTGTTATGTGCTGCCAACCCAGTTGGAGCGGTAACAAAGAGAGCGATGACTCAGTTCTTTTCTGTAGATAAGTTGCAATTCCTTTAATTAGAAAACTTTTTCCAGTTCCTGCTTCTCCACTCACATACAGTTGGACAGGTTTAAATGATGTACATGAGCACTCTTTTTTCTCATGACATAAACCATGCTCAATCTTTTCTATGACTTTGTCATATATATTTGTTTCTGCTTAACGTTTAGTTGTTTTACCAATTCTTCTAAGCTTACTACATCCTCCTGAGCTTGTTCCATTGCTCTTTCCACCTCATCCATGGCAGTGGCAGCATCATTTTGGATAATTGGACGTCCGAGTGGATCCTGACTCAACGTAGCAGAACTCTGACTGTCTTGAGAACTGTCTCTAACAATCTCTGCTGCAATTGTAGCTTCTTGCTGTATTTCATCGTTCACCATTTGCAGATAATTAGTAAAAGCAGGACATTCTATAGTATTTTTGCTTGCATTGAAAGAATCTTCATAACTGAGAGTAGTTCCTTTTCTGTACGCCATGGCTTGAAGAGTTGCAAAAAAAAAAAAGAGCTAAATAGTAAAATTCCCTTTTGTCAGGAGATTCGCAACTCAATGATTAATCAAATGTCCTTTTCTTTGTTTCACCAGACATCCTTCACATCCAATTACAGCATATACTCCTTTATTGATATCTTCTGTAATATTCCTCTTAAAAGTATAGCTTTGCAGTACTTCAGAGAGACAAACATTGTCAAGATGACTACTTCTATTTGGATAGTACGTATCCAACATGTTTGTCTTCAAAATATCTGTACTGTTTGGTTCTTTCTCTGCCAAATACTCAAAACTCGGTTTCGTGTTGCAGCAAGACCTAGACTCACCCAAATTATTGTTCTAGATTTGGCATATAGACTTGCTGATGATAACCGATCTGAACATTCGTATGCTCCAATTTCTCGATACGATAACATCTTCAGACTGTAACTGTGTACAATTTCTTACTTAGGCTCTTTTCATGAGAAATTTCTTCCCACATTTCCTTTAGTTCTGTCTTTTCTGATTTTGTTATGTAAGACGTTACATATCGAGCCACAGCAATAGAGTTGTCAGCAACATATTGAATATCCATGTTAGCATTCCACATGGACAAAATGACTGGGTTATAGTCATTTATGTATTTTGACTCTTCATTTCTTTTTTAGTTGTATGTATTTTTTGGTGATTTTCCTGTCACAGTATGTCGCAAAGAAGACATAACATTGTTTACTCTTCCTTTAGATATTACTGGTCGTGGAAATCCCAAACGACATTTTGTGTAGAACTTGTCCTTGGATTTGAACTTTCGACAACAGTATTTTCCACAACGATGGGTTTGAAACCGTAAGACTTGATGTCTTAAATTGTTAACTTCTGTACTTTTCGGAACAACACATGTAGAATACTGTTCAATAAAACTCATCACTGTGTCATCTGAATCTGTTCCAAATATGGGAGCATCTTTGGTCCATAGCAGCATATGTATGTGAGGAGCACCTCTTGCTTGATACTCCTTTCTCCAATAGAAATCCAAAACCTCTCCAAGAGGAGGATTTTTTTTGTTTGTGATAAAAGACATCATAGCTTTAAATCTATGATTGAAATACCTGCATACATTAACTGGATCCAAAGAGCGCAGTTCTCCAGGTGTCTTGTATTCTATATTTTCTATGTTTGCATTTGCCTCTCGAAGAAATTGAAGTTAGTCTTCCCAAGCATACTCAGCACAGCTAAGAGTAAGGAACCATGTAGGAGTTCCTAAGTTTCTTAGCATACATTTCAGTTCCCCATGACGACGGTACCAATACTCGTTGGTACCACGCAGACATGCCATGAGATTAATTAGCTGAGACTCCAAAATAGTGTCTTGCTGTTGGAGTTCATCCATAAAGTCCCTTGCCGAAACATTTTGCAGATGTACTCCACTTTTCAGAATATATGGTTCACTGCATTAGAAAGTCCAGACAAGTCACTCTCAAACAGAAGATGAAACAAATATGGAATACATTGGCGAATCCTTGGATCTTCTGCATATAATCTTAAAGTCCAGTATTCAGATGCAGGAATTTGAACAGATCGGTCATCATATCGACCACCTTGACCTGTTGGAAATAACTGAGGAAAACAACGAGCTTCCAAGCTTTCTTCCCATTCACTAATGGGACTTCCTTTTGCTTCTTTCATTTGGAACAACTCAATAGCATTTCCCATTACTTCTTTGGAATGCAGAATATTAACACTATAATGTTCATAAATTTCTTCACTTCTAGACACATCTACTTTTTCAATTTGCCCAGTTGAGAAATCACTGTCCTCTTCTACAGTTGTTTCCTCTTCTCCTACATATTCATTTTTGTAGTACTGATTGTTTTTTACCAAATACAACGTTGCCTTTTTGACTTTCCTAGCATCCACTAATTCTTGCCAGATTTTCTTACTCTTTGTAGGAACGCCATTAACTAGAATAACCAGAGGTTCCTCTTTCACTTTTTCTTCACCAATTGTATCAATATTTTTCATAAAATCTAAAGGCAAATAAACAACTCTTCCCTTTAATCCTCTCTGTAAATATGAAGGAGGCAATTTCCCTGTCTTAGGATCCATGCGAACAATAGCCTGAAATGGATGCACACATTGAATCAGAATAGACTCATAAGTATTTAAATCCATCAATTCAGAATGAATTTTTACCAACTCAAGATTAATATGTACAGCTCTAGCAGGCATTTTGTTTTCATTTAATTTATTATAACAATATTTACAAATACGCAGATCAGAACCCAAATCAAAACAATTCTCTACCAATAAATAAGTTGCAAAATCCTTCCACTCATTATTATATTCCTTTTCACTTTTTACATATAAATCAACTAACCTAGTCTGATTCTTATAAAGAGTTTGTCAATAACACACACAAGAAAAATGTGGCCCTTCACTTGAAATGACCTTAAACTTTGTAATTTCATGTTCAAAATTTTCTGTACTTAAATTCTGTGCATTCTCTTCCACATTACCTTCTATTACTGTATCAGTTTCTGCACTGCCCTCTTTTTCACCAAAGTAACTAAACTCAATTTCTTCAAAAATGTTGTTCACATCTAATACAGATCCCTGCAAAAGAGCACTGTTTAACTGTTTTAGCTTAAGTGCTGGACTTTTTGCATAATACAACCTTCTCACTAATTTCCTTACTTTAGTATGATGTACTGCTAATATCCTAAAATGATGAAAAACACTCTGACATACTTTTCTAGAAGGACAAGCCAGTGAATGCCCATGCAAACCTGTTTTTTCTCTCACTCTGCAAGGATTTTACTCTTGCAACATTTAAATTTTTTGTTTTAGACATTTCTTAGTATATGTACGTAAGAAATTGCGAAACAAATCAATTGAATCCTGTCGCACACTACAAATACTACTACAATTCCAAGTGTACACTGGAGCCTTAGGATGTCTCCCTAAAACTGCATCAGCTAACACCTCTTCTGCATTTCTAGGCACAATTTTTTCTTTTTCAATCGGACAACCGTACTTCACCTCATATCCTCGCCCACTGGTGTCAACTGCATGCACCAAATCATTATCCTGAAAATCATGTCTCCCTCCAATTGCGTCATTTCACTCTCTGCCTGCGTCATCTCTCTCTTTGCATGTGTCATCTCACTCTCTACCTGCGCCATCTCACCCTCTACCTGCATCATGTCTCCCTCCACTTGCGTCATCTCACTCTCTGCCTGCGTCATCTCTCTCTTTGCGTGTGTCATCTCACCCTCTGCCTGCATCATGTCTCTCTCCACCTGCGTCATCTCTCTCTTTGCGTGTGTCATCTCAGTCTCTGCCTGCGTCATCTCTCTCTTTGCTTGTGTCTTCTCACTCTCTCCCTGCATCATGTATCTCTCCTCCTGCGTCATCTCTCTCTTTGCGTATGTCATCTCTCTCTTTCCCTGCGTCATGTCTCTCTCCACCTGCGCCATCTCTCTCTTTGCGTGTGTCATCTCTCTCTTTGCGTGTGTCATCTCTCTCTTTGCGTGTGTCATCTCACCGTCTGCCTACGTCATCTCTGTCTTTGCGTGTGTCATCTCACACTCTGCCTGCGCCCTCACACCTTCTGCCTGCATCATGTCTCTCTCCACCTGCGTCATCTCTCTCTTTGCGCGTGTCATCTCACTCACTGCCTGCCCCATCTGACCCTCTGCCTGCATCATGTCTCTCTCCACCAGCATCATCTCTCTCTTTACGTGTGTCATCTCACTCTCTACCTCCACCATCTCTCTCTATGCGTATATCATCTCACTTTCTACCTGCGTCATCTCTCTCTTTGCGTGTGTCATCACACTCTCTGCCAGCACCATCTCTCTCTTTGCGTGTGTCATCTCTCTCTTTGTGTGTGTCATCTCACTCTCTGCCTGCACCATCTCTCTCTTTGCATGTGTCATCTCACTCTTTGTGTGTGACATCTCACTCTCTGCCTGCACCATGTCTCTCTTTGCGTGTGTCATCTCACTCTCTGCCTGCGCCATCTCACCCTCTGCCTGCATCATGTCTCTCTCCACCAGCGTCATCTCTCTCTTTGCGTATGTCATCTCACTCTCTACCTGCATCATTTCTCTCTTTGCGTGTGTCATCTCACTCTCTGCCTGTACCATCTCTCTCTTTACGTGTGTCCTCTCTCTCTTTGCGTGTGCCATCTCACTCTCTGCCTGCACCATCTCTCTCTTAGTATGTGTCATCTCACTCTGCCTGCATCATCTCACCCTCTGTCTGCATCATGTCTCCCTCCACCTGCGTCATCTCTCTCTTTCAATCAATCAATCAATCATAACACTTGTATAGCGCACTACTCACTCAGGTGGCCGGAGATGTGGCTGCGTCGGGGGATGTCCAGGATGAGTCGGGCGGAGGCGTTCTGGATGAGTTGGAGTCTTTTCTGTAGCTTGGCTGTGGTTCCGGCGTAGAGGGTGTTCCCGTAGTCCAGTCGGCTGGTGACGAGTGCTTGGGTGACCGTCTTCCTGGTTTCGGTCGGGATCCATCGGAAGATCTTGCAAAGCATGCGCAGGGTGTGAAATCATGATGAGGAGACGGCGTTGACTTGTCTGGTCATCGAGAGTGAGGAGTCCAGGATGAAGCCCAGGTTGCGTGCGTGGTCTGTTGGCTTGGGTGTGGTGCCCAGGGCGGGGGGCCACCAGGAGTCGTCCCAGGCGGAGGGCGATGGTTCCAGGATGAGGACTTCCGTCTTGTCTGAGTTCAGTTTCAGGTGGCTGTTCTTCATCCACTCGGCAACGTCTTTCATCCCTTCGTGTAGGCTGGTTCTGGCGGTGTCGGGGTCTCTGGTGAGGGAGAGGATCAGCTGGGTGTCGTCGGTGTAGGAGATGATGTTGAGGGTGTGTTGGCGTGCGATGGCTGCAAGAGGTCTCATGTAGACGTTGAAGAGGGTGGGGCTGAGTGATGATCCTTGCGGTACGCCGCAGATGACTTCGGTAGCCTCGGATCGAAACAGGGGGAGGCGGACTCTCTGTGTTCTTCCGGTGAGGAACGAGATGATCCACTCCAGTGCCTTCTCTTGGATGCCGATGTTGCTGAGAGGTTGAACTAGGGTGCGGTGGCAGACAGTGTCGAACGCTGCAGAGAGGTCCAGGAGGATGAGTGCCGCTGTTTCCCCGTTGTCGAGCAGGGCTCGGATGTCGTCGGTGGCTGCGATGAGGGCGGTCTCAATGCTATGGTTGGCTCTGAAACCGGACTGCGAGGGGTCGAGGGATCCGTTCGTCTCGAGATAGGCGGCAAGCTGTCTGTTGACGATCTTCTCGATGACTTTAGCAGGAAAAGGGAGGAGCGAGATGGGGTGGACGTTTTTGAGGTCGGTGGGGTCCGCTGTTGGTTTCTTCAGTAGGGCGCTGAGCTCGGCATGCTTCCAGCTCTCCGGGAAGGTGGCGGTGTTGAAGGAGGTGTTGATGATGTTCCGGAGTTGGGGTGCGATGGTGGAGTCGGCCTTGTTGAAGACGTGGTGGGGGCAGGGGTCGGTAGGAGATCCGGAGTGGATGGTGTTCATCGTGCGGGCTGTGTCTTCGGTGGTCATCGTGGTCCAGGTGCGGAGGGTGGTGGTGGGGGGCGTTGGTTCGGCGGTTGGGTGCGTGGATGGTGCGCCGAAGCTGTTGTGGATGTCGCGTTCTTGCGGTGGAAGAAGGAGGCGAGGGAGTCGCAGAGATCTTGTGACGGAGTGATGTCGTTGTTGCCGGTGCTGGGGTTGGAGAACTCCTTGACGATGCTGAAGAGTTCCTTGCTGTCGTGGGCATTGTTGTCCAGTGGTTCCTTCAGTGATTTCTTCTTGGTGGTGCGGATCAGCTGGTGGTGCTTGCGGGTGGCGTGTTTGAGGGCGGTCATGTTGTCAGTGGTCTGGTCAAGGAGCCAGGCTTTCTCGAGGGTGCGGCAGGTCTTCTTGGAATCCATGAGTTCGTCGGTGAACCAGGATGCCTTCTTGCTTCTGGATCTGCTGGGAGGGTTCTTCAGTGGTGCGAGGTCGTCGGCGCAGGCGGTCAGCCACTGCGTGAAGTTGCGGGCTGCTTCGTCGGGGTCCGTTGTGCTGGCGGGTGGGTTCTGGCTGAGGGAGGTGGTGAGCTGGTCGGCGGTGATCTTGCTCCAGCTTCTGTGGGGAACCTGTAGCGGGTGGTGGTGAGTCGTGGTTCTTCTGAAGCTGAAGTGGACGCAGCTGTGGTCGGTCCAGTGGAGTCCGGTGGAGTGGCTGAAGGTGATGTGCTTGCTGGATGAGAAGACGGGATCAAGCGTGTGGCCGGCGTAGTGGGTGGGGGTGTTGACCAGTTGCTTGAGTCCGAGGTTGGCGAGGTTGTCCAGCAGGGCGGCGGTGTTGCGTCCTTGTTGTTCTCCAGGTGGAAGTTGAGGTCCCCTAGGAGGATGTAGTCGGCGGAGGGGAGGGCGTGCAGGCTGATGAAGTCCGTGATGTCTTCGCTGAATTGTGTGCGTGGTCCCGGGGGTCTGTAGACGAGGGTGCCTCTGAGGGTCGTCTTTGGGTCGGTGCGAATCTGGAAGTTGAGGTGCTCGGCGGCGGCGAAGGTGTCGTTGGAGTCGGTCGTGATGCGGATGGTGTTCCTGTGGATGATGGCGATGCCTCCTCCGGTCTGGTTGACGCGGTCCCTCCTGATCATCTTGTACCCGTCCGGGATGGCGATGGCGATGTCGGGGGCTGAGGAGGCGTTCATCCAGGTTTCCGTGAGGAAGGCCACGTCTGGTGATGTTTCATCGAGGAGGTTCCAGAGTTCCACGGCATGTCTGTGGACAGAGCGGGTGTTGAGCAGGATGCACTTGAGGTGGTTGCTGCTGGTGCTTGGCTTGGCGGGTGTGGTGCAGGTTCGGATGGAGGTGAACTTGCAGGCCTTGCAGGTGAAGGGTCCGTGGATGCGTCTCGGGGTGGCTCGGCAGCAGGCGGGGTTCCGGCCGGCATTGAGTGCATTGAGGGCGGCGGCGTCGTAGGTCTGTCTGGTCGTCTTGCATCGGCGGGGGCCAGGGGTCCTGGCGCTGGTCGCGGTCCAGGCGCGGACGGGCGCAGACGGGCTTGCCTTTGGCGCGCCTTCGGTGTACAATCGGCGCGCCCGCTGCGCGTGCGTGAGGGCGGCATAAGTAAGGAGGGAGGAGCAGCTGGGTGGCGGGAGCGGGGCGGCGAATGGGCAGGAGGGGGGCGTGTCCGCCGGGAGTCAGCGGCGGGAAAGTGGCGGCCCTGCGGCGGCTGGGGCGTCCAAGGCAGGCAACGAGGCAAGCGGCAAAAGAGCGGGGCAGGAGGCGGCTGGAGCAGCGGTGAGTGGGGGCGACCTCGCCTGGAAGTAGGCTTAGCGGTCGCTCCCTTCACCTCGTGCGCGGTCCCCTTAAGTAAGGAGCCGGGAGGGAGGAGCAGCTGGGTGGCGGGAGCGGGGCGGCGAAAGGGCAGGAGGGGGGCGTGTCCTCCGTGAGTCAGCGGCGGGAAAGTGGCAGCCCTGCAGCGGCTGGGGTGTCCAAGGCAGGCAGCAAGGCAAGTGGCAAAAGAGCGGGGCAGGAGGCGGCAGGAGCAGCGGTGAGTGGGGGCGACCTCGCCTGGAAGTAGTCTCAGCGGTCGCTCCCTTCACCTCGTGCGCGGTCCCCTTAAGTAAGAAGCCAGGAGGGAGGAGCAGCTGGGTGGCGGAAGCGGGGCGGCGAATGGGCAGGAGGGGGGCGTGTCCGCCGGGATTCAGCAGCGGGAAAGTGGCGGCCCTGCGGCAGCTGGGGCGTCCAAGGCAGGCAGCTAGGCAAGCGGCAAAAGAGCGGGGCAGGAGGCGGCAGGAGCAGCGGTGAGTGGGGGCGACCTCGCCTGGAAGTAGGCTCTTTGCATGTGTCATCTCACTCTCTGCCTGCGCCATCTCACCCTCTGCCTGCATTATGTCTCCCTCCACCTGCACCATCTCTCTCTTTGCGTGTGTCATCTCACTCTCTGCCTGCGCCATCTTTCTCTTTGCGTATATCATCTCACTCTCCACCAGCATCATCTTTCTCTTTGCGTGTGACATCTCACTCTCTGCCTGCACCATCTCTCTGTTTGCATGTGTCATCTCACTCTGCCTGCATCATCTCACCGTCTGTCTGCATCATGTCTTCCTCCACCTGTGTCATCTCTCTCTTTGCGTGTGTCATCTCACTCTCTACCTGCGCCATCTCACCCTCTGCCTGCATTATGTCTCCCTCCACCTGCACCATCTCTCTCTTTGCGTGTGTTATCTCACTCTCTGCCTGCGCCATCTCTCTCTTTGCTTATATCATCTCACTCTCCACCAGCGTCATCTCTCTCTTTGCGTGTGTCATCTCACTCTCTGCCTGCGCCATCTCTCTCTTTGTATTTATCATCTCACTCTCTACCTGCGTCATCTCTCTCTTTGCGTGTGTCATCTCACTCTTTGCGTGTGAAATCTCACTCTCCGCCTGCACCATCTCTCTCTTTGTGTGTGTCATCTCACTCTGCCTGCATCATCTCTCCCTCTGCCTGCATCATGTCTCCCTCCACCTGCTTCATCTCTCTCTCTGCTTGCGCCATCTCACCCTCTGCCTGCTTCATGTCTCTCTCCACCAGCGTCATCTCTCTCTTTGCGTGTGTCATCTCACTCTCTGCCTGCATCATGTCTCCCTCCACCTGCGTCATCTCTCTCTTTGCGTGTGTCATCTCACTGTCTGCCTGCACCATCTCTCTCATTGCGTGTGTCATCTCTCTCTTTGGGTGTGTCATCTCACTCTCTGCCTGCACCATCTCTCTCTTTGCATGTGTCATCTCTCTCTTTGCGTGTGACATCTCACTCTCTCCTGCACTATGTCTCTCTTTGCCTGTGTCATCTCACTCTCTGCCTGCGCCATCTCATCCTCTGCCTGCATCATGTTTCTCTCCACCAGCGTCATCTCTCTCTTTGCCTGCGCCATCTCTCTCTTTGCGTGTGTCATCTCTCTCTTTGTGTATATCATCTCACTCTCTACCTGCGTCATCTCTCTCTTTGCGTGTGTCATCTCACTGTCTGCCTGCACCATCTCTCTCTTTGCGTGTGTCATCTCTCTCTTTGCGTGTGTCATCTCACTCTCTGCCTGCGCCATCTCACCTTCTGCCTGCATCATGTCTCTCTCCACCAGTGTCATCTCTCTCTTTGCCTGCGCCAACTCTCTCTTTGCCTGCATCATGTCTCTCTCCATCAGCGTCATCTCTCTCTTTGCGTGTGTCATCTCTCTCTTTGCGCGTGTCATCTCTCTCTTTGCGTGTGTCATCTACCCTCTGCCTGCATCATGTCTCTCTCCACCTGCGCCATCTCTCTCTTACAGTGTGTCATCTCACTCTTTGCCTGCATCATGTCTCTCTCCACCAGCGTCATCTCTCTCTTTTCGTGTGTCATCTCTGTCTTTGCATGTGTCATCTCCCCTCTGCCTGCATCATGTCTCCCTCCACCTGCGCCATCTCACTATTTGCATGTGTCATCTCACTCTTTGCCTGCATCATGTCTCTCTCCACCAGCGTCATCTCTCTCTTTGAGATTTCACTGCGTCACTTTTAGGACACCGTTGCGTCAAAATCTTGCACCTGCCTCACAGCAGGCGTAAGACTGACACAGGCCCTTTCACATGGGGCTGGCCCCTTGTGAAAGGATGCATTGCTGGAGTTGCGTCACTTTTGTGACACACTCCAGCAATACATCACTTTTGCGCTTACAGATACGTCAGACATACTGACGTATCTGTAACTCCTTGCGACATAATACGTCATACATTAAATATGACGCATGAGTAGAACACTGAAGGCCTCATTTATGAGGCTATGCATCACTTTTACGCCTCCGGTGCGTCACTTTTTGTGACGCACCAGTGCTGTAAAAAATGCACCTTGTTGAATCATATTTACAAAGTGACGCATCTAGGTAGATGTGTCACTTTGTAAACCCATGCGCCACATTATACCTGCGCCAGGTGTAATGTATGCAAAGGGGGCGTATTGACGCAAGGAAGGGTCGTAGAAGTGACGCAGTGAAATCTATGAGATTTCACTGCGTCACTTTTAGGACACCGTTGCGTCAAAATCTTGCGCCTGCCTCACAGCAGGCATAAGACTGGCGCAGGCCCTTTCACATGGGGCTGGCCCCATGTGAAAGGATGCATTGTTGGAGCTGCGTCACTTTTGTTACACACTCCAGCAATGCATCACTTTTGCGCTTACAGATGCGTCAGAAATACTGACATATCTGTAACTCCTTGCGACATAATGCGTCATACATTAAATATGACGCATCAGGAATGTCGCAAGGAGAGCGCACTGAGAAGTGATGCATCGCTGCTTTCACGCAGCAATGCGTCATTTCTCATAAATGAGGCCCTGAGTGAGAGAGAAAAGAAACATAAGTGAGGGAGTGTGGCTGTGTTATAGGGAGTGAGTGTGATAGAAGAGGAGTGACAGACTAAGGGGTCAGAGAGAATGAGGCTAACAGAGAGAGAATGAGGTAAGAGGAGTGTAGAAGTAAGAGGACAGAGGGAATAAGAGAAGGAATTAGTGAAGTGGAGTAAGGACAGTAAGGGAAGGGAAAACAGTGAAAGAGCAAAGGATGGGAAGAGAGAGGAAGAAAATAATAATGGCATAGATTCTTTCTCATTTCAGACCCATATTCTTGTACCTAACCGATTAAACTTGTTACCACACAAATTCAAAACCAAACTGCACATTTTAATTGGTTGTACATTTCAAGACTTTCAAACTCACATAACATTCACCCATCCCCCCAGTGCTCATTCACCAATTTACCATGGTAACTCCCTCTTAAACCAGCACACAGTTCACAAGTTCATTATACTATGTTGCAAAAAAATCTATCAAGGTTGTTTGACCTCTCAATCTACTAGCTAATGAAATGCAATGCTTCTTCAAATGACTTTTTCCTCAACCATTTAAATGACTTCTTACAAAAAAAAAGCATGCAGCCTAATTTTCAGTGAAGATTTTTAAGAAAGCTCCAATCATTTCTGGTTATTCAACTGCACTGATTCTCAAACACTTTTTTTTCATAATCAAACTGCCATTTCATTTCCACAACTCATCTGACTAGAAGCACATCTACCTTCAACATGCAAAAAGTCTGGTTTGTGGGTCATAGCTATGTCCACTGGAGTCAAAAATACGCAGCTAACAGAGGTATTTACAATCTTGATTTACCAAATGTGGACATCGTATGGATTGGACAGAGAGGATTGAGGAGTCACCAATTGATACCATTGGTAAAATCCTTTATGAATTTACCACACCCTGACCTTATAATTGTGCACTGTGATGGCAATGACTTGGGCACTTTGACTGGGGTAGGTCTGGAAATGCTTTTAAAGGACATCTTTGGGCAATTGATGTCACTCTTTCCAAAAACTGCCTTGGTATTTTCTAATATATGCCAAAGGCAAAAATGGAACTGGTCCAACCAATTTTGTCCACAGATTGAGAAAGCAAGAAAACATGTGAATAAATCTGTTTCTGCTTTCCTCAGAGACTATGGTATGGGTTCCATTTTCCACAACAACTTGCGTTACAACATGCAAGACATCTATAGGAGACATGGTGTGCATTTTACAGATGAGGGGAATAGAGTTTTCCTCTTGAATATAAGACTCTGCATTGGTACCTACTTGTAGGTACAAAAAACACCCACATAACACAACAGCTCTTTTCAGAGCTACCCTACCTCTAAGCACTCTAAATTATTATTTTTCTCTAATTTTTTACATTGTTTTTCCCTGTGGTGCGCTCAGGGTGTGCGTACCGGAGCGCGCACCTGGGAACGCACCCAGCGCTTACCCCGCGAAAATAAAAAAATAAAAAAGTTTTTTTGCCCTTCAGGGTCCTTCTAGACCCCCCTCAGAAAACCTAGGGGGTCAGGGGGTGTCTACTCTGCCCCCTTTTAATTATTTCCCCCTTTCTTTTTCACCTCTTGTGTCTCGATTCTACCGAGACCCAAGATGGCGGACTCTCCGGACTGTTTAGAATGTTGACAGACACCCGACAGCCAATCAGCTTTCCGCTCGCGCACTCCCGTAGCGCGCCGGATGCGCTCCCCGGTACGCGCACCTGTGAGCGCTCAGAGAGCGCCTATAGATATATATGTGTTTTTGAAGTTAATTTTCAAAAAAACCACTGGAGCAATTCTCACCAAATATAGCAAAGGCACATCTGCGTACCAGTCCCTACAATTTTGCCAAGTTTGGCGTAATTCCGTTCAGCGGTTCGGGCTGTAGACTTGTCAGACCGTCCTATGGAAATTAACATGGGGAAAACACGTTTTGGGACCCCCCTTTTTTTCAGCCCCCACTTCACAATCCCCCCGAAACTTCCAGGGAAGGAGCGGAGCGGAGCTGGCCAAAATTTTGGAAATTACATGCAAATTCCTCAACCGGCGCCAGAGTTATTCACAATAGAATGTTGCGGATTTCCTATGGTAGCCAATCCTAACTATAACTACCTACTGGCGACCGCCAGTAGGTAATATATATATATATATATATATATATACATTACCTACTGGCGGTCGCCAGTAGGTATATATAGTTAGGATTTTTTCCCTATGGGATTTTTGAAAATTCTATGTCTAATAACTTTGGCGTTTGTGGACGGAATTGGCTGAAATTTTCTGGAAAATGGAACATTTTGTTTCTGAGCAGCCACTGGAAATTTGGGGGGAGTTGGTCCAGGGGGGGCCGAGAAAAAAGGGGGTCCCAAAACGTGTTTTTAACATTGAGTTTTCCATAGGGCGGTTAGCCTCACTTTTAGCCCGAACGGCTGAATGGATTTGCACGAAACTTGGCAAAATTGTAGGGACTGGTAGCCCGATGTGCCTTTTGTAGGTCTTAATATATGTGCTGCAGTGGATTTTGAGAAAATAACGTTCAAAAAAAGATATATATCTGTAAGCGCGGACCAGGCAGCGCCCCGGTACGCGTACTTGACGCGTAACGGAACTTCGCGTAGCGAAGTTGATTGGCTCTGTGGTGTCTGTCAACATTCTAAACAGTCCGGAGCGGCCGCCATCTTGTCTCTCGGTAGGATCGAGAGACAAGAGGAGGTCAAAAGCGAAGGGGCAAATGACCTTAAGGGGGCATAGTAGATACTCCCTGACCCCCTAGGTTTGATGTGGAGGCTTTAAAGGGGCCCCGCTAAGCAAAAAAAAAAAATTTTTTTTTGTTTTTTTTCGTGGTTAGCGCCCGGTACGCGAACCGGGAAGCGTACTGGGGAGCGTATTGTAGGTAACAGTATCCTTAGTTTACTCCCTAGAGCTGTCTTTCTTTTAACATAACTGTGTATTTCCTTCCCTTATAGTTACTGTTCTTTTTTAAAAAATATTTTTTTGGTTAGCTTCCGGTACGCGTACCGGGTAGCGCTCCGGGAGCGAACTAAGAGAAATACAGGTTGGCAGAGTTCCAAATATTCTACCAATTTTTTTATAATGGGGAGTTAGTTCTGAAAAGAACTTTTTTTTTATGTTTTTGTTGTTTTATATTTTTTTTAGTATTTTTTGAACATTTTTTTACTTTTTTTGTATTTTCTGAACGTTTTTAAAAATTTTTTGGTTTTTTTGGGGGGGGGGGAAACAAAAACGATCCATTATAAAGGGCTCAACAGGAGCAAAAAAAAAAAAAGAATTTATTTTTTGGTGCGTTTTGTGCACGTCTTCAGACTCTAATATAACCTTAGATAAACTGAGTGTAAACAGACACTCACAGACTGTCACTCATCCATGGAGTTACTCACACACCTACTCAGTCATGCAAAGAATCAATCACACCTCCATTTTCTCAACTATACAGTTATACACACCTTACTTATTCAAACAAATACTAAAACATATTTACTCACTTATACAATCCTGGATACAAGTTCACAATGATCCATACAGCCACTCACACATTCACTGGCTCTTATGCACAGTTATTTATATATGTCAACTCTCACATGTACTGTATTTTACATATGTACTTAATTTGACATGTAGCACTGAGATATCTATTCACTCACCAATACAGTCATGCACACAGTCAACTGCCCATACAGCTGTTTCCAACATGCACTTTTGAACCCATACATCTATGCACAGAGTCATACACTTCCCAGCCACTCACACACACACTCAGTCTCCTATACAAATGCTTGGGCAACCAATCAATAACCTATATAGTTACTCATATAGCTACTGATCAACACATGCAGCAGTTTACAGAACAACAGACATAATGATGCACAAATTAAGACAGTTTAGTCACTAACCCATGCACTCAGTGAGACACATTTAATCACTCACTCATACAGTCAGTCACGCACCTACTAAATCCTTCATCCAGACACTTCTACATCTACTCATTCTTCAATATGTAAAACATATTTAAACTTTACAGAAACACACAGTCACTGGATGATGTCATCAGTGATGTCATTTGAGATGTCATCAGTGATGTCATCAGTGATGTCACTGACCATGTCATGAATGATGTAATATGTGACATCATCAGCAGTGGATTGCGGGTGCGTGATATATAGTTAGTACAACTAACTATATATGGAATTTCAATGGTTTTGTGTGAGTAAAATAAGGTTTTTTAAATGCTAATCCCTAACTATATATGGTCTATAACCTATGGTTTTTTCAGTGAATATATATATATATATATATATATGCACACACATACACTTCTATATACATTTTATTGTTCTACCACTTCATAGGATACTACTAATCATATAATTATCACATTTCAGAAATTGTGAAGCGAGCACTGACTTACCTGGGTACACTTCACTCACCTATCTTGGAAACATATAACAACCGCGCTTTCCATAGAGACTGGGTCTCCCCTATCTTTATGTTTAATGATAACAAAGCTTCTCACACAAATCAGTGCAAGAATATGACGCTCTTATTCACGTCAATAATCCGGGGGGGGGGGGGTCAGTAAAAGCTGTAACTGTTAAATACATATAGCTGCAAGAATAGACACATGGGAAGTATTTGTTACTCTAAGCTAATCAGTCAAGGAATTCACTAATTTAATACAAAATCTTTTAAATTATCTATTCAACCAATGGGGAAATGAATGTCATACCCTGGATTATGAAAGATCAATATGAATTTGTAATCGGTATACTTAATAAGTCACCTGCGTCCACTGACATTCACCCTCATTCACTGTGTCTTTTCTCATCTTTAATAGAGAATCTATTACTGCAGTGGTGTCTCTAGATGTTACTTTTTTAAATGGCAGATAGCTAAAGGTCCACAACTAAAACTGGTGGGGCCATCTACAACAACCAATCATGAAGGTTGTGTGCATGTATGTAATGAATAAATAAAATATACCATGAATGAAACATGATGATGGTGTAATGGTCTTCGGAGTGTCGCAGTCACTCCAGTTCTCCTCTTCACTCCACTCTCTTCTGCAGTCACTTGGTTAGAAACTACACTCTTTTTCTCCTCATATCTTTCTGAAACACTCCATCTTCATATGTCACTCTTTATCTCTTCTTTCTTCTGCACCCTTGTTCACTCTCTCCGGCACATACTTCCTTGGTTCTCCTTCCCTTCTCCAACCAATCGCACACACAGACACAACACACCCACTCACCTGTTAGTCCTACAACCACTACATTCTCTTTAACTTTTGTTCTGCCAACATTTTCACAGCTATTAACCGCCTTTGTAAAGTTTTGTATAGAAGTACAATTACAAATGGAACACGTTGATCTGAGCGTTTGGTAGAGTTGATAAGGATTAGGTGAGAATGTATTTTTACCAATTAATGGGCAGTGTGTGAACTGTGCATTGCCTTAGCTTGAATTTCACTGCTCTCAATTTTTGCCCGTTTTATACACCCACCCACAACCAGAACTGATAAAGATACATAGAGGAGACTCTTTTCACAGTTCACATTATACATGAATAATGAGTGCATGAAAAACTACACAATCTCGCCATTATGGAAAAAAACAAATACTCTTACGAAAACTAAGAGTACGTAAAACATGAATTGTAAATACGAGCATCATCGCTGTTCACAGAAGTGTGGTGGAACACTATTTGAAAATGATCACCACTTTAATATTACTGTCAATATATGTTATCCAGTGGCACCATGGTGTTTATGGCCAAGCAATGTGGTTCATTTAGCCATGTTTGTGAAATAAAATTGCACTTTTGTAACATGAATATACTTATGGATCTTCTATGCATATTCCACCTTGGTTTGAGCCTTGCTCAGATCACATTGAAACATTTGCTGTGTTTCAGTTTTTCATGTATAATGATCAGTAGCCCTAATCCCTGGTTTTGTGATTTGGATACACAAAACAAGTTAATGCCTAATATGCGTCCTGTTTATAAAAGCAGGGGATTGGCAATATGAATTAACTTATTTGAATATTTGTTGTTTTTCCCCTAACATTTTGCCTTCAGAGCTCCTGCTTTGCTGACTTCATTTTTGCTAATTATAGCACTCTGCACACTTTACCACTGCTAACCAGTGCTAAAGTGCTTGTCTCTCTCCTTAAAACAAGGTAAGATTGGCTTATACCAAACTTGCATACTTAATTCACAGGTAAGCCCACAGTAAAGTGGCACTTCCCGTGTCACAGGCCTGTAAATTAAATGCTACTAGAGGGCCTAAATCACTGCTTGTAGAACCCAACTAAGTAGAACTTTGAACATGTCTCAGGTCTGCCCTTGCAGTTTATAAACTGCCATTTTGACCTGGAAAAATAAACCTTTTGCCATGCCCAAATCTTCCTTTTTAATACATATAAGTCACCCCTAGTGTAGACACTGGACAGCGCACAGGACAGAGTGTAATATTCTCCATACATAGGACATGTACTTTTAAGTTTTATAAATCCTGCTAGCGAAAAACTGTTGAATTTAATTTTCACTACTGCAAGGCATACCTCTGCTATAGTGTAACACTGGAATTACATAATTACATATAATAAACTGTAGCTCCTAAATAGAAACAGGTATATCATTCATGTTTGGTGTCTTTGGAATTTTAATGAAAAATCCTAACTTATGGCAAAGTCGGATTTTAATTTGCATTTTTAAAAATGTCACTTGAGAGTTGGCATCGTCCTGCCTTATCCATTTGGTGCCTGCAGCCTTTGTCTTGGTAACATGACTGGGTGTGGTTGTCAGTGAGCTTTGTGTATTCCAGCCAAACACAATAGGTAGCGTAGGTGTGCCTAGATAGGTCATCTCTGACTGGATGGAAGGGAAGAGCTGCACCTAAACCCACTGACACTTGAATAGGCTGAATAGGCTGAATCCTGTATCCACAGAAGGAGCTGTGTACCCCTTTTATTTAGTTTGTAGCCAGGGCCATGAAGGTAGGGAACCTATCCACTTCAAAGTCTGCCTCTAGAAGCTTCTCCCCACTGCAAAGGCACAACTCGGTGTAAATATTGGACCTCACACACCATCTCTTTATCACACTTCCGGACCCGTGGATACTCTGCTGCTGAAAAGGACTGCTGACCTGCTGTGCTGACCTCCTGCCCTCTTGACTGATTAAGAAGGACTAGAGTGGATTTGTTAAACCCAGAACCACTAGAGTGATTCCAAGGCCTAGTTGGCTGGCATCTTGACTTGAACCTTAGGGACAGTAGCCTCCCAAAACCCCGACCCCAGCACCTAGACTCTGCAATCTATGAGTCTACCCTGCAACGTGGTGCCACACCAGTCCTGTAACCTTGGAAGTGGACCTAAGATGCTCTGCCAGCCTCTGATGATCCAGCACACCAATGCATCTCATCTGCTTTCTGGTGCAACCCTTAGCATAACCAACACATCACTACTGCTGTGTGGATTTAACCCATCACAAAGACCCACATCCACTCCACTGCCCACAGCCTCACCAGAACCACCTCTGTGGCATGCATCCTTGGGACAGGCCCTTGCATTCCTCGTCGACTGCAGCCTTGATAATAACACTGGACTTCACATCTCAGCCTTTCAGCTCCTTGGAGTCGACACATCACCCCGACTGCACAATGCTGCCTCATAGTGTACCCTCATTGCCAGGATTCTCGACAATGACACAGGACCTCACAGCCTCGGAACAACTCAGATCCAATGCTCGCTTTGGCTGCATGAGGCATCTTCGATGCAGATCACTGCAACAATCCTCAAACCAATATTTTAATTGCTTTGTTCAGCAGGCCTAACTGAGTCCCTTTAGCCAGCCCGTGCTCCGTTGCAGCCAGCTTAACTTGTGACTATTCCTGTACAGCTTGACCAGATATCCCCAGTTGGTGCTTTGTGCTTTTTTTAGCAGCATTTTCACTGAAATATTTAAACATACATATCTCGAATTTTACTGATTGGATGTTTGTCATGTTGATCATGTTTTATTTATTAAAAATAACAATTTTTCTAATTTCATGAGTGACCATTTTTTGTGCTGTGTTTTTCACGTTAGTGTGTTTGAAGTATTGTGCAAATACTTTACTCTTTGCCTCTATGTTAGGCATGACTGTTCGGTGCCAATCCACCAGAGGTTTGAGCAAAGGTTAATTTAGTGTTGGCTTGTGCCTCCCCCTGACAAGAATTGTGGTTGCTTCTTGACCAGGGCTCACACCCCAGTCAACCAACAGCCCCAAATTCTCACACGTACAAAATCCTATACCAGGACAAATAATGCTAACTTTGAGGACCTGTTGCATTATATACATCAGTTTACCTGTGACAGGTAAGGGTTCATAAAAATATTTGCTAATGTGAGGTTACATTTTATAGTCTGGCCTCAGTTATGCTAAAGTGTAGTTAACTGAATGCTCAAAAAGCCTGTTCAAATAATCACAGTAAACACTGCCAGAGCAGTGTTTGTATTCTGTAGGTAAAACCACATTATCAATATGGAAGCACAAGTCAATGTGAGCAAAACTGTCAACCTAAGCATTGAAACATTAAGGGCCTGATTTAGAGCTTGGCAGATGGGCGTGCTGTCACAAACATGACAAATATCCTGTCCGATCTGTTACAAGTGCTATAGGATATTATGCACTCAGGGCAAGCTTTAAGGTGATGCAGCCAGTGCAGGCACACCTGGCTTTGATCTTAGAGGGGGCACTGTGTTTAGAAACAGCTTGTGGGTTTACAAGCACCTGCTGCAGAGTTTCCTATGTGTCCAGCAAATTTCGGGAAACAATTCCAATACCAAGATAACTCTAATGGTTAATGTACCTGCTGGACAGAGATCGTAGTGTGGTCTAGTGGCAATTGACTCCATAAAGTAGCAGAGAAGGAACATGTACTTTACAGATCACAGAATTGTGTTTTATGTGGGTAGCTCAGTAGAGAACCGGTTTTGTTACAGGGATGTTTATGTTTTTTTACCCAGTCTTATCTATTCCAGACCCAACCAGCACTTTAAAACAAATAAAATGTATGTGAGAGAGGGGCTATGGAGAGATGAGGGCCACTGGTGGGGGTTGGTAGTGAGGGAATATACGGAGGAGCTCATGGAGCGCAAAACACGTTCTTATCTTAAGGGGAATTTCTATAGCGCTCTGACACCATGAGTTTCCTGGCGCTGATTGGGTGCTGGGAGATACGAGGGAGGGGTTTTAACCCGACTGTGTGAAGAGACTAGTTTTCAGGGGTTTTCTGAATTCAAGAAGGGATTTAGAAGATTTAAGCAGGGGGGACAGCGGGTTCCAGAGTTTGGGGACCAAGTGAGCAAATCTACGGCCACTGAATTTCTTTGAGTTTGATTGGGGGGGGCGACTAAAAGTTGACGATGAGAAGACCGTAGGTTGCGTGCCGGACAGTAGAAGGTGATCAAGGATTTAAGGAAGGCGGGAGAGGTCCTGAACATAGCTTTACATGTCAAGCAGCCGATCTTAAAAGCAGCCCTCTGTTCAACCGGCAGCCAGTGGAGTTTGCAAAGTAACGGTTTCGCAGACTGCCACTTCGGGATTTTATAGGCCAGTCTGGCTGCCTGGTTCTGCACAATTCGGAGCCTATGGAGAAAGAATTTGGGTAGGCCATGGTACAGAGAGTTTGAGAAGTCCAGGCGGGAGAGCACCAGGGCAATCAAGACTTGTATCAGGGCCTCAGATGTAAGGAGGTGGGCGACTTTCCTGATTTTTCTTAGCTGGAACATACATGATGACACAACAGCACCCACCTGGGGCTTGAGGGAGAGCTCAGTGTTAATGATAACCCCGAGACTCTTTGCCCACCTAGCCGGAACAGGCAGGGAGCCAAGCTCCATCGGCCAAAACTGTGGGCCCCAGTGAATGGGGCTGTTACTCAGGAGGATTAGCTCTGTTTTCCCCGGGTTCAGCTTGAGCTGGTTATAATTCATCCATTGCTGGATGTGTAACATAACCGCTTGACAATCGAGGGCTGCATTGGGGGTGTTGAGGGGGAAGATAATTTGCAGATCATCCGCATAGTTGAAAACGATGATGTCCCACCTCTTCAGAGAATGGATGAGCGGTTGGAGATAAAGATTAAAAAGCAGAGGGTACAGGGATGATCCCTGGGGCACCCCGCAGGTGGATGGTTCCTTAGCGGCCGTGAAGTGGCCTAAACGAACCGCCTGGGTTCTGCCCGACAAGAAGGATTTAATCCAGGCAGAGGCCAGGCCCCAAATGCCGGCCTGCTCGACACGGTGGAGAAGGATGTTATGGTCCACCGTGTCGAACGCAGCCGACAAGTCCAATACGACGAGCGCCTTGGGTGCCCCTATGTCAGCATTACCCCTCAGAGAGTCCATAACTGCCAGGAGCACAGCCTCGGTGGAGTGGGCTGGTCTAAACCCGGCTTGATTAGGTTCGAGGTAGTTGGAACACTCGATAAATTGAGAGAGGCAGCTGGTGACATGTGCCTCCAGGAGTTTGGACAGAAAGGGCAGAAGGGAGAGTTGGCAAGGTCCGCCGGGTCGGCTCCAGGTTTTTTCAACAGAGGCACCAAGACAGCCTCCTTAAAGGAGTTAGGCACCGTGCCCGTCTCGAGAGAGGTATTTAACAGAGGCAAAATGCAATCTGGCAAAGTGAGGCAGATGTCGTGGAAGACAGAAGGGGGACATTAGGCACCATGAGTACTAAAGCCAGACCTGTTTGTACTTCTAATAAGGAGGACAGGATATCCACCGCATTTGTGATGAAGTTGTTACAGCGCGGCTCCAGAAATCATTTCTAATCAATACTCACCATTTTCCTGAAACCTTAAAACTCACAAATCATGCATCAGTGGGGCCCATAACACTGTGCATTTACCCTGTTCACTTACACTTGGCTTCAAGGCTTTGGTGAATCGCAAATGGAGAAATGCTGTAACATTTGGTGGAGCGTCTAAACCTAATTAACTATTTATTATTTACACCTGCAGAATAATACACTTTACCATGGTTATATTCAAACATTTAATTTTTCAGACACACCACCATAGTGGCAATGGATATGCTAGAAAGATAATTAGGCGTAGGAAGATTCAAAGACCAGCTTTTACTTCTTCATTTATCTAATTTTTATTCAAAAGCAAAACTTTATCATGTCTGACATTTATGCACTAGTAAATCTTTATTCAGTAAATCTTAAACTTTATTTCAAAATGATCATTTTATTTAGAGCTCAAGGAAATCGCTTTAGTTTAGAAAACAGTTAAAGTTTAGCAAAGAACAGATAGTTCCAAATTCATTCTCTCCTAACATCCCTAACTAACACCCTCATCTTATCCTTCTATCCTGCAAAGCAAACAAGTAAAAGTCATGAGAATCTTACATCCAGGAATCGGTCAGCAATCGGGCAGCATCTCCGATGGAAATTGAAAAAGCGACCCCAACTAGACAAAACCAGGGGGTTTTATACCCTAGATCCCTAACTTAATCTATCTAAAATGTAACTACCATCATTTATTAGGTCTCTGATTGGACAAAATCGGGGTGGGTGAACATCTCCTCACCATTACAGCATCATTTTCACAACATGTCAGCAAGAAATAAAGGGTCATTGTTTAAGTTAGTCCGTGGCCTAGACATTTCCTTGTATTTGAAACATCCATAAACTCTCCCAGGCTCTGAGCATTACATCGTCCATGCTTGGCGCCCATCCTAGGTTCCGGGCCACAGCAGCCTTGAACCTCCTCGAGCACAGGCAGTTCACTCTGACTTGCAGGTTTTGGCACGCCTGCGCTGTCCAACTCTTGCTCACAGTTTACCCGACCGTCCATTTTCTAACTAGGCCTCAGAAGCCACTTTTGGAACTATCATAGAAACAAACACAAATCTATGTTAATTATTGAATTGAAACCCGTTCTGTTTACCTCCCACCATACTAATGTTTCCCATTAGTTGTTACCCAGCAAATAAGCCACATAAATGTGTTTTATACTTACAATTTCGATCACCTCTTAACATAGAAACGTGTACAGTAAGCACATTTAAATTGCGTTTGTTTACGACTAAGCTGCATATTAGTTCATAACACGATAAGAATACATATTAGCTGATTTTATTGCAACATACACGCGAAAATTAGTATCCCCATGTGTAATAAAAAGAAAATAATGTGTGCATTTTACTCTATGGTTGGTTAATTTCGCAAAACATGCAATCAGTACATATTAACGTTATGGGACATTAACTTCGGGAGGGGTACACAAAATTTTGTGTTTGCCATCTCGCTCCATCAATTCCCTCATCTGGTGATTTTATCACCAAACAATTCTCAAAATTTTGGAAAATTTAACAGAACATGTTTCAACTTCTTTTTGTTAATGTCATCTACACTTTTGTCTCTTTTTCTCTAGAGTCTTTGAAAATCTTTTCTCTTATTTCTTCCATTTCTATTTCACTCTTTTCTCTCATTCTTGCCAATTTTTCTTCATTTCTTTTCTTTACTGCTTGTCTAAAATTTCTCCTACCCTTATATATGCAATATAATCTTATAAAGAAAATCACTGTCACTATAACTGTTATTGGAATTAGTATTTTACCTATAATTTAACTACCTATTTCTTGAAACCAATGCTTAATTGCTGATAAACTTTTACCCATTCTTTCAAGGACACCTTCAACCTCCAGTGGTTCAATTTCGTTATGCAAATCTGTAATATTTATAATATACTTTTCAATGTTCTGACTTTTTTCTGGAATGTAAGTACAACAATGTTGAACTTTCAAAATTCCACAGACTCCTCCCTCTTTTGCTAAAATTATATCAAGGGCAAGTCGGTTTTGCATAACCATAGCTCTCATTTCAGTATTGACCATCAGGAATCCTCCTGCTGTGTCTGTTGATAATCGATCAACAATTGTGGACAATTTTCAGATTCTATTTGCATTGAACGAAATCCCCACTGCTGGTATCAGTGCTCCAAATACATCATCTATTATTTCTAACACCGTTTCTCTTCTTTTTCTACTTAGAACTTTACCTATCTCATGCTTTCCATTAGTACCTCTATCTACATGGAAAATTTTAGGAAAGACCAGACCCACATAACATGTCCCATACCAATGGTCCGGTAATCTATAATAGGCTCTATTCCCACAGATGAAATAGATTCCAGGAAAAACAGGATAATTTCCTCCTTTCAATCCCCAATCCCCTATAATTCTATAGGTATCTTCACATTGACTCGCACCCACAAAATAATTGTCATACATTGAATTGTCTCTTCTAATACAAAATGTTCCTAACATTGGTGCATCTATAATGATTGCTACATTCACATTCTTATCCTCAATATTTTCATCATCAAATGTATAATATTTTGACTTGGCATGTTTCATTTTCTCATTTCGTTTGTAAGCACGGTGAAAGTACAACTGACTCTGATTCTGAAGGTGAACCAGAAAAGGATCCAGATATTGAAGATCGACAGGAACGTCGACATCTGGAAGTATCAGAAGCCAGTTCTGCATCTGAAGGTGAAGGTGAAAGGGAAATTGTTGAAATACCAGATTCAGAAGATCAATCTGAAGATCCAGAATCGGTAAAGACAAGCACCAGTAAAGACGCAAAAGAAAGTGAGGAGAGAGTTGTTGAAAAGGAGAAAACTGAAATGCAAACTGAAAACTCTGGAAGTAGGAACGGAAATCCTGAAACTGGGGAAGAGGAAGTAACTCACGACAAGGATGAGATTCCGAGTACCAGTTACGAAAGAGTTCCTGACAGAGTGATAGTAGAGAAAACTAAGAACGATGAAGACAAAGACATTGTGAAAGTCATAATCAATGATACAGTAGAAGACACTGAAAGTGAAACTGATGACAGTGCAGATGAGACTCCATTAAGAAAAAGCACAAGAAAAAGAGCTTGGAGAGTGGAGCATATCACTGTAGAGCCAAAGACTAAGAGAGTCTGCAAAGGAGACAATTGGCCTAAAGAGGCTGGAGGATTGAGATTCAAAATAGTAAATGCAACAAAAGAACAAGAAGAGCAAACGAACAAAATTACCAGTCAGAAAGAAACACTGGGAAAGAAAATAGGGGGACTAGATCATGAGCTGGATTTTTCTCTTTGGAATTTGAGTCAGTTCCCACCTGGTGGAGCACAGAAGTTACCACATCAGATAGATTCTTGCAGTAATCCAGTATGTTGTCATCGTTAATGGCTAACAATTTATTAACTGGTACATAGGCCTGTCTCATCACCCTGCCCATTAATATTTTGTGTGGACTTAATCCAGTTTTCATGTCAGGTATGCTTCTCAGTGTCATTAAATCAAGTGGCAAAGCATCAGGCCACTTCATTCCTGTTGCCAAACACATTTTTGCAATTCTGTTTTTAATTGTTCCATTCACCTGTTCAACTACTCCTGAAGCCTCAGGTCTATATGCACCAATGTAGCTTCTGGCAAATGTCCAGAGCTTCACAGATCATTAGCATTAACTCATTTTGAAAATGCGGGCCTCTGTCCGATTCAATCGTGACCGGGAACCCGAAGCGTGGTATTATCTCATGCAAGAAAAATTTAGCAACAGTTATTTCATCATCCCTCCGTGTGGGGAAAGCTTCTACCCATCGAGAGAATAAACAGATTATCACAAGAACATATCTAAGTCTGTTGCATGGAGGCAATTCAACAAAATCCATTTGAACTCTTGTGAATGGACCACCCTCCCGTCCTATTGTTCCCAAGCTTACAACAGTTTTTCTGTTTGGATTAAATTGCTGACAGACCAAGCATATTTGACACAGACTTTCAGCAATCATTCTGAATTTTGGATTATACCAAGTCTGTCTGAAGAGACGAATCATAGCGTCTCTGCCAATATGTGCTTGACCATGGTACATTCGGGCCATACCTGAAATCATGCTATCGGGCATTACTGGTCTTTCATCCTTGTGAACCCAAATTTCATCTTCCTCCCTTTGTCTGCAACCTGATTTTAACCAGATATCTTTTTCCTCTGTTCCTGCCGCCTCCTGCATCTGCTTCACTTCCTGCCAGGTCTCAACTACAGTGGTTAGCATTAAAGGACTTGGAACATGTTCTTCAGTTTTTTCTCGATTGATTGAAATTTGGCTCTTTGCACAATTTTTTGCAATTGCATCAGCGTAACTGTTTCCTCTTGTGATATAATCTTCTCCTTTCTTGTGAGCGGAACATTTTACCACAGCCAATTTTTCAGGTAACTGTAACACATCAATCAATGTCTTCACAAACTCTGCATTCCGAATAGGTGTTCCTGCAGAAGTCAAATAACCTCTTTGGGACCAAAGTTGTCCATAATCATGAACAACTCCTTAACCATATTGACTATCAGTCACTATGGTTACTTTCACCTCTTTTCCCAACTCACATGCTCGTATCAAAGCAATCAACTCCGCTATCTGAGCAGAATGAATTCCTTTCAGACAAGATGCTTCCAACACCTCTGCCACTGTACAGACTGCATATGCAGCACTCAGAATGCCAGTCTCTGTTTTCAAAAATGATTCATCCACAAACATTACAAAATCTGATTCAAGCAAAGGTTCATCTTTAATGTCTGGACGGGGTTTTGTGCAATACTCCAGAACATCCAAACACTTGTGATCAAGCTCACCTTTCACTTCTGCTTCAATGGTGTCAGGTAGCAATGTTGATGGGTTAACATTCACACATCTCGCAACAGTCACATTCTCAGCTCCCAAAATTATTTTCTCATAACAAGTCATTCTGCTGTTAGTCATGTACTGGGTTTTTGCTCTTGTGAGGAGAATCTCCACTGAATGAGGTACATACACCCTCACTGGAAATCCCATCACAATTCCTTCACTTTGCTCCAGATTGATAAACAGCTGAGAAATACGCAATTGGTTTTCTCATTCTTCCATGCCTCTGAATTAATACTGACAGAGCACATCCTTCTCGCTCACTGCAGTACAGTTCAAATTCTTTTTTTCGTAATCAGGCATTCCCAAAGCTGGTGCTTCACACAATTTAGTTTCTAGCTGGTCAAATGCTTCCATCTCTGTTTTGGTCAAAACAATAGGGTCTCTGATGTCTGCCCTTGTCAGTCTCTGCAATGGTTTTGCAATCAATGAAAATCCACTTATCCACTGTCTACAGTAACCTGCCATTCCTAGGAACATCCTTACCTGTCTTTGAGTCTTAGGTAGCTGCATTCCCTGTATCATTTTAATTCTCTTAATTGTGACCTGTCTAATTTCTTTAGCAATCTTGTGACCTAAATACTGTACTTCTTTCTGGCAAAAGTGCAACTTTGATGGAGACACTTTATGTCCCTCCTCTGCCAAATGATTCAATAACGCCACTGTGTCAGCTACACAGGCATCCTTTGTTTTTGATGCAACCAAAAGATCGTCAATATACTGCACTAACACAGATTCTCCAGGCATGTTCAAATTCTCTAATGATTTCTTCAGCAATTGATTAAAAATCGATGGACTCTCAGTGTACCCTTGCGGAATTCTACACCATGCCAGGATATGATTTTGGAACCGGAATTAAAAAATTGGTTGGCTTTCTGGATGCAATGGGACAGTAAAGAACGCATTGCACAGATCGATCACTGTATAACATTCTGCATCATGTGGTATTTGGCACAGAATCACTGCTGGATTTGGAACAATTGGACAACATGCGACTACAATTCTAAATGTTCCGTTTGGCTTTTTCAATCCCATAATTGGTGAATTGCAAGGACTGCTTTCAATTTCTCGTAAAAATCCCTGCTCAATAATTTTGTCAATCACTGGAGTAATTCCTTCTATTACTTCGGCAGTCATTTTATACTGTGGTATATTCAGATAACTTGCACCTTCTTTTATAGACACTTTCACAGGATCAACTCCTTTCATTAACCTATATCTTTTCCAGTGAAATCCCATACACTTTCTTTAACTGCTTCTTTCAATTCAATAGGAATATTCTCTTTATCAAAAACAGGAAACAGTTTGTCTTGTTCTGCCTCAATCATGAGCATTGTCAATTTGTACAAACTAACTTCATCTGGAGTCTGCAATTCTATGCCATCTGGTGAACAGTATATGGCACAATTCATTTTACAGAATATATCCCTACCTAGCAAATTAACAGGACTGCTGTCACACACCACAAACCGATGCAAATCTTTATTTGTTCTAATTTCTATTTCAACTGGTCCTGTTAAAGGAGTATTTATTTGTCTGTTAGCTACACCTACAACCTGGATTGTCTCACTCGAGAGAGGAAGATTTTGAATTTCCACTGATCTAACAGTAGAACGGGTAGCACCAGTATCCACTAGGAAAGTTATTTCCACAACATTCACCTTTCCGCTCACAAATAGACCTGACTGATCTACCTCAAGAGTGGCTCCAAGCATACACTCTTCTTCCTCCCTCAGGCACCGTCAGAAACCTTTATCCGGCTCACTGCCATTCTCTTCTTGCAACCAATATTGAGGACACGCATTTGCTCTTTGCGGTCTTTTTACCTGCTCACCTCCGCTGAATCCTTTCTCTGCACTGTATCTCTGCTGATTTCCACTGTATGGCAGTGGCGGTTGCGGCACCTGACTTTGCTGATTTTTGCTGCTGTTGCTGTGGTTGCTGCTGATTTACCTCAAACTGCAATAGTGGATTCAATGATGTATGTTCCCCATTAGCTCTAGGCGGACATTTACACTCGCGTTTCCAATGCCCTATCTTGCCGCAATTAAAACATGGCATTTTCTTTTTCAATTCATCAATATTCCCTACCAATTTAGTTTTGCCTTTAAACCCTCCTTGAGCTCCTGCATTTTTATTCTCCATCTGTGCTACTTGTTGTTCTGCTACTGTTACTTGTGCCCACATGGCTTTCTCTTTTAGCTTCTTTTGTTTTGCATCAATCTCCTTACTACAATACTTTGCTTGTCTCAGTACCTTATCTACTGAGCTCGACTGCCAATCCATCATGCTATTTCTAATCATGTCTGAAATTTCTGGTCTCAATCCATACACAAATCTATACACAAAGTGACTCATGTCTTTCTCATTTAATTCCTCAAAGCCACTATACTGTTTGAAAACTAACAACAACCTTTCATAAAATGAATGTATAGTTTCTTTTGGTTCCTGGGCAGTTCTGTCTATCTTTACCCAATCAGTTTCTTTTGGAGGTATTTTGTTTTTCAACCACACTATTACTTGTTCATATTTCCTCATCACATCTGGTGATGGGGCTCCTGTTTTCTAATCTCTGGGATACTCCTCCCTTGGCACTACTATGTCAAACAATCCATCCAAATCAATCCACAATACCTTTGACACCTTTACAAATCTGTCAACTTGTCGATACCATTCCACTGGTTTTTCTCTTAGTCTAGGGAAATCATTCGTAAATGACAATATATCTTGTCTGCTCCAGGGCACATGTACATATCCTCCTCCAGGAATTTCTCTCATAGGGAATTCAGTTGCCACTTTTCCCTTTTCTCTAATAGGGAAAGCTAAGGTAGACTTATCACTATTTTCTTCTTTCTTCTTTGCCCACTTTACTCTCCATTTACATACCTCACCCCATTTGCGTAACAACGTGATCAAATCTTTTATCTGAAGTATTCTCCCTGCAGTGTTCATGTTTTCAATATCTCTTTCTACAAAATCTACTCGATAAGTTTTCTGCAATGATTTTATTTTGGAAAAATCAATTCCACATTCACTTGCCGCTTCTTCTAATTGATCATACATTGTCTTAGCTCTCCATGTTATACTTTTACATAAGAACATGAGCTCATCATCCTGGTAGGTTTTTAATCTGTCTGTCCCAATTGTTCCAATTATCAATTCCTCCATATCTATTTTTAATTTAGCCACATCCAGCACCTTTGATTCCTGTTCTTTTAATTTCAACGTTTTTATCCATTCACTCAATTCTCTATCTGATGGACCAGCCACGGCCGGTGGTAGGTGTAACTGCAGGGCGGTGACGTAGGGAGGGGGAGGGGCAAGGTGGGGGGTTGTAATGTATGGATTACGGACTTTAACAGGTAAGTAAACATATAAAATAATAAAACGAATTTCGTTGTGCGCACTGCATCGCATTTGGTGATGTGGCTGTGATGGACCCATTGGCGTTTGTGTTAAATCTATTTTGTCTGTACTCCTCTTTGGAGTTGCAGAATCTGATTCGGCTCCAGTCGGGAATCCGCATGTCCAATTTTTGTTAAAAGTTAACTCTGGTGGATTTACACTCGTATTCTGTCCTATTTCGGACAAATCGGGATAAGTACTTTCTCTTGCTCTCTGTAGGCTTTGTTGTAACGGAATGGTTAATCTCGGCTCTTTTATTTTCTGATCATCAAATACTGGTATTGTAGGTCCTGTTGTTACTGGTACAGTCACAGCTTCCATATTTTTGGTAAGGTTTTGAATCAATTCATGTGCAGAACGCTCATAGTCGGACATACTCGGCTGCTCATTACTTCGTCTTTCTGCACTTAACTCAATTCTGTGTGAATCATTACCTTGTACAGGGTTCCTGTAATTTTAGCTTCTCCTATTGGTATACTCGGAACATATCTTGTTTCTACTCTTTCAGGGAAATCTCTGAAATTTGATAGTTGTCTTGGCGTTTCATTTACTCTTTCTTCTGTCATTGGGGCATTTGGGGTAGTCCATAAAGAACTTGGCTGATATGGGAGTGGTCGCCTATTTAATATTTCTTCTAAAACAGCATCGTCATACTTGAAGCAGGGTCAGAGAATAGTTACAAGTAGGCAATGAGGTGCCTGTCAAAAAAATTAAACCTCAACAGGAAGCACTGACAGATATAAAAACAAGCATTTGCAATGCAATAGGTCTCGCATTAGGAAAGTTTGAGCTATTGGTCTTGTAAATGACAATTTTTTTATTTATGTGTTGGTTTTGAAAATAGCTAAATTAATAACTTTGTCATTTACAAAGTTGAGTGATGCTGTGGTGGTGCTGAGTGGTGCTGTGGTGGTGCTGAGTGATAATGTGGTGGCGCTGAGTGATGCTGTGGTGGCGCTGAGTGGTGCTGTGGTGGTGCTGAGTGGTGCTGTGGTGGTGCTGAGTGATGCTGTGGTGGTGCTGTGTGGTAATGTGGTGGTGCTGAGTGATGCTGTGGTGGTGCTGAGTGATGCTGTGGTGGTGCTGAGTGGTGCTGTGGTGGTGCTGAGTGATAATGTGGTGGGTGCTGAGTGATGCCGTGGTGGTCATGAGTGATGCTGTGGTGGCACTGAGTGGTGCTGTGGTGGTGCTGAGTGGTGCTGTGGTGGTGCTGAGTGATGCTGTGCTGGTGCTGAGTGATGCTGTGGTGGTGCTGAGTGGTGCTGTGGTGGTGCTGAGTGATAATGTGGTGGTGCTGAGTGATAATGTGGTGGTGCTGAGTGATGCTGGGGTAGCGCTGAGTGAAGATGTGGTGATGCAGAGGGCAGAAAGGCACAAAAAGCAGTCTAACAAAGGGCAGAAGGGCAGAAAAACAAGGGAAAAGCGAGTCTAACAGAGGGCAGAAGGGCACAAAAAAACTGTCTAACAGAGGGCAGAAGGGTAGAAAAACAAGGGGAAAAAAAAGTATAACAGAGGGCAGAAGGGCACAAAAAACTAGTCTAACAGGGGGCAGAAGGGCACAAAAACAAGGGAATAACAGAGGGCAGAAGGGCACAAAAAACAAGTATAACAGAGGGCAGAAGGGCACAAAAAACGAGTCTAACAGGGGGCAGAAAGGCACAAAAACGAGTCTAATAGAGGGCAGACGGGCACAAAAAATGAGTCTAACAGAGGGCAGAAGGGCACAAAAACAAGGGAATAACAGAGGGCAGAATGGCACAAAAAACGAGTCTAACAGAGGGCAGAAGGGCAGAAAAACAAGGGAAAAATGAGTCTAACAGAGGGCAGAAGGGCACAAAAAACGAGTCTAACAGGGGGCAGAATGAATCCCGCCCAGCGTGTTTGTCCAAGAAGATGCCACCTTTTTGTGCAATACCTCTACTCAACTGGAGTACTTTCTACTGTCTAATCAGTAAGTGTTCCCTCGTTGGCTAAATGTATAGGGGCAGATTTACAATAACTGGTGCATCCCAAGGGACGCGCCAGTTATTGTGCGCCGCTGCTCCGCCACCCATGGTGCACCGCATTTACAATGCGGCGCACCATGTGGCAAAAATGGCACAGATGCGTCACGCATCTGTGCCGTAAACGCAGCGCATTGCTGGAGCCGCGTCGCAAGCGCAAAGCAGCTCCAGCAATGCTCTGGGGGGCCCTATCTCCACAATGCTGCGTCAAGCCTTGTGCCTGCCTCAAGCAGGCGCAGGGTTTTGACACAGCATTGGTCTAAAAGTGACTGAGTGAAGTCTTGTAGATTTAACTCAGCCACTTTTAGGAGGTGTTCCTGCGCAGGAACGCCCTCCCCTGCGCCGGAACGCCTCCTGATGGCACAGGGCTTTACAACGTGACACATCTCTCACGTTGTTAATACCCAGCACCATGGCGCATCTTTTGTGCTGCTGCTGCGTCACAAAAGTGACGCAACTGCGGCGCAAAAGAGGCACAAGCAGTTACAGGCACACATGGTCACTGGAGACACATCTTCTGGCCCTTTACGCAGCTGCAGTGTAGTAAAAGCACTATACATTTACCCAATGAGGGAGCACTTACTGGATAGCCAGTAGAAAGTACTCCAGGGCAAATCACAAGAAAACCCAGCACGACACTTTTGACGTCACCAGCGCTCCAGCTTCTGCAGCGCCGAGTGACTCCTCCTTTACAGGGTTTTTTCAAGAAGCCGTATTTACAAGATATTTTACAAAATCAGTTAGTAACTTACACAAAACAAATCCACTAATCTGTTTCGCTAATAAAGTGATAGAATTTTCAATCGCACAAGTATTCTGTAACCGGAGTAGACGATGCTTATCTCCTCAGAATTTTTAAACTCGCCGATAAAGCAACACTACTGGCCTTACCCTTCTATCAGGCAATAACGATCTCGTTTCTCTAGGAAAGCACATGCAGAGATCTTTTTCACCTCCTTAGAGACAGTCCCAGAGTTTCACTTGAACGTGTATTGCAATATCATTTACACACGTTCATACGGAAAACCCTATTCATATATACATGAACTCTGTTTTACTAGTAGGCAGCGCGTCCATCTAACCCACCACAGAATTCCTCTATTGTTAGCAAAAGAGAGACGCCACTCCCTGTACCCTTCAATCAAGCTCGGGTTAAGACCTATTACTCTCCCAGCAATACGTTTTAATCGGGAAGCACGGAATGATCCCTGTACTTGAAGGCTGAAATTTCATAGACTGTCCTCACTATACATTTATCCTTTCACACCTAAAGTCCCTAAACAGTGATATACGACGATACCACCGCAGTATTCGGCGATACTCCTTTTTTGAAACAGACTAATTCACTGTGCGACTTTACCTTGCCACACTTCCTCCGCCTGCAGACAGAGGCACTGGCTTCACCCTACTCTATGAAGCCTTTTCAGGACTACATATAACGTAATACAAACTGAACAGATGTTAGTCATAATTCTGTACCTCAAATTATATATAGTACTTTATACATAACCCTAGCCAATTTCCTTAGCAACCACTACTCTGCTACCAAGATATAACTGTTACAGCGCGGCTCCAGAAATCATTTCTAATCAATACTCACCATTTTCCTGAAACCTTAAAACTCACAAATCATGCATCAGTGGGCCCCATAACACTGCGCATTTACCCTGTTCACTTACACTTGGATTCAAGGCTTTGGAGAATCACAAATGGAGAAATGCTGTAACATTTGGTGGAGCGTATAAACCTAATTAAATATTTATTATTTACACCTGCAGAATAATACACTTTACCATGGTTATATTCAAACATTTAATCATTCAGACACACCACCATAGTGGCAATGGATATGCTAGAACGATAATTAGGCGTAGGAAGAATCAAAGACCAGCTTTTACTTCTTCATTTATCTAATTTTGATTCAAAAGCAAAACTTTATCATGTCTGACATTTATGCATTAGTAAATCTTTATTCAGTAAATCTTAAACTTTATTTCAAAATGATCATTTTATTTAGAGCTCAAGTAAATCGCTTTTTATTTATTTATTTATTATTTATTTATAGTGTTTTATATAGCGCGGACATGACCCGTGGGTATCAGAGCGCTTTACATACAGATTACATATTGGCATTATAAAAGCAGTTATAGCAGCAAACATATATGGATGTAGAAGGCGATACACTATCTAGGGAGGTTACAAACTGACATAGAAGGTTAATAAATTGACATTATAGTAGCATTGAAAACAGCAAACAGATATGAAGGTAGGAGGCAATATGCTATCTAGGGTGATTAAATAAATATATTCTTAACGCCTGATCACTTAGCAATAAGTGGTGCATATGGTTTAGGTTGTGTCATAGACCTATGGTCAAGTTCGATGAGGTAGGATTGTAAATTAATTATCAGAGCAATGTCAGAGTAATTACGAAGGAGTAGAATGGATAAGACTAGTTATAACGATCATAAATATTCACATGACAAGGTAGGGGTAGTGTCTTTGGTGTGAGACATAGTGCAGATAACATCTAAAAATGAGGTAGCGATAAGGTGTACAGCCAAGCCTTGGGTGGATAGACATAGCTAGAGTGGTTAGACATTTGTCTTATTGGTCTTCCAATTGTTTATGATGGCTCCCATCCTCTTTGGCGTAAGAAGTTTGTGCCATTAGTCCGAGGTCGTCACTATGTAGGGTATTTACTCATCATATGTCTTTTCAGTTCCCTTTTAAACGCTGCAATATTTTGAATCTTCCTGATGTAGGGTGGGAGTGAATTCCAGACTCTGGGGGCGGCTCCCGAAAAAGCTCGGTCATAGGTCTTTTTTTTTCGGAAGAAGGCTGGCCGTAGTAGCAACTCTTTAGCGCTTCTAGTTGGTCTGTTCCCTCCCGATAGCTTGATTTTCTTGGCTAGATATCTCGGCGTGTTGTAGTGGACCGCTTTGTGTGTGATACAGGCCATCTTCATTTTAATTCTAGCATCGTAAGGTAACCAGTTCAGTGCCTTCAGGTGAGGAGATATGTGATCGAATTTCCTCGTTCCAGTGATAAGTCTTGCCGCTGCGTTGAGACAGGCTTTTAGCGGAGCAGTGGATGTTTTTGGTAGGCCAGCTAACGTAGTGCAGCCATATTCGATCCTTGAGATAACTAGCGATTGGATAGCAAGTTTTAGATCTGCTTCTGATATAAAGGGTTTCAGTTTCCTTAGATAGTTCAAATGGAAACGGGCGCTCTTGGCCATTGCATTGATGTGTTCTTTCATGTCTAGGTTCTCGTCAAGTGTAATTCCTAGCGATTTGGCTGAATTAACAAGTGTCGGTGTGCAGTTAAGCGCAGTCACCATTTTAGCCCATTCCTTTACCTCTGGTTGACTCCTTGTCGGTGAGATTAACAGGAATTCTGTTTTGTTGGCATTAAGTTTCAAATGGTTGGCTGTTAGCCAATGCAACGCTTTCTTTAGAGTTTCATTCATAAGGTCAATGTCATCACTGCAGGCAATCTTCATATATATTTGCGTGTCATCTGCGTACATGTGGTAGGAGATCTGTGAGTTCCGAAGAATCTCTGTGAGAGGTTCTACATATAAGTTGAAGAGATCTGGGGATAGCGTTGAACCTTGCGGGACTCCTATTGTGTTGGGGCATGGGGAGGAGATTGCTTGGTTGACCAGGAATAGCTGAGTCCTGTTCTGCAGGAAGGAGTTAAACCACTTCAGAACATTTCCAGATAAACCCATCCTGTCATGTAGTCTGGTCATCAGTAATTCATGATTTACCGTGTCAAATGCTGATGACAGGTCTAGTAGAATCAGTAGGCATGCGTGATTCTGGTCAAGGGCTTGTAAGGCGTCATCAACAATATGTAATATCGCAGTTTCAGTACTGTGTCCTGTTCTGAAACCTGATTGGCAGTCATCTAATAGTGAGAACTTAGCGATGTGTTGACTCAGTTGGCCTTGCACGCATTTCTCAATAAGTTTGGCCAGTAAAGGGATGTTGGTCACTGGTCGATAATTATTTGGGTCAGTTGCATCCGCTGTCGGTTTTTTGATGATGGGAACTACCTGCCCCGTTTTTAGGCAGTCAGGGAGGGTCCCTTGTGATAGTGAGGCATTTATTATCTCAGTCCAGATTGGAGCTAGAGTGTGGCTGATTTCTTTTACACATTTTGCCGGTAGCGGGTCTTGGTAGTGGTTGTTAGGTCTAAGTTCCGCTAGAGTTTTGGCGATCTTTTCCTGGTCGTATAGTTCGAATGTATCCCAACTTGCCTTATTTTTTTTTTATTTTAGAAAACAGTTAAAGTTTAGCAAAGAACAGATAGTTCCAAATTCATTCTCTCCTAACATCCCTAACTAACACCCTCATCTTATCCCTCTATCCTGCAAAGCAAACAAGTAAAAGTCATGAGAATCGTACATCCAGGAATCGGTCAGAAATCGGGCAGCATCTCCAATGGAAGTTGAAAAAGCGACACCAACTAGACAAAACCAGGGTTTTTTAAACCCTAAATCCCTAACTTAATCTATCTAAAATTTAACTACCATCATTTATTAGGTCTCTGATTGGACAAAATCGGGGTGGGTAAACATCTCCATTACAGCATCATTTTCACAACATGTCAGCAAGAAATAAAGGGTCATTGTTTAAGTTAGTCCGTGGCCTAGACATTTCCTTGTATTTGAAACATCCATAAACTCTCCCAGGGTCTGAGCATTACATCGTCCATGCTTGGCACCCATCCTAGGTTCCGGGCCACAGCAGCCTTGAACCTCCTCGAGCACAGGCAGTTCACTCTGACTTGCAGGTTTTGGCGCGCCTGCGCTGTCCAACTCTTGCTCACAGTTTACCCGACCGTCCATTTTCTAACTAGGCATCAGAAGCCACTTTTGAAACAATCATAGAAACAAACACAAATGTATGTTAATTATTGAATTGAAACCCGTTCTGTTTACCTCCCACCATACTAATGTTTCCCATTAGTTGTTACCTAGCAAAGAAGCCACATAAATGCGTTTTATACTTACAGTTTCGATCACCTCTTAACATAGAAACGTGTACAGTAAGCACATTTAAATTGCGTTTGTTTACGACTAAGCTGCACATTAGTTCACAACACGATAACAATACATATTAGCTGATTTTATTGCAACATGCAAGCAAAAAAAGAGTATCCCCATGTGTAATAAAAAGAAAACAATGTGTGCATTTTACTCTATGGTTGGTTAATTTCGCAAAACATGCAATCAGTACATATTAACGTTATGGGACATTAACTTCTGGAGGGGTACACAAAATGTTGTGTTCGCCACCTCGCTCCATCAAAGTCACCTGTCCACAAACTCGTAATCAGAACCTATATGTCAAGGTACATAAGTACATTAAATACGTCAAGTATAGTTAGTTCTTCTCTTCGAATTCGGAAAGCGTTTTTAGCTTCTAGTAGAATCTGCTACAATTAAAAGTGTATCTTCTTTTCAGAGCATAACATGCCAGCACACTA
Source organism: Lissotriton helveticus (assembly GCF_964261635.1). Taxonomy (NCBI): domain Eukaryota; kingdom Metazoa; phylum Chordata; class Amphibia; order Caudata; family Salamandridae; genus Lissotriton; species Lissotriton helveticus. The sequence goes on along the minus strand of NC_136061.1, from coordinate 504,564,820 downwards.
GCTGATGACTGTTTTTTAACTTTGTTTAAGCAAGCTAATATTTATGTATTTATATATTTTATTTTGAAGGTTTTATATTTGCAGAGCAGACAAGTAATAGATTAACTACATTAAGTTCCAAGTTTGGAGTTTCAATTAAATTTGAAACAATTTTAAAAGGGGAACACAATAATAGTTTCTAAGGTTCAGCTCAAATTGAAAGCACAAGATTTTGGTTTTAACGCAGATTTATCATACATTCATTCTAAAAAAGACTCTCAAACACCTTTCATTTGGAATTTCAGTATACTTTTATTTGTGTGCAGTTTTAAACTATGTTGTGATCTCCTGCTCTGACCAAAAAGAGTTCTATAAACTCAACTTGTTGAGGCTCGGTTGAGCTTCTTGTCAAAGTATCACTGCTGTTCTCAGAGTCCTGAAGCTTTGGTACACGCTATTATGCCCTCCTCTCAAAACTATGAGAGTTAAGTATTTAAAATGTGTATTTATTGAGCATAACTTTGAACAGTTGCTGGAGCATTTAACTTTTTAATCTAATTGAATACGAAACAGAATTCAATAGCTGGTGTCTTACATCTAAATCTTTGTAAGAAGTTCCCATTTTAAAATTGTATCTAATGGCAATGTTTTAATTAGCCATTTGATATTTATGAAAAGACTACTATTTGCTTTATACACTATTATGAGAAAACCCCTCCTTTTGCGTCTTCACCCTGAATTCTGGCTGAATTGTATTGCTGTTTTTTTAGACTCTGCACACTGGGGCACTGTGTTCCAGTTCCCAGTGTATGTGCTCTAATACCTAAACCGTACAAATTGGCTAATCCCTGATTGGCCTATTCACCTTTTAATTAAGGCCATGGTGTATGGTGCGAAAATACGGTTATGGCATGATAAGTTAAATGTCACTGCAGCACTCTTTTTGACTTAGTCTGAAAATTTAAATATGGCCTATAACTATGGCCTGATTGCTGCAGAGTAAAACCTGCAGTACAATTTGTTCAAATAAAATGTTTACAGGCAAAAACCTCCGTATTAAAAGTTAGTAGGTCAAACCTGTAAACACATTTCAGCCTACACGATAAGAAGCATAGTATTTGATGATGAGGATGATGAAAAAAGATTTGTAAAGCGCACAGATGCTCCCAGGAGTGTCCCTGCGCTAATCCATCCACAAGCAAAGTTACAAAGTGAATGGCCAGGTTGTTAATTCCTTCCTGAACGCAGGTTCTGAGGTTTCCAGCCTCAGGTGCACCGGAAGAAAATTCCATGCAGACAGTCCTACAAAGTAAAAAGACCATCCACCACTCATTGACAATCTCACTTTCCGCACTCTATCCAAAGCCAGATTTGACAACCGGAGGCTCCCCGTGAGGTTGTAAAAAAGAGTACGAGAAGACAGATAGCATGTCCAATGTGGGGAGGGGGGCATGAAAAATCAGCACCAAGGTTTTGAACAAGATTCTCCTCCTTACTGTGAGCCAGTGCAAGGAAGAGAGGTGACTCGAGAACATTGCTCTCTTTGGCAGATTCAGTAACAGTCAAATTGCAGCAGTTTGCACCACTTGAAGTCTATGGATAGCATATTCCTGAAGGCCAAGATACGAGGCTTAAGCATGATCCAGGCAAGATGTTATCAGAGCCTTGATAACTGTTTTCCTGGCCGAGAAGGACAGAAAATACTGAAACTTGTTATGAGCCTTTAAGATACCAAAGCAAAAGACACACAATTGATGGACGGAATGCAGAACAAAAGAAAACATTCACCCCCAGTCAAGAGATCTGGGTTAAATCCCTCATTATTTTTCTAACCATGGCACCCCAGTTTAGACCTCACCACATGCAAATCAGTCTTGACCCTGTGCCTCATGGGAACAGTCTAGCCTGAACTGCCAAGACAGGCCCTCCCTGGACCGGAAACAATCATCCTAGGACCGATTTTGGGGTTTCATCCCTCATCAGCCAGGATAGCTCGAATCCAGAGGCACAGTGAGCCCGGGACCCATGTCTGGGCATACCCGGCGCACTTAGGGCGAGAAAGCAAATGACACCCAATTGATGGATGCAATGAAGAAAGAATCGAAACATTCACCCCCAGCCAAGAGATCTGGGTTACATTCATCATTCTTTTGCTCACCATGACAACCCAGTTTAGACCTGGCCATATGTAAATCAGTCTTGACCCTGTGCCTCATGGGAACAGTCCAGCCCGAACTGCCAAGCCAAGTCCTCCCTGGACTTCAACCCTCATCGGGCAGGATAGCTTGAATGAAGTGGCAGAGTGAGACCACTGGCTTGTGCCTTGGTGTTTAAGATAGCAAGGCACATGACAGTCACCACACTAATCTGGGGTTGGAAGGACAGACATTTGTCAAATTTAACTCCCAAGTTCCTGGCTGGGTCTAGACAAGGCACAGGTAGAACAGAGACCTCTGGCCAGCATGTCGACCAGCCGGTGTGCGCCGTAGTGCCAAATAGAGAATTTCGATTGTGTCGGTATTGTAGATCAATTTGTTTCTGATGTAGCCAGAAAAACACTGAGGGAATCTAAAACCAGATCCTCCCTCTCATTAAAGAAGAACAGAATCTGTGTGTCGTTTGCACATGACACGATCTTGGCACCCAATTACTCAACGATTAGAATAAGTGGGGTAAGGTAGACGTTAAACAACATAGGGCTGAAGGCAGAGCCCTGCAGGACCCCGACTGAGACAACCCTATTGCCAGAGGTAAACAGAGGCAGCCAGACTTCCTGTTCTCTATTGTCTAAAAAGGAGGTCAGCCAGCTAAGGGCATGATTCTTCACTTCGACCCTCGAGAGACGGTATAGGATGAAGGAATGGGGGACCATATCAAAGGCAGCAGAAAGATTTAACAAGATCAGCACCATCCTCCCCTTGACATCCAATGTACCTTTGATTTCCTCAGCCACCTCTAGTAAGGCAGTCTTCTTGCTTAAGTTCTTCCTAAAGCAGGACTGACGAAAACGAAGTATCTCCAGATAACAAGAGAGCTGCCTGTTAACTAATTTCTCCATGATTTTGGAGACTGCAGGCAGCAAGGAGATAGGCCTATAGTTGCTGGGCAAATTAGGGTCAGCCGAATGCTTCTTTAAAAGTGGGAAAATGTTTGAATATTTCCAGTCTCTAGGGACTATCACTGTCATTTCATAGCTTATTTACCCACTTATTAATTGCCTCGACCATCATAACTAATACACTAGTGGGGTAGGGATCCCAACCAGACTATGGGGCCTATTACGATTGCGGATTTCCCGCATCCTTCGGGCCGGCGGAAGCCACCGCTGGCCCGAAGGATGCGGGAAAACCGCAGCGGATGCTTGAAACACCCACCGCCAAATTAGGATGGCTGGTGGGTCTTGCAATCTGTCCGCCGCTTTTCCGCCACAGTCGCCTTCCGACCGCGGCGGAAAAGCAGTAAAATGGCTGGCGGTGTCTATCAGACACCGCCAGCCATATTAGGATGGAGTAGAAAGTATGCTTTTCCACGGCGGCTTTTCCGCCGTGGAAAAGTATACGGACCTTCACTTCGGGGGCCCGTTGCGGGCCCCCTGGGTGAAGGGGGGGTTGGGGAGTGCACATGGGTGGTTCCTATGGTACCCCACTGCATTTGCGTGAACAAAGCGGCAGGCACCGCGCGGTGCCTGCCGCTTTGTGCACGAAAATGCCGTGCATGCATTTTTAACATTGCGGCGGGTGCAGCTTGAAGCTGCACCCGCCGCAATGTTAAAGATAGAGGATGTGACCGCCACCCTGGCGGTCACATCCTAATCTGCACGGAGGGACCGCCGCTGCCCCTGCGGACGGTCCCTCCTACTCTATGGTGGCGGACGGACTCAGGTCCGTCCGCCATCATAATCGGCCCCTTAAGGTGTAAAAGGGCTGCTGGTGACTTAAATGGGACGTGTCAAAAATGAATGTTTCTATGTCCCGACACTAACAAGGACCTAAAAGCTGTTTTCATTTTGGCACGCCTAGCTGTCAAACACAGAGGACCAAAGTAGTACAGATTAAAATTCTGATACTGCTATATTGTGAAAAGCTTTGAAAATAATTAAACCACTATTTGTTATAGCTATTAAAAATCCAAATTCAATAGAGAAGTTGGGTTTTTAATAAATATTGAGGAAGAAATGTTATAGAAAGGTAACATTTACATCCCTTAACTGTCAACAGGCTAGTTAGAATAACCCTTTGGAAGCTTTCAGCCTGTGCTCAAGCCCATGAGAATGGCTGTTGAGCCACATGTAACACTTCAAAGTGAGAGAGTATGGTGCAAAGACAATTCTTGTGTAACCCCTCTTCGGTTGCTGAAGGACCCTACATTTTTCCTACCAACCTTCTGCCTCTGGGTTAATTGTGGGTATAGTGCCTACTTTGAAACCAAATTTAATTTTAGATGTATTAGTACACTGGTGATTTCCCTATAACACTCACACACACACATGCCTGGCGCTCAGAGTCAAAGTTTAGTGTGGCAGAACACTTCCATAATCTGGAAAAAGCCCTGGCACATGGCATTTTGGTCCCTTTTCCACTGAGGTATGCTGGAACTACTGAAACAGAGTGTAGGGCTGCCCCTCGGGAACTCTTACCTAATTGGCTAGGGAGTGCCCAGGAGTCATTCCCACCCACCAGCTAGTGCCAGGTAAAAATATAGCACCACAAAGCGGCTCATCATACCACTACTGGGCTTGCGAAAGGATACCAGGCAAACTAAATCTGCTACACATAGCTTCTATGACTTCTGAGAAGGACCTGAAGAGGTTAGACCCGCTTCCACTTGAAATCTAAGAACAGAAATAGATCTAGCGATCAGCAGGCCGAGCCTAAGGTCGCTACAAGAGTATACAAAAGCTGAAAAGTACATTTCTGTAAAGAATCCCAGCTAACCTGTGACAACTGGATCTGAACTGGACTTTGCTGCTGGCCTCTGCCTAACTCCCTGAGAGTCTCTAGGTGCTCCCATGGGGTACTAGGCACATTAGAAGTGGACATCTGTGTTTGTTTGAGCACCAAAATAGTTTTGGGAAACTTTTGCTGCAGATCTTCAAAGGGACCAACCCTAAAAAGTATAAGACTGTTAGTTCCATGGCATCAGATTGAATTTCATGTTTGTCCGAAGCAGAGAAGAGTATTTTTCCTCTGAAAAATAGCAAAGTCTATTTACAGATTGCCAATTGTTTATTTTTAGCTTCCTTACTTCCAGGCCTTAGAGCGGCCAATCTACTAGTTGTATCGACCCGCAGTCCATCATGGTAGGCTTCAAAGCGTGCCTAGGTCGTGGTCTAACATAGCCATTTACTACCATTAGCAATTTGTACTTTTTGACACTATTTTCATTTAATATGTTAAAAAACTATTTCCATTTATCTTTATTTCATTTTTGCCATTTTGGTGTCATATGCTTATTACGGTTTACTTTATTTGTATAAATTAGAGTGGCATTTTTATAGATATATGCCTTTTACTTGTTAGCTGATTTGCTTTATACATTTTTCTTATGTTAGACTTCACTGTGCCATAGCTACCACAGGTTGAATGATGGTTAATTACTGAAACTTTTGACTGGACGTAGTATGTTGGTGACTTTATTACTTACTTTATTAATTGTGGTAGACTGTCATGATTCATGCCCCAACCCCTGTTTTTTCCCTTCCTCTCCACATACTATCACTTACAGGCATCTGGGATGCAAAATATACCAGGGGTTACTAGGCTGAGGCTCTGTGACTTCGGAGCTGTAGAGGTAGAGGCTGTCTATCCATGACCAAACTAAGTGCCTGTTGAAATGTTTTCTCCTGTAGAGCAAAATGGTACTTTGACCTTCCATTTTCATTGACATGACTTACATTTTTCTCCTGTCGGGGTGGATCAGGTCATTCACTTCTGCTTAAGCCAAACATGAATGAAACCTGCTGTGCTTTTCCTGGTCACTTGTTATTTAAACCCAAATGGCAATGTATTTAATCAAAAACAACAATTGATGGATGGAAAGTTGCACAATGGCAAAACATTCAACCCCAGTCACAGATCTGGGTTTAATCCATCATTATGTTGCTCACCACACCATCCCAGTTCAGACATGGCCATATGCAAATCAGTCTTGACCCTGTGCCTCATGGGAACAGTCCAGCCCGAACTGCCAAGCCATGTCTTCCCTGGACGGAATCAAGCACCCTAGGACCGGTTTCTGGCTATCAGCCGTCATCAGCCAGGATAGCTTGATTCCAGTGGCATGGAGAGCACGAGACTCACGTCTGAGCATACCCGTCCCACTCGGGGTGACAAATGCATAAACAACAATTGATGGACGGAATGTTGCACAATGGTAAAACATTCAACCCCAGTAACAGATCTGGGTTTAATCCATCTTTATTGTGCTCACCACACAACCCCAGTTCAGACATGGCCATATGCAAATGAGTCTTGACCCTGTGCCTCATGGGAACAGTCCAGCCCGAACTGCCAAGCCATGTCTTCCCTGGGCAGAATCAAGCACCCTAGGACCGGTTTCTGGCTATAAGCCGTCATCAGCCAGGATAGTTTGATTCCAGTGGCATGGAGAGCACGGGACTCACGTCTGAGCATACCCGTCCCACTCGGGGTGACAAATGCATAAACAATAATTGATGGACGGAATGTTGCACAATGGCAAAACATTCAACCCCAGTCACAGATCTGGGTTTAATCCATCTTTATTGTGCTCACCACACCACCCCAGTTCAGACATGGCCATATGCAAATGAGTCTTGACCCTGTGCCTCATGGGAACAGTCCAGCCCGAACTGCCAAGCCATGTCTTCCCTGGACGGAATCAAGCACCCTAGGACTGGTTTCTGGCTATCAGCCGTCATCAGCCAGGATAGCTTTATTCCAGCGGCATGGAGAGCACGGGACTCACGTCTGAGCATACCCGTCCCACTCGGGGTGACAAATGCATAAACAACAATTGATGGACGGAATGTTGCACAATGGCAAAACATTCAACCCCAGTCACAGATCTGGGTTTAATCCATCTTTATTGTGCTCACCACACCACCACAGTTCAGACATGGCCATATGAAAATCAGTCTTGACCCTGTACCTCATGGGAACAGTCCAGCCCGAACTGCCAAGCCATGTCTTCCCTAGACCGGAATCAAGCATCCTAGGACTGGTTTCTGGCTATCAGCCGTCATCAGCCAAGATAGCTTGATTCCAGTGGCATGGAGAGCACGGGACTCACGTCTGAGCATTCCCGTCCCACCCGGGGTGACAAATGCAAAAACAACAATTGATGGACGGAATGTTGCACAATGGCAAAACATTCAACCCCAGTCACAGATCTGGGTTTAATCCATTGTTATTTTGCTCACCACACCACCCCAGTTCAGACATGGTCATATGCAAATCAGTCTTGACCCTGTGCCTCATGGGAACAGTCCAGCCCGATCTGCCAAGCCGTGTCTTCCCTGTACCGGAATCAAGCATCCTAGAACCAGTTTCTGGCTATTAGCCGTCATCAGCCAGGATAGCTTGATTCCGGTGGCATGGAGAGCACGGGACTCACGTCTGAGCATACCCGTCCCACTCAGGGTGACAAATGCAAAAACAACAATTGATAGGCGGAATGTTGCACAATGGCAAAACATTCAACCCCAGTCACAGATCTGGGTTTAATCCATCGTTATTTTGCTCACCACACCACCCCAGTTCAAACATGGCCATATGCAAATCAGTCTTGACCCTGTGCCTCATGGGAACAGTCCAGCCTGAACTGCCAAGCCATGTCTTCCCTGGACCGGAATCAAGCATCCTAGGACCGGTTTTGGGCTGGACTGTTCCCATGAGGCACAGGGTCAGAATGATTTACCTATGGCCATGTCTGAACTGGGGTGGCGGAGTGAGCTAAAGAATGGTCATGGATTAAACCCAGATCAGTTGACTGTGGGTGAGTGTTTGATTTGCTCCAATGCTCCATCCATCATCCCCTTTTGTATCGCTTTGTTTGCCCTAAGTTGGCAGGGTATGCTCAGACATGAGTCCCTTGCTCACTTTGCCACTGGATTCAAGATAACCTGACAGATGAGGGTTATGAACCCGAAACCAGTCCCAGGATGCTTGTTTCCGGTCTAGGGAAGACGTGGCTTGGCAGTTCGGCCTGGACTGTTCCCATGAGGCACAGGGTCAGACTGATTTGCATATAGCCAATTCTGAACTGGGGTGGCGGAGTGAGCTAAAGAATGATGATGGATTAATCCCAGATCAGTTTACTGGGGGTGAGTGTTTGATTTGCTCCAATGCTCCGTCCATCATCCCCTTTTGTATTGCTTTGTTCGCCCTAAGTTGGCAGGGTATGCTCAGACGTGAGTCCCTTGCTCACTTTGCCACTGGATTCAAGATAGCCTGGCTGATGAGGGTTATGAACCCGAAACCAGTCCCAGGATGCTTGTTTCCGGTCTAGGGAAGACGTGGCTTGGCAGTTCGGGCTGGACTGTTCCCATGAGGCACAGGGTCAGACTGATTTGCATATGGCCATGTCTGAACTGGGGTGGCGGAGTGAGCTAAAGAATGGTGATGGATTAAACCCAGATCAGTTGACTGGGGGTGAGTCTTTGATTTGCTCCAATGCTCCGTCCATCTTCACCTTTTGTATCGCTTTGTTCGCCCTAAATTGGCAGGGTATGCTCATACGTGAGTCCCTTGCTCACTTTGCCACTGGATTCAAGATAACCCGGCTGATGAGGGTTATGAACCCAAAACCGGTCCCAGGATGCTTGTTTCCAGTCCAGGGAAGACATGGCTTGGCAGTTCAGGCTGGACTGTTCCCATGAGGTACAGGGTCAGACTGATTTGCATATGGCCATGTCTGAACTGGGGTGGCGGAGTGAGCTAAAGAATTGTGATGGATTAAACCCAAAGATACCTTGTAAAGGGAGCTGTTGTGAGTCAGCGGAACAAGTAGACCTCTTGTCTGGTGTGTGTCCTGGCAGGTGACTGTGGTTACATTTTGTCCCCCTATCATTCCAGGAACTGATTAATCAGGCCTTGGAAGACGCCTCCTAACAATCATCCCACCATGGAAACGTCCAGCTGACCAGTATAGTCCTGTCTGCTTCCTATTCTTGTTAAGATTTGAACACGAGGGCATTATGTCGTTTTTTTTTTAAAGTGAACATTCTCAAAAAAGGCAAGCCATGTTTCAGATAGTTTCAGTTTATATCTATGAAAGTGGTGTCCCCATAGAAATCAGTTAAAGCAATGCCTGATTTGTAAAGAACCAATCACTGGCATTGCAGAGTGCTAGTGTTACAGTGTACGAAATGTGCCTATTTGTGATTCCACCTCATGCTTCTTTCTACTAGCATCTTTATTGCACTGTTGTGGGTTATTTTTCACTCCAGCTTATGGCACTGTTTTTCTGTCTTCCACTACATCCTCTCTCCCTTTCCTGCTTTCTCTCTCTTGCTCTATTTCAAAGTCTGCTGAAAATTAAGTCTAGATCCCTGAAAAGGAATGAAAATTCTCATTGCTTGCAACAACTAGTAAAAAATAAGTATTAGATAGCAGCTTGATATTGCAGCTGTGCTAAAGTCAATATTCTATCATCTTGCATAAGTTATGTTTAATTGTGCATTAAAAAAACGAAAAACTATCAAATTATATTTCCTTTCAAATTGAAGAAACTTGGTCCTTCGGAAAGATATATGTCCTTTTGTGCTAGTCACTAACTGGTGCTTTCAGTGTTTCTGAGCTACGATCACATGCTTCGAAATAAAAATTAAATATGTAAATGAATTATTAAAAAGTGCTCTGAACAAAACTATTAAATGTCATATTTAAAGTGGTGTATGCATGTTTTGCATAAGGATTGTGGACAGGGTTCAAAGGCATTTCCGGTAGACACAATGCAGAAGTGCCTGATTGCAAATATTATTGTAGCCTGTGAAACATTTGCATGCCTTTAGACAAATAATAGAATGTGCATGTTATACGCAGTAGTCTCAGAATTAAATAAGAACCTTAAGCAACTTTGGCAGTCCTACAGCAGATGGTACAATGCGCCGTCCGCTGTAGGACCGCCAAAAACTGTAGTGCTGTCGTCCACCAGATTAGGACTTCAATCCTGGCGGGCAGTCCTGCTGTGGTCTGACAGCGGCGGTCTGTTAGACTCACAGAAGAGCCTCACTTGTTGACTGCTGCTGCCAGAGCACCAACTGAACCTTCGTGCACGATGTGTTAATGGAGATCCAAATCGAGGGGGGCACTACATGAGCCTAACCCACGCATGCACCCTCAGGCCCAAACGTGGCAGGGGGCCCTGTTAGGGCCTCCTTTGTTGCCATTCTATAACCCTATTCAAGGCGGGTTCACCACCATGAAAAGGGTGGTAATATGGCAACTTAGAATATGCTCAGTTTTAATGGCTGCTGTACTACCAGCGTATTCCTGCAGCTGAGACACTACCGGCCTTGCGGAATCCGTGATCCCGGTGGTGTTGATGATGTCTGTGGGGCTCTGACCATCGCAGTCCAAATACTGTGAGCGGTCAGGCAGTGTGGCTGGGGTCAGACCATCACCACGGGTTCATTGATCCTATGGACGCTGAACTCGTAGAAAGGCCCTTGGTGTTTTATGCATTGTTATAGGGAGATGCATACAGATAAACTCTAATTTACCAAACAACAGAATATATGTGTCAACAACAAAGCTTCGAAATTAATTTTAGAAGCCCAATAAAATATTTCTCTCAAAGAGTTATTTTGGTGTACCCTAGGTAAAGATGAGAAATGTGCACCCCATGTATTTACATAGTTCTGGGCATGTTTAATCATATGAAAAAACAAAAAGTGAAATGTGGAATGCTTAAATTAATCTCAAGCTAATCTCAGGCACTGGTAACTACACAGAGTCTCATTCTAGTCCCTTGTTTTTTACCCAAAATTCCACTTTAGACAGAGATCAGGCACATGCAAATCACACACTGCAAAGAAACGACAGAATGTAATTGGCTCTGAGTAAACATTATTAGTATCTGAAATAGTTTTAGGCACTCCACCCAACACCTTTATGTGTTCCTTGAATACTTTTTTTTGTATAAACAGAAGTACTTATAAAAAATTATATTATCAAGTAATATATTGAAGGCAGCCTTGATTAATCTAGTTTTAAACATCGACAAACCTTCCACTTAGTTTAGTGGCATATGTTGGTATTATGTTAATTTCTACTTGAACAGATACCAATGTGCAATGTGTCTGCACTAAGATAAATCTTACACAATCAGCATCATTATTACAGAGGGCCTCATTTATAGCTTGGAGTACGATGGCCATGGCGAGGGGACTCTACCTTGCTAATTTAGAGATGTCGGCTAGCCAAGCGGACATTTTTTGCAGATGCCGGAACCACCATCACTGCGGTTCCTGCATAAACATTGAAAGTTAGCATTTTTTTATTTTCAAAATCAAAATACCAAAGCATGAATTTTTGTTATATAAAATTAAATAATGACCGTCTTGCCTTTGGAGTTTTTTTCCACAGTGTGGGAGTCATTTTGCAGTTGTTATTGCCCATTATTCTCAAGTTTTACCTGCTGATGACAAAGAGTAAAAACTGGCTTTCGTTGCCCGCTCAAAATAGGGTGGGCAAACACATGACCAAACCTCCGATGACTCGTGCTCTGTCGGGCCATCAGAGGTTTATGTAGGGGGGAGATAAAGTAGTCTCTGTTTTCTACATATTGAAGATCCACCTGACTCAAAATGAGGCAGGTGGAACTTCACTTTGGTGGAAAGTGTACTCTGTCACTGTTGTGACAGTATACCCTTTCTACCAAGGTCTAACACAGCCCCATGGTGCCTCTACATGCTTCTAGGTGTCAACATTGGTTGATTGTTTGTATCAGGTGTAGTCAAAGTGGATTAAAAAAAGTTTCATAAATAATTTACTAAAAGCCTCCTGTTAGAACTGGGGGTCTCTAGTTGGCAGAGGTAAGTACCTTTGACCAATTAGGGACCCCTACTTCCAGTTAGGGTAGAGAGATACACACTGTAGATAACCCCTGCTCACCCCCAAGGTAGCTTGGCACGAGCACACAGCTTATCCCCAAGGCAATGTGTAAGGTAGTTGCACTCAACACACACAATAATTCAATGACGCACCACAAATTGACACCACACAGGTAGGTATATCAAAAATATATATCTTTATCTAGTTTAGCAGTTTAACCATTGGCAGTGTAGTTACACAATGTCTTTACGCTCTTAACTGTTTGCACTCTATTCTAGGAAGTTAAGTTCAGTCTTAAGTCTCAAGAAAATATCACAGGAATGAAGGTTGCAGGCTGCACGATCTCTAAATCAGCCCTTTGCCGTACCTCACACTTTGAGACAGAAGCTCTTCTAGCGTGTTTCACCAGCGCATCAAACAGACCCCCCTACTCGGCCTCTGCCGGTCCCGCTAGCTCTCCTCCTGCTCTCGACAGTCCAACGAGCGGCGGGGAGCTAAAATACCTTCTGGCGTGAGGACGGCAGGCTGGGGATCGTTTGCGCGGCTCTCTTTCGATGCTTCACTTCCCAGACGCGGGGACTGGTGTCTTTACTCTTCCAAATAAACAAGAAAAGAGAGGTCAGAACAATCTCTCAAAACCACAAGAGATGGAGTCACTTCAAGGTTCACACACCCACTTTGGGTGGTAAAGAAAGCCCTCACACATCGACCTAGTCAGTGTCATGCTTCATCATCGGGCCCCACCAAAAAGGCCGAGTGCCTCTTTGGTGTGCTGCGACGCCAGAAAGACTGCGGAGCTGGTTTGTGTGAGGAGGGCGTGTTATCAAATAAGGTGAAAATTTAATAGTGCCTAGAAAGGGTATCAACAATAAATTTTAATAAGTGATCCCTAAGGCACAGAACAAAAAGTATTTATGTGTCTGAATTTAGCTGCCAAGGTATAAGGATTGGTTAAATTCAGAAAATACTAATATTAATCTCAGTCAACATGTTTCTGCCATATGGGTGGTTTTATTTACCAAGGCATTCGTCAGGACTAAACCCCGGCGGTATGGGCTCTCTAATCACCCACCCTAACCTGGGGGCGTGAAAGTGAAAATTAAAAAAGGTGAAAAAGTGCTTAAAAAGGGAAGAGCGTGATGCTCATTCCAAAAAATACTCCAAAATTTTAGGAGTGTTACAGCACCTGTAATGTGAAAAACATAGACAAACAGAAGACAAACATACATATTATTAATATAAGCCTTACTGTATCATCATAGTGCTCCATAATATGTGGCATATATGGTGTTCCCAAAGTAACACTGATTTTAAACACCATCCGAATAGCCCCTAGAGGATAGTAGCGGATAACTCTGGGAAGTGAAGTGCTAGAGGTGTCTATTTACAAGGAATATTAAAAGGGGGTTAAAAACACAATATGTGTACTCCTTATGAAGGGATCAATGGACCTAAAAGGTCAGTGCCCCTCAAGATGGTATCTCATGTTGATATCTCACTTTAAAATAGGGCGCTACTCGCACCATGGGTCTCGGGAGGGGGGGGTGGAGCGACCTGGCACATCATAGAAGGAAGAAGAGGTATTGTTGAAAAAGATGCACGATTGAACACTTAGCTTATTGGGCGGAATTTCGGCGATCTCGCAGGAGTCTCAACTCACGCCCTCAGTGCTCACAACCCGCCGTCAACCTAGCTGTGGCCTCAATACCGGACCCCGAAGATGGTGAGACGGGGCCGGTAGCGCTGTGTTTAAAGGTTTCGCTTGCCGTGTGAACCGCTCTTCCGGGTGGGCGTGTCCCGCCACATCGAGGCTTGGAACACGCCCGCCTACCCCGGGAGGCGTGGTCGAGAATCAAAGAGAGGCTTGGCTGCTGTCTCCCCGTCTAGGCAAAACGAGCGAAGTTATCATAAGTGTGCCACTCATAATATAAGTTAAGAATGTACAATGAGAGTGCCTAGATCCACTGGAGGTATTAAGTGTAAAAATACATATTATGTATATGTCAGATTGTGCATTGGGGAAAAAACGTGTATGAATTAAACTCAATGGCTAATGCAAACATATTATTAGGGATATTTGCAATATTAGCGGACATTGTAGTTACAAAGCGAACAGAGATCAGAGAAAGCAATATTTCTGTAGAGTTTGCCACTGTTGGGAATATGCAGAGTCATATTGAGTAATGGGCTAATCACAGGGTAAATGCCAATAGAATCATTAGAGAGTTTCTTAGATGGTTGTAATAACCGTATGAGCCACAAGGGATTGGTCTCAAGGTAGTACTGTATTCCATGGGATGTCATCGTTCAGCCCATTTACATTTGTGCCCAAGCGATACACCCAGCGTTGTTCCTTTTCAAAGAGTCTCCTGGTTACGTTAGTTGTGCCACTCACAACTTCAATTACTGTCCACCTCATGTCATTTGGAGTGTGATTATTGTCCAAAAAATGACGGCTCAGTTTGGTAGTCACTTTTTTGCATCTGACGTTGCTCCGATGCTCGCAAATACGTTGTTTGACCTTGCGTGTGGTCATGCCAACGTAACGTAGCTGGCAGGGGCAAGTGATCAAGTAAACAGCGTTCATAGTGTTACAATTTGTATGTTCTCTTTGCGTCCATACTTTTCCTGCTTCAAGCGACAGAGTTTTGGTAGCTTCAGTTAGGTGGCAGACACTACAGTCAGAGCAAGGGTAATGACCTATGACTCTGGGCATGCCCCAAGCAGCGGTGACTGTTGGTGTGGGATTGGGTGGCTTTTCCCTGGGGCGAGTATGCACCAAGGCATCTCTAAGACTCCGTCCTTTCTTAAAAGAGAAAAGGGGTTTCTCCCAGTTTTCTTTGTAGGAAGTCAATATATTCCAATGCTTATTGATTGATTTCTTCATCAGATTAGAGAGACTACTGTATGTAGTAACACACGTGAGTGGTATGGAATCAGAGTTGGTGATCTTTTCTTCTAAAAGAGCCTCTCTAGGTTGGTTCCTTGCTCTTTTGAAACCCTTAGTTAGGATTGGTGCTGGATACCCTCTGTCTTTCAGTTTTTCTGTGAGACTTGAGGACTGTTCTTTGAAATCCGCGAGTGAACTACAGTTTCGTCTCAGTCTTAGGTATTGCCCATAGGGAAGGTTCTCCTTAAGTGGGCGAGGGTGGAAACTACTGAACTCCAGAAGGTTGTTTTTCGCAGTGGGCTTATGGTGGGTTTTGGTTGTAAGGCCAACTCCATTTACTGTGATTACAACGTCAAGGAAGACTATCTCCGATTTGCTTTTGGTATTTGTGAACCGCAAGTTGTGGTCTAGAGTATTAATCCATTGTAGGAAGGATTCTAGGTCTGTGTCATTGCCTGTCCATAGGAGTAGAATGTCATCTATGTAGCGCTTCCATAGGAGCATTGATGACGAGAAAGCTAGGGTGGGTGGCAGGATGTATTTTGCCTCAAAATCCGCTACATACAATCCAGCCACGCTAGGAGCGAAAATACTCCCCATGGATGTCCCTGAGCACTGAAGAAATAGCCTGTCTTTAAAAGAAAAAAAGTTTTCTTTCAAGGCTATGGTTGCACATTCAATGATGAAGGCTTTGGGTGTCTGGTAATCCCATTCGATCGAGTCTAAGGATTCTGTAAAGACCCTAATCGTGTCGTCCTGTGGGATACTCGTGTAGAGGCTTTCTACGTCCAGAGTTACAAGGGTGACTGAGTTTTCAGGGAAGGTCACATCTGATAGTAATCGTAGAAGACTTTTTGTGTCTTTGAGGTAGGTAGGAGTGGATTGAACCAAAGGTTTGAGGAAATAGTCACAAAATTGTGACAAGGGCTCCAATAGAGATCCGATGCCTGAGACGATAGGACGCCCAGGGGGTGGCAATCTATTTTTGTGCATTTTCGGTAAAGTGTAAAAATAAGGTATAACACTGTTAGTGTTCTTCAAAAATGCTGCTTCGTTTTTGGACAGGTGTCCTTGTTCCTCAGCCTGTTGGACAAGGGTCGTGATTTTACTGGTGAGAACTGCAGTAGGGTCTGTTGTCAGTGGAGTGTAATTACGGGTATCCCCAAGTAGTTGATTACAGGTTCTTTAATATTCGACAGTGTCCTGGATGACTATGCCTCCGCCTTTGTCGGCCGGCTTTATGGTTATCGTACTGTCGTTCTGAAGTTGTTGTAATGCTAGATATTCAGCAGTGCTGAAATTACCAAATACTGTGGGGTTTTGGCAGGACTCCAGATCTTTGACTACAGCCTGTCCAAAGGCTACAATAGCCGCAGGTATAGTATGTGGGGGAGGGGTGAAAGTTGAACTTGGTCTTAGTCCTGTGTCACCATTCCTCATTGCCTCATTTGGGTCGTTCTTCCCTTCAAAAAATGCTTTCAATTTTAGTTTACGGAAAAAGCCTGCAAGTTCACAATGTAACTTGAATTTATCAGGTCTTGCTTTAGGGACGAATCCTAAGCCTTTCTCAAGTACCTGAATTTCAGTGGGTGTTAGTTCTTTTGCAGATAGGTTGGTCACTAGACTCACATCCCGCTCGTTCCTGGTTGTTGGTTGCTGCGAGTGTGATTCGCTACAGGATCTTCCTCTTCCCAGGATACTCGGTTGTTGCCTCTCCTTCTTCCTCTGCCCCTCCTGCCGTTCTCTAAAAAAGGCTGTCTATATTGGTTTTGGAAATTGGCTGGAGGCATGAAACCTGGGTTCCAGCCCAAAAAAGGAAATTGTGGCTGTTGGAAGGCATAGGGAGATGACCCATCATCATTTGTGGTGGTTGCCATTGTTGGTGTTGGCCCTGGTTCCCTTGCCTGCCCCTGTTGTTCCTATTCCCACGGTTGCCTCTTCCCTTTGTTTGCTTAAATGAGTTATTGCTTGATCCACTACTGTTGGACGAATCATCATCAGAGTGATCAGATTTATTTGTATTCCGAGTAGGTGGGGTGAAAGTAGGAGCAGAATAAGGATAGACTTTTTCGAAATCAAATTTCTTTCGGTCTTTTTGCAGTTTAGTTGCTTTTGACTGCATCAAGTTGTCTTTATACTCATTGAGTTCTTTGTTGAGTTCATCTAACCGTTTTTTGAAACCGGTAATTGTAGCCTTAAAGTTGGATTCAGTTTCCCTTATTTCCACCATCAGAGCCTCGGAGAGTCTGAGAGCTGTTTTTATTATTAGGACTAACCAGTCGCGTGTGCAGTGCCACGCGATCATGGCCCAGTCTTTTCTGAAGGTCGCATCGTTGAGGAAGATCCGAGGGGCATTTGTGACCAACAACCCTTTAGGTGCTGAGTTGGACACGAGGTATTGTTTCAGGATAGTACCGTGGAGTATGGTACGAATGTGCTCTCTTTTTTTCTCTGTAAGATTTTCCCATTCAGTGGTGTTGGCTATTGCTTGTGAGATTTGCGGATCTGCAAAAATTGCAGGATCCAACATCAATTCCTCAATTTCTGATTCGGAATATGTCAGGCCCATGTTCGCCATGGTGAAGTAATTAAAGTGAGAAAAAGGAGTATGAGTAAAAAGGCAAACTGGACAATATCTTGCCTATTGTAAAACAAGGCTCTCAGAGCTATGCGCTGCTATGATACTCGACAACAATGGGAGAGGTAGGGAAAGTCTTTACTCTTCCGACAGGGCGCCCGGCGGTTGCACAGTTGCACAGACGAATCCTCGCAGTCACGGGCAAGCAGCCAATCGTTGCGCAGCTTCGGGAACGAGCCCCTGGAGATGATGAGGCTGCAGCCACTCACAGCGTGGTTCCCCCGGTGACGCGGCGGCCTTGGGACCAATCCTAGCGCAGCGTTGCTGAGGGGGCTCGTCCTTCTCAACCAATGAGAGGTGCAGCTCCTTCGATCTTGTTCTCTGCGGCCCCGGCGAGGTTCACAGGCAATTTCAGGCCCCGGGCAGTGGAGGTGATCAGCGACACGGTAGTTTCGAGGTCGTAGGAGGCGGGCAGGGCGCTCGAGGTGTCACAAGGACCTTTTGGACACTACCTCACGAAGGGGGAGCACCACGAGCCTCCGATATGCGGCCAGAATGTGCCGATGAGCACACCGATCTCCTACACGGCCACCAGTCATTAATCACGCACCAAGCAGCGGATGAGCACGGTCTTTACAGCGTTTCTTGGTAGTTTTAAGGGAACCTTTTGACCCTGGGTTCCAGGACAGGAAGCCAGCTTTTCTCAGGCCCTTGGAGATTCTTTGGCAGACACAGCACACAGCAAAGTCTTGAGGTCAAGCAGGCAGGGGTCACAGCACACAACAAAGTCCCCTTCTTCTCTCCTTTAGGTGGACAGCAAAACAAAACAGGTCAGCCCCAGAGCACACAGCAAGGGCAGTCTTCCTCAGTTTCTTCAGCGGTCCTTCTTCTGGCAGAGGTTCCTCTTGATTGTAGAATCTGAAAATCTGTTGTCAGGGGTCATTCTCTTATATTCCTAAAAGTCTTTGAAGTCTTTGTACAAGTGGGCCCTGAGCCCGGTCTAAACCAGTTCTGGGTGTTGCTGGAGTATTTTGTTTTCCTGGCTTCTTCCTTCTTTTCAGAGTGAGGGGCAGGGTCGTCAGCCGCCCAGCAGGTGGTCTAGCCAGCATTGTGGCAGGCAGGCACAGCCCTATTCAATCCCAGGTGCTATCTCGTCCCACCACTCTAGTTGCATATGCAGTCATTCAACCACGGGCTGACTCAGACAACCTCCTGGGGGCTCCCCAGCCCCTGTCACCCTCAAATCAGACAGTCAATCCACAAGCAGGCCCAGGCACACAGAAAGGTCAGACAAGAGAACAGCCACTTTCTAAAAGTGCTGTTCTCAAACACAGAATTTAAAAACAACCTTTCCTAAAAGATGTGTTATTAAATTCTGAGTTTAGGGATATCACTCACTTATGTCCTATCTTGTTCCTATGGGAAGATAGACTGCTAGCCATTGGGACCACCCTCCCCCATGTTAGTCTATGGAGCAAGATAACCTTGCAGCAGTGATCACACAAAATGGCTGTTGTTCACTACCAGAGCATGTTACCTGCACTAGTACATGCTCTACCTTTCATATAAACTGCACCCTGCCCAAGGGGGTACCTTGAGCCTTCCATAGGGGTGACCAATGTGCATAAAAAGGGAAGGGTTAGGCCTAGCCAGTGGGGACACTGACCAGGAGGACATGGCAGTTCACAGACTGCACACAGGCACTGCGGTGGCAGGCCTGAGACACCATTTTAGGGCTACTCATGTGGGTGGCACAATCAGCGCTGCAGGCCCACTAGTAGCATCTGTCATCACCAGCCCTGGCACACCCAGTGCACTTTACTAGGGACTTCTTGGTGATACAAATATGCCAATCATGTATATCCAATCAATATCACAATTTCCATAGGGAGCACTTACACTCTGGCACTGATCAGCAGTGGCAGAGTGTCCAAAGCATCTAAACCAGCAAAAACGAAATCCAGCACAGCATCAAAAATACAGGAGGCAGAGGCAAAAAGATAGGGGGAAAACCACACCAAGCGTGTCAGGTCTAACACCTCCCAATTCACCATTAGATCTACTCAGTGATTATATTTGAAATTGCAGTAGTAAATGTAGCAAGCAAAAATAGTACAAAGCAGAAAACAATTGTATGCACTAGTCCTCACAATTTTCTAAGGAAACAATACACTAGCCAGACACAAGCAAGATTTAAAAAGACATAATCAGATAGCTGAGTCATTAAGAATACGTAACAAATACGAAAAAAATGTGTGCTTGGGTAGCGCTTATAAATTATGTACGTGTCGGGCAAGACTGATAAGTTAAAATAAGTCAACAGTGCCAAGTAAGTTAAAGTGAGCCTGCAATCATGGCAGGTTTAAAAGTAACAATATGATTTTAAATAGGCTTTGGCAATAAAGGATCAAATGTGCAAAATGATCTGAAATGAGCAGAATGTACATTTTATTCTGCTCTTTTTTAGATCATTTTGCACATTTGCTCCTATTGAGCATATGCCCTAACTCACCCATTTGCATTGGTAGCCCTAGCAATAAAGATCTGCAGCAAATCACATGTATTTCCTTTGCAGAAGTCATTGTGTATGTATTGTTCTCTCTTGTCCTAATCTTCCATTACTCATGCCCAGTGAAGTTGGGCTGGAGAGACACAGATGGCATAATCATCATGACCCAATGCTGTCAGGGACCTTTCAAAAAGGAGTTTGTCTCTCTCTGCTGATGTCATACTTGAGTGTACAGGCCAATGTCTCCCCGGCTTGCCTCATCAACAGTTCACCTCTAAGCTCCTTGTTCAGCCTATTATTGAGACCAAATTCAAACCAGTTTTTTTATTATATCAAACAAAAAGGCTCAGGGGGAGAAGAAAAATTAAAAATAAAAAAATGGAAAGATATCCAATATGTTATATAGAGAAGCCCTTCACAACAGCCTCATGGTATCAACAAATATGCATTTATTTTACTCCAACAATTTAGAAAGTTTCATTTCAACATATAAATAGTCTCAAGCAAGAAAAAAAGCTGGTGTACAAAAAACAATACATATAAACCAGACAAGTGGCAACAACAATACACATCACAGAAGCAAAAGGAACACCCTAAACATAAATACTGTGTCCTTATAGTAAATCAAGCCACAGGGAAGCGTCGACGGCGTTTCGACCGATACATTATTTAACGGTCATCTTCAGGACTGGAAAATTTTCTTGTGCAAGAGATCTTTAACTTTGAATTCGAAAAGATAATTATGTTAAAAATCCAGGTGCTCGAAAATCAATATTCGGACACGCAAAAAAATAAATAATTGCGCGATAAGTTCTGGCTACTTAATAGCATAATGTGGACGTCATCAGCACATTCGCATAGCCACCAAATGATCCCAGTGGTGAAGTCGAAATTGGTACACTAATTCATTGTCGTCTTGTAGAGTTCAAGACCGCCAACTAGATTCGGCGTGCATCAAGCCAAAAGTACTTTGCTTGATGCACGCCGAATCTAGTTGGTGGTCTTGAACTCTACAAGACGACAATGAATTAGTGAACCAATTTCGACTTCTCCACTGGGTCTTTACACCAAACGTGGACCTGGCCTACCGGATGGACTGCCATGCTATGGGAAACATAGGGTACCTGGCTGCACTGTATCGTATACATACACGGACAGTATCACAGGGATGCCGAGTGGCCACAATAGTAGTAGGATGGGAGGCCAAACTGACGGAACAAACCCCACTCCAGAACGATGATCTATTGGGTGACGTGGGGAGGCTGCAGGGCTTTCGTAAGTGGGGCCTCATTGGGATAGACTGCGTAGGAGAGGTGTGGCGAAAGGGAACAATTGTTAAATTCAAAGAATTGCAAACTGAATTTCAGATGACCAACGGAGAACGATCCTGTTATCTGTATTTGAAACATGCCTAATGATGCCATGTACCGGAGGGAAAACTATTGCCCGATTGGTCCCCACTAGAAGATAGATCACTACTTGACCCATTAGCAGACAAGGCCATCTCATCAACTTATCGGAAGATAATTAATAATTCGACTGATCATTTGGGCCCTCTGAGGGAAGCATGGGAGTTAATATGTTGGTCTATTAGAGGACGACAATTAGTCTGAGGCCCTTCAGAGACCTAGGGAAAGTGCTATACGAACTTTGTTCTGACTGATTCAACTCAGAATTCTTCACAGGTCATACACTTCTCGGATGCTCCAACACAAAATAGGCCACTGTAAATTAGGCCAGTGCGCATGGGGTTGGGGAGAAATGGGATCCTTTTTCATATTATGTGAGCGTGCCCCAAAATTCTAAGATTCTGGACTGTGGCCCAGATAATGACTACAGTAGTGTAGTCATTATCTGGGCCACAGCTGCAAGACGACCCGACAGACCTACGACGTCGCCGCCCTCAACGCACTCAATGCCGGCCGTAACCCCGCCTGCTGCCGGGCCGCCACGAAACGCATTCACGGACCATTCACCTGCAGAACCTGCAAGTTCACCTGCCTCCGAACCTGCACCGCACCCGCCAAGCCAAGCACCAGCAGCAACCTCGAGTGCATCCTGCTCAACACCCGCTCCGTCCACAGACACGCCGTGGAACTCTGGAACCTCCTCGACACAACATCACCAGACATCGCCTTCCTCACGGAAACCTGGATGAACGCCTCCTCAGCCCCCGACATCGCCATCCCGGACGGGTACAAGATCATCAGGAGGGACCGCGTCAACCAGACCGGAGGAGGCATCGCCATCGTCCACAAGAACACCACCCACATCACGACCGACTCCAACGACACCTTCGCCGCCGCCGAGCACCTCCACTTCCAGATTCACACCGACCTAAAGACAACCCTCAGAGGCACCCTCATCTACAGACCCCCGGGACCATGCACACAATTCAGCGAAGACATCACAGACTTCATCAGCCCACACGCCCTCCCCTCCGCCGACTACATCCTCCTAGGGGACCTCAACTTCCACCTGGAGAACAACAAGGACCGCAACACCGCCACCCTGCTGGACAACCTCGCCAACCTTGGACTCAAGCAACTGGTCAACAGCCCCACCCACTACACCGGCCACACGCTTTATCCCGTCTTCTCATCCAGCAAGCACATCACCTTCAGCCACTCCACCGGACTCCACTGGACCGACCACAGCTGCGTCCACTTCAGCTTCAGAAGAACGACAACCCACCACCACCCGCAACAGGTTCCTCACAGAAGCTGGAGCAAGATCACCGCCGACCAGCTCACCACCTCCCTCAGCCCGCAACTTCACGCAGTGGCTGACTGCCTGCGCTGACGACCTCGCACCACCGAAGAACCCTCCCAGCAGACCTAGAAACAAGAAGGCCTCCTGGTTCACCGACAAACTCAAGGACTCCAAGAAGACCTACCGCACCCTCGAGAAAGCCTGGCTCCTCGACTAGACCACTGACAACATGACCGCCCTCAAACACGCCACCCGCAAGCACCACCAGCTCATCTGCACCACCAAGAACAAATCACTGAAGGAACGACTGGACAACAACACCCACGACAGCAAGGAACTCTTAACCATCGTCAAGGAGTTCTCCAACCCCAGCACCGGCAACAACGACATCACTCCCTCACAAGATCTCTGCGACTCTCTCGCCTCGTTCTTCCACCGCAAGATTGCCGACATTCACAACAGTTTTGGCGCACCATCTACGCACCCAACCGTCGAACCAACGCCCCCACCGCCACCCTCCGCACCTGGACCACGGTGACCACCGAAGACAAAGCCCGCACGATGAACACCATCCACTCCGGATCTCCGACCGACCCCTGCCCCCACCACGTGTTCAACAAGGCCCACTCCACCATCGCACCCCAACTCCGGGACGTCATCAACACCTCCCTCAACACCGCCACCTTCCCGGAGAGCTGGAAGCATGCCGAGCTCAGCGCGCTACTGAAGAAACCAACAGCGGACCCCACAGACCTCAAAAACATCCGCCCCATCTCGCTCCTCCCTTTTCCCGCCAAAGTCATCGAGAAGACCGTCAACAGACAGCTTGCCGCCTTCCTCGAGACGAACGGATCCCTCGACCCCTCGCAGTCCGGTTTCAGAGCCAACCACAGCACAGAGACCGCCCTCATCGCAGCCACCGACAACATCCGAGCCCTGCTCGACAACGAGGAAACAGCGGCACTCATCCTCCTGGACCTCTCGGCAGCGTTCGACACTGTCTGCCACCGCACCCTAGTTCAACGCCTCAGCAACATCGGCATCCAAGAGAAGGCACTGGAGTGGATCATCTCGTTCCTCGCCGGTAGAACACAGAGAGTCCGCCTCACCCCGTTTCGATCCGAGGCCACCGAAGTCATCTACAGCGTTCCGCAAGGATCATCTCTCAGCCCCACCCTCTTCAACATCTACATGAGCCCTCTTGCTGCCATCGCACGCCAACTAAACCTCAACATATTCTCCTACGCCGACGACACCCAGCTGATCCTCTCCCTTACCAGAGACCCCGACACCGCCAGAACCAGCCTGCACGAAGGGATGAAAGACATCGCCGAGTGGATGAAGAACAGCCGCCTGAAACTGAACTCAGACAAGACGGAAGTCCTCATCCTGGGACCATCGCCCTCCGCCTGGGACGACTCCTGGTGGCCCCCAGCCCTGGGCACCGCTCCCAAGCCAACAGACCACGCACGCAACCTAGGCTTCATCCTGGACTCCTCCCTCTCGATGACCAGACAAGTCAACGCCGTCTCCTCATCATGCTTTCACACCCTACGCATGCTTCGTAAGATCTTCAGATGGATCCCGACCGAAACCAGGAAGCCGGTCACCCAGGCCCTCGTCACCAGCCGACTGGACTACGGAAACACCCTCTACGCCGGAACCACAGCCAAGCTACAGAAAATACTCCAACGCATCCAGAACACCTCCGCCCGACTCATCCTAGACATCCCCCGACGCAGCCACATCTCCGGCCACCTGAGGGACCTGCACTGGCTCCCTGTCAACAAGAGGATCACGTTCAGGCTCCTTACCCATGCACACAAGTCCCTCCATGACCTGGGCCCCAAGTACCTCAACGACCGCCTGACCTTCTACATGCCCACCCGCCAGCTACGGTCTACTAGCCTCGCCTTCGCCGCCGTACCACGCATCCGAAGAGCCACCGCCGGAGGCAGATCCTTCTCCTACCTGGCGACCAAGACATGGAACTTCCTCCCAATCGACCTTCGGCTGACCCAGGACCACCTCGCCTTCAGGAGACAACTCAAGAACTGGCTGTTCGAGCAGTAGCGGACCCCTTCCCCCAAGCGCCTTGAGACCCTTCCGGGTGAGTAGTGCGCTATACAAGTTTTTTTGATTGATTAATTGAATGATAGTGGGTCTGCAGGTCCCAGCAGAAGCAAGGTGGCAACTGTTTGGAGTAACTGGGAAGACAGCATGGCCTAAACACACCAAGGTCTGGCTAATGTTAGCAGCTGGGGTAGCAAAGAGGAACCTTGGTAGGGCCGGTAGGTCACAGACCCCCCCCCAAAAGATCAGAGCCTGGATACATGATCTAGATTGGTGCCAACAAGCGGAGATAGTAGTTTACCAGAGCAGGGAATGCCCAAATAGATGGGAGAAGATTTGGGGTGCTTGGTGGAAATACAGAACTTAGGGGGAAGGGTTAGAGGGGGTGGGTCGACACAGGGGATGGTTATTAAGGTCCCACAGTTGCTGATTGGAATTGTATTGTTCTCTCCACCACCGCCAGATTAATATATATGTATGTATTGTTGTGATGGTATATGTTGCAGCGGTTTAATAAAAAGAACCATAAAAAATGTTGGGAACTGCCAGAGGCTTGTGAAATCACTTGACTAAAGAACATCACACCCTCACCCTTAAGGCTCTTTGGTTTTCCCTGGATTTAACTTCTCTGCGGAGCACAAACAACCTCTGGCAAAAATCAATGGGGTACCCTTTTTATAGGGGCCTGCACACCACATATAAGGATTTCTTTGTTGCCATGTCTGGGAAGTCTGACAGGTTCCTCATGGCTTAGGAGAGTCGGACAGCTCCAAGTTCAGCTGTGAAAACTTACAAATGCAAAAAGAACAATTGATGGATGGAATGCTGAACAATGTCAAACATTCAACCCAGTACATAGATCTGCTCCTAAATTCCTCGTCTTTTTGCTCACCATGCCATTCCAGTTTGACCCAGCCTTATGCAAATCAGTCTTAACCCTGCTCCCCATGGGAGTAGTCCAGCCCTAACTGCCAGGCCAGGTCCCCCGTGGACTAGAAACAAGCATCCTGGGCCAAGGTTCAGTAAGAGGGTCAAAACTGATTTGCATATGGCTGGGTTCAAACTGGGGTGGTGTGGTGAGTAAAAAATGGATTAAAACCAGATCTATGACTTGAGGGAATTGTTTATTTGTTCAGAATTCGGTCCTTCGTCTGTTCGGGTTGCTCTTGAAGACCTACAATGCAGTCAAACTGAAAGGAGACATCAACATGAATATGTTTGAACTACCACATTAATATCCATGACTCCTAGCCATTTTACCCCCACAGTCCATCAACTACTCTAATTGAGAGGAAACCCCTGGTGACCCTGGATCTTGTCTCCTAGGGTGTTGGCACTGATTAGATGTGACTAGAGGCCTATAAAATAGAAACATTTGTGAAAATCAGATCTGACCCTTCTCAAATGCGACCAACTATTAAGTACTCAAATTCATTGAGGTATTACCACGTTGACACTTCTTATGCCAAGGCCCGAGGATCCTCTTCTGTGGCTGCCGGCAGCAATACAACAGTAAGTACTCTTACAATCGTATTACTTCTAATTCTGCCTTTATGACATCTGTGGCCTTTTTTGTGTGCCTTTCTCCTTTGATTATTCTCTCACGTACACTTACTATATCACCACTTCCTTTGATTTCAAAAAGGTAGGCAAAGATGAATTTAAAATAGAGCGCATATCTCGTTATGGCTGACCAGCTTGAGTCAGTGTTTAAATGCCTTTTTATTTATAACTCTTTTGCGAAATCTGATGAAAAGTAGCTTTGACCCTGATTACTAAGTCTGTGGCTGAATTCAGATCCCTCTGCATATAGGAGTTTGCAAAGAGATCGGAATTACGAGTTGTGTGATAAATATCACAGGGCACCTTTTTCTTGGTAGATCCAGGCAGTTCAAATCTGTTGAAATTCATTGGAGGAAAAGGCCTGGAAAGTAGTCCGAACATGTATAATTTGGTATGTTAAATAATGATTATGCCTGGTTGTAGGACAGAGGCATGCATGGTTAAACCACGCATGCCCCTACTATGTTGCCAAAACTACGAATGTATCCGAACGCATTCCTTTGCCATGCATGTCTTTACAATGCAATTTCGTGGTAAAGGCTTGACTGCTTTAGGAATGGCTGGTAAAGATCACACTCTATTCCACATGCCCTTGGCTCTAACAACTGCCCTGATACCCCAAGCCCTAAAAACTACCTTTACCCCACCCTGAGCCCTTAAAACTAACGCCACCCCTCCAAGCACTAAAAACTAACCTGACCCCCCAGCCCTAGAAACTACCCCGACCCCCTGATCCCTAAAAAGTACCCTGAGCTCACCTTAAGCCCTAAAAACGACCCCTGCCTTCCTGAGCCTTAAAAACACCCTGACCTCCTCCAAACCCCTAAAACTACCCAAACCCTTAAAAACTACCCCATCCCTCAAAAACCCAGGCCCAGCCCCACTTACCTCACTGCGTCCTCTTCCAATCATTCTTGTTCCTAGTCTCGCTCATTCCAGCATCTAGATCATGCATTGCCTTAACCACGTGGTTAAGGCAAGTGCGTTTTACCCTTGCTTCTAAATGACACATGTGGCTCTGCCGGCATTGTTCAGACCATTTTCCATTCTGGCTGTATGACAGAGGCACGCCTAGCTAAACCACGCATGCCTCTACCACACTGCCTAAACCACAAATACGTTTGAACAACTTATTCCTTTACCACACATGCCTTTACAGTGCAATTTTGTGCAAAAAGCATGACTGGTATAGGGATGTGTGGTAAAGATCACACCCTAAACCATTTTCCCTTAGTCCTAACAACTACCCCAACCCCCTTCTGAGTCATAAAAAGTACCCCAACCCCATCCTGAGCCCTTAAAACTAACCTGACACCCCTGAGCCCTAAAAACATCTCTGACCTTCACCTGAGCCCTAAAAACTACCCCAACCCGCCAAGCCCTAACAATTACCCTGAACTCCACCTGAGCCCTTAAAACTAACCTGATCCCCCAATGCCCTTAAAGCTACCCAGACACACCCCCCAGCCCTAAAAACTACCCCTTACCCCCTCACCCCTGAGCAATCAAAAGTACCCCAACCCCACCGTGAGGGCTAAAAACTACCCCAACACCCTGAGCCTTAAAAACGACCCGACCCCCCGAGCCCTAAAAACGACCCCAACCCTTAATATCTACCCCTATCCCACCCAAAACCAGCCCCAACCTCAATTACCTCATCGCATCCTCTCCTGATCCTTCCTGTTCCTGGGCCCACCCATTCCAACATCTAGACCTCCCATTGCCTTACCCACACATATGCGTGGTTAAGGCATATGCGCGGTTAAGGCAAGCTTGGTTACCCTTGTGTAGGAACGGCATGCGTGGCTCTACCCGCATTGTTCAGACCATTTCCCATTCTGTATGTTATGTCTCATTTCCGAATCGAAAACATGGAACAGGTGGTATTTATAACACCAAGTAAATACATCACCTTGGGATAACAGAATTTCCCAGGTGTGGAAAATATCCTAGCCTATTACCACAACTTGAATTCAAGGACTTAGAAATATAATGTTGTGGAAGTAATGTCTCTGCTTTCTCCTGTGTTAGCTTGCAGTTTTTCCCTAACCTTCCTAACCCCATTGAATGCATCTTGATAACCTGTCATAAAGAGATTATCTTATTTTCTATTACAAAGTACCCGGTTACTCAAAGAACGTTGTAATTTGATACGGGGCTCTCAGCTTTTTAGCAACAGATGACTCTGATCTGTGCATTTCCAAAGATTTCTGTCGACAGTGCCATATTTATTTTGTCAATTTTTACATCTTAAAGTTGACAGTTTCTATACTGAAAGGCAGTCGGCTTTGCCGAATAATACAAATTATTCAGTATGTCTAAGAATTCAAGCAATTGCTTGTCACTGCCTTCCAGCGTCTGCAAAGTATATCTGGAATATGTAAAGTTGTACCTGTTGGAGAAACTAATTAAGAGCTTCAAAGTGTTATAGCTCAAAATTAAATATGCCTCGTATTTCCCTATTAAACGATTTGAGTAGGAACCTTTTAAAATCTAAAGAAGTTATTTTGGAAAGTCTAACTTGTAGCACAATCAGTTTGTCCTTGTTCAGTGATAATGTCTTTTTACAGAGCGCCTCATAACCTTTGCCATTTCGTCCCTCCCTCGTTTGAATCCATAACAGCTGAGGACTTCCCGACTCCTCCAGACACCACTCCCACGCTATACTGCAGAAAAAACAAGCATTGGAAATGCAATAGGTCTCGGATTGATTTGAGTTAGAGCTAATGGCATTGTAAATGGCAATGTCTTTTAGCCATGTGTTATGGAGTGTATGCATGTGGTGTGTAGTGGAATTATGTGGGTTGGATTGGAATTCTAGCAATGGTGGCATGCTGTGCTCTAGATGAATATGTGTAAAAGTAAAGTGCACCATATTGCGATTGATACAATAGTTAATTGTGGATGCGTTAACAATTGATGTGTGCACTGATGGCTGGTGGTGTGTGTGCCTGTAGAAATTGTGCACTGATGGCTGTTGGTGTGTGTGCCTGGTGGAAGCGTGCACTGCCGGCTGGAGGTGTGTGTGCCTGGTGAAAGCCTGCACTGATGGCTGGTGTTGTGTGTGCATGGTGAAAGTGTGCACTGATGGCTGGTGGTGTGTGTGTGTTTGGTGAAAGCGTGCACTGACGTCTGGTGGTGTGTGCCTGGTGAAAGCCTGCACTGACGGCTGGTGGTGTTTGTGCCCGGTGAAAGCGTACACTGACGGCTGGTGGTGTTTGTGCCCGGTGAAAGCGTGCACTGACGGCTGGTGGTGTTTGTGCCTGGTGAAAGTGTGCACTGACGGCTGGTGGTGTGTGTGTGTGGTTGTGTGTGTGGTTGTGTGTGTGGTGGTGAGTGTGGGGTGGTGAGTGTGTGGTGGGGAGTGTGTGGTGGTGAGTGTGTGTGGTGTGTGTGTGTGATGTGTGTTGTGTGTGTGTGTGTTGTGTGTGGTGTGTGTGTGTGTGGTGTTGTGTGTGTGGTGTGTGTGTGGTGTGTGTGGTGTGTTGTGTGTGGTCTTATGTTTGTAGTGTCGTGTGTGTGGTGGAGTGTGTGTGTGTGAGTGGTGGTGTGTGTGTGTGTGTGTGGTATGTGTGTGTGGGGGGTGTGTCTGTGTGGTGTTGTGTGATCCTCTGTGAGACACCGAGGTCTGCCATCTGGAATGGAAGCTTTGGTCAGATAGGGGAGCATGGAAATGTTGCGCTTCTGTGAAAGAGCTGGCAGGTGATTGGGGTCCCCCTTAGGAGCCAAAGACTCTGAAAGCAGTACCCCTGTCTTTAACACCACCACACCAGTGTGCTTGAAGTAACATGTGCCAGGTTTTTACAATGCAGGGGCAGAGAGCAGAGGCAGGACAACGCAGGGGCAGAGAGAAGAGGCAGGACAACGCAGGGGCAGAGAGGAGAGGCAGGACACAACACAGAGGCAGAGAGGAGAGGCAGGTGACAACGCAAGGGAGGACAGGTGAGGCAGGACACAACGCAGGGGCAGAGAGGAGAGGCAGGACAACGCAGGGGCAGAGAGGAGAGGCAGGACACAACGCAGGGGCAGAGAGGAGAGGCAGGACACAACACAGGGGCAGAGCGGAGAGGCAGGACACAACGCAGGGGCAGAGAGGAGAGGCAGGACAACACAGGGTCAGAGAGGAGAGGCAGGACAATGCAGGGCCAGAGAGGAGATGCAGGACACAACGCAGGGGCAGAGAGGAGAGGAGAGGCATGTGAACGCAGGGGCAGAGAGGAGAGGAGAGGTAGGTGAACGCAGGGGCAGAGAGGAGAGGCAGGACAATGCAGGGGCAGAGAGGAGAGGCAGGGCAACACAGGGGCAGAGAGGAGAGGCAGACACAAAGCAGGGGCAGAGAGGAGATGCAAGACACAACGCAGGGGCCGAGAGGAGAGGCAGGACACAACGCAAGGGGGGACAGGTGAGGCAGGACACAACGCAAGGGGGGAAGAGGTGAGGCAGGACACAACGCAGGGGCAGAGAGGAGAGGCAGGACAACGCAGGGGCAGAGAGGAGAGGTAAGACAATGCAGGGGCAGAGAGGAGAGGCAAGAGACAACGCAGGGGCGGAGAGGAGAGGCAGGACACAACGCAAGGGGGAGAGGTGAAGCAGGACACAACGCAGGGACAGAGAGGAGAGACGGGACACAACGCAGGGGCAAAGAGGAGAGGCAGGACAATGCAGGGGCAGAGAGGAGAGGCAGGACAATGCAGGGGCAGAGAGGAGAGGCAAGACACAACGCAGGGGCAGAGAGGAGAGGCAAGACACAACGCAGGGGCAGAGAGGAGAGGCAGGACACAACGTAAGGGGGAGAGTTGAGGCAGGACACAACGAAGGGACTGAGAGGAGAGGCAGGTGACAAGGCAGGGGCAGAGAGGAGAGGCAGGACACAACGCAGGGGCAGGGAGGAGAGGCATCTGGAGGGGAGAGTTAACTAGGGGAAAGGGCAGGGACACGAGCTGCTTTGAAATGGGGCGGGGGCTAATGGGGACATTAGCAACATAAAAGGGAATTAAGAAGGTATAACTAAAAAAAATGGAGTGAAATTAGAGAAAAGGTCGAGAGAGGAAACATACGAGAAAGATAGAGGTGTGCTATTGGAATGAGAGGGGGTGCTTGAGGCGTGGAAAGGGAAGGAAGAACACGGAAACTGGAAAGAGAGTAGAAGAGCATTGGCAGGTGGAGAGGCAGTGACTCAGAAAGGTTCGTGCCTTTTACAGAGCAGGAGAGGGCAAGGAAAACTAGAAGGGAGAGCGGCACGCGGGGAAAGAACCCGATAGAGCTAAAATTGTGCATTCAGGAGAGCAGAGAAGGCCAAATAGGCAAATGAGGGGAGGGGACAGGGAGGAACAGGATGGGAATGGGCAGAGTAGGCCTATAATAGGGAGAAAAACATGCGCAGAAACACAAACGGCGGGGGAGGGACAGACAGGCAGAACATGAAAGAAAAGGTGAAGGTGGTGCGAGGCAGAAAATGTGGAATAGGGTGTATAGTCTCTTTTATCCTGGAGAAGATAGGGGTAGAAAAAGAGGAATAAGATACGGCTTGTGGTGAAGAGCAGGGCAGGAGGGAGACAGGGACGTGGAACTGGTGAGAGGAAAGGGGCAGTGTAGATCGCACAGAAGGTGGGGGAGGGAGGATAAGTGAAATCAGTGGTGAGGGAACGGGTTGCAGAGAAGGTGCTGAAGAGAGATAGAGGGAGAAGGGTGGTGGTGACCGGTGCGGGGGCTGGGGTGGGACAGGCGGTTAGGGAGGGGTAGGATTGAGGTAAGGGAAGCAGAGGGGTAGAAGGGTAGAGGGGGGCGAGAGGGTAGAAGGGCTGCAGCCCTGGAAGATACAGCGTGGATGAGATAAGAGCGAGAGACTGGGGGAGCGATACGGGAGGGAAGGGTGGATTGAGGCACAGCGAGCGGCGAGGCACGAGGGTACAGGGAGCCCGAATGGACACAAGGGGGCAGGATGGGGATGGGTGGAGACAGGTGAGGTATCAGGTTTGAGGCAAGTGGTTTAGAGAGGTGGAGGGCAGTGAGAAAGGCACCTGGTCCTAGGCTGCATATGAAACCTGTAAAAGTTGATTTGTTCTGATATTGTAACAGCTTACAAGCACTTCGTTTATTTTCATCAGCTGTGTTAGGTTTTCGTTAAATCCTTTGTAGTAGCTCACACAAAAAAAACACCTTCCTTTGTTTCGATTTCTCAAAACAGCTACATAATTAGATTGATTATTTCATGTGTCTCTGCTTGTGTTCACCGGAGAGAGCACGCCAGATAAATTAGTACTTAGCAGGCCTACAAAGGCAGATAATATGCCCTTGTGTTTTCTACGAAGCCGTGTTTGACATTTGGCGCTGGCTAGCAGACCTGACTTTGCTTTCAGAAATAACAGGTGGCACGCTGGAGTGTTCTGTCTCAAAAGAAGACGCATCGTGCAGGGCTGTTTGTATTGGTAGTATCTCAGCTTAAGTTCTGATGCTTCCTGTTATCTTTCGCAGCTAACAAAAGAGAGCGTTCTCCGAGTCATGAGTTTGAATCCCGCCAAAGCAGAAAAGCTGCGTAATATAAATTGAGAAATATTAGCAGGTGTGACATAGAGCGCTTAACAGCAGATATGCGTTATGTAATTATTATTTTGGAAGTTGTGTTTTAATTTGTGTATTAGAGCCCAGCGCAACGATTCTTACTTCACAAATGTTGATTCGTCCTAACAGCATGCACACTCTTCCTTAAGTCAATCTCAATTTATTTCAATAAGCTCCGGCATTCCGTATAAAGATCAATAGCTCTCCTCCTTTCAATGGAGTTGTTAAATTGCTGCTGTAACATTACCCTTCGCTCTCTAACGGATTGTCTTTTCACAATACTAAGAAGATCCTTAATAATCAATGAGGCTGCGCTCTGTTTTTTTTTTATTTATTTAGTCGATGTTATCTCGTAATTGGCTACCAGGGTGGATTGGCTGAGCCTGGTGTGTTTACAAAAAAGAACACAACACGTTACAGTCCTTGTAAACTAATTTACTGCATCCCTGTGAAGCCCGGTCATCTGCTAACCAGAAGTTAAAAGCAAGCGGCACTTCAACCGATCGCGAAAGCGATCGTATTGTAAAAAAAAAAATGCCCGCTAGTGGTGCGGGCGCGCCACTGCGGGCATATGTTTTGAATTATTCGGCTATCAAGCTGCGATAATTCAAAACATATGGCCTCTGCTGCGCGTAACAGACACCAATAGGCCATGGGCGGAGCTACGCAACCGCCCATGGCCTATTGCATGTTCTGTTACAAAACAGCACGCACGCGGAGGCCAATAAGAATGGACCTTGGAAATAACACGCACAATGCGTGGAATTTCCAAGGTCCATTTTCAATTCCCCTCGGAAAAGGACTCGCTGCGCGACACTGCTGCGCAGTGTACGGCAGGCCCGATCCCTAAAAACCCTCACTCCGCTCTTCCTGTCAGTAAGCAAGTTCCAACCAACCACGTTTTTAGTTGTACACATAGGGAGGGCGGATGGGATTATGGTTTCAAGCAAGGGAGTTGGACCCAGAGTAATGGCGTTGACAGTAAGTAATTTCAGGATTTTCTGAGGCTTCTAAGACCTGCATGTAGAAAGAGTACCCAATTTTAGGGTGATTTTGAAACGTAAGGAAAATGCACATGCCATGGTTAACGTATTGTTAGATCTAAGTGATTTTTTTTTCTCTCAAGTGGAATGGTTTTATTTAATTTGAGATTTCAAATGTTGTACATGATATTTATATTTACATAGTAGCAAACGCATGATAAAAACAACAATGGGTGGTGCAGTCAAAACATTGAATGTGGAGGGGCGGAGAGTGGTAGGTCATTTAACAGTGAAATGCATTTGAAGTACAGTTAAAAGATTTACATGTTTAGAAAGGGAGGCAAGTGATGGTGAAAACACCCAAGAACTCTTAGGGAGAATGGAAAATGGTCATTAGCTGATACAATGTTTGCGATTTGTAAGGTTGGTTTTGGGAGCATATGTGAACGCGACAAGAAAGATGCGGTTTGGTCCTGGCTAAAGTATATATTCAAGGGGCTTTGTGATATTGGACTTTACCGGCACAGCACAAGTCCTCAGCCATGTTTTATGTGCCTGCAGTGTGTACAGGGATTTACTTAACCCAATATTTCTCTGAGTTAGTGCTTTAATTTCTGACAGCACAGCTTATAAACAGAAGTGGCAAACCTTGTCTTTTGATTCTGAGCTTTACTACCTGAAAATAATGCACTAACTCAGGAAAATATCAGGTTAAATTAATTTACTTGGCGCAATATAGGCTCATAAAACAGGTGCTCGGTTCTGCCCTGCACCAGAAACGACCATTATAATATGGCCTCAGAGGTGCAACTTGAAACATCGATGAAGCATAGGATGAGGTGACATTAGAGCAGGATAATTTTTTGGTTAGGAAAGCACAAAATGTTAGACAAACTGTGACGTGGGGACTGGAAAAGGTATGAGAGTGCTTTGGCTTGCTTGTACACTTGAGCCAGAATGAAAGCTAGCTTGTTTGATATCTGTAGGTTGAAGTATGTGTTTGTATGGAAAATTTGAGTAGTGTCCTTCAAAGGAAATTGATGATTTTGTCATGGGGGAACAAAACGCATGTACAGTGTAATCATAATTCGAAAGACTCAAGAGAAACGTGATTACATGGTACTCTTTTAGTAGACTGGGTTATGGATCTTCCAGGTGTGTTAGAAATAGTGGGTCTCTAGTTGGCAGTGGCTTGCACCTTGATCAAGTAGGGACCCTTCCTTCTAGGAGGGGTAAGGGAATTACACACCTAAGAATCCCTTGGTCATCCCCAGGTTAGCTTAGCACAAGCAGTCAGGCTTATCTCAGAGGCAGTGTGTAAAGTATGTGTACATAACACACACATTAACACTATGAAGACCCCACACTGCTGCACATGAACATGTCAAAAGCTGTTAAATGAGGGAGGTAGGTATTGCGGGTGCACGACTTACAGTTAACACAACTAACTATAACGAAGGAATTTCTATGGTTTTGTACGAGTGAAATGTCCAGCTTACCATAACACTCTTAAAACGTATGGTTTTTTCAGTGAATGTCAAAGGTTTTTTCAATGCTAATTCCTAACTATAACGTCTCTGAAACTTTTTTATTTTTTCAGTAAATTTCAAAGGTTTTTTAAATGCTAATTTCTAACTATAACGTCTCTGAAAACGATGTTTTTTTCAGTGAATTTCAAACATTTTTTAAATGCTATTTTTCAAGTGCAATAGTAGTTATATCTATTTTTTGGACTGAATTTCTACAGTTTTTTAACTGCTTGATTATAAAAAAATTATTTATTAAACAACATTATATATTTTTCTGAAAATTGCAAAAAAAATTAAATACATTTTAAATTGAAATATTTTTACTTATTTTGTTTTTTCTGTATTTTACTATATTTATATAATTTTCTTTTTACAAAACTTTTTGGGGAGTTGTGCACCCAAAGCGTACCTACTGCAGCAGTTCAACGTTTTCTAGTTGCCATTTTGGAAAAGTCATGAAGGATCCGCGTATGGTGAGCGAGGAGTGTGTGTTTTTTTTCAGTTACATCATATAGATGCAATGTTACGTGGTGTGCATGACCGGTATGCATCTGGTCTGCGACTCCTGCTCCTGCGCATTCGCGACACATGCTTATTACGGTATGTGATGCTTGCGTGGTGGCGGGCCCCACGTGATGTCATATACATGCTGTGGCACGCTGGTTGCGCAACTCCGGTGAAATTTTTTATTTTCTAAAATGATCTGTACTTGTCTTTAATGTACATATTTGGGCAAAAGATTATCTACGGTAATCTTAACAATAATATATATTTCTACTTGTAATAAACTTATATTATTTTCTAAATATATTTTCGCGAAGTCGCATCGGGTGTGCGCTTCGTGAGCACACGGTGCGCGGATCCCATGTGACAAAAAAAAAAAGATTTGATTGGTTCATAACATTTCCCACTGTAACTGTTGAAGGACCCCACGCATTTTAATTATTCTGTTTGGAGCAGTTGATGAGAGACATCTCTTCTTCTTCTAGAGCTGGATTTGGAATTTGTTTGTTTTTAAAAAAAATTGCATTGGAGAAATGGAATCTGATTCGCAAGCTCCTCATCATTCTTCAGATGATGATATCTTGGAGGAAGATCCATCCAAGCAGAGGCCTGAATCAGTAGTATGGAAATTTTTCACCTTTCCTGCCGGAGAAAAAAAGATCAACTCAAGAAAAGTAAAATGCTTGCTGTGTGATAGGGTTCTGTCGCGAGGCAGTGACAAGAAATACTCCTGCGGAACAGCGAGTATGTATAAACATCTGCGGACCATTCACCCGAAGAATATGGCACGAGAAGAAATGAGGCGTTCAGCAATAAATCCACCACCAGGCATTGCTAGCAGCTCCGGAGCGTCCACTTCAGCACCACCAGTAGACATTCGCCCAGAATTTGCTTTTGCTTAAGTGCAATACCATCATCTGTTATGATGAACAGTCAGTGGATGCTATTTGTACAGCTCAACGGAACCACAAATGCAATTTTTGTCATGTTTTTTGTTTTTGGAATGATGTTGAATTCCAAAAGCTAACTGTTTACTTAGTTCCTTTTTTGTTACATTTTTAAAAAACACCAACTAAAGCACAACATTGTTAAAAAACTACAAAAAAATAGAAAACAAAAAACAGAAGAAAAAAAATGAAGTTAAGAACAACCTTATCTGCTTTAAAAAAAGAACTATAACTGCATGGTAATGTCTGAAAGTTTGGTTGAATGTATGTGTAGAGCATGATTGACTGAAGGAATGCATTAGTAGTGTATGGTGAATTTATAGGGGCAGATCTATGAGCAAGTGCTGCAGTGTGACACTGCAAGTCCTTTAGCTGCACCGCACTGTGGCACTTCTGAAGCACAGGGATGTGACATTTTACATAAATATGTCGCAATTCTGTGCTCCCTTTGCACTAGCGCACAGACTGCAGCCATGCAGTGATGCAGGCATCCTTGCACCATTGTGCAAGGATATCTGTGTTGTGGGGAGATTGTTTTTGTGCAGGAAGGGACTACTTCCTGCACAAAAACAATCACTAAAGGCATTTTCCTCCTTCAATGTGTGCTGTGGAATGCAGCATGCATTGAAAGAGGAAAAAACGAGGAGAAATGAAAACATTTCTCCTTGTTGTGCCTCGCTACACCACTTCTAGAGTGGCGCACCATTCACACGTATTTACAGATTTATACTTTCTCGTAAGTCTTGAGATGTGTTATTCCATGGTTGTTGTGTGGGAACAGGCACAGCAACACCCATGGAACGCCCCTTCAACTCAAAGTGCTGTGTTTGAATGGGTCGTATTTTCAAGGAGAGGAAAAGCCACACAGGGTGACTTTTCCTCTCCTTGTAAATATGGAGGCGTCCCCAGCGCCATCACTACTTTACAAAAGGTGACGTACTGGTGGTGCAGGGGGCTTGTAAATCTGCCCCATAAGTGCTTAGGTGTTGGCAGAGTGATACAATAAGAACATAGTGCTGGATGGCTGATTGACGAACTGCATGAGACTGACAGGAGGTATCCTAGGCTGCATGAGTACTACTTCAGTATTTACTGGAGAGTACCAATTGTATGTACCTGTTTAGAGGTTTGTAGGGATTGTGCACCGAATAGTGTATGTGTACTTGTGTTGGTGCCTTGGCCATTCTATAAGAACATCACTAGTAATTAGAATGATAACAGTGCTGCAAACAGAGTGTTCAGTTAATTTATAAGTGCTTGGATATTGCCCCAATGCCTGAGTCATTCTGCAAGTGCATAGACAGTGAATGGGTAGTTGACAGCAGGATAAATTTATAAGCACTTATGTTTCAGCAGAGTGATTCGATAAGGACATGTTTCTGTCAGGATGATTGTAGGAGTGGACACAGACTCACAGTGTGATTCCAGACAAGAATGACTATGACCTGAACTTTTTCAGGACTGACTCAGTAGTCTGTAAGGGGTTAAGGGACCGCATACATTGTGCACATTTGACTTACCACTGCTTGTCTCAATGCCTGAGTCATTCTGCAAGTGAATAGACAGTGACTGGGTTCCTAGAGGGCTAGTAGTTGACAGCAGGATAAGTTTATAAGCGCGTATGTTTCAACAGAGTGATTAAATAAGGGAATGCTTTAGTCAGGATGATTGTAGGAGTGGACACAGACTCACAGTGTGATTTCAGACAAGCATGACTATTACCTGGACTTTTGCAGGACTGACTCAGTAGTCTGCAGGGGTTTAAGGGGCCGCATACATTGTGCACATTTGACTGTACCACTGCTTGTCTCAATGCCTGAGTCATTCTGCAAGTGCATAGATAGTGACTGAGTTCCTAGAGTGCCTGTAGTTGACAGCAGGATACATTTATAAGCGCTTATGTTTCAGCAGATTGATTAGATAAGGACATGCTTCTGTAAGGATGATTGCAGGAGTTGACACAGACTCACAGTGTGATTCCAGATAAGCATGACTATTATCTGGACTTTTGCAGGACTGACTCAGTAGTCGGCAAGGGGTTAAGGGACCGCATACATTGTGCACATTTGGCTGTAACACTGCTTGTCTCCATTCTTGAGTCAGTCTGGAAGTGCATAGACAGTGAATAGGTTCCTAGAGTGCTAGTAGTTGACAGCAGGATAAGTTTATAAGGACTTATGTTTCAACAGAGGGATTAGAGAAGGAAATGCTTTAGACAGGATGATTGTAGGAGTGGACACAGACTCACAGTGTGATTCCAGAAAAGCATGACTATTACCTGGACTTTTGCAGGACTGACTCAGTAGTCTGCAAGGGGTTAAGGGACCGCATATATTGTGTACATTTGACTGTACCACTGCTTGCCCCAATGCCTGAGCCATTCTGCAAGTGCATAGACAGTGGGTGGGTTCCTAGAGTGCTAGTAGTTGACAGCAGGATACGTTTATAAGCAGTTATGTTTCAGCAGAGTGATTAGATAAGGACATGCTTCTGTCAGGATGATTGTAGGAGTGGACAGAACTGCTTTAGAGCCATAAAACAGGCCAGCAGACCTGCTTTAGAGCCAGAGAACCAGGTCATCAGAGCCATTGTAGAGCCAGAGTCCCAGGTCAGCAGAGCTGCTGTAGAGGCAGAGATCCAGGTCAGCAGAGCTGCTTTAAAGCAATATAACCAGGTCAGCAGAGCTGTTGTAAAGCCCAAGAAACCAGGTCAGCAGAGCTGCTTTAGAGCCAGAGAACCAGGTCAGCAGAGCCGTTGTAGAGCCAGAGAACTAGTTTAGCAGAGCTGCTCTAGAGCCTAAGAAGCAGGTCAGCAGAACTGCTCTAGAACCAGAGACCCCGGTCAGCAGAGCTGCTCTAGAACCAGAGACCCAGTTCAGCAGAGCTGCTCTAGAGGCCGAGAACCAGGTCAGCTGAGCTGCTCTAGAGCCAGAGAAACCAGGTCAACAGAGCTGCTTTAGAGGGAGAGAACCAGGTCAACAGAACTGCTTTAGAGCCAGAGAACCAGGTCAGCAGAGCTCTTTAGAGGGAGAGAACCAGGTCAGCAGAGCTGCTCTAAAGCCCAAGAAACCAGGTCAGCAGAGCTGCTTTAGAGCCAGAGAACCAGGTCAGCAGAGCCGTTGTAGAGCCAGAGAACTAGTTCAGCAGAGCTGCTCTAGAGCCTAAGAAGCAGGTCAGCAGAGCAGCTCTAGAACCAGAGACCCAGGTCAGCAGAGCTGCTCTAGAGCCAGAGACCCAGTTCAGCAGAGTTCATCTAGAGGCCGCGAACCAGGTCAGCTGAGCTGCTCTAGAGCCAGAGAAACCAGGTCAACAGAGCTGCTTTAGAGGGAGAGAACCAGGTCAACAGAACTGCTTTAGAGCCAGAGAACGAGGTCAGCAGAGCTCTTTAGAGGGAGAGAACCAGGTCAGCAGAGCTGATTTAGAGTGAGAGAACCATGTCAGCAGAGCTGCTTCAGAGCCAGAGAACCAGGTCAGCAGAGCTGCTCTAGAACCAGAGACCCAGTTCAACAGAGCTGCTCTAGAGACCAAGAACCAGGTCAGCTGAGCTGCTCTAGAGCCAGAGAAACCAGGTCAACAGAGCTGCTTTAGAGGGAGAGAACCAGGTCAACAGAACTGCTTTAGAGCCAGAGAACCAGGTGAGCAGAGCTCTTTAGAGGGAGAGAACCAGGTCAGCAGAGCTGCTCTAGAGTCTGAGAACCAGGTCAGCAGAGCCGTTGTAGAGCCAGAGAACTAGTTCAGCAGAGCTGCTCTAGAGCCTAAGAAGCAGGTCAGCAGAGCAGCTCTAGAACCAGAGACCCAGGTCAGCAGAGCTGCTCTAGAGCCAGAGACCCAGTTCAGCAGAGCTCATCTAGAGGCCGAGAACCAGGTCAGCTGAGCTGCTCTAGAGCCAGAGAAACCAGGTCAACAGAGCTGCTTTAGAGGGAGAGAACCAGGTCAACAGAACTGCTTTAGAGCCAGAGAACCAGGTCAGCAGAGCTCTTTAGAGGGATTGAACCAGGTCAGCAGAGCTGATTTAGAGTGAGAGAACCATGTCAGCAGAGCTGCTTGAGAGCCAGAGAACAGGTCAGCAGAGCTGCTCTAGAACTAGAGACCCAGTTCAGCAGAGCTGCTCTAGAGGCCGAGAACCAGGTCAGCTGAGCTGCTCTAGAGCCAGAGAAACCAGGTCAACAGAGCTGCTTTAGAGGGAGAGAACCAGGTCAACAGAACTGCTTTAGAGCCAGAGAACCAGGTCAGCAGAGCTCTTTAGAGGGAGAGAACCAGGTCAGCAGAGCTGCTCTAAAGCCCAAGAAACCAGGTCAGCTGAGCTGCTCTAGAGCCAGAGAAACCAGGTCAACAGAGCTGCTTTAGAGGGAGAGAACCAGGTCAACAGAACTGCTTTAGAGCCAGAGAACCAGGTGAGCAGAGCTCTTTAGAGGGAGAGAACCAGGTCAGCAGAGCTGCTCTAGAGTCTGAGAACCAGGTCAGCAGAGCCGTTGTAGAGCCAGAGAACTAGTTCAGCAGAGCTGCTCTAGAGCCTAAGAAGCAGGTCAGCAGAGCTGCTCTAGAACCAGAGACCCAGGTCAGCAGAGCTGCTCTAAAACCAGAGACCCAGTTCAGCAGAGCTGCTTTAGAGGCCGAGAACCAGGTCAGCTGAGCTGCTCTAGAGCCAGAGAAACCAGTTCAACAGAGCTGCTTTAGAGGGAGAGAACCAGGTCAACAGAACTGCTTTAGAGCCAGAGAACGAGGTCAACAGAGCTCTTTAGAGGGAGAGAACCAGGTCAGCAGAGC
This sequence comes from Lissotriton helveticus, assembly GCF_964261635.1. Lineage (NCBI taxonomy): Eukaryota > Metazoa > Chordata > Amphibia > Caudata > Salamandridae > Lissotriton > Lissotriton helveticus. The sequence goes on along the minus strand of NC_136061.1, from coordinate 504,523,191 downwards.
TGATTTAGAGTGAGAGAACCATGTCAGCAGAGCTGCTTGAGAGCCAGAGAACCAGAACAGCAGAGCTGCTCTAGAGTCAGAGGACAAGGTCAGCAGAGTTGGTTTAGAGCCATAGAACCAGGTCGGCAAAGCTGCTTTAGAGCCAGAAAACCAGGTCAGCAGAGCTGCTCTAGAGCCTAAGAACCAGGTCAGCAGAGCTGCTCTAGAGCCAGAGAACCAGGTCAGCAGAGCTCCTGTAGACCAGGGAAACCAGGTCAGTAGAGCTGCTTTAGATTGAGAGTACCAGGTCAGCAGAGCTGCTTTAGAGCCAAGGGACCAGGTCAGCAGAGCTGCTCTAGAGCCTGAGAACTAGGTCAACAGAACTGCTTTAGAGCCATAGAACTGGGTCAGCAGATCTGCTTTAGAGCCAGAGAACCAGGTCAGCAGAGCTGTTGTAGAGTCATAGAACCAGGTCAGCAGAGCTGCTCTAGTGCCTAAGAACTAGGTCAGCAAAGCTGCTCTAGAGCCAGAGAACCAGGTCAGCAGAGCTGCTGTAGAGCCAGAGAAACCAGGTCAGCAGAGATGCTTTAGAGGGAGAGTACCAGATCAGCATAGCTGCTTTAGAGCCAGAGAACCAGGAGAGCAGAGCTGCTTTAGAGTCAAAGTATCAGGTCAGCAGAGTTGATTTAGAGCCAGAGAACCAGGTCAGCAGAGCTGCTCTAGAGCCAGAGAACCAAGTCAGCAGAGCACTTTTAGAGCCATAGAGCCAGGTCAGCAGAGCTGCTTTAGAGCCAGAGACCCAGGTCAGCAGAGCTGCTCTGGACCCAGAGGACCAGGTCAGCAGAGCTGCTCTAGAGCCTATGAACCAGGTCAGCAGAGCTGCTCTAGCGCCAGAGAACCATGTCAGCAGAGCTGCTCTAGAGGGAGAGAAGCAGGTCAGCAGAGCTGTTGTAGAGCCAGAGGACCAGGTCAGCAGAGCTGTTGTAGAGCCAGAGAATCAGATCAGCAAAAATGCTCTATAGCCTTAGAACTAGGTCAGCAGAGCTGCTCTAGAGCCATAGAACCAGGTCAGGAGACCTGCTGTAAAGCCAGAGAAACCAAGTCAGCAGAGCTGCTTTAGAGGTAGAGAACCAGGTCAGCAGAGCTGCTTTAGAGCCAAAGAACCAGGTCAGCAGAGCAGATTTAGTGCTAGAGAACCAGGTCAGCAGAGCTGCTCTAGCTGACACTGACTGACTGACACTAACTGACTGACACTGACTGACTGACACTGACTGACATTGATTGACTGACACTAACTGACTGACACTGAATTGACTGACACTGGCTGACTGACACTGACTCACTGACTGATGCTGATTGACTGACACTGACTGACTGACACTGATTGACTGACACTGACTGACACTGATTGACTGACACTGACTGACACTGACTGACTCTGACACTGACTGACTGACTGACACTGACTGACAACTCTCTACTACTCTCTACTACTCCCTTTCTACTACTCACACTCTACTAATCCCTCTCTACTACTCAAACTCTACTACTCAGTCCCTACTATTCTCTACTTTTCTACTACCCTCTACTACTCACTCTATACTTCTCTCTACTATTCACTTTCTATTACTCATTCTCTACTACTCTCTCTCTACACTCACTCTCTACTACTTTCTACTATTCACTTTCTAGTACTCACTCTCAACTACTCTCTCTCTACTACTCACTCTCTACTACTTACTTGCTACTATTCGCTACTACTCACTCTCTATTACTCAGTATCTACTACTCTCTACTACTCTCTAATACTACTCACTCTCTACTACTCACTCTTTACTACTCTCTACTATTCACTCTACTACTCTCTACCACTCACTCTTTACTACTCTACTACTCACTCTCTGCTACACTCTCTCTACAACTCACTCTCTACTTTTCACTCTCTACTACTCACTCTCTACTACTCGCTCTCTACTACGCTCTACTACTTACTCTCCACTACTCACTCTATGCTACTCGCTCTCTACTACTCTCTACTACTCACTCTCTGCTACTCTACTACTCTCTCCACTACTCACTCTTTTACTCACTCTCTGCTACTCACTTTCTACTACTCTATTACTCTATACTACTCTCTCTACTACTCACTCTCTACTACTCTCTACTACTCACTCTACTACTCTCTACTACTCTCTACCACTCACTCTCTACTACTCTACTACTCACTCTCTAGTACTCTCTACTACTCACTCTCTACTACTCTCTCTCTACTACTCACTCTCTACTACTCACTTTCTACAACTCACTCTCTGCTACTTGCTCTCTAATACTCTCTACTACTCACTCTCCACTACTCACTCTCTACTACTTGCTCTCTACTACTCTCTACTACTCACTCTCTACTATTCACTCTCTACTACTCTCTGCTACTCACTCTCTACTACTCTCTACTACTCACTTTCTACTACTCACTCTCTACTACTCTCTACTACTCACTCTCTGCTATCCTCTCTACTACTCGCTACTACTCACTCTCTACTCTCTGTTACTCACTCCCTACTCTCTACCTCTCTGTACCTCTCTCTCTACTACTCTCTACCTCTCTACCTCTACCTCTCTACCTCTCTACCTCTCTACCTCTCTACCTCTACCTCTACACCTCTAGCCTCTCTACCTCTCTCTACACGCACACATATGCACACATAAATATGCATATATATGCATTTATATATATGTACGTGTAAATATATGTATACAAACATATATCTAATCTGCATATCTATATAAATACAAATATAAATGCATGCATACATATACATATATGCATACATATGCATGTTATGTTGAAAAACACGAATAAAAGCAAAGCTAAAAAGCCACCTAATTACAAACAGAATTGCTTTAACTTAAACGAGGGCGAGCCCTATTGCATTTTCAATGCTTGTTTACTTTGGTTCCATCAAGAGGGCATTCAGATGTGTCACACATTTGCCATAAATTCTGAATGTTAGCACTCTCGTTGCTCATTAGATCACTGTAGTAAGCTACTGCTCACCAGGGAAGTTTGCTGCTGGTATTCAAAGTGCATGTTTCAGTCTGCATGTTAGAATTTTTTAATGAAATAGAAGAAGATTTGAGAAGTCAAAATGTCCCCTAATTTTTCTTTCTGCGGCACTAATCATAATTTCTATGGCAAAATGAAGACCCTCATTTTGTTCCTTTGCAAATTAAATGTTTTTAGTGTTACCACTTTATTCTAATCAAGATGGCTTCAGGTGTTCCATATTTTTATCATAAGTAAGACTGTTAGCGCTCTAGTTGCCCTTTAGAACACTCTTGGGCATCCTGTCATTGGGCTATACTTGGGCCACATCTGGGTCATATTTTTTGCTACCTTTGGGGTCGTTTGTCTTTGGCGGCCATCTTGGGAGCCATATTTGTTATGAAGTTTCCTAATTTCCTTATTTACTACAGTCTCCTCAGTAGGAAATACTTTCAGTGTTTTATTTTGGTTCGAACAAGAAGCCATAAATTCTGAATGTTAGCACTCTAGTTGCTCATTAGATCACTGTAGTAAAACTACTGCTCACCATACTTTCTATGGCAAAATGAACCCCCTCATTTTGTTCCTTTTTAAATTAAATGTTTTAAGAGTTACCACTTTATTGCAATCAAGATGGCTTCAGGTGTGCTATACTTTTGTCATAATTAAGGTTGTTAGCACTCTAGTTGTTCTTTAAAACACTTTGGGAAGCTGCAGTAGAACACAAAGGAATCAACTGACAGTCTCTGCTGTTGTTGAATGTACATGTTTTACTGAGAATGTCAGACTTCATCTCACATGACTGAGAAAGATAATGTGAATTTACAGAAACTATGCTCTCAGTTTAGCTTATAGATCACCTTCCAAACCTCTGTGGGAAAAGCATGAGAAAATAGTTTGTTCTCAAACATGATTCATGATATCCCAGCAGAAGGCTTTTTCACATGGTAAAATCACCTTAGAACACACCACAATTCCTGAAATGAGTATGGTACCATCAACAAATGATTTATAATGTAACTAAAGTCTAAAAACCTTCTATTAACTGCAACGCTTTTTAATGAGGTGCTATCATGTATATTGGTCCAAAGATGGCTGCCAACACTTCTTGGATGAAGTGCTGACAGCCAATCAGATCTCACAATGAGATGTGTCGTTGGGTTCCGCCCAGATTTATATATATTTATTTCCTTTAATATCTAACAAAATACTGAACAGATTTACACCTTTTAACCAAAAGGTACGAGTGTGAACCAAGGCCTACCTCTTTGCCAAATTTGGTGTAATTCCGTTCAGCAGTTCAGGCTGTAGCTGCGATTAAAGGTTCCTATGGAAAATTGCATGGGGAAAACATGTTTTGGGACCCCTCTTTTTTCTCAGCCCCCACGTCACAAAACACCCCGGGACTTTCAGGATAGGAGCGGACCGGAGCTGGCCATAAGGTTTGAAGATTTCACGAAGATTCGTCTAACGGCGCCAAAGTTATTCCAAATAGATTGCTGTGGATTTCCTATGGAAAATAGGTTCTAACTATTACTACCTACCGGCGACCGCCAGTAGGTAATATATTACATTATATTATATTATAAAATATTATATTATATTATATTATAGTATATTATATTATATTATATTATATTATATTATATTATATTATATTATATTATAGCCCCAGTGCATTCCTCCAGTCCACCTTCTTGCATTCACTGTTGGAAAACTGATGATGCATTACCTTTGCCTCTCATCTTCATGACTTGATGTCACCTGAGAGCACCCAGTTGTCCATCAGTAAGTATTAGTTATAGCTGTGTGGTACGCTACCCTCTACACCATCAGTCACCAGCCACCACTAAGAAGGAACACTGCAACAACCAATGGAAATCAGGAGATGTGTTTTTATTATGCATCTGCCATTTTATGATGTATTGTGTTGAGATTTGTTTTGTTGTGTTGTGCTGTGTTGTGTTATTAGGATTTATAAAGGGCAAGCTTATCACCAGTAGGGTATCCAGGTGCTGGAACAGGTGTGAAGGTCGCCCGCTAAGTCTTAGTTAAAGAGGTAGGGCTTCAGCTTCTTGTGGAGTTCAAGAAGCGAGGAGGAGGCCCTCAAGTGTAACAGGGAGGTCATTCCATGTTTTTGATGTGAGCTATGAAAAATCTATGCCTTGTGTTCTGCTTTTGCAGATGCTGGGTGTGTGTGAGAGAAAATAGAAGAGTGTATGTGTCTGGTGAGCTGGTGGAAGTGGAGGCGGCATTAGAGGTATTCTAGTTCAATGCTGTGCAGAGCATGTATGTGTAAGGACTTTGAATTAGCAGTGTTTGTGTATCGGCAGCCAGTGGATATCTCTGAGGTGAGGTGTGATGTGGGTGCACTAAAGGAGGTCCTTGAGGGGTCTGGCAGCGGTGTTATGGATTAATTGAAGACAATTGAGGAGGTGGTTGGGGATTCTGGCATAGATTGTGTTGCAGTAGTGCAGTCTGCTTGTTTTTAGGGCTTAAATGATGGTACGTCAGTTGCTCTTGGGAAAACATCTGTAGGCTTATTTTGAGGATGCATAACATATGGAAGCAGGAGGAGCTAATTGCGTTCACCTGTATTTCCATGTTGAGTTTGCATACTGCAAAGCTCTTTCCTATCCTGAGCCTAGCCACTACCTCCTTCCAGTTTGTACTTTAGCAGAAATGAATTTTCTGCCACTTTTCCAAGACATGCAGTTGATGCAGGGGGCTCTCCACATGAACTAACTACTGGTGGACCTAAAAAGACCAAACAGGGTAGATGACACAGGAAAAACGAGGTTCTTCTTATACAGAATGTCACAGGCCAACCAACAAAGAAGTAGTCTCATTCTGCAATACGAAACAAAAAGAAAACAGGAAAAAAACTCAGAGTAGAAAATCCAAGATAAAGACCAGCATACACCAACACAATGTAAAGGGAGAGTCATTTACTAAAGTAAGCATAATGCACATTTAAGTCGTAGAAGCCGGTTACCTTCATTAGACTCATCAGGTTGATTGATTTTCAAAGGGAAACGTGTTAAAGAAAAAATGCACTCTGCCTATCATTGGCCTACTACTGTTAACATGTATTATTTTCACTGCGTCTCTTTCTGGCCTAGATAAATGGGATTTTGTGGGTTAATTAGCATTTTTTATAAGTTCTACCTGTAACAATTTCAACAAAGAGTGCACCACATCCACCTCAGAAAGTGTGAGATCTGTTGAAAATAAATAACAGCACAATCATTCTCACAACTTAGGGAAAGAGGAATAGGATATCAATCATTGGATGTGTAGGTGGAATTGGGCAGGCTTGGCACATCTGTCATGGAGGGACGGTGATGGTTAATTTCACCTACTCAGACTTTAGCAGCCAATAGCCTGACAAATTAGTTATAGTTATCTAGGCTGAAGTCCAGAATGACAACGATCGACAAAGGTGAAAAATATTTATAAGAAATGTTAAGAAAAATAATGCTGTATGCAAGAAATGCAGCTGTATTCTTCTGACATTGTCAGTCTTGGAAGCAGGGCAGAACAGCATAGCAGGAGGTTCTACTTCTTTGCAGAAGGGAAGATCTGTAAAATGAGAAAAAGGAAATCGCAAGTTGAAGAGTCTAAGTAAACTTGGTGCATGAGGAGCCTGAGTACAGGGCATAAGCTGGCATATAATTAACTACGGGCCAATCTAGTAGCTCCGTTAGTACAAAGAGTGACTGATCACCCAAGCAACAATAAAGTTTAGCTATGACCATCATCATGCCCACCACAAGTGGACAACTACGTAGGACTTGCAAATTGAGCCTCAAGTCTGTATTGTTATAAATGACTCACCTCTTTGCATTTACAATCCACAAGTGTAGGCGTCTTTGAGTCTTCTTGCTTCCCATATGAATAGATAGGCATTAGTCCATCTTCTGCATGGTGTTGTCGAGACTTGCATATTGTATTTTTTCTTCGACAAAGAGACAGACCTGTTGAAAAAGAAAATAAAGATCTTGGCTGTTGGGTTACTCTGCCACAAAGGTGACGGATATACAATACACTGAAATATAAATCCCATTGTATCCTATGGGATTTAAATTTCGGTGGACAGGGTATCCATTACCATTATGATGGCGCAACCTGTCTGCCAAAAATGTAAATCAGGCCCTTAGTCTAGTCTAGATAAACTGAGAAGTTTCAGAAGAATCAAGAGATGCTGGGATGCAAATTACCAACATTTTAATAAACTAACACTCCAAGCATCCATCCTGAATCAAGTGATCATCTAAGCCTGGCACATCCTTCACATGAAAAATCATTGATGCAAGTGACTTGTTCCAAGTGCGGTGTCTATCTACTTCTCTATGCTTCTATTTTTTTCCAGCAGAAGCAACATATATTTACTGTGCTGTGCAGTTCTTTGAATCTTATAGCTGATAATAGGACTGGGAGTGAGACATTCAGTTCTTTCAGAAAATGGTCTGGGGTGTCTGCTGATTACTTAGATACCCAAGGTTGCTCACTGCAACGCTTATGGTTGACTCTAATCTAGAATTTGCTTGTCACCACTTAAACTACAACGTCCAGGCTAAATGGCTGTGTCCTCAACGAATATTTATCCATGCTGCACACAATGATCCATTTAAGTCTATTTACATTAGCCACATATTAAAAGTTTTTTCTTTGTTGTTTTTTGATTATTTTCAATAACAGACATTTATGTTGTATTATTGATTTTTTTTGGATCTGGAAAATTCAGTGAGATCGTCTGAAGGATGATTATCCTCTACATTTGTGGTATCAGAGAAACTTTCCTCATCCATAGTATTGTCATATGGAGGAATATAATTTCTTGGAATTTCAATATTTATTAATTTCAATCTTTGTCAGTTTCTCCACATTTTGAGGAGATAGACTGATCTGTGAAAATGTCCCCAGCTGCATCGAATAAATATTGGCTACATTACATGGCAGATACGTTATTTCCAGTCTGCTGTGTTCTGGCCACTGATCCTGCTTCCCATGCACCTCATTAGGTCTTGTTGCACATAGACCTCTAATAGTTCATCTAAATAGCTCTGTACCATCTTCGCAAATGTCACTGTTGTTGACACTGGTTGTTTCTGTGTTTCCTTCACCTGTGCACTTAACACTTGTTGTTTCTGTGTTGCCTGTACCTGCGTGCACTTGAGGTAAATCCTGCCATATCCATAAACCAACACATTGCAGATGTTGGAAGTGAAACTGCTGGCGCTGTAGGTTTAGTAGCAGGTGATGGGGTTACCACTGATGTGTGTTGCTGCTGCAGTTTTTAAATGTTTCTCAAATTTAGGCCAACACTGCACTCACTGGAGATTAAATGCAGCACTTCAGTTCTGCTATGACTTTGAATTTGAAAACTTTCATCTTTTAGGTCATATGCATTTCTGATGATCCAATTCTTGTAAATAGAGACATCCAACATTGAAAAAATATAACCTATATCACATTTGCCAATATTATTGACCATCACAAAATAGATCTGCCATTTGTCACTGAAAGCTAGGCTGAGCCGGGTTGCTCGGGTGCAGAGTGGGAAGGTCAGCTGGGCTATGTACGTCGTGGGCCTTGTGGTTGTCAGTCTTCATGGGTTAATGGTAAAAAAATCAGGAGAGCTGGGCAAATCTTGAAGTGGGTCTCTGCTTTGATGATGTCCTGCAAAGGCTGCATGGTCTCAGTGCAGGGAGGGTCTGGAGTGGACTCTCATGGGCTCCGTTTGCTGCAAGGGGTCTGGAAGCTCGGGTTTTGGTCCTGAGCAACTCTAGTTGGTACTGGTGTCCTCTCACTTGGTGGAGGGACAGATCGGAATGTTGAAAAAGGGTTCAGGCAGATCAGGTCGTTTACCCCTTTTCTAGGTTTGCCCGGCGTTAGCCGCTTCTCACCGAACTCACGATTACCCAAATAAAGAGGCAGGCGCTGGAGACTGGAAGGCAGGAAACACGAGTTTATTTCCGATGGAACAGAACACGTCAAATCAGACAACAGGGTATCTTCTCGAGGTGCTCTAACAAGTTTCTCTACGGCTCCGTCTTTTATACACAGGTTTATGGTGCACAAACATTCCTTATTGCAATAAAGACACTTTGAAGTACAAAAAGGGCATGTTTGGGACCCCAGCTCCAGGCCCATTCCCATACTGACCGCTCTGATGTTGTTTTCCCCTCCCAAATGTGACATGTGATTGTAATCTGCAACCGGACATTCCAACAGGGCACGAGGGCAGGAGGGGGTGGTCAGATCTAAGGTTGGGCAGGCGATGAGATCATGTTTCGCTATGCGGGGCCGGAGGGGTACATCCACGAGACCTAGTTTTATGATGTGGGACTGGGTCGAGAGGCCAGGTGTAGCCGGGCGGGGGGGCATCAGAAGAGAGGAAGGGCGTTCCTGGGAGGGATGCGGGGGTGTCGGTCAGGTCTAGGGGTGTGAAGGCCTTGATTAATCACCGCTCCTCTGATGTGAGGCGAGGTCCTACTGTAGGAAGCAATAAACTGCATCTGTTGGGCTAGGTGATGGCCTGGGATCAGGCCGGGCAATCGGGCAGGGAGGAAGAGGTTACCAAAAGGGCCCGTTCTATGAGCAGAATGAAAGAGCGAGGGGGTGGGGGTCCAGAGTGGTGACAAGGTCGTGTTTAGCGGTGCTTTTTATGGCCCGAACAGGAGAGATCGGGGGCTGTCGGGGCGCGGGGTGCCTGCGGGGCTGAAGAGAGAGAGAGAGAGAGAGAGATGATGGCTATCGGCAATGGGCAGGGAGGTCATGACACAAAGATGGCTACTATCTATGTTCGAGATGGAGCCTAAAAGGGAACAAGATGGCGGGGACACCGTTTCGTGACTTTCTTTACCTTCAACAGTGGCGAGGGTGAACACAAATGAACGCCGCTTATGTACATATACATTTGTCATTTTCCACAGTCGCCGCTTTTTACATAAGATAGATCATTTCCGTGTTTATCATACATATAGTCGTGTGTAGTCAATGAAATAGCGTTTGTCAATATTGGTAGACATATAACCGTGTGTAGTTGATGCGACATACGAGGTGGAATACATATAAATTTACATTTGTCGTACTTAAAAGTGACCGATGAAACATTTTACAGGCAAAAAGTGATTGAGGGAGGAATTTAGTCCAATACAAGCAATTAGTCAAGGGGTGTAGAAAGTTCCGAAAAAGGGTGGGGGGTCTTCGCCACAGTGTCTTTATTAGTAGCGAGTCATCACTGGTAGGTTCTGGTAGTTCGTTTTCTTCCGTTGGCGCTGTTGAGCACCGGCGGTGGAGCTATAGATCCAGCTCGGGTCCTTCTTTACACGTCGCAGGGTGTGATCTGTCCTTTGCTGTTAGGCCACAGTCCTGTTTCCTAGCTAATCTCTCTTAAGGGTGCCTTATGTTGGGCACCTGCATTTTCTGTCTCGGAGTCAAAATCCACGTGGAAAGGATAGAAGGGGTTTTGTCGGATAATCGGGGGAGGAGAGGGCGGAGTGGGACCGGATCTTTGAGACGGACCAGGGGAGCAAAAGGGTGATGCGCAGGCAGGTCCATCAATCGGGCTCAAAGGGGCGGGGACTTCTGGCACGCGTGGGTCAACAAGTAGAGGGCTTCAAGGCAGCCCTCCATTCCTTCGTTTTCTGCGTTTGAGAGTGGTGCATCGTCCCGCGTCCCGTTGCTCTGCGGCTCCATCTTAGGTCGAGGTCACACGCGCCTCACGATCTGTGGCCAGGCTGTGCGTCACGTCCAGCCCCTCTCCTCCGGTGGCTGTGTATCCTTGAATGGGTACAAAACAGGTTTTAGCGAACTGGCAAGAGAAGGCATTTATACATTTCAATTCCGTCCCAGATCTAGGTAGCTGGGGGTAAATTTCATCGGTCACGGTCAGAAGTTATCACTGTGGAGTATGTATATAGGCGTGTCTACTGAGTTTGAACTAGGTCTATTTGGCGTTCATTCATGTCGCATGTGGCTTTCTGACCCTAGCCCTGGCAGTCTTTTATCATCATGAGAGAGGGGTAGAGGCTAACACTCTTTTCTCGGGGAGCAACAGTTAAGCAGGGTCATCAGTTATACCTCGAGTTTACGGAGCTGGGGTCAAGCGGGAGGAACGGGGACGTTTTGGACATCCGTACTTGGGTGCGGAGGGGTGGGGCAATCTGGGCCTAGGAGATTGTGTTTCTAACGAGCTGAGAGCAGAAGGCCACTGACGTATAGTCCTCCTATAAAAAGGGCCAGATTAGGGGGACATCAGTCGTCTTACCTGTCCTTTCCTTATAGCCAATTCGAGTTCTGTCATTTTTGCAGAAAAGGAGAGGTAGTAACATGGCAAATTACAATTGTTTAGTTTCTGGCAATTTTGTCGATCACCTTTGTGTTCGAAAAACCAATTAGGCTCGTGCCGGCGGGGCACAACATTACCACACAGAGGAAGAGGGAGCAGGGGTCGTTCGCATTTTAAATGAACTATTCGGTACACGTACAACATGAAGGGAAAGGACGAGAGAGAGAAACGTGTACAATAATAGGCCATTTTGATGCGCACAAAACACAAAACAGTAGGGGTCATATTATACAGAAACACAGACTGAGGGACAACGTAAATCCATATACCACGTACACATGAATTCAGGCGAGGGGGGGGTACATGCATTTACATACAGAATTCAAGACAAAACATAGAACAGTACTTGGCCAAAGACATTTCCTCCTGCATGCTGCGCATCCTTAGTTTCCTATTTAATTCGCCTGGCTGTCCTTTGCTGTTCGTTTCTGTTGCAAATACTTATACTTTCGTCAATTGTTCGGGAACTATCCTGGTCGGGCTAGTACTTACGGTGGGATCTTCGAATCATTTTTTTTTTCTTCTTTTTTTCTCCTAGCGGACGGGTATCCAGGCCAAGGCAACGGAGGGTGTTAGATGGGGGGACAATGGGCAACTTCGAGTTTCATGGCGTAAGAATCTACTCGTAGGTGCGCGTCATTCTTGGTCGCATTAGTAGAGAGATAGTCGTTTCTAAGTAAGGGTGCATTATATCTATGTCTGTTCATCGTGTATAGGTGCTAGGTTCAGACCCCCTTTTTCCCCATTCCATCGGCCGTCCAATCATCACTCAAGTCGTACAAAAACATCTCTCTTATCAGGTCAACGCGTGCAATGTATATCCAGTCGGGTTACACACATTCGGTCATACACACATGCATTCATATCACCCAAATCCGCGTTGCTTAGGTCTTCTCCACACTTTAGTCGATGTTCTGATGTGACCTGCAGAAAGAAGGGGAAGAAGAAGGGGTGGGGGCGGCGTTTAAAGACACATTCGCGCGCATAAACTCAAAAGGCTTTTTACTTACTACGTATTTCGACCTGTCTCCGCGGGGTGCAGTCCCTTCCATCTCGGCGTTTTAAGCTCCGAGGGACTGGTGGTGCGGGAGGCATAATCATTTATGGACTGCACATTGCATAGATCGCCCACGTGTGGTATTGCGGATCTTGTGTGGGGCGGGGGGGTCGAAACAAAACGGCAATCAGGGTAAAGTGGGTGAACTCGTGTTCTTCTTCGAGGAGTCGGGGTGGTCTACAGTGGTACCGGGTCTGGTTTAGGGGCATCTGAAACAATTTTCCCTGTGATGTGTGGCATACAAAGTAAAACAGAACATCGGGACCTTTATCGATTGCCTTAGGTTGCACAAAAGTAAAAAAACACACGCAACAACTTGGATCGTTCACATTTTCAATATTCCTAGGTACTTTGCTTTTTAACCTTTCAGTAATCGACTTGCTTTATTTCGCCTGTATTTTATGTAGGTCGGAAACAAGGGCTATGTATTCAAAACTTACCAATCCAAAAGCTACGACTGTATTTGTTGTCACAAAATCTTTATTTAAAAAAATGTTGACGTACAAATGCAGGCCTACAACCACGTGGGCCAGCCACGGAGCAGCCTGGAACTGTACATGAGGGCATATTTATCTGCGGAAAACATAACCGAGTCGGTGGTTGTTTTATTTCATCAAGGTACGATAAGTGCAATAAAATCATATCGAAAATTCATTGTGGGTAAGTACCATCAGTGTCAAAAAGATTTGAACTTTCAATAATACTGTAATCAATGATGCGTCAGAACTTAATATCAAATTCACTGTTCGAATGTTCGAGCAATACTCATCCCCTCCCGCCATGTGCTTCAAAACTGCATACATATCTCACGATATCAAGTCTGAGCATCCGGAACACAACGGGGAATTGTGAGTTTCGTTTGTACCGGCGCCATTTTGGGTGGGGTCAGGCGGGTCCAAGTATAGTCAAACTGTCTCTACCAACTCGTGGTTGGGCCAGAACTTCTTTTCGGCAGTCCAGAAGTTTCGTTAAGGGGCAACAGAAGGGACCGGTGACATGAACCATCAATCAAAGAAAAGGGAGGGGCAACAATCTTTCCTACCGGGTCGTACTGATGTTCCACCGGGACTGATCAAATCGGTAGTCTGCAGTATCTTGGGTCATTCAAAACTGAGGCTGGCGACGTCTCGTGGTTACGTCTTGGTCGTTCTGCGGGTCATCATGGCAGTCATTTCCCATCGGGGGGCGGTCGGGGCCCGCGGAGGTCGAGGGCCCTCCGCAACTCTCGTAGAATCTTCAAAGCTGAGGAGAACGTTTCTGAACGGAGGACTCGTTTTTCTAGCTGGCCAGCGACCAGGCCATCCTTGCACGTCAGGTTCGTTCCTGCAAGGTCGACCGCCATTTTTAGGAGTTCTGCAGCTACCGGCAGTCACTGGGTCAAATGAGCAGACGGACTCCAGCCTGTTGGGTGAGGCGTCGTAGCACCGCCACAGTGGACGAGACCCTGCTGGGTGTGTGGAGCGTCCCTATACTGCAAGAGTGGAGGAACCCTTTGCCGGGTGCGTGGAGCGTCCCTGCACCGCAAGAGTGGACGAACCCTTTGCCGGGTGCGTGGAGCGTTGGGGGTGCAGCTGAGGGGCCTCCACCTGGGGAGGTGGGAGAGGCTCGTCCGCGCCGCCTCTCCCTCCCAGTGCACCCCACGGCGTCTCGCTGACATTTGTTATGGCCGGGCCAGGCGATGAAGAAGAGGGGGGGGTCGGAGGCATATGCAAGACATTCCCCCCCCGTGGCCTGCAAGGCGCCGGGAGAAGAAGGGAATGGGAGGGCCAGTTCATTCCGGGTCGGGCCCATGCCTTCGGCGGCCGGCCGTTCTTTGCCACGGCCCCATGAACGGGTCCCTTGGTTCATCCCGGGGACAGGCCTTGGCGCGTGGTGTCGCCTCCGGACTATTCGTGTAATGGTTCTCCACCCCAGGCCGCCGCCGACGGCTTTTGTAGACTTTCTGATGCCCAAAAACCTACTAGAAAGTAGCCCAAAGTAGCCCGACATTGCTACTTTGGGGAAGGAGGGACAGGAACGGCGTCAAGCAGACGGCGAAATGCATTGTGGGTTTGTTGTTGCAGCCGTTTGCCGTGTAAATAGTTGTTTAATATATTTTTGTTCAAAATAAAAACGTTTTAACCTGTTACTTTGCTATAGTGTTGTATATTTCTAATATTTGCCTAGGGTTTGTCGTTAGTTGGGCGGGGTGGTCGGTGGAGCCGAGCTGTCTCGCAGTCATCATGGCGTTGAGTTCGGCTTTCCTCACTAGTTTCATACTTCCTGAGGGGTTGTTCCTAATGTTTCCATTTCAGTAAAAAGAGATCTCATCAGTGGCCTACTGACTTTACTCGATTCCTTTTGTTTTTCCTAATGATTCTTATGTTCTTTTATTTGCTAGCACGATACCGCGGCTAATCCGCATTTTCTTTATATATGTCCTTTTTATTAGGGGTGTCCTCCGGTGGAGCCAGATGGTCTACCTTTAATAAATGGTCCGGGCTGAACCAACTACTGAGCAATGGGGGGGAGATAGGCATGACGGGTTACAACGGGGACAAAAGTCAGCACTACCTATCCTTCACTACTTTGCGGAGACTAGGTAGAATATTTCTATTCTACAGTATTCGCAAATAGGGAATACCCAAAGAGAGAACCAATTCCAAACAGTCAAGTTCGGACAAACAATCAATCAATCAAATGAGGAATAAAATAGGCGCGACGGGTTACAACGGGGGCAAAAGCCTGCGCTACCTACCCTTCACTATCTGCAAAGAGAGAGATCTTCCTGTTCCTCTCTGTTTGTAGGCAGAGAAGATCCTTTCCAAGAACCAATTCCGAACGATCAAGGTCCGGTCAAACAATCAATCAGTGGGGGATAAAAATAGGCACGACGGATTACAACGGGGGCAAAAGCCTGCGTTACCTATCCTTCACTATCTGCAAAGACTAAACAGAGTATGGCGGCCCTGTGCTTTTTTGCAAATAGAGAATGATCCAAAAAGAACCAATTCCAAAACAATAAATGCTTGGATAACAATCAATCAAATGGAGAGGGAAGTAGGCGCGACGGGTTACAACGGGGGCAAAAGCCTGCGCTACCCACCCTTCACTATCTGCAAAGGGAGAATACTCCTATCCTTCCCCGTTTGTAGACAGAGAATCTCTAGGACAAAACAATCAAAATGCGTAATACTAGTATTTTCCAATGACCATCAAACAATCATTTCGCAATTTGTCGTGTTTCCACGACCTTACCCGGACCGTATGGACGGTTTCTCGTCTTCCGTTTCCAGCGCCCGATCGTCCTCTATTCTCCGTAATTGCTGTGGCACTTCTGATGGTTCCCAGTCAGGACCGTAGATCACTCGAGAGAGGTCTGTTCGGAACCGGTGAAGTTCGGATGATCGGCTGCCAGACAAGGGTCTATCGGGCAAGAGCTCTTCCCGATCGTTGCAGTCGTTCACTCTGTCGTTGGGACCTCTCTCACTGGATCCACGTGTCGCTGATGGGCCCCACGCTGGGCGCCAATTGCTGAAAAAGGGTTCAGGCAGATCAGGTCGTTTACCCCTTTTCTAGGTTTGCCCGGCGTTAGCCGCTTATCACCCAACTCACGATTACCCAAATAAAGAGGCAGGCGCTGGAGACTGGAAGGCAGGAAACAGGAGTTTATATCCGACGGAACAAAACACGTCAAATCAGACAACAGGGTATCTTCTCGAGGTGCTCTAACAAGTTTCTCTACGGCTCCGTCTTTTATACACAGGTTTATGGTGCACAAACATTCCTTATTGCAATAAAGACACTTTGAAGTACAAAAAGGGCATGTTTGGGACCCCAGCTCCAGGCCCATTCCCATACGGACCGCTCTGATGTTGTTTTCCCCTCCCAAATGTGACATGTGATTGTAATCTGCAGCCGGACATTCCAACAGGGCACGAGGGCAGAAGGGGGTGGTCAGATCTAAGGTTGGGCAGGCGATGAGATCATGTTTCGCTATGCGGGGCCGGAGGGGTACATCCACGAGACCTAGTTTTATGATGTGGGACTGGGTCGAGAGGCCAGGTGTAGCCGGGCGGGGGGGCATCAGAAGAGAGGAAGGGCATTCCTGGGAGGGATGCGGGGGTGTCGGTCAGGTCTAGGGGTGTGAAGGCCTTGATTAATCACCGCTCCTCTGATGTGAGGCGAGGTCCTACTGTAGGAAGCAATAAACTGCATCTGTTGGGCTAGGTGATGGCCTGGGATCAGGCCGGGCAATCGGGCAGGGAGGAAGAGGTTACCAAAAGGGCCCGTTCTATGAGCAGAATGAAAGAGCGAGGGGGCGGGGGTCCAGAGTGGTGACAAGGTCGTGTTTAGCGGTGCTTTTTATGGCCCGAACAGGAGAGACCGGGGGCTGTCGGGGCGCGGGGTGCCTGCGGGGCTGGAGAGAGAGAGAGAGAGAGAGAGAGAGATGATGGCTATCGGCAATGGGCAGGGAGGTCATGACACAAAGATGGCTACTATCTATGTTCAAGATGGAGCCTAAAAGGGAACAAGATGGCGGGGCCACCGTTTCGTGACTTTCTTTACCTTCAACAGTGGCGAGGGTGAACACAAATGAACGCCGCTTATGTACATATACATTTGTCATTTTCCACAGGAACTTCAGGAGTAAATGGTGCTCTTCCTGGCAGGCTGCTGCATCAGGCTCGGTGGGGAGTGCAATTCGGTAAAGTGGTGCCTGCGGACTGCAAGGGAATAGATCACCTACTCCAAGGGAGATTGCTGCCAATGTGTGAAGAGCTGGAAGTCTCCTGGGGTTCTAGGAAGCTGGGCAGCTGCAGCACAATGTTAAGGGGAGTGACGGTTAGTAGCCAAAGGACCACTTACCTTTAGAGTGTCTACAATTTTTATATGACCACTTCCTTTGGGAAGTGGGCATAACCCTGACACAGAGTGCCTAATTCCAGCAGAAATAAGATGGTGGATTTCTAAAAGTTGTGTCCCCATCAGGTAGCCCACCTTAGAGGTGGAACTAGCCTGAGAGGGGGACAGGTCTCCTGACTAGCTAATTTTCTCACCTGTCCTGATGACGAACAGACCCCCCAGAGCGGGGAAACCTTGGGTTTCATATTGAAGGTGGCAGAGGCCTTTTAAGCCTCCTTCCTTGATATGCTAATCACTTAGCCATCCATACTTGGAGGAGTTGACAACACCTCCGGTCGGCGGAGGCATTGTTTCTTCCCTCAGAGGGCGTGGGCTTTGACCACAGACAGGTCAGTAACCTGTCTGTTGTGGCAAGTTGGTCTGCACCAGTCAGACAGCACACTATTAGTTGGTATGTTTTCAGGAGGAACCTCTAAGGTGCCCTCTAGGTGCATGTATTAATAAATCCATCATTGGAATCAGTTTATGTTCATTAATAAGAGATGTTTGATACCAAAAATCTCTAGTTTCTATTAAACCATCTTATAGCTGGGGAACTTGTAATTACCAATGCCGAGGGCATGTATCTAAAATGACTTCCCTGTTCACATGCAATATCTGAGAATTAACTTAGACATCACAAGGGTATATGTGCTCATGCAGATATGTCCTCACGTGTATTATAGTGTACCCTGCCTTAGCGCTGTAAGGCCTGCTGTAGGGGTGACTTACCTATTCTGAATGCAGTGTCTGCAGGAAAGGCACACAGGATGTGTGCCATTACATGTCTTAACTTTTCTCTGAATTCATGGCACATAGCCTGCAAGGGAAAGTTGTATGTTGATGCTGAGGGTGACATAATACACGCTGCAACCCTTAGGGACCCTCTTTAGCCTCCTTGACCTAGGGAACCATTTACTAGTGACTTAAAATGGGTGTAAAAGGTCTTGCCAATTGGTGGAATAATTGTACAGTTTTAGGGAAAAAGATCTCACCCTAAGGACCTGAATAGCAGGAATCCAGTGCACTTCTGTCAAAATTGCATCAGATACCAAGCAAAATGGGGGTGGGAGATGACATTGTCAAAAAGGGCCCCCTTCCTACAACCCAGCCCTCTCGTTTACTGCCAGACTTCCCTTGATTTGGTCAGATCACCAGGCCATCAAGTTCAACTTACAAATCACCAACACATTACCCCATAATAACACAACGCACATTCAACTAACCCGAGCCTGGCACAAACTGGAACCATCACAGCTCAACAAGGTCTCGGCCAACGCTCTTCCTGATGTATTGGAGGACCTAGACAACACTACTACTAATTGCACCAATTGGTTATGCTCCATGGTGGACCAATTGGTGCCCTTAAAATCATTTAAATACCACAGCAGTAATTTAACAGCTTTGTGGATTTCCGGAAAACTCAGCCGGTAAGAACTACTATGCTTGAAACAAGAACACATCTGTTGTGAAAAATATGATCCTAGTGAAAGACAAAATTATAAACAATGTATTTTAGTATATAAAAATATGATTCAGGAAGAAAAATCTTCTTTTTAAAAAAAATATATCATAAACACAGATAGAACTCTTTTCCAAACATTTATCTCTGTAACCAATCACAACAATACCAACCAGTTCATCAGCAATCAATCCGTCTGTGACGAATTGTCTGAATTTTTCCAAAGATAGCTTCAGTCTACAATGTGTTTGTATCAAATGAAGATAACAATCGAAATGCTACTGAAGCTCTTTCGGTCCCCCAATAATCAATACGTTAACCAATTTTTCCCCTCTCACATCTGAACAAGTCAGCAGACTACTTGACGTGTTAAAATCCAGCTCACCACTCGATCCATGTTCCCCAGCCACACTACAGATGGCTTCAAAGACTGTAGTGCCCCTTGTTACGAAGATCTTCAATGAGATGTTTAAGGTGGGATACTGCATCAACCCTGCCCTTTTAAAAAAAGCACACTCAACCGCTTTGAAACCAACAGCTATTGTCTAATCTTTTGCCTCCAATTTCCAGCCATAGTGCTGGAAAAGGCAATAAACAGGGAAATGATCTCTTTTATGGAGAACAGTCTTCTCCTAGACTATACCCAGTTTGGTTTTATAATCTGACATAGTACAGAGAATGCCCTAATTGTGGTCACTGATGATATTAGAGCATGTATCGATCAGGGAGGGAAGACAGCCCTGATCTTTCTTGACTTATCTGCATCTTTCAATACCATTAACCACATTGTCTTCCTTAACGGCCTAAACAGCATAGGAATAAAAGACACTTCATGGGCCATATTCAGATAATTTCTCTTTGACAGAGAACAATTAGTATTCAGTAACAGCTTTTTCTCTATCCATTTCTCCTTGCCTTGTGGTGTCCCACAGAGGTCATCACTAAGGGCCTTATTACGAGTTTGGCGGTCTGTGAACCGCTGTATCCGGAGTCGGGGTCTAACCGCTGTATTACGAGTTGGGCAGACTGCTATTGCTAAGACTGTAGCTGAACTGCCGACACCGCCAGCACACTGCAGACTGCTGGTGTCGCGGTCGGGGAAAGCAGCTGTCATAGGGCGATATAGAGGACTTTAACCACCGTCCATATTACAAGTTGGCTTTCCGATGAGCCAATCCCGATAGTGTGACTGCCAGCATTAAGTTGGCTGAAACAAAGGATTTGGGGTGTGTACTCACCCCTTTCTATTCTTTCCATCTGAGTTCGATGTGAATCTCTTCAGGTCCCCCCTTCACAACAGCATCTCCACAACAGCATCTTCACCCCAAGGATTACGACGATGTTTGCGGTGATATACAGGTGAGTACTTTTTGTGTCATATACCCATTGCCTGCACTGCCCTTATATGGGCCATGCAATGGGTAAATATTATATTTCCACATGTATCATGCATATGTGCGCATTCAACACATATGTAGTCAAAATGTTCACACAGGCATCGATACATGTGGAAAAATAAGCACCACCACTGCAAGATCTCTGCAGCCACACCATCGCCACCGTAGCATACTCGTAATATGGCTGTCTGAAGATCGCCAACGTTGTTGTATACTGGCATCTGCGGACACAGCGTTTGGGCGGTCAGACCTCCATACTCATAATCAGGCCTCAAGTCTGACACTTTTTAATATCTACCTTACACCCCTTTCAAACCTGCTCAGAGCTTTCAATTTCTCCATGATGTCATATGCCACACAAATCATTCTTTCAATTTCAAGTGATGTAAAGGTTGCAGCAGACAGATTTTGAAATGGAATGGGGAAAGTGTGAAGGTGGAAGAAGGAAAATTGCCTGAAACTAAACTCAAGTAAAACTGATGTTCCCCTTTTTGGCAATGACCTTATTTTCTGGTCCCCCACCTGGAGGCCACGGTACCTGGGTGCACTGCCAACTCCTGTCAGAAAGGTGAGAAACCTATGGGTTATATTTGAGGACAAACTTGCTATCAGAGCACAGGCGAATGCGCTTACCTTATCCTCCTTCAACACCTTAGGAACGGTAAAAGCAATTCTTCCATTTATCCCCATTGGACTCAAGAAAACAGTGATTGTTACTATGGTCCTATAAAAAATCAACTACTGTAAATCCCTGTACCTCAACATACAACAAATACTGCTACGAAAGCTGCAGACTCTGCAGAATGCAACTGCTCGGTAATACTAGGGATTCCAAAGTTCCAGTCCGCCTCCCATGCACCACACAAACTTCACTGTCTGTACACCAAAAAATGTATCCATTTAAAGCCCTCTGTATCACCCATAAGGCCCTATGTGGCTCAAGCCCTGAATATTTTAGAAAGAACCTTCGGTGTTACACCCCTGTCAGAGCACTGCGTTCTGGTTCAGCAATCCCCAAATTCAAACTGACAAACTGGGGAGGCAAAGTTTCATCTGTGGCGTTGTTAAACTCTGAAACATCCTCCCTCTCCATTTAAGTTTATTTTATTATACACTGTTACTAAACACCATTGCACAGTTGTAGGCTGTCAAGATAAAAATCATTATGGCACTGTCTTAATAGCATTAATACACA
This sequence comes from Lissotriton helveticus, assembly GCF_964261635.1. Lineage (NCBI taxonomy): Eukaryota > Metazoa > Chordata > Amphibia > Caudata > Salamandridae > Lissotriton > Lissotriton helveticus. Next base: position 504,501,818 of record NC_136061.1, on the reverse strand, counting down.
TGTGAAAAGTGCTATGCGGTGCATACAAACAAATGTACAAAAATAGCTGATAAGACCATTCGATGGATGCCGTTAAAATGTTACAATAAAAACAAGAACCCTTAAAAAGTTATTCTGTGGTATCTGTTGTGATAATGAATTGATGTAGCCAGTGGTGTGCAGCTATTGTATAAGACAATAATGCCATTCAGCCTCAGCGTGGATTGCAAAAAGTGCTGACAATATCAGGAGGAGAACCCTGATGGCTTAGCGGCACAACAGGGTTTGCAATCTTGGTGGCTGTTTTTTGAGTTGTTATCATTGAGTCTTAAGGGGCAGCTTCTGACTGGCATCTCGGTCTCTATATTGTGTGCTTAATGCTGGGGTGATTTATCCACTCCTATGATGTTAAGTCAATTTTTTCCTACATTTTCCAGGCATGAGATCTGGCTGAGAACAGGGACTTGTCTTCCAGCAGTGAGAGTTGTTTTACTGACTCCCAGGCCAATTATTTAAAGGATATGTGTTGTAGCTGGGTGTTCCAGAGATTAGTGAGTCTTGTGATTTTGAGAGATTCTTGTAGGTAGTGTCTGCCTGGAGAAGTGTCCCTATTCTGGGGTTCTTGCCATAAAGCTGATTTAGAGTGTTTGTGGCAGAGAGCCTTCTCTTATTCCAGCAGATGATGTAGGCACTATGCCTGGCCAGTGACTGTTTCACTAAGCCGAACTCCAGCCTTATCTGAGCTGGTTAAGTGTATTTTGGGAGGCTGAACATGGTTCTATATGCCCTTATCAGGGAGCTGTCCAATTGCTTAGCATGTCTCCACCACATTGCTTCACTGCCATAAGTTAGCGTGGGGAGTCGTTTGGCCTTTGCTACTTTCAGGAGGGGGCATAATGAGGGCCTCTTCAGTTTTGTGGACAGGTTTTTCAAAGTTATAGCTATGACCAGGCATCGCCTTTTGATGTCTTCTTTCTGGCGCATAAAGGACCCTTCATTATCGATGATGACGCCTAGATATTTAGTCAGTGGTGGGTTCAATGAGAACACCTCCCCGATGCCACCTCTTCTTCCGCCTTCTTTTACTGTTTATGTTTATTGTCAAAGTCATAGTTTTCTTGAAATACATTTTCAGACTTTTCTCCGCAGCGTTTTTCTGCATTTCATCAAGCAGATGTTGGAGACCGACATGTGTGTGGCTCAGCATACCACGTCGTCAGCATACACAAGGTTTGTCAGTGGTTTAGCGCTGAGCCTGGATGTTGAGAGTTTGAGGGAGATCGGCCATGAAGAGATTAAACAGAGTGCGTGCCAGCACGGAAGATTGCTTCAAGCCTTTGGTTGTAGAGACTTTTCTAGAAAGGTGCGTTCCCCCACCCAGTTTCACCTGGAACCAGGTGTCAGTGTGTAGAAGTAGCAGCATGTCTAGGATGACTTGAGGAATTCCCCAGTGCTCCAGCTTCCCCCAAAGTTTCCCCCTCTCAATATTATCGAATGCCACATGGAAGTCAATGAGGCATAGGTGTAGTTGCAGGTTAGCTGTTGTGGTTGAATCGATATGAAGAGAGAGTGCCAGAATATTTGTGGTCGTACCAGTCTTTTGCAGAAGCCAGTCTGGTGTGGGGGGATGATTTTGTTGGCCTCTGCCCAGGCTGTGAGTTCCTCCAAGATGGTGCCCACAAAGTACTTTGCTCATTATCAATCAAGGCCACTAGGTGGTAGTTGCTAGACTGGGCCTTATCGCCCCTCTTATAGATCGGCGAGATGGTTGAGCCTTTCCATGATTTGGGCATTCTGCCTTGCCAACAGATTTCCAAAAAAAGGGATTGCAGGAAGTTTGCCCAGTCGGCTGGTTTGTGTTTAAACAAGCCTGGTAGGATTGCATTCAGGCCTGTAGCACCCTCTCGTCTTCCTTTTGCAATTTGCTTCTTAATTGCCAAAGGGGGTGGATGACCTGGCTTGTACCCTGATGATTTTGCTGAATTTGGCATGTTCGACCCCAGCAGCACCTTGGGGCCTGCTCCTGGGCGATTGCATTGCAGCCATCCATTTGGGTCCATTTGACAGGTGTCCCCGGTGCCATTGTTAAAATGCTCGAATAGGAATTTAAGCCATATTTCCTGAGATGTGAGACGAGATTCTCTTGTGTTGTGGGCAGATTATGGCATTTACCTTTTTCCAAAAATGAGCGCTGTCGTTGTTGTTAACATCATGGAGCAGCTTTACCCAGATTTCATCTTCTTGCTCTTTCTTGACTTCCCAGTTCAGTTTCTTCAGAAGCTTCCGTCGATCTTGCAAGAGTTTGCAGGCGCTGAAGTCCCCTGAGTGCCTCCCTCAACTTTAAAATCAGAGACCAACCTGTTTAGGTTCAGGAAAGGCCTGAAAACTTGTCTTTTTACCAACTAATCCTTCAACAGTTTCTTGTTAAACTTTTTTCCTTTATACTCATATTAAACTGTAAACTATTAATCTCAGAAGCTTTGCTCAAAGGCAGTCGGACTTAACTTAGAGGTAATTTGTAAACTGCTTATGCATCACACAACCAGTAATACAGTGAAAATACAGTAGAAGAAAACTCCCACACCATTTTGGTGGTCACAGTGGGCTGTCATCGTAGTGCAAAGTGCAGGACTTGCATTGCAGTATATCTTGCACGGTTGCTGTCAGCATGAAAAGCAGGCCTCACTGGAAGAGTCTGTTGGTAATCGCCATGGGCGGCTGAGTCTTGGCATGAACGGGGCTGGTCACAGTTGCGAACTGACCTAACGTCATGATTTTGACCTTTTCTTCAGAAGGAGTACACTCTGATGCCAACCAAAGTTCTAGGACCTGAAGGACATCCCTTGGGAATAAGGACTCTCTTTAGGTAAAGGCCAGCAGCAGGGCTCATTCAGGCCCAATTGGTGCTATTAATTTAAACAGTTTATCGAGGCTTCTGGAAGCTTTTTGTGTCCCTGTAACTCACACAAGAGGCTAGCCAACTAGCTAATGAAGACATTCTGATGGTCCGGTTCAAAGGCGCAGCTCCAGCCTTCCTTCGTCAGATAGCAGGCAACAAGGCAATCCTTCTAACAGCAGGGTATTAGGGCGGTCTTTCTTCTGAATCTTCCACAGATCCAGGAGTGACCTCACTTGGGGTCTGAGAGTGCCATTGTTTTATCCTCAGTGCCAGCCTTTTTGTGGGAGGCATCACCTAGCCCCCTACTAAACTAGGTCTATCCAGTTTCCCATCCTTCCTGGGTTGGGCTCCTTAGTGTCTGTGGTGACAAATGCAAGGGCAGGCCTGGTGTCAGATTAATTGTGTGCGTTGCAAGCAACACCCTTTTGAAATTTAATCAGGGCTGGGTATTACTGCGCCCTAGCCATCCTGCCACACCTAAGCTCATTTTGTCCACGTGACTGGAAGTCATCAACAACCCATCACATTAGAGACAGTCACATTCATATAACCCTGATTACTGGCACAAAGGCACTGTTAATTTGGGCACAGAATTACTAACTTTCTAAAAGAGTTGTTTCTTGAAATGTGACTTAACATCTGACGTTACCATTAAAGAGGATTTTAAATTACAAAGCAAAAGAGCCCAAGAAGTATGTTTCTACCTGCTTCCAATCTTGAGCTTTTACTCTAACATAGCGCCAAGACGCCTCGGCAGTAGTGCGCTTTATAAGTAAGTACAGTCAGTCAGTCAGTCAGTCAATCTGAAGTTAGCGCTGTCCTAAATGTCACAAGGTAACCCAGCCTATGCGAAACATATTGTTACAACAATGAAGAATGATGTTAGGAGTTTGTCACTGCCAGGACATGTTAAACTTAAACCTACATGTCCTACTTTTTAAATGCCATGCACCCTGCCCAAGAAGCCTTTAGGACCTACCTTAGGGGTGACTTATAAATGTTAAAAAGAAAGGTTTACGCCTGGCAAAAGGTTTATTTTGCCAGGCCGACATGGCAGTTCGAAGCTGCACTACATGCTGCAGTGGCATGTTTTAAATTCAAACTTTAGTGGGTGGCACAATGAGTGCTGCAGGCTCACTAGTAGCATTTAATTTACAGACCCTGTGTAAATGTAGTACCATGTTCTATGGACTTGGAAGTAAATCAGCTGTGTCAATTAGGTGTAGGTCAATTTTATCATGTTTTAGGGAGTGAACACATTCACTTTAGCATTGGTTAGCAGTAGTAAAGTGCAGACAGTCAAAAAGCCACACAAATAAGTTCAGCAAAGTAAGGGAGTGGAGGCAAATATTTGGGATGACACTTCAGAGAGACAAGTCTAGCCATTTTCAACAATGGCATTCCTTGGCTCATGGGACTGTCCTCCTTGCTGACTTCACATGTCAAAATCTCAAAATGTGCAAGCATTTGGATCAGGCACTTCACTAGTCCCCCTCTCCTTTTGTTGTACATAAACATTGATAGAGCCATATTGCTCAAACGGGGTTGCTACATGTAAAAGTTCCAATGGATCACCCAACCTTATTGAGGGTTTTTACAGGGACTGAACGATTCTCAACTACTTCTGGAGTTAGAAAGGATTACTGAAATGAGTGCCAATCCAGTGACAGGTTAAAACCATTTGTAAACCTTAGTATTAAATTCTTCTTAGATATTGGCAGCAGTATTTGATTTGTTCTTAGAGAGCATAGCAACTGTTAAATGCTGCTGAATGCCTCACAAATCATCCTAAATGGTTCAGTGAGTGGCTAACCTTTGCTTATAAGCCTTTAAAGAAATCCAATGTGACAGGTTGCACATGTAGTATATTGCCTGATGATTGTCTGTCATGAAGTGGATAGATAGAACAGCGCCCTCCTTCATTGTTTCACCAACCAATTGTAGCACTTGACGATGCAGCACAAGTACAGCAACAGTGGAAAAACAAGTCCGTCTTTGAACCTTTCATTTTAGAAAGAGGGTCTCCACAAATTCGAGACACCATTCTCCTTCCGCCAAGTTAAAATGCAGGAGATTAATAATTTACATTTTGGCCACCTTCTCCTAGTGTAAATGGGCATATTTATGGATTAGACGGTAGAATGACTCCTTGATAAACACCAACTTGCTTATGAGTTTTTGGGACTGTTTTCTTTGTACGGATCCTCCACAAGTGAACTACGGGAAGAAGGTACGCTGCTTGGATGCTTTGTGGTGACTGTATCACTCTTTTCCTTGTTCAATACCTTGGTCGCAATAGATAATGAATGCACACTATGAACAAAAATCACAGTACAACTTCTTCTCCTCTGTCTTGAGCAGCTATCTTTTTTAAATGCTCCTCCAACACAATTTCATTTTAATTTTTCAGATGAGTCAAATGTTCACAAGCCCTGGGCAGAATTTCAATTATGCCCGACCGATCGGAGTAATTTTAGGAATTCCGTGTTGCTGTTTGATGTGGAATTACTGCTAATAACGCAATTACACCCACTCACATATTTATGAGCATTTTGGGGGGACCAAAGTCTAGCGCAAGAGCACATTTAGTGAGCGCTAGTGGTTGCTCCAGCTTGCATTTAGAGCTGTTTTTCTGCAAAATGTACCCTTGCGTCTGTTCTGGACTTGAGGGTGCATTTTGCACTAAGAAAATAGCACTTAATGCTGGAAGTATGTTTAGGTGAAATCCTACCCAAGTGCATGTTTAGAGAGTCACTGCTTGCTATTCAGGTTCTTTTGCATTTAATACTATATCTTAACGCAAAATGCATCCTCAAATCCATTATGAATGTGAGGGGAAATTTTTGCAGTAAGGAAATAGTAAAAAAAGCAGAATTTTGGGGTATTTATGCATGAGTTACACGTACCCCTAATGTTCACCTTGCTTTCCCAAAACCACTGATTTGCGACAGTGATCATTATGAGAGGTGCTCCTGATGCAGCCTAAGGGCAATGTCGGATGGACCAGAGTCCATCCGACATTGTTCTGGAAGTGGGACCGACTGACCTCCTGCCGGGGGTCCCAAACCAGCAATTAGGATGCCACCAGACACTGTTCAGTCGAAATCCTATTCTTGCAATGGGAGCATGCATTCTGAATCGAATGCATGCTCTCATTGCAAAGAGCAGTGGTGCAGTTCATCCCTGCACCCTGCGGCAGGCACCTCAAGGTGACTGCCTCCGGGTGCATGGATCAACAGAGGGGCACCATAAGTGCCCCCTAGGCCAACATCAGGAGACCTTGCACCCATGGGGGCCTTGCTGGGGGATCCTCAAAGTGGGATTCCAACAGCCTTTCTGTGTTGGAAAGGCAGGCACAGAAAGGCTGTGGGAATCAGCCATCGTAATTCCTCGGGCTGAAAGAGCCGCCCTTGGGATTACTGAAAGCATTCCAACTGGAAGACGGGCTCTCCGAGCCCATTGGAAGCCAGGCGGAATGCCCAGTTGCATTCCTTGCCAACCGACTGCATTCTAATGGGTCGGTCGGAAAGGAATCCAACTGCCTGATCAGGATGAGGTCAGAACAGCTCTGACCTCAGGCCCTAAGTGTAAAGAAATCTAAAATTGTGCAGGAAAGATTTTTTTAAGCCAGTGACTCATGAACTTGTCAAAGTGGAACTAGGCAGCTGTGCTTGAAATTCTGTGGGGCAGGCTGTGACTGCAGTAGTAGTGGTAGTGATTGCTACAGGTTTTTGACTTCTTGAAACAGGGATACAGGTAGTGTTGGAGGCATTACTTGACTTAGAGCCGGTTGAATATATGTGATCTCCGCTTCTTCTGTGGCACTCTCCACACAAATAATCACTGATTCATTATTTTCCTCATTTCCACGGTTTTCAGAAACCTTACTCTTCCCTTGTCCCTTGTGCTGGGTCATGATCAGGGTCTAGTCCATGTTAAGATCCTCAGAAATGGGGATTAGAAAAGCTTAGGGAATGCTCTCTCTTTGCCTCCTAGGGGACCCTGAAGCTGGCGTATCCAATGGAAGAGTAGTCACAACAACATCTTGCTCAACAGCATGCTCAACCTACTGCTCAGCTCCTAGCTATGGAAGATCAGGTGTAGCAGACTGTAGATGCCACTGATTTTTCTATGAAGATTCCATTTTCTGCTGGGACAGTATGATTTCTGATTGACTGGTGTCTACCATGACTGCAGTCACTGCAGTGCTGAGAGACATCTGCTTCAGTTTTGGTGGACACTTGGTTGCTATTGTTGATCCAGGGGTGATCCTCTTCCAAGGTTTAACATGCCCAGCAGAGGTTACAACAGGTAGACTGCATTACTGGAATACGGTTGAGGGCCTGATGTCAGTGGTGGCACTTGTAATATTCTTCCTCTTCTCCTCACTAGCCACTTCTTGAAAGGAAACTCCATTCTTAGGGTTATCTCCTTTACTTCTAGTCAACAGACATGCAGACATACTTAGCAGAGAGGTCTTTGGATTTCGTTATCACCTAATTCAGAGACTTCTCTTCCATCACATTCAGCAATACCCTTTTCTGCACATGCAGGCAACAATGATGAAAGAGAGTTAGACTTGGCAATTCTTGCCAGTGCAATACATGTAATAGTCACCATCATCATATCAATATTAGAAAAATCCATAAAATTATTATCAAAAAATTCTTGCAACCCGATATGGCCAATAGAGCTTCCATAGCAGGTTGAGTAGCAGGTAAAAATCAAATAATTAAAAGTTGATGTCCACCCAGGGATCACGGGGTCCCTACGGGAAGCGAGTGCAGGCAAAATAATTCAAGTAAATTAATGTCAATATACCTGGTATCCCTCCAGTGCCCATGGGACGCTTTTGTAAGGAAGGCAGGGGGTGGTAGGTGAAAAATCAAATAAATTAATATAAAAAGTTATTTAGTGTTCCTCCAAGGCCCGTAGGAGAGGCAGAAGAGGCAGGCAGGTATTGAATAAATTAATATACAAATACCTGGTGTCTCTCCATGTCTGTTGAGGACAATATGAGAAAAAGGGGAGGTAGGGAAAATGTAATGAATTAATAATAATAATACCTGTTATCCCTCCAAGGCACACAGGAGGCAGGGAAAACTTGAATAAATTCATTAAAAGCAACAACTGTTTGCTGCAGACTACTACAATCAGCCAGATAACAAATACATGTATCAGGAAAATGTATTAGAAAACCACACAAAATGAACAAAAATTAAATAGACTATTTGTATACCAATACTCCTAAAAAATGGCTTAGGGAGGAAAGTAGATTCAAATGATTCATAATCAGAAACAGCTACTGGCTCCACAAACAAGTGGTTGCTCACCACATGGCATTGGCCAGCAAGGAAGGAGGTATGGAGAACAAAAATAAAGGGGCTGTCTATGATAGACACAGACGCACACAGTGATGTCACAAAATGGCCATCGCCACATAGCCAGCCAAGGAAAAAGCTCATAAAACATAGACAAAATTGCCACTTATCATGGGCGAACGCACATGCACAACATAATATACCTATTATTAAGAGGACCAGTCATTGACCATAATGAAGTGTGAATTTACTATTATAACTCTCACAGACACACACACACACAGTCCACAAAATGGCTTTCACCCAAAAGTCCAAAAAAGAGGGTTGTGCGTAAAATGAAGAGAACATGACTGAGCTACTCTGGCTGCATCCCTTATCTCACCCTCCACCAACAGAAACTTTTAAAAAGCAGGGAAAGGACTGCACAAATATATAACCACAATATTACTGGGCCTATCTGTAGGCCTAGTACACCACCAGTAAAGAAGCAGCAATTAATTCAACAGCACAGAAAAATGGAAAAAGCATGAAATAATTAAAATTCAAATAAAGAAACTTTAGAAATGCCTCAAGTGAAAACAGTAACAATTTCTCTAAAGTAAAATAAAAAGACAATTAATCAACCATCTCACACAAACATACATAAACAAAAATGCTGAGCAGCCACATGATGAAGAGCAAAGAGAAATGCCTGGCTACATTGACCTGGACTTCTGGAGTAGCCCCTACCCAAGCCAACAACAGGCACCTGCATACAAAAGAATAGCCTACATTTGCCCTTAATACAAGGTCATTCAGGAGCTTCTAAAATAATTGTATAAGAATCTTTAGCAGGCAAGTAGAAAGAATGTGAAAAATACATAAAAATACATCCAATGCCTGCAGCAGATTAAGCTCCAGAAATAAAACACAGTATGAAATCAAATCTGAGCAAAAGTAACAAAAACACAAGGAAATTGGGAAATATTGTTAAATCCAGGTCTCCACCTTTCATAAATGTCAATTATTCCTTAATATCACATGAGCCTGCCTGCACCCCACCTAACTTAAACTTGATGATGCCCTGGCCTAGTTTTCATAAGGCTATCTGCCAATTACAGGGCACTGATAAAAACTCAACTTGGCTCTTCAAGGTAGTACTTGGCATCTTACCTCTATCAAAAGCTCTCCTGATACTTTCATTCACAAATACCATAATTAAATAACCCGAAGCATCTATTCCACCCAAAAGTATACTGTGTCATGTCAAGGTTCCGATTCTTCACACAGCTAAGTTTCTTTCAATGCAATGCTTTTCCCAGCTACGTTTTAAAATGCAAACTTTTCACTGTCAGATCTGTTGTCAGTCTTTTGGAACTGCAGGCCTGGCATGTCCCTGGGCTGCCCAACAGTGGCCATTACTCATCGGCTCTACCTACCTCTAAAATCTGAATCATATGTGGAGAAGTGTGGCTCACCGATTAGAGCGACAGACCCTGAAGCAGAGGTCTGGCCCGGGACCAGGGTTCAATTCCCGACGCGGCAGGGTCTTGGGCTCAATGTCCACCGACTCGATAATTCTCGCCTAGGTGCCTACTCTAATCATGGGTCCCACTTTGCAACTCTGGGCAATAGCTTGCTTAATCTCCACAATGGCACCGAAAGCGCTAGGATGCCTGGCCTCACCTTGAAAGTGCCCAGTAAGGGGGCATCTCACAGGGAAAGCCAGGAAGGGTTCCAAAGCAGTATACAGCACCAAGATACCTTTCAGGTGATAGTGTGCTTTACAAGTATACACACATTTACATCATATTATATTATACTGTATCATATCATATCATATTAAAATATATATTTGTAATGTGATATATAATATTAACACAATATATATGTCACATCAAGAATGAGGTCACGAGAATTGCATTTGAAGTGAGAAATATGGTTTGCAAGGCTTTTGTACGAGTTATGGCTTGTGGAGCTAATCATGAATGGTTTTAGGCTTTGTTTTCTAACCTCTGGAGCTTTCTGCTGATATTCTACATTCATCTTTTTGAAGTTTTCCCCTTCTCTTTTGCTCTGGCAGGAGGCTGGATACAATTGGTGTTGGCCTCAGGCTCACGACCTGGCTGCAGGGAGGGGCATGCACATAATACCCTGGAGGCAGTCAACACATGCTCAGCAAAGACTGTTCATTCCAGCCCTTGCTCCCAACCAACCTCTGGCAGTCAACCTCTACTGCACATAGACTTTGAGTGGCCAAGTGGCGGTCTGGCCCCTTGATTACAAAAAATTTTTTAAATGGTAATTTGAGGGAATTCATGAGCCCAAATATGGGTTTAAACACCCTTAGAGTCTCGTGGACCTTTGTTGGACCTACTGTTGAGTTTGCAAACCCAGTGCCGAGTCTGTAGAACCGAAGAAAGAACTAGTGAATGGCCCAGCCTGATGCCAAGTTCATCATGCCAGAAACGCTGGCCTGAATGACTTGTTCAGGTTTTCAAGACACAGGACCATGAACATAAATATCTCCCAAATCTGATTCAATGTGCCGACAGAGTGAGGGGTCCAGATGGTACAGGCTGAGGACCCCAGACCAAAAAGGGGCAAGGGACATCTGTTGGCTTACTGGGTCGCATAGAAATGTAATTATTGTGCCTCCCTGTGTTACTTCAGTCAGAAGATACAGCACTTTGAGTTTGGAAGCATTCCAACACATGCCAAAGAGAACAAAGGTGTCATCAGAGGCGAACAGGTGAGGCAGATGATAGAGGGTGGACTTTTACCTCATGTCGAACTTTCTTTATTATGTCACTTACATTTCACAGTTTTGCAGTCTTAGATACTATGTTGATTTGGGGAAGAGTAATTTAAAAAAGAAACAATGTGAATAACGATTGAGAAGATGAACAGACTTCCCTTGTATCCAGCCACTGTACCAGAAATGTACAGTGAAAGGCAGAGAATGTTTACGATGAGTACATTTTGTTAGGAATGGGTTTTAGCCATATTTTGTTACACAAGAAAGGAATGTAAGTTACCAGGACCTGGGTATACCATATAAAATATCCAATCTAAGCCTACAAAAGAGCTTTGTGATACTCCTGGGGGAAAAGGGAACTATGTGCTTGATTCACTATGATTCCATTCACCAAAAGTGGTCTCTAGCCAAAGATACACCAACTTATTGCAAATGGAATCTAATTTTGATAATTGACCGATGTAAAGTTAATTCAGTTTGCAAATTCACTATTGCCGTGGGAGTGACATAAGAACTTGTGCAGGGCATCGGGCATTCCCCCAGGAAGCTGGAACGGTGTGGGAGCTGGTTTTGCAGCGGTGGGGGTCAGTTTTGTTACTGGGGGTCATTTTTGCAGCTGTGCTACAATATCGGCCCCCAGTAACAAAAGCATCAAGCAAGCATTTCCAGCCTCCTGGTGCCAGGGTCTGCTTCCACAGGGGCTGGTCCGAGTAAATTGACAGGGCTGCTTTGGGTTCCCAGTCCGGTCCTGGACCTGTCTAATGAACATTAATTAGCCAGGTTATAATTTGCACCCTATTTATTTGGCTGCAAACAGTGGGTTGGTGGCCACCATCCCTGTGTATGTATACCTAAACAGGAAAAAAACTTTTTTTAAGCCGCTCCTTTAAGGAATTCGTGCTGCTTTAAAAAAGAGTTTCCCATTTGGGAAAACTTCAGAAAAAGCAGGCAGGTGACCCCAGGAGTCAGTTACTGGTCTGTGGTTTGTGAATGCAATTGTGTTCAGGAAGCATTAATAAATAGATAAAAAAATATGGAAGGAACGCTATTTTAACTCCCCCTCAAATTGTGATTCTGTACTGGTCGCAAAATGAAAAGGGGGGGCTCTTGGCCCCCCCGCCCGCATGGCGGTGTGGCGACCACTCCCCTCCTCCAAAGCCTCTCGGTGGTGGGGCGTGTCCTCAGGGGCGCGCCCTGCCACCGATTGGCAGGCGCCCTCCCTGACCCGGATGGCATTGAGCGACATCCGGGTCGGGGGGGCGGGCTGTAAGAGGGGATAAAGTGGGTGGGAACGCCCAGGGGACTCTTTGTTGCCTGGACGCTCCCCCCCATACCGGTGTTGCCCCACGCTCGGGGCTTCTTTTTTTTATAATCCGCTTTTCTTTATTTTACAGGGGTTCCGGATCGTGCTTTCACGACGAGAGTTTTCGAGGCAGCAGGGAGCAGGCGTTCACCGTTTCGTGTGCCGGCGTGGACGAGAGAAGACAAGGTGTTTCTTGCCAGTATAGCTGGTGCACGGCGTCTCCTTAAGGTATTTGTCGGGGCGGGGGGCGTACAGTGACGAGCAGCTGGAGGGTTTCTTCGATTAAGAAAGCGGAGCGCCGCCTGCTGCCGTCCTCGGTGTTTAGCAGGTTCCCGGTGTCTGGCGAGGTATTTGTCAGGAGCGGGCAAGTACGAGCAGCGCGGTCCGCGGCTACAGAGCGCCGCATTGGGACAGCGCCCCCCTTTGTTTAGAATTTTCTGCACATAAACGGGCGGACGAAACGGTTTTGAGCCAGGCATCCCGTGAGACCTGTTTGTCTCGTGTTTGGGGGGCGAAGCAGGGTCAGCTAGGGCAGGGCTTTGGGTGGGAGACTCGAGGGAGTATACTGCACAGCCAGGTTGTTTTTGGCAGGGGGCTTTAATTTAATTTAACAGCAGGTTTTCCTTAAGAGTGGGCAACTAATTGAATCAATTACCCGCAGATATTGATATCCTTTTCCCTATTTACAGCCAATTACAAGTTCCTTTTGCGTGCTGATTCGGCCAATATTTGAGTCAACCACCCGCAGATATTGATATCCTTTTTCAATTTACAGCCAATTACAGGTTTGTGTGTGCCCAATACAAGCCCAGCATCTTGCACGCGGTGAGCCTGGAGTGGGGGACGGCTGCACACCAGATACCGGACGTGAAAGACGCAGGATTGGATCGGTAAGAGGAGAGTGGGGGGCTTGCATTTCACTGCTTATGGTAGCCGGGTGGGTTTACGTTAGAGTTCACTCACCCCTGACAAACCGGAGAAGCCGGGGCGTTGCGGTTACGGTTGCGTGGTGCTTATAGCCCCCTGTGCATCCTCCAACTGGTGAAGGTGCAAAGCACACGGTCACCTGTGTTGTAACACTAGGAGTGTAGGGCAGGGGTTTACAAACATGCCGGGGCCAAAGGGTGGTAAAAGAGGGCCTAGCATGGAGGTTATGATGCACGCCATGATGCATGAGATGGGCGAAATTATTAAGAGGTTGGGGAAAGTATATGAATTAGAGGCCCGCATGAATGAGAGGTTTGCGGAGCCACCAGGCCCAGCGGGCAGGCCCATGCGTCAGAGAGCGGCACCTTTGCCGAGGGGGGATTTTGTTACCCCACCAAGGAGATCTAAGGCCAAGAAGCCGAGGTACAGTGCCCCAGCCCTCGTGCCCGTAGTGCCGGTACCGAATACACCCGTACCTCCGGTATCGGTTCCCCCGGCACCTCTGCCAGTAGTTCCTGTGCCCACGCCGCCAGTGCCGGTCATAACGCCGGCACACCCTAACCCCCCGCCTGTGGTGCCGCTTCCGGTCCCGAGTGTGCCGCCGACACCCGCTCCCTTGGCTGTCACGCCAGCGCCACCGCCAACGGACATGCCTCTCGGGTCCCAGATGTGCCAGCTGGTAATCTGGACCCGGTCCCTGTTGAGTTGGTATCCCAGATAGCCGCTTTATTAACTTGGTTGCAAAAGGGTGGTGTGTTTCCTGCCTCATCAGATCATGCGGCAGAAGCGGCGAAGCTGGTAGAAAAGATTAAAGCTGCGACGGCGGCTGACAATGTTGCGGTGCCCTCATCTTCTTCACTTACAGGTTCCAGTCCCGCCCAACCGAAGGGAGATGAAGGCTTACTGGTTCAGGTGCCCGTCAATGGTAAGGAGGTGGCTATGCCTCTCTTGGGGGACGGCTCAGTGCCATCCAGGAGTGAAAATTTGGCACAACATGTGTCACAGGCAGTGAAAGAGTTGATTTGGGCGGGAAAGTATGTTTACATTTTTTCATTGTTGCTAGACAATAGGGAAATGGAACAGGCAAAGTTGCTGAAGGAATGGATGCATCCGAGTGAATGGAGGGCACGGTGCTCCAGGTTCAGGGTAGAGGAGACTTTGAAGAATTGGATCAGGGCCTTTTCCGTCCTTATGGCTATCACGGCCGAACGCCCCCCGAATGTACAGGCAGCTATGGCTTTCTACCAGAGCAGGATTGTGGGGTGGAGCGACCAATACACTGGGGACGCGTGGAAGGAGTATGATGTTAATTTCAGGAAAGCAAAGGAATTTGACTCATCACTGGCATGGGACAGAGTAGATTCTATGTCCTGGCATAAGCAGTTCTCAGTAGACACAGCCCCATCCCAGTCCACTAACACAGTCAGGGTGTTCACCGCCAGACCCCAACAGCCCTTTCGTTCAGCACAGGGGGGCGAGATCCCGGGGAAGATTAGGGGGGGGGTCGGAGAGAAAAGGGGTGTGCTGGGACTTTAATAAAGCGCTCCTGCACAAGGGCCCAGGGCACCTGTAGATTTAGACATGCATGTGCAGTCTGTGTTCACCCATCCCACCCCGAGACAACCTGCAGGTCCAAGCAAGGGAACCACGTTCAGAGGGGAAGGGGGAAGCCAGAGTAGCGTAGACGATTCGGGCCCTCCCACACCGATAGACGTTTTTGCAATGACCCCATGGTTGAATAGATACCCGGACCACGCAGCGGCCACTCTCCTTCAGGAAGGTTTCTCACAAGGTTTTAGGATCCCGGCGGTGGGATACACGGGTAGCGCACGTTGCAGGAACCAACTGTCGGTAAAGCATAACCCTGAAGTGGTGAGGGCGAAGATTAGCAAGGAACTGTCACTGGGCAGGATAGCGGGCACCTTCCAGGAGGTGCCTGTCCCCAATTTTGTGTGTTCACCGCTGGGAGTAGTACCTAAAAAAGAGAGGGGCGAGTTTAGATTGATTCACAACCTGCCTGCACCAAAGGGAGCATCCTTGAATGATGCGATTGATGAAGGGATTTGTAGTGTGAAATATGCCTCATTTGACCAGGCAGTGGACTTATTGCGAGCTCTGGGGCCGGGGGCACTGATGGCAAAGTCTGACATAGAATCGGCTTTCCGTCTCCTCCCAGTCCATCCGTTAGATCACCACCTCCTAGGTTTCAATTTCGAAGGCAAGTTTTACATGGACAAATGCATGCCCATGGGCTGTTCCATTTCATGTGCTTACTTCGAGACGTTTAGCTCATTTTTAGAGTGGGTCATGAGACAGGCGCCGGGACACCAGCAGGTCATGCATTACCTGGACGATTTCCTTTTCTTAGGTGCGGCGGGCTCTCACGAGTGTGCTTGGGCATTGCAGGAATTTTGCGTGCTCATGTGGGCTTTTGGGGTCCCGCTAGCGCCGGGGAAGACGGTCGGCCCGGCCACCTGCTTAGAATTCCTTGGGATCGAAATTGACTGGGTGGAGGGATGCTTCAGGCTGCCCAGGGACAAAGTGGCTAGATTTAGAGCAGCACTTTCACAATGCCTACGCAAGGACAAGGTGACCTTGCAACAGCTGCAGGAAGTAGTGGGGCAACTGAATTTTGCTCTGCGGGTCATCCCAATGGCGCGCCCATTTTCACGTTCCATTGCACAAGCTATGAGAGGTCTACGAGAGAAACATCACCGCACGAGGCTGTCATCTGAGGTTCGCCAGGATATGCATATATGGATGGCATTCCTGGCGGATTTTTATGGCAGAGTAGTGTGGCCCGGTCCTCCCGCCACATCACCAGAGTGGGGTCTATGGACTGACGCTGATGGTAGTGTGGGCTTTGGCGCCATTCTGGGGTCCAAGTGGGTCGCCCAGCGGTGGCCGGAGGAATGGAAAGCGTGGGGTCTGACCACCAACATTGGCTTCCTGGAACTCTTTCCGATATGGGTGGCCTTGAAGGTCTGGCCGGAACACCTATGTAATCAATCAGTGGTGTTCTGGTCGGATAACATGACAGTGGTGGAATGTATAAATCAACAGGGGGCACGCTGCCCCTTCATACTCCGCCTGATAAAGGAGATTGTGTTACAGTGCTTGAAATGGAATGTAGTAGGAGTAGTCTCCTTCCCTCCTTGCTTGAGGTGATGAATAAGGCGATTGCTCAAGGCTCTTTTCCATCGGTATGGAAGAAGGCCATCGTGAAACCGCTCCTTAAGAAGCCTTCACTTGACCCCGGCCTCCTGAAAAATTTTAGACCCATTTCCCTGCTCCCTGCACCTGCAAAAATTCTAGAAGCACATTTGAATCACCATTTATCTTCTTTTCTTGAGGCCTCTGAGTATCTAGACACCACCCAACATGGATTTCGAAAACATCATAACACAGAATCCTCTCTCACCTTTGTAGTCGATAACATCCGACGTAAAGTTGATGCTGGACAAACTACCGTTCTAGTGTTATTGAACCTCACGGCCGCATTCGACACCTTGTCTCCTGCCATTTTAACATCTCGGCTTAGGGAGGCAGGTGTCACTGGCTCGGCCCTGAGCCTCCTCAACTCCTTTCTCCTGGATAGGGAACAGAGAGTGATGCTCGGCAACCACCTCTCCCCAGCGAAGTCTTTGCAATGTGGGGTGCCACAGGGGTCGGCATTAAGTCCGACCCTGTTTAACATCTACGTGGCCCCCCTTGCTAGGCTTGTAAGATCGGAGGGGATGGAGGTGGTATCATACGCCGATGACACCCAGATTATGGTGTCACTCACTCAGTCCTCTGTCATAACATCTGCCTCTAGCTTCAGGTCCTGTATGCAACATGTTGCAGACTGGATGGTTATCAACTCCCTGAAGCTAAATGGCGACAAGACTGAGGTCTTGGTCTTTGGGAAGGACCAAGATGTCTGGTCGAGTGAGTGGTGGCCTTCCTCTCTCGGCACCTGCCCCACTCCCTCTCAATCTGCCAGAAATCTGGGTGTGGTGTTTGATACTTCACTCTCGATGTCTCTTCAGGTGAATCGGACTGTTGCAACCTGTTGGGGTGTGATCAAGACGCTCAATAGAATTCGCAGCTATCTGTCTCTTCAAGCACGTTAGCAGACTACAGTCGCCCTTGTTGGTTCCAGGTTAGATTATTGCAACTCTCTCTACTTGGAGTCCAACAAGGGCCTTATACATCGGCTGCAAATCGTGCAGAATGCTGCTGCACGTTTTGTCCTAGACCTCTCTAGGGCCTCTTCTGCTACTACTGCGAGGAGAGACCTCCACTGGCTGCCTATTCAGCACAGAATTTACTTTAAAATTCTGTGTCTGACCTACAGAGCTCTCGAGGATGGACCTAAAGGCGCTATCAGCTCCCTGCTTACCCGTTACCATCCTACAAGGTGTCTTCGCTCTTCGGGACTACTCCAGCTTGTTGTCCCTCGTTTCAAGCTCACCAGATGGGGAGCCAGGGCCTTCTCTGTCGCTGCCCCCCAGCTCTGGAACATCTTGCCTATAGAGATCAAGACCCTACCCTCTTTAGTGTTGTTTAAAAAGGCCTTGAAAACGTGGTATTTTTCAAGAGCCTACACAGGCTGAACTGCAGGGTTTCTGCTATGAGCTGGCTCTGGAATTAGGTGCCTTGACGCCCATTGGGCTAAGTTTGCGCACGATAAGACCCCCTTTATTATTATTAGTCTTCAGAGCTAAGCATGTTCCAGGAATCCTCAACAATGCAGCTGATTCCCTTTCTCGCTTTAAAATGCAGGTATTCAGGGAGCATCTTCCTGCAGCAGACCCCTCGCCAGCTCACTTCCCGGCAGTACTTTGGCAGATTGGTGCCCCAGACTACAGGACCTCGTGGTTGCTAGCTTAGCCCCCAGGACCAAGACAGCTTACGAAGGGGCGTTTCTGTCTTACCGGGCTTTCTTGGGGCTGGAATGGGAGGCTAGGTGGGCGCAGGAGGACAGCTTTGCAGCCTACTTGGAATCAATGCACAGGGAAGAGCGCTCAGTGGCGGCGGCGAGCAGGCATAGGGCGGCGGTTTCCTTCTTCACGCAGGCTAAGGGCATGCAGGATCCTACTAACACCTTTATGGTCCACAAGGTGATGAGGGGTTGGCGCCGCCTACAGGGTCATGCACCAGATGGTAGAAGGCCCATTGGGCTAGCTCGGCTGACAGCCTTATTGGGAGCGCTTCACAGTGTCTGTAGCTCCGAGTGGGAGGTACTTCTGTTTAAGGCTGCATATTCCCTAGCCTTCTATGGGGCTTTGAGAATTGGTGAATTAGTGGCAGGGTCAAAAGGGGATACGCTGGGCGGCCTGCAGCGGGATTGTGTTAAGATCAGAGAAGATACTATGTGGGTGACAATTCAGAGGTTAAAGACTGACCAGGAGTCTCGGGGTCACACCATAGTGCTCCACCGGGCACGGGCCAACCCTTGCTGCCCGGTTTCACACGTAAAGTTTCTCCACGGGCAGCGAGAGGGCACGTCGGGGGGCGCACTGTTGTGTCACGCCGATGGCACACCATTTACCAGGTACCAGTTTAGGCGAGTCTTGGAGCTGACGGTCAGACAGGCAGGTTTCGACCCCAAGGAATTTGGCACTCACTCATTTAGGATTGGGGCAGCAACCGAAGCAGTAGCAAGGGGTCTCCCGGTAGAGAATGTAAAGAGAATAGGGAGATGGTCGTCGGAATGTTACAAACGGTCTGAGGGGGCGGGCATCATCCTATGGAGGTTCCCGCCCAGGGGGAGGGGCCATTGGCCCTTCCTAGAACTTCAGGGGCAAGGTAATTGGTGCTTCAAAGGGGCGCGGGTTGGAGGAGTCACGCTTTTCTTAGGCTGGTAGCCACCCCGCGCACGCATACTTATGATGTCACCAGATGGCGCTGAATAAGGGCCCTCCTTAAGTGGGTAAATGGAGCTCACGGCGTGGACCGGGTAATTAACGGGCCCGGCTGCGCATGCGCACATCTTGTGGTGAGGCGCAGCTAGTAGGACCTGACACCGGTTAGCGACCTTGCCATATGGCCAGAAATTTTAGTATACTAAATTTCAGATGAGGATGTTAGATTCGGTTAGGAAACAATCTGTATTAGAGTTTTTGTTAAGGATAGTCTCTCACACTTGTTGACAATCATGTATCTAATGTCCTGCTGAATTTTGTATAAACTGCTTATCGTACAATTAAAAATGTATTGTTTTATATCTTAATAAATACGGAAGGCGGGGGGTCTTGCGACCCCCCGCCTTCCAAAGATAACCATGTTTAATGTCCTTGTGTCCGGGGGTTGGTGCGGTCATAGGGAGGGGGCGGCAGCCAATCACTGACCATGTGCATTTTATGAGTCGGAAAAACGTTCATGTTACCAAAAATGGGTTTTGCATATGACACACAGAGATTCTGCTGTCACAAACCCAGTGAGTTTGGGGCACATGTATGACAGTTTCTAGCGGCCGCTAACAGAGAATCAAGTCGTTAGCAACTGTAAAATGCTGTTTGTCATGTACCAACCCTGTTTTGTGAGTCGGTAACCTGTTACCAGCTCGCAAAATAGGGTTTGCGAGTTGCTAATAGGCAGGGGCATGTCAAGAGCATCCCTCCCTCATGGCGAGTCACAAGGGCATGTACAATAGTTTTGCAACCGGATTGCAGTCGCAAAATAATCACAGTTTATCACTTTCTTCAAGTATGTGGTAAGCTATTCCCCTTTGTGAATTGTAGTGAAAAGTTTTTAAGAGCAGATAGTGGTCCCATGAAACACGGCCTGCCCTTAAAAACTGAAACAAAAACGTTACATTTTTCTTTTTGACCCCATTAAGAATCGCTAAATGTGTGTGAGACACAATAGTACATTTCATTTTGCAACTCGCAATTTGTGAGTCTCAAAATGAAATGGTCGTACATATAGCTACTTCTGATGCTAAATCACACCGATTCAGGGAGCATTCTTGCTACAGTTGATTCAAAAGAAGTAATGGTTTACAGGAAGGAGTGGGGAACCGGTAATGTAGCCATCCATCCCACTGCCTTTCCCTTTCTGGATAGGGACTATTGCACCGCAAAATATGCAAATACCTCTTGAATACAGTGGTTTTAGTCTTACTAATATTTAACTCGGCATAGTTAAAATGCCATTACAATTTGCATTAGATATTTCTTGTTCGAGCGTGTAAGCACAATTGTTTCCTTTCTGTTGCAGTAACTGCAAATACAATTACATTTGTAACAAAGGTAAAGAAAGCTGTACTACAATTTCATGGGAACCATACTGACATGAAAACAGCACAGATAATCTTATTTAGGATGATTCTGTCTTAGTCATGTTAAAACCTAAAAAATAACTGTCATAAGCACAAGGGTAGCACAGACCATACTCTAACAGTTAAAATTAAAGTTTATCTTTGAACTAAATCATTATTTTGTTAAATTCTCGCGCAAAACACATTTTAATAAATCACAGAATTCTGCGTAGTGACTGAAATGTTAAGGGGATATTTTACATGACTGTATGCTGTGTTTGCAGGTAAACGTTGTACATTAAAAAAAAAACTACTATTACATCATCAAATACCTCTAAAGCCCTATCACGCGCTCTATAACGGAAAACGATGATCCATCAAAGGAGACAGCGTGCATGGAGTGTTTAGTACCTTAGGAGAGAGAGGCCGTAAAATGTTGCCATGATTTTTTGAACAGCGCTCAAGGTGTTTGATCTTCCCTCTCGTGCTGATGGTTGCCAAATAAGACAGTAAAAAAATCGATAAACAAGCCAAGGAGAGGAGACTAGACAAGATCAAGGGGAGAAAGATAAGAATTCCATTTAAATACATGAATAATTGAACAGTTGACTTGACTTCACTTTAAAATAATATTTATCTGTTTCTTAAATTTGGTATTGCATATGCGAGGTGTCCGGGGTGCTGTTCATCAGAGGTGCAGGTCAGGATGTAGAAGCCATCGTTACGGGGAGCTCGAGACACTCTGCTTGTCGCTGAAGACATAGCTCTCAAGTAGACAAACAAGGGAAGGCGCGCGCCGTGAAGCACGCTGTGCATGCAGAGCACGCAGGCCCACCCTGCAGACGCACACGCAGCTATAATATGAAAATGGAAACGGTAATTTGAATTGACCACTGACTCAGATTTAGTAGCCGCGCCTGCATCCACTGCTAAGTGCACCCCGTTGTGCCGTCATGTTGTGGAGTTCTTAGAACTGCGGATGATTTTAAGCACCGCAGTACGTGAAACAATTCTTAGTCACAGCAGGGAAGGATATGAGCAAAGCATACAATTTTCTTTAAACAGTGGAGCTTTCTGCGTTTGCATAATACAACTGAAAATATAATTGCTGTGTTATATGTACTGCACTTCAATCGCCTGTCATGTTACTGGTGACAAGAAAATGTCCGACTGGCGAATAATGTGTACCTGAGAAATATATGTTGCTCGCCTCAATTCTGTACATACAGTTATCAGCATTATGGTCCTCATTTATGGGGATTTGATGTAGGGCAGGGCAGCTAGTCACCTTTGTGTTCTGCCCCACCCCACCTCAAAATGAAAGGCCAGGAATGCACCGCATTTATCTAATACAGTGCTTCCCTGTCCACTCCCCTTCGCTGGTGACGTTTCCGCAGCCCAGCGCCAACGCAAGCACCCTTGCACCGTGTTGTAAGAGTGTATGTTTTCAGTAGGATTGTTTAAATGCAGGAATGGGCACCTTCCTGCGCAGAAACAATGTATAACAGTGTTTTTATTTCCTTTCTATGTGTGCTGTAAAATGTAGCACACATAGAAAGATAAAAAAACTAGGGGAAATAAAGACAATTCTTCTCGATATGCCTGCCCTGGGGAGGTGCAAAATAGTGATGCACCCAGGTTTGCAAGTCCTTATAAATCTGGGAATGTGTCAAAACCCATGGGAGTTGTGTTGGAATACCCACCACAGTGCGTGTGGAACACCTTCCTTGAGCAGAGTAAGGCAACGCAGCCTTACTCAAAATTTATCAGGCCACATAAAGCCAAGTAAAGTGGCTTTGCGTGGCTTCATTATTCTGACTCATAGCCTTGTGTCATGCATTGTGTGGTGCAAACGAGAGGCACCACTCGCATAAATATGCTCAAAACATAAAGTTCTGGAGATGCAGGGGAATCCCATAGCACCAAAAGGGTATATAGATTCTTTGACCAAGGATGGAGGGAATCATCTTCCCTTTGTGACTACTTCTGACCTAGAAAGAATCCCTATTAGATTATCAACATACGTAAATATGCCCCTTTGTTTTTGTGCACAAGGCTACAGGTGAATTAACATGCAACATTCTATACATCAAATATCAGTTACTAGTACAAAATGGAAAAGTTCCCTGGAATATATTGCCTCTGTATCAGCACTCCACAGAAAGGTTTACCAAATTTGAAAAGGTATGCAAGATTATATGTACACAAATAAATAAATAAATCCAAGAGTTGCACATGCAAATTTTCATAAGTACTAAAGCTCAGGAAACCATTTTATGTCTGGATATAGATAGCTGTGGCTGCTTCTCGTACCTTTTCTAAATAACGCATAAAAAATACTAAAAGTACTACGCACAGGCATTTTTCACCCTTAATGTCTGAGTCTGTATCCGGAAATTGCACACAGGCACAGGCAAAGGAGCCCATATACATCCAAGCTATGGTGCACAGAACGTCCTTCGCCCAGGAAGCTTTGTGTGGGACTCAGCACTGAGGGCAGAGGTAGCAGCCCAATTCTTGCACACAAAGAATAACTGCACCAGTGAAAAAAGCAGCACTTTCATTCTCATACTAATCAATGAGCTTGAACCTAAATTAAAATGTATCACCCTCCCAATCTTGCAAAACAGAGGATATTGCTGCACACTGTACTGCACTGCACTTTTGTTGCAGGTATATCTTCCAGGTCATTCTGTCAGCATGGTCTCTTTCCACTTGTGCTGTATAAATCACTGCACAGCCCACCTGGAAGGATGTTTGGAAAAATAGGGAGTTGACTGGAACAGCCATCTTCTATTAAACAAATCACTATTCAGATTTCACCTTACAAATATGTGAATTGGCCTGTACATTGCATAAGAACATGAACCAAATGTACGGTGGTCTCTACATTACCAAATGAGACAGGTGCAACTAGTACAACATTGTGGGCAAGCAACAAGCCTGCGGTGCGTAGAAAAAGCGAGCCCACACTCCAAACAAGTATTTACAATGTAATAGGTCTCGTAATTGAGAGATTTCGAGCTATTGGCATTGAAAATGGCAATGCTTTTTATAATATTAAAACGCATTGTCATTTACAATATCAATAGGTAAACATTTGAAAAAGCGATACCTATTTCAGAGGGCAGTGTCCGTTAAGCAGGCGCCGCGCTCACTAATAAGGTTAAAAAAAAGAGAGAGACAGAGTGTGGTATCCCTGAAGCGGGAGCCGCTCTCAGTCTTAAAGTCAAAAAGAAAGTGAGTGAGCACTGTGAGTGTGTTTACAAATTATTTGCAATGGAATAGGTCTCGCATTTAAATGCAAGACCTATGGCTTTGGAAAGAAGTGGCTTTCCTTGTCCCGGCTGCTTGAAAAGAGAAAGAGCACATGGCGTGCTGAATGTAAGCAAAGCATGTCGTTCCTGCAGTAAGAGAAACGCAATAAAGAAAATAGTGCTTACAGACTTAAGAACACGTATCGTATAACAACCGAAGTAAAAGGGCCAGTCGCCATGGGAGGTTACAAATGAAGACAAGGAATAAATGAATGTTGTCCTCGAGCCCTTATTCCCAGAATTAATATAAACAGGTGGTGCACACTACAAAACTATTGGGGTTGGAGTGGGGATCTCTCTAACTCCACATCCCACCTGGTGAGAACAATCTGCTGTGGCATAGCTCTCTGATGCCGCATTGTGAGACCGCAGTCAGGTAAAGGCAACATATGGTGCGGCAAGTAGTTCCCTGAGCAAAGTCTGGTACAAAGAAAAGAGAAGCCAAAGGTGATGATGGACGGAGCGTTGACAATACAAATACTCACCCTGAGTCAACTGATCTGGGTTTAATCCATCACCGTTCTTTAGCTTACTCCGCCACCCCAGTTCAGACATGGCCATATGCAAATCAGTCTGACCCTGTGCCTCATGGGAACAGTCCAGCCCGAACTGCCAAGCCATGTCTTCCCTGGACCGGAGTCAAGCTTCCCAGGACCGGTTTCTGGCATTACAGCCGTCTTCAGCCGGGCTTGCTTGACTCCAGTGGCAAAGTGAGCAAGGGACTCACGTCTGAGCATACCCTGCCAACTTAGGGCGAACAAAGAAAAACCAAAGGTGATGATGGACGGAGCGTTGACAATACAAACACTCACCCCCAGTCAACTGATCTGGGTTTAATCCATCACCGTTCTTTAGCTCACTCCGCCACCCCAGTTCAGACATGGCCATATGCAAATCAGTCTGACCCTGTGCCTCTTGGGAACAGTCCAGTCCGAACTGCCAAGCCATGTCTTCCCTGGACCGGAATCATGCTTCCCAGGACCGGTTTCTGGCATTACAGCCGTCTTCAGCCGGGCTTGCTAGACTCCAGTGGCAAAGTGAGCAAGGGACTCACGTCTGAGCCTACCCTGCCAACTTAGGGCGAACAAAGAAAAACCAAAGGTGATGATGGACGGAGCATTGACAATACAAACACTCACCCCCAGTCAACTGATGTGGGTTTAATCCATCACCGTTCTTTAGCAGGCTAAATAAGGTTAAAAAAAAGAGAGAGACAGAGTGTGGTATCCCTGAAGCGGGAGCCGCGGGGAACATCCTTTTCAATGCAATTTTTACCACGCAGTGCTTTTACAACGCAAGCTTTACCACGAAAACCATTACAACGCATTGCACTGGGGGGGCGCTCTAGGATAAGTAATAGTTTAATTTACTATCCAACACCTTCCCTACTATCCACGGGACTGGAGTTGGAATAGTAAATTAAACTATTCAACATCCAGCAACCCACAAAGCAATGCGTTGTAATGGCTTGCGTGGTAAAACTTGCGTTGTAACAGCATGCGTGGTAAAAGCATGTGTTGTAACAATGTACATCCGGGAGCCGCTCTCAGTCTTAAAGTCAAAAAGAAAGTGAGTGAGCACTGCGAGTGTGTTTACAAATTACTTGCAATGGAATAGGTCTCGCATTTAAATGCAAGACCTATGGCTTTGGAAAAAAGTGGCTTTCCTTGTTCCGGCTGCTTGAAAAGAGAAAAAGCACATGGCGTGCTGAATGTAAGCAAAGCATGTCGTTCCTGCAGTAAGAGAAACGCAATAAAGAAAATAGTGCTTACAGACTTAAGAACACGTATCGTGTAACAACCGAAGTAAAAGGGCCAGTCGCCATGGGAGGTTACAAATGAAGACAAGGAATAAATGAATGTTGTCTGCGAGCCCTTATTCCCAGAATTAATATAAACAGGTGGTGCACACTACAAAACTGTTGGGTTTGGAGTGGGGATTTCTCTAACTCCACATCCCACCTGGTGAGAACAATCTGCTGTGGCATAGCTCTCTGATGCCGCATTGTGAGACCGCAGTCAGGTAAAGGCAACATATGCTGCGGCAAGTAGTTCCCTGAGCAATGTCTGGTACAGCCATGGAACAGTTTACCAAGGAGTGGGTATCTCTCCAGCACCACACCACAGTCGATGTGAGCAATGAGATACAGTGCTGAGGCTCGCCTGGGAGAAAGGAACACTCCAAAACCAAGGGAATGTCATCACAATATATGCGGACTTTACACAACAAGTACAGGCAGCACAGCGGGAATTCATTCAGGCCAAGAAGTTGCTGCAGCAGGCTGACAGTAAATACGCATTACTTTACCCTGCCAAACTACACTTGCAAACGGACGGGAAAACTATTGTATTCACAGATGCCAGTGCTGCCTGCAAGCTCGCCACGATTGAACGGAAAAAACATTAATCGACTACACGAGTCCGGGAGGGTTCGCCGAGCAGCAGACTAAATGAAAATGACTGAGTGTGCCATGGTGAGATAGGGCGTAACTGCTCTAACTCTATATTTTATGTCCTCACTGTTAATGATGTTTGGTTTACCTGATATACAACTTTGCAGTTCGGTAACGACTGTTGACTGATAGCACGGTTCAGTATACTATTGCCACGACTCGACATGGATCTAAGATTTAATTTTGTTGGTGGGAGATTTTAACCATAAATTAAACCCAAAATTGTTAGACCCTTTGTATACTGAAATTCTGAACTCATATGATATAAAAATAAAGCAGAGTTCCTTGAAAATATAATACCAACCGATGCTGCCAAACTTGGAAGTTATCTAGCGTCAAAATGTCTTTTCTGCTTAAATGGTAGGCTAGCTCAAGATTGTCCGGCAAAGAAAACTTTCAAATATGGGACTCAAAATTGCCCTATTGATTATGTTTTCATGCTGGAATGGAACTTTGAACTAGTATTAGATTTTAGGATTGGCCCTTCTGAATGTAGTGACCTTAATATACTAAAATTAGAGCTGGCAATATCCCCACAGGTCGATTGTGACAAAGTCATATTACAAGAGATAGAGTACCCGAAGCGGATAACAACTCGGGTTTTGGATGTATTTATAGAAAGGTTAACTAGACTGCAACAAAATGTTAAGTTAGGATGTGTGAGCGGCCAAAATCTATCATGGTATGTTGACAAAATAGACCCAGTGGTCAAATGTATGAGTGTAGATTTAAATATAGATGCAAGGGCACCCAAGGATAAAGAAATGATGCAGGCCAAACAAGAACATTGGTTTAATCTAGATTGCTCAAATAAGAAACGAGAACTAAGGAGAGAAGAGCGTTGTCTACGCAAAACTTTTGACCAGGCTAGGGCGGAAAACCTCGCCAAAATAAAGAGAGAATATACATCACTAATTTGCAATGCTAAAAGGGCCCCCAAAGAAATATGTTGGGGAAAATTATTGGAGAGGATAGAATCTAAAAATATTCGCCAGTTCAGGATGCTAATAAAATCAGCTACAAAATCTTCTGTTGCCCCAATAAACTGTGTAGTGGAAGAGGGGGCTTGGGAAGATTACTTACAGGAACTATATTCCCCGGGGAGGGAAACTGGAGAGGATAGATTGAGGGATTGGAGCGGCCTAGTAGATAATTTAAAATCAGACTGCTCAATAGTAAATGTGCTTAGTATAATAAGGACTTTGAACCTAACAAGAGCAGCTGGCCCAGATAACTTACCAGCCCTGATAATAAATTCAAACCAGACCTGGTGGGCAGAATTTTACTCTAAGATGTTTTTAGCAATCCTAAATTTAGGTAAGATCCCCACAAATTGGAAGGGTGCAATAATTAGGCCGATCCACAAGAAAGGGGACGTATATGCCCCAAAGAACTACAGACTTATTAACCTGTTAGATAGAGGAGAAAAGATATTTGCGAAAATAATACTAAGTAAATTAAAAGATTGGGTTCAACTGGGATCTTTTGTGCCAGTTGAACAAGGAGGGTTTAAAAAAGGCCACTCCACTATAGATCACTGCTTTGCACTGTGGGCACTGGCCAGGAAATCGATAGAGCAAAATGGCAAACTGTTTTGTTGCTTTGTCGACTTCCGGGCGGCTTTTGAGTCTGTGGACCGTAATAGCCTCTGGGAAGTCCTGGGAAATTATGGTTTACCAGTGGGCATTTTGAATATTTTAAAAGAGCTACACAGTGACAACTGGGCCCAGGTCATTAGAGACACAAAGGGGTCACTAACGCACAAAATACATGTAAAGAATGGGCTTAGACAGGGGTGTGTTTTGGCACACCTGCTATTTTCAATCTTTCTTGCAGATCTCCCTGTAGTGTTAGAAATAGAAAAAAGTGCAAGTCCGCGTATGAATAGAAACAAAGTGCCCTGTCTATTATACGCTGACGACCTTGTGATCCTTGATCAAACTGAAATGGGACTCCAAAGGAAATTAAATGTTTTAAAAAATTATTGTGATAAAAAGTGTTTAACTCTCAATATGGAAAAAACAAAGGTCTTACGATTTGGGAAAAGAGTTAAAAAAAATGTTAATTGGTTTTTAGGACAAGATAAACTAGAAATAGTAAGTGAATATAAATACCTAGGCCTTTGGTTTGATAGTGGCTTGATATGGGGCACCCATCTAGAGGCACAAGCTGCAAAGACCTTCTTGTCAGTCTGCGGCCTGAAAAAATGTAATAAAGAATTCGGCGACATGTCACATAGACCCATGTTAAATGCATTTGAAGCTATGGTCCCTCCGCAAGTTCTGTATGGTGCAGAAGTTCTCTATTTGAGTGGCAAAATGGGATGGGATCGTGAACAAGGAAAAATCTTAAAAATGCTACTGTCATTACCCAATAGTTCCATGATTCAGGCAATCAGAATGGAGGTAGGGCTAATAGCCTGGAATGTAGCGTCCCAGATGGCCATATTAAGATTCTGGAAACGCCAGGAACTAGGTGGAGCGCAAAAGGTCTCAATATGGTGCAGAGAGGAAATCCAAACCAGTAACCTTAGTTGGGCACGGGAGGTAAGGAAAACCCTCCATACCGTAGCAGCGCACCTACATTTGAGCCTTTCTCAGCCATCCCTGGACATAGTCTTTACAAAAAGAATGCTTAGGGATCAAGGGCTTCAATACTCCAGATCACAAGATCTTGAGTATTTGAAGGTGAAAAAATCGGTTAACTGCGTAAGGAGCGCATGGGAAAGAGAGGATCGTTTTCCTTATCTAGATTTTTTGCCCAATAAATGGTTAAGACAAGAAATCCTACGTGTTCGTGTGGGCATTAACCCGTGGAAGTCGGAAGGGAAAATAAAAGCAGCATTGATTCAAACGGATGGGATCTGTAAATGTGGCCTTGAGTAAGAAATGATATTTTGCACATATTGCTTGATTGCACATTGATTTTACCAATACGAAAAGTATTTTTATGTCCAATATTTTTAAAATATACGGTGAATTCACGTGCCCAAGCTGCTTGTATTTTTATGGATATGTCATCTCTTGATATTACAATTGCTTTGGGGAAGTTTCTGAAAGCGACACAGGGCTTTGTAAAGGAGAAATTAAAAGAGGGATGCTGTTTTTAAAAGTTTTTTTAGAATGTTCTCCCAATACTGAGAATTTTATGGATCTATGCTTTTGTAAATTCTGTTAAAATGAAATGTGTTTTAACTACGTTATTATTATGAGGATCCAAAGTTGTGCATGGTTTTAAAGACTATGGTCTAAATAAACATTATTTACTCTCTCTCTCTCTCAATCATGCCTTCTGACTGGTCAGATCATCACATATAACCTTCCACATTCCCAGAGTACTCAAGAAAAGAACAACTCAACCAATCAAACCCAAACAATGGGTGAGGACCACAAAGAATGTTGGCAATGAGAAGTTAGTGTTGTTATGTAGGAGAGATCTTCCCCTCCCCGCTCGTGTAGACTGATTAACAGCACTGTAGCGCTAGGGTGTGCATTGAATTCTATTGCTGCAAGGGTTTTTAACCTGTCCTGTTTTAAAAGTGTTTAAAAGTGTTTACTAAAATTGTTATTACCTTGCCATTCGTCGCGCTGACTCCCCGGTCCACCGCAGCAAATTCATGCTGTTTGTGTGGAGGGAGGAATAGCGCTTGCACTTCCTGGTTATCCCTCGGCGGGCGGCCATCTTTTGAGGGTGACGGTCTAGTCTCCCCTCACCTCCTAATCTACATAACCCCTGTCCTTTCGCGCAGCGGTGATGCGCAGCGGGAGCGCCATAGACGCGCCGAAGAGGCGCCAAAGAGAAGCCAGTCTGCGCCAGTCCGCGTCCAGACGCTTCCAGATTTAGGCTTTAGCCGTTATTATGGTAGGAAATCATCTCACTTATAGTTCTTCCTCCCTTTTCTCCCTATGTCCCTCCACTATCCCTCTTTGCCTCCACTCGATCCACCCCATCAATATAAGGTTCCAGTGTAAATTATGTGATTGGAGTACGACTCCCATACACATCGAAAAACTACACCCCTTATATAAATGGAAGATGTTTCTCCTCAACTGTCGGTCTCTATCAAAACATCATACTGAACTATCCATGTTGATAGAAGAGCTCAATCCTGAGGCTCATTTCTTGACAGAAACATAGCTTCAGCTAGAAAGTGATCCGACTATTGTGGGGGCTATTCCACAAGGTTACACTCTTAAACGTTTAGACCGCCAGACAGGCAGAGGTGGTGGACTGGCCATTCTTTATAGAGACAGCTATAAATGCCGCATGACCCCATCTACCTCATCAGCCTGTGAGAGCCTGCACTTTACCTTAGAATTCTCTCCTACCACTACTTTTTCTGGCATTTTAGCCTATCGACCACCTGGCGCTCTTAATAATTTTGTTTCTAATATGACTGACATTGTCGCCAATGCTTTGTTCACCGCGGCAAATTTTACTTTGTTGGGCGATTTTAATTTGCACTTGGACGATCCTCGTGACACATCAGCCATCAGTCTTCGATCCAATCTTCAGGCTATTGACCTACGCCAAAAGGGTTTTCTTGCGACACATGTCAAGGGGCACCTTTTGGACCATATCTATAGTAATTTAGACAGTCTAACGGTCGAGACCCCTATCCCACTACCTTGGACTGATCATTTTTTAATACCTTTTACATGGTACATAAATCCCCCCTCATTCCTCAAAATCTTAATAAGCACTGGGGAAGG
The DNA here is from genome assembly GCF_964261635.1 of Lissotriton helveticus. Taxonomy (NCBI): domain Eukaryota; kingdom Metazoa; phylum Chordata; class Amphibia; order Caudata; family Salamandridae; genus Lissotriton; species Lissotriton helveticus. The sequence continues at coordinate 504,470,925 of NC_136061.1, read as the reverse complement.
AAATGGTCCTCGCTTTCGCTCCCTGACTGGGAACTGGCTCTCACCAAATATCCTCCTCAGAAGGCGACGGATCCTAACACTGCCACGATGAATTTTGATAACTGGATTTCCAGCACCCTGGATCAAGTTCTCCCCAGAACCCTTTAAAATCAATAATAAGACCCTGATGAAGCAAGCCTGTCGCAAACTGGAGAGAGCGTGGAGGCAGGACCACTCACAACAGAGGAAGGCTGAGTACAGAGCTGCTATAAAGCTCTATAAAAATGAAATTAAATCTGCCCAATCTCATTTTTATGACTCAAAAATTAATTTGGCTGCCAACGCTCCGAAGGAAATTTTTAAAATAGTTAAATCTTTAATTTCTCCCCCTCCTGAGCGGCCGTCATTAGTCGGCGCTCAAACTCGTTGTAATGATCTTGCCACTTTTTTTTTCCAGAAAATCCAGACCATCTACTCTTCATTTACCACTGGCAGTGATGACTTCACTCCCACAGTTTCCGATCATCCTGTTCCCTGTCTGCTCAACAAGTTTCCACTCCTTGACCTCACTACATTAGATAGGCTGATTCGCAAGACCACCTCGGGCTCTCCTAATGACCAAGCACCCCCTCAGACCCTCATTAAGGTCATTGATGTCATCTGTCCGGTTATTCTGGATGTCCTTAACGCCTCCATCACTTCTAAATCCGTTCCACCTCCATGGAAGTGCGCGATGGTGAAAGCGTTATTGAAAAAGCCCACACTGGACCAGAATAACCTGGCTAACTATCGCCCTATTTCTTTACTGCCGTGGATGAGTAAACTGCTTGAGAGGCACGTTAATACCATCTTAGTGGACTATTTAGAGTCCAATAGTTTGCTCCGTGCCTCTCAGACAGGGTTCTGCCCTCAGCACGGAACTGAAACTGCCCTTTTGTCAGTGACAGAAGAAGCTAGAGCTGTGCTGGACCGAGGAGGAAAGGTCGCCATCATATTACTCGATCTCAGTGCCGCGTTCGACACGGTTAACCATGCCACATTATTACAACGATTGAGTGGTTTGGGCGTGTCGGGCGCGGCCCTGGAATGGCTAGCCTCCTTCCTCGATGAATGATTCTTCCAGGTATTTGAGGGTGAGTCAGTTTCCCCCAAGCATCCACTTAGCTGTGGGGTGCCCCAGGGCTCCTCCCTGAGCCCCACTCTTTTTAACGCCTACATGGAACCTCTAGAAGGGATAGTCCAGCCCTTTGGTGTGCGTATTGTTACCTACGCCGACGACACCCAACTGGTGGTCTCTCTTGACCACTCTGAGGGATCGTCTTTCACCTTAGGCCCCTGTCTAGAGGCTGTGGCTAAGTGGATGCAATCCTCCCATCTTAAACTTAACGGGGAGAAAACTGACATCATGTTGTTGGGTAACCCTCCTCCGTCCGCCCTAGTATCCATCTGGCCCTCTTGTCTTGGCACGCCTCCCCCTCCCAAATCCCAGATAAAGAGCCTCGGAATTCGGTTGGACAAAGCGCTTGACTTTTCAGTCCAAGCTACCAAAACTGCCTCTACATGCATCGGGCTGATGAAAATGCTTCGCAAGGTGCTTCCTTTGCTCCCATTCCAGGCTAGGAGGATCATGGTACAGGCCCTGATACTCTCCCGCCTGGACTACGGGAACGCCCTATATATAGGAGCCCCGGCAGCAGTGACCCACAGGCTTCAAGTTACACAAAACTGTGCCGCCCGACTATTGTATAACATTCCTCGATGGCAGTCAGCCAAGAAAGCTTTGAAAGAACTTCACTGGCTTCCAGTAGCGGCCAGAGTGCAGTTCAAGGCCATGTGCATTGTGTTCAAGTCATTTCATCGCACTGGCCCGGCAATTCTGTACCCTATATCTATGCCTTATGCCCCGGCTAGAGCTCTGCGCTCTAGTTCTTTACAGCTTGCGACTACTACTAAAGTGAACAAAGCCCGCTGGGGCGGTCGCTCCTTTTCCCATACTGCGGCCAAGCTGTGGAGCTCTCTCCCCCTCTCCCTTCGAGAGAACAATAACCGTATGTCTTTCAGAAAGGCTTTAAAAACACACCTGTTCGCAAAAGCGTGTTAATTCACCCTGAGCACGCCACAAGCAATCAGTCTAAAGCGCTGCGAGGCCTCCGGGTAGTTACGCGCTATACAAGTGCAATTTTTTCATTTAATTTCATTTCCAGTAATTTGACAACGAACTCATGGAGCACTACAATGCAAAGATGACGCAGATAAAGGACACTACAGCACCATTAAAACTAAAATGAACAGCGGGCAAAGATAAAAAACCCTGGTTCAGTGACACGCTAAATGAAGAAAGACGTAAGCTGAGACTAGCATAAAGGAAATGGAGACAGCTACCATCATCCCCAAAGCTAAAACTGCTAAGAAAAACCAGAAGCGCCTACAATAAAAATATTCGGAAGTAAAAAAAAGAATTCTTCAGACCGGATTGGAAAATGCAAAAAACAGACCTAGGAAACTATTTGAATTGGTTAAACAGCAATTAAACAAAATGTACAAATCAGCACTAGAACCAACAAAATCTCAAATCAGCTGTGAGGAATTCGCAAATCTCTTTACATCGAAGTTCACGTCCCTGGAATGCAAGCTTAAGTCAGCGGCTTCTTCGTGGGAGGCCTCTCAACCAAATATTCCATCAATGCCCAACGATGCAATACCCAAAAACAAAACTTATTGAGCTACTTTTGAGCTATATGACCAGAACAACATCCTGAAAACCTTATCGGCCATTAAGCCTGATAATCACTTCAACTACCCACTCCGTGCAAAATGTGTGCCGTACATAGGCCAGGACATCATCCCCAGCTGGACATTGATAGTCAATGCTTCCCTGACTCAAGGATCCTTCCCAGACTGTCTAAAAATGGGACAAGTCATTCCCATCATAAACAAAACCGACAGAGAATCCTGCTGGACCTAGCAACTTTCGGCCAGCATCCAACATTCCTCTATTAGCTAAAGTGATTGAAAAATGTGTTCAGCAACAACTAAGGCAGCACATATCTAAATTCCATCTACTAGAGGATTGTCAATCAGGATTTAGACAAAACCATAGTATGGAAATAGCAACTCTGCACATAGTAGACAATGCATTACTCGCTCTAGACTAAAATAAAGCATGTCTGTTAATCTTGCTTGATTTATCTTAAATGGTTCAAGTCCTCTTTGAGGAATAGATCACAAAGATTTCTGGTGAATAAGAACCTGAAAACATCATCCCGCACTCAAATAGGGGTTCCACAAGGATCAACCCTCTCCCCGTCACTTTTCAACTTATATGTGGAACCACTAACAGAAATACTCCTTGCCAACATCCTTTTCCACATGCCAATGACACACATAATTACATTAAGATCTCCTCTTTAGAGGAGATCAGAACAATGAACAAGGCTCTACGGTGACGAAGCAATGGCTAACAAGCAATCCGCTTTAACTAAACGTAAAAAACCCAGAATTCATCCTAATTTCCCCCACTAACAGACCGCCCACTATAAAAAAAATGGACCAATGTGAACACTGCACTCAATTGCACCCCAATCATCGTAGATTCGACCAAATCACTAGGAATAACGCTAGATCAAAGCCTGACCATGCAGTCACACATTAACAGCTGGCTAAAAATGCAAGTTTTCGCCTGAGCTACATTAAGAAATTAATAACTTTCATGGAAACGGCAGACCTCAAAATGGCAGTTCAAGCATTAGTAATCTCAAGGATCGAATATGGATGCACAACACTTTCTGGGCTCCTCAAAAGTGCAACAACATCTCTAAAACCATGCCTCAATGCAGCAACAAGGCTCATAACAGGGTCAAACAAATTTGACCACATCTCTCCTCACCTGAAAGCACTGAACTGGCTACCTTATGAAGTCAGAATTAAGCTCAAACTGGCGTGCATAACACATAACGCTCTCCACTTCAAGTCATCAAAGATACCTAGTGCAGAAATTGGTGATTTCTGGGGGAAACAGACAATCAATGAGCGCCAGAGACCTAGTGCTGAACCACTGATTTTTGTAAAAAATTACTTTCAACAGAGTGTTCTCAGGTGCCGCACTGAGAATATGGAACTTGCTACCTCCAGACATCCGAAGGCTAGCCAACCACGCAAGATTTAAGAAAGAAACCAAGATCTTCTTAATGAGTAAATTCCTACTGTAAACATTACAGAGCATCGCCACATGGCTCGCCCAAATACTCTCACCCAAGGACACAGCGCTTTTTACCAAGAACTAATGTAATTTGTCCTTACAGGGTCTTGCTTCCCATGAGGACATGGTTCCTCTAGTCGTACAGCCTGCAAAAGTACTAAAGCAGTTATCAAAAGATGTAGCTCTGACAACTTTGAACTGGACTAGAATATTTTAAATGATATACAGAACTCTGTACTGGAAAAGTTACCACGTCCTAAACTGTGAAGCACTCTGATACCCTATGGGGTCAAGTTCATGCCATACAAAACACTGAATAAATAAATAAATACCAGTGGGCCTGCAGCTATAACTGTGCCACCCACCCAAGTAGCCCTAAAAAAAGAACTCAGGCCTGCCACTGCAGTGCTTGCACGCAGTTTGTTAACTGCCTTGATGTCCCGACAAGTGCACCCACTTGTCAGGGCTTACCTTTCCCTTTTTATGCACATCAGACACCCCTATAGTAGGCCCAAGGTGTGTACCATGTCCCGACAGTGAAATACTGCCAAATTGATTTTTCACTGTTGCAAGGCCATCTTGCCCATAGAACAGAATGGGGAATGCTGTGTCACATGGTTCCAGCACATTTTCCCATAGGCATAAGATGAAAAGATGGAATTTAGTGTGCCTGAACTCATCTTTTTGTGAGGATGTTTTTTAAATGGTGTGTTTAGAAACCAAGCTTTTAGAAGTGGCTGGTTTCTTTTCTTAAACCATCCTGTGTTGAATTGAATTTGAATGTGAATGTGGTCCAGGCAACCATCATCTCCCGTCTGGACTATGCAAGCTCTTTGTTGGCGGGGGCTAACCAGGCTGAGTTAACCCGTTTGCAGCGGGTGCAAAACGCTGCGGCGAGAGCCATTGTCGGCTTACCTAGGTTTTGCCCGGTGACTAATGTTCTTCGTTCCCTGCATTGGCTTCCGGTTAGGAAGCGTATTCTTTTCAAGGTCTTGTGTTTGACCTTCAAAATCTTAAGAGGTATAGGTCCTGAGATTCTGGCCAACTCCATTGCCTTTTATGTCCCCACCCGCAACCTCCGATCTCAAGGTTTGGCCCTTGCTGTTGTCCCTAGATTTAGGCTCAGCAGGATGGGGGGTCGTTCCTTCAGGGTGAAAGCGGCGTTAATCTGGAACACCCTCCCAGTTGAAATCCGGCTGCTCGAGGACCTGTTGTCTTTCCGTAGAGCCATTAAGACATTCCTGTTTTAGCTTCCCTTTGTGGTATTGTCTCCTTGTTATGTTGTGTTGCTCCGTTGTCTCTGCGCCGGGATGCTCCTTCGCTGGGGTCGCTGTGCGCATAATAAATTGTTTTAACATTAACATAACATTTAAAATACTTATATAGCGCAACGTACACCATACGGTTTCTTGGCGCTTTTGGAGGCATGAGAACAGAAGAAAAAAAGGGACAATTAGTGTGGGAAGGCCTGGACAAACAAGAAAGTTTTCAGGCCCTTGCGGAAGAGGGAGTATTGTTTGGTCGCTCGTAGGTGGTCAGGGAGGGAATTCCAAAAGGTGGGAGCCAAAACTGAGAAATTGGAACCTCCCCATTTTTTCCTGTTATAGCGAGGAACCTGTAGCAGGGATTGAGAGGATGATCGAAGCTGTCTAGTGGGGACATAATCTTTTAGCAAGGAAGAAATGAAGGCAGGGGCTGTTCCCTGCCGTGCCTGGAAAGCCATGCAGCCCGTCTTAAAGAGAGACCGCTGTAGGACAGGCAACCAGTGCAGGGCCTTCAACAATGGTGTAGAGTGATGGAAGCGGGGGAGGCCATACACCAGCCGAGCTGCCTGGTTCTGCACGAGCTGGAGTTTACGTAGGCTGTACGCCGGGATGCCGTTGTATAGGGCATTGGCATAATCTAGCCGGGAGATCACAAGGGCAGACATAATAAGTTTAAGTGCCAGAGGGGAAAAGAACCGAGAGACAGTGCGAATAGTGCGGAGCATCAGGAAGCAAGAAGAAATGACAGAACTGATTTGTGACTGGAGGGTAAGCTGATGGTTCCTCTGCCTGGTTGTGTATTGACTGTCTGGTTTTGGATGTGACAGGGTCTGGGGAGTGTCCTGACACCAGAGAGGAGTATGTGAGACAGCAACAGGCTGGCCTGCCTTTGATGTGGGGGAAGGAGTAGCCCCCTGGATGTGAAGAGGACTGTGTTGCTGCCACAAAAAGATGGCTCAGCCTCCTGCGGAGTGTCTGGGGTCCAGACACTCACTACTAAAGGAAGCGGGTGTGCACTGGCAGGAAGACACCCAGGTTCAGAGCCCCCTGAACACAAAGACTTCAAAGGCATTAAGGGGTATGAATGTTAGAGCTGAAACCCCTCCACTCAAGACTGAACTCAAGACAGAAAAAGGATTGAAACTACTTTGTGATCAAGAGGAACCTCTGCCAAAAAAGAACAGCTGAAGAGTCTGAAGAGAAAGACTGCCCTTGTTGTGTGTTCTGGGGCTGGCCTGCAGTTTGCTGATTTGACTAACGAGGGGACAAGGCACTTTGCTGTGTGCTGTGTCCCCCTGCTTGGAAGGACTTTGCTTTGTGCTATGTCCTGAAGTAACTTGTCTCCAAGGGTCCAATGAGAGCCGGTTCCCTGTTGTGGAAAATCAGGAACATCATCATTTTTGACCGTGTCACAGCAACGCTTGGTGCGTGGTGCTTTTGCATGCCTGAGACTGCTGTGTGGTCTGTATTACTGTTTACGTGGTGCCCTGTGACCGCATTGCCCCCGCAGCATGAAACATCATCCTTCTGCTGCATTGCTGTTTGTGGCTTGAGCCGTCATCGTAACTGAGGCATGTGAGTAAGGGTTGCTACTGCTGGCCCGAGCTGCAACGTGCTAAAGGATTTCTTGAAGCTAAGGAAGCTGCAAGGTGAAAGGGATCATGATCATTGTTAGCCAGATGAATCTGCCCAAGATTGTCAACAAAGGAGAAGGCAGCATCATAACCCGTCCGGCTACAGCGTCGCCTAGCAAAGGAGCTGCAACATCATCTAGACCACCCAGTAGGATGTCCGACGAGCGGGGAGAGACAGAGAGTGAGGCAGCGCACCCCCTCAGGTAAGGCTTGGTCGGGAGCCGCAAGCGTGTGTGGCATGGGGAGGTGTTGAAGGAGGAGTACAGAAATGCTCCGATCTCTCTCCCGCTACACCGCGTTAGACGTGCTGAGTCCCCAAGCGGCCCGTACCTGCCCAGCAGTGCCGGGGATGCCCCAATAAGTTTAAAACTGTTGTCTCTGTTGTTGAGACCTAGTGGTGCCGGAGCTGATCATGCAGATTGGCTTGTAGGGTTATCCCTTACATTACCAACCGCATTATGCTTGCATTACGAACAGCCATATTCTTGCATTAAGAACTGCCTTATTCTTGCATTAAGAACTGCATTATTCTTGCATTATGAATTGCATTATTCTTGCATTTCGAACTGCATTATTCCTTCATTACGAACCGCATTATTCTTGCATTACAAACTGCATTATTCTTGCATTACGAACTGCATTAGTACTAAGGGTGGGCGGAAGTTGCATAGTTGCGTTACGCAAAGTTTCGCAAAGAAGCAACAAATCTCCAGGAGCTACATGGAATTCTGCGAGCATGCGGAATTGCTTGTTGCGCCCGTTCGCAATGCATTTTTCCTGTTTAGGAACGCTCTTTATGTGCTTGCGGGGAAATATCTCATGAACTTGCCCATGCGGTCGCCAATGGGCGCAGCCATCTTGTTTTTCACTTGTTCCGCCCGTTCGCGATGTTATTTCCTGTTCCGGGTCACGTACTGCGTGCTCCCGCCCGCTCGCGATGAGTATTTCAAGTTCGGGAATGCATATTACATGTTCGCGACACTTTTTGCGTGCTTGGGGGGGGAATATTGCGCGAACTTGCCCATGCGGTCGCAACGGGTGTGGCAATATTGTTTTTACTCTATTCCTATGGTTCTGTGCCTGCTTTTCTATCCCCCCTCTATCTTTGCAATCCTTTGTTTCTGTACACTTTTTTAAAAATCTTTTTTAATTATTATGTATCTCTCTATTTTTCTGCATCTATATTTTGAGTTTCTTTTACTTTTTTGTGACTTTTTCTACTACTTTTTCACTCTTTTTCTATAACTTGCTTTTTATATTTCTTTTCCTTACTTTTCTAAATCCTTCCTTTTCTTCCCCCCTCCCCGAGTCCCAGAACCATGGCCAAGGGAGAGAGCAAGGGCAACAAGGGGAAGGGCAAGGCTGCCCGTACTTTGCTATACTGAGCATGGGTGGGCAAACAGAAGAAGATCCTTGCCCTGCCTTGAAATTGAATTAGTGTTGCTTTCACCATATCCGCCCCAGCAAGCGTGTGATCAATTATTGGTGTACAATTAATTTAGTCACACCTCAAAATAAATCACACAGCCCGGGGAAAGAGGGTTAGGGTTTGATGAATGGTTGGGAAGGGGGGTTTGGGGAAAGGTTTGACAAAGAAAAACACTACGCATGGACAAACAACAAAAAACAATCTTGGCAGATGACCATATCCATAAATCTGTTAAGGGAAAAAAGCAAAGGCATGCATGATAATAATAAGTAGTACTTACTAACTAGCTACTACTAGGCAATTAGACAGTACAGGGCAGCAGCATATGCAATGTGTCTTGCCTGTCTTCCCTCAGGGAGACCCAAATTACATACAGTTTTTGTTTTGTTGTACCGGGCTTACTTTTAAAAATAGCAAAGAAAATTAAAAAATAGCTGTAGGGATAAATTATAACTTAGCAAACAGCAAACATAATAACACAACAACACACAGTCGAAATGTTGGAAGATAAAAAATGTATCAAATAATTTAAAAGATGATGAATGTTGATACTGTTACTGTATGTTATCCTGGTCAAATTGGGGAATTGCATCTCGGCATTCCTCTGTGACCTTCCTTCGATGGACGCTCCGTTCATCAATCGTGGGTGCCGCCACTTCCTGCCTGGCGGATGCGGATTGGTAAGGTAAGTGTGAGTCGGTTTTCCCAGTATAGCGCAGTGTAAGGGCCAGACTGTAATTGTAGATGGAAAAACAAAAAGGATTATTTAAAATCAAGGAGGAAAAAAATGCATACATTATGGAGGAGTGCAACAAGAACATTTTCTGAGGCGTCATGCATTGGATACATCATATCTACTCTGTTTCCAGCATTAACCTACAATAACAACATGACAGAGCAGGCCCAAGGCACCTGTGAACCAACCTCTATTTAGCTTACATTTTGACAGAGACAGACAAAGCAGCACATATACAGCAACATAGCATTTTCCAAATTATGTGACTAAATCAATGCACCACTGTCAGTCATACCACTACACTGACTCGACTCCACCACTACACAGACATGTAGGTCTGCTGTGGTTTTTGTTGACTTGTTTACCTTTTATGTGCCTCATGAAACGCCCTGAGTTATTCCATCAATCAGCTCCGATCCTACTGAGTGACTGCAAAGATATTAGTCACTGTACTCAACATCATTGTGTTGTCCAATTCAGTGTGCAGTGCAATGGATTGACCTGCAGTAGAAATACAATTTTGTTACTAAACAACAAGAAGGGGAAACATTAACTTGAGTTGCTTTTAGTGTGTAGATTAAATAATAATACACCATGAATTCACATTGTGCACAACAAACAACAATAACACAAACACCAATCACTCTCAGAGTCAGCGTCCAATACATGCCATCATTCATTACCTCTTCCACATCCTTCTCATCTGGAGTTAAGTGGCAGCCTCTCTCGCTCGGGAAGGAGGATAGCTATAGTAGTCATCATGTACCACTTCTTTTGGAGGGACTCAACAAGGCAACATTTTCTTGCTTGTACTATTATTATTCAACATCCAATGATCAACATCTTCTGGGTTGAGGGAAATGGATTACGGTGAGTCAGGAGGATTGAAGAGCAGGACTCAGGGTAGTGGAGTTATGCAGACACCTGCACCTCCAATATGGCAATAAAAAGACAAAAAGTCAATGGTGATGGATTTGTTGTGATTCGAAGTTTCAAACCAGAAAGACAGACACACACAAATAATAAAAGTAAACAAGGAAGGAAGAAAGTAAGAAGTTGAAGCCTAGTTGTTGGGGAAGTAAATCTCATCCTCAAACTCTGGGGGTTCAACCAGACGTAGGTAATCATCTAACACACTACTTCCGTCATCTAAGCCGCTGTCCTCATCTTCCTGCGTTGATTCATGTATTATGTAATTCAGTGGTATAAAGTGCTGATTAATTTGATCATGGTTAACCTCTCCACATTTTTGGGCGAGTGACTGGTCCTTTTCACTGTTACAATGGCACCAGCAGCACTGAACACATGTTCAGGAGAGACACTTGCAACAGGGCAAGCCAGATAGTTTATCACCACCCTGCTGAGCACTGGCCATTGGCCCCTTTTCCCATATCAATACCGCAATGGGTTTTGATCAATGTAGACCTCTGTTGGGTCATTCAGATAGGCCCAGACCATCCGCTCAATGTTCTGGGGTGCTACACTTTGCTTGGCCTCTTTGGTCTTTGCATCAGCACTGGACCTAGCAAGCCCTTGCTGAAAATACCAATCCTGTGCCGATTTTACTGGGGCTGATGATCCGGTTCTTGCTGTTATTGATAGTGTTGGTGACCGCTCTGAGCCAAACGCAGTGAACCTGGGGGTCTGAAGTGGAACTTGATGCCGGATGCACTGCTGCAGTACTTGTTGTGAATTTGAGTAGCGGGCCTTTAATTGCCAGCTGTTCATTTTCAAAGTGAGTGGGTACCTCAGCTTTCCAACTTTTGTACCGGGCAAAGTCCACTTCGGAAAAAGTAATTAATGTCTTACTGTTCAGTGCCGATTTGTACAGTGGATCCAGAATTGTGGCACAAAAGTAATGTTTTTGTGACACAATTTTAGTTTGAATTTTGAGCTAAGCGACCGGATATGCTCTCCGCCAACTCATAGGCTTCATTTTTTTCATTCACACTTATGTATGCTTGAGACACCTCCTTCACCTGTTGCTCTAGCATGTGCAAAAATGGGATAGCTTGGCCTTTAGTACAGTCCTCCTTGCTTACTTCACGTGTGAAGACCTCGAAAGGAAGAAGCATCTCTGTCAGGCAATTAACTAGGCACCATTGGTCCATCTGAAGGGTCATGCCTTTCACAGTAGCATCCCCTCTTTGCATGACATATTCCTTGATTGGTCTGTACTGCTCAAACAAATGGTCAAGCATGTAATAAGTTGAGTTCCAACGTGTTGCCACCTCCTGGATGAGTGCTTTGACTGGCATTTTATATTCACGTTGAATGATCCTCAGCTGCTTCCAGGCTATAAAAGAATGGCTGAAATGTGTGCATATTCTTTGGCAGATGGTCTGTAAGTTGTTGACTATGGCTTATTTTTTCAGAATGTCTTGAACAATAATGTTAATGCAGTGCGCCAAATATGGGACCCTGAAATAGGCACCATTCTCCATGGCCTTAAGTACATTACTGCCATTATCCGTGGCAACAAAACCAATGTTAAGCCCTCTTTGGTGAAGCCATTTAAAGACCTTGCTGTTAAATTCTTCCAAAATGTTTGCAGCAGTATGAGATTTCTCCATGGCGAACAAGGCTACAGTTGCATGTTTCCGAGTAGCATTATAAATCTCAGCAATGTAAACAGCACCTGTTTCAGATATCTTTTCTCCAACCCCCACTAAAGAGATCCAGTGTGTAGTGATACACATGTAATCAGTGGCTTAGCAAATGGTCCACATGTCTGTTGTCAGGTGGATATTGTGAACAGCACTCTGCTGCAAAGCTTGTCCAAGCAATTCCAACCACCCCTTCCACAAAAGAAAAAGGGAAAAATTCCAGCGCTAACATTTTAGCCAGCTTCTCATTGTACTAGAAGCTCACACATCACTATAATTTGTATTATCTGTTATCGTTCATGACTTTATCTGATCATTTATATAGGATAACTTTGATATCTTTTTCCCCAACCCTGATGTTCTTGTTATGTAGTCCTTTTTAATTCTTCATTATTATAATTTGCCTCTGATTTTTATGTATCGCTATTGTATTACAAATGTATTTCTTTTTTATCTAATATAATAATATATTTGAGCAAGTCTTTTTAGCAAGTTTTTCTATCATCTAAAACTTTCTTCTATTTCTATTGTAGTTTTGTGTCAATGTTGTAAACTACTGGTGTATTCAATACCCAGTTAGCTAAATATTTACATTTAACATATTCTGGAAATTAATCTCCCAAAATAACATGAATCGGAATTTTTGAGTTACTGTAATAATTTTTCAAATTTGGAAGGTGTGCACCCAACCAAGTTTGCTGCACCTGTTTCTAGAATGTCGGGGAACACACTGTTCCACAACTACTTGCATAGTCACTGCCTTGGGGCACAGAGTTCTTCTAAGTTATTTTTGAATGCCACTGGATGGCAGAGTCAAGCAAGGCCTGTTTCGTCTTCTCTGTGTATACTAGCTCTTCAGGCAGTTAATATGTGGCATTTTTTTACCTTACATATGATTACAGGCCCTTTCTCCTCTGACATTTTGATGGTGTGTTAAACATTTGATTAATTAGTAAGTCCTCACATCTTGTTAACTTATTTTCACCACTATGCTGTAGCTTTGGGATTTCAGCTGCCCCTATTAGTGTCTGCACTCAATTCAATTCAATTCAATTCAAAGAGACTTTATTCAATTGCTTTTTGAGTCAATCATAAAAGTACATGAAAATAATTCATTCATTAAATACTATACCATTTTAAATACAATACATAATCAGATTTCATATTGAAAATTAGTCAGACAAACAATCATACTAGTCTCTCTAATTACAAAATAATAGATTTCCTTTGGCTAAGTTCTTTTTTTAAGGACATGGCTATCCTCCAGGCTCTGTGTACATCACCCAGGACCTGCAGCACAAGCAATGCAAGGCGACATTGTCTCAAGCCCAGCTCCTTTAGGATTGGGACGATCCAAATCTACAAAATAGAAGGATGTGTATTGTTGATTGTTCAGAGCTATTATCACAGGAACACAGTCCTAATATTCGGGACCGATCATTCATACAGGAAAGCTCACAAGTCTGTGAAAAATACTACACCTAAAACGAGTTAATAAAAACCTATCATAGCTGTTAGACATGGCATCCTTGGCGTGGTTTCCCCCTATCTTTTTACCTCTACCTCCTGTATTTTTGATGCTGTGCTGGATTTCGTTTTTGCTGGTTTAGATGCTTTGGACACTCTGCCACTGCTGATCAGTGTCAGAGTGTAAGTGCTCCCTGTGTAAATTGCTATTGTAATTGGTTATCCATGATTGGCATATTTGTATTACCCCTAGTAAAGTGCACTGAGTGTGCCAAGTCTGGTGATAACAAATGCTACTAGTGGACCTGCAGCACTGATTGTGCCACCCACATGAGTAGCCCTAAAATGGTGTCTCAGGCCTGCCACCGCAGTGCCTGCGTGCAGTCTGTGAACTGCCATGTCCTCCTGGTCAGTGTCCCCACTGACCAGGCCTAACCCTTCCCTTTCTGTGCACATTGGTCACCCCTATGGAAGGCCCAAGGTACCCCCTTGGGCAGGGTGCAGTGTATGTGAAAGGTAGAGCATGTACTTGTGCAGGTGACATGCTCTGGCAGTGAAGTACAGCCATTTTCGTTTTTCACTGCTGCAAGGCTATCTTGCTCCATAGGTTATCATGGGGGATGCTGGCTACACTGGCTACCAGCATATCTTCCCATAGGACAAGATAGGACATAAAAGTCTGGTATCCCTGAACTCAGAATTTAATAACACATCTTTTAGTAAAGGTGGTTTTTAACTCCTGTGTTTGAGAATAGCACTTTTAGAAAGTTGCTGTTCTCTTGTCTGACCTTTCTGTGTGCCTTGGCCTGTTTGTGGATTGACTGTCTGGTTTGAGAGTGACAGGGGCTGGGGATTCCCCAGGAGGCTGGCTGAGTCAGCCCTAGGCTAAATGACTGCATTTGCAACTTGAGTGGTGGGAGAAGATAGCACCTGGGCCTCCTGCTGGGCGGCTGACGACCCTGCCACTCACTCTGAAAGGAAAGGGGAAGCCAGGAAAACAAAGTGCTCAAGGAACACCAAGAACTGGTTCAGACCGGGCTCAGAGCCATCCTGCACAAAGGGAACAAAGACTTTTAGGGGTATAAGTTCAGGACCCCTGACAACAGAAAATTAGATCATTCTGGAATCAAGAAGGAACCGCTGCGAAGGAGAAAGCTGAATCTGAAGAAGAAAGACTGTCCTGCTGTTGCTCTGCTGGACTGCTCTGCTCTGCTGGACTGACCTGCTGTTGCTTCGCTGTCAATGAGAGGGGAAGGACTTTGCTGTTGTGCTGTGTCCCCTTTCTTGAAGGAATCTCCAAGGGCCTGAGAAGAGCTGGCTCTCTGTTTTTGAAGTCCCAGGAACAAAAGGAATTCACCCCAGCTTCCCTGAACTCTGCTGAGAGAGTTCTGTCCTTCCTAGAGTGCTTGGGCCAGTTGTGGTGCCTCTGGAAGTTGCACCTGTGCTGGGAAGCTGGAAACTAAGATTGAGAGACTTTTGCACCTGAAAAGTTATCGCAACGCTCACTGAGGAGCGCATCCCCAACAGTGCGAAGAAATTCCCGCCGCTACGGAGGTCGATATCGTCGCAGCGCCTGTTGCTGCTGTCTAAGACGACGCATCCTTAGATTGCAGGAAGATCACCATCGCTGCGAGCTTCGTCGCAGAGCCTGTCATCGCTGAAGGAGATTGCCGCACCGCCGGCTTGCGGACCACCTCACATCGCTGCAAGCATCGTCGCAGAGCCATCGCATCGAGGAGCTGCGAGAGAGAGGATCGCCGCAGGATCATGCATCGTAGCCCCGGAGATCGTCGCAGCCCCTACGAGATCATCGCATCGTGCCTTTGCGAGAACAAACTTCCTACGGAACCTACGCACCGGAATCCATACAAGTGGCCATCCTCCCCATACATACAGACCGGATTTGTCGCAACACGCCCGCTGCTGCAGCGGGGTTGTCGAAACGCCTCCCCAGGGTCTCAGGAGCAACGAATCGCTGGTTTTCCACAGCACCAGCTTCTGCTTTTGGAACTTTGTCGCAACTAAAGGTACTGTTGGCTAATCGTGACGCAACTGTGAACTTTTCACGCATTTGTGGATTATTTTATCGCAACCTTAAGAACTCTTTTGAAACCATATTCTTGAACTGCGTATATTGGATTTTTGTCGTTTTGGTCTTGTGTAGTTTAGATTAAATACCTTTATTTTTCTAAACTGTTGTGGAGTCAGTTTGTAGTGTTTTCAGTGTGTTACTGTGAGTGTTGGTACAAATACTTTACACATTGCCTTTGGTTAGCCTTGACTGCTTGTGCCAAGCTACTTAGAGGTTGAGCAGGGGTTATCTCAGAGGGTTTCCTCCTTACCCTGACTAGAAGCAAGCGTCCCCATTTGGACAGTGGTACCTACCCCTGCCAACTATGTTCATGTGTTCATGTTTAGCATTTGTATAGCGCACTGCTCACCCAGAGGGTCTCAAGGCGCTTGAGGGAGGGGGTGCTTGAGGGAGGGGGTATTTTATTTATCGAATATCCAAGTTTTTAGTTGTTTTCTGAAGGAGAGGTGGTTCTGAGTGAGGCGGAGGTAGGTGGGGAGAGAGTTCCAGGTTTTGGCCGCTAAGTAGGAGAAGGATCTTCCTCCCATGGTGGATCTATGGATGCGTGGAATTGCGGCGAGGACTTGATTGGACAATCGTAGTTGGCGGGTGGGGGTGTAGAAGGACAGGCGCGTGTTGAGGCATTCGGGTCCAAGGTTGTAGAGGGCTTTGTGTGCGTGGGTGAGGAGACGGAATGTTATTCTCTTATTGACGGGGAGCCAGTGGAGGTCTTTCAGGTGACCGGAAATGTGGGCTTGGCGGGGGATGTCAAGTATGAGTCTGGCTGAGGCGTTTTGGATGCGTTGGGAGTTTTTTCTGTAGTTTAGCTGTGGTTCCGGCGTAAAGGGTGTTTCCGTAGTCCATTCGGCTTGTGATTAGTGCGTGGGTGACCGTCTTTCTTGTTTCGGTGGGGATCCAACGGAAGATTTTTTTGAGCATACGTAGAATGTTGAAGCATGATGATGAGACGGCGTTGACTTGTCTGGTCATCGAGAGGGAGGAGTCCAGGATGAAGCCCAGGTTATGTGCGTGGTCTGTAGGTGTGGGTGCGTTTCCCAGGGCCGGTGGCCACCATGAGTCGTCCCAGGCGGAGTGGGATGAACCTAAGATGAGGACTTCCGTTTTGTCCGAGTTCAGATTTAAACGGCTGTTCTTCATCCACTCGGCTACTTCTTTCATCCCTTCGTGTAGGTTGGTTTTGGCGGTGTTTGGGTCTTTGGTGAGGGAGAGGATCAGCTGGGTGTCATCTGCGTAGGAGATGATGTTGAGGTTGTGTTGTCGCGCGATGGATGCGAGGGGACTCATGTATACGTTGAAGAGGGTGGGACTGAGTGATGATCCTTGTGGTACTCCGCAGATGACTTCGGTGGCCTCTGATCTAAAAGGGGGGAGGCGGACTCTCTGGGTTCGTCCGGCGAGGAACGAGATGATCCAGTCTAGTGCTTTTCCTTGTATTCCGATGTTGCTGAGGCGTTGTATAAGGGTGCTATGACACACTGTATCGAAGGCTGCGGAGAGGTCAAGTAGGATGAGGGCAGCTGTTTCTCCGTTGTCCAGTAGAGTTCGAATGTCGTCTGTTGCTGCGATGAGGCGGTCTCGGTGCTGTGTTTGGCGTGGAAGCCAGACTGTGAAGGGTCGAGGGATTTGTTGGATTCGAGGAAGGCGGCGAGCTGACTGTTGACGGCTTTCTCAATGACTTTGGCAGGAAATGGGAGGAGCGAGATGGGGCGGTAGTTCTTAAGTTCAGTGGGGTCTGCTGTGGGTTTCTTCAGAAGTGCGCTGAGTTCGGCATGTTTCCAGCTTTCTGGGAAGGTAGCGGAGTTGAGGGAGCAGTTGATGACGTCTCGGAGATGGGGTGCGATAATGGTGTCTGCTTTGTTGAAAATGTGGTGGGGACATGGGTCGGTTGGCGATCCTGAGTGGATGGAGTTCATCAGACGGATGGTGTCTTCAGTGGTGATTGGGTTCCAGGCGCAGAGGTTGTTGGGGGGGTGTTTTTGTTCGGCGGTGGGTGGGGTGGACTGTTTTCCGGGCTGGTTTTCAAAGCTGTTATGTATGTCGGCGATTTTGTTGTGGAAGAATGAGGCTAGGGAGTCGCAGAGGTCTTGGGAGGGAGTGATGTCGTTGGTGCCGGCGGTGGGGTTGGTAAAATCTTTGACGATGTTGAATAGTTCCTTGCTGTTGTGGGCGTTGTTGTCGAGTCGATCCTTGAATGCTGATTTCTTGGTGGATCGGATCAGTTGGTGGTGTTTGCGGGTGGCGTACTTGAAGGTGGTCAAGTTGTCAGTGGTAGGGTTTTTCCTCCAGGCTTTCTCAAGGGTGCGACAGACCTTTTTGGATTTCTTAAGTTCATCGTTGAACCAGTGGGCCTTTTTGCTGTTTTGCTTGATTTGATGTTTTTTCAAGGGTGCTAATTCGTCCGCGCTGCGGGTGATCCATTGTGTGAGGTTGGTGGCTGCTTGGTTAGGGTCTGATGATTTGGTAGGAGGGTTTAGGTGAAGCGATGTGAAGAGCTGGTCGGTGGTAATTTTGTTCCAGTTTCTGCGGGGAATTGGTTGTGGGTGGTTGTGGGTCATAGTCTTTTTGTAGTTGAAGTGAACGCAGCTGTGGTCTGTCCAGTGGAGAGCTGTGGTGTGATTGAAGGAGATGTTCTTGCTGGAGGTGAAGATTGGGTCGAGCGTGTGCCCGACATAGTGTGTGGGGGTGTCGACAAGTTGTTTGAGTCTGAGATTGGCGAGGTTGTCCAGAAGGGTGGTGGTGTTGCTGTCGTTGTTCTTTTCCAGGTGGAAGTTGAGGTCTCCCAGTAGAATGTAGTCCTCGGAGGGGAGGGCGTGTGGGCTGATGAAGTCAGTGATGTCTTCACTGAATTGTGTGCGGGGTCCTGGTGGTCTGTAGATGAGGGTGCCTCTGAGTGTGGTCTTGGGGTCGGTGGGGATCTGGGAGTGAAGGTGTTCGGCGGCTGCGAGGTGATCGTCGGAACTGGTCGTGATGCAGATGGTATTTTTGTGGACAATGGCGATTCCTCCTCCTGTTTGGTTGACGCGGTCCTTACGGATGATCTTGTAGCCGTCCGGGATGGCTATGGCGATGTCGGGGGCTGATGAGGTGTTCATCCAGGTTTCTGTAAGAAAGGCGACGTCCGGCGAAGTGGTGTCGAGTAGGTTCCAAAGTTCAATGGCGTGTCTGTGGATCGAGCGGGTGTTGAGCAGGATGCACTTCAGGTGGTTAGTGTCGGAGCTCTGATTGGAGTCTGTGGATTTGGTGTGGGTCCTGATGCAGTCGAGCTTGCAGGGGCGGCAGGTGAAGGGTCCATGGGTGTGACCTGGGGCGGCTTGGTAGCAGTTTGGGAGTCGGCCAGGGTTAAGTGCTGAGTGGGTAGCAGCGTGGTATGTAAGGCGGGCGGAGTGGGTCTTGAGGGGACCAGGGGGTCTGGCACTGGGCGCGATCCAGGCACGGACGGGCGCAGACGGTCTTACCTTTGGCGCACCTTCGGCACGCATGGGGCACGATCGCTGCGCGTCAATTCATATGTCATAAGTGGATGGTGGAGTTGGGAGGGGCGAGGGAGGAGCAGCTGGAAGGCAGGAGCGGGGTGGGGAACTGGGCAGGGAGGCCCAACAACAAACAACAAAATGGCAGCAAGCCAAAAGCCTAACACGAAGAGATTGGGGCACAACCCGAGTAATGGCTAGGGAATGGGCAATGGCACCAGCACAATCAGGCAGAAATCGATTACACAGTCAAAGGCAGCAAAGCGCAATTGATTAGTAATTAATGCGCACTGTGGCAGTATAGCGCTATGATTAATTCAATCAGCTATATAGCGCTACGAAAATTTAAACATCAATCAGGCACAAATGAAAGCAGCAGTAATGCGAGCTAAGCGCTATTTAATTCAAGCAAGTAGCAATCTGGCAGTATAGCGCTACGATACCAGCTTCTGGGTCAGGGCAGGGAGCAGCGTGAGGAGCGACCGCTTCTGAGGAGCTCAGGACGGTCAGGACTAGAGACCCCCAGTTCTAACAATAGCCACCAGGTACATATAATAAATAAGGCTGAATGCTAAAAGAAGATAAATCAGTTGATTATAATGGACGTTGGGTTTTAAACTCTATGTTGTTAATCTTATAGTGTCCAGAAACAAAAGGCCCTGTCTTTTTTATTCCTTCCTGCTAATCAATTACATTGTACTCTGGTTTTTATAATATTCTGAATAACCAAGATCGGACATTATGGGGCCCATTAGGATGTCGGGCGGATCGCCACCGCCATGCGGACGGTGGCGATCGGCCCGACATCCTGGTCCGCCCACCACCCATTTCCCCCCGCCATATTACCATGGCGGGGGGACCGCGGCGGACGGAAAGGTTTAATATGGTGGCTGTGTCTATCAGACACTGCCAGCCATATTTGGATGGGCTGAAACAGATGCCTTTCCCTGCCGGCGATGAGAAAATGCATAATTTGTGTATCTACCCCTATCTTCTCAAGGATAACCCACAACTCCTCATGTCTCACAAAGTCAAAGGGGGCAGTGAGATCAACAAAAGCTAAAAACAGCCTGCCTTTCTTCACTCGTGTGTATTTACCAACTAAAATAGCTAAACTAAGACTCTGACTGTACCCAGTCCTGCACGAAAACCATTTTCTATGTCAGACAGAACAGTGTGTTCCTCTGCCCATTCATTTAGACATTCTAATATTATACGTCCAGCCACCTTAGTCAAGGCATCCAGTAAAGAAATGGGCCTGTAACAATTCGGGTCCTGACGGTCCCCCTTTTAAAAAATTGGAACTATGGTAGATTCTACCGCCGTTGTGTATAAGCTGGCATCCTGCATAAAAATGTATTGTCTTATTTTTTTCTTAAACTGAGATAGTAGTATCTTGTGGTAGATACTAAGATTGTCTAAGGGGGTATGTATGTAAATTGGGTCAAAACTTCATATATTAAATTGAATATCTTTTACAAAAAAAAAAAAAAAAAAAAACCTGAGTAAAATGGGCCCACATAGTTCTATATTAAATTCAATTGATCTTTGGGAACCTCATCTGGTGCCTGGGCCTACCCCCCAAAACTCGCAGAAAGTCCACGTGTCACCTCCTCCGATCAGATCAGAGTACTGGGCCTCAGGGTTATTGATGGTTTCCCTGAGAGCACTCTCAGTGTGGATGACAGAATTTCCATCTATATTGTACATCCCCGATAAGTAGTTGATCTTCTCTACTAGATGGCAACTGTCCTAGGATGGTAACGGGCACAGAGTTATGAGTGCCCTTTGTGCTGTAGTTTGTAATAATCATATTCTGTGCCTCTTGAGTAGGGAGTTGGTTGAACTTGGACCGCAAGGTTTTTATCTTTGTGTCCTTTACCTCCACAACATCTATTTTTCAAGAAAGATCCTGGGAAAGGAGCAAGTCAATCTTGTTCATCTAATAAGTTAAAAATACCATAGCGATTACTCACTGGGATAAAATATCTTGGTCAATCACCCCTTGCACATGGTTCCCCCACAGGATTGTATCTCAAGGATCAAAGGGGTTGATAGAAATACCCCAGGGGCAATATGTTTATGCCTAGGGGAAAGATAAACTGATTCTCTGCTATGTCAAGAAAAGACTGCACAAGTCTGAGTGATCTAAAGGTTAGAACCACACGGGTCACTTTCCAAAGATTTGGTCAATTTATCTAACCAAGGTATTCGACAAGCCATTTTAAACTCTGAAAAGTGGAGACTATCAGTCCGCCCAGTTCTGACAGTCAGTAGATGTAGCAACTTATTCCTTAGGGTTGACCAATGCTCAACGGTGTTATGAGAAAGAGGCGGAACATTTGCCAACACTATCGTATATACAGTGGCTTCAGGTGGAAGATGTAGATTTAAATTTGTTATACTATTACTTCCTTGATTATAGCCAGGGGTGTGCTAGAATGTGGATGATCTGAGCCCACCTATCTGTACATTGCCTCCCCTTACTATAGGTGCCGTATTAGGCGATTTAAAGCCTTGGTTATTCCCAGGATTTAGGCCATCAGGTTGTAACAGGGCGTCGGATGATCAGGTAGGGGAGGCAAGGATCTTTCACTAGGGGGATGATTGGGAGGGTGACCTTGAACTTGATCTCCAGTCCTACTAATGGGCAAAGCAGGGAATTGTATTTGTCGCTAATCTCTAGATGTCAACTGGATGATTACTTGTTACTAAGCTATTTTTCCTATTTCTCCTAGTAGGTATGGCTTCCCCCCTTTATCTATATTATAATCATCAGAAATAATACTTGCAAATAACCTCTCCAGGTTATTAAGCCTATCCTCAATAAAGGCTAGTTTGTGGGCCAATGGTTCTAGCAGAACAGATATCGTTGTATCCAATCTCTTCCAGAAAGCATCCTCCTGTACCGGCGGTAATGAGCTGTTATTGCTGCTGGTAACTGTGAAATGACAGACCTCTGGCTAGCATCTTTATCATTATTTCTAGCTTTCCGTCTCGTGGCCTTTGGGGTGTTCCCTTTATGATTTTGTCTCTGAGCACTCCTACCGTCCTCTTCTTAGTCGGTGGTTCCTGGCCATTGTTACGACTTATAGTGCCCTTCTGCCCCCTAGTTGTTACGGGAGAGTTGTTGGATATATACTTACTGGTTCTGGAGAGGAGGTGGATCCTATCTCGATATTTGAGGCGATATTTACAGGAGAAGGAGTTTTGTTATTGGATTGCAGGGAAGGAGGGGCGGGGATATCCTGAATAGTTTTGTTTGAAAGTGCCTGGGGTTCTAACGATAGCCTGCGCTCTGTTAGCTCGATCTTGTGTATCAGAGCTGATTCTGCCCTCAATAAGAACGCATCTAAAGACCCCACCACCCCATGCCCTGTAGTGTATTTATGTTTACTCATAGTACAAAACGGAAACTAAACTAATTATGAATACTAAACATACAGTTCAAATAACACAGTCTTTAGGTAAATATCGGATACTTCAAGTCCCAGTTGTTAATAGGGTTAGCCCGCGACGGCTTACGAGGCGCCTCCTGGTGCTTCCTTGTGACGCCAGTAGCATTGCGCCTCCTGGGGGAATCCTGGGAATTCTGGGAAATCTAGTCCCTTTGTGCAGCGAGGACAGGTGGAACAGGCAGGCACAACAACGAGCAGGCGTTGCGGTCCCCTCCGACCGATCAGGTAACTGGCAGCAGGTCAGGCCCACAGCAACTGGCAGAAAGTAGAATAACGGGACCCGTGGCTGCATTCAATTGAGGCTCATTTAAAAAAAGGTTGTTTTTAATTGCTTTTAAAACTTTTGGTTAGGGCTCTCGGAATTATGTGGCAAGGGAGGACCAATTTATGCATCAGGATTGAGTAAATTATACAGCAAGAACATTCAACTTATATGGTATAATGAAGCACATTTTTTACTAGTATTACTTCATTATTTTGACATTTTTACATTTGTTCACACTGTCTGGGAATTGGGTGCATCTCGTTACTGCCAGTTAAACACCAACATATAGCAATAAGCAATAGAAAGGTGACCAATCAACTTTTGTAAAAGGGGCTTCCGCTGTGCAGAAAAATGGATCGCTGCCTTTTTCGTAACTTTTGAATTGCTTGAGCTAAAAAAATATGTTTTGTTATAATCAGCAGATTATAGATTATGTGGCAAATGCAGTAAATCTATAATTGATCAAAAAACGCCACAGCCGCACAACCGCAGCTCAAGTGACTCTGCCTTTGGTGATATTCTTATATTGTGATTCTTTCATTGATTAATTTGTTGTACTCAACTTCTGGTACTTCTCCAGTTCCTAAGCCAGCCATTGTGCATTCGGTATGTTCCCATATATTCCATATACTATGCAATTTTTAAAGGGAATCATTTGAAATTTACTTTGGCTTATTCATTTGTAGATTGCTACCACGTTGGTCCTGATGATGACTCTGTATTCATTAAATTGGGAACGAAACGTCAACAACACAGTGGACTCATATTGCTTACAATAATGTACACATTATACTTTAATTTTTCAGCCTTCGATCGAATATCTACCCCTAGAGTCTAGGGCCTAGACTAAATATATTGTAAGTAGCACCTGCGCACTTTATTCACTGATGTCACTACCCACTGCACAATTTTTTTTGGAGCACCTATATTTTGGACCAAGTCCTAATAAATAATCAAGGATCTGTTGCAATGATGTTATATTAGACCATAAATGTTGTCAAAATATTATATGAATATAATTTTTCTTACATTCTTTTTGCCAAGAGAGGCTAGGCCTATACCTCTCTCCGAGGGAATCACTTTTCTGTATAATAAATACTTGCTCAGATTCCCAGAATCACACGCTTGTCCAGTAATTCCTGCACGTGCAGTTGGTCTCTAAGGCAAAATATTGTTTGTGGTATCCTGCTTTATAAAACATTGTCATCTTGCAGTTGCTGCTGGGCAGCTACAATAAATAGCATACTTTTATTATATGCCTGTGATGTCATCTAAAAAATAGACTATTGCTACAGGCATTTGATTTAAACAGCAGAGCGATCTCTTGACTGGCTGAGCACTTAAGGTTTGAAAATAGACAGGCCCATGTCTCAGGCTACACAGTTATTACGGTTTCCGAGATTAGATAGCTGAGCTATCCTTAAACCTCAAGTGACAGCTTTTTAAGTCTAAGGCCTCAGACAGAAGTGCTGTCTTTCAGGCTATATTACTCCATTTCATGATTGACTAAACTTACCATAGCTCTACAAACTTATATGCCCAAGATCACAATGAAACGTATCAGTTTCGCTTTCATTTTGACACTACCATTAGTCTCTATTACTGATTTTATGTTGTAAAAAAGGCAGTTTTTCAACCTAGACACCTTCATAGCCCTAGAACAGAACTCGGCCTGATCACGATCGGGTTACTAATGCTGTTTTGGACATAGGCCCCTCTTTGCACCCAAAATAGGTTTATACTAGTGCGGAAATCATGTGCTTTGTTTTCACATTCTCTAAAGGTGTATAACATGCACCACTCATGAGTTATCGACCATTCCTCTAATAACACAGCACATGTCACCCCAGCTAATTTGCAAATCCCACACTACTGTTCGTTTTAAGTTGCACATGTTGCAGCAGTTTGTAGCAGGGTAGTTTGAAGTAGTTAAGATAGAGTTAGAAAGTGAGAGTCTCTGTAGGACTCCTGGGATCCCCCTTGCATTTTATATTAAAAAGCACTCATCACATTGTGGAAGTTGCATTTGAATGAATATTTTGCTAGGACTATCAGGCACTTTGAAATGCAGAGATAAGGAAATACAAAGTTAAAAGAAGAGTGAAGTATTGAGTAAGAAGTTTACATTGGCTAATGATAATTGCATCTAGATCTGTACAATTTACAGTGCTTTAACAAATGTAAACTACAGGGAGCTCCGAAGTTTTGACATTGCACCTTATTCCTGGTAAGTCCAGCATTCGCTCTTTTTCTTTTTCTATACAACGCCTATGCATGGACAGCCCTTGCACTATGCCTCATTCTTTCACTGCAGCATTGTGCAGTCCCTTTTGCTTTTCATGGACTGGGTTGGCCCCCATCTCTGACAGTGCTCCTCCATGCTAGCCAGCAACCCGCTATGCGAGCTCATTGATAGGAATTTCATGAAGATTTACCTATGTTATCCATTCCTGACCATGAGCACTCCAGTGTTCCACCCATGGTGAGATCCAAATACATCTCTTTAGATTAATCCCTGTCCTAACTATTCTGTAAACCCTTGTCATGACACTGGTGAGATACGCATATAGCCCTACAATGCACCTCATTCCAAATAAGCGGAATCCCCTGCATACAGCTGTGATCGTGCAACTCGTGTCCTATTTCCAGAAGAGCAGCTTCCCTTTTGACACAAGAGCTGGAGGGCTGGGGGGTGCACATATCTACCTGTGGTCCCTGGTCCAGATCAGCAGCACTCACAAGTCTTCAATTGCTAAAGTTCACATGCAGTTCGAATAATGGATTTAATTCTAAGCTGAAAAGCACAATTTGCTAATATTACAGTCTACTACTGTGTTCCAAAACTAGCCTTGTACCTACCTAGGTAGCTATCTCCTGGTTAACAGCATCCCTGCCATAGGTATAGCTGTCATCGGTGCAACAAGTGCAGTCAGTGCTGGGTCCAGTGGTATGATGAGCCCCTGCACTCGAATTAAGGCTGTCATCTAGTACTCAACCAAAAGCAGGGAGGCCCATTTTTTGCATACATTAAGGCCCATGGCACAAGTATTATGCCGCTGCCCCCTACTACTTGACTGTGCAGAGGAGCTCGGCACACAGGTTCATCAAGAGCCTGACCAGAGGCATGCACAGCCTTGGCGTTCTTTCAAGCCACATAATCATACCTAAATGCTCACATATATTGTGCCTTGTCTCATCATATTAGCGATACACTCATTTCGCCACACCACAGTAGAAACTGCATACTTATTATCATTGTTAACCCAACCCTTCAGCATACTGACAAAATGCTAATCCTTTGTCAAGGTCTGCGCGTAATATTTTACCAGCTGATAAAATGATTATCATTAGTTACCAGTACTTATAAGGAAGCATCAAAGGGCAGTGTAGATTGTGCGTGAAACACAAATATTTAATATCATTCAGAAATGTTCAAGTTGTATTTGCGTAGCGAACAGCAACATTGATATTAAAATCTGTATATGTGGGTGGTTAAAGAAACAGTTTTCCAGATAGAGAAACTGGGCAGAGAAGACATGATCTCACCAAGATCACACACATTGTTAAGTGTGAATGCTAGTGAAGTCTGAACGGCATAGGATGTAAACAATTCCCTTTTTCCGCAGTAAGGTTAAGCAACGTAGGAGCATATGTACAAGGAGTTAACGTCACCTTAGCTGCACTTTTCCAACGATTTTGGGGCAAGATTTTTATCGCCTTATGTACAAGCTGCCACTAACCTCTGTCAGCTGCAGTTTTCCTGTGAAAACATCCATTCTAAAGATCGCCACTTCTGTTAGCGATAATGACATGCAAGGGAGGTATTCCCATGCAAAAACAGCCGCTAACCCTACTTTGCGATATTTACAAAGGAATTCCTGTACTTTGGAGGACCAAAAAAACTGCTGCTAACTGCAATTAGAGGCAGTTTGTTAAGACCAGAAAATAGCCGGTCTTAAAAATCGAGATAACATTTGGGGCCTCTTTTCAGCAGGTGCTGGACAGTGCTGGCCTGTAACAAATCAACAGGGCAGGAATGCTCACCATCAATAAGATAGTGTGCATTCCTGGGCTTCAGTCATGAAAAGTGTTGCTGTGCTGCGACAAGACAGCGTTGCAACACTTTTCACTACCCCCTTCTTGCGACACCATGGATGCGCTGTATTTACTGGACAGCACTCCATGATGCAAGTAATGACAGATATATCTGGAATCCTGACATATCTCTCTGCACTAAAGTCACGCATTGATGTAGTCGTGTCACAACTATGACACAACTCCAGCAATGCATGGGGCCACCCTATCCCCGTGGTACTGCGTCAGGTAAGGTGCTGACGCAGTGGCATTCTTGAAGGGTGCCAGGTTGTCGGCACAGTTGGAGATCCATCGGTGGCGGTTTGCACGCTGCGGTGTCATCGTCTGTAAGCAATGGCGAAGTGTTGGTGCTGAGGGAGTTGATGAGACGTTCTTTGGTGGCCATGATCCAGCTGCGAGGGGGGGCGATGATGGCGGTGGTGTACGGTAGGCATGTTGAAGACGTGATGTATGCAATGATAGTGGGTCCAGGAGAGTCTGGTGTTGTGGCTGTAGTGGAAGTTCCCATTGGTGGAGAAGATGTGCTTGACCATGTGTCCTGCTATGTGGCTTGCTGCAGTGACTAGCTGCTTGAGTTTGATGTTGAGGAGCTTCCCCAGGAAGGGGCAGTGTTCTAGTCACTGGAGTTGTCCAGGAGGTCTACAATGATATCGGAGAATGGGGGTTCATGGCCTGGGGAGCTTGCAGATGAGGGTGCTGCAGAGGATAGGCTTGGGGTTGGTCCGGATCTGGAAGTTGAGGTGTTCCATGGTCACCGTTGGGTCATTAGAATGTGTGGTCAGTCAGAGTGTGCTTCTGTAGGTGAAGGGAATGCCTCCTCTTGGACAGTCTGGGGGGTCCTCTGGGTGATTTAGTAGCTGTCATGGCGATGGCGATGTCCTGTTGGAACAGAGGTTGGTTCTGGCATGCGATGTGGCATCCAGGGTTGAAGGCGAGGAGGGTGCTGGCTTTGTAGAGGTGGAGTATCCGAGAGGAAGGGTACTTGGTGATGAGCGCGTTCCAGGGACGGACGGACGTAGACGGGCTTGCCTTTGGCATGGGAGACGTTCATTACAATGCAGGCATTACATCGTAATGCCTTTACAACGCAACACCAACAACACAGGTGCCTTTACATAGCATTCGATTACAACGCATTGTGAGGTCTGTAATGGGATATTTTTAAGTTTTAGAGCGGGAATGACTTTTGGGTGTCAAAGATTACATTTGGGGTGTATTATGGGGTAAAATGTGAAATTTGAGGTGTGTTTTGAGGTCAATTATGAACATTGGGATGTGCATTTGGGTCAAATATGATTTTTAGGTTGTGTTTTTGGGGCTCAAAGATGAGTTTTAGGGTTTGCTTTGGGGTGCAAGGGTTTGTTTTAGGGTTGCATTAATAATATTTACATCTTCTGCTATCCAACACCTTCCCTACTGTTGCAATATGCCTAGTATTAGTATGCACTGTAACGGAATGCGATGTAATGGTATGCGTCGTAACTTCATATATACCTTTGGCACACCAGTGGTAAGCCCGCTGCCCATGGCCGCACAGCGGGCGCCATTGAGAAATGCTGCAGGGGGGATTGGACAGCTTGGAGGTGGGAAACACTGTAAAGGACACTGGATCGGGCCTGAACACGGGGGTATGTGTGTGATTGGGTGTTGTAAATATTTAAATGAGGGAAATCTTACCTCGAGGCCGGGTCCCGTGTCTTCTTTGCTCCAGCTCACCTGAGTCCGCTTCCAGGAACAGGAAGGAGGCAGTCAGGCTCCCTCCCCTAAGCCAATCACAACACTGCAATGCAGCATTGGGATTGGTCACTGACGCTGGGACAATGCATTCAGCCAGGGACTGGAGGGGTGGGCATGTTCTCCATGCAGGCTGTAATGCAGCCTGCATTGTGAACAGGACGGTGCGCATGACTGCTTTGGGCGGCTTTGGTGGGCCGACCAAACAGTCACTGTGCACTTGAGTGGGCTGGCCACTCTGCCCCTCCCTGCTCCATGAGTTGTCATATACAGGTGCTAGGCCTGGGCTACTTGACCCCTCGCCCTCCTTTGCTACATGTTCCACCTTCTTCTTACCTGGACATTGACACCATGGCGCAATCCACTGCCCTCTCTCCAAATCTGTGACTCAGCCAGCAGGAGCCTCAGCCAGGTGGGATTTCACAAGCCGGGGTACAGCAGTCCCCGACAAGTCTGCTGAGGAACCTCCTGATGCAGGTGATGCAGCAGGGCCCCCTTAGGTGTGAAGTTGCAGTGCTCCCACCACACAAGTTCGGCGCAGCTCAGGGGCCTCACCCTCCACAGCGTCCAGCCAGAGCAACTTCATCCGGCCCGCGATGCAGAAAGACGCCAACCACCATTGGTAATCCCCTCCGTGCACCACGGTGTAGTGGTGGATCGTAGTATGCGATGCAGACCTCCCTACATTGGTGCACAGGAGCGCCTCTATCATTAACAGCTCCAAGGAGCTCAAGGCGATCTTCTCACACAGGTCAGCAATGTGTCTCCATGCAACCTGCCAGACTTCACCACCAGGTACGGGCAATCGCCGCACATCAATGTCTACCGACATGGCTCATTGACTCCGCAGCTACTCCGCATCCCACTCCAGGCGACGGACGCAGGTTCAGCGAGGCATCCAGGCTTCAGACGCAGGTCCAGCGAGGCATCCAGACCCCAGACGCAGGTCCAGTGAAGCATCCAGGCTCCAGACACAGGTCCAACGAGGCATCCAGTCACCAGACGCAGTTACAGCGAGGCTTTAAAGCTCCAGGCGCAGGTCCAGCGATGTATCCAGGCCCCAGGCGCAGATCCGGCAAGGCATCCAGGCTCCAGGCTCAAGTCCTGCAAGGCATCCAGGCTCTCATTCTGGTCATCCTGGATGTTGGGTGGCTTGAGGGTGTTGTTGATGTGTACTGCACTTGGCCTTGGCTGCTCCATTCTGCATTTCATAGTTTTTTTTTGGCTATTTACCATTGGAGGTCGACTGATAGGCTATTTTTACCTAAATCCGAACACCAAGTAAACTCGTACCATATAATGATCCAGTAAATGCGTTCTACAACCTCCGAATCACCATTAGCTTCTTCCTCAGGAACGGCAGTAATCACAATGGATATGTGTGTCGCTACTTGAAGTTGTTGAAATTTTAAACGCTAATGTTTAGTCGCACGTCCATTGCCTAATCGGTTCTGGATACAGTCACCACGTTCGCCACAATGCAGGAGGTCTGTTTTGTTGAGTAGCATCCGCGGTACATGAGAATCTAAGCATGCGTATATACATGGTGTTATTTAGCTGGGTATGAATAAAGTTTTTGTCACTTTTCCGTGCGTGATACGGTGCGCAAAGTTTACATTTGTTAAGCTGTCTCTATGGAAACCATGTTACAACGTTGTTGGGTCACGTGATTACTGACGTTCGTGAGGAAGAAGCTAATGGCGATTCGGAGGTTGTAGAGCGCATTTACTGGATCATTATACAGTACAAGTTTACTTGGTGTTCGGATTTTCATGACGTTCAGATTTAATAGGAACGGGTTGACAAAGGATCGATTTTCTTATTACTGTTTCTTTTAGCTTTTTAGGTTGGACATCACATTGAGTTCCATTTGCGAGTAAGTAAGGCTATGGTCGTGTTGGTATGGGTTGGACTTGAGTTGGTTTTACTTTGGTTTTCCTACAAAGGTTGTTTGATTTCACAGAGCGTTTGACTTCATTGCTCCTGTTTTGTATTTCCCGCACTTAAAATTTCGTGGAGTACGTTTCTTAATGTTCACTCCGCACTGTTGAAACTGTTGATGGCTTTCTCTATACCTCATTCTGTTTATCATTTTTTTATCTTTAGGCAGTCTATGACTATTTGTAGAAGCAATTCATTTAAAGGCTCATATTTGACTGTTTATAAAACCAAAGCACATTGTAAATCCAACTTTTCACCAGCTTTTAAGGGTTTCGTGCTGATAGAAATATAACTGTGTCCATAGCTGACAGATGTCTAGTTTTATTGTTTTGCAGTGTTTCCCCTGAAGAAGGATGAATAAGTCCCGAAATGCATTGGGCTTAAGATATCCATCATGTATAACATACAACACGTGAAGCTGTGATAATTGTTTATGTTTATTGCATTTCACTACTTTTTTTCTGTTTAAAATAAGTATCAGAAACGTGACGCTTTGTGAACTTCCAGAAAATCTGTTTTGAGTAAAAGAAGTAAAAAAAAAAAATATCAAAACTTTCAGATTGACTTTTTGTTTATTGTGTTAAAACAGATTTCTACAAACAATTGTATATCATTCATAGTTGTGCATGCCTGAGCCCAGCAGGCAGGTTTAGCAGGCTGGCCCCCCTTTCAGTATAGCAACTGTGGATGGTACAATCTCTGAATCTCTTTCGGACACCTAGACTTTGACACAGTTCAGTGAAACAAATATCAAATATTCAATGAATGTTGCTAAGCCATATAATAACTGTACTGTAATTTTTCAGTGAGTGTCAGAATATGTTCTTTATAGTTGCTGTAATTGAGAATAATTGATTTGGGAATTGAAGTTATTCTTAGAATTCTGAAGGAAAATTACTTTAGGTCACAGTAACTTCTAGTCCCAATTTATTATAGGATTTATTCCTTCTATGGCACTATGTTTGAGATAAACATTACTTTTCCTTTGACACAGTCATTCTCTGCTGGACTCAGTATCATATGTTTACTCAACTCAGACCCTGCCTCCATCACTTTTCCAGAGTGGAAAAATGTTAATGCACAGATGTTTCTTCTGCTTTTCACTTTTTCTCTGTCTCCTTATATTCACTTCTCTATTTTTCTGTCTCTGTTTCTCTCTCGCACTCTTTCTATTTCATTTTTTTTATCCTCCAAGCCTATTACTGTAGTCTAGTCATCATCATGGTCTTCTTTTAAGAAGTATAAAAATGGGGATGTAAGTCTCTATGTGAAATGCTTACATACCTGTTCCTTTTACATACACACAATACACACATAAAGGTGTGCAAAGCCACACAAAACCTTCACTCAACAGCACTCATTTTCTAGACCTTAGAAGCACGAAAATGTGTACTTGGCCACGACAAAATTCAAACCTGCAAACCTACATCTACTCACAGATAACCACATAATGAATTTGATTACACTGCCTCACTGCCATTTTGGTGAACCGGCCAAATGTAGCTTCCAGCAGCTATTACCATATTGTGATTCAACCCCTGCAATTGTTACTGTCTGAGTTTCACTTGTAGTGTACCAACATCCGGATGCTTGTAGGGTTGCTGGCACATTTAGTGGTTTGCGTTGTTCATAAGAGCAGCCTGCAGGAGGTTCATGGCCTATCCTTTCCCTCTAAACATTGTTTGGCTGCCTGTACTGACTAAAATTACTTTCAGTGGTTCCTTTTGTCCGAGGAGTTCCTGAACCTGCACTAGGTTTTTGAGGGCACAGAGAGCACATCTGGATTCTCACACCTTATCTTCAGATGCATCGGTTCAACAAGGGAATGAAGACCAAGCTTGTGACGTCACAAGTTACTAATGCATACATCGAAATCTCAATCAATCAATCAATCAAAGCATTTATATAGCGCGCTACTCACCCAGAGGGTCTCAAGGCGCTAGAGGGGGGTTCGCTACTGCTCGAACAGCCAGGTCTTGAGCTGCTTCCTGAAGGCGAGGTGGTCCTGGGTCAGGCGGAGGTGGGTCGGGAGGGAGTTCCAAGTCTTGGCGGCGAGGTAGGAGAAGGACCGTCCCCCTGTGGTGGCTCTTCGGATGCGGGGGACGGCGGCGAGGGCGTGGCCGGTCGATCGAAGCTGGCGTTTGGGAGCGTAGAAGTTGAGGCGGCTGTTGAGGTATCCTGGGCCTTGGTTGTGTAGGGTTTTGTGTGCGTGGGGGAGGAGACGGAAGGTGATTCTCTTGTTGACCGGGAGCCAGTGCAGGTCTCTCAGGTGTCCGGAGATGTGGCTGCGACGGGGGATGTCCAGGATGAGTCGTGCTGAGGCGTTCTGGATCCTCTGGAGTCTTTTCTGTAGTTTGGCGGTGGTCCCGGCGTAGAGGGAGTTGCCGTAGTCCAGACGGCTGGTGACGAGGGCCTGGGTGACCGTCTTCCTGGTCTCGGTGGGGATCCACCGGAAGATCTTACGTAGCATGCGCAGGATGTTGAAGCACGACGAGGAGACGGCGTTGACTTGTCTGGTCATGGAGAGGGAGGAGTCCAGGATGAAGCCCAGGTTGCGTGCGTGGTCTGTTGGTTTGGGTGCGCTGCCTAGGTCGGGGGGCCACTAGGAGTCGTCCCAGGCGGAGGGTGAGGATCCCAGGATGAGGACTTCCGTCTTGTCCGAGTTAAGTTTCAGGCGGCTGTTCTTCATCCATTTGGCTACCTCTTTCATCCCATCGTGAAGGTTGGCTCTGGCGGTGGTGGGGTCGTTGGTGAGGGAGAGGATCAGCTGGGTGTCGTCGGCGTAGGAGATGATGTTGAGGTTGTGCTGGCGTGCGATGTTTGCGAGGGGGCTCATGTAGACGTTGAAGAGGGTTGGGCTGAGCGAGGAGCCTTGGGGAACGCCGCAGATGACTTCGGTGGCTTCTGATCTGAACGGGGGGAGGCGGACTCTCTGTGTCCTTCCGGCGAGGAAGGAGGTGATCCACTCTAGTGCCTTCTCCTGGATTCCGACGTTGCTGAGGTGCTGCACTAGTGTACAGTGGCAGACAGTGTCGAAGGCCGCAGAGAGGTCCAGGAGAATGAGGGCCACCGTTTTTCCGTTGTCGAGCAGGGCTCGGATGTCATCGGTGGCTGCGATGAGGGCGGTCTCGGTGCTGTGGTTGGCCCGGAAGCCAGACTGCGAGAGGTCGAGGGATCGGTTCGTCTCGAGGAAGGCGGCCAGCTGCTTGTTGACGGCCTTCTGACTTTCTCAAGCACCATATGTATGTGAACTGTTGTGTAGGAGTGTCAGGTATGCCCTGTTTTGTGTGAATTTACCTTAATAATAACCATCTACAAAGCACACAATTATTGTATTTGAATACAGCAATCTAGATCACACTGCTGCCCTTTTTAAGCGGCATAGTAAACATATGCCACTATGATCCGTTTCAGTGAGGTAGTAGTAATCCAATCGTTTACCTATAAATAGTATTCTTCTCCTTTGGGAGCTCAGTTTTAAGCATGCGACCTGCAGACTATATCCTGTTTCACAACTGAGCTACTGTAGCAGTTTAACTGTTCTTTGACTCTTGATAATAGGTGTTAATATTACACATAAGAACTCATTTTACCAACTTTTTCCTGAAAGATTGAGTTGCTTTTCATATCATATGCTGCATGCGCCAAACTCACTGAACTACTTTACCAGGAATGTAACTTGTGGCCAGTTGATCCGACAAGGATCTGCGCAACAACTACATTAACCAATTAAGCTGTTTTACATGAAACCCAAATCGAAGACATACAGGTGATGCTTTGTTTCAGGCACATTACCCTCTGAGCTTTTTTGCATGATTCTGATCTGTTACCTGGGATTAGACAGTGATCGCTCCAACAAGTGCAGTGACACCTTATCTACCTGACCAGCATTATAACATGAGACTTGCTGAATTCATATAGGTGTCTGAGGCACGTTCCTTAACTATCTACAAAGGAGTCGATTTGTTAGAAATTACTTCAGGCGGAACATCTTTAATATCAAATTTTTTTTTCTGGTCAATTTACATGGGAAATTGCACAAATAACTCTGTGATGATGATAAACCACAGGTTAACTGACCCAAGCTTCATGGTGCCATCCCGTCATGCCTCACCCCATCATGACTTCATCTAATTGTACCATCATTCTCTGCCTAAATCCATTTACGGGTTTTCAAAATAAGATGTTTCTGTTCCCGCATTGGTCCACTAAGCTCTAACACTGACAATGTCTTCTGGCAAAGTGCATCCAATAGACATATAGGTCAGTGGGTAAAAGTGAATATACAGATCTGTGTGTGTGTGTAACTAATGTGTTACAGAGTCTAGCACTGTTAAAATATATAAGGTGATTATTGTGTAGACTGCAGACAACTGTGAGTAATTTGCAGGTCACAAACAAAACAAAAAAACGAACGCTCATAAAATATTTCAGAATTTTATTGGAGAATTGTTTAGAAACTGTGGATCACAAGTATGCATCCGAATAAGAAGGATCAGTGGAGAAGATGATGCAAGAAGGGAAAGAGGATGGGGGCAAGGGGGGAGAATGCAGGCGTGGGACAGCAGCTACATAGGCGTAGGTAGTGGTTGGCTGGGCTCACATTAATTTGTTCACTGCTGCCACTAGATGTTACGAGCCATAACATCTGATCAATGGGCAGTGAATAAAAGATCTTTGATAAGTGCAGGAAGGGATGGTGTATACAAATGGTAAAAGGGTGAATAGCCAGAGAGGAATCTGTCAGGCAGTCTGATCAGTATGAGCACCCAGCAGCAAAGACAGTGACTAATTGTTTGATTTGAATTTAGAAATTGTGTTAAAAGAATGATACAGAGTGCAGCTGTATAGTTGAGTAATCCTTTATTGTAGCTTGGTTCCAGGATAGGTAAGTAGGAGAAGACAGAAGATACAGATGTAGCTCCACCAGGAGCAGGCTCCTGCTGCTCAGCCTGGGTTAACCAACTGACACTCAAGACACAGAGACGCACTCAGGCATTCTATGATGTCATGGTACATTTCATCAGAGCAGTACAATGGAGAATAGTAGAGAAGTAGTTTACCACAGAAATCTAAATATTGGCGATATGGTGCGGGAAGATGCAAAACGTACAGGACAGACCATTGAGTCCATACCTAAAGGGGGCTCACTGAACTAGCAGGTATCTCAAGAGGGGTGGGCAAGTGCCAATTTCTGTATGTGATGTGTTGTGTGCTTTGTATTTGATATGCACTATGTGTGTCTTATGTGTCTGGTGGTGAAATGAACTTTAAGAGACAGCTAAAGCTGTCTATAGTCAGACCTAAAGAATGAGTGATTAGATAAAAGCACTTAAAAAATGAGAAACACTCTTAGGCACAAACATGTACACAGTGATTGCTAAAATACCGTTTCGTGCTCAGCAGCTGAATACTTTAGCGACCTTTATGCCTCTGAAGGCTACTTTAGAATGCAAGCAATAGAGGAAAACAACATTAGTTCTAGAATAAAATGTGACTAGGCTTCTGAGATTATGATGATATACAAACCTTGAAGAGGTCTTCTGAGCTTTGAGAGAAAACAGAATAAAGCTTTATTTGTACGATAATTTAAAATCATTACAAACCAATCAGTTCGAAAAGGATAAGAATCAGGAAAGCATTACAAGCAAATTGGGTCAATTAGGTCAGTTAAAACTCATAAGAAAGTAGTGTTAATGGACGTGATAATTAATTCCTAGAATAATATATGTCCCCCAAAGGATAACTCAGATAAAAAACTGCCAATTCTATACATTAACAAAACAAAAATGATTATAGCAGTATATGCGCTTCTCAGAGCCTGCTTTGTTGTATGAGAGTTGCTGCCCGAGGCTAATCCAGTAATAATTATACCGAGACATGGTCGACTATACATTACTCAAATCAAAACCTTATCGTGAAATTCAAATAGTGCACATGCAAAGGGTATCGTGCTGTTGTTGTACCTGCCAACACTAGTATGCACATTGCAAGGATATGAATTATCATTAAAATTCTATGCAGTCCATATAACGTCAAATAAAAGACTCGATTAAAATGTTAAAAACATTAAAGCTCTCTTGTTCTGTGCCAGCGTGGAGGGGCTTAGGAGCTTGTATATCTTTGCAGTTTGGTGACCTGCTGAGTTGAGGAGTTGCAGGTACTTGATGATGCCTGGCTCCCCTCTACGTAGGTTCGCTTTCGTTATTGCTGTCTAGATCTTTAGGAAGTTGTAGAGCTCTTGGTTTGGAAGGTCGTGTAGCTGCTGTAGGTTCCGGAACGTCAGCGGCCCTTGCTTGATTTCTGTCTCTTTGGGGAGGCTAATGCCTTTCTCGATCCATATGTCATTGTGCAATGTCGCTCCATGATATGTTACTTTTGTGTTGAACCAGATAGATTCCCATGCTGTGTTTTTCAGCTTCTGCGCCATGCGTCTGTCTACTTTCATCAGTGCCTCCTTCGTGTGTTTCAGTATGGCGTTGGACTTTAGTGGGTGCCTGTTTGCTGTTAGAAGGGCTATTGGCTTGAGCCCTCCCAGGATATCTTGTTCGACCTCTAGCCATACTGGTTTGTATGTTTGTGTGTCGTCTATCCAGGCAATACCTTGTCTCGCCAGGCATGCCGTTTGGTATGTTTTGAAGTTCGCCAGGTTGAGGCCTCCAAGGTCTCTTGTCAGTCTTAGTTTTTGTAGGCTTATCCTTGGTTTTTTGTTTTTCCATAGGAAGA
This sequence comes from Lissotriton helveticus, assembly GCF_964261635.1. Classification (NCBI taxonomy): domain Eukaryota; kingdom Metazoa; phylum Chordata; class Amphibia; order Caudata; family Salamandridae; genus Lissotriton; species Lissotriton helveticus. The sequence goes on along the minus strand of NC_136061.1, from coordinate 504,433,830 downwards.
TGTTTATGAGTTGGTCTAGTTTTTTGTGGAATGTCTCTGTCATTGGGAGTGGCAGCATTGTTAGCGTGTAGTTTATCGCCGGGGTTATCATCATTTTGATGGTTTCAATTCGACCCCACCAGCTTATGTATTTTGGCGACCATAACTCCAGCCTTTCTCTTATTTTTTTCAGTGTAAGGTCCTCGGGGGGGGGGGTTTACTGGGGTTTCCTCAGGTGGTCATCGAGTGGGCGCCACATGTGTAGTTTGGCGTTGTGTTCTTTTGAGAAGTTGCCTGTGATGTTGTCTGCTCCTCTCAGGAAAGTGACCCAATTAATCCATGTTTTAAAGTTCGCTTTGGCTGTGTTCTTCCAGTTCGTTAGGATTATTTTAAGGGCTGCTGTGAGGAGTAGGTCTAGGAGTTCTCTCTCTTCTCTACTTTTTAGGTTCGCGGTTAGGTGTTCTGTCGCCAGGCTTACGAAGCTGATTGTTAGGTCGGTTTTGAGCATATCATTCAAGAAGGTGTTGATCTGTGTCCAGAACCTCTTGACTTTCACGCAGGTGAAAATGAGGTGTTCCAGGGTGCCTTCTTCTTTCTGGCAGTTCCAGCATGTGCTTGATTCTGCGATGCCGACCTTGTGGAGCTTGGATGGCGTCCAGTAGGCCCTGTGGAGTAGCCAATACTTTGTTTGCGCTAGTTGTGGGGTGACTTTGTCGCTGAGCTCCACATTTTTGCCCGTTCTATTTCATTCAGTTGCCTGCCCAGGAGCGTCTCCCATGCGTTAGTGGCTTTCTTGTTCTTTTTCTCTTTCTTCCCTTCTTGTAATTTGAGGGAAAACAAACGATAAGAGCGCGCATCCACAAATGGACTGTTATAGAAAAGACCGCTATTGTACGCTCCACCTATATATATATATTTTTGTATGGTCTTTTTTTTATATGCCAATAAAAGTTTTTAAATAAAAAAAAATAAAAAAAACATTAAAGCTCATGTGTGGAAAAAAGAGAGCAGTATCAAACCAGACAGCAGGTTAAAAGGGCAGAGAGTCATTCACAAGATCAAATGGACTGTATCAAATTCGACAACTGGTGAAACTTAACAGGCTACGGACTAAACTGAGCGAATACTCCACCAGACTTAGCAGTTTTTAGGTCTAGCATTCGAGACCTCTTGTATATACTTTAGTATATACTTATATATTAGTATATACTTATATGTGTATGTACTTTGTTGGTTCTGGAGATCAGCCCTAGGACTTGTCTGCATCAGCTTAGGGACTTTTTTTTCTGGTGAACGGCCTCTATTTAACTGTCGTAATAAACAAGCATTGGCATAGCCAATAAGTCTCGCCTTTGGGACCTTATAAGTGTTTAGTTATCCAGCACAATATCCTTGGTGCAACAACATCAAGTGTTGCATGGCTAACCACTTATAAGGTCCCAAAGGCGAGACCTATTGGCTATGCCAATGCTTGTTGTTTCTTTGAGCTTACATCTACCAGAGAAAGTCATCTCCCGCCATGTGAAAGCCGCCATATTCAATATTACAGCTGAGCCTCAATTGCTCTCTGAGATGTACTCATGTTTGGAAACCGGAAGAAAATGCATTTCCTGTAACCTAGTACTGTCTGTCCTATAGTTTCTCGCCATACCACGCAGTATTCTTATTTTACAGTTAATCTTTTGCTTACTTGTATTTTTTAGACATTTGACTCGCTAGTTAAATGTTTCGCAGTAAAGCACACATATCCATCCTCCTACTCCCTCCCCAAAGTCGAGGTAGTGTATAAAAGCAACCATAAATAAATGCATCTTTGTATTAAGATGACTGGACATCTACAAATAATTTGGACGGAGTAAGACGTTGTTGCTAATTTACCATTCAGTACTACTTAAATGGGACTCACCCTTCAGGATTTTATCAAAAGTGAACCACATTTCTGGTATGTCTCATTCTAAAACGGCTGGCAAATTGTTACCTCGTCTAATGACATCCTAGTCATTATGGTCATAGAATGTAAATGTTAAGATAATGTGCAGAATATACCGTCTAGTTAATATTATAATCGTGCCAGCAAGACCCCAATATTTAAGAAATATTTGTTTTATAAATGGGTGCAGATTTGGGTTGGACAGGTCAAGAATACCAACATCTGAGCACGCAGAGTAGTTTGTCACTGGTACAAAATGTATTTAGCTTAGAATGCTCTTCTGCTACAACTGCAAGTCGCCGAAGTTCCCATGTACTTTAGCCCAGGAAATATGTCCACGTTGGTGTGAGATGTACACCCACTATGTAAACCGTACAAGTAGTAATACATTGTGGTAAAATAGGCTTCCTTGCCCTCTATTCAGTGTTCAAATACTTTGGTTAGCCATTTCCAGGGATATTGAAGGCTGTGAAGGTGCTGTAACTGTTGAGGCATTAAGCAAGCAAGGCTAAGATCATTACGTGAACAGGAGACAGGTAAAGCAATGAAAAGAAGCAAAGAATAAACTTGGCCCAGCTTCAGAAGTGTCACAAAGCACAATGCATAGCAATTGAATAGCATATCTAACCAAAGAAGAGAGAAAATAACCTGGCCACCAAGAGTTGGCACTGATAACTATTCGCTAGAATATATGTTGGCAGAAGATTAGGGCTTTTGGGCACCCAGCAGTGCAGGCGGCCCCATGAAGCACAGGTTGCATGCATCCTACAACGCAATCATTACTTTATTAAGCTTTGATATTATACTGTAAGACTCTCGAGATCATTAGACATACCTTTCAGGAGGGGTCAGCTGCAGGTAGCATGTAAAAGAGTAGCAGATTGAACAGGGAATAACCAGAAAATATTTATTTGCATGTTATAAATAAACAGCAAATGCTTCAGACAACTTAACTTGGGGTCGAAATAACAAACATCTTTTCTTGCACTTGAGAGTGTGACAGTGGCGTTGAACTGGTTCCAGGGTTCGTCATTCTGAGCTTGGTGGGTTGGTTTGGAATAAGACCTCTACAAAATGTACAGAATTATCATGTGCATGGGTTTATATAAAAATCAAAAAAGTTTCACATTCTGAATAGAAACATCTTCTGCAAAACTCTCAATGTAACCTCAGTAGGGCAACGATGTGTTTGCAAGTAGCAGCGGGTGAAACGGCAGGTGGAGAATGGGAGAAAGGGGACAGGCAAGAAGTGTGGTAAGGCCACTGAAATTATGCTGTAGAATTAACTAAATTATGCAGCAAGAACATGCAAATTATGCCGTCTAATGAGGCAGGTTCAGTGATAGAATTATTTAATTATTTTAAAATTTTTACGCTTAACACTGTCTGGACAAAGGTTTCAACTCATTAGCACCAATGTAACCCCAAAATACAGCAGTAAGCGACTGGAAGATTACAATTCAACCTTTGCAAAGGGCACTCCATGGAGTGGCAGTAAAAAATGGAGGACAGGCAGAACAAGGTGGGCTGGAGCGGAAGCAGGCCGAGAAAGCGGGCGGTAAGTTGATGATGGGTCATCACAAACGAATCTTTTTTTATATATATTTCTTTTTATTAAACAGTTCGACCAAAACACATCAAGTGGTTACAGGCAGTTGTCTCCATCTTTCCTCAATGACATTTTATACATTTCAAAATGATACACAGTTATTATATTAGGTAGATCAAAGGGACTCATGCGCTTCAGCATCCCCCTGATGGTCTGGTGGGCTACAGATATCCCCCTGTAACGGTTCCAAGCTTCCCATACCCTATTCCATTCCCCTGGGCATGTTGACTGACTTCTCCCTAAACATACACCAGTCCAGATCCTCCATCCGTTTCTCAATTCTAGGCAATTGGCCAGCCCCCCACAGTTGGGCAATATTACGCTTCGCTATCATGAATGCCAATGTTGCACATTGCGTTGTGTAAGTGTTTAGGTCCGTTGGTTCCCAGACATTTAGAATGCATCTACGAGCCTCCGGCTGCTGGTCAATCCCTAGGACTGCCCGCAGCGTGTGATGAACCGCTCTCCAATATGATTGTATGTGTTGGTAGTGCCACAGTATATGAAGAAATGTCCCCAGTTCCCCACAGCCCCTTCTGCGCTCTCCCGCTTTCTGAATGACTCATTCGAACTAGACGGGGACCTGTAACATATATCCTATGTAATATTTTAAGCTGCACTAGCCTCAGCCTCGTCTGAATTGCCACTACACGTGGGAAAATCTTCGTAGCCTAGTTCTAGGCCGTCTTCATTCCAGTGTCTTTTTATATTAAGCAATGGATCTTCCATGTTGTTTGTTAGTTTCCTATTGATCAGAGAGATGATTTTCTCTGGATGGTGTCCGTCCAGCACCCTGTCCTCTAGGGGAGAGGCCCCCGGAAGAGTCCTTTCCCAAGGGATGTGGGTAAGCAGCGCACAACTAACTTGGAGGTAACGGAAGTACTCACTACCATTCAAACCGTACTGTAGCTTGAGTGAGTTGAATGTGTGGATAGTTTCCTCCCCCCAGACGTCTTTTATTTGTGAGATCCCGATGAGGTTCCACTTGTGAAACCCTTTGGATTTCCTGAGGCTCCCTAATTTTTCCGAATTCCAAAGTGGGGTGGCTAGTGTAAATTTGCCTTCCCACATCAGGTGCCTGTTGGCCGCCTGCCATACCTGGACGTCATGTGCCGTAGGCCTAATGAGCGGAAATCTGCGGGGGGCAGCATACTATGCTCTGGTGTACTCTCCCCCTGGGAGCTGCCACCTATCCATGGCAAATCCAGGATCATTCGGCTGCCCATAGATCCTGTGATTGACAGCCGCCAGTTGGGACGCCCAGTAATATTTCCTTAGGTCGGGCAACCCTATTCCTCCGTCATACCAATTGAGAGTTAGCTTTGAAAATGCTAGACGGGGTTTACCATCCCAAAGAAGCTGTACCTGGTGACTTCTGATTTCTCTGAAATAAGACCTGGGGACCGGATCCATTGTGTTTTGGAGTACGTACAAGTACCGAGGCAGAGCCATCATTTTAAAAAGCACTGCCCTGCCCAGCATGGAGAGCGGAAGAGCCTTCCAGTGTGCGACATCGTTTCTGAGTCTCAATAAGGGAGGGCTCAGATTGCTAGTGTAACGGAGTTTCGAATCTAATGTTATGTAGATGCTGAGGTATCTAAAACCTTCAAGAGCAATTTGGATCGGGCAAGTACCTGGAATGGCCGGTGGGTCACCCCTAAGGACATACATTGATGATTTGGACCAGTTTATAGCAAAAACAGAGTATCTGCCGAAAACTGCCAACACGTCTAGAAAGCAGATCAGTGACCCTCTCGGGTTGGTGAGATACAGCAGAATATCGTCTGCATACAAGGAGATCTTATCTTCCCACTCCAATGACCACCGCATTCCGCGTATAGACCGGTCCTGTCTGACCCATGCCGCCAGTGGCTCCAGGGCCAGTAAGAAAAGAAGCGGGGGCAGGGGACAACCCTGTCGGGTGCCCCTACTCAGATGGAAATCGGGGGACTTGCGATTGTTCACCACCACTCGGGCCATCAGGTCAGAGTACAGGAGGTGTATCCAGCCCATGAATTCCGGACCGAAACCCAGTTTGTCCAACACCACAAACAGATAGGGCCACTCGTCCATGTCAAACGTCATAGTGGCGTCTAACGACACTAGGGCTGCCGGCTCCATAATTGTAGGGGTCCAACCCAATACCCCATGCAAATGACGCAGATTGAGGGCTGTATTACGATGGGTCATGAAGCTCTACTGATCCGGGTGGATCAGGGTGGTGATAACTTTTGCCAAGTGTGTCGCCAGCAATTTCGCAAGGACTTTGGGCTCCACGTTCAGCAACGATATGGGCCTAAAGGACTCGCAGCTTGTTCTGGACTTGCCTTCCTTATATATGGCCACTATGTTGGCCACTCATTGGTCATACGGGAGCTGCCCCTCCTCCTTGCTTTCCTCAAACATAGAACAGAGGTATGGGGCAAGCCTATTGGACCTAAATCTATAAAAGTCAATAGGAATGCCGTTGGGCCCTGAAGCTTTCCCCGAATGTACACCTCTGATAGCCTGCGCCATTTCATCGTCTGTCAGCGGGGATTCCAGATAATATCTGTTTTCGCCTGATAAAGTGGGTAACTTAATATCTCTAATCATCTCCCAGTTTTCCTGCTTCTGTGAAGCTTCCCGCCGTACTATACACCACGCGATAGTGCTTTGCAAACGCACTGCAATGGCCTGCAGGTCCATAATGGCACAGGAATCTGCCCCCTGTATCTCGGGCACTAGCCTTGATGCCCATTCCCTTCTATCCAGCCAAGCAATCAGCTTTCCCGCTTTATCTCCGTGTTCACATATTCTACTCTGAACCTCTCTGCTCTGCGCCTTGGCTCTCTCCCTGACGATACTACTGAACTTGTCTTGCCGTAGCTTCAAAAGGTGAAGGCCCTCAGGGGTCACCGTTCGAGCCACCTCCTCTTCTGATTTTAACACATCCTGTTCTGCTTATTCCAGTTCGGCCTGCCGTTCCCTCTTTTTCCCTGCAAACTTGGAGCTAGTCTCTCCCCGAATGACAGTTTTGTGTGCCTCCCACAGGGTCTTTGCTGAATCCACTGTGCTCAGATTCTCCTGAAAGCACTAGTCAGTGGCCGTGGCAATGCTTTTCTTTGTAGTGGGGGCTTTCAAGTACCATTAGTTAATAGGGGCTACTCTACCTGCATTTACCTGGTAAAATTCCATTTTAAGCCACACAGGGGAATGATCCGAGATGCCTCTACCCACATGCCGTACCTCTAGGATGGCAGGAGCCTGCGCGGCCGGAAAAATAACATAGTCTATTCTCAACAAGCTTTGGTGCACGCACGACATATGTGTGTACTGTGCTCTACCTAGGTTGTGTGCCCGCCAGCCATCCACCAGCCCCATTGTGTCCAAATAGTCAGGAAGCCACTTTTGTGCTGGCTTAAGTGTACGAGCCGGATAACAGTCTATTTCCCTGTCCATTACCGTGTTGAAGTCTCCTCCCAGCACCAAGAGGCCCAGTGGTGGCGTCAAGAAGATCAAACTCAGGTCTTGAAATGTGTCTGCCTGTAGGCCAGGAGGGACATATATTGAAACAAACGTGGCTGTTTTCCCTTCCCATTGGCCCGATATCCCAACATATCTACCCCGCTTGTCTGACCATGTGGCCTGTACAGCAAGGGGGAATGAGTTTTTAATCAGTATGCCAACCCCCCTCGACCCTGTGGTGAATCCCGCGTGTACCACCAGTTTATACCCTCCTCTATGTAAGGCCATGCACTTGTTCCCAATTAAGTGTGTTTCCTGCAAAAGGACCATGTCCGGGGCATGTCTTTTAATGAACTAATTTACCACCCCCTCTTTATTTTGTCTCCAAACCGTTTACATTCCAACTCAGTACGCTAATCCCCGGTCCCCGTCTATCGCTCGTCATTAGTCTGGTACATAAGTGTCACCTGCACTGCATTGTCACTTGATGATGTCGAAACAATTAAAACTGTAAACAACTCCAAATCTAAATTAAAAAACATTCTCACAATCAATGCAACCTCAAAAACGATAATCGTAGCCAACCCCAGTCTCTCCCCCCCCCCCTGCACCCCTGCTCATGGTGTTCGTCCATCCCCAACTGGAAGAGTGCCTGTCGCCCCACACACATTAAACCTACTATATGACTAATGGTAGTAAAGAGGAGTAAGGCCGGCGCTCCATCCCCCCCAACCCATACCCCAGTAGACGAACTTGCCTCCTTGAAGCTAACATTACCCAATAAAGTCATGGTTCTCCCTGGGGATAGGCAGGCAACTTAACTGTGGGCCTATACCCCAATACTTGGCAATGTACATTAGTCCCAATTGTTGAGCGTGCGCTCTCATGCCTGCTCCTGCGGTGCTTGCTCTCCACCTCGGTCCCGCACCCTTGAGCCACTAGGGGGACGACTGTTGATCCAGTCCGAAGCCACCTTTGGATTATCATAGAACCAAGCTCTTCCCTCGATCTCCACCCTCAGGCGTGCCGGGAATATCATGGCATATTTAACCCCTTTGTCCCTAAGTTTTTTCTTGACTGCAAGAAAGTTCCAGTGTTGTTTCTGCACCATTTGTGTGAAATCAGGGAAGAAAGAGAGGGTGGCATTCTCATAATGCATAGGGGGTCCCAATCGAGCCGCCTGCAGGATAGCGTCTCTGTCCCTAAAATTCAATACCCTGGCAATCATCGTACACGGGGGGGTGCCAGGCTTAGGTCGCCCTCCCGGGACCCTGTGTGCACGCTCAATGGTAAATAATTTACCCAGTCCCTTGGGCTTGAGATGCGTTAGGATAAGTTCTTCAACAAACAGGTCCGGGCCGGGCCTTCAGACTTTTCAGGCACCCCCAGGATACGGATGTTATTACACTGGGCTCTCCCTTCATACTCGTCCAGCTTATGCTCGGCCAGTTCATGAAAAGATTTTAGTTCCCGCACTTCCTGTTGGAGCAATGCCACATCATGGGTCAGTCTGGCAGTCTTTATGTCCAGCGATTTGACCTTTTCATTAACCTTAGTGAGATCTGCGCAGATAAGATGGACTTATATGGTAACTGTGTCCATCTTATTGTCCAGGGACTCCATTTTCTGCCCCAGGGCCGAATTAACCCCATCTATTGCCACCATTACATCGAGCAGTGTCAGTTCAGATGTTGGGCCCGAGTAGTCCCCTCCCGCGACATAGTGTGCCTTGAATCTGTTGGGGAACCTTTGGGCATCATATATCGGTCTAGTTTATTGGTCTGATCTTGTCTCATTCCCTTAGATGTCCTGGGCTGGTGCCTGTCGACGTCTGGTTTGGTCACCATTGGGAGATCAATAATCGGGGCACGTCAGAGCTGTTTCCCACTTCGAACTCGCTATACAGGACCCCGGTCAGCTCTTTCGTGGCAGGCTATCCGTTCCCCCACTTCTCTGCCGGAGTCAATCCGGGCAGTTCTAGCCTGAAGGCACACAGCACTCCTTCGCGGTTATGCAGGTCCGCAGCTATCACAGTCCCCGAGTCTGTCTGATGCGTGGCGGAGCTGGTGTCTCCCGTGATCCGAATCCAGCACCTCTCAAACCAGCCCTGCTTCCCAGTGAAGATAAACAAACTAATCTTACAGCCAAATAGAGGATGTCTAGGGAAGACCCAGTCTTACAATGGGTGGTAAGAGCAGAGGTGATATTCTATGATTTAAGATGAATGTTTTTACTTGCATTTCCTTGTGGAGCTGTACGTTGCCATACAGTTATACACTTCTGCGCACAGTGAATGTGATTCTATGGAGCATAGGAGGAGATTACAGATAGGAAGCAATGAAGTAGGAAGAGTTTAGGGTAGTTAGAATTCAAAAGGGGTACAGAGAACACTCAGTAAGGATCCACATTAAAACATGTCACTTTGAGTAATGACTGAAGTGAGTAAAACAATGGACAGAGAGTTCACCCAGAAAATGGAAAAGATCCCAAACTTATTTTTTAGAGAAATAGAGGTTCAAGGATGGTCAACATAGCTCGATCCGTACACTACTCCCAGTCCCTATTCTGGGTGACCAGCGCTCAGACCAGTCTCTCTTGCACTCGGAGGCGACTCGGATCCCACGGTTGGTTGCTAGGAAACGGTACACTGTGAAGTCCTAAAGCAGTACCCTTCCGTCCTTCAGTCACGCAGCCTCAAATCGAATCAAACTGCAAGAGCAAATAGATTTATTCCGAAAAAAAGACAATTAAATAAATTGTGAAAATGAGGTCGGAGCCTGGAGATCAAATCGTCAGTAATAAGAACAATTAATCAGGTAGCGCAAACACAGCTGAGAAAAAGACGAAACTTACTGGCTTCTTTAAAGCGAAATCACGTCACAACAAAATCAAAACATGGACCTTCGCCTGGTGCACTCACCTTAAATATTACTTTATTTGCGACATAGTAGATACCCCTCATATTACTAAGCGTACGAATGCCGAAACAGTAGTTTCAAGAAATAACGTAGTTCTCAGCTAAAATGACTCGTAACGTTGCAACTCCTGATGATAATCAGAGACAGATTTTTGGCATGCATGCGTACAATGTATAGCATCGCATGCATGCGACAGGGATAGGTCAGGCAAAATAGAGTGCAAATGCAGCCAGCCAATCAGAGGGAAAAAAAGCTTTTACAAATGCAATAGGACTCATATTTACGTTAGTCCTATTGCATTGTAAATAAAAATGCAGGCATCCAAGAGGGCAGGAACAGGAGTGGGTGGAGGGATTGTGGGGGGCAGAGAAGTGACGGACTTCGGGAGGGAACGTGGGGAGGCAGGGGAACAAAACAGTTTTAAAAGTAAAGGGGTCGATAGCTATGGAAGGAGAAAAATGACGACATGGCCATCAGTAGTCGTGATTAAGTTGAGGAAAACCAATCAGATTGCAGCATTTAGGAATGCACCCAATTAAAAAGATACCTGAAAAGTTGGCGGAGCTTCCCCCACCATACTGTATACATCATCTCTCGACGAGACAGCGCATGCGCTGCCTAGGCCGAGACCTCAAAAGGACCAGTAGATGTCAGTAAAATACCAGAATTGCTTTTTGCTGAAGGACTTTCATTCTTAAATTTTTCTAGCAACTGCCTCTACTTAACTTTCTTGATAGAAAACGACCAGCAAGTCAGAAAAATACCAGAATCACTTTAGCATTCTCTAGATTCCAGTCCATTGTAATTGTCTTCGACGAGCACCCGTAGACAATAATATTTTTTTCAAATCTTGTGTTTTTAGTGATATGACCAGAGAAGGCCCTGATTTTATATTAAAAACAGAGCTTTGGACTATACCATTTCCCGCTGGAAGGAATTATTTCTCTCCATGTGTTCCCATACCTGGTGTGTTACTCAGTTTGATGCTTACTTTCCACCATGTTAAAGAATATTTCAGCACCCAGGCTAATGTGCTGCATTGCTAAATACATATAAGGTCCCAAAGATGAGACCGATTGCATTGCAAATGCTTGTTTAAAGATGACCTGTAAAAACTTTGCATCACGTCGGAGATCAGATATATCTTTGGCATTCAAGCAGTGCATTGGTGCTTCCTTACAGATTGTTACATTTTTCGATGATCTGTTTGATTTAGAGATTTCGTTCTCCACTCACTTCCTGACAGCAACATAGAACATGAGTGAATGACTCGAATTTATAGGACCACGACCTACAATCTAGCGAGGAGTATGTAGCTGAGGACCACGACACTTTGTGCTCTTTGACTGCTAGCAACAGGAAAACAGGAATATCATTCGCACAACTGATTGCCTCGCCCAACAATTTATATGTACTAGTAAATAATATTGCTCATGAATAATGTTATAAGATTCCAAGATTAATGATGCAAATTTCTTCTTGGTAAGCTCCGACACATCTTCTACCTGATATAGTATTACCTAGAAGTTCAGTGCGGATCTGAGGGACAGTCTTGCTGGATTAACATTCCATGTGTCGACAATGTCTGGAGTTTGAATTGCTTCTTTTTCATAGCTCGACCATGGATTTGCAGATGTTTTTCTTCCCCCATCCAGAAATGAGCTGATGCTAGACTTCAGACTCCCCTGATTTGCAATGTATACCAAAGGACAGTATTTTAGAAAGTCAGCTTTGCATGCAAGCTCTTGCTTCAGTAGGCCAAACCTTAGGTGCAGCTGTGCCCTGGGGTGCAGCTGGGAAGCCTTAATAGTTTCCTGTATCCCTTACATTAAATCTGATCAAGGGTCGAGGCTATCCTACCTGGAAACGCATGATGGCCATAAATCTAAGCTGGCAATAATTTGGCTCTGATCAAAGATAGAATAGGGGTGTCTGATGCACTAAAGAGTTTAGCTTGAACTCTGCAAAGAACGTAATTTGCACCTTAATTTTGCAAGATGGAGTTTGGGTGACCATTTCTCAGTTAACCATGCACCAAGGTAAATGTAAGCTGCAGTGGCTGGGCCCACATGTCATTTCTTCAGTGCTTTTTTGTGTGCATCCCAAAAACCATTGCCTAGGACTATGTTTCATTAAGTTGTAGATTGTTTTTCATATTGAACTCATGTAGTTTGTTGAGTGCTCTTTGAAGGCCTGTGCAGGTCCTCTGTAAGTTTGATCCAATGAAATGATGTCGTCAGCATATTGTAAAAGCTGAATATGGTGATTCTGAAATTTGGGAGGAAACGATCTGGCGGTGCCCAGAATTAGGCGAACATCGGCCTTGTAAATATTAAAAAGTGAAGCAGGATCTTGTTTTACCATATAATGCATTAGCTATTTCTGCCCAACATCTGAAGCATGAGAGTCTTAAATGGCCCTGCCAGCCAAATGTGTATGACTTTGCAAAATTGCCCATACTGTCTTCAAACATGCACTGGAAATGGTAGGCCTTCTGCCCCTCTAATCAGACTATAGATATTTCTCTTGCAAGGTTATGAACTCAGCCACTGTCCTTTTGGTACGCATGTATGCAACCCCCCACTGCCCACCTCTGTCCTCGATCTGTTCTGCACATCACGGTCATAAAGCAAAAATACAAAACATCCATTATTCAGATTAACACGATGGGGTAAGAATCAGGTGGGGGCTAGCTGGAACATTGCATTTCTTCACATTTGATGTTTTTCTGCTTGCTTTAGAAATTTAAGTCAGCACCATGACCAAATATATAACCTGTAAACATTTGTATTCTTCTGCTTTCTTATAAAATTTCTGAGAAGTGACGCAAATTGTTGTTGATAGTGTACACATTTTGGTATGATTTATGATCAAACATCTGTAATAATCGGGAGTTGTAGTAAAGCAGTTCCTCATTAAAATATTATAAAGTAACTGCCCCTAGTCCATTAGCTGAACACCTTGTACTGTGAACTCTTGGGTCACGACGTGTGTGTTCCCAGTTAACCGTTTTATTTAGCATTTCTGGTTGAGGTTGTAATGCTCATTCTATTTTGAAATTCATTCTCTCTCTCTCTCTCTCTCTTTCTTTGCATTGCCGTGATTTTAAAACTTATTAGATTACTTATTTTTGATCTTCATCTAAAATGAGTCTTTGACACGTATTGCTTACTAGATTGTTTAGAGTTATTTTTGATTAGAGATGTGTCTCTGACATTTATTATTGCTTAAATTGTTTTTGAATAAAAGGTGCCACTCTGACTCAATTCCTGCCTCTCATGTGTGTTTCCTTAATTTAGATAGTGCAACCCTGCTTAAATTAAGGTGGTATAGCACTACCCTAAAATCACCCTCGAACAAAAGTGTGTAGGCAAAAAATCCACCCCTGTTTCAAACATCTGTTGGTGTATATCTTATATGACACCATCAGCCTCCCCCCTCACTCCCAGCCATTCCAGATTTTTCCCCCAAGTGACACAGTATACGGATAGAGAAATTAAAGACTGAAGTAGTTTTGGTGGAAGGCCCCATGCCCGCAATTTACTCCACAGATTATGTCTGTCAACATTGTCGAAGGTAGCTGAGTATAAAACAGACAAATAATGGAGAATTTTTGTTTGAAATAGCCTGCAGTGCCAGTATTATTGCTGCTGATATATTATCTACTGTAGTGCAGCCACTCCTAAATCCTGACTGATGAAATGGGATAATTTGCTTATCCTCAATCCAATCTACCAGAGTTAACACCTCTCAGACAGAAACCTCCAAGACAGGTCAGACTGTGTAATTGTCACCTGCAACTTCGTTTTTTAAACTTTTTAGCCACTGCCACCTGTTTTATTTGTATCATTTCACTGCTCACCTTCTCAGTAGTGTGCTTCCCTGGTCCGCCACGGTAAGTGCTGTTTGAGCGGAGGGAATCAAGCACCGCCATCTTTAGCCCACCTCACCAAACGCAGACACCTGAGGTCAGCGCTACACTCGCTGCAGCGGTCCCACCCACTTCCTGCCTCACACAAGGAAGTGCACCGAGCGGACGAGCGCAGCTAACAACTCTCAGACAGAAACCTCCAAGACATGTCAGATGGTGTAATTGTCGCCTGCAACTTCATTTTTTAAACTTTTTAGCCACTGCCACCTGTTTTATTTGTATTATTTGCGCCGCTCACCTACTCAATAGTGTGCTTCCCTGGTCCGCCACGGCAAGTGCCGTTTGAGCGGAGGGCATCACGCACCGCCATTTTTAGCCCACCTCACCAAATACAGACACCTGTGGTCAGCGCTACACTCGCTGCAGCGGTCCTGCCCACTCCCTATCTCACATAAGGAAGTGCGCCGTGAGAACATGCGCAGCGGCGCTCCGGTGGCATGCCAAAGGCAAGCCCGCCTGCGCCCGTCCACGCCTGACCGCCATCGGCTACGCTGCCCATGTTCTGGAGTCTTCCCCCCGCTATGGCCATTCTACAATATACAATTGAGGAGCAGCGCTCACTCACAAAGCTTTTGATCTATCCCCAAACCTCTTCCATTACAAAACTGCCCACAAAACCCCCCAGTCAACACCATTGAATGCTTCTTTGGCATCTAATAAAATCAATCCCTGGGGGGTTTTGTCCGTTTTTGCCAGATCAAATAGCACAATTACCCTCTCAATATGATCTTCTGTACCCCACCCTATAATACAACCATGTTGTCTGATAGAGACTAATGGTGCAAATCTTCTACTTAGTCTATATGCCAACACCTTAGCATACATTTTTCCATCGCAATTCAGGAGTAAAATCGGCCTGAACGACCCAGGTAGCAGAGGTGGATTATCACTACATTTGCCTTTGCCCATGAGGCGAGAGCCTGTCCTTGCTGTGTTGCTAAAAAAGTTAACAACATATCCTGTTGCAGCTCATGGAAAAACATTCTAAAAAACTTCAGTAGGAGAGCATCGGACCCGCATCCTTCTCTGTAGCTAATGACTTTATAGCTTGAGAAATATCCTCCAGAGAAATCGGCGAGTCCAAAGCCTCTTGATTCTCTTTGCATAAGACTTCCCATTTCAAGCTCTAGAAAAAAGTGCCATATCCATTTTCCGGATCCTCTAACTCGTCTCTGTGCAGGGATTCATAAAATTGGCTAAATACTTCCAGTATTTCCATCTGGGTTTCCACAATCCTCGCCCCTGGATTCTTTTTGGCAGTTATTCCTCTCTCCACTTCTTTCTGTCTGATCTTTTAGCTGGCAGTCTACCTGTGGTTTCCCTATATTCATAACTTCTGATAGATACATCTGCCAGTGGATTCCTCACCTTGTGAATATCCCCCTGCGCAGCAGCCAATCGGAAACTTTTGTAGCTCTCCATGCCGGCGAGGTCATGGACGACGTCACAGAGGGTACAACTCCGCTCGCGACCCCGCTGATGTCACTGGATCCATAATAGGGCCTCGTCGGCGTGATGACGTCAGTTCCCTTTTTTCCGCGCCATCGATGCCAACGGTTTCTTGGGACTCTCCGTAGTAACATTGTTATTATAGTTGTTCGTGTCTGTTCTTCTCGTTTCCTTTCGAAGATGTCTGGGAGAAAATCTGGTTTCAAGCCCTGCAAGGAGTGTGGGAAGCAGATGTCCATCACTGATCCGCACGAGGACTGCGTATGGTGCTTGTCTTCCGATCACGACGTCGATGGATCTGCGTGTTGCAGGAAGATGACCTCTAAGGCATTAAAGGAAAGGGAAGCAAAGTTATTTATTGCTAAAATGAAGAAGAGTAAGAAGGCGAGTAAAAGAAAATCGAGGTCGAGGTCGAGATCTCGTTCCGAGTCCAGGTGGGGCTCGAAGTCGGCGTCGGGTCATTCGAAGCGAAGAGACATAAGAGAAAGAAGCACTCTTCAAGTCGTCACTCTGATAAGGAACCGGCGCAGAAGTCGTCTTCTCCTCGACGTCGCAGTAGTGATGTCGATCCTTCTCATTCAAAACCGGTCTCGCCAGAGAAGGAAGTGTCTCCTGAAGTCGAAGTCTCTCGATCACCGATGCCAGCTCCATCAGATTCGGTCCATTCTTCGGACCTGGGTGAAGCCGAGCCAGAGCAAGAAGATCAGGAGTAGCCTGAAGAGGTTCCTTTGTCGGCGCCGACGGGCCCGACTCAAAGTACACCGGCTTTGGAGCCGGGAAATTATCCTCCTTTCCCGGCTCCAGGCCAAGACCCATCACACTATCTAAACACAATGTATGGTGTCTTTGCATGGGCTATGTACCCCTCTGGTGCGCCTGCGGGCCCCATGGACCCTTTTGCCTTTAATTTGGGTGTCCCTCAGGCATATGCCCAGGCTCCATTTATGCCCTTTCTTCCAGCGATGCCGTCCTGGAATTTTCTGGCACCATACCGAGAATCTCCGACGCCGTATCGAGAATCTCCGGCACCGCCTGTTCGTCCTCGTTCGGCGCTAGCGGCACCGTCGGATCCGGTTCCGAATCCGATGGAGTCGGTTGTGGATCCATCGAATCTGGTCCCGAGGATCCGCTCCAGGAGGGAGGCCTAAAGAGTTGTGGAAGAGGCACGCTATCAGAAGGACATGGAGGAAGGTGAACTTCCTGATTCTGAGGACTATTTTGCGGAATTAAAAAATACAAGTGGTCTTGATGTCTGCCCTGAGTGGGATTTTTCTCCTGGTTCAGATGCTCCTTCTAAGGAGGTAGTCCCATATCACACAGTTGTGAGAAAAGCTGCAGAGTTATTGGACATTAATCTTCCAACCACTGAATTTAAGTCCAATCTATTGACTGAAGTGTTGCATTCTCCATCCTCTGTGACTGAGCCTTTGTTACCATTTAATGAGGCAATTCTGGAGCCGGTGTTGGAGGTTTGGAAAAAACCTTTGTCTGCACCTAGGACTGTGGCGCAGAGATATAGAGTGGCACAGGAGGATCCAGAATTTTTGTCAGCTCACTCTTCTCCTGAGAGCCTTGTGGTTCAGGCGGCTTGCTCAAAGAAGTTTTCAGGAGCTTTCCCACAGGTTCCAGCTGACAAGGAGTCAAAAAGGATTGACCAGTCCTCTAAGAAGGTGTTCTCATCAGCGAGCATGGCACTGAAGTCATCAAATGCAACTTGCTTGATGGGAAGGTATATCCATGCATTGATGGATTCCTCTAAACAGTTGCTGCCAAAACAGTCTGATGATGACAGGAAGAACTTTCAGGAGGTTTTGGATGATACCCAAGCTGCTGCGCGCCAGGTCATTCAGAGTGGCCTGGATACAGCGGACTCGGTGGCTAGAATTATGGGCTCTGCAGTGGCAGCGAGAAGGGGAGCTTGGTTGAAGTCTTCAGACTTTTCTCAAGATGTGCAGGCTACTTTGTTGGACTTACCATTTGACGGTACGGGTCTGTTTGGTAAGAAGGCTGAGGCCGCACTTGAAAGATTCAAAGATAGTAAGGCCACGGCAAGATCACTTGGCTTGCAGACCCAGTCCAGAGGATTCTTTCAAAATACAGAGGATTCGGGAAGTCATCCTTTCGTTCGCAAGGGCAGCCTCGTCAGCAGCAACAGCAGCAGCAGCAAAATACACTGTATAAGTCTTATAGAGGAAGAAACAGAGGTCGTCCACGAAGTCGCCAACCCTCTTCCTTCTCTTCCTCTACCTCTCCTCCTATCGCCGCAGCAAAGCAGCCCTAGATTCCCCATTCCCAGTCATGTTGGTCCTGTTGGGGGTCGGCTTTACCCATTTTCTGCGGGATTGGGAATCGGTCACTACAGACCAATGGGTTCTCAATCGTGTGGCAAATGGGTATGCTCTTCCCTTCAGGGAATTCCCTCCAACTTACCCTCCTTGTCAAGGGGCTTGCTCAGAGGAACATCTCCGTCTCCTTCAGGAGGAGGTTCTGACCTTATTAAAGAAAGGCGCGATAGAGGTGATTCCAGAGCAGGAAAGGGGTCAGGGATGCTAATCCCAGTATTTCCTGATTCCCAAGAAGGATGGCAGGCTTCGCCCAATCCTGGATCTCAGGATCTTGAATATTTATCTAAAACAAGAGAAGTTCAAGATGCTTACCCTTGCACTGGTTCTTCAGGCGCTGCTGGAAGAAGACTGGATGGTGTCGCTCGACTTAGAGGACGCGTATTTTCATATCCCGATCCTGGAGTTGCACAGGAAGTATCTCCATTTTGAGGTTCCGTGGTTTTCGGGACCGGACTCCATTTTGTTTGCGTTGCTCGAGACGCCATTTTATGTTGCCCTCACGTAGGCCTTGGAAGTAAACGAACGAACAAAGTTGCATGGGCTTCGTTGTCCATGTACATATTAACTTGCCCTTTCTGACTTGTGAGTGAACTGCAGAACGCTGACCTCTTCACCTGAAACTGACCCTTCACGAAGCCAATTTCCCTTGGTTTGATTCTTGTCTGAGATTGCCAATCAATGTTCACGACCTCGTTAACTTTTAGTTTCCTTGCACATATCTTATCCTAATCAGCATCTGAATTGTTTAATTCCTTACGACTTTTCATTACATGGGTAGTGCTTTCAATTATGGGTTTGTCCGGCTTGTGGAAATTGAATTTGTGACATTCCTAATAATTAACTTTTGAGTTGGGTTACTGTAAATTGTTTTTTTTTTGATGTGATACTCAGTTAGAAAATGTGTCCTATTGGTCAGAATTTTGCACAGTGAGTGTACATTTATATTGAGAATATTGTGTATAAATACTGATGTCTTGCTCTATGAAAATTGGGCATGTCCCTGGCGCCGTTGGGTTCTAAGACCCGGTTCTTCAGTTGGCGCCCATCGGTGGGGCAACTTCAGCGGTACCGGTCCAAGCCCGAGGATCGTGAGGAGCCACGTGAGGAAATTCTGGAGGAAGGCCCCCACTTCATTGACCCCTACATGTCGACGTGGACCGAAGGTCTTTTCTGCGAGGCTTCCCGCTTTCCAACGGCTAGGAAGGACTGCTGCCCTGACTGTCGCCCTGTCTTGGACCCTTGATTGATCCTTTGTAGAGCGAGATGATAGACGGTCTTCTGGTGGCGTGACAGATATTTGGTTAAGTATAAGTGGGTCGCTCCCACGACTTTGTTTTGGTTCTTGGTTTTGATTTGATTTTAGCAAAAATCGAAGCCGAGGGGCTCGTATATTTACGAGTGTATCGATAGTTGATAACCCCTTGAAGTTTGAAGCTAGATTAGTGAGCTATAAGATGCCTGGTCTTAGCAAAATTAGGAAATGGTTAAGTTGTGGTTGCAACAGGGATTCCCGATTGGAGGATTCGTGTCCGATACCTCCGGTTGGAACTCCGACTTATGAGCTCTATTCAAAACACGGAGTGGGTCCTATTACTTATAATGAAGTATGGGTCCGCTACACTAGGAAGGATGGTGTCTTACGATGGCCCTAACATGGTAGTTTCAAATTAAATATTTTAGATAATCTGGAAGTTGCGCTATTTAAGAAGAAAGCCCGGCCGGCAATGTTTGACTCTTTCCGCCTTTGGCGAAAGGAAGCCAAACAGCGAGAAATTAAGCAAGCAAGGAGAGATAGGAAAGATAAGAATATGTCAGTACTACAAGCTGCTAGGCAGTTTAAGTCAGATGAGGAAGATCGAGTGTGTGAAGTTTTAGATAGACAGCGTAGCATGGCCTTATATAAATGTTATCCGGCCTTGCCGTCTTCTCCTCCGAAAGTGACTGAAGACCCTGAAAAAGATCCTTTGATGTCTCATTTACTGAGATTGCCACCCTCTTATGTGCAGGGTGCTACTGCACCTCCATTACCCCCGGTTGTTTTACCCTTTGTTGTTCAACCTCCTGCTGTTGTTCAGCCACCCGGTGCTCCACAGATGGTTTTGCCTCCTACTGCGCAACCCACTCTAGGGTCGCAAGCTTTGCTTCCAGCTTTGCCTCAAACTCCTTTGCCTTCTGCTTCTGCATCTCAGACTCCTACTGCTCTTGTTCCTACTTTGTCTCAAGATTTTAACTTTCCTGTTTTTACGCCTACTTTTTCTCCTTCTGCTCGAAAACGAATGACAGAAACTATCGTTAATCTGTTGTCTCCATTGTTTGGGCCACTGAGTATGACCCCTGTTTCGGAACGTAAGCAGAGTCATAGTCAGCTTCCTAGTTCCGAAGAACGAGCAGTGTTGGATTTATTGGCTCGTAGATGGATTTTAAATGCTTCCAGGTATAATTTGCCAGCAGTTGTGGATGTTTTCTTTCAGTGGGAGCCGCCTAAGCAAAGGTATGTTTTTGATGTGATGTGTGCTTTTCTGCGGCAGGAATGGGAAGATAATGAGTTGGGTCCGATTCCGCAGGAAGTGCTTGATGTTCAGTCAGAGTTTGCTACAGGGGCGATAGTGGAATCTGATGTTACAGATGCTGTAGAGACGATACTTGCCTTCAGGTCTAGGTTACCGCCTCAGCCATTGTATGAACCTGATAAATCTGTTAGGAGGAAAGTGAAGCAGTATCCTATGAGAGAGGTTCCCCCTGTCTGGAGAGAGGCAGTTCAGGCTGATGTTAATCGGGGTATTCAGGCTGCAGAAGCACATTTCCAGCGAGTGTGGGTACATGTTCCTTGGAAGCGAGCAGAGGTCTTAGCTCTTAAGCAGACCTTACCTGACCCTCGTAAGAATCCTGCTGGTTATTACAAGGAGTTGTCTCAGACAGTTGAAGCGTGTATTATGAATTTAGCTGACA
Source organism: Lissotriton helveticus (assembly GCF_964261635.1). NCBI lineage: Eukaryota > Metazoa > Chordata > Amphibia > Caudata > Salamandridae > Lissotriton > Lissotriton helveticus. The sequence goes on along the minus strand of NC_136061.1, from coordinate 504,413,273 downwards.
TAGACATGTTAATGGGCAATGTAGTTCCTCAACCTTTGTGGGTGAAGATTCGTCATGAGAATCATGCGCAAGAATTAGGCGATACGTGGGCTAATATTGTTGCTGCAGATGGTCAACAGGTAGGAGGTGCCAAACCTGAACCTTTAGTTGCAGAATTACCTGGTAGGATTATTAATCTAATGAAAACTATGATGCCTGCTTTACGAGTGAATTGGGACAAGTTAGCAGCATGCAAACAAAAGAAAGACGAGAGTGTGTCTGATTTCTTCACTAGGTTTGAAGAAACGTTTATCGATCATAGTGGTCAGGACATGAGTACGGCAGGTGGTCAAAGGTTGTTCGTGCATAAATTTGTCTTTAATTTGCTTCCCGAACTTTCTAATAAGTTAAAGGACTCTGAGAGTTCATGGGCTGTTTCTTCGTCGGCCCATATATTGGCTACTGCACAATATTATGATAATAGGGATAAAGATGAGAAGGATAAAGCAGAGAAGAAAACTAAAGATTTAAAGACGAAGGTTCTTTTGCAGCAAGCTTATCCGCCTCGTCAGAATCAGCCTCAGTTTCAGCAACCTCCACAGTTCCAGAGATTGTTACAGAAACCTGAGCCTTATGCTCGGCGATTCTTTCCTGGTCCTAATCCGTGTGCTTATTGCAGAGAGGAAGGTCATTTTAAGAATGTTGCCCGGCTTTGTTACAGCGTGCGAATGGCGTATCTGGTCAGAGAGGTCGTGGTGGTTTCCAGCAAGCTCCTAGGGGTAGGGGACGTGGTGTGTTACCCCAGAATGAGCGTTCCTCTTCCCTTCAGAATTCTGAAAATTATTTTGACAGACAGAATGTTCCGAGTGGTCAGTCTGCACAGTACTATGTTGACGATTATTATATCGAGAGTGAGAGTGCTGGTTATAATGATAGTTAGGACAGCCATGGGCAAAGAGAGGGAGTAGAGTCAGTTCCAGTAGACCAGAGTGGACCTTATGTTGAAGTGATTACATCAGGTGTGACAGAACCTTTTCTTTTGGATACTGGTGCGACAAAGAGTTCTATTATGCACTCTAAACTTCCTGGCGCACCTTTGTCTGGCTTGACCAATGTTTCCGTAGGATTTTCAGGCGCCCCAGTTTATAACCCGATTTCTAATCCTTTGCCCCTTTCTATTGGCCCTTGTAAAATGGAAGCTCCTCCTATTTTGACGACTGGTTGTAATGAGAATCTATTTGGTTTGGACTTGCTGAAAAGATTGTATGCGACATTACATTGTTCTCCTTCGGGAGTACATCTTACCCTAGGTAAGAAAGTGATTTCTCCGATGTATGTGTCTAAAGATTGTCTTCCACTGGAATTGCGTTCTCTTCCTGATACACTTTGGGCTACAGGTCCTAATGATGTTGGTCTTTTGCAGATTCCACCTTATGTTGTCACCCTCAAATCGAATGCTAGGCTACCTCGTATCCCACAGTATAAAATATCGAGTGATGGCGAGAGAGCTCTTCTAGCGATCGTGTATGATTTGGTTGAGAAGGGTGTGGTTGAAGAAACGAGAGGTAACGTGTGTAACAGTCCTGTTTTGCCTGTCCTTAAGCATACTGATGCTTCTCAGCCACCTGTGTACCGGTTTGTGATCGACCTTCGAGAGGTAAACAAGATTGTGGTGCCACAGTTTCCTGTTGTCCCGGATATCACTGCTTTGTTGACTCTGATTCCTGCTTCGGCAGCCTGGTTTTCTGTTATCGACTTAAAGAATGCTTTCTTTAGCATTCCGATTGCTGAGGAGAGTAGAGATATTTTTGGCTTCTCTTTAGGAGGACGAAGCTTCCGGTTTAAGAGAGTTCCCCAAGGTTATTGTGAAAGTCCCTCCATCTATAGTCAGGAGTTGAAAACTCAGCTTGATAGCTTTGTGTTGCCTACTGGTGCTACTCTTATCCAGTACGTTGATGATCTATTGATTACTGCTGATGACGAAAAGATTTGTAAAGAGGCTACTCTTTCTCTGTTACGGTATTTGTCTGACCTTCATCATAAAGTGTCACCTTCAAAGTTGCAATATTGTCGCCAAGAAGTAACCTACTTAGGTTATCTCTTGTCGAAGGAGGGAAGAGGTTGACCCCAGAACGAATTCAAACGATTGCGCAAATGAGTGTACCATCCACACAGAGAGAAGTGCGTGCTTTCTTAGGTATCACCTCGTATTGTAGACAGTGGATCCCTAATTTTTCCCTGTTAGCGAAACCTCTGTTGGCGCTGACTCTTAAAGATACTCCGCATCCTCTCCCTTGGTCTGATGAGTGTCAGAAAAGTTTTTCTGAATTACGTGATGCATTGTGTTCGGCTCCGGTATTGAGTACTCCTGACTACAGTAAACCTTTCATGTTGTATGTTCATGAGAGAGAAGGTTGTGTATTGTCAGTGTTGACTCAACAGTTCGGAGATAAGCAACGTCCATGTGCGTATTTTTCAGCTACGTTAGACCCAGTTGCTAAGGCGTTGCCGAGCTGTCTGAGAGCTACAGCGGCAGCGGCTGTTTCTATCTGACAGTCTGCTGGATTGGTATTGGATAATACGTTGATTGTGATGGTCCCACATGCAGTGGATACCTTATTGAACAGGACCAAGACTCAGCACCTTACTAGTGCACGTCTGTCAGGTTATGAGTTGACACTTTTGGCTAGCCATGTTCACATTAAAAGATGTAATGTATTGAATCCAGCTACGTTGTTGCCGATTTCTGTAGAGTCAGATGCTCAAGAACAACATGATTGTTTTCTTCGTACAGAGGAAGAAACGAAAGCTAAAGTTCATCTGAAGGATACTCCTCTTGAGAATGTTGATGGTACCCTATGGGTAGATGGTTCGTGTTTTAAGCTTCCGAATGGTGAAACGACTGCAGCATATGCCGTCACAACTTTACATACAGTTGTTGAGACAGCACGCATAGCACAGAATTCTGCACAAGCAGCAGAGTTGATTGCATTGACACGAGCGTGTGTATTGTCAGAGGGAAAGCGAGTGAATGTTTATAATGATAGCCAGTATGCATTTGGTCTTGCCCATAGTTTTGGACGTTTGTGGAGAGAAAGAGGATTCCTTACTTCCCATGGCATGAAAATTCAGCATGGGCAGTTAGTGAATGAACTTTTGGAATCCCTTGCTCTCCCAAAGCAGATTGCAATTGTGAATTGTAGTGCGCATAAGAAAGTTGTGGACGATGTAGGTCGAGGGAATGCGTTTGCGGATGAAGTTGCGAAGGAAACGGCGTGAGACATGATGAGCCATATGTATGTGGCAGGTCCTGCAAGATGGGTTGTGGAAAGTGGAATGTGTGAAGACACAATAGAAAGTGTGAAGATGATTCAGGCTGAAGCTACGGAAAAAGAAGTGAGTACGTGGAGAGAGAGTACGGGTATGTTGGATTCAACAGGTTGTTGGGTTGAGTTGTCAGAACACCAGCGATCGTTGTTGCCTGATGCGTACGTGCTCCCAGTGGTTACTATGGCTCATGGAATGGCTCACATTAGTTCGAAGGGAATATGCAAGTTGTTGGCTCCAGTATGGCAGAATGCTGGAATTCCGAAATGTGCTGAGAATGTTGTGAAGCATTGCATGATTTGTCTGAAGTATAATCCTGGCAAGGGAACTCCAACTCCAGCTGGTCATTTTGCTCCTCCGATGTATCCATTTGAAGTGATACAGCTAGATTACATTCACATGGAGAGATGCAATAATCTGAAGTATGTCCTTGTGGTTGTTTGCGCCTTTTCTAGATGGATAGAGGCCTACCCCCTAAAGGATAATACTGCCTTGTCTACAGCCAAGGTTTTGCTCAAAGAGTATTTCCCTAGATTTGGTTTGCCGAGAATTGTATGGTCGGACAATGGGAGTGAATTTGTGGGCCGAGTCATGAAGAAAGTGTGTGCGGGATTAGGGATAAATCAGAAGTTCCACGCAGCGAATCACCCCTAGTCTGCTGGACTTGTTGAATGTTACAATGGTACCTTGAAGCTGAAATTAGCTACGGTACAAGCGAGCACTGGTCTTACATGGCCGGATGCCTTGCCGTTGGCTCTTTTGTCAACAAGGACGACAGTGCATTCTCGTGTGGGACTTAGCCCATACGAAATAGTTTTTGGTCGTCCAGCGAATGTTTGGGGTGTGCCTCGTCCTAAAAAATACAGTGACCTTGAGTACCCTATGTTGGTGGATTACTTACATGACTTGACTGCTAAATTACGTGTTCTCCACCAACAGGTCTATTTACCGGCAGCGTCTGCGGATCCAGGTCACAAGATCAAACCCAGTCACTATGTTCTGCTAAAGAATTTTCAGCGATCCAAGAATCTGGAGCCGAGATGGACTGGTCCCTATTTGGTATTGCTGGTCACTAGAACTGCTGTTAGAGTAGCTGGTAAAAAGAACTGGGTGCATGCCACCCATACGAAAAAAGTTCCTTTGCCTTTACCGTATGATCAGTGGGTGAGGGATGGAATAGCTGACACAGATTATGAGAAAGTCCCTAGATTCGTGCCTTTTAGTGATGCTCATTTGACATGGACTCAGTCGGAACGCGAGGATGATGATGTTCTGCAAGCTGCTGTGGCCCTGTCTCTGAGACTCGACACGACCAATCCGGAACTCCTCTTTAAGGATCAGACTGTGCCTGGCAAAGAGCGCTACAATCTGAGATCGAAAAAGGACGTTTGAAATGGACAAATAAATAAAAAAAAATGTATGTAGTGAATTACACCTTGTCAGATCAAGAGACCTTTTTTTACTTTTACTTTTTCGAGTCACCATCCGGACTCAGCTGCAGGGTCACGGTATAAGTTCTTAAGGGGTGAGCCGCGTATTGACACAAGGTCTGTGGTTTAGGGTCGTTAGTACGATCTTGACGCACACTTAAGTGAAGAAGGAAAATTGCCGTGAGCAGCACGTTAGAGGATTGAGTCTTTTGAGTCCGACAAGGATGTTAAAAGAGTTGATTTCAGAGTGCAAATGTGTATATTGGTTCATAGCAAATGTTTTTTAATAATGTGTTTTCTTATGCTTTTGAACATTACGTTGGTTTGTGTGGGTTGGATTTTCTATGCATCACAACAGACACTTGCATCTACCTCCCAACCTACTCTTTCTTTTCCTACTGTTTCCCCACATGAGTTTCATACGTTGCCTGAACATGAACAGACACGAAGATTAGAATTTGTGAACAATTCGTTTATAGAGATGTTACATCAGCATCAGCTAGTTGTAAATACCACAAATTGTTGGGTGTGTTGTCTTATGCTGCATACGACTGATAAGGGAATGCCATATTTGGTTTTGCCTTTTTCGCCTAATGGGTCAGTATAGGCACTCCAGTCAATGTTTATCTATGCGAATGAAGTATCTCCTGTACGTTCCGTCAAAGATAGTGCGAATAATAATGCCTTGATACAGGGAATAGTAGATATGGTCAGAGATATTGATGCATGTAACGCTATCCCTAAAGATGAGGTACGAGCATATATTGGTTGGAACAAGACGAGATATCGCATTAGTCTGACAGAGAAGGAGAGACAGAAAAGGTCTCCCCCTATTTGGATTGTACCCCACCGAGGTCATTTTTGTCTGCAAGGTAATGGTCAGAATCCAAGAGCTCAGCTTGGTAAGAGTGTGTGTGTTCACACCTATGTCTATACGTCCCAGAAATCTCCACCGTTCGTGCCAGCTAAAGGCACGTATTTTGTTTGTTATGATAGAGCATATACATGGTTGCCTTCTGATTTTTCAGGCACATGTTATGTGGCATTTTTGCTTCCCCCTACATACACAGCTGCTTTTAATTACCATAAGACAAGATATGGTAGAGGTGTTATCGATGAGAAATATACTGCAGGACAAGAAGTTGGAGACTTCTTTAAGGGTTTCCTGCCCTTTTGGGGTCCTATGGCTAATGGTAGGACTATTCGTCAGCTTACGAGAGTGGTCGAGGCCACTATAAATGAGACTGCAGGTGCCCTTAGTAATATTACAGCCGAGCTTCAAGCGGGTCGCCTTCTGACATTACAGAACCGCTTTGCTGTAGACATTATACTTGCAGATAGAGGTGGAGTATGTAAATTGATCGGGTCTAGTTGATAACGCCCGACAGTGTACCAAGCCATCTTGAGGTTACATAAGTCCGCTGAGTGTATACATGTAGACGAAGGGAACTGGTCGTTGATAGGATGGTTTTGGGAACTGCTGTCCAAATGGGGATGGAAGATTCTGATGTTCCTTGGTATGGCTTTAGCGATCCTTTTCTCGTGTTGCTTATGCATCCAGTGTGGTCCCGCCATTTGTGGCCTTTGTGCTACAATCTGTGTGAGAAGACCAGTCCCGAGAGAAGCGAAGGATAATAAGATGATGTTACAGCAACACCTTGATGACCTGATGAGAATAGATATAGGCATGGATTCAGATTGACGTGAGTTTAGGTTATTGCCTACGTAATAGCAAAAGGAGGGTCTGAGGTTCCGTGGTTTTCGGGACCGGACTCCATTTTGTTTGCATTGCTCGAGACCCCATTTTATGTTGCCCTCACGTAGGCCTTGGAAGTAAACAAACGAACAAAGTTGCATGGGCTTCGTTGTCCATGTATATATTAACTTGCCCTTTCTGACTTGTGAGTGAACTGCAGGACGCTGACCTCTTCACCTGAAACTGACCCTTCACGAAGCCAATTTCCCTTGGTTTGATTCTTGTCTGAGATTGCCAATCAATGTTCAGGACCTCGTTAACTTTTAGTTTCCTTGCACATATCTTATCCTAATCAGCATCTGAATTGTTTCTTTCCTTACGACTTTTCATTACATGGGTAGTGCTTTCAATTATGTGTTTTTCCGGCTTGTGGAAATTGAATTTGGGACATTCTTAATAATTAACTTTTGAGTTGGGTTACTGTAAATTGGGTTTTTGTTAATGTGATACTCAGTTAGAAAATGTGTCCTATTGGTCAGAATTTTGCGCAGTGGGTGTACATTTATAATGAGAATATTGTGTATAAATACTGATGTCTTGCTCTATGAAAATTGAACAGTTTCTTGAGTTGTACACTGTGTTGTATTGCTGGGATTACTGTTACTAGCTCCAGCTAATAAATTTGATCTCTGACGCCACCAAGAAGTATTCTGTGTCTCTGTTTGCCAAGACAGGAGAACCCGAAGACTTTGGGCGTGTCCCTGGCGCCGCTGGGTTCTAAGACCCGGTTCTTCAGTTTTACGGTGGGGTCGCAACACTACCAGTTTGCGGTCCTTCCATTTGGTCTTACTACTGCGCCTCGAGTCTTCACCAAGGTGATGGCAGTGGTGGCAGCCCATCTCAGGAGGTTGGGGATTCCTGTATTCCCCTATCTGGACGACTGGCTGATCAAAGCAGAGTCTCCAGAGAAGGTGCTCCATCATCTGTAAGAGACAACTCAGTTGTTGTACAGGTTGAGTTTTTCGATAAATGTACCCAAGTCTCACCTGGTGCCCTCACAGCGCAACCTGTTTATAGTGGCAGTACTGGACACTACTGTTTGTCGGGCATTCCCTCCTCCTCAAAGGATTCTCGACATTCAGGAAATTATTCCTTTGTTTTACAATGGAGCGGTCGTTCCAGTCCTGAAGGTCCTTCACCTGCTCGGTCTGTTTGCTTCCTGCATTCTGCTGATCAACCATGCACGCTGGCACATGAGGGCGCTCCAGTGGTGCCTCCACAGGCAGTGGTATCAGCACAATGGAGATCTCAGGGAGTCTGTGAGGATCTCTAGAGAAACTGCAGCGGATCTGTCTTGGTGGAGTGTGGAGGGAAATCTGTCTCAAGGAAAGCCTTTTCATCTGCCTCCATTGGTTGCCACAGTGATCACGGATGCCTCCACTCTAGGGTGAGGTGCTCATCTGGGGGATCTGGAGATCAAGGGTCTTTGGTGTCCAGAGGAAAGGTTGCTTCACATCAACCTTCTGGAATTGAAGACGATTCGTTTGGCACTCAAGGCCTTCCTCCCTTCCCTTCGCGGTCAGTCAGTTCAGGTCCTGATGGACAACAAGACCGCTATGTGGTATGTCAACAAGCAGGGAGAAGTGGGGTCACATCTTCTCTGCAGAGAAGCTCTGCGTATCTGGTCCTGGGTTCAGGACCACCAGATTTGTCTGATGGCAAATCATCTCGCCGGAGTTCTGAACGTTCGCGCAGACAGTCTCAGTCGGCAGATCTCAGCCGACCACGAGTGGAGGCTTCACTCAGAGGTGGTTCGTTACGTCTTTCGGACGTGGGGAACCCCTCGGTGGACCTTTTTGCCACTCGCCAGAACACTCACTGCCCGTCATTCTGTAGTCGCCAGTATCCGATATCAGAAGAACAAGTTACTTACCTTCGGTAACGCTTTTTCTGGTAGATAGTATCTGCCTGTGGATTCCTCACTGACCCACCCGCCTCCCTGTTGTCCACTCTTTTATACCTGCTATGTGTATATTTGAATGTTTTTTAAATGGATGTATTATATATTCATGCATATTGCATTGTTTTCACACTATGTGTGTTGGTTTGAATACTGTGTACTATGTATACTATTACTGTTTATGACGGTCCGTCCGTGTGCCTCGGGGGCACGGAAAAAAGGGCGGAACTGACATCATCACGCCGACGAGGCCCTATTATGGATCCAGTGACGTCAGCGGTGTCGCGAGCGGAGTCGTGCCCTCTGTGACGTCGTCCATGACCTCGCCGGTGTTGAGAGCTACAAAAGTTTCCGATTGGCTGCTGCGCAGGGGGATATTCAAAAGGTGAGGAATCCACAGGCAGATACTGTATCTACCAGAAAAAGCGTTACTGAAGGTAAGTAACTTGTTCATTTTGACCGATAAGTGGAACATTTAGCTACATTTTCATTACTAAAATATTGATAAATCTTTGTTTTTCACATAGATATTGGATGTTCTTTTTCCACATTCTGACCTTTAATCAAGACTTTAGTAATTTTTTCTTCAGTAAGTAACATTTACTTAAACAACGCCTAAACCTCCCCTGTTTAACTCTCTGGAGATGTAATCCAAAACTAAATATATCCCACCTGACTCCAGCTTTCATTGTGTCCCATTGTGTCCCATACCATCCCTGTTTCCGCAGTCCCCCAATTAGTTTCGAAAAACTGCCTCATCCACGCTTTCGTATGCTCCAGATATAGTGTATGAGCAATAGTTTCCTATCAGATGTGAACTCCCCCCTGAGCTTAGCTGAGCCTGATACAGGGATCTCAAGAATCAGTGGGTCATGGTCTGATAATATCTAGGGCAGTTTAAATATCTTATCTTCTGTGAAGATGTGTTTTGAAATAAAAAAATAATCCAAACCTGCTAATTAGAGTAATACGTGAAGCCATGCTCCAGCTCATCCTCTCCCTCACCAAGGAACCTAAAATCACCAGGTGCAATTTCCAAGAAGGGATGAAAGCCATCATGTCCTGGATGAGAAACAGCTGCCTTAAGCTCAACATGGAGAAAACAGAAGTCCTCATCCTTGGCAGCACCTTCTCTGCATGGGGCTACGCCTCGTGGCCCCCAGCCCTCGGAAACCCACTCACCCTGACAAACCACGCATGCAACCTCGGCATCATACTCCACTCTTCACTCACCATGAATTGCCTGTTTAACGCTGTATCCTCAACATGCTTCAACACCCTCTGTATTGTTGTATGGCGTTTTAGATTCCGAATGAACTTTCCCAATTCATGCCCTTATATAGGTATAATTTGCGTTGCCCTTATATAGGCACAGAAATAAAGCCCTTATTTAGACATAGCCCGTGCTAACCAAATACAGGCATTGCTACTTCCATCCGTTCATCAACGTCACAACGACTTCCCCTAGCCTGGAAATTGATTTCTCCAAGAAACTCATTTATTATGCATGAACAACTATTCCTTAGAGGTTCCTCCATTACGTTAATTTTCCAGACTTTAAGTCAAAGCTGGCATTCCTAAACACCTTCAAGGTATAAGTATACCTTCACTTGCTATAGCAAAGCACGGTGCGGTTCGGTGCAGTTCGACTACCTACTTGCCCGACGCAGCTCGCTACAGCAAGTGCCGAAGGAAGCCGACTCTCCAGCTGACGTACTGACAAGAAGCTGTCCTCCTCTGCCGAGAATCCAGCTCCAGTGTTTCTTACTCCCCTTGCGGGGTGTTGGGAAATCGAGTCCGAGACAGAGATACCAACCTCCTTCATTCTAAAGGTATGGAGCTGATTAGAACCAAGAGAAACCTTTAGCAATTCTTGTCAAAACTAAAACCTATGCTAAAGAACATACTTACTTCTTTCCTCGTACTAGACTTAAGTTAGGTACATTGGGGTAGGCGTATTTTAGAAGCACCAGTTGAGTATTGTGGCCTGTGTTGTTTATATACGTATTTTTATATGTCATAGCACTAGACAATGCTATTACAGCATTATTTTATAATACTATTCTCGCTGTATGCATTTTACTTTGCATTCTGTTTAACGATTGTAGCAATTCACCTCTCTTGCATGAGAAAGAAGACTGTTCAATAAATCCTTTTATTGAAAACGCCTGTCTCACTATTTCTATGCAGCTCTGTAGAAATGAAGCATGCGCGATTGACTGAGTAAAATAGCTATCTATTGTTTCCACGACTCTGAAGATATTTGTCCCAGTCCTTGGGAAACAAAGTTGCCATGTTTATGCGGTTGCAAAACCAACAGTTGATGGACAGAATGCAGAACAATGTCATACATTCACCCCAGTACAGAGATCTGGGCCTAAATCCATCGTTTTTTTGAACTCCACATCACCCCAGTTCAGAAATGGCCATATGCAAATCAGCCTTGACCCTGTGCCTCATGGGAACAGTCCAGCCCGAACTGCCAAGCCATGTCTTTCCTGGACCGTAATGAAGCATCCTAGGACCAGTTTCTGGCTATCAGCCGTCTTCAGCCAGGATAGCTTGACTCCAGTGGTGTGGAGAGCATGGGACTCACGTCTGAGCATACCCATCCCACTCGGGGTGACAAATGCAAAACCAACAGTTGATGGACAGAATGCAGAACAATGTCATACATTCACCCCAGTACAGAGATCTGGGCCTAAATCCATCATTTTCTTGCACTCCACACCACCCCAGTTCAGACATGGCCATATGCAAATAAGCCTTGACCCTGTGCCTCATGGGAACAGTCCAGCCCGAACTGCCAAGCCATGTCTTTCCTGGACCGGAATCAAGCATCCTAGGACCGGTTTCTGGCTATCAGCCGTCTTCAGCCAGGATAGCTTGACTCCAGTGGTGTGGAGAGCATGGGACTCACGTCTGAGAATACCAATCCCACTCGGTGTGGCAAATGCAAAACCAACAGTTGATGGACAGAATGCAGAACAATCTCATACATTCACCCCAGTAGAGAGATCTGGGCCTAAATCCATCGTTTTTTTGCACTCCACACCACCCCAGTTCAGACATGGCTATATGCAAATCAACCTTGACCCTGTGCCTCATGGGAACAGTCCAGCCCGAACTCCCAAGCCATGTCTTTCCTGGACCGGAATCAAGCATCCTAGGACCGGTTTCTGGCTATCAGCCGTCTTCAGCCAGGATAGCTTGACTCCAGTGGTGTGGAGAGCATGGGACTCACGTCTGAGCATACCCATCCCACTCAGGGTGACAAATGCAAAACCAACAGTTGATGGACAGAATGCAGAACAATGTCATACATTCACCCCATTACAGAGATCTGGACCTAAATCCATAGTTTTGTTGTTTTTGCATTTGTCACCCCAAGTGGGATGGGTATGCTCAGACGTGAGTCCCATGCTCTCCACACCACTGGAGTCAAGCTATCCAGGCTGATGACGGCTGATAGCCAGAAACCGGTCCTCGGATGCTTGATTCCGGTCCAGGAAAGACATGGCTTGGCAATTCGGGCTGGACTGTTCCCATGAGGCACAGGGTCAAGGCTGATTTGCATATGGCATGTCTGACCTGGGGTGGTGTGGAGTGCAAAAAAACGATGGATTTAGGCCCAGATCTCTGTACTGGGGTGTATGTATGACATTGTTCTGCATTCTGTCCATCAATTGTTGTTTTTGCATTTGTCACCCCGAGTGGGATGGGTATGCTCAGACGAGAGTCCCATGCTCCCCATGCCACTGGAGTCAAGCTATCCAGGCTGATGACGGCTGATAGCCAGAAGCCGGTCCTTGGATGCTTCATTCCGGTCCAGGAAAGACATGGCTTGGCAGTTCGGGCTAGACTGTTCCCATGAGGCAGAGGGTCAAGGCTGATTTGCATATGGCCATGTCTGACCTGGGGTGGTGTGGAGTGCAAAAAAACGATGGATTTAGGCCCAGATCTCTGTACTGGGGTGAATGTATGACATTGTTCTGCATTCTGTCCATCAATTGTTGTTTTTGCATGTTTATGCGTTTGTCAGAAACTAATCTCTTCTTGTGTATTCGAGAAAGTTTCTAGTGACCTCTGAGCTAGTTGGCATTCACAATTAAGTTTAGTGTATTCAATAGAGACATACTGACCTCAGTCCTATGTCACATCTATAGGATATATTATTCCAATGAGCAGAGCCTATTGGGAATATAGGAACCACAATACATTGCGCCCAACCTTTGGGAAGGCACTAATTTTGTGCTAGATACTAAACTAACTCAGTCGTGCTTTTCTCAGAGATCCCTTTTTCCATAAATACTCCAATAGACGTCTCGAGTGGGTAAAGGGATAATATCTGCCATAGCTGAGTAGGATGAAAATCCTATGCATTAGCGTTTTGGTTTGTTCAACGTTGAAGGGTACAGTGTTCCAAAATATAGTGCACCTCATCTTTGTCTCCTTGAAACTTTCTCTGCAATTTTCATTAAACAATGTTGATTAACGGCAACTACACCGTGAATGTTGGAGCTGCGACTGATCCAGCAGCTTTTATCACAACAGGTTTCCAAGAAACCGATGAGGATGCTACATCTATTTCACCAAATTTAAGGAAAGTCATCACTATAAAACTTATAAAAAATGGCCTAACATCGAGAGGTGGTAGGATAGTTTTTGTGATGGAGGCACATGAATATCACCAGACAGAAGTATTCTATTCGTGGATAGTCATCCCCAAAGCAAATCCTGTAACACAGATGTTTCACTTCTACAAAGAAGATGAACCACCGGATGAATATATTCCTTTCAAGGATATAGAAATTCCACTAACTAACTTAGCAGGAGCATGAGCACTGGTTTAAAGGCACCCTAAAACATTTAAATCACATTACCAAGCTTGGTCCACTAGGTAGACCAGGAACAACATGGCCGGTTATAGCCAGCTATACACCACATCCTGACATTAATGAAATAACAGATGCGGAATTACTAACTCAACTTAAAGAGTTAATCAAAATCTACAGACAATTGGTTCAAAATGTCTTGCGGACTCTCACAGTCCGACCTGCCATAATGATTCCACAACATACCCCTCACCAGGGGAATACACAAAAAATTACACCACAGACTTTACACTCCGTCATTGGTAAATTACCTGCAAAGCGGGAACAAATCCCATTCTGGATTGCTCAAAAAATTACTCTAATCGAAGCAGTATTTCACAATACCAACCTTCATGAGAAACACATAATTTTAACAATCTGTTTACCAATGGGGATCACTCCACATCTGGAGGACTACACCACTTGGGGTACAGTTATTTGCTACTATTAAGACTAAAACGTACGGTGTTCCGTTCATGGCGGTAATACCTGATGTCCTAAAACAGATTCAAAATGGATATGGGCCAGAGCCTGCTTTAAATTTAGGTATGAAATTACTGAAAGATTTCAAACAGGTCTCAACAATATTATTAGCTAATATTAAAGGTGAAGCATCATCCGTGGTGATCCGCCAGAAATTAAGGGAATTTGATGTAACTGAACAACCACAAGAACGAGCCAGAATAATTGAAAATTCTATGAAGAATTAGGCAGAGACAGTCTGAGTGAGAAACCGGTTAAACCCCAATTGTCTGAAAGTCCTAAAAAGGTCTTTACTAAAAGCAGGTATTCTCATAAGGAGCCCCTTGAAAGGAGGTATAACCTCAGGAATAGGGATAATTGGAGAAAACCTGATAGATACTGATACACATTCCTCTCGTACCTTTCAGACTTCATCACAGAAATCCAAAAGAAGAGGACGGCCACAACACAAGGAAGAACGCGTGAAGTCCAAAGACGATCAACACGTTCAGAAAAACAAGAAAACTGAATTCACCAAAGAGAAGGTAGCAGGTCTAAAAATCTGACATGCCGAGTATCTTGAGGACACAACTCAAGAACGGGGAATGGGCTCAGAGAATGTTGGACAGCGCAGCAGAAGTCACCATAGCTCGCAAGAACTTGAAGGTTCATCTGGAGACAGTGGACTTGAATGAATTCATTCAAGTTGAAAAAGCAGATACCAGGTTAGTTCCCCACATAAGTTATATCAAATAACATTCCGGATGGAGGGAGGCGTACCAAGAAAAGTGAGAGCACTCTTTTGGGACTGACTTTCTAAGGGTTATGACATTCTTCTAGCTGAACAAGACTGGCCACTTGAATTCGTCAGGGAGTGTCCACATGGCGAAGACATAATTATGCCAGCCTTCTCTAATCACATTCCAATTCATTTAAAATATACTTATGCCAGGAAATGGGGAGTTGCCCAGGCTCCTGCATTATACAAAAATCATATAGGAGGGGATTAAATCCAATTAAGAAATTAACCAACTGCACAAACGCAGTGCCCAGTTAAGCAAGAAGCTAAAAAACAGGTCAGGGAGATCTTAGATCAACTTGAATACCAGGGGGTGATTGAAGCATGCACCTCGTCAATGAACAATCCTTTTTTTCTGTCTCCAAATCAGGCAATAAATATCGTCTAGATTTGGATTACAGACATTTATGCTCTTGTTGCAAAACATTTGCAGTACAAAATGCACACAGTACAGCACTAATAAACAACATTTTGTGTAAAAAGTATAAAACCACATTAGATATTTCTAACTGTTTCTTCTGTCAAAACATTTCACCAGAAAGTAGGTATTTGACCACTTTCTCAATTATGAGGCAAAGCGTCACTTCTGTCGGCTCCCTCAGTGATTCAAGAATAGTCCTGGGTTATTCTCAGCAAGGGCAACAGAGGTACTACAAATCTATGATGATGAAGCATTATCATATGTGGATGACATCTATCTGACAGATGATGACTTGGATAGGCACTTGAATAGGGCGAATACGATTATATTGGGATTCGCCTCTGAAGGGTACAAATTCAATTTTAAAAAAATCTAGAATTGCCCATCTCAACGTCCTTTTTCTAGGATATGAATTATCAAGTGAAGGCAAAGCCTGGCAGCAAACTTTCTAGAGAAATGTGCGCTGCTCCTACCTCCAAAAACACTGAAAACTTACAGTTGATTCTAGGTTTCCTGAATTTCTTAAGAACTTACATTCTAAATTACGCAGAAAGGGTTAAACCTCTCTACGAATTAATCAAACCTGATTTCAAAACAGTTAATTGGACACAAAACACACATAAATTTTGCGTACACTGCAAACAGACATGTAAGCAACTAAACATTTGCAAACACGCGTAAACGTACACAATTTAGTGATCCAAATCATTCCAGGACAATGCGGATTCAAGTAGTTAACTTTTAACGATGGTGAAAATGTGCCAATAGCTTACAAATCACACTTGTACACACAAGCAGAAATGAAATTCACTTCAACAGAAAAAAGTCTGACAGCGGTTAAGACTGCAGTAGCAAAAGAGAGAGCCCTCGCACAGGGTAAGCGCATTGTGGTCATAACACCTGTACCTGCCTTAGAGGCAGTGACTAAAGCGAGCATTCTTAATGCTAAAGCTTTACATTCAAGATGGATACAATGGGTTAATTCTCTTGCTGCAACAGACGTTGAATACGTTTTTGACCCATATTTGAAAACACAAGCATTTCTACAATTCAAACAAGAATGTCCTCTGCCCACTGAAATGCTGCCTCTAGAGAAGTATGAATGTATAATTTATACTGACGGATCAGCTCAATATGCTACGGAGGGTAAACAAGCATATAGTGCGGCGTGCGCAATCGTTAAATGTCGCTGGCACAATGGCAAATTCCGACCAATGGTCACTAAAACTCAATCTCTAGGAGATTTTACAGCTCAGCGAGCTGAACTACAAGCATTCAAGATAGCACTTGAAAATACAGATCGCGAATTCTCCACACTCATAGTGTGCTATTCGTATTATTGTGTTCAATCTTACAACGAATACTTGCAAAACTGGCTTCAAATCGGTTACTAAGATGCAAAAGGTGGCACAATCAAGCATAAACTGCTTTGGGAACAAGTAGTTCAGTTACGACAAGGACTACAAAACACTCACGTGATACATACGCTGAGTCCTCAACGTGATGGCATTCACATTGAAGGGAATTCATTGGCTGATGAATCCGCGAAGGCAGCTGTGCAAACAGCTTCCGTAGCTGCAATCACTCGTTCAAAAGCGAAAATAGACAGCAAAATAATGCTAACTGTCAATGCTTCAAGCAAAGACAGTGATAATACATTACCGAAAGGGTATCCACTCAAATACTCGTATATAACTGATGCGAACAATGTTCCCTTTGCTCGAATCCCTGGAGTGGGAGATAGGGTAATTCCAAACATGGAACATAGATTAGGACTAATCTTAGCAGCACATGAAGGGCTCGCCTCTGCACAAGCAGATGTTTCCACCACAGTGTCATTATTAAAACAGCGATACTTGTGGCCGCGCATAGGGGAAAAAAACAGAAACTATGTTTTGGAATGTGAAATAAGCCAAAAGATGAAAGTGTCTACTGTGAAACGTCCTGCGCATACAACCCTGTTAATTTCAGATAAACCATTAGGTTGCGCTTACCTGGATCACTGCGGTCCCTTACAAAGGGATGGTAACTATAAATATATCATGGTCACAGTGGATTCATGCTTAAGGTTCATTTTGATGTGGCCTCAGCGCTCAGTGGACGCTCAGGCTGTTATAAAAGATTTGCAAGTCTTTATCGGCACATATGCAGTCGGCACATTACATTCTTACCAGGTTCCTGCGTTCAGCTCTTGAGATTACAAAGAGGCCATGGCCAAATTGGGCGTTGCATTGCGGTATTCTAGTCCATTCCATCCTGAGGGAAATTTGGTTGTGGAGAGAAAAAACCGGGACATAAAGCAATCCATAACAGCTTGGGTGATGAGTGGGTCAAACATCTGATAAGTGTCCAACGTAGTCTTAACAATCTAGAAGTTCTCTAGGGGAATCACTCCATATGAAGTCCTTTTTGGGACTAGAATGTTAGTAGCAGACCTCGATTGTCAGACTTCAGTGGTAGACCAAAAACCATTTGATATCAAAGAACGTCTGGCTGTTTTACAGGACTTAAATGAAATAAGAACGAAACAAAGCAACGTGTTCCTGAAGACTACCACCACTGAAGAGAAACTGACCGTCCCAGCAAGGCCTGTCTGGATTCCTAAGCTTGGGGATATTGTCAGAGAGAAGATCGCGGACTAGAAGGAATTTGGGCCTTCTTACAGACAACCAGTACCTGTCCGAGAAACCCACGGATCAAGAACAGTATTACTGCCGCCCCTTGCTGGTAAAAAGGAGAACAGGTTTGTGTCAATCGACATGGTCAAACCACATTTTGTGGCTGAACATAAGCAGTAGGCCAAGTGGTCTCCGCCAATGTAGCAGACACCCTAATCTAGCTACTAACCAAGAGGTTTAAACTGAGAAACTCATCACCTTTGAAGAATCTGCAGTGCGAAACGAAGGACTATGCAATAAGGCAATGGAACTTGTACCTCCTGAAACCCAAATATCAGTTCGTAATGAAACACCTGTCTACAATGAAGTAGCATTTGTCTACACAAATGTAACAAGTGATCCTGAGGTTCCAGCGATTTCAAAGAATCCTGATGCGATCCCTACAATTGACAGACCTGCCTCTGGCTATTTCATTAACTTTGATACGTTTTCTGAGGATCCCAGCAAACCTGAAATGATGGCAGTAAAAAGATCTTTCAAAGAAGAAGTTACAGACCTTTTTCATCACCTGGAAAATACTTCTCTGGTTTCACCATGGATTGAACTTTGGATTGTGTTGGGTGTGCTTTTTCTTCTAATTTGGTTGACTCTGGTAATACCTTTGGGAATGCTGATAAATGGAAGATATGTCAAAATGGACACAGCAAGTAATAACATCAACTTACCCCACAAGCCACACAAATCATCCCATCGTGAACAAAGAGACTTGTCATCAGTGAACATCACAGTCGTTCCTATACTTGGTGGTATAGCTTGGGACAGAACTGAAGATGACATTTTTGGCCTGTCGTAGCTGTTGAAGATTCCATACCAATTCAAGATCTCATTAAATGACTTTGTTTCATCTAGTACCTTTTCTGATGATTGGGACTTTGGGACTGTTAATAATATGATGTCAGACTTAGAACTGTCTGCAGTATTCACAGATCATGAATATTTAGAAGGTTCATCAGACTACGAACAAATGTATTGTTATAACCATTATATCACTTCTTGCACAAATCTGCTAGCCCTAAAAATGTATTAATGTATAACCATTGGGAACATTGTCCTACACCACCTAAGGGTAGGTCAAAAACATTTGCAAGAAAATTCCAGTACTTTTCAGGGTTCAATGTATCTAATGCTGAATCATTTTACTTTAGAAATGTAAACAAAACAGGCATGAAAAGTATGCTGACAAATTCCTAACAGATTTATTCTGCAGCCTTTTAAGCTCAATTGTCTAAACTAGGTTTCGACTTTTGGAAAGACAACAATTACACGAAAATTGTCTGGGCAGGTACAGGAGATAGAAGCTATGTTTAGAGCCTTTATCATCCCTGAGAAAATTATGTTTTTGAATGACACTGTTCAACAGACGTCTTGTCTTGGGTTAGCAAAGATTAAAGACATGAACAATCCGTCCATATCTACACCTACACCTAATAGTAACACTTAAGAGGTGGAGGTCGACGTACATACTATTTTGCATCACAACAGAACAGATCCAGATTGGAAAAAATGGTTGTTCTGGCCCACAGACACAAACAACTGTCAAGATAGATTCCTGAACAAAACACAGGGTTTCACATTCAATAGGCCTGACACAAGATATGTTCAAAGACAGCATCTAGGAATAGTAACAACATACAGAGTGGGGAAACTGTGCCTTGAATGGTAACATACATCTACATTCAAGGATGTAAAGCAACACTTATCTTTACTTAAAGATGTCGCTGATCTTAGGGAATTCTTGCTAGGACCAAGAACACCGCATCATAAACGTTTTATATAGGCCGGTATCAATGCTGCATATAATGAAGCATGGAAGATTACGCAAGCAGAGACTGCAGAGAGAATACGAGAAATTGATCGTATTATTTAGATAAAACTCTCTCTGTGGTTGACAATAGGTTAACAACTCTCTCGTCCAGGATATATTCTTTGGACAGCAAAGTATCTTCTGCCATAGACATCATGGAACAAGACTTGGTCATGTTGCAACATGGTCAGTCGCAACTACGTTCTATCACGCTATTAGGCTGGACATTGAAAAACCTTCATTCAGGCTATGTGCCTTGGCGTTTAATCAATAGTATGTCACTGTTTTCAGAATTCAATCTCACTGATAAACAGATCAAATTGGCACATAGGGGAACAGACTATACAGTGCTGGGTATTAAAAAAGTGGAAAGATTGCCATTTACTGTCGCTGAAAAGCCAGCTACTGAATGGATTACACATGGAACAATCACTCTGCCTGTTTCAATTTTCCATTTTCAGTATTGCCTAAAACATATACCAGCTGGCAAATATGAAAGGTTGGGTAAAAAATACATCAAGACATCCTGGGAATTACCGTACACACACAGATGTTGGAGTGGGGGAAGAGAAGTGTTTCTTAGTGGTAAAAATTGTGAAAACGCACAAAGCGGTTCTCTCCTTTGTCAGGGTATTAATTTACACAGGGCCTGCGATAGTTCCTCTACCAACTTATCCTGTCACCTGTAAGGTTCACCAGCTGCGGTTATTGATCCAAATTGTGGACTACTTTCCAATGGAAGTTACCTCATGTTGAACGCTCACAGGTGCTGTGGCATGTTGCCAGGTTTACCATATCTAGTAACTATGTCAGCCAGGGTCACTTGCTGTATGCAAGTATTGTTTCCAAAGAATAAGACAGACAGGGAGTCGCCGTTATGGCCTTCACTGAACATCTCTTCTATGCGAATTGATACTTTAAGCAGAATAAAAGCCATTCTTTTGCAAAAAACTGTGCCACTGACCTCGGCGAAAGAAACCTATGATCTGCAAGTTGCAAGGACTTCTGCCGAGATACATGCCCTCTTAACTACAAACTGCCCTGTACATTTCTCAGAAATGTTAAGTCATATCTTAAACATGTCTGATACGAGTGGTACTGTACATGTATTTAATACCGTATTTTCTGGACTGTTAGCACCTTGTGGCACAGTCCTAGGAATATTTCCAAACTTCATGCACTCAGTGTTTGGCGGACTGCCTCTCATTTTGGGAGTCGCTGCATGGATTCTATTTTTGCTCCTACTGCTGTGATATGGCAAGCCAATTCACCAGCGACACCCAGTTCTCCTAGGAGACAACTCTGCTGGCGATGAAGTGTCGTGAGTGCTTCGTTCAAATTTTGGGACTACCTCATCTACGAGAATTAAATACCACATGGTTTCTGTCATTCAGACCAATATGGCAAGATTGCATCTTACCTGTTCCACGCTGCCTGCTATGAGGAGAAGAATGCGTGTTAGACATGTGTCTCACACTCTCATCAGTCATGCCAACGGATGTTGATACTTTGCTGGACCCGGTAACGATCCATGCGTAGTGTTGTCCCCAGTGGCTACCGATTCTGATGACGGCATTCATTGAGATCTCACAGACGCAAAAGGCTGACTGTGAGGTAGGAGAGGCAACAGGCACACAGGTAACAACCCACTCGAACATTGCTGATGCGACCAATGCTGAAGGCGATGCTTCACATCTATGTGCGGTTAATCTTCTAAACTAGGTAATCCAACTTTCACCTACAATGGTAGACAACTTTTTAACAGACTTACAACATTTGATGTTTTCTCCAAACGCAAACACTGACTTTTGATTTGGCACACAGTGTTCTAAGAGACTTTGAATTTGACCTACATTTTTTCGAAACAACGTTTCTAACATTGGGACTCTTTTTCCTTTTTTTTTTAATACCTGGTACAATAAGCAATAAATACATTTTACATTAAAATCTTGTTAAAGATCAAAACATAGAAATTTTAGAAAATGTACAAAGAACATTTATGCCATGTATAAACTGAAGTGCAGCTTTCTGAGATACAGTTAAAAAAGAAGGGACATAGAATATTTCATTAATACCACGTAATGCTGAACCGATATTTCATTACAGAGACGTATATAAATAACACCTCTAAAATAACTGTCTAAAAATGGGGCCTCATCCCAGCACTGGCATCTGAGAGATTTCCTGCCAGATTTACTTTATATATGGGAATCCATCCAGCCCCTAATTGGCGCCCAAGTGGCCAGCGTCAATTGTTATGTTAGGTTATATTTAATTTATAGAGCGTGCAGCTACTCGAAAGTGTTGCCGTGCTTTCTTCAGAAAAGAAAGAAATGCACACCCATCAGGTTAAAAAAGCAGCGTTTTTAAATTTTTTCTTGATCAACAGTGTATCCTGGATGCCCCGCAGAGCAAGGGGCAGCATATTCCAGGCCAGACCTGCTTTACGCACAAAAGAATTTCTGCCAAGTCGCTGGCGCTTAAACTTCGGCGTCTGCATCAGCAACTGAGCAAAAGTCTCCCTTGTATATAGAAGGCAAACCTCTTCTGCAGATAGATAGGGCCTAGACCATAAAGGGCCCGATAAGCAATTGACAGCATTTTAAATTTAATGCGCGATTCAACCGGGAGCCAATGCAAAGTACGCAAATGAGTGCGGACACTACGCCTAGATGACAAACCCCTAAGAAGTCTGGCCACCGAGTTTTGAACAACTTGCAGTTTCTTCACAAGAAATCCCGGACTGCCAACCAAAAGGGCGTTGGCATAATCTAAACGGGACAAAATCAATGCACGGACCACAGTTTCTCTGGCCGTGCATGGCAAAAAGGGAAGAAACTTGCTCAAGATCTTCAGCATGCCAAAACAAGTGCCGGCCAGTTTCTTTACTTGCGTCACAAAGTTCACATTTTCGTCGAACCAGACCCCAAGATTTTTGGCAGCACATTTCCTCTCAGTAGGGCGAGGAAAGCCAGAAGGCCAGAGCCTCTCTCTGAAGTCCGTCGAGAAGGAGCCATACAGAAACACTTCAGACTTTCCTTCATTGCATTTCAATTGTGCATTTGCCAACCACTGAAAGACCAAGGAAAGGCAGTGTTGGACTGTCCTAAACGAGTCGTCCTCCTTGCTCCAGGTAAACAACAACTGAGAGTCGTCGGCATAGGCCATCACCTTAGCCCCCAATGACTCCACAGGATAAACCAGTGGAGTCACGTAGATGTTAAACAGAAGAGGGCTAAGTGATGACCCCTGCGGTATACCAGTAGTCACCTGCATAGGCGCTGAGCCATAAGGAGGGAGCCAGACCTGCTGCAGCTGACTTTCCAAAAAGGACCTAATCCATCTCAAGGCCATGCCCGAAATACCTATTTCAGATAGGTGGTCTAGGATCAGGGAATGGGGCACAGTGTTGAACGCCGCCGAGAGATCTAGCATAACCAAAGCTGCTCTCCCGCCGGCATCCAAACACCCCCGAATTGCCTCTGTGACCTCTAACAAAGCTGACTCCGTGCCATAAGAGGCACAGAGGCCAGATTGTGCCGGATGAAGCAAACCTGCCCCCTCCACAAAGTTGGTAAGTTGGAACGTACCCACCTTCTCGCATACTTTAGCCAGACTTGGCAGAAGCGAGATAGGCCGATAGTTCTCAGGCAACAGAGGGTCAAGTGACGGCTTCTTAAGCAGGGGGAGAATCAACGCAAGTTTCCATCCCTTTGGAACACAACCTTCACGCAGTGATTTATTTACCATAAGATTCACTTCTAAATTAATAGTAGCTGCCAAATTGGATAAAAGCCTTGCTGCACACGGGTCATTAGGTGAGCCGGACCTAAGGGCCTTAAGGATTCTGAGAACGCTAGCAGAATCAACCGGCCTAAATTCAGAAAAGGTAAAGTCAGGTTCAACCATAGGCTTAGGCAGCGCCAACACAGCACCGGAAGTCCTGGGCGAAATCGAAATCGTCTCTTGGATACTAATGATTTTGTCCCTAAAAAATGTCGCCAAGGTGTTACACCAGGTCTCTGAAACCAGTGCCACCGCCACCTGGGCATGAGGGGCCAAAAAACTCTACACAATTGCAAAGATTTCTTTAGGGTTGTTGTTGGCCCGCTCGATGCGAGTAGAATAGTGCTGGCCTTCGGCCTCTCCTATCGTGGCATAATAGAGTTTTTTTTTAGCTCTGGGAGTGTTTTTATCAATCGGGTGATTCCCTCATCTTCCTACCTGTGCGTGAGTATAGGGAGGATTCGATATTATGAATCCCTAGGAGCCTAGTCAACCACATCTGATAAGAAGGCGGTACTGTATCTTTCCAGCCAGAGCCTAACAGTATCCGGAGGACAGCCACACAAATGAATACAAAGGCTTCATTCTCCTTGTTAAGCCCCAGATTGCTATCAGTTCTAATTAACAATAAGGTAGGGGATAGGTTGATCTTAACACCAATCTCTCCCCGGATTAGGGTTAATTTATCACATTGGTAGAACATATGCAACAAATTGGCTGGTCCTTCCAGACATCTTGGGCATTTATCATCCTCTCTTTCCCCCAGTCATATAATTTGGCTGGGGTGAAATACAGATTAAAAAGAGTTTTATATTGTTGGGATCTCAGGTTCGAAGAGCAGAAATATTTCCCAGCCATCTGCAGTGCTTTGTCTAAATCGACATCCGGGTCGCCTAATTTAATTGCCCAGGAGGTTTCAAATTTTTCCAGGTCATCCTGTACACTTAATAATAAGGACCAATAGATCATCTTGATTTTAGTTCCACCACCTAATAAGTAATCGATCATATTGATCCGACCCCCTGGGGTGATCCGAGGCCTGATGCCCATCACAGTTCTAATAATTTGTAAAAACTTAAAGCCTTGATTTGCCAGAATTCCAAATTTCTGCTGGATTTTTTCAAAACTCAACAAAGTATCCCCTTCAAAGATATTGCCTATTCTTTTAACCCCTTGTTGCCCCCACAATCGCCCCATCCTATCATTACTAAATTGCGGGAAAATACTAGAATTCCACAAAGGTGTATAATAGTTGATTTTGGGAATTAACATTGCCTTCTGAACTCGCTTCCTTATCTCCCAGAGACTATCCAAGACTTTATATCGCATTTTCTTGTAGTACGTCTGTCGTTTTTCCGCAGCAAAAGTCCCAGGGCTTCTCTACCCAGCAACAGCTCGTATATAAATGGAAGTTCTTGATTGCCAGATAGGGTGTCAGACAGATTTATGGCGGGCTCAAACGGGATTGACATCTGGCTCAGAAGACATGCCCATTGATAGAATCTGTTATTGGGCATTGCCAACCCTCCTCTTCCTTGCCGGAGAGACAGGTATTTCATCGAGCACCTGATCTTACCATACTGCCAAATGAAATTCATAAAAACTGTCTCTATAGATTTTATCACAGCCTCATCAATCAGATATGGGATAGACTGGAAGAGATATAATATTTTGGGGAGCATAGTCATTTTGAGTACATTGACTCTCCCTATTATAGAGAGGTGAAGAACATCTATTCTCTTCAAGTCTGCTGTGATTGATTTTAACATCGGATTGAAATGATCTTTTACGATTGCATTTGTTATGGAGCTTATCCTAACTCCCAGATAGACTGCTGAGTCTGAATACCTTAAATCGGGCCTTCTAATATTGTTAGTACAGATTATCTGGGTCTCACTTTAATTTAGGAGGTACCCTGAACTCCGTCCAAAATGCGTGGCTATCCCCGTGATCTCTATCATAGCCCTATCTGGTTCCGGAGTGATGATAGCCAAGTCATCCGCATAGGCTAACAACTTGGTTTCAAACCTATTGCAAACAACTGGCTTGATATCCTCACATCCTAATAAGCACCGTACCAGCGGATCTATATACAGGGCGAAAAGAATAGGTGAACAGGGGCATCCCTGTCGTGTCCCCCTATAAATAAAAAATTATTCTGAGCTACCTCCCATTAACTGGATCCTGGCTTTTGGGTTGGAGTGCCTCGCTTTCATAGCTCTCGATATTCTAGGGCCAAGGCCCCTTCGTTCCAATATCCCCCACAAATACTTCCAAGTGACGCGATCAAAGGCCTTTTCAGCGTCCAGAAGGATCATGGCAATCCGCCCCCCCACACCCTCCCCCCCGTGGCCGCTTGAACATCGAACAACGCGATAGCACGCCTGATGTGGTCTGTGGTCCCACGACCTGGGATAAACACATGCTACCTTGGGGAGACCAGACCGCCAATAATCCTTCCGAGCCTTTTAGCCAAGACCTTGGCGTAGATCTTTGTGTCCGTATTGATGAGGGATATTGGATGATACGAGCCAGGTTTTTCCTTGGGCTTCCCCTTTTTATGGAATACAACAACATTTTCTCCTTCCAGGATAGCAGTGTTTCACTAAAACAGATAATACCATTAAATAGATTCAACAATATAGGGGCAATCTCATTCTGTATGCTTTTGTATGCTTCAAGGGGGATACTATCTGGACCTGCAGCCTTCCCTGATGCTAGCTCTTGCAGTGCTTCCACCACCTCTTCTATAACCATGTCATTATCAAGCATTGTTCTATCTATATCACCCAGCTTGGGGACTTTATCCTTAAAATCTAGGTTAACACCCTCTGAGTGCGTCTCTTCATTATATAACTTTTGATAGAAGTTTTTAAAAACTTTTATAATATCTTCAGGCTCTGTGTAATTCTGGGCCCCCTCTTGTATATTAGATATTAAATTCTTATTACTTCCCTGTCTAATCCATAGCGCTAAGAGTTTTCCCACCTGGTCTCCTGTCTCATAAAGCCTACCCTTATGAGTCTGATATTCGTCTGCAGCTTTCTGGGCTATCCCCTTATGTAATTCTGCTTTAATAATGATAATCTTCTGCTGGCTCTCAATGGCCTCATAGCCCCGGACAATATCCCTCATATAATTCTCTTCTGCCACTGCTAGCTGGGCGACTAGTTTCCCATTATCTTCCTGGACCTTTTTCTTCAGTCTGGCAGAGAAGCTAATCGTTTCCCCTCTCAGGGCAGCTTTGAATGCATCCCAGACATTATTCCTATTAGCACTATATCGATTCATATCATAGTATTCTAACGCCCATCTCCTTAGATGCTCTACAAATGCAGGGTCAGCTAGTAGCTTCCTCTCAAAAGTCCATCTTGAATAAGTTTTACCTAGGGTACCTATATCATACTGCATAATTAGCGGACTGTGATCGGAAATAAGTTCAGGTAATTTTTTAATACTAACCATATTCAGTTCGGTAGAGGAAATTAAAAAATAATCAAGCGTGTTATACTTCTTATAAGGGCATGCAAAATACATAAATCTAGGTTTATTAGGCTCTTTGCTCCCCCAAACATCTACCAGCCCATGTGATTTAATTAGCGAGCTCAGGGCTCGAAATACACTGGGCTTACGACCTACATAGGCAGCATTATTAATTACATCAGCAGAAATATTGAGATCTCCACACATAATGATGGGTCTTGGCCAGTTTGTTAGTTCCAGTTCCAAAAAATCAAAAACCTCGGGATCATCTTGGTTGGAACCATAAATTGAACAGATTGTTTATCCCATTTCATGTTCCACTAGCGCCCATCTTCCTAAAACATCTGCCAATTGACGCTTCGCCCCTCCCCGAGTGGATTTAGCCAATATCGCTACCCCTCTAATTGTGGATGTGTGAGAGGAGCAGGCCAGCAGATCAAAGTCCCTTAAACTTTATAAATGTATTTTTGCCCATGGGGAGATGGGTCTCCTGTAAGAAAATCACATCTATCTGATTTGAACTAACAAAATGCCCCAACCTTCGCCTCTTTCTCCCATTGTTTAAGCCCCCTATATTGACTGTACAAATTTTAAGCATCCTGATTTTTTATAATGTTTTCCTGCCGGATCATCATACCATTTTAGAATTAGCCCATTAAACTGTTTAAAGAAGAAAGCCTTAGCCCACAAAAAACACAATAGTACCAGGTATTTTTCTTTTTTTTGGTCTTTTCCTCCCCTCCCCTCCCCATCCCCCCAACACCACCTTGACCCCCCCACCCTCCACCCTCCACCCTTCTGCCCCCTATCCCCCTACACCCCCTACCCTTTTGAGGCGCTCAGACCCTAGTCTGCACATGTGATGTATTTTGCATTTTCGGCCTGGGTCCAACAAACATAACCTTACGACACCCCCATAATCCCATTAAATCAAATCTAATCATGATGCGTGAACCACCCATATTGTAGTGTTCAAGTTTCCTTGATACCCTCCTCCTCACGGCTTTGCCCATAGACCATCAATCCCATATGTCCAAACTCCTTCGGATTCTTTAACTTCTTCGGCGATCCAGCTATATAGCTGAGCATCTTTATTAAACAATGGTGTCCAAATATTCTCTAGCTTTTTTTCAGAGGCAAAGTACCTGGTATGTCCCTCATGGATCACTTTAAGTTGTGCCGGATTGATGACGTAGACCTGAATGTTCTTATCATGGAACGGTTTTATTAACTGCCTCAGCCTCCAACATCTCTCCACTATTGAGTGACAGAGGTCAGGGCGGACAAAGTATGAGACCCTTCCACTTGATCTACTTGCTTCTGGTTTAGCCTTCTCTGATATTGCCTGTCTCAGAAGGAAATTGCCTAGTAATACAAGGATTGCCCGAGGTTTATCCCCATCTTTTGCTTGAGCTCGGGTCTTAAACGGGATACGATGAGCCCTTTGAACTTCAGCCGCCCAATTCCACTAACTCAGCTCGGGGAAGGCGGATTTAAAGAGATCAATTATGTATAATCTTGTGTCCTGCCCTTCAACTCCCTCAGGGACACCCAGCACCCGAGGTTATTCCTCCTCTGTCTGTCTCAAATTCCTCCAGCTTCCACTGGATGTCCCTGATTTGCGAGCTATGTGGCTCCACCTGGGCTGAGGCACTGGCAGCTTCCACCTCCGTTACCACTATTCTCTCCTCAAGATTTGTCACCCTCTCCCCTACATGTATGCATGCCTTAGAAAGCTTCCTGATAGTTCCTTGCATTTTTCTCATTGCTGCTTGCGTTTTTCGACTGTCCTGGAGTGTTTCCTCCCTATGAGAGAGGATGGCCTGATATATCACCTCCAGCGTGGACGGGGCATCGCCGGTTTCAGCCTGGGAATTATCTAATGCGTGACCTGATAATGAGGTGGCAGATGAGTAGTCCCATTTCAAATCCTTCCTCCCCCGACTTTGCTTACCTGAAGGCAGGTTAGTTTCTTTGGCCGCTATGGGGGGATCTGGTTCGCTCTCCTCGGTCAGAATCCAAATTACTTGTCCCTGGTGATGAACTCCGGTCATCTTCTGACCACTCTGTCCCCTCAGAAACCGAAAAAAAGCAATCACTGGGTTCCTTATCCACATCAGGTCTATCTTTATCGCTAATTAATAAATCTGTTGCAAAGCTCATGTCCCTCATTTCATTTTCGATATCAAGAGCGGGTCGCAGCAATCCCTTTCCATGCACAGTTCCATCGGATATCAAGATCTTATCCGGGACGGCTTTGGTTTTGTCAGCAGTAATGACAACATTTTGGTTTGTCACAGGGGGGGGGCCAATATCTCCCTCAGTGTATCTGCTCTGCTATACCCGCCATTGAGAGCTACTAAGGCGGTATCCCCCTCCTCACCGGGGACAGGACAAGGGGGGGGGAGTCTCCAACCTCTACCACCTCCCCAGGCGCTTTGCTTATGACTATATCTCCTGTGTCCCCTATGCCTATAGCGACTGGGACTGGGGCTTCAGAGAACTCGGCTGAGCTCACCTCCTCGTTCTTCTTTCCCCTCGCTCCCTTCTCAGTGTACGGGATTGCTACTGTTGCCTCCGTCTGCGTCTGTGGCTCCTTCCCCGTGCCAGCATATACGCTATCGACGGTCCAGCTGGTTTATTCTTCGCAGAGGTCCCGCCTCTTCCCCTTCTCAGCGGATCGGGCAATGGGACCTGCTTAGGAGTCCCTGCCGTCTGTTCTGAGACATTCAGCCCTTTTAGAGACAGAGCTTCTCCCTGGAGTTTGCGGGCAGCCGCGGCAGCTCCCTTGGGGCCGGTAGGATTTGCCACAATTTTCGGAGCTATTCTCTCATCACCACGGGAGTTCTCGCACGCCAGTTGAGTTAAATATTTCAAGACGGCGCATTTAATTAATCGTGCACCAAACTTCATCCAGATCGCCCAGAGATTGTTATAAGGGCTCTGTAGTCCCACCATGAGGGGGGGGTATGTTTTCGACTACTGCTTATGGGTGGATAACAGGCATGAATACTGGGGTTTCAAATTGCCTTCTGACCCAGAGCTCGCTAGTGCTGCAGTCGGCCTCTCAAGCGTCCGCCGTCTTGCCTCCGAGGACTGGGACTCTTCTTCCTATGATTAATTTTTTTTTAGGCACAAAGTAGTCTGCTTAAAGTAGAACTATTTATAGAGAACAAGAATTCTTTGAAAAACTTCCAGAGACAATATTTGACCTTGTCCACCTACACAAACAGTTTTATGTAATCTGACATGACATGGTTTCAGCTTTTTTTCCTTCTGTATTTAAAAACCATTTCATAAATGTATATTTTCGTGATTCATTAACTTAGCATCCAAATGTCAACATATATGCTTAGAATGAAACATTGCTTTAAATGCGTACAGCACCAATGGGCTTTTGTGTGCAGCCAGTACCATTGCATTTTTATGTGTTTTGGGTGGGTTTTAACACATCATGTTTAGATATGTTTTATGTGTTTAGAACTTAGTAATGTCATACATAAGAAAGTGGAGTGGGTGTTATATGGCGTTTTAGATTCAGACTGAACTTTCCCGATTCATGCCCTTATATAGGTACAAGTCGCATTGCCCTTATATAGGCATGGAAATCAAGCCCTTATTTAGACATAGCCTGTGCTACCCAAATACAGGCATGGCTACTTCCATCCGTTCATCAACGTCACAACGATTTGTTGGAAAACCAGACTCTTAAGCAGAAGGGACTTCCCCTAGCCTGGATATTGATTTCTCGAAGAAACTCATTTATTATGCATGAACAACTATTCCTTAGGGGTTCATCCATGATGTTCGTATGCCAGACTTTACGTCAAAGCTGGCATTCCTAAACACCTTCAAGGTATAAATATACCTTCATTTGCTAAAGCAAAGCATGGTGTGGTAAGGTGCAGTTCAACTACCTACTTGCCCGACGCAGCTCGCTACAGCAAGTGCCGAAGGAAGTCAACTCTCCAGCTGACGCACTGACAAGAAGCTGTCCTCCTCTGCCGAGAATTCAGCTCCAGTGTTTCTGACTCCCTTTGCGGGGTGTTGGAAAATCGAGTCTGAGACAGAGATACCAATCTCCTTCATTCTAAAGGTATGGAGCTGATTAGAACCTAGAGAAACCTTTGGCAATTCTTGGCAGAACTAAAACCTATGCTAAAGACCATACTTACTTTTTCCCTCGTACTAGACTTAGGTTAGGTACATTGGGGTAAGCGTATTTTAGAAGCATCAGTTGAGTATTTTAGCCTGTGTTATTTATATATGTATTTTTATATGTCATAGCACTAGACAAAACCATTACATTATTATTTTATAATACTATTCTCTCTGTACGCATTTTACTTTGCATTCTGTTTAAGGATTGTAGCAATTCACCTCTCTTGCATGAGAAAGAAGACTGTTCAATAAATCCTTTTATTGAAAACGCCCGTCTCACTATTTCTCTGCAACGCTGTAGAAACGTAGCATGCACGATTGACTGAGTAAAATAGTTATCTATTGTTTCCGCGACTCTGAAGATATTTTTTCCAGTCCTAGGGAAACAAAGTTGTCATGTTTATGCGGTTGTCAGAAACTAAACCCTTCTTGTGTATTCAAGAAAGTTTCTAGTGACCTCTGAGCTAGCTGGCACTCACAATTAAGTTTAGTATATTCGATAGAGACATACTGACCTCAGTCCTATGTCACATCTGTAGGATATATTATTCAATCAATCAATCAATCAATCAAACAAATTTATAGAGCGCGCTACTCACCCGCTAGGGTCTCAAGGCGCTGGGGTGAGGGGGGTGGTGCTGCTACTGCTCGAAGACCCAAGTCTTGAGTTGCTTCCTGAAGGAGAGATGGTCCTGGGTCAGCCGTAGGTGGGTGGGGAGGGAGTTCCATGTCTTGGCCGCCAGGTAGGAGAAAGATCTTCCTCCGGTGGTGGTTCTGCGAATTCGTGGGACGGTCGCGAGGGCGAGGCTGGCGGAACGGAGCTGGCGGGTGGGTGTGTAGAACGTGAGGGGGTTGCTGAGGTGTTTGGGGCCCATGTCGTGGAGAGCCTTGTGTGCATGGGTGAGCAGCCTGAACGTGATCCTCTTGCTGACTGGGAGCCAGTTCAGGTCTCTCAGGTGGGCAGAGATGTGGCTGTGACGGGGGATGTCCAAGATGAGTCGTGCAGAGGCGTTCTGTATGCGTTGGAGTCTTTTCTGTAGTTTGGCTGTGGTTCCAGCGTAGAGGGCGTTCCCGTAGTCCAATCGGCTGGTGACGAGGGCCTGGGTGACCGTCTTTCTGGTTTCGGTGGGGATCCACCTGAAGATTTTTCAGAGCATGCGCAGGGTGTTGAAACATGATGACGAGACGGCGTTGACTTGCTTGGTCATCGTGAGGGAGGAGTCCAGGATGAAACCCAGGTTGCGTGCGTGGGCCGTGGGGATGGGGCGGTGCCCAGTGCAGGGGGGCACCAGGAGTCATCCCAGGCAGAGGGGGATTGTCCGAGGATGAGGACTTCTGTCTTGTCCGAGTTCAGCTTCAGATGGCTGAGCTTCATCCATTTCGCAACGTCTTTCATTCCTTTCTGGAGGCTGGCTCTGGCGGTGGCGGGGTCGTTGGTGAGGGAGAGGATCAGTTGGGTGTCGTCGGCATAGGAGATGATGTTTAGGTTGTGTTGTCGTGCGATGGCTGCGAGGGGGCTCATGTAGACGTTGATGAGGGTGGGGCTGAGCGAGGAGCCTTGTGGAACGCCGCAGATGATCTTGGTGGCCGCTGAGCGGAAGGGAGGGAGGCTGATTCTCTGAGTTCTGCCGGAGAGGAAGGAGGTGATCCATTCCAGAGTTTTCCTTGGATCCCGGCGTGGTGGAGGTGGGTAATTAAGGTGCGGGGCAGACTGTGTCGAATGCGGCCGATAGATCGAGGAGGATGAGGGCAGCAGTTTCCCCGTTGTCGAGAAGGGACCTGCTGTCGTCGGTGGCTGCGATGAGGGCGGTCTCGGTGCTGTGGTTAGCTCGGAAGCTGGACTGCGATGGGTCGAGGGAGCCGTTTGTCTCGAGGAAGGTGGTCAGCTGTTTGTTGACGGTCTTCTCGATGACTTTAGCGGGGAAAGGGAGGAGCGAGATGGGGCGGAAGTTCTTGAGGTATTGAGCTGGTCGTTGGTGATCTTGCTCCAGCATCTTCGGGGAGCCTGTTGCGGGTGGTGGTGGCTTGTGGTTTTTCTGAAGTTGAAGTGGACGCAGCTGTGATCTGTCCATAGTAGTTCGGTGGAGTGGCTGAAGGAGATGTGGTTGCTGAAGGAGAAGACTGGGTCAAGCGTGTGGCCGGCGTAGTGGGTGGGGGTGTTCACCAGTTGTTTGAGTCCGAGGTTGGAGAGGTTGTCCAGCAGGGAGGTGGTGTTGTTGTCATTGTTGTTTTCCAGGTGGAAATTGAGGTCCCCTAGGAGGATGTAGTCTGAGGAGGTGAGGGCAAGCGGGCTGCTGAAGTCTGCGATGGCTTCGCTGAGTTGTGTTTGTGGTCCCGGGGGTCTGTAGATGAGGGTGCCTCTGAGGGTTGTCTTGGGGTCGGTGTGTATCAGGAAGTGAAGGGGCTCGGCGGCGGTGAGGGTGCCGTCGGAGTTGGTCGTGATGCGGATGGTGTTTCTGTGGACGATGGCGATGCCTCCTCCGGTTTGGTTGACGCGGTCCCTCCTGGTGATCTTGTAGCCATCCGGGATGGCTATGGCGATATCGGGAGCTGAGGAGGCGTTCATCCAGGTTTCCGTGAGGAAGGCGACGTCCGGCGCTGTTGTGTCGAGGAGCTTCCAGAGTTCGACGGCGTGCCTGCGGACGGAGCGGGTGTTGAGCAGGATGCAGTTGAGGTGATTGCTGCTGGTGCCAGGTCTGGCGGGTGCGGTGTAGGTCCGGAGGAAGGTGAATTTGCAGGCTAGGCAGGTGAAGGGTCCGTGGGTGCGTTTCGGGGTGGCTCGGTGGCAGGCGGGGGTACGGCCGTTGTTGAGTGAGCGGAGGGTGGTGGCGTCGTAGCTGCGTCAGGTTGGCTGGCAACGTCGGGGGCCAGGGGTCCTGGTACTGGGCGCGGTCCAGGCGCGGACCGGCGTAGACATGACTGGCCTTTGGCGCGCCTTCGGTGCGCAATCGGTGCGCCCGCTGCGCATTCGCGCGGTCTCAGCCATAAATGGCCAAGTGGGAGGGAGGAGCAGCTGGGAGGCGGGAGCAGGGCGGCGAATAGGGAGGGGGGAACGGGTACAGAAGAAAAGGGGCGGGGCTGCAGTGGAGCAGCAGCGGGGAGCGGGGGTGCACAGAGCGGGAAAACCGTCCTGGAAGAAGCGGCCAGGGAGAAAACACAGTGACAATAACAATGGGGCAAAAACTAGACACAGGGCACCGAGGCAAAATACACCAAATAAACAGGGCAGCAGGAGCGGCGAGGAAGCAAAAACACAGTGACAATACCGGAGGTGCTGATACTAATCACAGGGCACAGAAACGAAAGTCACCAAGTAATCAGGGCAGCAGGAGCAGCGGTGGACGCGCGGCAGCAGCGGGGAGGATCTGGCCACAGTCACGGGGAGCCGTGCGGTGCGTGGAGCGACCGGCCCTGCGAGCAGGGTCAGGAGGTCACAGCTCACCACCGCACGGTCTCCGCCATAAATGGGCAAGTGGGAGGAAGGAGCAGTTGGGAGGCGGGCGCGGCGAATAGGGAGGGGGGAACGGGTACCGAAGAAAAGGGGTGGGGCCACCGGGGAGCAGCGGTGGAGAGTGGGGGGTGCACAGAGCGGGAAAATGGTCCTGGAAGGAGCGGCGAGGGAGCAAAACACAGTGACAATAACAGTGGCGCAAATACTAGACACAGGGCACCGAGGCAAAATACACCAAATAAACAGGGCAGCAGGAGCGGCGAGGAAGCAAAAACACAGTGACAATACCGGAGGTGCTGATACTAATCACAGGGCACAGAAACGAAAGTCACCAAGTAATCAGGGCAGCAGGAGCAGCGGTGGACGCGCGGCAGCAGCGGGGAGGATCTGGACACAGTCACGGGGAGCCGTGCGGTGCTTGGAGCGACCGGCCCTGCGAGCAGGGTCAGGAGGTCCAAAGGAGGTTATTCCAATGCACAGAGCCAATTGGGAATATAGGAACTACCCTACAGCATACTTAGCAAGACTTTCAAATGGATCCCCCCGGTCTCCAAGTAAACCATCACCCACGCACACATCACCAGCAGACTGGACATCAGAAACGCTCTCTACGCCGGAATCAACAAAAAACTTCTCTGCAAACTCAAGACCGTCCAGGACGCTGCAGCCAGACTTTTCCTCGACATCCCATGACATGGCCACATCACCCAATACCTCCACAACCTCCACCGCCACCACATTGAAAGAAGAATAACCTTCAAACAGCTTACACAAGCCTACAAAGCCCTCCACAACACCAGACCCCATACCCCAGAGGGACTTTCCTAGTCTCCCCACTGACACTCCTTCGAGTCAACTGGGGAGTGGGGACAATGTGACTCATACTTTGAGCACTTTTCGACCTGCCTCCCTGCTTCAAACTAGAGAAGTAATTTTGGCTTGTAAGTCAGGCGCACCCTCTGACTCGTGCCCTCCTCAGATACTCCATCAGTTAATCAATACAGTTAACCCTACTATTAATGCTATTGTCAACGCGTCATGAAGTTCAGGGGTCGTACCTCGGGACTGGAAAAAAGCAATCGTTAAGCCGTTAATGAAGAAACTTAACAAACCCACTACTGACTTGTCAAATCTTCGTCCAATATCACTCCTTCCAGTTTTAGGTAAAATAACAGAGCAGATAGTGTACCAAAAACTAAAGGACTTTGTAGATACTCACAACATTCTACACCCGCAACAATCAGGCTTTCGACCTAGACATTCGACCGAAACTGCACTCATCGAGCTCACTGACTCCATCAAATTTTTGCAGGATGAAGGGAGAAAGGCTGTCCTGATTTTGCTGGACCTCATGGCAGCATTTGATACCATCTCTCATGAAATTCAGATTGATAGACTGAGAGGTATAGGTATAACAGACGTTGCCCTGTTTTGGATAGTATCCTTTTTGACCGATAGATCTCAATCGGTCTCTTTGGTCCCTTTTCTCTCCAATGAAAAAAAGGTCTTATCGTGGGTCCCTCATGGCTCGATTCTAAGCCCTCTACTGTTCAATATTTATATGATCCCACTCATTGCATTAATAGAGTCATACGGCATACTAGTAACATCGTATGCCGATGACACCCAACTCGTAGTCTCTCTGGACAAAAACTCCATCAAAGCAGAACAAAATCTTAAGAACTGCCTGACGGATGTATTCCGCTGGATGAACAACAACCACCTAGGATGTAACGCCAACAAAACCGAGATTCTGCCTTTGGGTAAAGAGGCCTTCTTTTGTTCAGGACTGGTGGCCTGAAGAGTCACCCGCCCCGCCTCCTTCAGTTGAAACCGCAAGAAATTTAGGGGTCCTATTTGACTCCTCTCTTTCTTTTGATCAGCATGTAAGGAACACGGCAGGAAGCTGTTTTAGCATTATCAAATCCCTTAAGAAGTTCTTTGACTTCTTGCCTACAGACTCTCGAAAATCGGTGGCAGTGGCTCTGATACTATCGCGATTAGATTACTGCAATGGCCTAATGGCCGGTGTAAAAAAAACACGTTAAAAAAATTACAGAGTGTCCAACACGCGGCAACTAGACTAGTTCTGAAATCATCTAGAAGATCTTCTGCCTCTGCCGCGCTTCAGACCCTTCATTGGCTGCCCCTACATAAAAGGAATCTTTTTAAGATTCTGCTAACCGCCTTTAGATCCCTCAATAAGACAGGCCCGAAATACCTTAAGAGACGTTTCACTCGTTATGATCCTCCGAGATGCCTGAGGTCATCGGGGGGGTAATCTAATCATCATCCCTAGATTCAAGCTTAAAACTAAAGGAGGAAAGGCATTTACAGGACTGGCCTCTAAGGCCTGGAACACCATGCCCTTGAACCTCCAACTCCTTGTACAGGAAAATGCCTTCAGGAAACACTTAAAAACTTGGATCTTTAGTTCTGCCAGACGGTTTCGTAATGGCTGCCATTTAGAGCCTCCTACTTGGTTTGTACACGTGTTTTCAGCGTCAGGATGCTCCTTCCGGAGCGACAGTTAGCGCTCTAGAAACACCCCATACAAAATACAAATACAAATACAAATACCTCAATGACTGAGTCTCCTTCCTCACCCCTAAGAGAAACCTACGCTCAGCTGACCTTGCCTTAGACACCATCCCTCATTTCTACAGGACCAGAGCAGGTGGAAGATTCTTCTCCTACATCGCAGCCAAGACTTGAAACAAACTTCCCCTTCACCTCCGATGAAGCCCGACACTGCACCAATTCAGAAAGGACCTCAAGACCTGGCTCTTCAAATGACCCCAATGGAGCTGCTCACACACTCCTCCATCAGCGCCTTGAGACCCTCACGGGTGAGTAGTGTGCTTTACAAAACCCTGATTGAGGGTCGTGGGCTCTCTTTTTATTCCAAATATCTATTAATTTATGATCTACTGCCAACAGCGGGAGAGCTTAAACCAGCAAAAACATAAGAGGCAACAGCAAAAAGTGGAAGGGAGACCCATGTCAATGGTGCCAGGTCTAACACTCCCCCAGCCATTTCTTAGAGAGAGAAAAAACGATGTCTCTATACTATACTCAATGTTTCGGAAAAATTCCCTTGCCTAGATATCTGGTATAAAAAAATGGGCCTTATCCTTAACGATTACTTTTACCTTAGCTGAGTTCTGTAAGTAAACTTGTACACCTTCGGGCTGAAATCGCAGAATCATCTGGCGTAGCCACCATCTACTTTCAAACACGGCATGACAAAAATCCGGTCTGACAAAAATTCATGTCCCTTAGCACCCTGTTTCCTATCTGGGTGAGCCAAATCATAAAGGTCTTGACAAAGAAAAATATTTCCAGGGTATATCATTATTGCTCTTGGCTTCAAGGCTCCTTGCTCCCCTCTAGGTTCTTTAAAAGGAAATCAATGTGTCCTCTGAACTTCCGAGTCCCAGTCCCAGCTGGAGAGTTCGGGATAGGTTTCTTTCATAAGGTCAATCTTACATTTCAAAACATCACCCCCTTCCACTTGTACCGGGATACCAAAGACTCTTAAGTTATTCCTGTGAAGTCTATTTCCGAAGTCCTCAAGTTTCCATTGTATTTCAACAAATTGAGATTCAATTATTGTGATTGTTTCCTTCTGCGCCAGCAAGCCGCTTTCCATTGTCCCAATTCTATTTTCGGCTTCCCCGACTCTCTAAAATGTCTGTGCATGACTTAGCAATTCTGCAAATAGCATTCTGCATTATACGGCATGAAAATTGAGTTTTACGGGTCTCAGCCCATGTCTCATCACGATGAAGCATGATATTTTGATACCTTAAGTCAAATTATATGGTTTCAGAGGGCTCATTCATGCTAGCCCTTACTTCTGGGATAGGCTCCTCCAGTCCAAACTAGGTGTGCCAGTATAATCCCAAAGGAGTTCTTTCGATTTAGCTACCTCTTGGGGTGCACTGGTCTGTTTTGATTTCTTGACCACACCCTCTATTCCCATGCCTATTTCATCCAGTTGTGATGTTTGGTTCTCACCCAAGCTGCTCCCGTCACTTAATATGCTATCCAGTGAGTTCTCCCTCATGCGGTGTCCGATTAAATCTAATTCCTCTTCCTCAGAGACACTTGAATGATCTGACAATGAGAAAAATCTGCCACCAGAATCTACTTCAGCCTGTGCCATCACTGTCGGACATTGCTCTTCCCTCTGTACTTTCTTAGCTAAACTACCATTTCTCTTATTCATCTGAGGAGCCTTGAAGGTTCTAGGCCCTACATATCCCGTTTTTTGGCCAGTTGTGCTCACTTCATGCCCTCTTGCCCACCAGAAACATCCTCTGCACAACCCGTAGCAGCCCCCTTAGCCACTATCGCAGATTTAGTACTCACATCTTGTGCGTCGTAGACCCGTAATTCTTTGGAGGTCCTAAGCAGAAGATTAACTGCTCCATTCACACTTCGTGCTGATTTCTTTAAAAACGTTATGGCTCCTGAAGTTGCAGCTTTCTTTCCTATGCCCAGGTTTGCAGGAGACTCTCCCTTGTCATCGCCTTATTTCCACGCGTCACTTTTGGTCCACGATCCTGCATCCAAACCGGGTACTCATTCAGTTTCTCGCCCCCCCTAGGATTTTTCTAACTATGTAGGCATCTTAAATTTCCTATATCTCAAGGATGTTACGCTTTTAAGGAAGCCCAGCGTGCTGCTCCACGAGCAAGCAACCAGGCAGCATGTTCAACCGGCGTAACACACCTCACCGCTTGCTGTTTGTTGAATACAGGGCAGCGGGAAAGCAGTGGTAGATAGCACAACAGCCAGCCTCCCGGCATGCTTCGACTCTGTATCAAGTCAGGGACGCTCAACCGTGAGGAACCCAGATCTGAAGGAGCACCGATCAATCACAATCATATGGCCGCCATAATCCTCCTCATCTTGGATTCCTTTGACATTAAAATATGGAAAACATTTTGTGAACCTCCTTTGATTTTTAAATTGCCCCTTGTTTATCATACATTGTTTTTTTTCTTTGTATTCTTTTATAGTACATCTTAATCGGCATAATTTTAGATGGCTTCTGTTTGCTTAGATTGTTAATGTGAGCATATTGAGAAGCTTTTCTCTTTTCAAAGACAAGGGGAGGATGTTGTGAGGCCTTCTAGGGCCCATTTTAGTTCTCCATTTCAGTTTTATATTTTCCACGATTTAGGCTGTCCTTTTAGCAATACTGGTTTACATGTTTTATGCTTACACAATATTATCTCTGAGAAGATGTTGTACATGCTGCTTGTTTTTAGACAGCCTTTCTCGCTATGTAATCTGTACACTCTGCTCAAGGCTGGGAACACAAAACAAGATTCCCTAGTGCTTGCATTGCCCAATAGCTTCTAACATCTAGACATATCATTGCATCAGAGCTGTGCCTCAAACACAGTGTGGTTCCTATTATATAAATGGTGCACTGTACTTCACTCCACAAATGCCCTGGAACGAATACTGTGTTTGACATGCAGCTCTGCTGACACTGATCCTCTATACTGCAGAGAAATATTGCCAATTTCCACTTTATGCCAATTCTCTGGCCCAGTTATCCAGGTATGGGATCTCAGGCCAATCTTCAAGATCAGGCACAGGATACACCTACTATGCTCTCAGTGTGAGAGGTTGTGATAGGTAAACATATATAGAAATTAGACTGTCATGTTAGGACTGTTTATTCTTTTCACTTTATAAATAATTCTCGTTACATTGCTTTGTTTTATCTGCCTAATAATCAAAGCTTATACTTTCTATGCAAGAATATGATTGTTTCAATAAATGTATAGAAAACCTTATTCTTATCTTTTGTGTGTTTACCATGGGTAGGCATAAATAAACAAAAAAAGGGAAAGATCTGTTTCCATAATTCCCTTGGGGATCACAGTGTCATGTCTGAAGTTTCCAAAATGACCTGTCACCTCAGGAAGGTCAGAGGTTCGGCTGAGGCACTGTGAACTAGCTAGGAATTGGGCCAACATTCTCTGAGGGTGTGGAGGTACTCAGTCCCTATATTCTGAAGTTCTGTCATTCTAATACACAGTCCTGCCTTT
The DNA here is from genome assembly GCF_964261635.1 of Lissotriton helveticus. NCBI lineage: Eukaryota > Metazoa > Chordata > Amphibia > Caudata > Salamandridae > Lissotriton > Lissotriton helveticus. Next base: position 504,372,891 of record NC_136061.1, on the reverse strand, counting down.
TTAGTCGGAACTGCATAATACTCTAAAGGTCCAGAAAATAATTCTCAAGGGAAAATCAGTAACAAGTTCCAACCTGATCAGAAGAAGAAGTGCTTCTTTGATCAAATAACAAAGAGGTCCGTCCCCCAGTGTACTGAGTGTTACCACAATGGGCACTCCATGATAGACACCAACATTTCTAAGAGGGTGCATCCCCGCAACCTGTGAGCAGACACCTGGTTTGGTGAATGTAGCATTTGGGGAGGAGATGCAATCCAACACTTCAAAGTATAGGCAGTTGGTCATCATCAATGGGCATAAGGTGACACAGGAGGCATCATTTGATGTCTTCTGAGCAGGTCCTCCAAAATATATTCCATCAGGTCATAGCTGCAGATAACTGTGAGAATCAATACCCAATGGCTCTGGTTCCCCTACATTTGGGTGGAGAGGGGGAGTCTCATATTCTTGAAAAGTGGTTGTAAGCCCTGCCATGTCTGTAGACTGTATGGTGGGAAACAACCTAGATAACACTGTCTGAAAGGAAGTGACACTCACTTCACACTTGGAGATATTAGGCTAGCCTGAATGGGTCTGTATGACCACAAGGCCCATGGCTGCGCAAGAAGGATGTCGAAAAAGCCTGGACCCTGGAAGAATTGCCCAGGCAGCTGCCAAGAAGAGTAAGCACAAGAGGTGCAGGAATCCTGCCCCTGAAGGTCCCACTGCCCAAATTGATGGTGTATCTGAGTAAACCATCTCTGAGCCTACCATGGAGGACATTGCCGGCCTGGGAGAACTGCCTGAGCTTGATGGAAGGTAAGTTGAGGGTCTTCCTAAAAGGAGGGATCAAAAACTCAGATCAGAATTCAGTGAAGGTTACAATGATCAGAAGGGATAGTTTGGAGCTTTCATGTCAAAATAAGGTGTGTTGAATACTCTGGGACAAATAATAAGGTGAGATTATTTTGGTGTATGTAGACCATTTTCTATATGGTTGGGAAAGAATCACTTGATGTGGGTCTGGTATTTCTTTTTGCCCCGTCCATCATCTCCTCATGTTTTCTTTGTTCGCACTAAGTTGGCAGAGTATGCCCAAATATGGGTTCCTTGCTCCCTTTGCCACTGGATTCAAGCTAGCCTGGCTGATGAGGGGTATTATACCGAAACCATACCAGGATGCTTGTTTCTAGTCCAGGGAAGATCTGGCTTTGCAGTTCAGCCTGGACTTTTTGCATGATAAACAGGGTCAAGACTAATTTGCATATAGCTGGGTCTGAACTGAGGTGGCGAAGTGAGCTAAAGAACCATGATGGATTCAACCCAGATCTGTGAGTGGCGGTGAGTGTCTGAAAAATGTCAGAGCTCCATCCATCATGTACTTATGTTTGCCCTAAGTGGGCAGGATATGCCCAGACATGGGTCCCTTGCCCACTTTGCCGTTGGATTCAAGCTAACCTGGCTGATTTGGCCTATTACCCCGAAACGAGTCCCAGGATGCTTGTTTCCAGTTCAGGGAAAACCTGGCTTGGCAGTTCTGGATGGACTGTTTCTATGAGGCACAGTGTCAAGACTGATTTGCATATAGCTAGGTCTGAACTGAGGTAGCGAAGTGAGCTAAAAAACCATGATGGATTCAACCCAGATCTGTGACTGGCGGTGAGTGTCTGAAAAATGTCAGAGCTCCGTCCATCATGTCCTTATGTTTGATTTGTTTGCCCTAAGTTAGAAGGGTATGCCTAGACGTGGGTTCCTTGCTCACTTTGCCAATGGATTCAAGCTAGCCTGCTGATGTGGGGTGTTACCCCGAAACCAGTCCCAGGATGCTTGCTTCCAGTTCAGGGAAGACCAGGCTTGGCAGTTCGGGATGGACTGTTCCCATGAGGCACAGGGTCAAGGCTGATTTGCATATAGCTGGATCTGAACTGTGGTGGCAAAGTGAGCCAAAGAACGATGACGGATTCAACCCAGATCTGTGACTGGGGTTGAGTGTCTGAAAGATTTCAGCACTCTGTCATCATGTCCTTGTGTTTGCTTTCTTTTAGGTGACCACAGATAGTCTCTCTTATCCGATAAAATAGTGAAGGAACGCAAAATAAAGAGAATGTTTCCAACTAACTCCTTTTGATGAGAAAATGACCGACATATGCTTGAAAGCATTTAACATCAGCATACACATTGGATTAGTTTGTATGATTTCAATGGTTTTAGGAATTAATGATTGGGTGCTAAGTTTGAAAGGATGGTTTGGTGTTAAGTTACTTCGAATAGTATTTATGGGATTTTAATAAGCAAATTAATACCACGTTAAGTTGGAGGATGTATATGGTTTTAATTCAAAATCATTTTCCTTGCTGGCATTTTTCAATGAATGTGGGTTTTGTTTTGATATTTTGTATTGATTTTTGGGTAGTCTATTGTATGTCTCTTATGTATTGTTGATGTCCTTTTTATAGATGGCATCTAACATATTGGGGAGGAGAATCTTTTTTGTAGGTCTGAAGAAGGTGGTTGTTAACAATAGTGTCCTTTGAAACGCATTGACGGGTCAGTAAGCAGAATCTGCAGTGCATGGGAGGTCTCTAAATGGGATCTAATGAATTTATTGACACCTGTTGACACGATGAGAAGATATGCTGTTTCATGAAGACTAGCTATTTTGTCTCAGATGTTCTTTCTTATGTTGTTGCATTTTTATTATAGTTTTATGTTATGCATATGTGTTTCAGTGACATATGTGTTATTTGATATGAAATATTAATGTGACATTATTTTATGGAAGAGGAATAAAGCCACATATACTATTCAACAGTTCTGTGGTATTCGGGTGTATTGCACTTTATTGTATGTTTGATGGATGCACAATGAGGTTTGGGTTTTATGTGTGATTTTAGATTCTTAAGTTGAGGGTGGGCCCAACAGGGAGGAGTTTTCTGGGTGCAGAAAGTGTGTCAAGCTCCAGAGGCCTTGAGGCAGTAAGCTCAGGCTCATGCAGCAGGTGATACCTCTGGAGACCACCTTATCTATTGGGAGAATGGCCTCCTGTGCAGGGAGCCTAAAGTTCCTGGACCTGGGGCAGCCTGGTGTTCCTCCAGTGATACAGGGCCTTCCTACTAAGGTTCAAGGGTTGGCTAGTGATATACTCATGGCAGTACATCTGGAACATGACAAAACCTTTGCCAGGTTTGGCCCCCAACCCTATTGGCCCTGGATGAGGACAGCCTCAGATAGATTCTGTAGGTCTTCTCCCACCTGTCAAGCCCGCAGGGAAGCAGGGAAAAAGTTCAAATTGCCCTCAATCATTTGCCTGCCATTGGCCCTTCCTTTAAAATGATGGGCATCAGCATTCCTGTTCTCTGGGACCCATGGACAGCTTTAGGCAACAGGTTCATCCTGGTCTTGGTGAATCATGCTGCACAGTAGCCAGATGTTGTCCCTCCAATGGCAGTGACTGCATTTGCGGAGGCTCAGACCCTGATGGGGATTTTTACCTGCATCGGGTTTCCCGAGGAACAACAGTCTGAAAGAGGCACTGACCTTATGTTAGTGTACATGAAGCCCATTGAGACGAGTGTGGGGTAACCTAACAGCTCTCCACAACTATCAACCTCAAACAAATTAGCTTGTTGACAGATTCAACAAGACCCTGAAGGGCAAGATAATGGGCCTACTGAAGCCCATGAGAGGGAAGTGGGACTTCCTCTTGCCAAGCATGATGTTTGATTACAGGCAGGTGCCATAGAAGGGGGTTACGTTTAGCCAACTTGAACTCCTCTATGTTCACCCTATTAGAGGACCTCTTAGCCTTGTTAGAGAAGGTTGGGGGCAAGCTCTAGGGACACCACTTCAGAATGTAGTCAGCTACAATCTGGCTCTCAGTAACAGGATGTAGCGCTTCTGAAAGAAGGCTAAAGACAATCTCGAGGTCAGTCAATAAGTGATAAAACTCAGTTATAACTAGAAGGCCACTTTGTTAGAGGTTCCGCCTAGCCGGAAGGTGTGGGTCATGAAGCCTGTAGAGTCACGAGCTCTCTAAGCCCGTTGGATATGCCCATATGAGATGAAGGAGATGAAGGTGGATGTTACCTATCTGGTGGGTCTCAAGACCCCTAGAAACCCCTTAAGAGTGTTCCACATAAACTGACTCAAACCCCACTTTGAGAGGCCTGAAGTCACAATACTCTTGGTGACAGATGATGGAGTGCAAGAGGAAAGTGAACCTATCCCTGGCCTCCTGTCTATCCCGTAGCATGATGGGTACTTAAAAACTGTTAGCCTCTCTCCTACTCTGACTGTAGAACAACAGAGTGACTGATTCTAGTTGTTGGGGCAGTCTTCTTCCCTGTTCCTCCTTACTCCTGAGGTCACATATTGTGTACCCATGACATTGATAGAGTTACAGTATGCCTGTGAAGAACAGAATGTACAGGTTGTCAGACAAGAAGAAGACCAGCATCAAGGAGGAGGTCTCCAAGATTCTGGCATTATGGGTGATTGAGCCCTCTAGCAGTCCCCGTTCCAGCCTTGTGATGCTGGTACCCAATGCTGCCCCACCAGGCATCACTCTAAAAGGTAGGTTCTGTGTGGACTACAGGAGATTCAGTTCAGTCACTAAGGCTGAAGCTCACCCCATGCCCCGAACTGGTGAGCTCATAGACAGGCTGGGCGCTGCTCAATTCCTCAGTACCTTTGAAGTCACCTCAGGGGACTTACTGGCAGATTGCTCTGACTGAGGGGGCAAAACAGAGGTTTGCGTTCTAGATCTGAGAGGGCCACTTCCAGTTCAGGATGATGCCTTTTGACTTAACGAATGCCCCTGACACCTTTAGAGGTTGGTAAACAGTGTCTTGGTTGGAAAATAGGCACTTTGTGCTGCCTAACTAAGTGACTTAGCTGTCCTCAGCTCCAGCAGAGAAAAGCACCTGTACCACCTCCAGGGGGCACTTCAGGCCCTGCAGCAGATTGGTACGACTATCAAGCCTGTAAGTGTCAAATAGGGCAGGGAATGGTGGTCTATGTGAGCCACATGGTGGGTGGGGCAAGGTACAGTCCACTCAGGCCAAGATTTAGACTATACTGGCCTCGTGACTCTCTAAAACTCAGACTGAGGTGATGGCCTTCCTGGGTTTCTATGGTTACTACAGGAGATTTATTAAAGGTTATGGCACCATTGTTGCCCCCTTAACTGAGCTGACACACCCTCATGGAGGCCATGTGTACAACAACTGTACTCAAGCCTCCTGACTTGTACAAGAAGTTCTTTGTGCAGACAGATGTTTCAGGAACATGGTGTAGTAGCTGTCTTAGCAGAGTTAAATGAGGAGTGCCTAGCCAACTTGTAACATTTATCAGCAGGTGTTTACTTCTCTGGGAACAAAGATGAAGTGCTTTTGATGTGGTCTGGGCACTGAAGAATCTGAGACCATACCTGTTTGAGACACACTTCCAGGTTCAGACAGACCACATATCCCTCAGATGGCTCATGCATTAAGGTATGAAAATCCAGAGCTACTGAGGTGGTCCATCTCCCTTCAGGGAATGGACTTTATGGTGGAACACTGTCTAGGAGCAGACAACGCCAAAGCTGATGGTCGCTCCAAGTTCTTCCACCTTAGTGATGAGAACTCCCAGGAGGTTGGGTAGATCTCTCTACTTTCAACTCCGGGGGACATGTGTTAGACCTGACAGCCTTGGGGGAGTCTACCTGTGGTAAATAAATAAATAATACCTCTATTTTTGAATGCTTAAATGAATAACAGATAGCTCAATAAATAAGAGTCAAGATTCGAGGTAGTAGGAGTTTTGCAGGTTTAATACAGCATAAGGACAGGAACAGGACAACCTGCACAGGAATAGGATGGCAGGGCCCGGCAGCTGCCGGGGCAGGATCTGGGATGAGCGCGCTGACTTTTAATAACAATACACGAACATATATACTAAAACAGTTGCATTACAGTACATAGAATAGGCGGAGCAGTGGGTGTGGTCAATAGCAGTCGCGAAAGATAAGGGTGAAAGTGGGTGTAACAGAGGCGTATACATAGACATGTGATGCAAACGTAACAGAATATGTCATGAATGGGGCGGGGACATGGAGGGGGCTACCTAAGGAGCCGGGACCTCTGACCTAATGGTGCGCGCAAACTGGCAATGACGTGTTACTAGGAGAAGCTGGGGGCTACGAACTCTGTGCTAGGAGCAGAGACTGAAGTCTGGAGAGTCAGGGCGACATGTACCTAAGCAGTATCTAGTATCTGATGTTTTGAGAACATGTTGATATGAACTAAGAGTCAGGAGGGGAGAGGCTTACGGACTCTAAGACTGGAGCATGCATTATTCTACATGTAGTGCGTGATGAAGAATATTAAATGACCATTAATACAGTATTTCTCTTACATGGAGACGGAAGGCTAGACAATGACGGAAACTATTGATGCAGTTCAGTAGCTTAGGAATGCAGAGAAGGAGGACTGAACTGATAACTGGAATCATAACATACTCTTGGCAGACTCAGAGGCAGAGCTAGGCTGAGCCGGGCACTGCGAGGCAGGAAGTAAGTGAAGGGTCGAGGATACAGGTGGGGGCTGTATCGCTCCTCAGCGAGGCTTCAGGAGACAGGAGACAGGAGCTGAATCTGGTGTCCAGGCCCTTCTGAGGCCTAGAAACGGGGACTTTACAATGGAATAACGTGCACACTGAGAAACGTGGCAACGTAACTTTACATAGGCCTGATATTCGTAGTATTCACGAGAACTGGAAACTGACATACTAGAGGTGGACACAACTGTAATTGCGTCATTAATCGAACATAGGGAATACATATGCATATTAATCATGCACAGATAACATATGATGGAGGACTCGTAGGGACACAGAACATGGCAAAATTTACTTTTCCACATTCCCTCCTTGTCACTACGTTTCCATCAGGAAACATCAATATTCATGATACCATCTATCATTTCATACAGTATCATTTGCTCGTCTCGAATTATCCTGGAACGGGATTTAGAACGGGGCTTGGGACTAGGAATACAAGAGGTAGCACAAATGCCGCAAATCGCAGGGCCACATTGTATACAGAGGCAGCAGCTGAATATGATCGCTACTGCAATACCTAGAAATGACAATACTTTCCATCCCCAGGCGGAAATTATGTTCCAGAACCAACCGGACCACGTCCAGGTGCCTGGATCTTGGTGTAACAGATGGGCAATTTTATGGAGTCTGGTTATAGCTGAATAAACAGACGGCGCGTTATTAGGAATGAAAATGCAGCAACTAGATCCGATGACTCTACAGGCCCCGCCCCTATCGGCCAATATGACGTCAAGGACGAGACGATTCTGTAAAACGACAAATCTCATAGCAGATTGCTCTTCGGTTAAGTTACCTAGAGCAGAGGCAGTCTCATTTACTACAGCTTCAAGGGTTCTGGTTAATCTACGAATTAGCTTACTATTCTGGATAGGTCCTATAAAGAAAAAGAAACCTCTATTGAAATCTGTATACTGTTCTAGAGCAGTTTCAGTATAATCGACAATCGGGGACTCGACCTCCCTTTTATGTCTAATGTGTACTAGATGTGTGTTTCTGTGATAATCAGATGGGGCTAGGAAAACTGGTGGCAGTAGGAAGGCAATGTAACAGGTTCCCTCCCAATCGAGGGGCAGACGAACATATGCAGTTTGACCACAAATAAAATAAGAATGACGTGAAGCTTTGAAAATAGATTTCCCACTGTCACTATATTTGACAATAGTAGTACAATCGCTGTGTCCTACATGTACGGAACCATTATTTCTAACACATAATTCGCCTTTGACTGGTAGTACTGAAATAGCAGGTAAGTCTGGAGTGGAATCAGACTGAACATTCAGGACCATGAAATTCGAAGAATAATTACCTAAATTGTAAACTTCGTTTTCTAGATCTAACCCTGTTCTGTGGGGAAGACCTTGCTTGTCTGGGAAACATGTACTGTTAAGAAAAGACATATCTGTTGAGGATGACGTTAACGTGGACCATGCTCCACACGAACCATTATGTGAAAATGGATAAGGAAAGAGTGGCAAAACTCCCTTCGGTGTCTGGAAAGGGGGGAGTCGACCACACACCCAACAATTAGTAGCATTGCTGGTCTGGTGTGAATAATGTAACATGCGGATGAAAGAGTTATTACGCATAGCGAGGCGGTAAGAGAGTTCATGAGGAGGTAGATCACTAAACGTGTGCTCTACTGTAGCATTAGAAGACTTATTTACATGAGAAACCGGGAAATACAGGTAAAATGCATAACTGGTGCAGGAAATCATAATACTGAGAAATAATATGAAACATAGAAAAACGATACATCGGATTGAGTTTTGACTACCTCTCTCACTATGGGGGTCTATTTTATACATGTCAGAAACAGTCTAACCGTTTCACCTAGGGGAGGACTTAGACAATCAAACTGGCTGACTTATTTTACTAGACCTTAACTTGAGTTTATACTCCTGTTGCGGAGTTTTCTCTAACAGGGAGGGTGCAGTATCATTGTCTTTTGCGGGACAGTCCTTAAGAATAGAACTTTGGCAGTCCTTTGAATCTTCGGAAATGTTCTTTGAGACAGGTGCCAGTCCATTAAATCTTTTAATATGCGAAAGATGCACCCAGCCTTTGCGTCCCTCCAACTTCACGGCTGTACGGGTGGCCAGGAGGACCTGTCGGGGCTCCTTCCAGCGAGGCTCTAGCGGACTTGAGCGATCGAAATTCCGGACAAGAACCATGGATCCTGGAACGATTTCATGCGGTGCCACCTCGGTATTGTCTGGAAATGCGGCAGCAACCTGTGAACGACAAGAGTTGAGGGCAGACATCAAGGAAGCTAGGTAATCTGTCAGCATATTACTTGAAACATCGGTAATACTTCGGGGTCTAGGTGTACCCCACATATTTGGGGGGCGGCCGAAAATGACCTCATACGGGGACAGACCTGATCTGGAATGTGCGACCATGCGCATGTAAAACAGAGCAACTGGCAGAGCTACTAGCCAGTCCACACCTTTCTCTTGACAAACTTTTGCGATACGGATTTTCAAAGTCTGGTTATGTCTCTCTACGAGACCGGCTGCTTCAGGATGGCGTACACAATGGAACTTCCACTGGTACCCTAACAAAAGGGACACATGTTTCATGAGTTCAGATGAGAATGGCTGGCCGTTGTCAGAATATACGACTCTAGGGAGTCCATAACGGGGAAAGAACTCACGAACCAACTGCTTGGCAGTGGTCGCGGCTGTGTAATCTGGAACTGGATATGCCTCCGTCCACCTGGACAAAGCGCATACAACTACAAGGACATACTTGAAACCTCGACATCGCTCCATCTGAATGTAATCCATCTGGAGGACTTCAAAAGGGTGGTCAGGAGGCTGGAATCCACCTTGTTCCACCGGGACACTTTTACCTGGATTGAACTGACAACATATCATACAGGTACGGACTTTCTGCTTGGCTGCAGCTCGTAAATGCTTGTTGAACCAAACGTTCTGGATACTGTCTAACATGGCTTTTTCTCCTAAATGTGCTGGACTATGTGCGGTATTGATAATGACTTGAACCATAGATTCGGGGAGAAACCATGTGGCTCTACCCTTCGTCACCCATGCCTGATCTGTCTGGACCCCTCCTTGTTCGGACCATTTCTTGATTTCATCGGGAGTAGCATGTAACTGGATATCTATGACATCTTGAGTAGGGTCCTTAACTGTCATACATGTAGTCAGATCTGGAGTGTGTGTCGGTGTCTTATTTACTGGAATGTCTGGTGTCTGAGCTGTAAGCTTGGCTGTGCGATCTGCTAGATCATTACCCTGGGAAATAATGTCAGTAACTTTCGTATGTGCTTTGCACTTCATGATAGCAATGGATGTCGGTAAGTGTATGGCATCTAACAGAGCCTGAATAAGGAGACCATGCTGAATCTTGGTTCCATGGGAAGTCATGAAACCTCTCTCTTGCCAGAGCACTCCGAAGTCGTGTACAACTCCAAATGCGTAACGTGAATCGGTGTAAACATTAACTTTCAGGTTCTTGGCGTGTATGCAGGCTTGTGTCAGAGCAACTAGCTCCGCTGCTTGAGCAGACAGGGTGTCAATGCGGTGTGTTTCAATAACTTCAGTGTCAGTAGTCACTGCATACGCGGCGACTAGTTCTCCTGTACTTGTTCTCATACATGAACCATCCACATAAAGTGTCAGGTCGGGATCTGGTAATGGAATATCTGTCAGATCTTGTCTTGGCTTTGTCATGATGTTAACTACTTCCACACAATCGTGTGTGGCAGGATTCGAATTAACTGACGGTAACAGTGTAGCAGGATTTAAAACGTTGCAGCGTCTGATTTCTATGTGTGGCTGGAACAGTGTCAATTCATAACCTGTTAAACGTGCAATTGTCAAGTGCTGAGTTTGTGTTCGGTTTAAAAGAACTTCCACGGAGTGTGGAACTTGTACTGTCAGGGAGTGTCCTAACACTATGGAATCACTTTGTCTGATAGCTAGTGCTGTGGCTGCAACTGACTTGAGGCACGCAGGCAGAGCCTGGGCTACAGGATCTAATGTGCTCGAAAAATAAGCACAGGGCTTATATTGTCCTGCTTGATCTTGTGTGAGGACAGATAATGCTGTACCTTCGCGTTCAGTGACGAAAAGTGTAAAAGACTTACTGTAGTTCGGTGTTGCTAGAACTGGAGCTTGACATAGGGCTTTCTTTAACTCATTGAAACTAAGTGTATGTTCAGATGTCCAAGGGAGGACAGTCGATACGGCTGCCTCCTGTGTCGTTAACTGTATCAGTGGCTTGGCTAGAAATGCATACTGAGGAATCCATTGTCTGCAATAAGAAGTAAGGCCGATAAAAGCACGTACCTCCTTCTGGGTCTTGGGCTGAGGAAGACTCGCTATTAACTGAATACGGTCTGGTGTCAACTGCCTACCCCTCTTGGACAGTAAGTGTCCTAAGTAGACCACTTGCTGGACACAGAATTGAAGCTTAGAAGGGGACACCTTGTGCCCCATCTCGGCTAGGAAATACAAAACTGTAAGGGATGCTCGCTCGCAAGCACATTCAGAACGGGCTGTGATCAGTAGATCATCGACGTACTGGAGCAGGGCAGTGTCAGTTGGCATGTGAATGTTGTCTAGTTGTCTCTTGAGTGCTTGACTGTAAATACTAGGACTTTCTGTGAAACCTTGAGGAGCGCGTGTGAACATATAGCTCCTTCCGTTTAAACAAAATCCGAAAAGGAACTGGCTGTCTGGATGAATGGGGACACTGAAAAATGCGTTCTTGAGGTCTATGACAGTAAAGAATGAAGCTTCTGAATCAATGGCTGTCAACAGGGAAGAGATATCTGGGACAACTGGATACTGGGGAATAATACATTTATTAAGTTCTCGGAGATCAATCACTAATCGATATACTGGAGGTGCATTCGGATCAGTACGTTTCATGACAGGAATGATCGGAGAATTGCATACATTGGAGTCAGTTTCTACAACTACTCCTTGAGCCATGAGCTCGTCAATAATTTTGGATAAGGCTGCTACAGCCTCAGGTGGCAATCTGTACTGTCTGATTCGTGGCAGGACTACACCTGGCTTGAGAGTCACACGATGGGGTGTGATTTGCATAAAGCCAACATCAGTTGGACCTTGCGCCCATAGATGCTGCGGAACATTAGACAATCTAGGATCAAAATCTCGTAATACATAGTGACCCTTGAAGTCACGTAGGAACAATCGTATTCCCTCTGGGGAACAGCATATAACTGCACCTAACTCTTTCAGTGTTTTAATGCCTAATAGATTTTCTGGACATGACTTAGTAAGTAACAGATCAGTAGTGCGGGACAATGGACCTACTTCTAGAGTAACTGGCTTTGATATTTCATTTACGATAGGTTTTCCTGAAAATCCAAGGGAAACATTTCTTGAGCCTGAGAGCGGAGCCCCTGGAACTTCGGCGTGACTTATAGTGGTCCTACTTGCCCCTGTATCAATCAGAAACTTTCTGTCTTTCCCTAATACTTGACTGTGAACATAGGGACCTTCTTGATCTACAGGTATCTCGATGAGAGGCAAGCCTACCTCCCTCTCTAGGCTGTTTCATGAATATGGCTGATACTCTGGATACTCGGACTGAGCATACTGGTACATCTGCTGTGTAACATGCTGTGTTGCAGCGATAGGCTGCGGTGCTGTAACTGTCTGTGGTGCATTCTGTGGCTGAGAAGTCTGTGAAACTTGTTCTTGTCTTGGCGGACGTGGTCTTTCTTTAGTCTTACTAAAGCTATATTGTGTTTCAGAACTGCACATTCGTTTATAAAATGACCTGGCTGTTTACAATAATTGCAGTTCCCTTTAACGGGAGCTGCAGGATGACTGGCTTGATTTGGACCCCTTTTCTGACTGTCTTGAGGAACAGATTGTGCAACTAGTACTTTCATTTTCGTGTCTTTCATACGTTTCCTTTCATGTTCTTGTTCTTCTCTGATTCTATTCTGGTGATATTGGAGCATCTGTAACATCTGGGACGGGGTATTAGCTTGCCAGGTACTTTCGACTTTCAAAACTCGGTTCTTAATTTGTGGACTTGAATTCTCGACCAATTTAGTAACAAAAAGATGAGGGTATGACTCACTACTTGTCTTGAGGCCACTGTTGATGCTAAAACATTTCTCAAATCTAGAATAATAATCACTAATATCTTCGTCTTGTTTCTGTTTACAGGCTGAGATTGCATCCCAGTCTTCCTTTCTAGTCGTCAATAATCTGGGTAAAACTTGTATTAATAATTCCGGTAATTCTTTGCATTTATCTCCAAGACCGGTACCTGGTACTCGTGCCTTGTCTTCAGCTTCTAGAACTGCCCAATCGATCTTTTTCTCTCCCACCTCCCATTCTTTTTCTTTGAGTTTCTCATATACCCCTGCGGGCAACAAGACTTTTAACATTTTAATAATATCTGGATACGTGTATTCTCCCATACGGAGCATGTCCTTTAATTCTCGGTGGAACCCTGCTGGATCTTTATCATGACAGGGAATTAGCTTTTTCATCTCTAAGAGTTCCATCTTTGTGATAGGGGTGTAAACAAACACTCGTTGCATTTCACCACTGTCTGTCTTAACTGGATGTACTTCTCTTAACGGATTCTGTCTGTCTATGTAAAAGGGTTTACTTTCTGGGGGTGAGACATGAACGAAATGCGGGTTCAAAAACGTTCTGTATTTGTGGCGCTGTTCTAGAATGACACTAATCAAATCGGTACCTAAACCTTTCCATTTATACTGGAGTAACTCGTTCAGGACATCGTGTAACGGACCTGGATCAGAATGTTGACCCTCATACAATGTAATGAGGTGCTGGATCATATACATACCCGCCAGTCGTTGCTCGGCTGGGGGCAATTTCAGAAACATTTGTGCCACTATTTCGTCTGGAAAAGTGGTAGAATCAGTAGTCCATCGGACTGCTGATCGGACTAGTTCTTGTTCATGCATAGTACTTTACTTAACTCGCTATAACCGATTCGTAATTTCAGAATGTGATCGGTAGCTTGGAATACTTGTTCTAGAGAACCTTGTTCTGGTGCCGGATGAGGAACAGTTTTCTTGTAGTCTAGACGTGAATGTCGGTCTGGAAATCTAGATTTTCCTACATACGCTATTCTGTCGGGATTCTCGTCCTCTACCTCTTCTGTAGAAGAGTCATTTTCTTTCTCGCTTACTTGTGCTGCTTTGCGTTGTTCGTGTATCCTTATTATTTCTTTACGAATCTTCTTGTACATACTCTCTATACTACCGATGGTCTTATGCTTACCCTCGGCTATATTATCACTCCACCTTGTCAGGGTTCTCATTTCGACTGGATCTTTGGTCGGATAATCTTGTTCCCTTATTAGACAATTAATCAGAAACTTTAATAGCATGAGCTGGACTTCAGCTTTTCTTTGGCACATGACATCACTAATACTTTCTGGATCATTCCCGGTACGGATGAAACGATATATTCTGTCTAGATCTTCTTTCATATCTGGTAGGGTGACTAGATACTCGGTCACCTTTCTTACGCGTAATGAATATAAAACCATATTATCCTCGCCTGGAACTGGATCATAGCCACATTCGGTAAGGGCTTTTCTTATTTCTGCAACAGACTGATGTCTGGGCGTACGCTGTGACGCTTGTGCATGTAATTCGGCTAACGTTAAACGCTTGTGTGGCGGCGGGGTTTGAGGAGTACCTCCCCCTGCGGCCCCTAAACTAGAGTCGTCTACTGATGCTCTTCGTCCTGGCAGAGTGGGAAATGGAAATGTAGGCTGGACTTGTATGGCGGGCTGGACCGGGGGTACCGTAACAGGTACTCCGGTGTCTGGAGGAGCGGGAAGTGCCTGATTTACAGGGACTGGCGGTGCAGGAACAGGATTTGCATATTCTGGGACTGTGTCGTCCAAATAGGACGAAATGAAAATATCAGCTGCGGTCGGTTTGTGACGTAGCTTGGTCGGAACTAATGGTGGCGGGAAATTACTGGATGCCTCCGGGGTCGCTTTTGGCAAGCCCTCGGCAAGAAGAGGATACATACCCTTGATGAGGGCATGCCTCTGTCTGTCTGACTGTTCGGTTTTAACTCGTTCACCAATCTCGATTAATTCTTTTTCCTGTGCTCGTTCCAAGGATTCTCTACTTAATTCTGACTTTCTGATTTCTTTTTCGGTTCTTTTATGAGATTCTTTGCGCCATAACTCGATGGCATCTTTCTGTGACTGTCTGGCTTTCTTTTTCCATAATGCTTCTTCTACTCGCATGATGCATTCGGCATCCCATGTGCCTGATACAGGCCATCTATACTTTTCTTCTAACTGTTTGGTATACTCTACCCATAAATCTAGATACAATATGGCGCTTATGCCATGCTTCTGATACATAAAATGACCTGGACTGTCCCTAGGCGGAACAGGAACTGCTGCTTCTAACAGACCTTTTCTGGTTTTTAACTGACGCAGTTTTGAAAAGAGCGGCATGACTGATCTATAACCTGGACACAACACGATACACAATAAACACGATAATCACTTCGCACTCATACCACGACATTAAAATACATGAATAACATTCAGAATAACAGTTCGAACAGAATACTACCTGGAATACGGAAAACAGAATACATGAATTTTCTCGAGAACAGAACTGACTGGAACAGAAACTAGATGCACTGCTGAAACAGTACGAAACTTACCGGTCTCATACAGAGACACGTCAGGACCCGCATCCACCGAAGTGGACACTTCGTTTGTGGGTCTGTGTACCACCAACCCACAGACCAGAGTCAATTAGATTGACCCTGTCTAGATACTACCCCAGTAATGGTACTCACCGGGCAGCAAGAACGGAAGGCCTCGGACTGGACTGGACTGCTTCGACGCCGGACGGACGAACTTCGGACTTCTGTTACGGGTGGGCCTCCGGATACCTCGGACCTTGGACTCTCGGCTTGGGCTCTGGTCGGGACTCGCCGCGTTCCTCCACCGTCTCGTCTGGATGCTGGACCGCCTCCTCCGTCTCCTCCGTGGGCCTGAGGGATACTTGAAGCAGAAATATCTGCCGGTGCGCAGAAGAGTTCCGTCACGACTGCAGAGGGTCAGGGGGTCGGCGTGGCTTCACCGACGCGTGGGGAAAGGGCAAGTCCCTGTTCGGGCGCCATTATGTGGTAAATAAATAAATAATACCTCTATTTTTGAATGCTTAAATGAATAACAGATAGCTCAATAAATAAGAGTCAAGATTCGAGGTAGTAGGAGTTTTGCAGGTTTAATACAGCATAAGGACAGGAACAGGACAACCTGCACAGGAATAGGATGGCAGGGCCCGGCAGCTGCCGGGGCAGGATCTGGGATGAGCGCGCTGACTTTTAATAACAATACACGAACATATATACTAAAACAGTTGCATTACAGTACATAGAATAGGCGGAGCAGTGGGTGTGGTCAATAGCAGTCGCGAAAGATAAGGGTGAAAGTGGGTGTAACAGAGGCGTATACATAGACATGTGATGCAAACGTAACAGAATATGTCATGAATGGGGCGGGGACATGGAGGGGGCTACCTAAGGAGCCGGGACCTCTGACCTAATGGTGCGCGCAAACTGGCAATGACGTGTTACTAGGAGAAGCTGGGGGCTACGACTCTGTGCTAGGAGCAGAGACTGAAGTCTGGAGAGTCAGGGCGACATGTACCTAAGCAGTATCTAGTATCTGATGTTTTGAGAACATGTTGATATGAACTAAGAGTCAGGAGGGGAGAGGCTTACGGACTCTAAGACTGGAGCATGCATTATTCTACATGTAGTGCGTGATGAAGAATATTAAATGACCATTAATACAGTATTTCTCTTACATGGAGACGGAAAGGCTAGACAATGACGGAAACTATTGATGCAGTTCAGTAGCTTAGGAATGCAGAGAAGGAGGACTGAACTGATAACTGGAATCATAACATACTCTTGGCAGACTCAGAGGCAGAGCTAGGCTGAGCCGGGCACTGCGAGGCAGGAAGTAAGTGAAGGGTCGAGGATACAGGTGGGGGCTGTATCGCTCCTCAGCGAGGCTTCAGGAGACAGGAGACAGGAGCTGAATCTGGTGTCCAGGCCCTCCTGAGGCCTAGAAACGGGGACTTTACAATGGAATAACGTGCACACTGAGAAACGTGGCAACGTAACTTTACATAGGCCTGATATTCGTAGTATTCACGAGAACTGGAAACTGACATACTAGAGGTGGACACAACTGTAATTGCGTCATTAATCGAACATAGGGAATACATATGCATATTAATCATGCACAGATAACATATGATGGAGGACTCGTAGGGACACAGAACATGGCAAAATTTACTTTTTTATGCCTTACTCTTCCATTTTTACTGATATCATTTTTGTTGGCCTTAGGACTTTGTGCATTTCCTCTAAACATGGTAAAATTGACTTACACCAGATTGGCACATTTACCTTACTTGTAAGTCCCTCGTAAAGTGGTACTACATGTACCCAGGGCCTGTAAATGAAATGCTACTAGTGGGCCTGCAGCACATATTGTGCCACCCACTTATGTAGCCTTTGACCATGTCTTAGGCCTGCCATTACAGCCTGTGTGTGCAGTTTTAAACTGCCATTTAAACCTGACAAAAAAAACTTTTTGTCTGGTCTAACATCCCTTTGTGATACATGTAGGTCACCCCTAGGGTAGGTCTCTACACAGCCCAGAGGGCAGGGTGCTGTGTATTTAGAAAGTTGGACATGTACTGTTAAGTTTTCCATGGTCTCTCAGAGAAAAACTCCTAAATTATTTTTTCACTACTGTGAAGCCTAACTCTCCCATAGGATAACATTGTGTGCTCTTATTACATTTACTAAGTGGTAACTTTAATTGCAAGCAGGTAGGAATGTCAAAATTGGTGTCCATGGAATTGTAATGTAAAACCCTATTTAATGGTAAAGTTGGATTTCGAGACTCAATTCTGAATGTGCCACTTTTAGAAAGTTGCCGTTTTCTTGCCCTAAATGTTTGGTGCCTGTAGCCTGCATCAGGTTCACATGACTAGGTAGAGCTGGCAATTGGTCTCTGTGAATGGCTCCCAGTGTGATAAAGGACAATAGGTGGTGGAGGGATGGGACATCTCTGACTTAATGAGGTCGAGGAGCTATCATCCTCCAAACTTGCACACCACAAAGGCTCTGCTTGAGCATTCTCACAAAGGGTTGGTGACCCTAGACACACTGTGGCCGGGGCAGGGAGCCAGGAAATACCAAACACCTTTGGGGGTGGATACCTCCAAAACATTCTCCTACTTCAAAGCTGGCACCAGGTATAAATGTTGGACCCTCAGACACAACTCTTCAGTAAACCTCTGAACCTGTGGAAGACTCAGAACATCTGTTGTGCTGCTCTGCAAGAAGGACAGTTACTCTCCTGCCCTGATGACCGCATGAGAGGGACTGGACTTTCACCTGGATCCCAGGACCACAAAAGTGACTCCAAGAAGTGGTTGGCTGGCCTCCTGTTTAGAGTCTGAGGGGCAGAAAATACTCCAACAATCTTGAACCCAGCACCTGCACTCTCCCAATTCTGGTCTTGCCCCCAAAGTGGTGCCACCCCATTCCTGAACCCTTGGAAGTGGACCAGAAAGTGCTCTGCCAGCCCAGCTGTGATCATGTGAGCAGAACTGATGCAGTAAGGTGCATTTTCTCCCAGCTGATACAGAACCCCTGCAGCGCAACTCATCCCAGATGTTAGACTTCCCATCACAGCTCTGCAGCACCCTCGGAACCGCTGTGGTGTGACACATCCATGAAACTGGATCTTGCAAAGCTCCTCAAACCAGGATTTAAGGTACTCTGTTCAGTGGGCCTAGCTGGGTTACTGTATCAAGCCACTCGCTCCATTGCAGTTGCCCTGAGCTTTTGTTTTTGTTCAGGTCTGGGGCAACTAGATAACCACAATTGGCACTTTATTCTTTCCTGCAATATTTTGACCATGATCCCTTAATTTGCATCTCCCTGGTTCCATTGTTTGGATCTTTGGATCTTTGTCATCTTGGTGTCAAATAATTTATTACATTTTGCACCAGGGGCTAGAGTTGGCTGGATTCTAGAACAGAGCCTCAGGGACAGAACAGTCTCCAACAACCTTGAACCTAGCATCTGGAATCTGCCAGCTGTGAGTCTCGTCCCCAAGGGACGCCACCCCATTCCTGGACCTTTGGAAGTGAGCCTGAAGGTGCTCTGCCAGCCCATATGTGGTCCCGGCAGAATCAATGCAGTACAATACATTGTCTCGGCAAACTCTGCATCAGAACTGCTGTCGAATGCATACCTGACTCAAGACTTCACATTGCAACCCAGCAGCCCATCGGAACCAGCACTGCTTAATGCATTTTTTCATCAGGAGCACACATCGCCTCTGCTGCATGACACTGAGCTTCACATCGGTCTGCAACGAGAATTCAGGGAGCTCTGTTCAGTGGTCCAAACGTGGTCCCTGTAGCCGGCCCACACATCATTGCAGTTAGCCTGAACATGTGGCTTTTGTCCTGTCCGGTGCGACCAGATGAGCACAATTCGCACTTTGTGCCTTTTAGTGCTATTTTCACTTAAATATTTCAAACTTCATATATATTATTTGTAATTTTGGTCATCAATTATTTATTACATTTTACTCTATTGATCTAATTTTGAGTGGGATGTTTTGTGTGCTGTGTTTTTACTTTATTACTGTTGGAAGTGCTGAGAAAATACTTTACACATTACCTGTAAGATAAGCCTGACTATTATTGTGTCAAGCTACCAGTAGTTAAGCAAAGGTCAATTTGTCGTTTGCTTGTGTTTCACCCTGACAGAGATTGTGGCTGCTGTTTGAGTAGGGTATCATCGCCTCAACCATTAGCCTAATTTCCAAAATTCACCCTAAACACTTCCTTTGCGACATGTGAGGATTTGCAAGGCTTAGGTCCGTGCAAACTTGTGAACGTACTGGGCTTTCGAAAGGAACAGCAGTGGTAAATACAGGAATATAACTTCAGAAAGGTCTGCGACAAACACCTTCAACCGCCAGTGGTGTGAGACTGTTTAAATGAAACTGGAATTTCATAGTGACTCACAGTGCTTCTGAAATGTGATAAGAACGACAAGGTATCAGTGTCACACTTCATAGTACATAATACCGTTCAGCCCCTGTAGAATCCACAATACCTTTTATCTGATTTTGTGGCCACAGTGAAAAATACATGATACGTGAAGATGGATACGTTTGGTAAATAACAGGGATAAATGCTGTGTGTGTCTGCAGCTTTATTTCAAAGACACATCAGCAAGTTAAATATCATTTATGAGAGAAAACAGCTCCGTGTCTGACTAGCCATTTTTAGAATTTAGGGAAGCGGCTCGCCCGTGGAACAATTCAATGGACATCAGTAATTTTATTAAAATAAGAGGCTGGCTGAAAAAGTGCAATTATGCAGGGCAGTGCCTTGTTTTCAAAGGACTCTTGGCAGCAAGATGAAATGCACGGTCAGCACCGCATCATCAATAATGAGTGACATTTATGTGGCTGGAGTGGGAGATGATAAATGCTGAAAGGCATGCAGCTAAGTATACTTCCCCACCGACAAAGCATAAATAAATCGTCACGTGTCATAGCACTTGAGCGTGTGTCCAGTGTTTTATGTCCCTGGTCAGATGTGTCAGTGGCTTCAAAAACAGGTCATCAATTTTTATGGGGACGGATGCGTAGATCCTATAGCTCTGGTCTGACCGTGCCTGGGTCAAACTTCGCGGTATTTAAACCTCAGTTTTCGTTCAGACTTCCTTTTTCTTTCCATTACCAATAAAACTGCATATTTAGCGCTTCTCCACTGGTGCTTTGCCCTTAGCAATCTTCAATAAAAAAAAGTAACATAAGCATACGGATTTACACATGAGCTAATGAACCTTTCCACTGCATAAGTGCTAACTATTGCACACACATTCGAGGCGACAGCAGTAGCTGTGCACAAACAGTTGTTATATATTCTGTAATTCAAAAAATCCAAAAGACACTCTAATTGTTGCATAGAGCAATCTGAAAGTGTCAGGCGGGCTAGTGTTGGAGAAAGTGGTGTAATCACCCCTTACTGAGATATAGTATATCTATATCTACCTATACATATAGACACATATGCACCTATAAGTCACTCCTATGGTAGGCCATCCTGGAGGCAGAGTGCTTGGTTTTATGTGAGACGGTGCCCTAGCATGAGCTGAGCCCCTCTGCAGCATTCAGAACCATCTCCTTATAGCTGTTCTATGATATATCCATACCATATACTCTTAAGTGCATTATAATCCTCGCGGTTAATGCTAACTTTGGTTTGGCGTTTTGTCAAAACATGTCGTGTAAGGTGTCAAACACTTTGGAATACTACCCCCCGCCAATTCTGGCGGCGGGGGTAACATTCCACCATTCTAGAGGGAAAAGACATGTGTGTTGCTGCTTTACCCGGTTAAAGTTAAACAGAGCCCCAGCTTCACAAAATGGATGCTGCTGCCACAGACACAAGTCTGACCTCCTGCTGCTGGACGAAACTCCGGCAGGGGAGGCCTGGACAATAGGCTTCCTGTCCAGGGAGGTGCCAGCACCTCCCCAGACAGGCAGATGTGTATTGGGACAGGGAGGGCTGCATCAGCAGATGCTTTTTGAGACACTGCCTGGGGCACACAAGGTGCTCCATGCATAGCCCGGTTCAAACCAGTTGCTGAGGCACTCCAGCCCAGCTCTGGCGCGAAACTGGACAGAGGGAAGTGGTGTAACCACCCCCTTCTCAGGTCCACCCATAGGAGGGACCTACGCAGGTAATCCAGCCCCATAGCTTAGTATAAGTATAGGAGCTGTGTCCCCAGGACTTTGGATTATCCTGGACAGAAACTTTGATACAGAACTCTTGGACCTTCGACATTCTATTCTGACGAGAAGATGAAAGACATCTCCCTTGTGGTCAACGAGTAACCACCCTGTGCAAACAGGCACCACCAGTAACTTGGCATTCTGCTCTGTCGACGCTCCTGCTGGAACCCGAAGACTCAGCGACACAGGAATTGGACTCTCAGACTTCTCTAACTCTGTTCCACATCCACAGCAAAGCTGAGACCCGTGGCAGACACGAGAGACGTGGGACCAGACAGCCTGGACATCCTGCATTTTGCTAACTTCTCAACTACCAAGGTACCCTTGCAGTTGTGCATTGGGGTACAAGAAGCCCCAGACCCGAGCGCCATTTGCTCTGAAGCTCAGCTATCCACACTCTACGAGTGCCGTGTGGGGCCTGCTCTTGCATTTCAGCTTGAAGCTTCTTCCCGGTTCCTTGCCCGTGGCTAGTGAGCCCCCTGAAGACTTTCCTTTTGAACTAAACTGTTTTCCTGGTTGCTCCAGGCTTGCTCCAGCTTCTCTTCAAAGGAAAAGCGCAACAGACCTTGCTGGTCTGCAACAGAGCCAATCTTGACATCCTTCTTGGGTTGCATTTGTCAAGGCTTGTTGGGTTCAATCCAGATACCGACACCGCAGTCAACTAGATCCTTTTTGGGACAGCTCAAATCCAGCGCCTAGTCATCGTCAATGCATCCTGGACCTCGTGGCTGAAGAGACAAGCTCACCTTCTTCACCTTTAAGCACGCAACATCGCCTGGTTCCTTCCTGGTCACTGGCTAGTGACCCAGACTCTGTCCCCTTTGCTTTCAGGTTCTTCACATCAGCGATCCACCCTTGGATCCACCCGGACACTTTTCCTATGTTCGCCTGCAGCACTTCTTTGCAGCTCTCCATAGAAAACGACGACGAAACCCAACACCAAAAGGCACCTATGCACCTGGCTTCCCGGGGTGAGGTAACACGAGTACTCCAGTGCTCCTGTGGGTCTTGACTCTCGAAGTGTCCTAGTCTAAAGGGGTTTTGTCGTAGTCCATCCGGAAGTGTCCTAAAACAGTAACTTTGTAACTTCTTAGTTTCCCATTATAAGTCAATAGTAACTCGTGACTGTGTTTAGACACTGCACGCGTCTCTCGTGGGCCTCCTACTTCCTAACCTTTGGTTGTTTAGTGTAGTCCAGCGATTCTACAGGCCCTAGGCCTGCTGTCTAACTCTCACAAGGTTCTTATACCACTTCTTTAGTATATTGTTTGTGAGGCCCCTAGGGCATAACTGTATTTGTGCAACTTATCGTATGCTAATGGAGTAACTTGTCATGTACTTTTACCTTTGACCTCATAAAGAGTGCAGAGGGGTTGTATTTAGAATAAATACATATATATTTGATATATACCTTGTGTGGTGCCCTTTCATTTTGGATTCAAGGGATTATAATTGGTAAAACAGCTTGCTTCACATGCTCTCTGAAGTCTTAGCCTAAGACTGCTGGTCCATACTACCACTAGTATAGCTTGTCTATAAGGTTGACTTTACAGCCACCATCAATAAAGGTCAATTAGACTGGTGCAAGGTGCCTACTAGAATAGTGGACATCGTATGACAGGCTAACTTCTCACAAGGGCTATCTATAAACCATAATAAATCATTGATTTTCCAAGTTACATCAAGACATACTCTAGAATGTACCTCTCTTGAGCACTTTATCTGTAAAAAAAACCTGTGCATTTGGTTCATCTGCAACAGAGACACTCTAGTGTTTTAAACCGATGGCATAGCTTTAATAAAAAGTGAAGAAACAAGCTAAACACTGGATTTCCTTCCTACTGCCCATGGCTGATAGAAATGATTATTATCACTAAACAACTTTACGTTTTATACAATATCCCATTCAACCTAAGGCCTAAACCAATGTTTCTTTAAGTGGTTAATATCATGCATGGTGTCACTAGTGTGGGCTGCGATCATCGTAGGGTCAAATAGGAGACACTCATCCTAGTGTGCAATCAGGGGACTTTGCTGTGCTGGATTTTGAACTTTACTGTAGCAGTGCACAGACAAAATGTGCAAACTATGGCTGAATTCCCCCTTTCATGCCACATGTAGCCATAGAAAAGATACTGCAGACCCTATCACTTTCACTTCTCTGATTTCACTACAATTAACTCCATAGCATGGATCTAGTTAGCACGGGACAAATCCAGCAACAGAACACTACATTGCAGTTAAATCAAAAAGTAACTACACAGCTTTGACACCTAGGCCTTGACAAGATAAGTGTCCTGTTCTCAGATGGAAGATTGTTGGAGCTTCCATCCATTGATAACATGGCTGATCATACCCTACATGATATTTGTCTTTACTAAAGACCCTGCACATCATTCAGGGGGGGAAGCCGGGAAGCAGGTACCATGCTCACTGTGCCATATGACTCAGGCTGCATCCTTCTGATGCCCAAATAGGCAGAAACATGTCTGGGTTGCTTATTTTCCCCTCTAAAGGAAGCTTCACTGGTGGGTTTGAATAGAATGTTCTCATGAGGAGCAGGAGCAGTACTTATTTGAATTAGGAAGGCCTTGTCTACAGTGACATTATGGCTGGAATGTGGTTTGAGTGGTCCCAAGTGGTTGAAATTAATTCAAGCCTTCCCTGCATTTCATTCTTGTTTTATTGTTGTTGAAGGACTTTGATGTTGGTCAAAATTATGTGAATGAGTGTAAAGTTCCATTCTAAATTTGCTTTATGCTTGCTCAAAGGAGCTGCTGTTTTAGAATTGTCAGCATTCACTTTAAAAGCAATAATTTCTCAAAAAAATAAAGACCATGTAGAAATTTGGAATTAACAAGAAGGGTGGAAATTATAATAATAAACAATCCATATTTCTAAATTGCGAACATATCACCGCTTAAGGTTTCAAGGCGATGGGGGTCATTGGGGAGATTAAGTGAGCTATTGCCCAGAGTCACATGGCGCTGAGCTGCCGCCAGCTCTGCGAATCAAGAGTCTGACGCTCTGGCCGCTGTGCCACACCTCTCCCAAATTCACTATTCAAATGTGGATGGGTGAGATAGAAGTTGCTTATGTCTTTTTGGTGAGAGTGTTTGGTGAAAACGGATTTCTTCAAGCTTTTAGTGGGACCAGACTTGAATACCAGTTAATCAGAAAGCTTGTATGAACTCATCGTCGACCATAGCCCGCATAGTTAACAAATCTTGGAGGATACAGAAAGTAGGCTAGTCCTAGTCACATTCCTGCAGAAGGCATGCCATGACATAGAGGAGAGTTGAATCTTTGGCATGGGTAGGCATATATCTGTAATAATGGATATGCGCATGAATGCAAGTTGTATGTAAGTTAATCCAAAGGCAAATACCCCCCATCTAAGAGTGAAAGTCAACTGTGCTTCACCATGATGTAGTGTTTTTAAGAGGTGAGTTTTCAACTCTTCTCTAAGTTGCAGCAGTTCTTGGGCAGTCCCAATGGTTAAAGGGATGTCATTTCAAATTCTGGGTGCCTAGATGAAGAAGACCTGTTAATTTGGTTTTTGTTTTAATTAATGCCATCTAAAAGACAGCCAGGCTTTTGCAAAATCAGGTATTCCTGGACCTTGAAGAATCGTCTCTTTATCTGCATCCTCAATGAACTGAATCAATCTACAGTGAATCTATGACGTTTTTCTGGAGCCTTGTCCCTCGCTGGGAATCACAACGTCTACCATGACTCCGCAAGTCGGAACAACGACTTGGGGAGGGCTGGCGCTGGATGTTGGAATAGTATAATTTACTATTCCAACTCCAGTCTGTGCGGACACTAGGGGAGGTGTTGGATTTTAAATCCAACACCTTACCCACCCCTCCTCAAGTCGTTGTTGGTATGCGGAATCATAACATGGTTGTTGTAACGACTGTGTTGTGAAAGTTTCTGGGTAAACGTTGTTTACCGTTGTCGCTGCTTTTTGCCTGAGAACGCCTACTCTGCATCTCATTAGCGATAGTTGTGGGGGTCATCTGTGGCAATGTTTTTTGCGGCTGCTATCACAGGTAAACTGGTGCTATGGGCTGTTAGTACCAGCTTTTGAATGGGGTGATTTATCGCGACTTTGGCTTCGATAAAGTGCCTATAACACGGCAATACCTCCTTGAGAATATGCCCCATGGATTTTTAGGTCTGGCCTGACAGTGCAACTGTCACCTGACTGTTTAACCTACACCAATATTATTGGATTGTTGTTTGCTTCCATGCAAATACATATCTATACCCCTGCTACTTACTTGTAGTGTCTTACATTACCGGATAGTATTTAACACCAGACCTAATGGCATTACCAGTACTTGTTTAGTTACCATTCCTGCGACTGTAAAGCACTTTAAGTTAAAAGAATGCCATTGGCAATCAGTAAACATTCCTAAAGTGGAGGCTGTCACGATAGGAAGCTTTGGACATCACAGGAAGACACCGAGCCCACTGCTATTGTGCCATTTCAAAATTGCACAATATCTACCCCTTGTTCGTATAGTAAGTGTAATACACGCACAAAGCAAGTGTGAACAGAGAGCTGGCAATCTGCTGTGCCTTAGAGGCACAGCAGTGTCTTCATTTTCAGTCCTTCTAAAGCAATCTTATAATGGCTCCTGCCAACAGTAATGTTCTTGAGGCAGGATTTCTGTGACTCTTTGCAAATGGCTCCTTTGGCCATCACTGGATTAGAACATCTGGAGCGTGCAATAATTTGGTGTGGATCTTTTGCACGTGCATTGTTACCTAACTAATAAAACATCTGCCTTGAATTCTGGTTCAAAGCATCTTTTGAATGAAATCGTTGTTTCATGTACTCCCACCTGTGACCAACCTCTTGTCCATCCTGGTGTAATTGGGGTACCTAATATTTAGACCTTACATACATTTAAAAACTAACAGTAATTCTTAATTATCACACTTTTAACATTAGAGACAAATCTACAGTTGATTCAGGATATTTCTCTTTAATAGTTTTTTGTTAAACTATATTACTCTTACACAAATAGACTTTTCAATATGTGCTGAACTCTGTGCAGTTGTTTTATTTATTTATTTAACTGCAGTTATGTTCCTTCTCCTTGTAGCTATTAGGTTACATAAGTACATGCGGAATAAGATCATAGATTCCGTGACAACATCGCGTCACAACATCCTCAACGACCAGCCAGATCGGCGATAAGACCACAAAAAATGTGATAAGGCGCGTTAGCAGCAGGAAATTAACACCTGCTCTGACCTGGTGGAAAGTCGGACGACAGTCTGCACCACAAAAGGGAGCCGAAGTCAGAGCCACACCTGAAGGGCAGCAGATGCCATGGAGCCAACGATCATGCAGCGCGGAGCCCCAACAGGGCCACAACACCCACTGCCACCACACCCAGGCCCCCTCACCATCAGACCAACAATGAGGCAGCGCAGACAAAGACAGCGACCCTCAGAAAATGCACCAACCTCACAGACCCAACACCAGAGAATGTTGTTGCCCACTACATGCTCAAAGGGACAACCATCCTCGGCTTCCTGACCACCATTGTCCACAGGCTGATGGTACCAACACAGTGGACAACAAACATACCACCTCAGACAAAGCTGCTGGCCATGCTGCACGTGTTGGCCTCTGGTACCCTCCAACCAACAACCGCCTGAGACAGAGTGACACATCCAGCCCAATCCAAGTCCCTCACAACGTCATGGATGACACCATCAGCTTGGTACCCCACTATCTGTACTTCCCCCATACTGCGCAGGAACAGCCGGAGACCAAGCAAGGCTTCTACGCCATAGCTGACTTCCGCATGTGTGTGGGGGCAACTGACTGCACCCATGTCCTACTTGTGCTCCCTGGCAAAACTGCACACAATAAGCCCAACAAGAAAGCGCATGTATCCCACCAATGTCCAGGCAATATTGGACCACAAGGGAATCTCCACCAACGTTGTCGCCAACCACCCAGGCAGTGTGCATGATCCCTACACCTTCTGACAGTCCATCATCAACTTGTGCTACCAGGATGGCACCCATGGAAATGCACTGCTAGTTTGCAAGTACCAAATGAACACGGCATACACCTCAACTCCACAGCCCTGCAACTGACAACACTGGAAATGCACACGTCACAAGCTCACATACAACATGCCGAACAATATGCACACCCACCAGACTCAACAGCACAACTTACTGTGGGAACCTGGGCCAGCCATGTACATTAGCCATCAACGGCATGGCACCTAAGCCACACAATAGCAGAATGTGGGAAGAGGTGGGGACCAGGCATGTGCGAAGGAGGCAAGTGACCGATGAATAATAATGTACACAATGCCAAGTTTGGCATGGATGTGAGGGCCAAACTGCAGCATGCAGACCACACACCTATCCATGTCGACATACACCGCTGGTGTTTGGAGTGTAGTGGATAGTGGACGCAACCATGTCTTCCCAGCTAGTGGGAAAGATTCTGGAAATGTAGCTTGTTAGGTCCCCACCGTAAGCTTGAGCGGAGTGGGCTGGCCCGGCATATGCCAGGCCAGCTTAGGGGTGTGAATAAAAGGCACGTAACTCTGGGAGTGGTCCTCCTCCGGAATGCCCAACATCTCTGCCAGGGTGGCGCTTCTCACCCCACCACGAGGGTGACGCCATCGCCGTGAGCGTTGTTACCTGCGATCCTGCCACCTGCTGCACTTTGGGACGCTGGTCCCCGAACTAGTCCTGCCCGCCCCTACGCACCCAGGCCTCAATGCCCTCCTGCCGACACCGGCGTGTGTCGAAGAGGGCCCACTACGTGCCGGTGCAAGCTCCAAGCCCAAGACCCTAGTCCTTGGCAGCCTCCTCAGACCATCGCTGGCCTCTGTGACTCAGGCCCGCAGTGCTCCTTTCTCGTTGACGTACTCTACCGGCATACGCAGCGGACTAGTAGGTCACACATTTGGAACTGAGTCTTTATTACACTATGGCAGAGAACATTATTTATAGTAGATTTTATGTCATTATACTCCCTTTGATGTGGTGCCACCAAGTCTGTGCATAGCATAACAACCACACGTGTCTGTGGGCCCATTCAGACTACTGCCCCCGGCGAACGCTGCCCCCGAGTAGGTCACACAATTGGAATTTAGCATCGGTACTTTAATGGCAGAGTACATATCATTGCACGCAAGTAAAGGTGTAAGAGGAAGACGTGTTGCAGTAAAGAGGAAAAAAGGATCATTGTTACGGAGGTGATCGAGCACTACCGACCACTACCCTGGTGTCACTATCTTTGAGCATCTAGAGCCAAAGACGCGTGGCTGTGGGCCACTGCTGACCGCGGCCTCCGGCCTACACTGCGGTCTAGTAGGTCACAGAGTCTTGATTTAGCAATGGCAGAGTTCATATCAGTGTACCGCATAATCGCAGCCTGCATCCCCTCTCAGCCCCGGTGCCACTATTCCCCAACATTCATGGAATGAACGTTGGGTGACGTCTGAGTCTATGGACTAGGGGGTCGTTTTCATCGTCCAAATTGGTGGTGGCAATGAGGCTGTAGCACTCCAAATCTCCATTTGCTGCTTCCAGACCTCTACTGCCCTCTGCATCATGCCCTGGAGGACACCTTCCACTGTCCCTGTGAGCCTCCGCCACAGTCCCCTTGAACATCGTCGAGGACCCGCTCAGTCTGCGTGGCCCTACCGCAAGTCACCATCTATGGTGGTATGCCTGTGCCGGCTGCTGTGCATCCAGGGCCACTAACTCTGTGCAGCTCTAGTCAGGGACCCTGTCTGAATGAATATTGGATGGCCTCTGAGACGATGGCCTTGGGGTCGTCAACGCCACATGTCTGTAGCACTGCGCTGTCCGCTGCCTCCGGCCTCAACTGCGGTCCACCACGGGTCACACATCCAAACGAGTCCTGACCGGCCTGGATGTGGCATCACCGCAGGAGGCAAACGCCACCAACGGCAGGACCACATACAACCGCCTTCTGCCAGAGTTGATACAGTGGCACTGGCAGACTGAGAGACTTGCTCACACCTGTGGTGGATGCCATCAACTGTCTGATACCCTTCTCAGCACTCCAGGTGCCACTGACTCAGTGCACCCCAACCCATAGACTGTTACTGATTGAGTTTTGTGCTGTGGAGAGGTTGTGCAGCATTGTCAACTCAGGCAGTGTGGGAGACCTGGAACGTTGATGAGGAAGATGATGCAGGTCTAACACACCCCACTGCATCTACATCAGGAATATATTGAAGGGACACAATTCTAGAAATTTTCTTCAGATGAGCGCACTCAGCTCTAGTGCCCCAACCTCAGTGCACTGCAACTCACGGACACTTCTGTGTGCATATTGAGTGACCTCTGTACTTGCTACGGCTCCCTCCATGTTGCTCAGCAGTTGACTCTGTTTTGCTGGTGTTTTCTGTTTCCCTTTCAATGGTGTCCACTGTTCAAGTTGTTGCCAGCACAAACCACTCCGTGAGGGCTGGCTTACACTGACCACACACACATCCAGCACATGCGTCACTGTGCATGTGGCCCTGCCAATAAAGGGGCCAGGCGCACTTGCCCGTAGCCAGTTCCACATACTATCTGCATGTGTACCTGTGGTCTTGTATGCATGAGGGCCCTGGGCCCTACAACATTACATTGTGCTGTGTACAGCGGACACAGCCATGTCATCGCAGGAAGTGGGTTCGAACTTGAACATGTAGGTTTGTCATCACCCACTCAATAGGTAAGAGGAGTAGACTGGGCCGTTGAATGCAGAGCCAACGTGGGTGTGTGACTAATATTTGCTTGCCCCTTGACGTGGTTCTGTACTGGGAATGTGCATCTGCATGTGTCTCTGTGGCAGGGTGGGTCTCCTTTGTGGGGTGTAGGTGGTCCCTGGAGGGTATTAGACACCCACGTATGTGATCTAGTTCAGACCCCACCTGCACCTGTTTGGCCACCTCCTTTTGGCGTTCTGACACCTGGCATTGGGATGCCATGTGTGCGTCGGTGAAGTGTTGTGAGCCAGCAGTACTTGTGGGTGCTTCCTGCTGCGTGGTCTGTTGCAGGGGCTGTGTTCTCCTCTATGTAGCTTGTCTGCCCTGGTCCTGGTGGTGGCTGGCGTGGGATGTCCATGGGCTGTTGTAGGGTGTCGGTGTCGAAGGTGTGGTGGTCCTCTCCGAATCACTGATGAGTGGTCTTCTCTGCTCTGCTGGAGGTGTTGTCTGTCCCTCTGCAATGTGAAGGGTAGGTGCATGTTGGCATTGTGTTGACATGTATGTTGGCGCATTGTTCTTGTTTACATGAAGACTGTATGACAATGTACATTGGGACTGCTTGGGTGGTGCTGGATTTAGATACGGGACAGTGGACATTTGGACTGCATGTCGTATGTGAGGTTGTACGCGTACACTTGAATTTCACAGTTTGCAGCTATGTCAGATGTAGTTGGCCAGTTTCAGTGCTTGTGCGGAGCCAGTTGTGTCCTCTGTTCAGCAGTGTCGGAATTGCACATTGTGCCACAGTGTCATCAATGTGGATGTGCTGTGATTGCTATGTATGTGTGCTGTAGTGTGCCACGGGGATCAGGGACATTATCCTGAGTAATTTTGGGTGTGCCGTGTGCTACACATCGTTGTGCATGTGTGCCATTGTGCACAACCTCCCCCCGTCCCTACAGTCCCTGGTCGTTATTCACACTGTTGTTGTTGTGTCAGGTCCGCCCAAGCTGAGTCCAGACTCCCGACTCCTTGCACCGTCTCCACACTGATGACTGTGACCTCCATTTCCTCCAGCTCCTCCTCTGGCGCCGGACTTCCACCTCCCGTTGCTGTCTTCCTGTTGGCCAAAATAATTACAAAAAGGGGGTGGTGGCAGCAGGTTTGTGCTTGGTTTGGTTTTCACATCATGCCAGCAACTCGTGACCTCCTCGGCACTCAGACTGCATACACGGAAGTCCAAATGTGGGTCAATTGATGGTAGTGTTCTGTCACCTCCGTGACTTGGTTTGTCTGCGAACTGCATCCCGTCTTCCTCTCCCTCTTCTCCTTGGCCTTCCTCGACCCCGTTGTTCCTTGCTGGTTGCCTGTGGGCCTTATGGGGTTCATGTTGGCCTGTGCGCTAGGTCAGGGTCCATCCATGTTGCTACGCACTTTGGTTTGTTTCTGGTTTGTTGTTTTTGTAGCTTTTATAGTGTATTTTCCCATCAGACGCGTGGGATTTGCAGGCCTGCTGCTGGTTTTCGCTGCTTTTTGTATCGCGATTGGCCTCATCGCAACATTTTTTGCGTTTGTGTTTTGCATATTTGCGGCATGGCGTTGATTTTAATGCGGTCATTTGGTGCATTATCTGGAGACTATCGCATGGTACCACTGTGTTGTGAATACTTAGTTAACGCACAAGTTTTCCCGGTATAGACTGCGATGTTGAGAGTTACGTTAAGTTACTTTTACGATGGAAGCTTTGGCGGGTGTTTTCAATCGCTCGGAATATCGGCGTTTGGGCAGATATGACCCACAGATACGGTTTATGGCTTTTCCTGGGAATTATTTGGATTTGGATTATCATGTCCTATACTTTGGAATTTTTGGAAGACTGATTTTGAGGATGCTATAAACTACTTAAGTTTGTCCGAATTACGTGGGTAAAATTGATACCTAGTTACTCTGAATAGGAATTTACATACGACCCGTCTAACATTTGGAAGGAATATCTAGTTATATGACAATGGGATACCGACATAATTGGAAGGAAATAAGAACGCCCTGAAGAAGTTCTGTTGTTCAGAACGAAACGCGTCGGCTGGCTGTGGTACATACACTTAAGGAAAATAAAAGCATTTGAATAAACAACAAGATTCAGCGCTTCAATTAGGACTCTAAGTGATATGATTTGATTGGACTTGTTGTGTAAGTGGTGCTGTGCCAAATTTTGGAACATTTACAATTTACCCTGTTGTAAGGGTGGTGTCCTTGGACAGGGGACATCTTTGGAGCTGGCACACAGGATTTATATTTTTGGATTTAAAATACTGATTGGTCTGTACGAACCCAGGGGTTGGTGCTTTTCTTGTTTTTTTCAGGTCCACTGTCCAGTGAAGGTGTATATATTACTTTTACGATGGTTATCACACGTTCTTGAGAATACGCACCATGTAGGTTAATGGCTGCCCTCCTCCGATTGGTGTTGCTGCTGCAGAATAGCAACATAAATTATCTAACACACTTTCATAGCATTACAATGGCATATGTGTGCCCCTGAAAGTTCTATCTTAGGCAGCAAGATGAATACACAAAATAATCACAGCTGCTTGGAGTGGAACCATTTTTTTCGTGAAGCACACAATTTCTGCCCAATCAAAACATGTACTCCTGGCTCCCAACATGTGGACAAAGTCAGCGACACTCTTTATCAATCAATCAATCAATCATGCCATTTGTATAGCGCACTACTCACCCGGGAAGGTCTCAAGACGCTTGGGTGGAGGGGTATGCTACTGCTCGAACAGCCAGGTCTTGAGTTGTTTCCTGAAGGCGAGATGGTCCTGGGTCAGCCGAAGGTGGATGGGGAGGGAGTTCCAAGTCTTGGCAGCCAGGTAAGAGAAGGATCTTCCTCCGGCGGTGGCTCTTCGGATGCGTGGTACGGCTGCGAGGGCGAGGCTGGTGGACCGTAGCTGGCGGGTGGGCGTGTAGAAGGTCAGGCGGTCATTGAGGTACTTGGGGCCCAGGTCGTGGAGAGACTTGTGTGCGTGGGTGAGGAGCCGGAACGTGATCCTTTTGTCGACGGGGAGCCAGTGCAGGTTCCTCAGGTGGCTGGAGATGTGGCTGCGTCGGGGGACATCCAGGATGAGTCGGGCGGAGGCGTTCTGGATGCGCTGGAGTCTTTTCTGTAGCTTGGCTGTGGTTCCGGCGTAGAGGGCGTTTCCGTAGTCCAGTCGGCTGGTGACGAGTGCCTGGGTGACAGTCTTCCTGGTCTCGGTCGGGATCCAGCTGAAGATCTTGCCAAGCATACGCAGGGTGTTGAAGCACGATGAGGAGACGGCGTTGACTTGTCTGGTCATCGAGAGGGAGGGGTCCAGGATGAAGCCCAGGTTGCGTGCGTGGTCAGTTGGCTTGGGTGCGGTGCCCAGGGCTGGGGGCCACCAGGAGTCATCCTAGGCGGAGGGCGAAGATCCCAGGATGAGGACTTCCGTCTTGTCCGAGTTCAGCTTCAGGCGGCTGTCCTTCATCCACTCGACGACGTCTTTCATCCCTTCGTGTAGGCAGGTTCTGGCGGTGTCGGGGTCTCTGGTGAGGGAGAGGATCAGCTGGGTGTCGTCGGCGTAAGAGATGATGTTGAGGTTGTGCTGGCGTGCGATGGCTGCGAGAGGTTTCATGTAGATGTTGAAGAGGGTGGGGCTGAGTGAAGATCCTTGCAGGACGCTGCAGATGACTTCGGTGGCCTCGGAGCGAAACGGGGGGAGGCGGACTCTTTGTGTTCTTCCGGCGAGAAACGAGATGATCCACTCCAGTGCCTTCTCTTGGATACCGATGTTGCTGAGGCGCTGGACTAGGGTGCGGTGGCAGACCGCGTTGTACGCAGCGGAGAGGTCCAGGAGGATGAGGGCCACTGTTTCCCCCTTGTCGAGCAGGGTCCGGATGTCGTCGGTGGCTGCGATGAGGGCGGTCTCGGTGCTGTGGTTGGCTCTGCGAGGGGTTGAGAGATCCGTTCGTCTCGAGGAAGGCGGTCAGCTGTCTGTTGACGATCTTCTCGATGACTTTAGCAGGAAAAGGGAGGAGCGAGATGGGGCGGAAGTTTTTGAGATCGGTGGGGTCCGCTGTAGGTTTCTTCAGGATGACGCTGATCTCGGCGTGCTTCCAGCTCTCCGAGAAGGTGGCGGTGTTGAAGGAGGCGTTGATGATGTTCCGGAGTTGGGGTGCGATGGTGGAGTCGGCCTTGTTGAAGACGTGGTGTGGGCAGGGGTCGGTCGGTGATCCGGAGTGGATGGTGTTCATCGTGCGGGCTGTGTCTTCGGTGGTCACCGTGGTCCAGGTGCGAAGGGTGGTGGTGGGGGGCATTGGTTCGACAGTTGGGTGCGTGGGTGGGGCGCCGAAGCTGTTGTGGATGTCGGCGATCTTGCGGTGGAAGAACGAGGCGAGGGAGTCGCAGAGGTCTTGTGACGGAGTGATGTCGTTGGTGCCGGTGCTGGGGTTGGAGAACTCCTTGACGATGGTGAAGAGCTCTTTGCTGTCGTGGGCGTTGTTGTCCAGTCGTTCCTTCAGGGATTTCTTCTTGGTGGTGCGGATGAGCTGGTGGTGCTTGCGGGTAGCGTGTTTGAGGGCGGTCATGTTGTCGGTGGTCCGGTCGAGGAGCCAGGCTTTCTCGAGGGTGCGGCAGGTCTTCTTGGAGTCCTTGAGGTCATCGGTGAACCAGGATGCCTTCTTGCTTCTGGGTCTGCTGGGAGGGTTCTTTAGTGGCGCGAGGTCGTCGGCGCAGGCGGTCAGCGACTGTGTGAAGTTGCGGGCTGCTTCGTTGGGGTCCGTTGTGTTGGCGGGTGGGCTCTGGCTGAGGGAGGTGGTGAGCTGGTCTGCGGTGATCTTGCTCCAATTCCTGTGAGGTACCTGTTGCGGGTGGTGGTGGGTCGTGGATCTTTTGAAGCTGAAGTGGACGCAGCTGTGATCGGTCCAGTGGAGTCGGTGGCGTGGCTGAAGGTGATGTACTTGCTGGAAGAGAAGACGGGATCAAGCGTGTGGCCGGCGTAGTGGGTGGGGGTGTTGACCAGTTGCTTGAGTCCGAGGTTGGCGAGGTTTTCCAGCAGGGCGGTGGTGTTGCGGTCCTTGTTGTTCTCCAGGTGGAAGTTGAGGTCCCCGAGGAGGATGTAGTCAGTGGAGGGGAGGGCGTGCGGGCTGATGAAGTCTGTGATGTCTTCGCTGAATTGTGTGTGTGGTCCCGGGGGTCTGTAGACGAGGGTGCCTCTGAGGGTCTTCTTAGGGTCAGTGTGAATCTGGAAGTGGAGATGTTCGGCTGCGGCGAAGGAGTCGTTGGCGTCGGTCGTGATGCGGATGGTGTTCCTGTGGATGATGACGATGCCCCCTCCGGTCTGGTTGATGCGGTCCCTCCTGATGATCTTGTACCCGTCCGGGATGGCGATGGCGATGTCGGGTGCAGAGGAGGCGTTCATCCAGGTTTCCGTGAGGAAGGCGACGTCCGGTGATGTAGCGTCGAGGAGGTTCCAGAGTTCCATGGCGTGTCTGTGGACGGAGCGGGTGTTGATCAGGATGCACTTGAGGTGGTTGCTGCTGGTGTTTGTCTTGGCGGGTGCGGGGCAGGTTCGGAGGCAGGTGAACTTGCAGGTGCAGCAGGTGAAGGGTCCGTGGGTGCGTCTCGGGGTGGCTCGGCAGCAGGCGTGGGTCCGGCCGGCATTGAGTGCGTTGAGAGTGGCGGCGTCGTAGGTCAGTCGGGTCGTCTTGCCTCGGCAGGGAGGGCCAGGGCTCCTGGCGCTGGGCGCGGGCCAGGCGCGGACGGGCGCAGACGGGCTTACCTTTGGGGCACCTTCGGCGCTCAATCGGTGCTCCCGCTGCGCACGTCCGCTGCGCGGTCGCTCTGGGGGCGTCATAAGTAAGGAGCCGGGAGGGAGGAGCAGCTGGGTGGCGGGAGCGGGGCGGCGAATGGAATCACAGGGGGGCAGGGCCGCAGGGAGGCAGCGGCGGGAAATTCCAAGAAGCAGCGGGCAGCGGGAAATTCCCAGGAGCAGCGGGAAATTCCCAGGAGCAGCGGGCAGCGAGCAAGGAATCTGCAGGCAGGAGGCGGCAAAGGCAGGCAGGAGCGGCAGCAGGGAGTGGGGCGACCAAGCCCTGTGGAGGGCTGAGCGGTCACATGAGTTTCTGGCGACAGCTGTGTGGTGGAGCCAGACCGTAAAGATCATTGTATATAGCGGGGTAAGGGGGTGGGTGGGGCGACTCCCTGTTACCCTTTTTAGGTCGAGCCTGGAATTCGCATCCAAAGGATGCGTCCAGGTGGAGACTTTTAGCTGTCTGATTCGGGGGAATGAAGGACAAGAAAGTGTTACGAGTTTTTGCTGGCAGATTTGGCTGCGCGAACGCGCACGTTCCATCCCGCGCCGTACACATGCGCACACAGACACACAGACACTCGCTCACACACACCCCCTCTCCCCCCCCCACAGTCACACACACACACACACAGACTCCAAGACACATGCACACACGCACGCACGCACGCTCACACACATGCATACACAGCCCCCCCCGCCGCCGCACGCGCGCGCACACACATGCCTCCCCCCCCCCGCCCTCGCAGCTCGTCAAGAAGCCGAAGCCCCACTCACCGGCTTCCTTGGTGCAGCGGCAGCTCTCCTCTCATCGGCAGGACTCTTCCTCCCTCCTTCGGCACCGGGGCGCAGGGTAGGCTCCTGCCTGCTCCGGTGCTCAAACAGCTGCGGCTCTTCCGTGGGAGGCGAGGTAGGCTCCCGCCCTCCTACTTCCTGTTTCCGGTTGTCGCGCCCGGCCTGCCTGACTTCCTGGTCGCAGGCCGGCGGCGATGCTCTGTTTGTACCGGGCTGCGGCGGTGATGCGGGGGGACACACGAGGGGTAGGCTCCCTCCAGAATTTAATTACTTAAGGCGGCCGCAAATTATGGGGCAGTGGCGCTTTTGCTCGCACGTGATGGCAATTATCAGGGCCGGGTCTACAGTACATGCCGCTGCAAGCAATTGACTTTTTATGTTTGTGCAACTGGTTTGCTGGTGTATTAGTGTGTTTGTATCCCCTTACTTAACTTGGTACCCTTTTTGAAAATAGAATAAATAATTGTTAGAAAAGATTTCATTAAAATCAATGGTTTTCTAAATAGAATGCAGCCGTTTCTTTATTTGTGTTGTTTGTTTAAATTGTTTACATCTCATTTGCAAGTTATGTGTGAACACATTCTCTGAAGCAAATATTGTGGTAACACAAATATTTTTCAATGTACGCTTTGCGCAGTTTTACCAAAATTTGTCATGGCGTGTTCCTAGACGTACTTTATCTTGTTTAGGGTAGAGCCTGAGAGCGCATGGGCTCCTTTGCGACACTATTGCATTTAATAAAGGATTTGCAGCCCGCTTATTGCTTACCATTTATTGACTCCAGTCTCAGTCTTTGCTGCCTCCTAACTGGCCAGCGAAGCCCAAACGTCAGTTCAGTTTGCCTCGGTGGAGCAGGGACCATGCACAGATTAATCAAACGTAATCAGTGCCCTTACACTGCTCAAGACGTGATTCAGCTAGTATTTCTTTGTCTCCTCCCCTCCCTTTGACTATGCTGTTCTCACCTGGCTCTGCCGGTCTTTGAGCTTTGAGCATAGTAACTCGTAAATGCTGTCAAGTGACATGATCAGACCTACCAGACCCGTGACACCTGTGCCAAAGATACTGAATGCTGATTCAGAAGCCCCGCTGGCCTTTCAACAACAAAACATGCTCTAATGTTGGCCACTGTACAGTCGGGCTGTGATGTCATACTCCTCTGACGTTAGTAAACAGAATACGGGTATGTTTGGAAGCAAATGGCAGGTTGTAAGACCACCTGGCCTTTACATGTCGCCTTGATGCGAACGCGCTGCTCTGACTGCCTGTAACAATATGGGTTGCCAGCTGGAGGGGGCGTAGCTGGACATACCTAAATAATGGAGGGCATGATTGGCAATATATGCTTGATTAGAAGGATGTAAAGAATAGCGGGCCTGCTGGGATTCGTACAACTACACCTGTCAGACTATTGGAGATCTCTGCAGTGGATGCAGTAGTCCACTGAGCTATCTTACCAACAAAGATGTATGTGATGTGTTTCTGCGTATGCCTCCTCTCTTTTTGGTAGAAATAATACAGCGCTTGGGATTTTTTTTTAAATCACCCTTTCAAGACGTGCCTCCCCCAAGTGTTGATGAACGGGCACATTTAGTTCCTCGTCCGTGTTCCAAAATCTCTTATGTGTATGCACCAGCTGTTGGCTGGCAAGTGATGGAGTGATGATCATTTGGTCATTTAAACCCCCCCCCCTCTGGCCTTTTTTGTGCGATTATCCCAAATAATTATTTCGATAGCAGTTCAGCGTGTTCTGTGACGTGCAGTTTCACTTTCGCCTTATACGAATTAGAGATTTCCCAGCGGGCACAGAATAATGAATAAATACTAAAGTTATGTTGAATAGAAAAACCGTACTGAAACAGCTAACTGCGTCTAACACGTCTCCACGTCAGAATTCACGTTTCCGCCTAGCAGGTGCAATGTGACATGCAGTGCTGGGTTTAATAAGGGGCAAGACATGTTGTCTGCAGCTCTATGTACCTGTATGAAGAACCGGGGGACCAGGCAGTTGTTGTGGGGGCACTGCGTCCCATTTATACGACCCTCCCACCCAGGGGCGCAACTAGGTCTTAATTTCGGGGGGGGGCTAACATGGCAAATGAAGGGGCGTGGCTAATGTTAATAAATGGGGCGGGGCTAAAATGACAGATAATCGGGTTCGATTAATGCTCAGGTCAAGCGGAGAAAACGTGATGAATTCTGCATTTGAAACTGGACAATTAGAGCACACATTTTTGTTAATTTGATGCATTTATGTCCTATTGTCTTATGAAAAAGGAACAGAATGTACTGAATTAAAAGGCCAATTTAATATATTTTACTACAAAGCACTTTAGGAACACAATATAACCAATTTTCACAATGCCATTTCAAGGCGACGACCCTTTTTTGCCAGTTCGTCAACAATTGCTTCTATAGGAGGACAATGTGCTTGTGAAATGTTTCATTGCAAGTCCAAAACCCATACCCACCCTGAACCCTAAAATTACCCCTGGTACCCCAAAACCCATACCCACCCTGAACCCCAAAGTTACCCCTTGGCACACCAAAACCCATACCCGCCCTGAACCCTAAAATTACCCCAGGTACCCCAAAACCCATACCCACCCTGAACACTAAAATTACCCCTGGCACCCCAAAACCCATACTCATGCTAAACCCGCATATTACCCCTTGCCCCCCAAAATCCATTACCACCCGAACCTCCAAATTACACCCCTGGCACCCCAAAACCCATAACCACCGAACCCTAAAACTACCGCCTCGCACCCCAAAACCCATTACCACCCTGAACCCAGAAATCATCCCCCTAGAACCCCAACCCCCATACCCGCGCTGATCCCTAAAATTACACCCTTGCCCCCCAAAACCATACCCACCCTGAACCCTAAAATTACCTCTGGCACCCCAAAACCCATACCCGTACTGATCCCTAAAATTACACCCTTGCCCCCTCAAACCCATTACCACCCTGAACCACAAAATTACCCCCCTTGCACCCCAAAACCCACGCCCACCCTGATTCCTAAAATCACCGCCCTGGAGCCCCAAAACTCATACCTGCACTGATCCCTAAAATTACACCCTTGCCCCCCAAAACCCATACCCACCCTGAACCTTAAAATTACCCCTGGCACCCCAAAACCCATACCCATACTGAACATTAAATTCCCCCCTGGCTCCCCAAAACCCATGCCCTCCCTGAAGCCTAAAATTACCCCTGGCACCCCAAAACCCACCCCCACCCTGGACCCCTGAATTACCCTTCTGGCCCCCAAAGCCCATACCCGTCCTGAACCCTAAAATTACCCCCTGGCACACCAAATCCCATTACTACCCTGAACCCTAAAATTACCCCTGGCACCCTAAAACCCATACCCACTCAGAACCCTAAAATTACCCCCTGGCACCCCAATCCGTAACCCACCCTGAACCCTAAAATTACTCGCTGGCACCCTAAAACCCACACCCACCCTGGACCCTAAAGTTACCCACATAGCACCCCAAAAAATGAACATTACAAACTTACACTACATGTGCATATTCGGAGGGGACTCTCCTCTGACGTTTCCATGTATGTAAGTCAAAAACAACATTCCCTTAGAGTAACCTAGATATGCAGGCAGTAGGTAATGCTTTGCTGAAGAATTCATTAAAGTTACTGAAACTTACATAAAAAACGGCTGCCTGCTCTACAGATACTATTCAGTTGAGTTGGGCTGATCAGCAGCACTGCGTCCTGGCATCCAGCCCCTCCCGAAGATCTCACAGTGTAGATAGGTGTGTGTCAAATGTTTCCTGCTTTCTCCTTGCCAGGGCCTCCTCTGCTTCTGTGTCGTTGGTGACCATGGATGCAAAAAGAGAAAGATCCATGGCCCTGTTCACCATTTAACTGGTGAGCAGGGCCTTGGTTGTGAATTTCATACAAGTGCACAGACAGCAGGGGCAAAGGGATGGCAGTGCAGGTGATGCTTTTACTTTGTAAATTAATTCCTGCTGGCGTCATAGCCCAGGGTTTGCTGTCTGTGCACTTGTATGGAATACACATCCATGCAAGTGCACAGACAGCAAACCCTGGGGTTTGACGCCAGCAGGAATTCCTATACAAAGGAAAAGCGTCACCTGCACTGGCCAGCCCTTTCCCCCTGCTGTGTGCATCTTCCCACTCCCACCCCCACCCCATGCTGAACACATCAAGTGCTTGGGTGAAATCCCTGCCTTCAGGCAATGATATCACCTCGGGGCCAGTAAAGGAAAACAAGAGGTTAACTGAAACTGTTCAGAGGCTGGCTGGCTCGGGCTGCTGGGCCTCAGAAAGCAACATAAAAATCACATTCTCGGCTCCGATGCGCAGCCTTCTTTTATCCTTTCAGTGCGCCCGGGCTGGAGAATACGACGGGGGGGGGGCTGAAGCCCGGTGAGCCCAATGGGTGTTGCGCGCCTGCTCCCACCCCACAATGACAAGGCTAGTAGCCGGGCAGAAGGTAATGCAGTAGAACACGAAAGAGCTGTCACCGAAACCAGCAGGCGCCACACCACACTATTGACCGTGGGTTCTTTATTTCTCTGAAGGAAGGCGTCTCAAGGCCTCACTGCGTGGAATCCCCGCCGCTCCCTCCAAGGCTGCCACGCTGCACCGCCGGGAGGGGCCTCGACAAACCTACCCACATCGCAAACAATGTCCATGTTTGTTCTTACCTCGGGTAGGGGCGCGAGCTCTCCCACTGAGTCACGGAGGATTAGTCGTGAGATGTATGTGAGTTGTGACCCGCTGCTTGCTTAGAGCTTGCGGTTGTCGTTCCTTAGGTGAAACCGGTTTTGAAATTCCTACAGTGACGGGGCACCACCGTAACAACCAGGAGCCACAGACTTCCTGCATTTTTTATTTCTTTGAGTTTTGCATAGTCCTCCTTTCCGTCACTAAAGAGGGTTCAATGACAGAATATCGAGAAACCAAATATCCTGATGCATAAATATCGTGTCAAAAATATCGATAAAAAATATCGTTTTCCTGTGCCTATAAAGGTAAGTCCAAAAATATCGTAACAAAAATATTGTTTCACACTAATATAGTTAAAAAGGCAAACGTATTGATTTTTAACAGACATGTAGGTTAAAATAGTAAATATTACATATTTAAATATATAACATAACTATACTGTAATATACATTAATGTAAGTAACATTTCATACTATATATAAATAGATATTTACATAAACATACTCACATAAATATATATGTTAGTATATTTATATATACCTGACAACTCGATTAAAAAAAAATCATATTTATTACATTTTAAAATGTACTAATGCAAAACACATATATACATAAAAGAAACGGAAAAAATAAATTTTCCAAAAAGATATACAAAGGGCCAGCTGTACGACCATTTTATTTAGTGATTCGCAATTTGCGACTACTTGCGAGTTGCAAATTGCAAGGTGCAAAATAAAATGTACAACAGTGTATTTAACACTGTTTGCGATTCCCAATGGGGTCGCAAATTGCGAGGCTCATTAATATATATGAACCTTTCACAATTTGCGAGCCCATTGGGAATGACAGGTCCTCCCAGGGATGGTGGTCTGCTGGGCTCAGCAGACCACCATGTCTGGGACTGCTTTGAAATAAAGCAGTTTTTTTATTGCAGCCCGTTTTTTCTTAAAG
Organism: Lissotriton helveticus; assembly: GCF_964261635.1. Classification (NCBI taxonomy): domain Eukaryota; kingdom Metazoa; phylum Chordata; class Amphibia; order Caudata; family Salamandridae; genus Lissotriton; species Lissotriton helveticus. The sequence goes on along the minus strand of NC_136061.1, from coordinate 504,330,415 downwards.
GTAAACGGGATGCATTTAGAAAAAAAATGAAACTGAAACCTTTTCGTTTCATTAGGTCGAGCTGGAGTTAGCATCCAAAGGATGCATCCAGCTGGAGACCTAATGTTGCCTGTCTCGGGGGAAGGAAGGACAAGAGGGTGTTACGAGCTTGAAAGCCGGATTTGTGTGCGTGAACGCACACGTTCCGTCCCGCGCCGTGCACATGCGCGCGCATATACACAGACAGACACTCGCTCACACACACCCCCTCCCCCCCACAGTCACACACACACGCACTCCAAGACACATACACACGCGCACGCATGCTCACACACATACACAGCCCCCCGCCACCGCACGCGCGCGCACACACATGCCCCCCGCCCTCGCAGCTCAGCTCACACACTCGCTCACACACACCTCCTCCCCCCCACAGTCACACACACATGCACTCCAAGACACATACACACGCACACGCACGCTCACACACATACACAGCCCCCCCGCCGCGGCACGCGCGCGCACACACATGCCCCCGCCCTCGCAGCTCAGCAACAAGGTGAAGCCCCACTCACCGGCTTCCTTGGTGCGGCGGTTGGCTCTCCTCATCGGCAGCTGCAGGGTCCGGCAGCAGGACTCTTCCTCCCTCCTTCGGCACCAGGGCGCAGGGTAGGCTCCTGCCTGCTCCGGTGCTCCAAACAATCGCGGCTCTTCCGTGGGAGGCGTGGTAGGCTCCCGCCCTCCTACTTCCTGTTTCCGGTTGTCGCGCCCGGCCTGCCTGACTTCCTGGTCGCAGGCCGGCAGCGATGTTCAGTTTGTACCGGGCTGCGGCGGTGATGCGGGGGGGACACACGAGGGGTAGGTAGTGGCGACATTCTCTTTTACTCCTTCACTCTGTCCTGCACACACTTTATTTACAAAATATCATCGTATACATTTTGACCTTCTCAGAATCTTCAAATGCAATTAACCCCCCTTTTTCTGCATTATCATTTGCAATTGAGGTCTCTTCATATTAGGCCATGCTCTTGGTTTTTGAGCCCCATGTGCATTAGAAGCTTATCTGTCGATGTGTCCAAGGATTTGACATTACGGAAATTGCATACCACAGTATATCCTTTTATTTATTTTCATTTTCACATAGTCAAATACTCCATCAAAATATTCTAGTGTGACTTACCTTGTGAAACCACGCTACTGTGTATGCCATAATGAAATGGTTTTAAGATATTGCCCTGGTCATTACTTCAGCAGATGTTTTTAATAATGTCCCCATCCCGGATTTTTCGCTTATTGGCCTATAGTCGCCAGCTTCCTGTCTTTGTATAATTTTGTCTTTTCGGATTGCACAATGTTTTATCCAGTCACACGGCATTACTGAGCGTTCCACGGGAACGAATGCACCTATGACGAGCTGAACTCGTCATGAGCACAGGAGCACTGTAGCTCATGACGAGCTCAGCTCGTCATGAGCATGGGAGTGCTGTGCGCGCCCCCCTCTCCCCCAGCACAGCGGGGGAATTACCCCCGCAGCGAAGGGGCTAAGCTATTAGCATTGTAAATGTTTAAAAACAAAAACATAAATAAAAGGCATTGCCATTTACAATACCAATAGCTCTAACTTTAATAATGCGAGACCTATTGCATTGCAAATGCTTGTTGATATAGAATTCACAGGAAAAATATAATTTTCACAGAGTAATATTCATACATTACATTTTGGATTTTCGCCTCCTACATCTTGCCGCTTCACGCAATCTAGCTTTGCAAGATTTAACGCTTTTGATCTGGCTGCATACGAATCTCACTAAAGTAATATATCCATAGAATTTGTCCAAAATAGCAAACATGAGCTGCCGAGGCTTTGTTAGGAGAATTTAGGAAGAGTGAGAAAGGTGGCATTTCAATTTCCTTTAGCACCACCAGGACTTTAGGCTTGACGAGTACCAATGTAAGTGGAATGGCTTGCTATAAGTAAAACATGTGCCTGTTTCATTGGTTAAAATGCCCTGAAATATGTTTTTTTGTGAGATATATTTTTTTTAAATTGTTAGATAAAAATAAATAGATAAAATAACGAAATATATAATACTGTGCACAACTTCTACAGATGATATTTTATGTCATCATTTCACCCGATCTCCTTGATGGCAAAATAGGACCAAATTGCACACTAACCCTTTATGAATCCTCTATCTGATATATATAGAAAATTTCTAAATTGATATTTGCTGGTGCCTACCAGTTTTGCGAGGCTCAAATACAAATAGAGCATCCCTACTTGCCATTACGAAATGGTGCTAAGAACAACCACTTTCACCGTTTGTGCAATTGTGTGCAAATTAGCACCACCAATCAGTTTATATACTCTAGCCTCATATTACTTTGACATGCACTCAATAAAAATTTCGATCACAAATAATATTGCCTTGGTAACACATTGTGTCAACTGTACACAGCACCCCATATTCCAAAACATCTTTAATTAAAGCAAACGCACATATTTTCTCCTTATCCCATGACAGCAAAAGCTTTTATTTTAGGTATCTTCTGCCATCTACTGACAGTGTGAAATGCTTTAAATGGTTTATTTTTACCTGTCGAAAATAATCATTGCTTTCCAGGAATGAGAAAAAAACAGAATACTCCGTAATGAATGGATTCATATTTTTGAAAAACAAGTGAAGTTTCATGTCTTTTCTTCTGGAGGTAGCTTTCTCACATATCCATTTTCTGATGCTTTAAATGACTAACATAGATACAGCAATCAGTTTGTTACTGTGCTCAGCTTTATTTGGCTTAGGTTACCGTCCGCCGTCCGTAAAGACTTAAATGTTATGATCAATTAACAATTTTAATTTATTTGGTCTGGTGTTAGCGAAGATCTTTGATTTTACCAAAATTCTATGCATAAGATACTTGTAGTGGTATTTCAGCCGGCCAACATCATCCATTGGTGTGTTGCTGTGTCATTCACATTTTCTTCCATCCACTGCAGCATGGGGCAGTGGGGCAGTGGGGCAGTGGATCAGCCACTTCAGCCTTCAAGTAATTTCACTGTGAGTGACCACATACTACCCTTTTACAATGAGCACATCCACCACAAAGTAGTTCCCAGTAACAGTGACTACTATGACTAATATGGCTCTTAGCCAATATTCTATTTGGATTGAAAAGGACCTGGCAGATTTCCAGTGATAAAAAGTGCCGTTTTCGGCCGATAAAGCGGCGATAATTTTATCGCACAGGCTTGATAATATGCCCCAGTATGCTGCAGTCTGATGCCATGAGCCACCATCTTGTGTTTCATACTACCGGAGCACAGGAAGCTCGACGTGCTCTGTGATATCCTGCTGTGCTGTTTATTCTTGCCAACCAAGATGTCCATTTTGAATAAAAAATTTCCATCTTAAAGACGTGACCAGGGACTTCGATGGATGCGAGGGGACTGGGTATCTCTGCCTCAAGTGTGAGTTTATTGAATGTTTGTTTTGCATCGGTATCCAGACACTGTTTCCAGGACCAAACTGCTTTACTGCTCTGTCATTTTCTGCAAGTTCTGGTCTTGTACTTGACTTTCCGTTTTGCTTCTCACATGTTCTTCAAGCCTGAGCACGATTTTTTCTTTACTGCAGACCATGGTGACTACTTTATCTGTTTTATTTTATTTTTTTGCTAGGGACAGTGTCATACTTCGTGTGTGAACTCACTCACCAGAAGGAAACATTTGCATCCTCAATGTTGCCTTTGTTGTATAATGTTCTGATGTCCATAATATTTTTTCATGTTTGCAAAGGTTCAACGCTTCTTTGTTTGAGTGTGCTTTGCTTGTGCAGATTTTATTGTCTGCTCGTGTTGAGTACTTGTATTTTCATTTCTTTAACCTTAACATGATTGTTTATTAGCGTTTACTTGTAGTTGTGTTCTCTAGCATGTGAAAATTGTCAGGCATATGATATAAGTGAAGAGTAGTATTTGATTGCATTGTTGCTTCCCACTTTAATGTGGTTTTGGGTTGGTGATGTTCTTCCACCCATTGTGGTGCTGTCTGTTCCACACTTAACGTTTGTTTCTTCAGAGTGTTTGCTTAGTAGGTAAATTGATGTTGAAATGTGCATTCTACCGATGCTCCGTGTGGAATTTATTTTCCACACGTCACAACCCAAATTTCAGTTTGTGTGGAGTTTCTTATTTATTTTTCATGTTCCGTGTGGAGTATACCTTCCACACGTCAGTGTGGAGTATACCTTCCACACGTCACAACTCAAATTTCGGTTTGGGTGGAGTCTCTTGTTGGTTTTCTTAAGGTTCCATGTGGAGTTTCCCTCTACACGTCACAACCCAGATTTTTGTTTGGGTGGAGTTTCTGCTTGGTGTCTGGTCTTCTTGTGTTCCAGGATATGTTTTTGGGTGAAAGTTTTTTTTTCAAACTTGTCATTGTTTTAGCGCAGTGTGTTAACCATTACAAGTTCTGTGTGGAGTGTATTTTCCACACATCACAACCCAATCTTCAGCTTGGGGGGAGTTTCTGGTTGGTACGTTCATGTTTCGTGTTGAGTTTATTTTCCATACGTCACAACCCAAATTTCTGTTTGGGTGGAGTGTATGCTTGCTTTTCATCAGGTTTCGTGTGGAGTGCATTTTCCACACATCACAACCCAGCTTTCAGTTTGGGTGAAGTTTATGGTTGGTGACCATTGTTACATGACTGGTGTGACCTTTACAGGTTCTGTGTAGTGTTTCTACACATCACACCCCATTTTTTTCGTGGGGGAAGTACTGAATTCATTGTAACTGATTGATGTTTCCTGTTGCGTCTTTTTGTTGGGACCCTTCCTACCTCTTGTTGGCCTGGCCAGCATTCATGTTTGGATTTTGGGTTTAGTTTGTGTTTTGCAGCCGTGGTAGTTTATGCGTTGCTTTGGCTTGGTTTTAAGGGAGCGTGGATTTTGTTTTTTGTATGAGAAAGGGAGAAGTAGTGAGTGTCCGAATTGCAGGATTGAGTAATCTTTTACTACTTCCAAATATTTATCTTTTTGCTTTTTTGTATACTTGTATTTCGCCATCTACATGTATCTCATGTTGCCCCTCTCCTGCATGTAATTATTATTGCCATATTATACATGCATCTATTTTATTGTGATTCTTTTGATGTTGATTGTTATTGGTATTAAGAAAGGGAGATGTGTCATACCTGGTACTCAGCCTGTGTGTCTGTGGAGTGCAATGTTGGTGTGAGAGCTGGTTATATAATTTTGGATGAGAGAGAGTGTCAGTTGGAGGAAGGGCTGAGCAGCAGGGAGGCTGCTCCTGGTGGGGTTCTGCATAAGATCTTGACTTGAAATAAATCTACATAAAGAAACTACATGGAATGGACTTACTTATTTACAAATCTTCGCATTTTTTCCACCCACAGATATGCTTCGTCAGCCCTGATGCTTACATTTGCCCTTATCTCAACATTTTGATGACATTATCTTGGGTCACCTATACTGCATGTAACGCAACATTTGCGCCCTGATGAAGGAAGCTATGTAAAAATCGCTTTTGGTATTTTCCGAAACGCGCGTCGGCGCTTCTCCTGTATGTTTGCTTCAGTGATTCATTGTTCTACCTAATGTTCTGTGTACTGTTTTATGTTTCTGAATGTCATTTTGTACCTTATGTCCGTTGTTTTTTTATGTGACTATTTCTTAGCTGTTCATGTGAACTTTTAAATACACTCTGTGGGACATTGATGTTTACGGGCTACTTCTTCTTCCTCAGATGTTCCATGAAACGTTATGGAGTTATTGAATACGAATAGATTCTTGTGATGTTTTTTTTATGTATGCAATGAATTGTGCTTTTCATCTTTCTTAAATAAAAATTTTTTTATTAAAAAAAAGAAAATGTTATAATGAAAAATAAAATAAAAAAATAATTTTTGAAATACTTGTGAGCAGTTCTGTGGGTGTTATTTCTTAAACTTTGGAACTTTTGTCCTTTTCATATTTATTAGGGACACCCTTCTTACGTTGTTTAGTATATTTTCCCCTGGTGGGTTGTTCCTAACTTATTTACAACACAGTTCTAAGCTGTTTCTTACTATTGCCCTATTACTACATTTTGAATTATTGAGGAAAGGCGCAGTCGGTCTTACAAGGATTTAAACTTGTGCCACTTATCTCATGTTTCAGCACAAACACATACAGCTCATGAAGGCATCTGCTAGACACATGATAGATAGTCTTTCACCTGCCTTGACCAGCGCATAAAAATCTCAATTTACTCACATTTCATTTACTATCCCTTAAGCCATGATTACAGGAAAGCGCAGATCTCAATTCCGAGTTGTGCATTTTTGTCTGCACCCTCTCAATGTTCCCCCGATGAATTTCGCCAGCAAAAACCTAGCAAACATGACTGTGGAGAAATGTGTAGGAAAATGCCTTAAATTATCTAATTAGTGCAGTAAACTCCGATTCTACATGGTCAACACAGTTTCACAGTTGAACTAAAGATATGAATGTACAGCCAGAGTAGTGGGCTTATATGTACTGTAAAAAAAAGAGCTAAATGCACACAAATCAAAGCATAATAAATCACTGATACAATGATAATGCACTAATAAACCAGGACTTACGGAAGTGTGCACATTATGTACCGTTTATAATGGCAAACATCAAACCTACCAAAAAAAGAAAATCGCATAAGCAACACAATGCAGTTACTGTACCAAGGCTGTATATAATGCTTCCAATAATGTAATGTTCACAATGAAAGCCTGACTGTGAGGAGCCCTCTGTAAAAGGTAGGAGTTCAATCCACCTGAGAAAGCCTGGTTACTCTGTACAAGGTTTGCAAATGTTTCTGTTTGTCCAAAAGTCCAAGGCTTCAAAGTAAGGTGTTTTGGGGTTTTGCTCACCTTGCACTCGATGTTGCTTGAGTCAATTAAACCTAACGTTGGAGAAAACAAAACTTTGACACAGGGTCATTCACAAATTGTAATTGTATTTTCATTTGTATAGTATTTCATACACAATCATGAGGCGCCACAGTACTTCATCGGGAGGGCAGCATGCTGCACCATGGGTCAATGTTTGCTTGGCTCTGTATTCGCGCTATACAGAACTTTATACAAAATAAAAAAAATTGTATTTGTTGTGGGCCTACGTGACAAGTATTTTGGTGTTGTGTTTGAGGGGACCAGAGAGTAAGAGATAGAAAGTGCTCAGATTACGTTGGCTGGCTGCTATAATGACTCTGCAGGTCCCATGTTTAGTTAATGGTGACTACCAAAAACTTTCAATCCAGCACCTCTGTTGGATACAGCAATGAGGTAAACGACTTAGGCCTGCTAGAGGCTTTTGTGGGGCTTGGACCACTACCCCCATATTGGCCCCGTCATTGGGGAATGAGCACTTTGTTTAAAATTAAGGACAACGCTCTCACATACATTTGGCGGATGATCCAGTAGATCATGTCACGTGGTGGAAAATTACATGATGTGCTTCATTATTCATATTTCTCAAAAAGCAGACCATTACTTTTTTTTAATAAGCAAATGCATTTAGTGATGAAATTGCAAGACATTCAATGCAGCGAGATGTAAGGCAACGGCCCTGGCTTCTACCAACGGGCGAAGTTGTTGCATCCACTCTGTAAACCTTGAGTATGGAGAGGAGTGAGAACAGAGATCTACCTGGATGTTATTCATTCCAGTCATTCGTTATGTGAGCTGATCCTTTTCTACAATAATTTGCATTGCCTTATGGTGTCTAATTATGAGCATGGTGAGGGACAGGAGAGGTGCCCCGGAGGAATGCATCTAAGGTGGCAGCTGGATGTGGCAAATCTACATTCGGTGCCTGTCCTCTATAGTTCAGAGGGGTTTGGATTATGTGGTTGGGTGATGGACTCGTGAGTGCAGGTATTTCTTGGGAGTTTGACTGCTTTTACAGGTCCAGGTCTGTGTTAGAGACCAAAACATTTGGTCTGTTCGGTCAACAGCCAGACAGGTTTGAATGTTTAATCAGGAACCTCAAGAAATAGTGTCATTCACCCTGGACTGATTGCAGGTGAACATGTAAGGTGACAGTGGCGTTCGTTCCTTTACCGTTTGGGGTGCTCGGGGGTGGAGCTTGTCCTGACCTTGAATGCTGCTCTACTTTTCAATGCAGTAATCAAGTTGGGGAAATTAGACGATTTGGGTGTCCATAAAATGTATCACACCATAAACTACTATCGAAAAATCAAATACATTTCTGACATAAAACCTGGTCCCATAAGTGTACTTTGCCTCAAATCGAACAGGCAAGCTACATTAACCAAGTATGTTTGTTAATAAAAACATTTTTTTTAAAGGTAACCGCCCACTCACTAAGTTAGGCGGCATGCTTCATCACTGGGTTGCTCCTTATTCTAACCCCATTGTTGGTGTCACTGATGGACACCATTGCCCATGGAAATCTTTGATAGAGATCTATTATTGCACACTAAATAGGTGGATGGAACCACGTAAAACAAGTAAAATTATCTATAGATTACAAAAAAGAGCTTATTATGGTAAAGCTTTGTTAATATAAAATAGATTACAACAGGGATATTAAAGGATAATAAGTGACCCTCTATCCCTCTGGTCAACATGTTTTAACTGTGTCTATAAGCCTCACACAAGGTCCTCGACTATCTTCAGGACCAAGATCCCCGCTGCACACAATATTGCTTTCCATAGCTAGTGCCTATCAGTTTATCCAAATATTCAACTGCGTGTGAGATGCAGGTCACATTTACATATATGTATTCCCATGCACACCACTCAAGACTATTATGCAATCTCACTTTTTTGTTCCATAGGTTCAAAAAGTAGGTATATGTGACAATAAACGCCAAATGACAGAAGAAACTTAAATTGAAATATTAGCTGTCACATTTTAGGTTTGAGTCTCACCTATTGGTACATAATAGTTCTGGTTTTCAAACAAAACAGAAAAATATAAAAGCACCCCACAAAAAATAGATTAAGCCATTACTCAATGTCTGTGACGTACTTTCAAAAATGTTAAGGACTCCATGCCATATCGTAACCCAATAAGAGTTTTATAAAGGTCCCGGTTTTGATGCTAATGTACCAGATTTGGTCTTCATCTTTACCTATGGGAGCAATGTTTTTTTTCTTTCTAAACTTCATGTTTCCTTAAACTGAAATCCTTAAGGAGTTTCCTGCGTCTTGTTCCTGAAGACAGTTGAAAAACAGTGTCTCACACAATGATAACCTCCCGTCTGGATTATGCTAACAGCCAATATCGGGCCCTCCCTGCTTTTTTGCTTCATTGACTACAGATCATTAAAAATGCCGCTGCCCGACTTATTTGTTACTGTTAAGTTCCTTTTTGACAGCACATCCATCCCGATTTGTAGCTGTTACACTGCTATCTGCTGCAAAGCGCATTACAATGAAAGCCCATTCAGTAGCATGCAGGGCAATAGCAGGGGATGGTCCTTCCTATCTAAGAGTCAGACTACGTCCATACAAGCTACGCCGATCACTTAGGTCTAATATCCCACCCCTAATGCAGGTACCTGCATTTTTTAGAGGTAGACGTGGAGGGTGTTTCCTTTACAGTCATAATGGCCAAACTGTTGAATGCCCTGTTGTTAACCTCTGCAGGGCACTGTCTGTCTCCATTTTCAAAAGACACCCAAAAACCTTTTAGTTTGGCTCAGATTACCCTAACTACATAGCTACCATGCAATATCAGTCTTTTTGAGCTTAGAGCACCAGGATGCTTCTGCTGAAACAACTGTTCGGTTTACAAATGCCTTTTGATTGATTGATTGATTGATTGATTGATTGATTGATTGACGAGAGTACTAAGAAAAACGCAGAGATGCAAGGAGGCAATTGAGATCCCCCCTTCCATTAGTACGACGAAACAGAAAGTAAGGCAAAGGGATGAACGAGTTACTGAACAAAGGACAGTAAGAACCCAGATCTATGAAGATCCTAATATGAGAAAGAACGTGCTGCAAACAGTGAGATCAATCACTTATCAACAGGCGTTGTTAACAAACACGAATCTTTCCGAGAGAGATAAGAACAATTGGTTATTTCTGGATTTAGTACCAGCCAGGAGGAAAGAGAAGACGACAGGAAATCCAAGACCCCTAAATAGGGCACTGATTTTGACCGCATTTGAAAAATGTGGCAGCCTGAAAGGGATTGGTACTAAAGATCTACAGCAGGTTGGATTTGTAGAAAACAGGTATGGAAAGGAGGTAACAAAAATTACCCTTCACTCAGATCTGGTGAAAAGGGCAATCCTGAAAGCATCAACTGAGATAACTCAACAGGGAATAAGGATTGTCCCAGAGAGAGAAATAAAATATTTCACTGATAATAAGTTTCTAAATCACCATGCCGGGCTTCAGAAGAGACAAGTGATTCTCGGTAGAGAAACGGAAAAGGATTTAAGCCGCCTGAACATCATAATAGATAACACAAGGAATGACTCCCCATGGGGTAACTGGTCGTTACATAATAATACAATGGGAGAAGGCAACTTAAGTAACTCATTGGTTATGGAGGAAGTAGGCGTTCTGAGTGACGTTGAATAGGATGGAGGGGGGTCGCAAGATTTAGGTCTCTTAACTTGGAATATTAACGGGTTAGGCAATGGGCAAAAATGTGAGTACATAAAGGAAACTATAAATAAAGTGGACATTGCCTGCCTGCAAGAGACCTGGTTATGCGACAACACCCCTACATTTGACGGATACGTTCAGATACAGCAGCCAGCCATAAAGAAAAAGTATGGACGGCCCTCGGGGGGGCTACTGACTTTGATATCAACTAAAGCTATGAGAGATTTTGAAATATTGAATACAAAATGCAAATGGGTACAAGCATGTAGAATTGATCTCATGAAGGTGGAACGGAAACATAAAACTATGATTTTAATGAATGTATATATGCAGTGGGATAACAGGGAGGAGTATGAAAGGGAAATGAAGTATTTTAAAGAGGATGTAGACAGTACTCTAGAAAAATTTCCCGTAGAGACAATATTAATAATGGGGGACTTTAACCACAAACTGAACCCAAAAAAAGCTGACCTATGGAACAGGGAACAGTTAGAGGTGTATGGGATAAACCCGGCCAAGTTCCCACGCGGGGAAATCTCGAAACAAGATCTTGGTTTAGTACACACCCTAGGAGGTAGGGGTTTTCACTGCGTAAATGGGAGAGTAGAGACAGACTCCCCAGCAGGAAAGACATTCATTCAAGGGCAACAAAATTGCCCAATTGATTATATATTCCTGCAGGCCTGGAGTTTCAACCAGATCAGGGATTTTAGGTTGGAACAAAAAGAAGTGAATGACCACAAACTCCTGTATATAACAATAGCAGGGGGAAAAGATCTACTGAGAGAAAGGGTGATCACACAGGAGGTCGAGTATCCCAAACGGGTGACGACACGTCTCACCGAGGAATACATGGATAAATTGAAGACCATGCAAATAAAAATAGCACCGGAAAACTGTGAGAATAAAAAATTGGAATGGTTTATAGGGAAATTAGAAGAGGTGGTTCAATGCTTAAAAATAAAACTAAAAGGGAACCAACTCACAATGGTTAAACTTACAAATCGATGTAAAGGGTTTTCTGTGGTGTGCCAAAATAAGAAAAAGGAGATACGTGCAATACAAAGAAGACAAAAAAAGAACTTTACTTTAGAGAGACAGGACCAGTTAGTCAAGCTGAAAAAAGAATTTAAGAAAATGGTAACCAACGCAAAAAGGGAATATAAAGAAAAATGCTGGTTAGAATTATTAGAAGCCATAGAGAATAAAAATCTAAGGCAATTCTGGAGATTAGTAAAGTCTGTAGCGGGTACATCAGATGGAGATATGAACTGTGTGGTGAGTGAGGCTGCATGGGAAGGGTACATAAGGGATCTGTACGGGGTAAGAATCCCTAGAAAGGAGGTGGAGTCTAACTTATGGCAAGAAATCTCGGATGACCTATTGCATCAATTCAAGGAAGATAATGTTGAGCTCACAATAAGAGAACTCAAGCTAACTCGGGCAGCAGGGCCGGATAATCTCCCTGCGATAATAATGAAATCTGATGTAAAATGGTGGGCAAGATTTCTAGCCAAGATGTTCCAGGTAGTCCTAAAAGAAGGGGTAATGCCACCAACTTGGAAGGGGGCTGTAATTAGGCCAATCCACAAGAAAGGGAGCAAAGAGGAGCCACAAAATTACCGGCTAATCAATCTATTAGATACAGGCGAGAAAGTGTTCTCTAAAATTGTGCTGAAACAATTGGATGCATGGGTAGATGAGTTTCAAATAATACCCACAGAACAGGGTGGATTTAGAGCTGGCCACTCCACAATAGACCACGGATTTGCACTATGGGCGATGGCGATGAAGTCGACGGAACAGAACGGCAAGTTATGCTGCTGTTTCGTCGACTTCAGAGCAGCCTTTGATTCGGTGGATAGGGCCTGCTTATGGGAGTTACTAGAGAGACTGAAGATCCCTAAGGATCTACTCACTATAATAAAAGAACTCCACAGAGAAAACTGGGGTCAAGTAATTAAGGACAAGGTGGGTTCTTTAACTCTAAAAATACCCATAGCAAATGGACTAAGACAAGGCTGTGTGCTGGCCCCACAGCTCTTTTCGATCTTCCTGTCTGACCTTCCGGCACATCTTGAGGTGGAGGGCTGTGCCAGCCCTAAAATGGATGGCAATAAAATACCCTGCCTACTGTACGCAGACGATCTAGTGATAATAGACCAGACCGAGAGGGGCCTACAAAGGAAGCTTAACGCCTTCAATACATACTGTGCCAGTAAATTATTAACAATCAATTTAGATAAAACCAAAACCCTATGCTTCGGGAAAAAGATAAGTAAATTTACATGGTATATAGGCGATCTCAAACTGGAAACTGTTAATGAATATCGATATCTGGGTTTGTGGTTCGATAGAGTTTTAAACTGGAACTCCCACCTGGATACCCAAAAAGCTAAGGCACTCTCTTCCATATGTGGTTTAAAAAGGTTTAATGGGGTATATGGAGAGATGTCACACCGACCTATGCTGAGAGCTTTTGAAGCAATGATACCTTCTCAAGTTTTATATGGCGCTGAGATCCTTTATTTGAGCGGTAAGGGATCCTGGGACGTGATAGAGGGGAATTGCTTAAAAAGACTCTTATCCCTTCCAAAATCTTCAATGATACAAGCCATCAGGATAGAAACAGCCACAAAATCCTGGAAAATACAAACCCAGATGGCGGTGATCAGATTCTGGAAGAGATTGGAAGACACCGAAAACCAAAAAGTAGCATATTGGTGTCGCAATGAAATACTGAGAAGCGAGCTAAAATGGGCAAAAGGCTGTAGGGACAAACTGAAAGGAATCTGCAAAGCATTGGAGATTGATTGGGACCAAGAATCGCTTCGGGTCCTTAGTACCAAAGGGGATCTGAAGCAAAGGGGGAAGGAAGTTTCTAAAGCAATTGATATAGGCTACCTAATAAATAAAAAATCAGTGGCGCATATGTTAAAAGCGTGGTCCAACGAAAATTGGTTCCCCTACCTTGATAGACTCCCGAACCGCGGGTTCAGGCAAGAGATCCTGAGGTGTCGAATTGGGATTAACCCGTGGATAATAAATAAAGAGCTTAAAACAAAAATGTTAGACCATGAAGGCTGTTGCAAGTGTAAGTTGAGAACCAAGGGAGACTGGCCGCATATTCTGTTGGACTGCCTGTTTCTCGTGGAGCAGAGAAAACTATGGCTGCGACCGGTTTTCCTAAAATATGGAATAAAAACGAGGATGCAGGCAGCCAGCCTCCTAACAGAAATACCCTTCATTGATATTGTAATTGCCCTAGGGAAATACTTAAAGGTGGCCCAGAGTGCACTGAGACCCAAGGAAAAATGTAGTACTGTATGAATTTTTTTATTGACTGAAATTTGCACGCCCTTAAGAAACGTGAATAGGTTTTAAACTTTTATAACATGTTTTTAGGTATCGTAATTTTTAATTGGTGTCTAGCGTTTTATAAGTGGAATTTGTACCTTTGAAAATGAAATATAGAACTGCCTTTCAAAGAATAACATTTTAAAAATAAGTATAGGTATTTATTGTATATACCCCTTATTGTGTTATGCTCACTGCTTTGTTTAAAGACTACGGTCATAATAAACATACATTTTGACTTTGATTGATTGATTAATTGATTGATTGATGTGTTCTTGTATATTCATACCTCTGCTGCCAATGAGTTCTTGTGGCTTACTGCCTATACTGAGAATACTGTTGCACAATTTGCTTTTTATTATAGTAATTGATGAGTCAAGGTGTTAGTCTTAAGTGTAGTGTCCTCTTCTAGAAGTATTGTTGGAATTGTACTTGTAGGTACATCCGTCCTTTGCCTTAGATGACTCTGTGGAAGATGCAGACTGTCTTAAACACAGAGCAGCTTGCTAATGGCAGCCATTGTATTGCTTGAACACCCAGAATTATTTGTTCCCTTAGGTGAAGGTGAAGCAAAATTCTTGCTGCAGTGGTTTGGATTCTTTTAAAGTTACTGGTTTGAAGCAGGAGTATCATATAGATCAGCCCTTTGCATTGTCTATCCATGATATTGCAAGGGTGTGAATGGCCTGTATTTTTTTATGGTATCTCAGGTGATGAGTGAAGTGTCATCTTAGTGTTTGCATTTTATAGAATTTATATAACCAAAACGAATATAAAAGCCTAAGAACATAGGCGCATCTAGAACATTTTGAGGGCCACTGAACCATTGATGAATAGATAACAAACCATCATAAAATCAACTCTGCCTAAACCACAATCTTTACCTGTGAGCAATATGGGAGGTTGAAAGATTTGAACAGGTCCGCTAATGGAGTAAAGTGGAGGTTCAGCAGAAATCGAGAAATGATTGAGCTTTGCAAGACATTTCAGAAAGGTTTTCACCAGTCTCTCTTTGAGGAAGCATGAAACCAATTTAGGTTATTTCCTTGTGTGCCAAGCTTTTTTAGCTCCAATAGTATTGTATGATAATGGTACAGCATTAAAGGCTGCTGACCCAGAAGTTCTGTTGATCCTCTTTTGCCAACTTTTTGTCTTAGGTTGTCTCAGATGGATTAAAAAAAGTGCCTCTACGCGCCTCTGCATGGTGAAACCTGGTTTGATGATCAGAGAGTATATTTTTCTCCTCCACAGAGTTGGAGATCTGAAAGAGGAGCACTGTTTTCAGTAATTTTCCTTGAAGAAAGCATTTGGCGATCAGTCTGTAGATGTCAGGAATTTCTATTTTGTTTTCAAAAAAGAGCCGATAAAGGATATTTTCATCTTAGAAGAGAATTAGCCTACATGAAAGGATGTGTTTTCAATATTCTTTAATAAAGTGCCAGGTCTTCTTCTTCTACTTTGGAATATTTACAATGTCACTACATCAGTTGTATGCACCTAAGGGCCATGTTATGATGGTGGTTGGACCGCACAACGACAGGTAGGTAGTGGTGTCCAACTGCCAGCAGCCGACGGGGCAACAGTTGTACCAGCATCCAACAATGCCAGCAGTGCCGAGGCAGCATCGCCATTGGGATTTGGATATCCCTTTCCGACAGCCTTTTCATGGCTGGAACACCGCTGTGAAAAGGTTGTCAGAAAGTGAAATTGAGGGCCCCAAACAGGGCCCCTCCCATTATAGGCCACTGAAAAGTAGTACTGGGGCCAACATGTAGTGCCCCCACTCACCTCTGTGCACTGTGTGCCATGCACGACATGGCACATGGTGCATGGATGTGCAGGATGTGCTGCAAGGTGGTGGCATTTGCTGTGGCCCTTTACCTGGGCTGCAGCATTCCACTGCCATGGTTCCAACATCTTTATGACCACCAGCCCAGCGGTTGCATCAAAATGGGGCAATGGGACCACTGCATCCTTGTCAGACAGTCTTCTGTTCATATGATTAGAGTTAGCTTTATAACATGGTCACTAGGTTAGAGTTGAGTTAGCTTTATGTTTAGCAAAATGCTTACAGTCAGCGATAGCCTTAGGTTACAGCCTACTGTTCTACCTAAATAAAACTCTTTTTGCACCCTCTGCTTGTTCTCTATAGCTTTCACTTCATGACATGTTCCTCTGCCCTTTGAGCAGAAGACTGTTGGAGTTTAAGTGTGCAGTCAGAATTTTAATTTGCAATGTCACATGTGAGATTTCTCGTTCACTATCTCTGCCATTTTGGTAATGTATATGCATATTAAAGGAGGTCCCAGTACGGACTGCTCCTTGATCCCACTATTTATGTATTCTGTGCCTCCTCACATAAAAAAATATATTATCCAGATTTCCTTAACCATGCCTTTGATTGGCTTCTGTTTGCAACCTATGGAATTCCAGTTATTGGATTAGTAATGCTCTCGACCCTAATTAGTGTGAAAACTGCTCTCTGGCACCGATATTGTACAAATGAAGCACTGGAGATGACATGCATTTTATATGAGGTTCTCTTAAAAAAAAGCTACTCCATTACATTGACACTAAAATAAAGTTTTAAAGCTTGATAGGAACACCACAAGTATAAATTCCTCCTTAAAATTTCTACCAATAAAATTGATACGTTCCAATATACCTTTTGGAATAACATTTGCGAGTAAAAGGACATACTTTTTTTACATATATACCTAGACTGCTAAAGGCTCAGGTAACATACGGTGGACTGATAAGGCTGTCCTTTAAATATTTATCGTTTATAATTTAAAGGACAATTGTGTGAGTGTTTATAGCTCTAATATAATTACTGATTGTATATAAAATAGGCTTTTCTGACAGTCACACAATTAAAATAGCTCGGTCACAAGGAGTTAATGAGTACCCGTGCATGTGCTCTAAAGCTTGGATATGCCATGAAACCAAGTGCTACAAGGTCAAAATGGGGCACGTTTACTGTTATTTTACAAAAGAAATCAGTCTAACACTAACATGCAAATTGTGCCACCAACTATAGAAAAATCATGACTGAAAATTTGCGAGTTTAAACTAGATATTATGGTAAAGATGTTAACCTTGTTGCACCTTTGTTAATGGCTTTGAAACTGTAATAACTGTTATTATAAAGAGAACAATGTCTAATGTTAGAAGCACAGAACATGACGCTGATTGGAAACATCTAGACAGTTCAGCTGTGCATTTTAACTCGCTAAAAACTGTTCTGAAACCGAGAGAGCAGAACATACGCATAGGAACTCAATGTGCTATCATAATGACAGAGAACGTGTTAGGTGTTCCGAAGATAGCTTAAATCTGCAAATGTCCGATCGTGAGAACGAATTCGCCGATTGTCAGCTGTCATTTCAACTCAAGTAGAAATCATCATGAGTCAGGTTTGCATTACAGAAGAGTGTGTAGGTTCAAAAAAGGTGAACAGTGAGCAGCGATGCTCTTTCAGTGTATGAACAGCTAGAAATCCATCAGGCATATCAAAAGTTCAAGCAATCTATCAGCATTGATAAAATCACTGGAAAATTAGGTAACTGCCACAGGTGGTCATAACAGTTGGCTCTAAATACAATGCTTCAATCTGTAAAGCTAGCAACCTCCAATTAAAGTTCATTACATGGAACCATGCTAAAAAGAAGCAATAGCTAACCTCAGACTGATCTCTGCAACTGACTAGCACCATTCTATGTGATCAATGATTTGTTCTGCAGAGCGCCATCTGGGATCCCCTGCGGTGGCAACATGCTGTTTATCTTTGATTTGCCTACAGGTTTTCTTATCACCTTGCAGTTATCCAACTTTCTGGTTTCGCCGGACTGTGAACATTTATTTACGTATTTTAAAATAACTCTGCTCCAGTTCTTACAATATGGCTTCCTTACTTTCGAAGGGTCTTCTCGCCAAGTGTATATTTTAATTTATAAATGTAATACTTTTTGCCTGGGATGGGAGCAATGAAGCGTAAATTGTTCAATTACTATTTCTTAAATGTATCAAACAATAGGTCATCAGTTGTTGACCTTCACTGAGCTCCGTCTTAATTACAATAGCACTCTTAATAGGATGTATTTTTTAAACTTCTACCGTACGCTAGATATTGAAGATCATGCTTTGCTTATTTGAACATGGCTCTTATTATTTTTTCATTTCAATCTGCACTTACACAGTGATTGTGCATTTCAATCTGCACTTACACAGTGATTGTGCATTTCAATCTGCACTTACACAGTGATTGTGACCCTATAACAAGGTTGCAGGACGCAGATCGTAGTTCATGCTTTTTCTTTTTTATGTATGTAAGGTTAGTCTAAAAACCAGGGTAAAGAGCGACACCCTGTATTGAGTAAGATTATTTGCACAAGGATTGTCATTTCAGGTTGATTGCTCAGCTCATAGACAATTATGGCTAACGCAACTAATAATCTGAATTTTATATAAAGGTTTCACCTTGCAGCTATGTGTAGTTAAAGGTATAACTATTTATTCTTGTTTTGTTATGTATTGTATGCTGCTTTTAAGATCCAGAAGATCAAATAAAGCTGAGAAAGGACGCATAGGAACTCAATGTTCTGTCATTATGAGAAATAACGTTTTAAGGGTTCAGAAGATAGCTTAAATCAGCAAATGTGTGATAGTGAGAACGACTTTGTCGATTTTCAACCATCATTTCAACTCAAGTAGAAATCAGCGTGAGTCAGGTTTGCTTTACAGAACAGTTTGTAGGTTCAAAAAAGGTGACCAGTGAACAGCGATGCTCTTTCAGTGTATGAACAGCCAGAAAATTGAGTTATTTCTAAATCAGAAGAATTACGTATGTGTATTTTTTTAATATAGCCAACAAAAATGTTATTTCAAGATGATATATAAATGAATGGCAAATTCCTAAATTAACAAATGTTCTCTACATGTTGTAAATGGCACAATACAAAAACAATAAAAGTCAATATATGGATCATGACAAATCTTTCGAAAAACAGGCAGACTAAAACTGAAAAGTGCCAAACATGGCTACAGTTGGCCCTTGTATTTTCTTCCTTTTTAATTCAAGCCTAGACAGTGTTTACGCTGTCTCTTTGAGACATGTTATATGTACTTTGTGGGCTTACAGTCCGCACAGTGCTTTTCATTTGTTTCTTTCAGTATCGTTTAAAAATCCTTGCATCCAAGTGGATAAACTTTCCTATTTGTCCCTCCTTTACGTCGGTTGGTCACTCCCACAGAGCAGCACCCCATTACTTATTGCCTTCCACTTATTTTATTTTAATTACTGCCTCTAGAACTTTTTTAAAATTCAGAAACTGCACTTCACACAAGCATTGGTGTTTTGGGTAGCTACCAGCTTTTCTGTTAACAGGGATATTAATCTTGGTCTCTAGCTCAACACATTTGCTGTTCATTTAAAGACCGAGATCAAATGTCAGCGGCTGTTTCCACTAGTGCACCTGCTGCCTTTTGACTATAATTTGACCAAATGCCCTGGTGTAATTACAGTGTGTGATGCCAGGGGTTTTCATCACACCAAACGTTTTCACAAAAGTTGTTAAAAAAGGTTTTGCATAATCTCTTATATGGTGTTGGACTGCATTAGCATTCACAATGTTTTCCCTTGTTCCTGTTCCTTTTTTATTATGTTAAATATGTTACATGTTTTGAAAGTGTACCAACTGGTCACATATGCGCTTGCCTAAATGCACGCCTGTGAGTACTGTTAGCAGGTTATAGGTTGTAGGCGTCACTTCTGAAAATAATATTAACATCCTAACAGTGTCTTGCTGCTTTGCTTGCTTTTAACGTTACAGATGTTACATGTTTTGAAAGTGTACCAACTGGTTGCCTGTGAGCTTTCCTAAATGCAAGCCTATGCATACTGATAGAAGGTTATAGGTTGTATGCATAACTTCTGAAAATAATTGTAACATTCTAGCACTCAATTGAAAAGATATTGCTTTAAAGATGTTCCTTTAAGCGTGCACACACTTATCAATTAATCCACCCTCCCGTTCTCCACCCTCACCCATCCTCCATTCACCACCCCCACCTACCCTCCCATTCACCACCACCACCCGCCTTCCCGTTCACCCCCCAAACCATTTGCCAAAGACAATAGCTCACCCATAGGCGAGACTTATTGGCTATGCCATTGCTTGTTTTCCAAGTGATTCTATATTGTTGAGTTTTACAAAAATAAGCATATCAACATCTTGTATTAGGTTTTCATACATTTCCTATATGTCGTAAAGCAGTGGTGGCTGGTGGAATTTGAAAGTGGTGTGACTTAAGAGCAATGAACTGTTTTTGGGCACCAGTGAGCAAACGAATTGAGCCTAACATTTATCAGGGATGGTGGGAGGAGGAGGGGATTCTTCCCCAGAGGAATTTAAATAAATGTATTTTAGTGCGATTTTGGTGCTCATTTTCTCTTTACATCTCATGAATGCACTTCCTTACATCTCCTTAATTTCTCCACCCACCAAACTAACACCATGCACCCACTCACCTGCAAGCACTGAATTTTCTACTATATTTGTCAAAATGTTGACAGCTGTAAACCTCCTTCACACATATTTCCCCCTAAAACATAATTGCAATTGCCATACATGGCCATTGCTCTGTGCGCTCTGCAGAGAGGACATGGACTGGATGGCTCTGTATTCTGAACACCTTCCTGACCCACTGACAGGCACATGAGAAACTTGCACTGACTTCAACCTCAACTACTGAAGCGAAAGAGAGAAGCAGAAGAACAGAAACTGCAATGTAGGGGTAGTACACCAGCATTCTGCTTCTTTTTCTCGGGCTGGTAGCTGCTGAAGCTCTCTGGATGAAATGCTATAAACAGAATATGCATGGTGCAGAAGCATGCACAGTGTATCTGTCTAGAGCATGCAGCACATGACCAGCCTCACAGAGTAATAGATCGAGTCTTATGACTCTGTGACATCAGTTCTCTCATGGCTGAAAGCCCTCTTGAAAAGACTGTAACCCCTTCCTTCGCAAACCGCTCACCCTATGACGACTTGAGAAAGGGAAGGTTTTGAGAGGCAGCTTTACATAATTGACAAGCAGCCCTTGGGAGTACAGGGCTGATATGATGCTGCGTTGCCTTATTACTGAGCAGTCCCAAGGTTCCCAAGTATTGAAGGCCCAGACTGGCACCATGTCAGCCCATATGCTACTGAAAATTCAAGACCATAGCTGGCACATGCACACTGGTGCATGTGCCCACGAACAACTGCCTGACATGTCTGAGTGCTTGGTGTGAGGACAATTTTTACAGTCAGTTGGAGACATACATACACACAGATGTAGAAACATACATACATGTGTTACAGGAGGTCAGGTTTTTGTTCAGTTACCTTCAGCCATTGGCTGTTGACATTTGGTGGCCTTTGTCTGAATGGGCTGTGCTTGGAGACATGCTGTTTGAAGACATTTTCCACAGAGCTTTTAGTGCCCCCCTGTGGTAACTCCTCCACTATTCTGTCTGCCTCCCGATTTTTATGTTCCACACTCCCGAATCACCCACTGCGAAGTGCAGGATGTGGCATGCGTCATCAACCTCCCCGGGCTCCCGTTCATTATCTCACTCATACTATTGGCTTTGCAAGAGCTTGTTAAATTGCTTCACAAACATTGGCAAGGTTAAACCATTCCAGAATCACTGGCGTGCATGCTTGTGTGTAAAAGGTGGCGGTCTTGTAATGGATTTTCTACATACATGAGCAACTGCATTACAAGATGGGCACCTTGCATGCATGCACATGCAAGCTGCATGCAGAGGCAACAAATTAAAACACTGGCAAAGGCAACAGGTCGGCGACCAGTAGCAAACATGAGACCTGTTGGCCATGACAAAGCGTGTTTCTTTTGTTTTATATTTGAAATATTTATTAAGTTATTGTGTCCTTGCACTAAGACAGTAACAACAAAACACAACAATCAAAATTTAGATTGAGAAAGCCAGCTTTTCAATTGTTCAAAGAAGCCTAGTTGGTGAGTGTTGCAGCATTTCTCACCCTAGTAAGAAAAAGATGAGTCTTCCCTGATGGGATTTCCAAATCTTAGGCTCCACAGGAACATTTGCAGAAGATTATGGAAGCATTATGGTTAGAGCATAGTGAAATCCCAGCTGCTGAAGGTAGGCCAATTGTTTTTACAGCTCTAGACCTGACAAAGACCATTACATAATGAGATCTTAGTATCTAGGAGCTAGTGTTAGGTGATTGGAGATGGAAGATCGCTGAGAGAGACACAGGATAAGATATGCAGTTGCATTTTGGATTATATGAAGTCTATTGGTTAAATAAAAGGTTGTCTGAGGTAAAGTGCATTGCAGTACTCCGACTGCTACCCTATAGTGGTATAAAGTACTGCAACGTTACAAGAAAATGGGAGCATGGAGAGCTGTTTTTCTAAGTGTCGATAGGCAAATGAAACACGTATTAGACAACTTATTATTCTGAGGTACTAAGGACACAGGCTCATCACTCATGTCTAGATGCAGTCCCCCATGGACTTATACTGAGCAACATGGACTATGTTGGATGGATTGAATATGCAATATTTTACACTGTTGTAAGACCGCCTCAAACTGCTAAATGTGACAAGAGAGTGAAAAGGAGTGTACTAGAGAGAGGAAATGAGGTAGAGCCTTCTGAATGGAATAACACCTCTTAAAATGAGGAGAAGTTGATAGCCAACCTTAGATGTCTGGTTGCCAAGGAGGGAAAGACGTTCAATAATAGGTTGCAGGAGAAAGAATACAAATCAAGAGAGAGTCATAGTTATAATTCAATTGGGGACAAATGTGTGAGGAGTTAGTTCCTGGTGGAGAGTGAAGAATAGTAGAATCTTAGAGATTCCAGCACAAGCTAATAAGTGCCAGGTACCTGCATGTACAATCCAATGCACACACACAACAAACATACCGGAAGATATACAGTCCAACACATCCCAGATATAGTCAGACAGCACTCAAAAAGGCACACATGGAGGGACAAAGGAAGAGAGGATGAATGTACAAATAAAAGCTTTATGTCCACTTAAGCCTCAATTGTAAGTTGGTCAGATGGGGTATTCCCGAGTGGGATACAGCTCAGTTCAATTATATGAGGCTCGGTATTCGCTGAGCTTTGATTTCGAGGAAGCAGCAGCTAACCCAAGTTTACTGACTGAAAAATCTACCAGGAATATCATATGAGACTCACACTGTAAACACTCCTGGCCTTAGCCACTGGCCGCAACCCAACCACTGGCCATACGGTATCCCCAGTACTAATGCAATTATGTCTTTGACTTTCACCTTTTGAGGGAACCCTTGGTTTGACAAAATTAATTTGAGTATTGATTTGATTCGATTTTAGTTTTACATAGCGCTCGAATGCCTGGAGGCGTCTTGGCGCTGCTGCTGTAAGTAATTCAGAAACGGAGCGGGGAGAGTGATTGACTAAAGTTCCAATTGTGTGAATAGCCAGATCTTTATTCGTTTACGAAAAGCAAAGAAATCTGAACATTTTCTTATATGAATCTGCAGGCCACTCTATAGCTTGGCGACACTTAGCAAAAAGCTCCTGCCACCCCAAGTTGCACGCTTTGTTCTTGGAGGTGTTGGTAGCATCGCATCTGAAGATCTGAGCTTTCTCTTTGGAAAGTACCAGACAAATTTGGAGCGAAAATAGTGGTGAATACCGTTTTTTGAAGATGATCGGGGATGTAAGGACACATCTTCCTCATTATTTTCAGTGTAGAAAACATGGAAGATGTGAGTGCATTTACTTGATGGTCTAAGTTGGGTTTATCATCAAAGATGATTATTAAATCCCTTCCTTTCTGCACTGATGTTAGCAAAGGTCCCATTTTCTGAGTCAACCAAATTGGTGACCAGAGGGATTTATCTTTCCCAAATAATAGGACCTCTGTTTTCCCCGCATTTAGCTTTAGGCAGTTTGCTCTCATCCATTGATCTATTTGGGTGATGCAGGAGTTGAACCTCTGTTCAACGTCCAGATGATCTTTAAAGATTGATACCACAATTTGGGTATTGTCAGTGTAGGACACTACAGAGAAACCCAAGGTCCATATCAGTTTGACCAGAGGGGCAAAATACAGGTTGAAAAGGGTGGGGTTCAGTGATGAGCCCTGAGGTACACCCCAAGGCATGCAAAATTGCTTTGAGGTAGACATGGTTTGTTCTACTTGTTAGGATGGCTTTTAGTAGCTTCAGAGCTGCAGCACTCATTCCCAGCTCCACCAATCGGTTAATCAAGATAGTATGGTTGACTGTATGAAAGGTCGCGGAGAGATTAAGCAGTATCAATACAGCCTGGCCTCCATTATCCATGACCCATCTTAGTTCTTCTGAGGTGGTTAGCAGAGCCGTTTCTGTGCTGTGTGCTTTCCTAAATCCATATTGGGAGGGATCCAGTACATTATTGCTGTTGCTGCATAACATGAGTTCATTATTTATAGCTTTTTCCAGCAATTTAGCCGGAAAGGGGAGTCTGGATATAGGCCTATAGCTACTAGGCTCCTGAGGGTCGAGAACGCTTTTTTCAGCAGCGGAAGGATTGATGCTAACTTCCATTCAAAGGAGATACATCCTGTGCTTATAACGTTATTTAGAATCATTTTCAACTGGCCTCCAAAAATCCTAGGCACTAAGTGTACAATGTTTGGAGGGCAAGGATCTAGAGGGGATCCTGATTTGATCGACTCCAACAGTTTCAGAACCTGCTCTTATTTTAATGGTGTGAACCTAACCAGAATTATGTTTGATGCTGGTGAGCTATTCATTTGGGATATACATTCTCCTTTCTGATTTAAGGTAAAGGAGTCAAAGACCTATTTTACTTTATTTTGAAAAAAGTTTGCAAGAGTGTCACAGAAAGTACTTTTACCAATGTTGCCAATTTGTGTGACCATCTTTGATATGTTTTTTATTGTGCTAAAAGTTCCTTAGCTGAGTTTTCCACGTGAAGTTTATCTGTGAAATGTTGTTCTTGTATGAGATTTTTATATTCTGCAATTGTTTTTTTGTAAACCTCTCTGTCATGAGAATCATAGTTGGATCTCCACACGCTCCTACTTTCCACAAAACTGTTTTGAGTCCTCAAGCACTCAGAAAATCAGGGTTCAGAGGGGGTACTGAGATGATTTTGTGAACGTTTTCGGGTGCTAAAGTGCCCATGGACTTTTTTACCCATATTGTGTACCTCTGTGTAGCTGTCTCAATGACTTGGCTAGGATGTTCACTAATTATAGGTAATGTATTTTGCAGGGTCTGTGCAAGGTCTGCAGTGTCAGTTCTTACCCAGGCTCTGATTTTTTTGGGGTACATGAAGGTGCAGCCACAGCTGATTTTTGTGGCTGTGGCAAAGTGATTGAGAAAAACACAGCCTTATGGTCTGACCACACCAAAGGAAAAATGTTTGTTGGTTTCGTGTGCAATTATTTGAAAAATCCCATCCAATTGTTGTCCCGCTGAGTGCCCTTTCTGGTGCAGCCCTATTGTTTGAGTATGGTTGAGGGGGTCCTAATTCTTGAATCCAAAATGTCAAAAGGGGATGAGTCACTCATGGTTGTGAAGGTAAGTATGTAAAAGGAATTTAATTGAAAGTGCAATAAGATTACCAGCTTTTCTATGGTCTGTGAAACTTACTAAGAAAACGAGATATACGGTTATACTGACGTTAACATTGCATATTCAGCTATTTTTTAAAGCATGAAATATACCTGTATGTCATGTGTTTACTCCAATGCCAGATTGTGAAATTTGGGGCCTACCGCTTTATCAGGGAGATTTGCAGTCATGGAGAGTCCTAGACTTTGAAAAATTAGGGGACTTTTATAAACATACGAATTGTTAACATGGCAATCAATAGTACTGCAAATTGGGGGTCAAAATGCAGCTTTATGTTTAAGGTTCAAGCAGGTGACTAGCTTTCTGAAAAACAACTATGTGATTAGGAGTGAGTCTGCATGAGTGATTACCGGGTGACTCAATGAAAATATTGTTTAGAGAAAAATGGCGAACCCAATGTACCCTTGTAGGCTTGGGCAATAAAATCAATCAAAGTAACAATGTCTACAAGGGATTTCACTTGAAATCAAAAAAAGTTTACAAATTCAAAATTATTTCTGAGTCAGTTGAAAACAATCAGACTCACAGGTGTCCCACTAGACAACCAAGAACAATCTAATTTGTAAGGCACAAAGAAAAAGAAAAAGAAACAGATAAAGAAACACAAGGCACACGGAAAATCCTAGTTGTAGAAAATGGATTTTAAAAATAATTTGAGAAGGGTAAAATTGGACAAAGTAAATATCAGCAGGTAAAGTTATGATAGAGATGTAAAAGTAAATTTGGGCATACAGTTCATAACCAAACATCAGCTCCTGAATATGACAAAGCAAATATTATCACAAAATCAATAAATATTGCTTGAAAAAAAGAATTTTTCTTGGAGTTGACAGGACTGTCAACGTTTCGGTCTATGTGGCTTCAGTCCATAAGACCATCCTCAGGACAAATAACTTTATGCAGGATATATAACCCTAAACAAATATAACAATATGTTTATCATATCACATACCATTATTACAACATGAATGTTATTACAATTGAATTAAACTAAAGACAAACCGTGTAAAAGGGAGGGAATAGAGAGGGAAGAGAGGAAGGAATCTGCGTCTAAAGATCACATTTGTGCATGGTCGAAAGAGTGCCAATGAATCAAAGGGAACCTTAAACCCTATATGCAAAACCAAGGTGAATCATAGCGAAGCCATCGGTAGCTTGGACTTAGTTAGGCAAGAAAATACCTACTTTCTAAAAGTGTTTTTTTCAAACCCAGAATGATAAAATCAACTTCACTAAAAGATGTATTTTATCATTCTGAGTTCAGGCATACTAAACTCGAATTTCTACCTGGTTCCCTGAGCCAGTTAGGATTATAAGATGTTATAATCAAACTGCCCATTCTGGCCTATGGGGAGCAGGTAGCCTTGCAATAGTGAAAAATGAAAATGGCTGAAATTCACTATCAGGACATGCCACACACATTAGGGCATGTCCTACCTTTTACCTACAATTCACCCTGCCCTTGGGCCTACCATAGGGGTGACTAATATGCAGAAAATAGAAGGTTTAGGAGCTGGCAAGTGGGTGCACTTGCCAGTCAACAGGGCAGTACCTGACTGTACACAGGCTCTGCAATGGCAGGCCTGAGACACAGTTTACAGGCTGCTTATGTGGGTGGCACAACCAGTGCTGCAAGCCCACCAGCAGCATTTGCCTTACAAGCCTTGGGCACACGCAGTGCACTGTACTAGGGTCTAGGCAGTAAATCAAATTAACCAATCATGGAGTTACTAATCCAATACAGTATTTTACAATAGGGAGAGCATATGCACTTTAGCACTGATCAGCAGTGGTAAAGTGCCTAGAGTCATAAAACAGTCAACAAGAGGTCAGAAAAACACAGGAAGAAGGCAAAAAGTTCAATGATCACCCTGCAAAAAGTGCCAAGTCCAACATACATGTATTTACACTTTTTGAAAAACATTGGCTGTGAAATTAATGTGCACGCACATACACCTACATTTGATGCCGTGTATGTACAGACCAATAGTGATTCATATACAAGGTTTAATCGTCCTGATGTCTGGGAAAAGTCTGTACAGTTGAACACTAAACTGAGCTTTGCAATATGCATAGATGACAACCACAAAATGTAAAATGTGATGTTCCCATGCTAACATGAAATTATTAAATTTCTCTTTCATTTTCGGGCGACTTGGAAGTTCTGGATCATGATCATGGCTGTCTGCAGTTAGTAAGTTCCCTTTTCTTATGTGGTTTGATTTTTAAAAATGATGCATTTGTGTGCACATTTTATTTTTAGCACCCGCATGACGTTAGGAAGTTGCAGCAATGGTAGGTGAGAATACATTCATTACTCTTTGACACTCTGAACACACTGAAGGCCATGCAGTTCCAAAAGGTTATGGACTTAAGTTACATCAGAGAGCTGTTTGATCTTCAATTTTAAAGGTCTGCATCCTAGATAGATACAAAGCATCCTACAAACTTGACACAGCAGAGCTGATTCCTCGCATCTTGTACATATGTGATAGCAAGTTAGTCTTGCTATCATTCATTTGTGTCTGTTGTATTCAGGTACTTTGAAATACCGGTCTGTTTGATTCCAACTGTTGCTCAATATGAATTTACATTCTTTCATTAAGGCATACAGCTTTTGAATCTCCTGGCAGAGGGAACTGCATTTGTGTGGTTGTAAACCAGCTATGGATGTCCAAGTTCAAAATGAAATGAACCAATCACTGACACTGGTGCTGCTGTGCCTTGAACGTATGGTTTACTGCTTTGGTACAGTGCAGCTTCAGGAGCTACACAAACATTGGTTTCTGTTCTTTAGACAGTGTGTCATCATTGCGTACAACCAATGTTCCACTGTCTGTTGTACCTGTATGACTTGGCAGTGGATTTGTGTCTCGGTTTGCCAATGGGAGTGTCTTCTGACCTGAATGTACTGTTGGCTCCCTTGAATGCCCATTTGACTAGTTGTGCCCAGCGTATACCACTTCTGCTAAATGCTCTTTTTGATGAAATTCATCTGGTCCGAGTGCTATCGTTTTGGGAATGCATCAGCATGGAATCCTTCACTCTGTGGATGCAGTGGCAACAGGCCGGGAACATACATGCTCAAGTTACTTGCTTGGAACACCATCATTGGTACCTACTACAGCATTTGCTGCCACCATCAATGATGCATCGACCAATGGTCACACAGAGTTCTAATTTGACTCAGTGAGGGGGCCTGTGGGTGAGACCAGTTTGCAGATCTTATTTCAACTAGCACCAGCTAAGTAGTTATGTTATCTGTACCGCTTTTTAAGTTTACATTCATTTCAGTG
Organism: Lissotriton helveticus; assembly: GCF_964261635.1. Lineage (NCBI taxonomy): Eukaryota > Metazoa > Chordata > Amphibia > Caudata > Salamandridae > Lissotriton > Lissotriton helveticus. The sequence goes on along the minus strand of NC_136061.1, from coordinate 504,301,486 downwards.
TGCTAAGACCGCAACACAATCTGACCCATCATCAGCTAAAACCTGACATGCTTAGTTGCAATTTGCTTTCCTACTCATTCGCCATGTTTTGTGGTTCAGATAGCTGAACACAAAGACTAGATTTAGAAGGCAAATTGTAAGCATTTGCTTTGACACAATGCTATTTAGTAGTTGCACATTGATGTCATTCATTTTTGTATATCTGTCAAACTTTATCTGAACATTAGTGAGACTTTTTGACATTATGTAGGTACCATTTAGGTCTACGAAAGAGACAGAGAACTAATATGAAATTTGTTTCTTTTAATGTGCCTTTATATTCTCTGTTCAAGAAAATAATAATTTTGGTGGCTGAGCCTTGGACAATATCTACAAGCATTCACAAACAGTTGCATGAAGTGAGTCAAGATGACAAACATGGGCAGATATGTATATGTGCTTGGACATGACCAATTGTGCAAAATGTGTATCCTGAGAGTATATTTTCAGAACTTGCATATTGGCACCATTCCCTATATTGATGTAGAATAGAAAATACTGGTGGCATATTTATGTATACCTGTGTTGAGTGTGTACCTATCAAGTTAACATTTTTTAATAGACCTATGACTTTGGACCAAACAAATCAGAACAGAAATATTTTGGGGTAATTGTCAGACTATCATTTTGGACCTTACCATGGACATGAGTGGGCATGATTTGGTTGACTAGCAGTAATAATTCTTGTTGAACTATATGTTAGTGTATAAGTTCTCCTGTTTGAATTTACTGATCACATATGCACATGGACTATGTAATATGTCATTGCATTTCTCTGATGAATACATTTTTGAGCCATGTGTCGCCCTTGTAACATTACATTGCCATGGATGAACATGGGTGGTGTTTCAGTGGTCTTCTTGCTCTGTTCTAAACTTCCCAGTGTCTATGTTGTGTAGAAATGTTGTTTTGGAAATATTAAATATTACATATTGGTACTTGATGGTTTTATAGTCGTCTTGGATGTGGCTAGTGACTAGTCATACATATCGTGCATGTGTAGCTTGTATATGTGTATTTTCAATTGCAAAGTGTATATGAGTACCCAGTGCACAAATCATACAGGTAGACGGGAATCAGTTTATGGACATACTTGGGTAATGAAACGGTGAGGAAGCTGGTAAGATGGTTTGAATTTCAGAGTCTATGCTGTATGTTAGCCATATGATGGTTACTTCAGTATCAAATGAGGTTTGATCACATATATATAACTACATAGATCAAGAACATTTTTGTATTCATGGACCTATGGTGTTTGTGAAACTCCAAAGTCTACCTCCTAGTCCCACACTTGGGGGCCCATTAGAATGTTGTGCGGCCCGATATTCTTTCCCACCGCATGCCATTTCCTCCCCGCCATATTACAATGGCAGGGGGACCCCGGTGGACAGAAAGACCGCCTGCCGGTTTTGCACCCGGTCGATGAGTCGACCCGGCAGAAAATGATTTAATATGGTGACGGTGTCTGTTAGACACCGCCATCCATATTATAATGTATGCGGGGATTTGCCTTTCCGTGGCGGTGGAAATGCATGCGGTCTTTACTATTGGGGGCCCGTAGCTGGCCCCCGGGAAGTTATGTTATGTTATGTTATGTTATATATTTATTTCTATAGCGCACGGCTACTCCAGAGGAGTGTCCCGGCGCTTTATCAAGGCAGCTCAGAATAAAAAACATAACACTATCCAGCAGACAGCAAACAAGGGAAAGAGAAAAAGACACGTAACCTAGAGTTTAAAAAGCCAAGTCTTCAGGCTTTTCCTAAACAGGAGCAGGTTCGGGGAGGACCGTAGAGCCAGAGGCAAGGTGTTCCACAATTGGGGAGCCCTCATGCTAAAAGAGCGTCCCCCAGTACGTGCCTTCCTCACACGTGGCACCACCGCCAGAAGCAAAGACTCTGACCGCAGCGATCTAGTGGGACGATAAAAGGCCAACCTGCGTTGGAGGTACTTTGCTCCCGCGCCAAATAGCGCTTTATGCGCCAGGGTCAAAACCTTAAACATGATCCGCTTCCGGATGGGCAGCCAGTGAAGCGACTGCACCAAACCGGAAGCTCTCACTCGCCTGTGAAGGCCAAAAATGGCGCGGGCCGCGGAGTTCTGCACACCCTGCAGCCGCTGGACAAGATACTCCGGAAGACCTATATACAGGACGTTCGCCTAGTCCAGTCTAGAGCCCACTAAAGCTTGCACAGTGATCTTCCTGTGCTCTTCTGTGAGCAAAGGTAGGAACTTCCGGAGCATCTTAAGTATCCCATAGCAGGTGCCCGTCAGGCCCTGAATATGTGAGATCAGTGACAGACTATTGTCCATCTTTACTCCCAGGTTTTTGGCCACCACCGATGCCTGGGCAGGGGGACACATATCCATGGGCCACCACGCCCGCCAGTCGGGGTCAGAGGAGCAGCCGAAGAACAACACCTCCGATTTGTTGGAGTTGGCCTTGAGGCTGTTCAACTGAAACCAGCTAAAGACCAGCTCCAAACACCCCCGGATATTCTCTCCATCGAAGGCCTGATCCCTTCCACACGCAAAAAGCAATTGCGTGTCATCCGCGTAGGACACGATCCGGGCCCCAAAAGACTCCACCAGTGCCGCCAAAGGTGTCATAAAGATGTTAAAAAGAGTCGGGCTCAACACAGAACCCTGCGGAACACCGACTCCCAAAGGCGGCATCTCAGCGGAGCTCGGAGAGGCCCAGACCGTTTGTTGGGTGGGTGGTGCCCATGAGGGGTACCTATGGTACCCCTCTGCAGTTTCATGCACAACATGACAGGCACAGCCCGGTGCCTACCACGTTGTGCATGAAAATGCACAACATGGCTTTTTGGCATTGCGGTGGGTGATGCGGAAAGCACCGCCCTCCACAATGTCAAGAATGCAGGATGCACCCGCCAGTGTGGCGGGTGCATCCTAATGACCCCCACGGGACAGTCTCACTTAAGGCGGGTGGTCCCTTTCTACGTCAGGATGGCGGGAACATGTGTTATGTTCCCGGAATGCACATATGCAATTGTGATAATGTAAATGTGTTGGTTAATGTGAAGTAAATGTGTTTAGTTGAGCATGGATTGTGTATGTATGATGCATATTGACTGCTGTGTGAAATGACATTGGATGAGAGGCTGAGTATTATGAAAAACGTTGTATGTGTTTTAAATTGTACTCACTGTATTCAACATGTTATTAGCAAGATCAGAAGGTGTAATCCTGCCATCAAACATCTTGCGATGTGGATGTCAATGGAGATGAATGTATGTTTCCAAGCCATGATTGTCTGCCATAACTAAGGGTGGGCGGAGAAATCCACTCCGCCCACAGAGTGTGCAGAGTTTTACCTACTCCAAGCTCCGTGAAGGAGCCGGAGTAGGCAAAACTCTGCACACTCAGCGGCGGAGCGAATTTGGCCTCCCACCCACCCTATTACCAATTATGTACATTTAAAAAAACAATGATTTAAAGAGCAATAAAATAACTTACCTTATCTGTGACCTCCCCGGGCTACCCTCTTCCTCCATTGCGACTTCTTCCTCAAAACTGCGCATGCACGGGCGCCCACACATGCGCATTTCTCCCGAGAAATGCGCACGCGTTGGCACCCGCGCATGCGCAGTTTTGAGGAAGAAGTCATTACTTGTTTTTATAGATTGGGTCTACAGTTTGAGACGGTGTTTGAATTGTGTTGAGTAACTATGTTGTGTGGTGAGATTCAACATACATGTTTATACAATTTCATCCTTTTGACATTTATAAAGTTTGTACATTCAATTTGTTGTTACAATCTCATGCTTTATGTCTTCTGTGTGTACAGGTCAATGCCCATCGGAAGAAGGCATTATGGAAAGCCATCTCCTGAAAAGTGCGGTCCCTGGGAATCTACTGCCGGCACGACGCCCACTGCAAGAAAAGGTGGGACACTGGACCCGTAAGATCGCCCAAGTCCAAGTGGAGCAGTCCTCCCCAGGTCCTGTTGTCTGAGAAACTTTCTAACATGTGAGACTGCAGGCATTGCAGAAAGGAAACTATGTTAGAAACATAATCGGACAGATGATTTTATGTAAATCTGCATAAATGTGTCCCTGTGTATATTGTCTAATTATACAAGAGACAGAAAGGCTATTGAACACATGTTTAAGTCATTCACGATGGATGATTTTAGTACTACAAATCATAATTTCTTGTACTTTGTGTAATGTGTAAATTACATTTGAGAGGAAATGTTCAATTCACGGAACTTTATTCGGTTACTATACTGAGTAAACCATAAAAGCACAGTTCATATATTACACAATTAGAATTTCCTGAATAATTTAAAGGAGAGAACCGCAAAGGTATCAAATACTTTTAACATAGGCTAGAAACATGTTAATATCATGTCACAATTGATTTACATGATTTAAAAACGTCTTTTAAAAAGGCAATAAATTCATTATCCAAGAATTGTAGTGCTAACAATGCAGGGCAGCATTGTTTCAATCCCAATTTTTTTTAGCACCTGTATAATCCATCTTTTCTAGGGATAGAGTAAAATTTACAAAAAAACAATATATGTATAGACGACTGTGCAGAGACATCATCACATGGGCCTTTGCATAATGTGCTAGACCAATCATTTAATTCGGGGAAACTTCAGGACGTGTGTAAAATATTGAGTCTAAAACGTGTTTGCAAAATCATAGTCGCCAATGATTACCAGTTTGGCTGTATGGTCTCAGAGGCCAGAGTGGGATGGTGAGCTTGGACCGTTGTTTTTTTCATTTCAGTAATGATTCTAATTTCACTCAAAAATCTCATACAGCTACTCTTGAGATCCTGTCTGGACATGTTACATATAGTGTTGGGGTTGTTATAATATTCTCGATGGCCTAATTGATATACAAATGTTTGACATATTCTAGCCATCTTATGTGTTTGACTCCATCAATCCCCAGGGCATCTTTTAATATATGACGATTAAAAGAAGATTCATCTGTGGTCCAAACCCTGTGCTAAAGGAGTACTGGCTGAATCTTAATCACATCCTCCAAGTTTGGCATACCAAGGGCTGGGGCCGAAATTATCCCCATTTTTAAAAAGGGGTCTCCTCTACTACCCACCAATTATCGGCCCATCAGCCTAATTGATGTGTCCCAAAAAGTATTTGCTCGTATTCTTTTGGTACGTCTACAGTCTTGGATGGATGAGTCTATTCCAAGCTGGCTTCAGGGAAGGGATGTCCACTATCGATCAGATATTCAGGCTCCAAATGATTTATTGGAAAACTGTAACATTAGGACGGGGTAGTTTATACCTCATCTTTGTAGACCTGAAGTCTGCATTCAAGTTAGTGCAGCGGGACAAGCTATGGAACACACTCTTAGATATGGGAGCCCCTGAATATCTTTGTTTCTTGATCCAAAGTCTGCATTGCAACAACTTTGCCCAGATCCGCTATGGTAACAAGGGTGTCCTAACCCCAATTCCGGTGGAGAGGGGTGTGCGACAGGGCTGTGTCCTGGCGCCAACCCTTTTTAGCCTCTACATCAGTGGCCTTGTCGAAGCAACTTATTGGGGGCAAGAACATTGATGCCCCTAGGTTGGCCAGTCGTAGTATTCCGGCCCTGATGTTTGCAGACAACACTTTGTTGCTCGCTAAGACCCCCATGGGGATCCAAAGGTCATTGGACATCTTTAGTGCCTTCTGCAAGCACCGGGGCTTGGAAATTAATTTGCAAAAGACCAAATATATGTCCTTTAACACTGGCAATACCACCCGCCCAAATCCGAGTTTAGATGGGCAGTCACTAGAAAAGGTCAACATCTTTGATTATTTAGGCATTACACTAACTGAGGGAATGGATTGGGGTTCCCAGATTAATAAAGCTAGCCTGAAACTCTCCCAGGTAGCAGGAGGCATCCAAAAATGTTACAGGAGCGCCGCAAATCGAGCTGTCAGCCCTGCATTAGAGCTATATAAAGTACAGGCAAGAAGTGCCTCTGGGGCAGAAATTTTGGCCCATTGTGTATTAAACAGGTTAACGTTTATCGAAAACAGTTTCATTAGACAACTGTTGATGCTTCCATCTAGTACCCCTTTAGTTCCTCTGCGTATGGACCTTGGTGTTAGACCGATCGCAGAGGAAGCTTCCTTACAATCATTATTGTATTGGCAGTGTTTGTGGTGCTCCCCAGAGCTAGTGCATCACAGGGAGGAGCTCACAGAAATAATGGGGCTTCCGGGTGTTCAGAAACTTGCCCGGTTCAAACACATAAAAACCGCGTGCGAGGCACTCGGTAGGTCCACTCTTTGGAGCAACCCTGAAGTAAGCTCCATGGTGATAACCAAGAAGGATCTGGCTGGGAGTTTCAGAGATTCTAAGCCTATGGGCCTTCACACAAGCACCTCTTTGGGCCGATTAACATCTGAATTTCTATTATTGAAGGATGTTTACTCCATAGAATTGGTACTAGACAATATACAGCCATTTTTTGGCAAATAAACTTTATCTACAGTTCAGACATGGGGTACTGCCACTACGTTCATTCACAAAGAAATGGGCAAGCTCCGAATCAGAGAATTGCCCTGCATGTAATAAGGCAGTAGAAACGGACCTACATGTGCTATTCTTTTGTCAAACATATAAACGCCAAAGATTCCGATGGTTAAAACAACTTATAGTAAATCTGGGATCTGGCCATTGTAGTGAGGTGTTTAGGGTTCTCAAATCTGATACACAGTTACCGATTGTTTTTCTGTATCTCGATTTTTGTTCTCTATGTGGTGCACTCACAGTGTTATTCTTAAAAAAGGGCCGCTGATAAGCTCCTAGCTAACCAATGTTTATTGCCCAGCGACCAAACTTAGGGGCCGATTAGGATGGCGGACGGACCTGCTTCCGTCCGCCACCCCCGAGGTGGAGGGACCGTCCGCAGGGGCAGCGGCGGTCCCTCCGGTGCAATTAGGATGTGACCGCTACCCTGGCGGTCACATCCTGTATCTTTAACCTTGCGTCGGGTGCTGCTTGAAGCAGCACACGCTGCAAGGTTAAAAATGCATGTGTTGCAGTTACATGCACTAAGCAGCAGGCACCGCGACGTGACTGCCTGCCGATTTGTGCATGCAACTGCAGGGGGGTACCATAGCTACACCCCATGTGCACCCCCACCCCCCTTCACTCTGGGGGTCCCTGCGGGCCCCCAGATGCAAAGGACCACATGCTTTTCTACGGTGGAAAAACAGCTGCGGAAAAGCATGTCTGAAGACGCATCCTAATATGGCTGGCGGTGTCTGATAGACACCGCCACCATATTAGAGCTTTACCGCCACGGTCAGAAGGCGACCGCGGCGGAAAAGCGGTGGACGGTCTTCCCGTCTGCCGATGACCCCCCAGCCATCCTAATCTGGCGGGGGGTCTTTGAAGGCACCGCAGCGGTGAATCCGCATCCTCTGGGCCGGTGGTGGCTTCCGCCGGCCCGGAGGATGCGGATTCACGGCAATCCTAATCGGCCCCTTAGATTGGTTTTCCTTTTATGTGTCCATAGTAAGGATGGGGCTTTCTGTGATTTGCTTTTATTTGTATATAAATTAGATTGAATTTAAAGATGATTAATTCATTGTATTTGTATTTTAACCGGTAGGGCAAGGAGGGATTGCCTCTTTTATTTGTTTTTAACATGGGATGTATGATGTATTGTATACACTGCAAAAGAATGCAATTATTTATCTTATTTGTATTTAGATAATGTTACTCTGTAATCTCAAACAACGCTTTTATGGCTGTTTGCTGAAATAAAGTTTTTCAAGCAAGTAAGCATACCAAGTTCAGCGTGCCAGATAAAGTTCGACATACTGTCCGGTACTGCCAGGAGGAACCTGAGAAACATGTTTTCTGCCATCTGTAGTGAATTTACATTGTCGAATCCCCAGATTCCAACTCCGTAGGTAGCAATCGTGACACATTTCTCCCTTTAAATGTGCAATAATTCCCCCGGTTAACGTTTTCCTAGTTTTCTGCTGAATTGGATAATGCCATCAATGATTTTCTAAACAAAAGCCTTCTGGCTTTAACTGCCTGTGTCCAAGTTCCTGATCGATCAATTAAAATCCCTAAATAAGAAAAAGTTTTAGTGTAGAGAGGAACTGTTGATTTCCAAACAAAGAAAGGTGTGTTGATATATCTTGGATTTTTGGTGATACATAGTCATAGAGATCTCCCTTCATGGTAATATCATGATATCATAACTATGCTGTAGAATGAAGATGTAGTGAGCTTTGTGTCTCAGACACTGGACCTAAATGTCCTTCGTTTAAATGCATGAAAGATTTGTGGAGTTCATAGCTCTACTGTTGGTTCTGCTTTCACTGACTGATTACATGTGAGAGTAAAGTATATGTATTGTTTGAGTCATTTTGTGGGCTCAGACCTTGAGGTATTTAGGATGGTCTTGCATTTTTGGTGCTGAGCAAAATCGTGTTGTTTTGTGTGCTCTGCACTCACTTATGACCACCGGAGACCCCTCATATTGGATACATGGGACTAAGATGACCAAGCTAGGCATCCACTGGTTGGTTTGAAATATACAATGCAAGGCTGGTGTTGACAGCCGGACCATTGTGAATTGGGTATGTCCCTAGCTGTGGGTGGCATTTGTAGTCTTGTCAATATGTCGTGCTACTGTCCAGGTATGGTGGGCCATATTGTTTCAAATTTTTTAATGTAGTTTACTGTGGCGTCTGGCAGATGTTGCAGCTGTGTTATGTTAGTGAAGGAAATGTCTTCAGTGTCCTTACACCTATTTGAACTGTCTTTTCAGCATTGACAGAGGTAGGCAGATGAGACGTTGTGGGAGATGTTGGGGATACAGCTGGCCTGAGTGGCTCTGGTCAAGATACTGACAGCAGCAGAGTCACTGGCACAGAGGGTGAAGAGCGTGCCCAGGAGGAGCAACTTTTTACCTCTTCATCAGAATCTCCTTCCAGTGAGGTGTGGAATGTCTCCTTTGGTCCAGGCACCTCATCTCCTGCCCCCGTGGCCCCAGTTGCCCTGAGTGAGGAGGTTATTGACCTCCCGAGACACATGTCTGTTGGGAAGGATGCAGGGGCATTCCACTGTAATGGCCCAAACGCTGTAGTTCCTGGAGAGAATTCACGGAAGTATGTCTGCACTACAAAGGTTGGTTCAGGCTCTGGCCTCCTCCCTGACGGCATTTATATTGGTAACAATGGTCCTTAAAACATATACATGACAAAAATAATAAATAGAGACCAAGAGTGGTACTATATTCTATGGTGTCCAGCCAGACACAAAATGTAATCAATCAAATAAATGTTTCAACATAATAACAAGCAGCCAACAATAGAGTGGGACGCAGTCCTGCATCCAGTACACGAAACAAAAGAAAAATACATATGAAACATAAAGAATTTCAGGCAAAAGACAAAGGATGCTTGGGGTCAATGAAAATACATGGCAAGCTATCAATGACAGTATTCACACTGATGTAACACAATGGTTTAAACGTGTGAATATATTCCATAGGTCGATGACGTTTCGATCCCTTTTAGAGAGATAATGGGATCATCATCAGGACGGTGATGTTACATGCATGTATGGGAAAGCGGCCTGTGGGGAGAAATAGGGAGCAATAAAGGCAGAAAAAATCTGTTGTAATGATAGAGTCAACTCATAAGAAAACATAAGAAGACGTAAAGGTTGCTTGGAAGGCCACTGCTTGCATACGGGACTGAGGTACTGGGTATTTAGGAACCGGTACCGAACCGGTAACCCAGCGGTGCCAGGGGATCAACACACCAAAGACCTCGGGTTCTCCTGAGTCAGACCCACAGAAACTTCAGAGTCTTCCAGGTGAAGTCAAAGATTCGTTTATTGGCTGCAACCAAGGTGACAGGGTCCTAGAAGTACGATACAAGTATATTCAGGAGACTGCACACTTTCACAAAGTTAGGCTTCTCTTCTTATACACAATATTTACCCTTTGGCGAAACATTCCTTGGGTGCGTGGTATTTCATTTATGGTTACTGATTACAAAAAGAAAGCAGAGTCATGATGACATGTACATATTTCACGTCGTGCTGCCCGTAACAAATCATCCGGCAAGGCCCAACATTTCATCAGATATCGCTGGACCCCTAATAAAAATGGTCACCTCCCCACCATAAAATCAGAGAGAAAAAGGAGTGAAGAAAGATGTGAGCGAGATATGGCAGGTGTGCGTGCTGAAATGGCTTTATGGCCGGTTGGGCCTAGATATTATCTTGCTTGGCCACTGGGAGGGAACTGACCTAACGAGCTCGGCCTGGGGCAATGGTTCTAACTTGTACTGGGGTCAGGAAGAAGTCGATTAAGGAGTATGTGTCCTTGTGGAATCAAATTCGACTGGATTAAGGCCTATGTAGAGGGCAACATGCAACTAAGGGTTCAGAAGGTAAATGACGATTTCGAGGTGAAATTGTCACTCGAATATGCCGAAAATACATGTACTTGATGTACTCGTCATTCTCGGTCTTTTGATACCAAATTCGTCCTATTTCGACGAAGTTTTTATTCTCGAGTCCAATACTATAATATGAATCCAGATTTTTCAGAACCACAGACCCTCCTTTTGCCCTTACATAGGCAATTAATCTATCCTCATGTCAATCTGAGTCCAGATCTATATTCCTAAAGTCATTGAGATGTTGCTGCAACATCATTCTAGTGCTGAGCTCATGTCTTGACACAGGCTTCCTTACACATGATGTAACACAGAGGCCACATATTGCAGGAGCACACTGTATGCATAGACAGAACAGGAAAAGAATGGCTAAGACCATCCCAATGACCATCAGAATTTTCCATCCCCAGGCAGATATCAGCCCCCAGAACCATCCCATTAATGACCAATCTCCTTTGTCCATTCGGAAATCTTATGTAGTTTGGAGATGGCCCTGTACACTGTTGGAGCATTATCTGGAATAAAAATGCAACAACTGGACTGGATCAATTTGCATAGTCCACCCCGGTCCGCAAGTATTACATCCAAAGCGACTCGGTTCTGAAGGGTCATCAGTCGATCCGACTGGAGCTCAGCAGTCAGGTTACTAAGGGCACCGGCAGTTTCAATCACGGTGGATTCAACTACCCTTGTCAATTGCCTTATGTTTCTGCTGTTAACCATGGCTCCCCAGAACGGCAGAATACCCATTGCAAAGTCACCAAATTCTTGACCCGCAGTGTCTTCTTTACTCAAAACACCTCTAACTACCCTTGTCCGATGGTAATCCGCCGCTGCTGTGTAGGTGGGGGGTAACAGGAATGAAACAAAACATGAGCCCGAGAAGTCAGGGGGCAACCATGTATAGGCTCTATCGTGGCAGATGAAATAAGTACCCTTTGCGGCTAAGAAGGCAGGGGAAGTCTGAGATCCAAAAACATACGTTTCTGTGCAGACACTCTTCCCTAGCTGAGCTCTGGTATTCCTACCAATACCTTGCAGACACAGGTGACCTTGATGGGGTACGATCCAGATAGGGGACGATCTCTTGGCTTGCTGTTTCTCACTCAATGTAGCGCCATATCCGGTCACATTCCAACCTACATATGCAAGTATCTCATCATCTGGGGTATCTTCGTAAGAAGTCACTTCCTTGATCATGTCAACTATACCCTTCACTAGGGCGCTAGTCTTGAGGTTGTCTTTTACAGAACGTAGGGGTTGGATTTCTCGTGCATATATGAACATTGTCCTATATGCCCATACTGACCCATTGCGACTAAATGGCAGGACCAAATAGGGGATACCTCTGTCCGTGGTGTGGGGCATGAGACCACACACCCAACAGTTGGTTGTGTTCATTACAAGTTGGTGTTGGTGTAATAGCTGAACGAAGGAGTTATTGATGAACTCTAATCTCCTATTTGATTCGTGGTCAGGCAAAGAGTGGAAAGAATGAGAGGAAACAGTAGGGGGAGGTATGGGCGATGTAGTAGGCGTGAATGTCATATGAGAAGAGAATAAAACATAGCTTATCAAAAACACCATTACGCTAAATAGCATAAAAATACACATTATTATAAAAAATTTCTTTCTCATTGCTTTCAAAAGTCTCTGCTTAAAGTTCATTTGTTTGGCAGCTCTCTCCACATCAGGAAACTCCATCCTCTCTAAGGTGCTGCCCGCGGCGGTAGGTTGTTTCTGCTAAAGGATGCTTCCGTCAGTCTAGGGTGGCTCCCTTCGACCAACTGGAACCAGCAACCTATTGTTGTCAGCTGCACCCAAAAGTCTTTAATCAACCGCGACCCTAGCAGCGGAACCCGGATGGCGGTTCGAAAAAAACAAAAATAAGCAAGTTACCTAGATGGGAGAATCTGCATTTTCAAAATAGCATTTTGGAAGGAAAAACTTATTATTTTATTAGTCCACAGGTTTTTCTCTCGGATCAAAAAAATAAATCACTTTTACTTTAGTCTGTTTTTCTCGGTCGGAAATTATAGCGTCTTTTTCCGGGTGCTGTCTGGTCCGGAAATAGTAGCTCAGGTTCCACAGAGTTCAATTGTTCTGATGGCGGCGTAGTTTCTTGAAAAATGTCCTTACTGTCACAATCACGTTTAACTTCTTTGACACGTTCATCAGTTGTACGCTTTGAGTCAGTGCCTCCTGTCCGGACCCATTGGTCATGTGGCAGAGGGAAAGGTATTCTCTTACAGTGGATCCCGTGGACCCAATTGGCCTTTCCCTCCACTTTAACAGTCGACCTTGTAGACAGGAGGACGAGGTGCGGTCCGGTCCATCTGGGCTGGTCGTTTCTTGTCCTCTGGAAATTCTTGACCAGAACCCAGGAGCCAGGGTCAATGGAGTGACCCGGTGTCTCGGAAACCGGAGGCAAGGTGTTGTGGACCTGTTGATATAAAACACGCAATTTAGCCGTCAATTCATACAGATAGTCGAGCAAAATGGGGTGTTGCAGCTCGCTAAACTTCGTGGGCCTAGGCACTCCCCATATGTTGGCTGGCCGACCAAAGATTATTTCATAGGGGCTGAGTTTCATTCGCGAATGCACAGTCATTCTGGTGGATAGGAGTGCTAAGGGTAGAGCGTCGGGCCATTTAAGACCCGTGCTCGCTTGGATTTTGGCCAATTTAAGTTTAAGCGTGCCATTGTAACATTCCACTAATCCAGCTGATTGGGGGTGATTTGCAGCGTGGAACTTCTGACTAATGCCTAGCCCTTCACACACTCGTTTCATCACACAACCCACAAATTCACTTCCGTTGTCCGACCAGACCATTCTAGGCATTCCGAATCTGGGGAAGAACTCTTTCACAAGGGCTTTCGCTGTGGACAAGGCAGTATTGTCCCTTAGGGGATAGGCTTCTACCCACCTTGAGAAGGCGCAAACAACCACGAGCACATATTTTAAGTTGTTGCACCTCTCCATGTGTATGAAATCTAGCTGCAAAACCTCGAACGGATACGTAGGAGGTGCGAAATGACCAGCTGGAGTTGGGGTTCCCCTACCAGGATTGTGTTTCAGACATACCATGCAATTCTTGACAACATTCTCTGCACACTTCGGAATCCCTGAATTCTTCCACACTGGGGCCAACAACTCGCAAATCCCTTTCGCGCTGATATGGGCCATCCCATGAGCCATTGTAACCACTGCAGGCACATATGCATCGGGTAACATCCATCTTTGTTGCTCTGTAGATTCAATCCAACAACCATTTGCATCCATTCTCCCTGTACTTTCTTTCCACATGCTTAACTCTTTCTCCGTGGCCTCAGCTTGGATGGACTTCACACTTTCTATTGTGTCTTCACATATTCCAACATCACCAGTCCATCTTTCTGGGCTCGCAACATACATTCGGCTCATCACATTCTTTTCCGTTTCTTTAGCAGTTTCATCAGCAAATGCATTTCCACGACCAACATCATCGATCACTTTCTTGTGTGCACTACATTTTACAACTGCTACTTTCAGGGGCAACGTCAGTGATTCAAGAAGCTCATTCACCAACTGACCATGCTGAATTTTAGCTCCATGCGAAGTCAGGAACCCACGCTCTCTCCATAATCGACCAAAACTATGAGCCACTCCAAAAGCATACTGACTGTCGGTATAGACAGTCACTTTCATTCCTTTCGATAACACACATGCTCTTGTTAACGCCACGAGTTCGGCGGCTTGAGCCAAACCATGTGGTATTCGCGCAGTTTCAACGATTGTGTGCAGAGTTGTGACAGCATATGCTGTAGTCACGTTACCATTTGGGAGTTTAAAGCATGACCCATCCACCCATAATGTACCATCACATTCAGCGAGAGGAGTATCGAATAGATCAACTCTCCCTTTGGTTTCCTCCTCCGTTCTGAGGAAACAATCGTGCTGTTCTGAAACATCCGATTCCTCAGCAATTGGTAACAATGTGGCTATGTTCAGAGTACTGCATCTTTTGATGTGCACATGGCTTGCTAGTAGCGTCAATTCATAACTGGACAGTCAAGCACTAGTTAAGTGCTGTGTCTTAGTCCTATTTAACAATGTGTCTACTGCATGCGGAACCATCACGATTAGTGTATTATTCATTACTAGACCTGCAGACTGTCGAATAGAAACAGCTGCTGCTGCTGTGGCCCTTAGACAACTTGGCAATGCTCGTGCTACCGGATCCAAAGTTGACGAAAAATAGGCGCATGGCCGTTGTCTATCTCCGTATAACTGAGTCAGCACAGACAATGCACAGCCCTCCTTCTCGTGGACATATAATGTGAAAGGCTTACTGTAGTTGGGGTTACCTAACACAGGGGCCGAACATAATGCTGTGCGTAATTCGAGAAAACTTTTCTGACACTCATTAGACCAAGGAATGGGATTGGGTGTATTTGTACACGTTAGTGCCAATAAGGGTTTGGCTAATAACGAAAAATTTGGAATCCACTGTCTACAGTACGATGTAATGCCCAAGAAAGCGCGTACTTCTCTCTGCGTTCTTGGCACATTTAATTTCGCTATTGCCTGAATTCTTTCTGGGGTCAGTTTCCTTCCCTCCTTCGATAAGAGATGACCTAAGTAGGTCACTTCTTGTCGGCAATATTGGAGCTTGGAAAGTGACACCTTGTGATGTAGATCACATAGATGACGCAGTAGTGCCAATGTGGGCATTTTACATATTTTCTCAGTATCCGCGGCTATGAGCAAATCGTCCACGTACTGTACGAGAGTGGCACCTTTGGGCAGAACCATTGCGTCAAGCTGACTTTTCAGAGCTTGACTGTATATTGAGGGGCTCTCACAGTAGCCTTGAGGAGCACGTTTAAAGCGGAAACTGCGACCACCTAAACTAAAGGAAAAAATATCCCTGCTTTCCTCAGCAATCGGGATACTGAAGAAAGCATTCTTCAGGTCAATCACCGAAAACCAGGATGCGGATGCTGGAATCATAGTCAATAATGTTGTAATGTCGGGGACAACTGGGAATTGTGGCACCACTATCTTATTTATTTCCCTAAGATCAATCACAAATCTATACACAGGTGGCTGAGAAGGGTCAGTTCGTTTTAAAACAGGCAGAACAGGACTATTGCAAACATTGCCTCGTGTTTCTTCAATTACGTCT
This sequence comes from Lissotriton helveticus, assembly GCF_964261635.1. NCBI lineage: Eukaryota > Metazoa > Chordata > Amphibia > Caudata > Salamandridae > Lissotriton > Lissotriton helveticus. Next base: position 504,285,844 of record NC_136061.1, on the reverse strand, counting down.
TTCTCAATTAACTCGTAAACAATCGCTAGCAAAGCTTTTTCGCCCTCATTGGATATTCTGTATTGGGGAATTCGTGGCATTTTGACATTCGGCTTCAATGTTACAACATATGGTGGAATTTCTAAAAGACCTACATCATTTGGACCAGTAGCCCAAAGAATATCCGGAAGAAGTACCAATTCTGTTGGAAGCGTATTTCTCGACAAATACATGGGAGAAACCACTTTCTTTCCCAAAGTCAGTTGTACTCCTGAGGGAGAACAGTACAAAGTTGCATACAATCTTTTTAGCAAATCTAATCCTAGCAAATTTTCACCACAACCTGTTGTCAAAATAAGGGGTGCTTCGAATTCACAAGGACCAACAGAAAGAGATAAAGGGTCAGAAATCGGATTTCTAACCGGGGCGCCAGAAAAACCTACGGAAACGTTCATTTCGCCAGACAAAGGTGCGCCAGGGAGTTTGGAGTGCATAATAGAACTCTTTGTAGCACCAGTATCCAACAGAAAAGGTTCTGACACACCCGATGTAATCACCTCAACGTAAGGTCCACTCTGATCTACTGGAACTGAAACAACTCCCTCTCTTCGTCTAAGGCTGTCCTAGCAATCGTTATTCTCCCACTGCTCATTTTCTGTGTAATACTCATCGACGTAGTATTGAGCTGTCCTGTCAGATACGTTATTTTGCTGGTCGAACCTGTTCATAGAGTTTTGTGGTGGAAGGGGACGTGCGTCCTGAGGGGTGTTTCCACGCCCTCTACCTCTAGGCGCTTGCTGACTACCACGACCTCTTACACCAGAAAATTCGTTTGTTCGTTGTGGCAGGGCAGGACAGTCATATTTGTAATGACCTTCTGTTTGCAGTATAAACACTGATTGGGACCTACGCGGTTTTGATTGTAATCGAATCTCTGCAAGTTTCTCTGAGGCTGCTGAAAAGTGTTCCGGTAGTGATTCGGACCATTATTATTTTTATTACCACCACCACGTGGAGGATAGGCTTGCTGTAGCAAAACCTTCGTTTTGAGTTCTCTAGTTTTCTTCTCTACTTTATCTTTCTCATCCTTGTCTCTATTCTCGTAGTACTGTGCGGTAGCTAATATCTGGGCTGAAGATGAGACTGCCCAAGAGCTTTCTGAATCTTTCAATTTTCTACACAAGTCTGGAAGCAGATTGTGCACAAATTTATCGACAAACTATCTCTGGCCACCTTCTGTGGTCATATCTTGACCGCTGTGGTCAATGAATGTTTCTTCAAATCTGGAGAAGAAATCTGACACAGTTTCTTCTTTCTTTTGCTTGCATGCAGATAACTTATCCCAATTTACACGTATCGCAGGCATTATTGTCTTCATGTAATCTACTATCCTACCAGGTAGTTCCGCTATCAGGGGCTCAGGCTTGGCACCACCAACTTGTCGTGCGTCTGCAACAGTAATATTAGCCCACGTGTCACCTAATTCCTGGTCATGATCTTCATGACGAATTTTTCCCCATAAAGGCTGTGGAACGACGTTCCCGAATAACATATCGATATCGGCTAAATTCATAATACATGATCCAGCAGTTTGCGACAATTCTTTATAGTAGCCTGCAGGATTTTTACGCGGGTCTGGTAGTGTTTGTTTGAGTGCTAAAACTTCTGCTCGCTTCCATGGAACATGTACCCATACTCGGTGAAAGTGGGGCAGGACAGGTGGGACAGCTGTCGCGTCACCCTCTCTCCATTGTGGGGGAACTTCTCTCATAGGGTATTGTCGTGCCTTTTTCCTACTAGATGCACTAGATTCTGATGGTGACCCAGAACTACTTCCCTTACTTCGATGTGATAATAGCATTTCAATTGCTTCTTCTACATCGGGACCTACAATCATACCCAGACTAAACTTAAACCTTATACGACACATCTCTTGTGGGAGGCAATCCTGATCATTGTCTTCTAAATCCTCGCAAAGAAAAACACACATCTGTTCGAACACATATCTCTGTGTCGCTGTTTCCCATTGATGGAAAACTTCCATGACAGACTGTAAATCATATTTTGCAGTGTCCAAGACCCATTTCCGAGCTAAACTATTCAGGGAATCTCTCTCCTGATAATCGGGCAGTTGACTTCGCAACTGTCTTCTTCCTATGTTAGGGGTCGTAGCAGGCGACCCGAAAAGGGGTAAAAGAAGATTAGTAACAGTGCTGGCCATTTTCTGCCGAAAGGAAGGTGAAACGGAAGAACAAACAGATGAAAGAACGGGGTGAGGTAAAGCGGGTGCAGAGATGGCAGAAGAGGTATGAGGAATAATAGATGTGGTACTAGGCAAAATCATAGAAGGGGCATTTGTAGAAAGTACAGTAGGCAAGATCGTAGAAAACACAGGGGCAACAGAAGTGGTCGGTGGGCCTGGAGGAGGCTGCACCGAAGAAGTAGGAGCCAGCTGAAGAACAGCTGGTGGGTGCTGTGGAAGAGCCAGAGGCGCAGCTCGTGCAACTAAAGGTTGCGGGGGTGCTGTAGCATTCTGCGCATAGGGCGGTGGTGAAGTTAACAATTGCGACATTAATTGGTCTTTTTCACGCTCTTTTGCTGTCCCTTGCTGAAGAGACGGCAAAACTGGATAGCACTTATCTATTGCCATTTTACGTTGCCTGTGCAATTGTTCATTTATCTGCTCTTCCTCATTATCTTTAAACTGTACGGCAGCTTGCATTACTGAAAGACCCTCTTCTCTCTTATTTTTCTTAGCTAATTTAATTTCTTTTTGTTTGGCTTCTTTGCGCCATATGCGGAAAGAGTCAAACATCGCCGGCCGGGCTTTCTTTTTGAAGAGTTTAACTTCAAGGTTGTCTAAAATTTCAGAATCAAAGCTACCATATTGGGGCCATTTTAAAACACCGTCTTTCCTAGTGTATTTAATCCATACCTCGTTGTAAACGATGGGGCCTACCCCATGTTTAGCGTACAGCTCGTAAGTCGGAGTTCCAACTGGAGGAACCGGACATGAGTCCTCCAATCGGGAGTCCCTATTATTACTACCAAGACAAAACAAATTTCCGAGTCTAAGACTACAATGTAAGGATCTATCCTGCACTCCTTATTGTAAATACCAACTTTATCGATAATACTAAAAACTGAATGGTCTTTGTTGGGAGCTTCCCAGTGGTCAGTTGAGCCCACAACTGTTACTATAATGCTATGTAGAGGCCTAGCGTCAGCTAGGTCTGAGAACCGGGAGCTCACCTGTTGTCCCTAGGGTTTCAGGTAAGTTTAATACATTAGTAGCATTTAATCATAAATTCAACTTAGCTATTTAGGTCAACTCAATTTAAGCCATTTTATTGACTGATTTAGTAACCATTAATTCGGTTATATTCATAACATATCAAGAAAACAAATAGATTTACATGCTAAAAATAATATCAATTTAGTACTCAAATTATTCCCATTCACAAGGTACATAATAAACGAAATTTCAACATTTCCCAATGCATTTCGGGTCGATTCGACCCTTCTTCAGGGGAATTACTCTTGTAAGGGTGAATTACGAGAAACTTTCATGCACATCAGTCCGATGGTAGGCACTGCAAAGTTAATAAAAGTAGTTGATTTCCAATATAGAACACAAGAGCTTATACAATTCAAAGATGACTCTAGAATTAACAATCACACCCACAGAGAAACATTACAAGTGTTTATGTGAACCGCACCCAAATGCCAAAGGAAATAGCATTTAAATGGGACGCTCAACCCGAAGGTCCATGCTCACAACAACGAGTTAGCCATGCATTAAAAGGTCATAGTTATAAAAAAGACAAGAAAAAGAGTTTGTGCAGAAAACAGCCACTCCCTAGTGATTGGAACAAATAATAATAATAAATGTGCCCCTGTGGTCATGCATAAAAGCTATGGGGGATGTACCTGTCCGCGACCTAAAGGTGATCTCTCGAGTTCAGTGTGGATATGTGCGGGACCAGTCCTGTAGAAATCATGTAGGTGGTCAAAAAAATGCGTGTAATTGACGTGCTCAAGAAGTTGTCAAAAAAGAAACTAATCTTACCAGCTACTCTATAGCCGAGTGTTTAGCCGACTGAAAGAACCGATGTATAATCGAACCGCTACAAAAAACAAATGTGTGACAAACGCTATAAAAAGTACAATCAAGGTTACTAGTATAATTGCCTCTCCGCCACATTCACATATGACTATGCTTACCGAAAAAAGTGTTGCTTGCCTGAATGCCAAGACTCTCTTTCCCCGTTGTGATAGAGCCCGCAGGCTAACCATTCTGTTCAAAGAAATAAGAACAGGCGGTTGAAACCCGATATCTAAACTTGTGTTGAGCTGTTAACCAAACGCCATTACTCATCAAACGCCTACCTTCTCTCCCACGCTGTGTTGCAGCCTCTGGCTCCCGATTAACTTCCGGTGTAAACATCCGGTAAAAGCAACGCGCATTAAATGCCGTGCCGCAAAGCGCGAGCTCAACGCTGTTCTACGTAACAAAAAATTACCATGGAAATGAAAGACCTCCTAAATGTCCACACTCAATACCGGTATTACTAAATAATGCACATGAGGTGTCCCTAGAGTTCATGACTACGTGTAGTGTAAAATACAAAAAACGCATGTCTGTTGTGAATGCGTGTGTAATACAAAAAAATGAGTTAAACAGATAAATAAAACGTGTAGTAGCAAATAATCAAAATATAATAAAAACATAGTAAGAAAACGTATTAACAACGCAGAAGTGATTTAAAACGTGCAAAGCAGTCAAACCAACCTCAAGTGACTATATACAAGTGAGATTACGTGCTACCAACTATATGAAAAAAGAGAAAACCTGATAGAGAATGGTATAGATTGTCAATCCTGTACAATAGTGATCCAGAGGGTAAACACTGAACATGATGACGTCATAAACAAATCTGTATGTCTACAATTTATAAAAAACATGCCATCTCATATTGGTCATTAAGCCCACCTGGTGTCAGTGTTCCTAACTTTTTTATCCAGCTTGTCTCTCTGCGTGCCAAAGCTATATTATGATCTACACCCTTATGTTTCTCAACCACTTCTAAAATGGTAAATCTCAGGTGCGGTATTGTGTGACTGGAGGTGTTCCAGTGTGTGGCTAAACAGGATGTAGTTGACTTATTGCGTATGGTGCTCTTATGCTCGATGATTCGAGTTTTGATTTTGCGCGATGTTCTTCCCACATAGGTGAGTCCACATGGACATAGTATAGCGTAAATCACTCCAGTTGTGTTGCAATCTCCACTGTATTTCAACTGGATCGCTTTGCCCGTGTGAGGATGTTTGAATTCTCTACTGACGATGGTGTTGTTGCATTGGCCACAATTAAAGCATTTCCTCATGCCTTTATATTGTGCTTCTGGGTGATGTTGAGGGTTCTTTAGTATTTCCCTGATGTTTTTAGCTCTTGTATGTGCTATGATTGGGAAGGTCTTGAATAGGTTAGCAAAGTCTGGTTCATTCGCTATCATTTCCCATCGCTTTCTGAGAATCTGTTTGATCCTTTGCGATTGTGTGGAATGCTTCATTACGAAAACTATGCGATCGTTTGCAGATTTCTCCCTTTTTTTTAGTAAAGTGTCTCTGTTCATTGTGGAGACTTTTTGCGTTGCCTTTTCCAATGTGTCATTCGGATAGCCTCGGTCCTTGTACTTTTCAATTTGTTCTTCCATCATCATTTTACAATTGATGTCATCTGAGGATATTCGTTTAATCCTTATCAATTGTGAGGTGGGTAAATGGTCTTTCAGGTTTTTCGGGTGGGCGCTTGTGTAATGTAAGGCATTATTTACATCTGTTGGTTTCCGATATACTCTAGTCGAAAACCCATCCGAGGACTTCCGTATTTCAATGTCCATGAATTGTATTCGTTGTTCCTGGATATTGGAGGTGAATTGTATTCTTTGGTTGCAGTCGTTAAGCTCTCTGATGAGTTCTTCCAATTGACTCCTAGTGCCGCCCCATATTATCAAAATGTCATCGATGAACCGTAGAAATAAAATCAAATTTACTGTCCATCTGTTGTCAGATAAAATGTGTTGCTGCTCAAAATGCGCCATAAACGTATTGGCGTATGCAGGCGCCCCTGCAAAGCCCATCGATGTTCCAGTCTTTTGCAAAAAGTATTTGGATTGCCATGAAAAATAACTGTGATATAACGAGAAATGTAAAAGTTCTAACAAAAAAATCCCTAGTGTCTGATCCACATCTGATTGTAGTAGTCTCCACTCTATGGCTTCCAAGCCCTCCGTATGTACTATTGAGGTATAAAGTGCCACCACATCAATGGTGCACAGTAGTGTGGTTTCTTCAATCAAATGATTAACTGCCTGTAACTTCAACAGGCAATCTGTCGTGTCTTTTAGGTAGGTGTCCCAAGATTGGACCAACGGTTGTAAGTGGTGGTCAATAAAACGGCCTACTGGTTCATGAATAGAACCACATCCTGCCACGATGGGTCTAAATGGTGGATCTATGACGCTCTTATGAATTTTAGGAAGCATATATATATGCGGTACCTGTGGTGTATTAGTTCTGAGATATTTACCAGTCTTATTATCAATAGTGCCTGATTCCTCTGCCTGGGTGATGATTTTCTCCAGAATTAAACTGAATTCATAGGTGGGGTCTTGTTCCATTTGTATGTATGTCTCGGGATCCAAGACATGTTCATCCACTTTGCGGTCATAATAGTTTGTGTCCATCATCACCAGTGCTCCGCCCTTGTCCGCTGGTTGAAATGTTATTGACTTGTCTTGTTTTAAATCATTAAGAATTCATCTTCGGGGTGACATATTTAATTGCCTCAAGGTCCTTTTTTACCAAAGTCTCAAAGTTGTCCAAAATTTTGTGAGAGGTCGGGGACATAAATTTACTTTTAGGCTTGAATCTCTGTTGGATCATTGTCGAGCCATCCATCGTTGTGGTTGAAAAAAACCACTTGAGTCTTAGTTTGCGTAGAAATTTAAAGAGAGCAATCTCTGTTTCTAGACTGTTAGACACATAGGTCGGCACAAATGATGTCCCTTTGTTGAGTACAATCACTTCATCAGGTGTCAGTTTCCTGCTGGAAATGTTGACTATCAAGTTTTTTTCGTAACTTGTCTCTGTGGTCGACCTGTCTCCGTGGTTTTTTTTGGGGCCTTGTCCCCTCCGGGTACGTCTGTTCTTAATTCTGTAGACTGGTCTGGTGGCTGGACTGCTGATTGGCCCTCCGCTAAAAAAGACGGTGGAGTAAGTTGTGACGTTCCAGATGTTGTAGCTTGTTGTGTCGCTAAGATCGATGGGATGGACGCTGGTGGTCTCTGTAATGAGAGGTCCTCATCCTGTACCACACTTTCTTCAGAAGAAGTGTTTCTGGGTGGTCTGCTGGTAAACCTTTTGTGTGCATAGGCCTCCGCCCATGTGTAAACCTCGTCCAATTTATAATCGATCGTATCTCTACGAAATTTTCTTATCTTGCGGTCGTGGACTTCTTTCGCATGTGTGTCCAATCTTTTGTTAATGTCCTCAAGTATCTTTGTCCAGTCTTCTGTCGGAAGGGTTTTGGATAAATCTTGTTGTAGTTTGAAAATATCCTCCTTTAGATCATTAAGAATTTGTGACAGTTCCTCTATGATCAATAAAATGAGATCGAGCGAACATTTGTTCAGAATCGCTTGCCATTTGATGATAAAGGCTTTATTGAATTTAAACAACATCGGTTTGAGGGCAATTCGAAGTCCCCTTGGAATTCTCTTCACCTTGTGATACTCAATGAGAGTTGTCGCATGCAAACGTTGGTTAACTTCCTTACGCATGATATATTCCAATTGCTTTAACATCTGAGTTGTAGTGCCCTTTGACGTGCTGAATGTGCGTACTTGTTCAATAAGAGAATAGATTGATGCCGCTTCATCTGAACCATATACCTTAATTTCTGCTTGGTTCATAGTAAGGTTTGCTATGTCATGAAAAGATGCCATGATCAAAAGTTCTTTGTGGGTGCAGGGTAGTGTGGGGCTGTGATTAAACTGCAATGTAAGGATCTATCCTGCACTCCTTATTGTAAATACCAACTTTATCGATAATACTAAAAACTGAATGGTCTTTGTTGGGAGCTTCCCAGTGGTCAGTTGAGCCCACAACTGTTACTATAATGCTATGTAGAGGCCTAGCGTCAGCTAGGTCTGAGAACCGGGAGCTCACCTGTTGTCCCTAGGGTTTCAGGTAAGTTTAATACATTAGTAGCATTTAATCATAAATTCAACTTAGCTATTTAGGTCAACTCAATTTAAGCCATTTTATTGACTGATTTAGTAACCATTAATTCGGTTATATTCATAACATATCAAGAAAACAAATAGATTTACATGCTAAAAATAATATCAATTTAGTACTCAAATTATTCCCATTCACAAGGTACATAATAAACGAAATTTCAACATTTCCCAATGCATTTCGGGTCGATTCGACCCTTCTTCAGGGGAATTACTCTTGTAAGGGTGAATTACGAGAAACTTTCATGCACATCAGTCCGATGGTAGGCACTGCAAAGTTAATAAAAGTAGTTGATTTCCAATATAGAACACAAGAGCTTATACAATTCAAAGATGACTCTAGAATTAACAATCACACCCACAGAGAAACATTACAAGTGTTTATGTGAACCGCACCCAAATGCCAAAGGAAATAGCATTTAAATGGGACGCTCAACCCGAAGGTCCATGCTCACAACAACGAGTTAGCCATGCATTAAAAGGTCATAGTTATAAAAAAGACAAGAAAAAGAGTTTGTGCAGAAAACAGCCACTCCCTAGTGATTGGAACAAATAATAATAATAAATGTGCCCCTGTGGTCATGCATAAAAGCTATGGGGGATGTACCTGTCACCCCGAAGAAACAAAATTTGACCATCAAACAAAAGAGAATTCTTAATGATTTAAAACAAGACAAGTCAATAACATTTCAACCAGCGGACAAGGGCGGAGCACTGGTGATGATGGACACAAACTATTATGACCGCAAAGTGGATGAACATGTCTTGGATCCCGAGACATACATACAAATGGAACAAGACCCCACCTATGAATTCAGTTTAATTCTGGAGAAAATCATCACCCAGGCAGAGGAATCAGGCACTATTGATAATAAGACTGGTAAATATCTCAGAACTAATACACCACAGGTACCGCATATATATATGCTTCCTAAAATTCATAAGAGCGTCATAGATCCACCATTTAGACCCATCGTGGCAGGATGTGGTTCTATTCATGAACCAGTAGGCCGTTTTATTGACCACCACTTACAACCGTTGGTCCAATCTTGGGACACCTACCTAAAAGACACGACAGATTGCCTGTTGAAGTTACAGGCAGTTAATCATTTGATTGAAGAAACCACACTACTGTGCACCATTGATGTGGTGGCACTTTATACCTCAATAGTACATACGGAGGGCTTGGAAGCCATAGAGTGGAGACTACTACAATCAGATGTGGATCAGACACTAGGGATTTTTTTGTTAGAACTTTTACATTTCTCGTTATATCACAGTTATTTTTCATGGCAATCCAAATACTTTTTGCAAAAGACTGGAACATCGATGGGCTTTGCAGGGGCGCCTGCATACGCCAATACGTTTATGGCGCATTTTGAGCAGCAACACATTTTATCTGACAACAGATGGACAGTAAATTTGATTTTATTTCTACGGTTCATCGATGACATTTTGATAATATGGGGCGGCACTAGGAGTCAATTGGAAGAACTCATCAGAGAGCTTAACGACTGCAACCAAAGAATACAATTCACCTCCAATATCCAGGAACAACGAATACAATTCTTGGACATTGAAATACGGAAGTCCTCGGATGGGTTTTCGACTAGAGTATATCGGAAACCAACAGATGTAAATAATGCCTTACATTACACAAGCGCCCACCCGAAAAACCTGAAAGACCATTTACCCACCTCACAATTGATAAGGATTAAACGAATATCCTCAGATGACATCAATTGTAAAATGATGATGGAAGAACAAATTGAAAAGTACAAGGACCGAGGCTATCCGAATGACACATTGGAAAAGGCAACGCAAAAAGTCTCCACAATGAACAGAGACACTTTACTAAAAAAAAGGGAGAAATCTGCAAACGATCGCATAGTTTTCGTAATGAAGCATTCCACACAATCGCAAAGGATCAAACAGATTCTCAGAAAGCGATGGGAAATGATAGCGAATGAACCAGACTTTGCTAACCTATTCAAGACCTTCCCAATCATAGCACATACAAGAGCTAAAAACATCAGGGAAATACTAAAGAACCCTCAACATCACCCAGAAGCACAATATAAAGGCATGAGGAAATGCTTTAATTGTGGCCAATGCAACAACACCATCGTCAGTAGAGAATTCAAACATCCTCACACGGGCAAAGCGATCCAGTTGAAATACAGTGGAGATTGCAACACAACTGGAGTGATTTACGCTATACTATGTCCATGTGGACTCACCTATGTGGGAAGAACATCGCGCAAAATCAAAACTCGAATCATCGAGCATAAGAGCACCATACGCAATAAGTCAACTACATCCTGTTTAGCCACACACTGGAACACCTCCAGTCACACAATACCGCAACTGAGATTTACCATTTTAGAAGTGGTTGAGAAACATAAGGGTGTAAATCATAATATAGCTTTGGCACGCAGAGAGACAAGCTGGATAAAAAAGTTAGGAACACTGACACCAGGTGGGCTTAATGACCAATATGAGATGGCATGTTTTTTATAAATTGTAGACATACAGATTTGTTTATGACGTCATCATGTTCAGTGTTTACCCTCTGGATCACTATTGTACAGGATTGACAATCTATACCATTCTCTATCAGGTTTTCTCTTTTTTCATATAGTTGGTAGCACGTAATCTCACTTGTATATAGTCACTTGAGGTTGGTTTGACTGCTTTGCACGTTTTAAATCACTTCTGCGTTGTTAATACGTTTTCTTACTATGTTTTTATTATATTTTGATTATTTGCTACTACACGTTTTATTTATCTGTTTAACTCATTTTTTTGTATTACACACGCATTCACAACAGACATGCGTTTTTTGTATTTTACACTACACGTAGTCATGAACTCTAGGGACACCTCATGTGCATTATTTAGTAATACCGGTATTGAGTGTGGACATTTAGGAGGTCTTTCATTTCCATGGTAATTTTTTGTTACGTAGAACAGCGTTGAGCTCGCGCTTTGCGGCACGGCATTTAATGCGCGTTGCTTTTACCGGATGTTTACACCGGAAGTTAATCGGGAGCCAGAGGCTGCAACACAGCGTGGGAGAGAAGGTAGGCGTTTGATGAGTAATGGCGTTTGGTTAACAGCTCAACACAAGTTTAGATATCGGGTTTCAACCGCCTGTTCTTATTTCTTTGAACAGAATGGTTAGCCTGCGGGCTCTATCACAACGGGGAAAGAGAGTCTTGGCATTCAGGCAAGCAACACTTTTTTCGGTAAGCATAGTCATATGTGAATGTGGCGGAGAGGCAATTATACTAGTAACCTTGATTGTACTTTTTATAGCGTTTGTCACACATTTGTTTTTTGTAGCGGTTCGATTATACATCGGTTCTTTCAGTCGGCTAAACACTCGGCTATAGAGTAGCTGGTAAGATTAGTTTCTTTTTTGACAACTTCTTGAGCACGTCAATTACACGCATTTTTTTGACCACCTACATGATTTCTACAGGACTGGTCCCGCACATATCCACACTGAACTCGAGAGATCACCTTTAGGTCGCGGACAGGTACATCCCCCATAGCTTTTATGCATGACCACAGGGGCACATTTATTATTATTATTTGTTCCAATCACTAGGGAGTGGCTGTTTTCTGCACAAACTCTTTTTCTTGTCTTTTTTATAACTATGACCTTTTAATGCATGGCTAACTCGTTGTTGTGAGCATGGACCTTCGGGTTGAGCGTCCCATTTAAATGCTATTTCCTTTGGCATTTGGGTGCGGTTCACATAAACACTTGTAATGTTTCTCTGTGGGTGTGATTGTTAATTCTAGAGTCATCTTTGAATTGTATAAGCTCTTGTGTTCTATATTGGAAATCAACTACTTTTATTAACTTTGCAGTGCCTACCATCGGACTGATGTGCATGAAAGTTTCTCGTAATTCACCCTTACAAGAGTAATTCCCCTGAAGAAGGGTCGAATCGACCCGAAATGCATTGGGAAATGTTGAAATTTCGTTTATTATGTACCTTGTGAATGGGAATAATTTGAGTACTAAATTGATATTATTTTTAGCATGTAAATCTATTTGTTTTCTTGATATGTTATGAATATAACCGAATTAATGGTTACTAAATCAGTCAATAAAATGGCTTAAATTGAGTTGACCTAAATAGCTAAGTTGAATTTATGATTAAATGCTACGAGTCTAAGACTAGGCATCCTTCTTCTCTAGTCTAGTTCCAAAACTTCAAAGGAGTTATCGATTACGATATTGCTCGTGAAAACACGAGTCCTTCGGTTATGGTGCTTGCAAGAACCAATAAAAACCTTTATGTATCTCTAAGATATCACAAAGTAAGTCCAACTAAGGACTAGGAGACGCTCCACTTATACTTAACTGAAAATTATCGATGGCTTCACCAGAAGACTCGTCTCAGCGTTTCGCTCTACCGAAAATTTCAAGGGTCCAACATCAGGGCGATAGCCAGGGCAGCAGTCCTTGTAGCCGTCGAGAAGCGGGGAACCTCGCAGTAAAGACCTTCGGACCACGTCGACATGCAGGGGTCGATGAGGTGGTGGGCCCTCCTCCGGAATTTTCACACGAAGCTCCTCACGATCTTCAGGCTGATTGGTACCACTGGAATCGCCCCAACGCTGGGCGCCAAATGAGGTACTGGGTTTTTAGGAACCGGTACCGAACCGGTAACCCAGCGGTGCCAGGGGATCAACACACCAAAGACCTCGGGTTCTCCTGAGTCAGACCCACAGAAACTTCAGAGTCTTCCAGGTGAAGTCAAAGATTCGTTTATTGGCTGCAACCAAGGTGACAGGGTCCTAGAAGTACAATACAAGTATATTCAGGAGACTGCACACTTTCACAAAGTTAGGCTTCTCTTCTTATACACAATATTTACCCTTTGGCGAAACATTCCTTGGGTGCGTGGTATTTCATTTATGGTTACTGATTACAAAAAGAAAGCAGAGTCATGATGACATGTACATATTTCACGTCGTGATGCCCGTAACAAATCATCCGGCAAGGCCCAACATTTCATCAGATATCGCTGGACCCCTAATAAAAATGGTCACCTCCCCACCATAAAATCAGAGAGAAAAAGGAGTGAAGAAAGATGTGAGCGAGATATGGCAGGTGTGCGTGCTGAAATGGCTTTATGGCCGGTTGGGCCTAGATATTATCTTGCTTGGCCACTGGGAGGGAACTGACCTAACGAGCTCGGCCTGGGGCAATGGTTCTAACTTGTACTGGGGTCAGGAAGAAGTCGATTAAGGAGTATGTGTCCTTGTGGAATCAAATTCGACTGGATTAAGGCCTATGTAGAGGGCAACATGCAACTAAGGGTTCAGAAGGTAAATGACGATTTCGAGGTGAAATTGTCACTCGAATATGCCGAAAATACATGTACTTGATGTACTCGTCATTCTCGGTCTTTTGATACCAAATTCGTCCTATTTCGACGAAGTTTTTATTCTCGAGTCCAATACTATAATATGAATCCAGATTTTTCAGAACCACAGGACCATGCAGATTGCATATTCGGTGGAGGTGCAGCACATACTTCTATGCTGTGTTCCATGTGTGGAGGCATGGAGGGGTGAAGTAGCAGAACCATTGGAGGTGTGTACGCTCCAAGGTATAGTGAAATAATGACAAATGGGAACGTTCGTGTGACAGCTGCAACATTAGTGGCTAAGCGAACAGTGATAGTATCGGAAACAGCGCTGGTGCGGCAATTCTGATGTGAGCACAATAATACTGGATAGGAAGGGTGGACTTATACTGAGCGTGACAAGTATGCCAGAAGAGTCGTATTGTGTGCGAGTGTACAGCATGCACGAATGGTGGACACTAACCTTGGTAGAAAGTTAGAGACACAGTGCTACAGTTCAGGTGTGGAGTTGTAAAACTATACTGGGTACATGATAAACTGCAGGGGGCCTTCCCTTCAGCCAGGTCTTACATCCCACCTCCTGCCTTTTCCCAGGCCCAAACCCCTGGTCCATTCTTGTCCAATACAGATACAAACATAAGCAGACATGCAGTCTGACTTACACATGCACCACAATACCCCCAAATGCCAAAGAATTGACATGCATACACCCACCGAACAGACACTCACCACTCTCACTAGGGCCAGCCCACACAGACAGACTGAGCATGCACCAACAGACACAAGCCAAACACATCGGATGCCCAGTATCTTGCACCAACTACAGGCACACCCACAACAGTGACATACGGGCCCCCCAGTCCACTCTGAACAAGCTCCAGATCATACAAAATTGCAAGGCAAGAACACTACTTCAAACCCCCCGCCGACTCTCTGTGAAATCTGGCTTGAAGAGCCTTCACTGTCTCCCGATCAGAGAAAGAATTGAATTTAAGACCCTATGCATAACTCATCGAGCATACTCATTGATTACTTCATATAACCCTGTTAGGCAGCTCAGATCGTCATCCTCTCTCCTGGTGACTGTACCCAGGATTAAGAGAGCCAGATGTGTAGATCGCTCGTTCTCATATAACGTGTCAACACTCTGGAACTCCCTTCCTTACCACTTACGTTCAGAGCCCAATCTGCTATCTTTCCACAAGCAACTAAAAACCCTGCTTTTTTAAAAAAACTGATTAAATCTCCGCTACTGCCCCACCCCACACAGTCTGCAGCGCTAGGACGCCTTAGGGTAGCTACCGCGCTTTATAAATGATCTTTTCATTTCAACCTCCCAAAGCCCACACCTTGTCATCCCACCTGGCCAGGATCCCATTGCTGCCCCTCCTGTACCTGGTGATATAATTTCTGGTGCAACTACTGCCCCAACTTTGACAATCCAACCTCACCCAGTCCCGACCTCAGTTCTCCCTAGTTTGTTGTTTTGAGGTGCCTGGCCTGCCCACTAGATGTCCCTTCCTAAGAAGATTCCTCCGGCAGTGTTATGTTAGGCAAGTACTATG
Organism: Lissotriton helveticus; assembly: GCF_964261635.1. NCBI lineage: Eukaryota > Metazoa > Chordata > Amphibia > Caudata > Salamandridae > Lissotriton > Lissotriton helveticus. Next base: position 504,270,607 of record NC_136061.1, on the reverse strand, counting down.
ATGCAGCAATGTGATCATACACTTAGAAACATTGGACTGGCCATTGGCCTGAAAGGTTTGTTAACGGTAATAAATGTCATTTTGTTTGGTGAACGTTAACTCTCCCATCCTGTACATAGTTTTAGCTGTATGCGGTATCTGGAGTACATTCTTATACTCTGATGTAATTTTGATGGGTATTGTTGTTCCTATCTGAATAGTATTTGTAGTGTGACCATTGTACATGTTGTAGAGTTCCACAGATTCGTAGGACATGTTCATGTAGTTGGCTCGTGTCCTGTAGACCGACTGATTGTGTCCTAGCAGTGTGTGTTTCTTGTGTGAGGCATGAATTTCTTTTTTTCCAACGGTCAGCAAGAACTTGCTTGCTCTGCTCCCATTGAGAAATATTGATTATGTTTTGCTATTTGGAGTACTCTATGTGTGCCTTCAGACATGAAGTACATCAGCATTCCTTAGGTTTGTGTGGGTCTGCATGTACATGTGTGGAATGGGCAGTGTGTGCTTTTCAGCTAATTATAATTTGTCTCACAGATGCTGTGTTTGCTATTTGTTTGGCTGCTTTGCATTTTTCCAAATCCTACACGTTTTCAGTTTTTTCTGTGAAACCTTTCTAAAATGGCTGTCATTTCTATGGTCCAGTGCTTCTGGGACAGTCAATGCATGTGGTAATTGTTTTGTTGGGCCACTGGCTTGGATTGTTGTGTTACCCTGATGGTGTCATTGGTATCCTGTGGCTTACGTTTTGATGAATTTCGGTTATGTTTCCCACAATTTGACGGCTATGGCATTGTATGACATGGCTTTTGATGTGAGCTATTTGTATGAGTTTAATTATACAAAGTGACAGATAACTTTTTTGGGACTTGGATGAGTCATTGCTATTTAATATTACAAAGGGAGTTTAGATGTGTGCATTGTAATATAGTTATTTTGAGCCATGTCTGTTATTGAGAGTTAGATTAACAATGCTTCATGGTACTTGTAGTCATTTCACAGAGACACATTTAAATTCTTTTGGTTATGCTGGAGTGGAAAGGGTGGTATTGAGTCTGCAAAGATAGTTTCACTGTTGTGTATGATGTAGATTGGTGTGTATTTTGAGAGGTAGTGGTATAGCGTATCATGAAACATGACATTAGTTTCACTTTTGTGATACTGACACGTGATCTTCTGACTGTGTGTGTGTGTTATTCTAATGTTGGTGGCGTATAGTGCTTGTTACAGAATTTACAACACAATTTTTAATCTGTGAAGTGTGAAATATTGACCTGTGACCTTGCTAAATACAAGTAAATGAAGACTACATTGTTGGTTTGCTGGCAACGCATTCATTTGGGTCACATTGTATGCATGGAGTGACGACACTCACCAGTGACGTAGTCTTTGATGGGCTCTTCTTTGGAGGTGATCGATGAGTTATAGCAATGGCATAGCAGGTAGTATAGGCTTTATGTTGGCACTGGACGTCAGGATGTGCATAGAGGTAAGTTTCAGCCTTATATCCCTCCCTTTCTGTCACTTCCTGTCTGGAGGTGGGACCGCCTTACTTTTGCTGGTTAGGATGCAATTCGTCATGAGGCGAGATGTTGGTTGGCGGGCGGAGGCTCATTGGCCCTCACTGCCAGCCGGGCGGTTTGAGATAGCTGGCAGTGCCAGTGGAGCAACAGCGGTCTGTAGCAAGCCTTGGGTTGTAACTTGCAATGGGGCAGTTGGAACAGCCGGCAAAACTGGCGTCGCCACTACACCACTGTTGCCACGCCACTGCGGCGTGGGCAGTCCACAGACCGTCAACCTCATAACAGGCCCCTATGTATCCTGAGCAACTTGGCCAAGTACCCCTTCAGCAGCTGACTGGCAGAAGTAGCATGGGTCAAACAGGCTAAGGCTTCTAGGGGGGAGGTAGTGACAGGCTCCTAACTCAAAGTACACACAACTGCAGCAATAAATGATTGTCCAATCAAATACTTACTTTTATGAAAAAAATAAATTTATTTTACACCTACTACCACAAATGGTAATACAACATTCACAAACAACATCTACAGGCCCCAGAGGCACGGGCTCCAGTGTCACTTAGGCAGTTTGATGCGTCCCACTCGCTCCTAGTGCTGGTAGTTCTTCCCCATTCACTATAAGTGACATTCAGGTGAATCAGTCTGAATCTCAGGATCCCGCTACATATAAAAGTAAAAAGTGCTATCTGGCAAGCAAGTTCACTCAGAGTTGACTGGCCTGAAATTAATCCTTCCCACACCTGAAAGATTGGAGCAACTGGAGTCCCTGAGCATAGGTCCTATACAGACGCTAGAGATGCAGCGTCTGTCGGTGGTAAGTTCTTTGCACACAGCCCAGGTGGGCTACAGTCAGTAGGCCTCAAGTTCCTCATATGTGGTCATGCAGCAATCAGAGGTTCTTCGTGTCTCCTCCTGGCCGGATAAGTTCCTTGGTCCTTCCTACTGTGGGTGGGGGGAGAGGAGTGACAGTCCTGACGCTAATCCTGATGCTGGTGCTCCAAACTCCAGGGCAGGTGATCTTGGATTCCCTGGGAGATGTCCCCTCCCAGTTTGGAGATTAGCATGTCTTGGCCCCAGTTTCCGGTCACAGACAGAAGTCTTGCAGAGCTTCTCCTGTCACAGTCCAACTGGATGCTTGACATTTGATAGTTTTTGGTGTATCAAGCTCCCCTTCTCTTATAGCCCATTTCCATACACCAAATGTGATTTAGAGCCTAAATCTTTGAAATGTATGTTGGAATCTGCTTCATTTTGAATTGCCCATTCCTCTACATCTCTTCCTCCAGAAAGCAGTCTGTCACAGCACGAGTGATTCAAAAGTGGATAGCCCCAAAACACAGGGCTTGGGAGTGACTAAGATTCACACCTGGATATCAGCCATAGTGATATGTGTATCAAAAGGTTAGCCTAGCGTCTACTCCACATGATTCTTTTATCTCCTTTCTGAGAATTGCCCAAGACCCTTCCTTGTGATCCCTCAATGAGTCAATGAGCACCTTTTCAAGTGTTCTGGAGGAGCCTGGTTATCTTTCTCTCCAGTGTGGCCCACCCAATTGACAGGAATGCAGCAATACACAAATTTGTCTGGGGAATCAATCTACCTCCACCCTCATGTTTCACCATGTAGTCCCGGATGCCCCAACATGCAAACCCAGTTGGCCATGTATTTACATCCTTGCTGGTACACATACACCCAGCACATGCAGATAACATATCCACACTGCACAGCACTACATCCTCCATTTTTGTGCCATTCATAGGCGCAAAAACACCCAGCACAAGGATATAACATGCACACAGTGTACAGTTCTGCATTATCCCTGTACTATACGATTCACAGGCACACATACACCCAGCACACAAACACAACATACATGCACTGTTCAGAGCTATATTTTTCATGTACTGTACCCCTCACAGGTACACAGACACCCAGTACAGGCATGTAACACACATGCACGGCACAACACTGCATTATCCCTGTATCGTACCATTCACAGGAACACAAACACCAAGCACATGCACATATGCACTGCTCAGCAATATACAACAATCCAATGTAGGACAAGGGTGAATTAAGCACACAACAACGGAACTTTGAATGGGAGTGCCTGTAGACCTCACACCACTGGCCCCGGTAAAACTGTCTGTTTCACATCTTCTGATTGCTACATGGCATTCGGACACCACCATGCTTGTGCTGCTAAGCTCCTGGTAAAGGTAGTTGCCTTTCAGCACATGAGGGTAGTGCTTTGGGAGGCCCTCCCAGTCCAACAAGACTGCAATCCATGAGACAAGCCTATGTCATGGTGCACATGTGTGATCTTTATTTGTCTATGAAATCAATAATCAGCATTAGGGCTCCATACATCAGTACAGCTGAGGCACTCACGGCAGGGGTGCATGTCCATCACCATGAGAAGGACTTTTCTGTCTCAAAAGTATATCTACTGGACAGAAGATAATTGGTTTGAGGCTACGGTTTCTTATGTTTTAGTAATTCATAGTTTCATTATTTTTATCTGATCATCTGTTTAGTTTCATGATTTATTTATTTGTAAATCATCTCACAAATCCATCTATTTATATCTCCCTCATTAAATTGCTTTAGTTTAAAATTACTTCATCTTTCCACTTATTAATCATGTTATCATTCCTTTCTGTCAGGCTAACGCCCATCTGGTTCACTGGCAGAATATCGATAACACAAATATCATGCTACTAAAATATTGTATTAAAAATACTGATCACAAAAATATGTTTTTCTATACATGTAATGGTAAGTACAAAAATATGTAGAAAAAATATAGTTACACACTAATATCAAAACATTATATACAAAAATATTGTTTTTAATATGTATATAAAAATAGTAAATATGAAATGTTTTCACTGGTAACATTGACATTATGTTAATTAAATAGGTTTACAAATATTTAAAGATAGAAATAAAAATATTTGTTTATAAACACACATACATTTAAAATATGAATTGTAATTGATATTATAATTTTCTATTTTTTAAAATGTACTAATATAACAAGAATATATATATATAGTCCATTCCAGCCTTGGTCACCATCACAAGGGAGCCCACAGAGCCTGTGTGCTCGCTACTCCCGCTGCCACTGCTACAGCTCTCCCCATCACTGCTGGGAGGCAGGAGACTGCACCTCCCAGCATGCATGAGGCACTTTAAAAATGCTCAGGGCTTACGTAGCGTGGGAAGCGTTCTGGCGTGGCCAGGCCGCGCCCGGGCCAAGGGCGGGCCAATATGAGCGCGTCAGAGCCCCGAGGAGCCGGGAGGAGGCTGGGCTGAGTCTAATATCTTGGTTTTGGACTGTGGACACTTTAGTCATGAAACGTATGCTAAAATCTAAGGAGTAGCCTGGAAAGTGTTCACTTGCATACGTAAGTTTGAAACTTTAACTTTGACTTCCCACATTGAAATGATGGCAAAAATGAAACCAAAGGGGGGTAATTTGGCTACTCCAAAATCTCTGCAAAACTCTATACTTGATTGTTTTATACTACAGACTGCAAAAGCCATAGACAAGGAGATTCTGGTGGAAGAGCACCACTTGTCAGTAGAAGGTGGGTTGGCTGCCCCTCTTATTGTTCTCACTAGTTAGGATAATCCACATACTGTGCCTTCAAGTGAACCTAGTCAGAACACTCACATACACTATATAAGTCCATCTGCTTTACCCCCCGTTCAGCACCCATCATCACAATCAGCATTAACTCTGATGCGTGAAACCCAAGCCATATTGAAGAAAAAGGAGAAACACTTGGAACCTATACGGGTGGTAAGGACTAGAACCAGGAAAAAAATCCAGGAACCTGTTCCAGAAGTTAGTGATTCAAGGCAAATAACTTTTCCTCTGATTGACTTAGACTCTGATTGGCATCGCCACTTTGAAGGCTTTTCCCCGCTCATTGTGGGAACACTAATATCAAGTATAGAAAAATCTAATTGCAAACATTTTCTGCCTATCCTGGCCAGACTTGATAAATTGGAGACAAGTGTGGAGCAAATCCAAAAATCACTTGCTGATTTAATAACTGGGGCAGGTGTAAGATCTAAAGTATGCGAAGGAGGGGTTCATTCAAATAGGAGTTTAAACTGTGTGGTGAGACATCCCAGCAGAAATGTGGATTTACCATCTTGTACCGCAAATACGGTAAAAAATGGGAATGTTAAGAAGGCAGTAACCCACAAATCAACAGGACAAACACGTTTTAATTACCAGGGGAGTGAAAGGTTATCTCCTAGTAACATCAGGCCTCCTGCTCCTAATACTACCACTGTGGGGTTATTACTGACTGCAGCAAACAGATTTACCCTGCACTGCTGGATCAAAACGGTACAAATAATCTAGACAAAAAGGTGACACTACATCTTCCCCCAGACAGTTGCTCTTATGTGGCTATTTTAAAGAATGTCCCCCCAATACAGGAAAATCAAAAGGAATCATTTGAACAGCTGAAAAACGAAGTCTGCCACTGGCTTAACCAGAACACAAACTTTTGAATCACTAATTATAATAAAATTCTGTTTTTATGTCTGGTGAGCTGGGTTGGCCAGATGTGTAAGTCTATAGCACGTGATTGTATTTTTATCAACTGTAGACCTCCCATGCCTCCAGTGCGTGTTAAATGCTCAGGATTTGAAAATCTTATCTTGGAACATGGCGGGTTTAGGTCTAAGATAAACAACCCTGAATGGTCTAATTTAGAACAAGGTTTTCACTTTTGTCTGTGTCAGGAAACCTGGGCGGTGAAGCAGGCACATAGGGTGGGTTTAACTACCTTTAGTATAGAGGCCAGGCATTTTCCAGCAGGCCGTCCAGCAGGAGGACTATATATTTGGGCCAAAACCTCTCTAGCTTGTAAATTAAAGGTGTTGAAAGGATACTTGGTCTAGAATTGAACTCCTCAAAATAAAATATCCATCTCAGGCTGTATAATATTGATAACTGCTTTAGTAGTCCCCATAGTACATCAGACATAGTAACTACACTAACCAATTATCTTGACACAATTAAGGGGAAGCACCAACTTATAGTCGCTGGTGATTTTAATACAACTTTCGAACCAGTTGACTACATATAAGAGTTATTGCATGAAGAAGATCAAGCGAGGGGGGTTGATAAGCTCCAGACCACACCCATTAAGAAATGTACTAAAGTTGTGCAACAGGTTCTAACATTTACCCTCACCCACGGGGTTCGAGCCTGTAACGGTCGGACACGCTCAAACACTGAAGCTTGCCACACATTTAAGAGGGGGAAAGTTAAGAGCAGGGTCGACTATATTTTGGTTGATCTTGAACTATGGCCAAATATTAAAGATATCGTTGATCTGGAATGGGAGGACAACAAGCATAATGCTTTGACTGTCTGGTCTAGCAATCTTGCATGGACGATTCCGGCACAAAATGGTCCCTCATAACACCTCTAATAATAATAAAAGAGTGAAATGGCCGCAGATTTTAGCTGATGTCAACCTTATCCCTAAAATCTAAACTGAGGTAGTACATTTTCTCCCTGCTATGAGTAATCCGGTTGCCAGTGTAGTTGAGATTATGGCCACTTTCCAGCAAATGATTCTAACATTTAGACCGCTCTTTAATAAACAGTGCAATTCAAACTTATTTCAGCGGGGCACTTCCCCGTGGTATAATGAGGTTTGCAAAAAAGCGAAGGATGCTTCAATTGTGCCAGTCAAGACAGAATCGTGGTTAGATATTAAAAACATCAGGAAACTATACAAAATGACACAGGCTAGGGCTAAAAGGGGTTGGTAGTCAGAAAACTGGCACTTACTTGTAGAAGCGTCAAGGTAGAAGGATAGCCAATTATTCTGGCATCTTCTGTCATAAGGGACACCCAAACAGAGAACGGAAACAGATTTTTATATACAGCCCCATGTTTGGGAGGAGTATTTTAAGCACCTTTATGCCGGTAAATTGGATGGTATTGACCCAGACTCAATGGTGAATTGTACAAATCCTCCTCATGTTGATGAGATTGCCTTTACTTTAGAGGAAACTGTCACTGCTATTAATTTTTTGCAGAACGGGAAAGCTCCAGGTTTAGACAAGCTGCCGGGAGACCTGTATAAAGCAGAGCCTACAATATGGAGACCGCTGTTACAAATGGCTTTTAACGCAATTCTGCGAGGTGGTGATATTCCGGAGTCCTGGAAAGGCATGGAAATCATCCCCATTTTTAAAAAGGGGGAAAAGGTCTCTCCTGCAATGTTATAGACCCATAATCCTCATAGATGTCTCTCAAAAGATTTCCTGCAAAATCAACCTAACTCGGATCCAAGCATGGATTGAGGAGAATAACATTTTATCGAATTTCCAGGCAGGATTTAGGGCTTCTATAAGCACGTTGACTCATGTTTTTAGATTCCTAATGCTTATACGGAAGGAAGTGACTATTACAGGTGGCCATTTGTATGTTGTGTTTGTGGACCTAAAAACGGCCTTTGACTCTATAGATCGTACCCAACTCTGGACTGCCTTGGACTCCCAACTTACTTACTTTAAAATCTTGATTCGGCTGCACCAAGGTAATTATGCTAAATTGAGGTAGTACCTAGATTGCAGCCTATCAAATGATATTTCTGTCTGTAAGGGAGTACAACGGGGCTGTGTTCTCGCCCCAACACTATTCAACTTGTTCATAAACGGGTTAATAGGAGCATTGTATGACTGTGGTGGTGATCCCCCAAAACTAGCATGAAACCCTGTGCTCTTGCTGCTTTTTGCAGATGATACACTGCTTATAGCTAGGACGCCAAAGGTGATTCAGAATATCCTAAACAAGTTTCCACAAGCCTGCAAAGACAAAGGGTTAGAACTCAATTGTTTAAAGACAAAATACATGGCATTTAACCCCTATGGATGAAATAAGGGTAAACTGAGGTTGGGCGCCCAAACTTTGGAGCAGGTTAAGGTATTTGATTACCTAGGGGTCTGAATCAGTGACAGGCTGGTCTGGACACCCCAAATCGGAAAGAGTGTTTTAACTCTCCAACATGTTGACTACGCAATAGCAGGGAAGGCCAGGGGGGTATGCTTTTCGACCGTCCTTGGAATTTTGAAACTATATAGGGCAGAGGGTCTAGGAGTGGCCCTGTATGCGGCTGAGCTATGGGGGTGGAGAACCTAAAGCAGCTAGTTTCTGCTGAGAATAAATTTACGAAGGTTATCCTCAATTTATCCTCAATTTACCAGTGAATACCCCTCTTCTGCCGTTAAGACTTGACCTTGGTCTTAGATTCAATAACAACTTTGCCATTCTCAGTGCACTCCTGTTCTGAGTTAGGCTATGGACCAGTAGAACAAAGGTCCCAGTGAAGGAAGCTGTGGAAGAGCTATTAATCCTACCAAAACAAATAGGTTGTCTTGCCTGATTCAGTAGGGTTAAGGAATGGCTCTTTAAACTGGGGTCAGGGCCCATGTGAAAGGATCTGGGGTCTATTGAGAAAGAAATGATTCACCTCCTAAAAAAAAGATTCTGGAAGTATGTGGATAATCAATGTATTAATGTAAATGCACATGACACTTTAACTTCTAGCTTTGCAAACGTAAAAGGTTGGTATGGTTAATCTATGGATGATATTGAACCCATGCAGGCAAGAGCACTTTACATTCAATTCAGGTACGGGGATCTCCCCTTAAACTCAAGGAAAAGTACATGGGTCAATCCATCCATAATGTCCCTGTGCCCAACTTGTTATCTCTTCCTGAGATCATTGAACATTTTCTTTTTTCCTGTCCTTCTTATGCAAACCACTGAAAAAACTGGTTAATCCCTGTCTGCCATCTGCTTTCTTTTTCACGTTCTTCTGATGCTTTATGCATCCTAAGGACGGATACGACAAGGTGGTTAGTATTCGCAATTTCGAGATACTTGCTCTATGCTCGGTGGACGAGGTTAAAAATAATAAATTATGATTCTAGGGAAGCAAATTGAGCATGTAAATTGCCCGGTCATGGGGCTAGAAGAGGATGACAGGGGCTTTGATCCTAGAAATCGTTATAATACAGATATTTGTAAAGTGGAATTCCCCCTTCTTTTAATTATTTGCGAAATTATGAAACTTTTTGGTATATTGTAATATTATTGGAGGTATGTGATAATTTGTTTTTAATTAAACAATACTAGCAAAATAAATACATTTTAGAAATAATAAATATCCTATTCCCACTCCAGGCGATGCAACAGTAAGGAACGTGTTGGACACAGGTGGGTTAAAAAGTACTATTCCCACTCTATTCTGTGCAAAAGTAGGGAAAGCGTTGGATTCATGAGGGGGTGAAATTTATTATTCCTTCTCCAGTCTGAGCAACAGTAGAGAAAGCATTAGACTGAGGACGGGTAAAGTTTACTATTCCCGCGCCAGTCAGTGCAACTGCAGGGAAAGCATTGGACTCAGGAGGGGTAAAATGTACGATTTGCGTTGGGCTCAGGAGTGGTAACATTTACTGTTTCCCACTATAGTCAGAATGGAAAGCATTGCGCTAAGGAGGGGTAAGGTGTAATATTCCCACTACTATCAGTGCTACAGGAGGGAATGTGTTGGAGTCAGGAGGGGTAACATTTACTATTCCCAGTCCAGTCGGTGCAACAGTAGGGAAAGTGTTGGACTCAGGAGGGGTAAAATTTACTATTCCTACTCCAGTCAGTGCAACAGTGGGGAAAGCGTTGTTGTTAGGAGAGGTAAAAAGTACTAGTTCCACTCCAGTCGGAGCAACAGTATGGAGAGCATTGTACTAAGTGAGGGGAAATATTTACTATTCTCACTCCAATATGTGCAACAGTAGGGAAAACGTTGGATATCATAGAGGTAAAATGTTGTATTCCCACTCCAGTCAGTGCAACAGTAGGGAAGGCGTTGGATTGCGAAGTGGTGAAATGTACTATTCCCACTCCAGTCAGTGCAACAGTTTTTACTGTTCCCACTCCAGCCTGTGCAGCAGTATATTACTTCAAACAAATAACATATTTTAAAACATGTATTAATTGAACAAAAATAAAAAAAGTATTAATATAAAAATAGTATATATGTATCCATTTTAAAAACAATTAAACAATATACATCATTATAAATTATTTAATAATTAACATCAACTAAAAAATGACATTCCCTGAAAAGCACAACACACACCTAATATATAACATAAAAAATGTATTTATTAAATAATTTACATAATTATAAATAAATTATACATTTTAATTAAAATAATTCATTAATTAAATGTAATATTTACTTAATTAACTTTTCACCCTATGCCCCTCCAAACCCAATAACGTGCACCTAAAATACAATTAAAAAATATAATGATGACACAACTTACATAATTATGTATCAATTAGATATTTAATTATCAATTGATGACTTATTACGTAATCAACTTCCCACCCAACACCCCGACAAACATAACATGCACACCTAAAACATAACTTTAAAAAAATTATATTTATATTATTAATCATCAATTAAATAATTAATCATTAATTAATCATTAAACAATTATTACTTAATAAATAATTAATAATTGATTACTTAATTAACTATCCACCCTATAGCCCTACAACCTCAACAACCCACACCTTAACCATAACTTTAAAAAAAGTACACAATTTACATAATTATCTATTACATAAATAATAGTTACTTAATAATTAATACATTTTTACTTAATTAACCACCCTCCCTATATCCCTAGAAACGCAACAACACGCACCTAAAACATAACTAAACAAAATAATGATTACACAATTTACATAATTAATGATCAATTAAAGAATTATAAATAATTTAAAAATTATTATAGATCCATTATACTTAATTTACTTTCCATCGTGGATCCCTATAAACCTTACATTCCACTACGACATTATAAATTACTATTAACAAATTAAAATTATAAATACCTTAAAATGTAATATTATTAAACAACATTAACAAAACTTATGCAAACCATATATAACATATACAATTATACTATTAAAACACATAAGATAATTGAAATACATTATTTTTTACAATATTTTACAATATTAACAACAACAATATTCTTGAAAACAAATCACTCACCTTCAAAACAGCAGCAGCTGGTGCAGGTAAGCATGGTGAAGCCGTGGGGCGGGGGGAAGTCAAATGATGACGGAAAATGATATATTTACTTATTTAATGTGGCCCATTCCGTCGTCTGTCGGCATACCCCCACCCCGCCCCACCGCGCTTACCTGCGCCATCCGCTGCTGCTTAAAAATCGATATTTTTATCCGCAATATGCCTGCATCACAATATTTCTGCGATTTCTGAATACCCCATCTAGCTACCTTTCTCCTTCCTTCCATCCTTCCATCCTACTCCCTCCAACATTCCAACCCTTGATTCGCTCTTTCTTCCTTCCATCTTTCCTTCTTTCCCCCTCCAATATTCCCACCCTTCTTCGCTCCGTCCTTTCTTTACCTCCCCAAAATCCTGACTTCTCCCTCCCTCCTGTCTCCGCATTTCCTGCATCTCTCTTTTCTACTCTCGCTCCCTTCTTCCTTCCATACTGCCAGTCCTCCCCACTTCTCCCCCTCTCTGTTTACTTTTTTTGTGAAATTGTAAAATAGTCAAGTCCTAACATTTTGGGCAATATTTTTTCAGGCAATCCTGCTTACCGTGTGTTATTTCTTTTCAAAGGCACTGGGTAAAACACAAAAAAACTTGATCTATAGCAAGGGATCAGATCTTTCCCGAGAAGGAACCTGCCGAGAGATAAACAGCGTGATTCATCTATCACCGCTGGACGTTTGCTTTAACCGAAGCTGTGTAGGTCAAATTCTTTCCAAGGTTGATTCTTTTCACACCATGGTGCCCAGCAGTTGTCATAATCCCTTCCCCAGGAAAAATGCACTTGAAAGTAAACACATCCATATTTATTCATTTCCCTACGGAACAAAATATTAAGTAATCTCAAAAAAACGCGCGCCTCCTTCCCTCTCTGCTGCACAGGTCGGCGAGGGAGTCTTTCGCCCAGAGTTCATTTGAATTCAGAAGAGTTTTAGTGCCCTTTGCCATAATGTGTGCCTTCAGGGCACTGCGTGTTTAATTCATTCATAGTTCGCAAACTACAAGCAAGTTAATCATAGAATGTGGCACGACCTGGTGGGAAGGCAGGAGGGGCTAGAAAGGGATGGAAAGAGACGAGAGCTTTATTCATGGGCATAAGAAACGCAGACCTTGTGCCTGTCTATTTTCTGATGTCTGTGGAATGCTTTCAAAAGGTGGTTTTCTTATGCTCTTTACAGATTCCTAGAGAGGGCCTCATAGAGGGTTAATCCACAGGCATGCAAGACGTTTGGACACTTGAGGAATGCATACTGCAAAGCTCTGAGAACAGCTGTGATTGGCAGTGCAAAGACACTCCCCCAGGCCCTTCTGTGAACTGAAAAGAACCAGAGTGATGGGGGTATTAGCACAGGTGTTTATGTCATACACATTGCATTATCAGATCGCAGCAGCTAAAATGCAGAGCAAGAGAACAAGCACATCACAGGTGTTTGCCACCCTAGTGGGCCCACATCAGTGAATGGTTTGGATGCCCTGGCATGTGATTGTGGCCATATACATGAGCAGCTGCAATCCCCAAACTGGGGCCATGTTGCCTTACACATGCCCTTTAAGTGTACTCTACCTATATTGTGTGTGGTGCATTTATTCCATGACAAAAAAACACCTTCCACTATATTGACCTATCCTCCAGATTGCAAGATAGGTCTATGTAAGAGGATGTGGAGTTAAGAATATGTAATATATACTTATCTTGATGACGTAGTTGCAGGTGATGTAGCAGTTGTTCTATTATTGATGGTGGATATTGTGAACATCGAGATACTGACGTACCATGCACTTAAAGACACTGCGCGTATGAAAAGCTGAAAGCACACTAAATACTGATGGAGTTATAGGAGACTGCGTGTGTCTAGCCACAGTATTATTTAGGATGGCCCACAAACCTCCATGACGTGTAGTGAAGGACTGCCTTCCCTTTAGGCTGCCCTTGTAAAACTACTTTCAGCACGGATCCTGCAGCATTGACAGGTTGTGCATGCAGCAGTTCAGGCCCCTCAGATTACAACTGAGAGGGCCCTTGGAGGAGGAATTGTCCATAAATGCATCCTTCCCGGGACCCTCTACTTCCCCCTCCCAGATCGTGAGGTTGTCGTTCACATCCAGGGTGGCTGGCATTCAGTGGATCCCCTTGGGCCTCCTTATCTGTGCATTTCTTGTTTAATAATGTGGGTTAGCCCATGGCTAAAATTAATTTTCCCAATGTTATGACCTACCCCAATTTCAATAATGAAACACACATGTAAATAAGTGGGTAGCTCAAAAGAGGGAACTTCTTCAATGTTAATTAATTGTCCTACAGCCATCATTAGTTCGAAAGACCCGCAGAAAATGCCATACAAATTGTGACACTGAGAATGGAAGCCAAGCTCAAACAGTGTGTGTGTTCAACCTTAGTTCAACAGCAGTCCCTCTTACTGCCATCTCAGATGGCTTTATTGAGTATTAGGTAACCTGAGTTCTTAGGATGAAAGAATTCAAAGCACCCAGCCCTCTCAAACTTTTTATTCTCCAAATATGGCAAGATTAAATGTGTTAGAATTTGGGTTACTGGTTGGCAGAGGTATGGACCCTGTCCAAGCAGAAACCACAATCCAAGTCGGGGTAAACTAGATACACACGTAGAGATGATATGTCCTCACTCTCTGGTAGCTTAGCACAGAGCAGTCAGGCTTATCTAAAGAGGTAAGGTGTAAAGTATTTGTGCATCACACACACAGTAACACAACGAAAGCACCACAAAAAGACTCCATACCAACTTAGAAAAAGAAATAATAATTGTATGAATAAAACAAGGCCCAAACAAATTTTTAAATATTTAATGAAAATATAGTACTTAAAATCATAGAGCCGCAACTGGGGTAATCTGGTCCTGCTTTACTGAGTTAAATCCAATAGTTCGGGCCATCCGCGATGAAGTGCGGGTTGGATAGAGAAACCACACTTGGTCCTCTTAAATAGCACTTTTGGGTGGGGACTGAGTCAACAACGAGATGCGAGGAGCTGGGAAGTGATGCATTGTTGTGAATCTGAGGAATTCGTTGGTGATGCGTCATCTTCAAGCCACGCGCTTGGGAAACGCGTTGTCGTCTAGCAGCACTAAAAATGGGTGATGAGTCATCGTCAATCAGTACACTCGGGGAAGCATAGGTGCTGAGCAGCGCTGAAGGAGGTCGATGCGTCGTCATCTGGTGAAATGCACCGGTTCTGATCAGGGCTACGACGGCAATACATTGGCGTCAAGGGTTGCAGCACAGAAAACCTCTCTTCCAAGGGCCAAGTTCAGAATTTGCATCACTTGGTAGAGATGGCAGTGTTCAGGTGCTGTTGCAGGGTTGGAGGAAGTCTTTGATGTCCCTGAGAATTCATAACAAGGGGCAAGACAGGATGTCCTTAGAGTCACTCTGGGTTTAGAGAATGGTCAAGAAAAGAATGTAAGTTTGTTTCCTCCTGTCCATTCATATTCAGAACGTTCTCATTTGATTGTGAGAATGTATATGATGGTTTGTAATGTTTTTATTTGTAATTGATTTTGTTATTTGTGGGGTGGGAGATATGTTTCTTTAATGAATATTGTTAGAATTGGCATCCTTGGTTTAGTTTCCCCTGACTTCTTGCCTCTTCCTCTGACTTAGATGCTTTGGGCACTCTGCCACAGCTGATCAGTGTTAAGGTGCAAGTTTTTCCTGTGTAAAGTGTTACTGTAATTGGTTATCCCTGATAACCAACTGTGATAACCGAGTGTGCCCAGGGCCTGTAAATCAAATGCTGATAGTTCAGCACTGATTGCACCACACACAAAAGTAGCCCTGTAAATGTATCTCAGGCCTGCTACTGTAGTGTCTGCGCACAGTTTTAAACTGCCATGTTGACCTGGTAGGTGCACCTACCTGCCAGGCCCTAACCTTCCCTTTTGTTACATGTAAGGCACCCCTCAGGTAGGCCCAACATAGCCCAATTGGCAGGCTGCAGTGCATGTAAAAGGTAGGCCATGTACTGGTGTGTTTTACATGTCCTGACAGTGAAATACTGTCAATTTCGTTCTTCACTATGGAAAGGATATCTGTCCCTTAGGCTAACATTAGAGTTGCTTTGTAGCATTCTACAAGTATAACTTTCCATTGGGGCAAGATGGAGAAGTGGAGTTTAGGCTCTCTGAACTCAGAATTTATTACCACATCTTTTTAGGAAGATGATTTTTAAATTGTGCGTTTGAAAATGCCACTTTTAGAAAGTAGGAATTTTCTTATTTAACCATTCTGTGTGCCTCTGCTGTTGGGCGGGGGATGTGCATTCACTGTAGACAGCCAGAAAGGGGGGGTTAGGTGTGTCCTGCCTTTTGTAGGTGACTCATAGTCGGGCTGAATAGACTTTGGCTGTATTTAGAGTGATGGGAGGAGTTTCACTAGCACCTGAATAGGCAGTTTCTCCTCTGCACAATGCTGTCTCTACCTTCATTAGTGATGCTGCGCCAGAGAGGGCAGAAATGGTTTGGACTGGGCTCAGAGAGCCTTACCAGAGAGAGAAAATAGGGTATAAGTATTGGACTTTGAATCCCAGAGAGTTAGATCTCTTCTGGACCCAAGAGGAACATTTTCCAAGGAGAAGAGCAGGAGAGGTATAGGGAGGACTACTGCCCCTTTGCTGTGTGTTTTGCTGGGTTGGCCTGCAGTTGCTGCTTCAGCCTAGGAGAGGACAAAGACTGGAACTTTGCTCTGAACCTGCTTGAAGAAGAATCTCCAAGGGTCTGTGTGTGATGGCCTCCTGTTCTGAAGTCTCAGGGATGCAAAGACTTCACCTGCAACCCATTGACCAGCACCTGGACTCCTCTAAGGACTCCTGCATTCAAAAGGGTGGCAATTCCAGTTCCTGGACCCTGGGAATTGTGTGGTTGGTGCTGCAAAAGCAAGAAAAACAACTCCAACACCCTCAGTGCCCCGCCAGTGATGCTGTGACCTGCAATGAGGCTGGGGGCACCACTCCTGAAGGGCACCATACACCACCCCGCCTACACTGCTGCTTTGATGTGCTACGACGCCCGCCAATGCCTGCAGTTATCGGCCTTCCCGACGCCAGTGCTCGCACCCACGCCGTCACCGCTGGTGCCTGTGTCCCATTATCGTGGAGACGATAATCATTGAGGGTGACTTCACAAACTCTCAACTTCGCATCGCCTCACCAGAATCGAAACCTCACTTCCGACGCCACCTAAATTCCACATCCCTGGACATGACACATCACCACCTAAAGGACACAATCCCTTGCCTTAACTGTGGAAACCACGGAACTAGCCTCGACCTCAGCACTGATGCCTCACCTCCACGATGCCAAACATTGTCCATATACTTTGCTTCCGAAGATACTGTTGTTTGGGGTCTGTGTGACTCCGTGCCTAATGCCGCACACCTCCCGGTCGGTACCGTAGTTTGGACTTTTGCCTGTCACAACATTTTAATAGCTAGGTGAAGCTATTTGTTTCTATGAGCTATTATTGAAATATTTGTTCTAAACTTGTAATTTGATACATGTATGTTGACATTTTTGTCGCTTTGGTCTTGTTTGGTTTAGATAGAGATACTTTATTTTTCTTAACTGATGTGGTGTTCATTTTTGGAGTTTTAACTGTGTTACTGTGTGTTTTGAGTACAAATACTTTACACATTGCCTTTGGCATAAGTCGGTCTGCTCCTGCCAAACTACCAAGGGGGTGGGCAGGGGTTATCCCAGCTCACTAACCCTGTTTAGAAGCAAGGGACCCCACTTGTACAAAGGTGCATTAGAGACCTCTATTTCTAATACATATTCAGGTTCATATTTTATTCTGTGTACTGCTATGTGTAACACATAAATAATTTTTTTGCTATGACTGATGTATGAAAAATAAAAAGTAAATGGTGATCATTGGTATTAAGTTTCGTAATCATGAAAAACCAAAAGTATTTAGACATTTGAGAGGTAGTTTGTGTTTTGAGTGGCCTAGCCTTACTGACTGTTCATAGACCTATCCCCATTCTAGTTAATTCACTTTCTAAACGTGGCAGTTCTAAAAACGTAGTGTTAAATCTAACTTTACTATTCATCATTGCCATTCCAAATATATGAAACATGACACAGCAACTCCTTCCTAATCAGGAACTACAGCTTAAAAGTGTATTAAGGAATTCCCAATTTTAACATGTGAGAGAAGTAGGCCTCACAGTAGTGACAAATTATTTTAGGCATTTTTTACTACTAGAACAAGCACAACCTTAAAATACATGTTCTACCTTTTACATGCACAACACCCTGCCCTATGGGCTACCTAGTGCCTACCTTAGAGGTGACTTATGTGATTTTCCTTGTCTTTTGCTGTTGCCTCCACGCTGGGTTTGCTGTGGCTCTGAAGCTTGCCTTGCCTCCCTGGATACCGCTCGCGGAACCCGCTGCGCGGGTCCCGCTTCGCCTGAGGCTACCTCCCATCAGCGCTACTGTTGGAACTTTGTCTCTGGGTGCTGGGACCTGAAGGCTGCGAGCGTGTTGTGGGCGCAGGACTACGAGTCCCAGGAGCGCCCACAACTCCCAATTGTTACCAGATGGGACGCTCTCCCTGCAGGTTCCTCCCTGGTTCCTAACTGCGGTAATAAGCCGCCTCCTCACTTGCACCGGCGGATTTCCTTGTCTTTTGCTGTTGCCTCCACGCTGGGTTTGCTGTGGCTCTGAAGCTTGCCTTGCCTCCCTAGATACCGCTCGCGGAACCCGCTGCGCGGGTCCCGCTTCGCCTGAGGCTACCTCCCATCAGCGCTACTGTTGGAACTTTGTCTCTGGGTGCTGGGACCTGCAGGGCTGCGAGCGTGTTGTGGGCGCAGGACTACGAGTCCCAGGAGCGCCCACAACTCCCAATCGTTACCAGCTGGGACGCTCTCCCTGCAGGCTCCTCCCTGGTTCCTAACTGCGGTAATAAGCCGCCTCCTCACTTGCAGCGGCGGATTTCCTTGTCTTTTGCTGTTGCCTCCACGCTGGGTTTGCTGTGGCTCTGAAGCTTGCCTTGCCTCCCTAGATACCGCTCGCGGAACCCGCTGCGCGGGTCCCGCTTCGCCTGAGGCTACCTCCCATCAGCGCTACTGTTGGAACTTTGTCTCTGGGTGCTGGGACCTGCAGGGCTGCGAGCGTGTTGTGGGCGCAGGACTACGAGTCCCAGGAGCGCCCACAACTCCCAATCGTTACCAGCTGGGACGCTCTCCCTGCAGGCTCCTCCCTGGTTCCTAACTGCGGTAATAAGCCGCCTCCTCACTTGCACCGGCGGATTTCCTTGTCTTTTGCTGTTGCCTCCACGCTGGGTTTGCTGTGGCTCTGAAGCTTGCCTTGCCTCCCTGGATACCGCTCGCGGAACCCGCTGCGCCGGTCCCGCTTCGCCTGAGGCTACCTCCCATCAGCGCTACTGTTGGAACTTTGTCTCTGGGTGCTGGGACCTGCAGGGCTGCGAGCGTGTTGTGGGCGCAGGACTACGAGTCCCAGGAGCGCCCACAACTCCCAATCGTTACCAGCTGGGACGCTCTCCCTGCAGGCTCCTCCCCTTCCTCTCTAGATAGTATTTTATTAACTGAAGAGTCCCGCGGCGCGGGAGGGCGCCGGGAGAAGCCCGGGACAAGGGCGGGACCGTCTGTGGCCGTCCGGGGCCGAAGGAGGCCGGGCTGGGCCACCCCTCTGACACTGACGGTATTTATATCCCTTAGTACTTTGCTGTGCCACACAAGTGCTTATTAGCAAGTGCTGTAAAAGGGCTGGTAACTATAAAGAATGCCCGAACTCCGAAGCAGCACCGTCTTGATGACTCTACCGGGCGATGATGTTCCAGCAGTTATTGGTCCTCTAGATAAATTTTTCAACCGCCCGAATCAGTCTATTGACAAAGAAATATCGCTTGCAGAGAGGCGTGCTGAGCGGAGATTATCCATTGAACTACTTAAAAATCCAGTTGATAAACGCTCTGCACAAATCTATCCTGCATTGGTAACACCCTTGTCATCATTAAACCTGCCTGTAACTGAAGTAGTTTACGATGTAACTACAAATAAGGAGATTCAGGGTACTGCGGGCGAATTGATTTCATCTGGTGTGAGTCATATAGACCCTATAAATTGTACAGCTGAATCATGTGCCCAGGTTTCACTGACCCGCTCTAAATCAGGTGCTAAAAGAAAAAGGTATACTGCATCTAGAAAATGTTTCCCAGCTAAGCCCCCACATAAACTTAGAAAAGTAAATAAAAGTATGTGTCATAGTAAGGCAGTTACTGAAGTTAGCCAATGTAGGGAAACTATACACGATGGGGCTATTGTGACACTAGATAGCCCAGACCCTAGTGCTACTAATCTTCCAGTTATTGGGTTGGCAACTGCTGATAATCCGCCACCCCTAAGCAGCCTGTTCCCTGACTTAGAAAGGTTGTTACGGTCAATACTGTTACCGCTAGAGGATCGTATCACTAAGCTTTCTGATCGCTTGGACCATTTCGAGCAGGTAACCTTAGATCATTTCTTTTCCACTAGGCTTTGATAAAAGCTCAGGCTAGGCCGGACGAAAGTAGTAAGTGCCAGAACACTAGCCAGGTTGCACCACAAGTTAAGGGTCATAGGCATCAACCTAACTCTCCATTACCAGCTAAGAAAGTTAATGTGGTTGTGAAGAAGTCTACTAATCCTCCCAATTTAACACCAGTGGGACCTGTCCTAAATCCCCCTATCATTGTAGCCCCAGCCCAGACTGTGGCGCAACAATCGCCGCCTAGTTTACACCCCTCGGCTACTGTAGAAACAGGGGGTGAGGCGTGTACCAGAATGGGTGCTGCTTTACCATCTGCCCCACCGTCTAATAATCAACCACTAGCGAATAAATCTGTACCCCGCCCCGTCTCTACTGTCACCAGACCGTCCACACCACCCCTGAATAAGCCACCTCATAAGAAACCCCCCATGAACCTCACCCCTGATTCCTTCCCCTATGTAGTAATCCTTGTAAATGTTCCACCACTTTTACCAGGACAGAGAGAATCCTTCCAGATGCTTAAAAATAAAGCTATGCACTGGTTAAGGGTGAATCGGCCTCTACCAGGGGGAGTTGATGGTCTTATATTGGGGGTGAGGAGAATAGATTGGATAGGCTCTACCATCAAAAGCCTGGGGGGGGACTGCATTGTGGTAAATTTTCAAGATCCAAGGGTGGCAGGATGGCTAACAAGACAGGGTTGGGGCGCAAGCAATGGAGGTATTGGTATTGTTGACCTTACTTTTTTCTACCCACGTCCCACCAGTGTCCTGACCTGTTTGTTTAAAGATCAAACTGCCACAGTATCATAACCACACCACTGGCCCGATCTGTAATTTTTCTGGCGGTTGGCAAGATCTAGGGAGGGGATGGTGACAGACTCTTGGTGACTCAAAACATAGTAAGGGTAGAACTTATAGCGTGGATAGAACATCTAACACTAGAAGCCCCAGTCTTTCAGCACGAAATGACCTACTGTCTTCTTTTGGGGAGCATGTCGCATCTGGCGATGTCTGGGAAACAGGGGTGGCTATGGCCCAAACTGAGCTTGATACTGTCTGTCCTCCTCCGGAGGACATAGACATGGAGGGCCCTGTCGAGCCCGGCGGCATTTCGGCTGTGGCGGACCCAATTGTTAGGGTTCTCAGCTGGAATGTTGCCGGCCTGGACAGGAAACTGGCCTTGCCCGACTGGAACACTCTTGTGGAGGAGTACTCCATATGCTTGTTCCAGGAAACTTGGAGTGTGGAGCCGTCTCATAGGGTTGGTTACTCTTCCTATTGTGTTCCGGCTGTACACTCAGGGACTGGTAGGGGTCGCCCCTCGGGAGGCCTCCTTGTCTGGGTAGCTTCCTCTCTTAATTGTAGGGTGGAGGAGCATGACACTAAGTGTCCGGATCTTCTCAACATCATCCTCAAATCCTCCAAGGGCCGTGTTGTGCTAAACATTTATAACATCTATGCACGAAGCACCAAGGGGGGTAGAGTATCCCCTACCATAACTTGCCTTGAGGGTTTGCTTCGTTCCTCTCCCTATAAGTCTTGCACCTTGGTAGCGGGCGATTTCAACTGCACATTTGAGCCCCTCGGCTCAGATGTTACACATGAACAAGAAGATGTAGATTATGGGAGGGGAATACCGGCTTTAGAAATCAGCCCTATTAGAAGATGGACGGAAGTGGTGCTCCAGGTAAACTCCCTATTAATGGAATTTGACCTGAGGGCCCTTAATGGCAGGACAAACTCGGACAAAAAGGGAGCACACACATACAACAGGCCCAGTCATACGTCAAGAATCGATTATATTCTGCTTGACGTCAACCTATGGAGTTCGGTCAAAGACATGGAGATCATACCCTCCGTCGAGAGCGATTATAATATGCTCTCTCTCGACATGACTCCATGGTGGTCAGAAGGTATAAGGAATGGAACCCGACGCGCCACTGTCTCTGACATGTCAATTGTCTCTAACTGTGGACGACGGCTAAAGTGGGCAAGGCTGTCACTCCCAGACGAGATATTACTTACTATAACGCAGCTTCTAGAGGTAGCCCTAGATAACTCTGGCTCTCTCGAGGGAGGGGTGGTGGGGGTTATAAACAGGTTTTGTAACTTAACTCAGGCGCTATCCAACCTGTTTATTGTCCCAGTCAGACCCAACGGGAAGAAATCACGGCCTCGGGCCAGACAGGGTTGGTTCAATCATAAATGTAGGGAAGCAAAGATATTGCTTGTAAATGCGGTTAAATCAAAATCACAAGCTAGAACTAGTGAGGCAAGAAGATTTTATTCATACTGTTTAAAAAATGCCAAAAAGGAATGGGAGGACACCTTTTGGCAGGACCTCCTGGTTGCCAGTCGAGGGAGAGATGCCAAAGGGTTCTGGGACTTGGTGGGTAGAAGAAACCGCCCAGATGATACTTTGAGGACCTGCACTATTACTGCGCAGGCGTGGTTTAACCACTTTAAGGCACTTTACTCTGCCGTAGAAGGAACACTCAACGACCCTTTTTCTCCCCCCCATCTCCTGTGGATAGAGCCACTGACCTCTTCTCTGTACGGGAGGTCATGAATCTGATTAAAACTCTAGCTCCACTAAAAGCAGCTGGTCCAGATGGGCTGCCAGGGGACCTTCTCCGAGCCTACCCAAGGGAATGGGGGGTGTTGATTTCTGGCCTCCATAACGCAATTCTCGAGGGAGGTTCTGTGCCTGAGTCTTGGAAAGGGGCAGAGGTGGTGCCAATTTTTAAAAAGGGCTGCCGGGATACACCGGGAAATTATAGGCCTATAAGCCTCATTGATTCAACCCAGAAGTTGGCAGGTAAGGCCATTCTGGGGAGGATCCTCCATTGGGTGGATGACAACCATATACTGTCCGATATGCAAGCTGGTTTCCGTTCAGGTACAGGAACTATCGAGCAAGTCTTTAGACTCCTGCTACTTTATTGGAAGGTGGTGGAGCTGGGCAAAGGCAGTCTTTATCTGGCCTTTATAGACCTGAAGACTGCCTTTGACCTGGTTCCTAGGGAGGAACTTTGGAGGGTGTTGTATGGTATGGGGATGCCCCCATACATTTTAATGCTCCTCATCAAACTGCATACAGATAACTATGCCCAGGTGCGATGGGGACTGAATGGGGAAAAGACCGACCGGATACCGGTCATTAGGGGCGTCCGGCAGGGCTGCGTATTAGCTCCCACCTTATTTTCCCTGTATGTGAACGGGGTGGTAGAGCACCTGCTTGGCGAACCAGCAGATGCACCCTCCCTGGGGGGCACTAGGATCCCAACTTTGTTGTTCGCCGACGACACCCTCCTCATCTCCAAAACTCCTCAGGGCCTCCAGAAGCTTTTGAACCGCTTCCAGGATTTTTGCACAAAAAGAGGACTTGTCATCAATGTGGACAAGACCAAATACCTAATTATACACCCGCCCCGTAAGATCGGCCGTCCTCCCATTCTGAACTCCATCCCCCTCGAAAGAGTGTCAGAATTTGATTATCTGGGAATCAGAATGAGTGATGTTATGAGCTGGACACCCCATATAAACAAAATGACCATTAGTCACAAAAGGGTGGGGGGAGCTTTGTTGAAGGAGTACAAGAATTCATCCAAGCAATGTGTAACTCCAATAATAGATATCTACAAAGCCCGAGCCGTAACTGCATCACTTTATGGGGCTGAGCTATGGGGATTAGGTAATGTGGAGGCTCTGACTAAAGCTGAAAATAAATTCTTAAAGGACCTTCTGGCCGTCCCGATGAGCACCCCAACAGTCCCTGTGCTCTTGGATACTGGCTGTAAAGCAATTAAAGATCAGGCTTGCTTACGGCCCCTCCTTCTCTGGGCCCGGCTGTGGAGGGTTCCAGAGCTAAAATCTTATGCAGACGGGCTGTCAGAGGTGATGGGCTTGGACGGCTGGAGTAAGATCAAATGGCTTAAGGATATGAAAAATCTCTTAGGGGAACTAGGCTTGGGGTTGTGTTGGTCCTCCCACTGTGCACCTCCAAAGGCGACCTTAAAAAAACTCTATTGGGAATGGGTCTCTGCCAAGCTCATTAGCAATCAGCGTCACTGCAATTCTACCGCAGCTTTTTTGCAAATAAAAGACGTTGTTGCCCTTGAGCCATATTTGGACATAATAACGATACCCATGGATCGGGGACTCTATATCAGATTAGGTACACTACCTCTAAATGACCTTATCTCTAGATGGAACAAGCCCGCGCAGGTATCACGTTACTGCGCCCTATGCACTAATAGGCCCGAAACTGTCATCCACCTCCTTTTTGAATGCCCAGATTATGCCCGCCCAAGATCCCACTGGTTGAAACCGCTTTGCAGACAATTGGGTACTCGCCAGCATTTGGTGGCTTTACGGATTTTATTATCTGATACATCTTCCCGTGTTGTCTGCGCTGTATCGAAATTTTTAAAATGTGTATGGTTGATTCGCTCTAAAAGACTGTCTTTATCTATGTAATACACTTTTAATTAACATTGTTGATTTTACTGCTATTTTCTAATTGTTTTGTTCTTAAATGTACAGTCTCTTGACGATGTGCTGTTTTTATAAATTTTGTAATGCTTTTATGATACCTGCATATCGAAATAAAGCTATCAACCAACCAACCAACCAAAAGGGGAGTTTATGGTTTTAAATGTCAAGTTGAAGTGGCAGTATAACTGCACCCACAGACTCTGCAGTGGCAGGCCGGAGACATGTTCATAGGGCAAACTGTGTGGGTAGCACAACTACTGCTGCAGGTCCACTTATAGCTTTTTACAAGCCTTGAGTATATGGTATACCATTTCTCAAGGGATGTACACGTAAATTAAATATGCCAATTTTGTACATGCCAATGTAACCATGTTTAGGGGAGAAACACTTGCCCGTTTGCACTGGTCAGCAGTGGTAAAGTGCTTAGAGACATAAGGTCAACAAAAAGAATCAGCAACACAAGAAGGGTACCAGACCAAATGTATGGGGGAAGGCCACCCTAAGTCTGACAGCTGACAGTTTGGATACTGAATGCATTGCCATCAAAGGAGATGTGTTGTAATCATATACTTGACATTAAATTGCATGCTGCCCCTTTTCTCCTTTCCTGTAACCCACTATAAACCCTTTCCTCATTTGTTCCCTCCCACCTATATGATGGTACATTGTTACACTTTAGAATGCTGATATGCGGTGAGCTCTTGCTTCATTGAGACCCAGAATATGGAATAAATGATTTGGATCTTCACTTACATTCTGTTTCATTGTCAGTTCAATATGAAATATGTTTTAGAATAGAAGGATGATTTTCAGGGCAGTTGATTCCATTGAAGTCTAGGTGAAATATTTTGGTTGTTTGGAAGGTGAAGATGGGTTTATGGATTGTGAGAGCCTCAAAGCCTGTAAATTAGGGTGCGTTAACAGGTGTGGTTACTGAAGGATGAATTCAGATTTGTGGGTCTTCTTCTCAAGTGCGATCAATAAGGTGAGTGTTCATCATCTGTTTCTTTATTATTTCAAGTAGTATTTATTGATTTTCCAAAAAGAATGATACAAAATTAAATCACAGTAAAGTAACATAAGTAACAAAAATATTGACATACGAGAAACCAAGGAGAATTACAAAAAAAAGAGAACATCAAGCTATCCAAGACACAGAATACTGAGAGAGAACAAATAGGCAGAGTGGGCTAAGATCTGGGCTTGACATCCGTCCCAGAGAAGGTAACACTCAGCCTTTAATACTAGCATCACATAACAAATAAACAATACAGGACAAAATAATACCTCATATAAATGAAAATTAGCTGTACCACCAAAGGCATAAAACATCTATTAGTTTGCCTGCCATAGGGAAGAACTGAGCTGATGAGCTAAAATGAGAGCAGAGATTGACCTTGTGGAGTAATGTGTTCTTTTTCCCAGAGGAGTGCCCCCTCTTGGTTCTGTGACATTGAACATGCAGGCCAAAAGAGCTGACACCGGGATATGGGATTACAATAATAGGTGAGAAGACACAGATGAACAGTCCTGCTGTTTCATAACGTACCACAGCAGATGGAATTGGAGGACCAGTTGATATCCAGCAACAGTAAAGTAACAGTTCTGAATAATGACTAACAAGTAAGCAGCAGCTGGGAATGTATCAGGGTATCAATCCACTGTATATATGTATTTGTATATGTTTTGCTATTTCTGAAGTACAAACTTAGCTGGCTACCAATGGAGCAGTGTACAGGAAGTAAATCGCAGTAGGGAAAGTGGGGAGGGGACAGAGGGAGGAGACAGAGCTAATGGAAGAGGTGAGAAATCAGCCTCTTTGAGCAAGTGTTCATTGAAGAGATGAGTTTTGATTTTTTTCTGATTTGTAGGAGGGTTTGTGCTCTTCTGATGCTGGAGGGGATGTTGTTCCATATCCTCAATGTATAAGCTGACAAGGCATGCTTTCTTATTTTCTCATTCCTGCAAAGTATAGTCCCTTTTCTGGAGATGTCTTCATCTGGTGAGAAACTTCAAATGTTGTTCGTTTGTTATCCTTGGAAATAGGGGTTCTTAGTGTAGAAAGTACAGGCCTGCAGGGGGAGCCACTGATGATACTTTAGCATGAGAATGATGTGGTCAGTTTTCTCCAGCCCTTTGCTGAGCTGTGCTACTGCATTAAGAATGCCTTTCAGGTGAGTGTGTTTGGTCACTGGGATGCCAAAGAGCAAGGCATTGCCACCATTCAAGCAACAATTTGTGGATGAGAGGCACCATGCAAAAAACAAAGCAAACGTGCATATTAAGTTGATGAGAAAATTCTTGTGTTGACAGTTTTCTTTTATTTGCCAGATGTGTTCAGTATGCACAGGATCAACAACAGCCAACGTGTTTCGCCCATAGAGCGGGCTTCTTCAAGGCAGTAATGGTTGTAGAGAAGGCATTTGTAGAGAAAAGTGTCAAGGACGCGCAAAGTAAGTTCAATCTGGTCCCGAGTAGAGAGTGTCCCATGAAAGGGCGAAATCCGGTTGAGGAAAATGCAAGGACCTGTCAGTTGCCCGGTCCGAGCTGGAGCCTAGGAGCTGTGTCCAGTGTACGTCGCGTTGCCAGAGTTACTGGTTCGATGTGCACATCGAACCAGTTGATCAACTCATCAACTTAATATGCACGTTTGATTTGTTTTTTGTATGTTGCCTCTCATCCACAAATTGTTGTTTCTATTTTATGATCTACTAGCAGCAGATCATTTGAAGTGGGAAATATAGGCGAAAGAAGTTTGTGACTATGTCTGGTTGTGCGGTCTCCTAGAATCCAGCTGCTTGTTCTATTCAAATACCCACCATTCAAGCAACAGAGGACTGATGCTTGAATGGTCATTATGAACTTTCAATTTTTCAGGAGAGAGAGTTTGAACTAGGCTGGTGTAGGTTTTTGGCAATGTATTCAATTAATCAGAAGTTGAAGTCAAGGATGATTCTGAGTGTTTTGGCATGTTCCTAAAGATAGGGTGAGAAGCCTGTTAGGTTTAACTTAGAGAGCAATGGCTAAATCCGGGAATGTTTGCAGGTGTTGGTAAACAAGAAAAATATGATCTTCGTGGGTGTGTAGCATTAGACAGTTTGTTCACATTCAGTTTTGTATGATTTCGAGACAGAATTTGAGATTCTATGGTTGAGGAGATTTAAAAATAGTGTTAGGTTTTATTTTTGAGAAGGCACAACCACTTCAGGATGGTTTAAGTACATTTATTCAGTACATAGGAACGGCCCCTGACAGACACCAGCCACTTTCCACAACAACTGCTCTTCTCTGGTCATCACATTCCAGAACACCACCAGAGAGGAACAGGTTTGCAGGGGACAGAAGGTTTTCCATCAGGATGACACAGAAACACATGTAATACAATTCAAGAATACCCCTTGTGGAGAATAGGTCCACTAAAGGCGTGTGGTCATTCGATCAATCCAGATGTTATCATTCAGATCTCTCAATTCTTGGCACACCCGGATGTTACCATTTGTTTTTTTGGCTACACCAATTGGACTCAAGCACTCGGAGGACTCTATGGGCTCGATCACCCCCTCCTTGCAAAGCCTCTGCAATTCTGCCTTCTGCTTGTCTCTTAACATTAACAGGACATTTCTAACTTAGGTAACTTTGGGTATGGCATTCTCCTTCAAAATAATGCAGTGTTTAAATATTTCAACATCCCAATCTTTTCCTAAACAGTTCAGGAAATTTAGCAACCCAATCATTACTGTCATAAGATTATGTCAACAGCACTGGTTGTGGATAGTTAGGATCCAATACAATGTCAAAGGCCCGCTGTTCCTTCCAACCCAAAAGAGATCTTCCTTTGTTCACGATGTAAAGTTTTGCTAGTTTTTCTGTCCTGGAAACTCATTTCTGTTTCGACATAACCCAAAATAGGTTAATTTGTCTCCGCAATACCCCTCGGGTATAACATCAGTGGCATGTAATTCATTTAGATCACCACCCAGATCTTCCCAAATAGATTTATCTATGATAGTAAACGGAGAACAAAAATCCACCCAGGCCTGCACGTCCTCACTCCTAATCTTTATTACACATTTGGGAGGACGATAACTATCATTCTTGCCCCCATCACAGTTATGAACTTCATTGGCATCAATCTTTAGCACCTCCACATTATCATCTTCACTCTCACATGAAACATCCTCCGTTTCAGATGATTCCATTGCCTTTACTAGGTGTACAGATTTAATATGACCAGGATATTCAAAGTTTTTATAAACCCTGGCAAAATGTCCAAATCTTTTGCATTTGTAGCACCTACTTTTAGCAGCAGGGCAGTGATTAGCATCTGCTGTGTGTCTTGAACGAACACACCTGAAACACGACTTGGATTGAATTTCACTACCTCGTGTTTCTTTTCTGTTATCACATTCTCTTAATTTTTCTTAACTCTTTTCTTGATGTTATGAACGGCTTCATCTTGACTGAGGTTTTTAGAAACAGTACCCAACGTCTTTAGATATCTAGAGGTATTTTTCATTCTCCTAGCTAAAGTGAGATCTTTCATGCCAACTATTTTTTCTTGTATGTTATTAGTAGACATTCTGTTGATCAGTTGATCCCTAATTATTTCATCTCTCATGTCTTTGAAGTTACAGGTGACTGCCAACCTCCTTAAATTTGGCACATACTGCATTCAATGCGATGTCATATACATCTACGTTGCTATCACCTCTCCCACCAGCCTCACCTTCAGTATTTACATCTAAATTGATGGCCTCCACTGTGGGTAGAGTTTTCAAGACATTCCTACCTTCTAACCCTAAACAGTGTCTAAGAATCACTAATTTCCTCTTTGACACAAACACATCCCCACCTATGTCTTCTAGATAAGTTTCGAACGTCTCCTTCCAATCTTCACAAGCCATACTTGGTTGGTCCGGACTCTGTAGGAATGATGGTGGAGCAGGTATAACCTGTCTTGTCATGGCAAACTAATGGAAACTCCCACACGTAACTGCACCTAAAAGAAAATTTGACCCCTTGTCCACAGTGTGAATAACAAATAAAAATGAGCAAGACTTAGACAGTACCGTGATCGATACACAATGCTTCTTCTTTTTGGATTAACACAGGAACAATAAGGAATGCCTTGAAGATGTTCATATTTGAACTAAACGTGTTAGATGTAGCTGTGTTTTGATTTGTGGCTGTGTTTTGATTTGATAGGGGAAAATAAACAAGATTTGTAAAGAAAAGAAATAAGATAAGAACTTTTAAATATATTTGGATGTGGAATTAGGATGAGACTTGCTGGTAATTGGTGCCTCAGATTGCAAAGTGTGTTTTGACTTGCTAGTGCTTGGTTTCAGGGTGCTTTAATTGAGAAGGGCCAATACACGTTGTTGCCTTGGAAACTGTAGAGCTGCTTGTTATTTTTGATGTTTGATGTTTCTGGTCTACTTAAGATATATCTCAGAGCTACGATGAACATGTGGGTTTGTTACTATCTGACTCCTCATGCTTTGAGATTGATGAGAGTGAGTATGTCATCTTGGTGTTGTGATGCACTTTCATCAGCATTTTTCTAATTTGGCAGATATAATTTTTAAAGGTATTTGCTTGTGGGTGTATGGACATGGATTGGTGTGACATGATGAAATGTAAGGGAACTAGAAACACTATTAGAATATAGTAAGATGAGTCTATGATTGCATATGGTGTTTTTCAACCATTATGTTGTGGCCTTTGGGTGGTATTCAATCAATCAATCAATCAATCAATCAATCAATCAAAGCATTTGTATAGCGCAATACTCACCCGGTGGGTCTCAAGGCGCTGGGGGGAGGGGGTCTGCTACTGCTCGCACAGCCAGGTCTTGAGCTGCTTCCTGAAGGCAAGGTGGTCTTGGGTCAGGCGGAGGTGGGTCGGAAGGGAGTTCCAGGTCTTGGCGGCCAGGTAGGAGAAGGACCTTCCTCCTGTGGTGGCTCTTCGGATGCGGGGGACGGCGGCGAGGGCGTGGCTGGTCGATCGAAGCTGGCGTTTGGGAGCGTAGAAGTTGAGGCGGCTGTTGAGGTATCCTGGGCCTTGGTTGTGTAGGGCTTTGTGTACGTGGGTGAGGAGCCGGAAGGTGATTCTCTTGTTGACCGGGAGCCAGTGCAGGTCTCTCAGGTGTCCGGAGATGTGGCTTCGGCGGGGGATGTCCAGGATGAGTCGTGCTGAGGTGTTCTGGATCCGCTGGAGTCTCTTCTGGAGTTTGGCGGTGGTTCCGGCGTAGAGGGAGTTGCCGAAGTCCAGACGGCTGGTGACGAGGGCCTGGGTGACCGTCTTCCTGGTCTCGGTGGGGATCCATCGGAAGATCTTACGTAGCATGCGCAGGATGTTGAAGCACGACGAGGAGACGGCGTTGACTTGTCTGGTCATGGAGAGGGAGGAGTCCAGGATGAAGCCCAGGTTGCGTGCGTGGTCTGTTGGTTTGGGTGCGCTGCCCAGGGCGGGGGGCCACCAGGAGTCGTCCCAGGCGGAGGGTGAGGATCCCAGGATGAGGACTTCCGTCTTGTCCGAGTTCAGTTTCAGGCGGCTGTTCGACATCCATTTGGCTACGTCTGTCATCCCTTCGTGCAGGTTGGCTCTGGCGGTGGTGGGGTCGTTGGTGAGGGAGAGGATCAGCTGGGTGTCGTCGGCGTAGGAGATGATGTTGAGGTTGTGCTGGCGTGCGATGGCTGCGAGGGGGCTCATGTATACGTTGAAGAGTGTTGGGCTGAGCGAGGAGCCTTGAGGAACGCCGCAGATGACTTCGGTGGCCTCCGATCTGAACGGGGGGAGGGGGACTCTCTGTGTCCTTCCAGCGAGGAAGGAGATGATGCACTCCAGTGCCTTCTCCTGGATTCCGACGTTGCTGAGGCGCTGTACTAGGGTGCGGTGGCAGACAGTGTCGAAGGCCGCGGAGAGGTCCAGGAGGATGAGGGTCGCTGTTCCTCCGTTGTCGAGCAGGGCTCGGATGTCATCGGTAGCTGCGATCAGGGCGGTCTCGGTGCTGTGGTTGGCCCGGAAGCCAGACTGCGAGAGGTCGAGGGAACCGTTCGTCTCGAGGAAGGCGGCCAGTTGCTTGTTGACGATCTTCTCGATGACTTTTGCCGGAAACGGGAGTAGCGAGATGGGGCGGTAGTTCTTGAGGTCGGTAGGGTCGGCTGATGGTTTCTTGAGTAGAGCGCTGAGTTCGGCGTGCTTCCAGCTCTCCGGGAAGGTGGCGATGTCGAAGGAGGTGTTGATGATGTCCCGCAGGTGGGGTGCGATGACGGCGTCGGCCTTGTTGAAGACGTGGTGAGGGCAGGGGTCTGTCGGAGATCCGGAGTGGATGGAGTTCATCGTGCGGATGGTGTCTTCGGTGCTGATCGGGGTCCAGGCACGGAGGGTGGTGGTGGGGGGCGGTGGTTCGGTTGCGGCGTGCGTCGGTTGAGTGCTGAAGCTGTTGTGTATGTCCGCGATCTTGTTGTGGAAGTAGGAGGCGAGGGAGTTGCAGAGGTCTTGCGAAGGGGTGATGTCGTTGTTTCCGGCGTTGGGGTTGGAGAGCTCTTTGACGATGTTGAAGAGTTCCTTGCTGTTGTGTGCGTTGTTGTCCAGTCGTTCCTTGAATGCGGTTTTCTTGGTGGCGTGGATCAGTTGGTGGTGTTTTCGGGTGGCGAGCTTGAGGGCAGTCATGTTGTCCGCTGTTGGGTCTCTGCGCAAGGTTTTCTCGAGTGCTCTGCAGTTCTTCTTGGAGCTCTTGAGTTCGTCGTTAAACCATGGGGCTTTCTTGCTGCCGGGTCTGCTCGGCTGGGTCTTCAGAGGGGCGAGGTAGTCTGCGCAGTCGCTGATCCATTTCGTGAGGTTGGTGGCCGCTTGGCTGGGGTTCGTTGTGCTGGTGGGAGGGTTCTTGCTCAGGGAAGTAGCGAGCTGGTCTGCAGTGATCTTGTTCCAGCTTCTGCGGGGAACCTGTTGCTTGTGATGGTGGAGCGTGGTCCTTCTGAAGCTGAAGTGGACGCAGCTGTGGTCCGTCCAGTGGAGTCCCATGGTGTGGCTGAAGGCGATGTCCTTGCTGGAAGAGAAGACCGGGTCGAGTGTGTGTCCGGCGTAGTGGGTGGGGGTGGTCACCAGCTGCTTGAGGCCGAGGTTGGCGAGGTTGTCCAGCAGGGTGGTGGTGTTGCGGTCGTTGTTGTTCTCCAGGTGGAAGTTGAGGTCCCCGAGGAGGATGTAGTCGGCGGAGGGGAGGGCGTGTGGGCTGATGACGTCGGCGGTGTCCTCGCTGAATTGTGTGCGTGGTCCCGGGGGTCTGTAGATGAGGGTGCCTCTGAGGGTGGTCTTGGGGTTGACGTGGATCTGGAAGTGCAGGTGTTCGGCGGGTGCGAGGGTGTCGTCGGTGTTGGTCGTGATGCGGATGGTGTTCCTGTGGATGATAGCGATGCCTCCTCCTCTCTGGTTGGCGCGGTCCCTCCGGATGATCTTGTAGCCGTCCGGGATGGCGATGGCTATGTCGGGCGCTGAGGAGACGTTCATCCAGGTTTCCGTGAGGAAGGCGACGTCTGGGGCTGTGGTGTCGAGCAGGTTCCAGAGCTCGACGGCGTGTCTGTGGACGGAGTGGGTGTTGAGCAGGATGCACTTCAGGTGGGTGCTGCTGGCGTTCGGCTTGGTGGGTACTGGTGTGGCGTGGGTCCGGTTGCAGGTGAACTTGCAGGAGTGGCAGCTGAAGGGTTCGTGGGTGCGTCTCGGTGTGGCTCGGTAGCAACCCGGGGTTCGGCCGGTGTTGAGTGCGATGAGTTCGGTGGCGTCGTAGGTCCGTCGGGTCGGCTTCCGTCGGTGGGGGCCAGGGGTCCTGGCACTGGGCGCGGTCCAGGCGCGGACGGGCGCAGACGGGCTTACCTTTGGCGCACCTTCGGCGCTCATTTGGTGCTCCCGCTGCGCGGTCGCTGAGGGGGC
The DNA here is from genome assembly GCF_964261635.1 of Lissotriton helveticus. NCBI lineage: Eukaryota > Metazoa > Chordata > Amphibia > Caudata > Salamandridae > Lissotriton > Lissotriton helveticus. Next base: position 504,236,988 of record NC_136061.1, on the reverse strand, counting down.
GTCATAAGAAGGGAGCCGGGAGGGCGGGTCAGCTGGGAGGCGGGATCGTCTGGTCCAATCGTCTGGCGTGGGGGCGGGTCCGCAGGCAGGAAGCGACGGGAAAAACGGGAGCAGGCAAAGCGGGGGCGGCCCAGCGGCGGCTGGGGCGCCGCGACGGCGTCGGCTCTCAGTGGCGAAGTGTTCAGGCAGCAGGAGGCTCTGGGGCAGGAGAGGTGAGGAGCGAGGGGGTGACCAGGCCAAAAGCGCAGTGGTCACTCCCAGGTGGCAGGCAGGATCCCCTTAGGAAGGGAGCCGGGAGGGCGGGTCAGCTGGGAGGTGGGATCGTCTGGCCCAATCGTCTGGCGTGGGGGCGGGTCCGCAGGCAGGAAGCGATGGGAAAAACGGGAGCAGGCAAAGCGGGCGGCCCAGCGGCGGCTGGGGCGCCGCGACGGCGTCGGCTCTCAGCGGCGAAGTGTTCAGGCAAGCAGGAGGCTCTGGGGCAGGAGAGGTGAGGAGCGAGGGGGTGACCAGGCCAAAGGCGCAGTGGTCACTCGGTATTGAATTCGACAGAATCCTGGAACCATTGTTCATGTGTTACCACATGAACATGTCCTTCATAGTGGTGATAACAGGAGGGATGTGTTTTATGGACAGTTGCCAATGCCACAAATGTAGCATATTAACCCATGATATTTTGCATGAAATCAAATGCCACATCGAAGACCATGATAAATTCTATTAGGAAGTGTGGCAAGCAGTTACTTTTTATGCCACTTTTTTTATCTTATTTCAGTGTTCATAGAGAATGTTCTTCCTCTTTTATACCACCAACCTTAAGTCATCCTGTGATGCCCTCTATTAAAGAAATGTCCAGTGAGCTCAGAGCAATTCCCTCCCATTTATTTAGGTTTACTTTGGTTGGTGCACCGTTCCTTGCTGCTTGACTTTTCTTCTTGTGATTAGAAATGACGTCTCAGACCCACCGTTAAATTACTATATCTTCTTTACATCCTTCTCATCATGTAGACAGTTTGACACTGTTAACTTTCTCTGTGATTTCCTTCCATACGTGCTTATGTATATTGAGAATATTTTGAGAATGTAAGATCCCATAAGCCTGTCAGCATTATATTGTCAGGAAACAACTCCAGCTCAGACTCACTGAATTTGTCCTTTTGGATTCTAATTTGATCCATGTGGCTGTCTGGTGGTCTGTTTCATCTTGTAGGTGTCATCACTGCAACTCCTGACTGATTTGTGTCTACGAGATGGCTTCCTGATGGCCTCCGGTGCATTTATCTTGCTTTTGGGGGCTCACTTTGCTGGATACACTTTACCAGTTGCACTTTTGATGTTATCTGAGATAACTTAGTTATGTGTGTAATGCTCACATTGGTGTCCCCAAAGCAAACAACATTAAAAAACACAGGATTGTCTCTGATAAAAATATTGCTAAACAAACAATACTAAATACAATAATATAAAAAATAAAAATATGAAGGAAATATCAATATCGTAGTTATTTTAACACTAAGCAGTAGAAAAACAAAAGGGTAAAAAAAATTACATAATTTAATTAATTATTATGACCTGAAATTGAACATGCACAAAAAATGAATGGTATATAATTAAAGACACATAACAAAATGAGTGCCTTGCCTAAAAGGACAAAACAAAAAACATTATTTAACTCTTAACACGAGCATTAACCAATCAAGTGTAAAATCAATTGAGAAATATAAATAAACTCTAATTAAAAAAGAAGTATAAATAGCGAACAAGAGATTGAACCAAACTGCTGCATCTAAAGCCTCCTTTCCAGGACACTTGTACTCTGCCTGAGTAAAATGTCCCCTGGAACTACCTACCAAAAGAAAAGAGGAAACACTTCAGACCTGCACAAAACAACATATTTTTTTTTTGTTAATCTAATTCAGCAATAATTTAATAAAATAACTTACCACCTAATGTCATTGTCTTTTGTCTGATATATCCCTAAAACATTCCAAAAAGCTGATAAAGTGAAACTGGTATTGTAGAAAAAAAACAAAGTCTGAAAGATAGCATAAAAGAAAACTAAATAAAAAGCGAGAAATACAATGCAAATAGTAACATTAAATTGTAAACAAATTATAATTGAAAATTTTTAACCATAAAAATATGGGCAAAATAGATATAAACATAGAAATACTAAATAAACATGAGTAGTATTCACAAGAAGATATATATGTTTTTTATTCGATCAAAAATATGATCATCTACAATAATAATAAAAACATTTCATAAGTGTAAAACGATAAAAGGTTAAAATTCCATATTTCATAAAAATCTTATCATAGAAGATATATAAGGTAACACACTTTTACTTATATTTTCATAACAGATGTCAAAGAGAAATTCTAAGAAAAAGTAAACCTACATTTAACACTATAAGAAAAATGTAAGTTTACATTTGAAATGTAAAAAAAATTAATGAATTACTTTAAATATCTAAAATTTAAATACAATAATATATATTTCTAACATGTTAGTTACAGCAAGGTAAATAACATGAAAAAAGGAAACCCCTGCCTAGTCACATGGGTTACACATATAGGGTCTCATTAAATCTGGAAGGATGGCCCATTGTTACACCAGGGCATCGCAGTGAGTTACTCTGTCACCCTGGTGGAGGGAATGCCTTCTAGATTTATAAGTGACCGCCAAGCTGGCGGTCATTAATAATGATTTGCCTGGAACCGCCATTATAGTGCCTCCTGTTAATTCATGTTGCTGTTTGGTTCAAGGTTCCATCATCATGACTGCACTGTTTTCTGTTTTTATTTTGAAAAAGAGAATCCTGAAATGAGATTTTATTTTTGAAAATATAAAAGGCAATGCTCGCCTCATCACTTGTGAGGGGAGCATTTTGCAGTTTTCCTTGTGGTCACAGTTTCCTGGTGGTGATGGGCAGGGAAATCTGACTTCTAATTCCACCCATCCAAATCAGGTGGGTGGAGTTACAAGTCAGCTTCTGATGGCCCTTACTCCTCAGGGCCAATGAAGTGGTTTAATAACCGTGGAGACACATGAGTGTCCACTCTGGTGGTCCGACTTTTATCTTGGTGGCATGGATTCTCAATCGCTGATGCAATGGATAATCTATACTGATACGATATATACATCGGCCCCATAGTAAACATAGCAGTATAAAGGAAAACCCCACTAGGAATGCACATTGTATTATTCCAGCTGCTGTTGTGGGAGAGCAACCAGTGTTATTGACAGAGTAGAAACATAACTACCTTCACAACATAGCAGAAGTGCATATGCAAAGTATAGTATAAGACCTAAGGTAAGCTAGCACAAATTCCTCCCCTCAATAGGAACAATATTATTGGAAATATGTTACTGAAGCAGCAAAGAGACAGTTACCCACAAGTTCTAACCACCAAAGTCTCATAGTTAAAACACAAAGATTTGAGAGGCAAGCCACAAGGGCCCGAAAACCTTTAATGAAATAGAAATTCCTAAATAAAATGTCATTTTGTATGAGGAGAACAATGAGAATAGAAGAATAATTTGCTGTATAGCAATAGCAAAATATAACCTCGTTCAGAGCACTGCTTTGTTGATAGATGGCACCTTTAAATCTTGCCCCCCTCAATTCACATAAATTTGTACAACTCATGAGTAGCATCAAAATACTAATAGATCCCTCAGCTATGCACCATTGCCAAATAAGGGAAGATCTACATACGAAGAAATAGAAATTACAGTAAAAGACAAAACAAATCATTACCTTCACAAATTAATCACAGGTGTTAAACACGCTATGATACAAACAGTACAAAGGGGCCTTTTCAAATCAAATCAAATCCAAACAACAAGGCAAGCCCGACAGCAGAGGCCACAGACCGCGCCGTGAGGGGAACGGCTAAGACACCGACACCAGCTCTCCCAGCAGCGCCGTGAGGGCAACGGCCAGGGACTTCATTTCCCAGGTGCCCCGGAGTTTCACCGGCGCACCGGTGACACCACAGCCTGCGCCCGGGGGCGCTACTAAACAGCGGAGCGCCGAGCGCTCAGTGGGGGGCAAGGCAAGCCCGACAGCAGAGGCCACAGACCGCGCCGTGAGGGGAACGGCTAAGACACCGACACCAGCTCTCCCAGCAGCGCCGTGAGGGCAACGGCCAGGGACTTCATTTCCCAGGTGCCCCGGAGTTTCACCGGCGCACCGGTGACACCACAGCCTGCGCCCGGGGGCGCTACTAAACAGCGGAGCGCCGAGCGCTCAGTGGGGGGCAAGGCAAGCCCGACAGCAGAGGCCACAGACCGCGCCGTGAGGGGAACGGCTAAGACACCGACACCAGCTCTCCCAGCAGCGCCGTGAGGGCAACGGCCAGGGACTTCATTTCCCAGGTGCCCCGGAGTTTCACTGGCGCACCGGTGACACCACAGCCTGCGCCCGGGGGCGCTACTAAACAGCGGAACGCCTCTCGTCCCGCGAGGACGCGCGCGGGACGCGCCGGGCGAAGCCCGGGCAAAGGGCGGGCCCTCTGTGGCCCTCAGAGGCACAAAGAGGACGGGACGGGCCACCACTCTTGGTTCCATCATAGGATAAGGTATAGTCAGGTTCTATTCTTTTATCCTCTAGCGCTTTGAACTAATTATTGTTGTCGTCCGGATCCAGACTACAAACTATAATGTCCATCTGGGAAGAGCTGAACGATCTGTGTGGCACAAACTATATCCCAGATGCATTAACACCCCCTATAGTGGCCAGAGACACTGATTTAGTATATTTCTCTCCCCAGGCATCTTCCGATATAACCCTCTCTCTATCCAATAAATGCAGCTCCTCTCTACTTGCTCCCACCCCAGCCACATCTACGTTGGATAAAGCAGAGACTCGTCCAAATGACTCTTCATCCCCCCTACAAGTGACCCTCCTGGCCCAAATAGAGCGACTGCTCATCACTGCTCTATCTCCACTGGTAGCAAAAGTAAATGACTTGGGGGACAGGCTGGCCAGAATCGAAAAAACTGTAATTGGGTCACACCCAGTAACTGGTAATACTGTTATACCCACACGTTCTACCGCTTCTAATATCCACCATAACACCCGAGAAAGGTCTAACAACGCTCCCAGGATAATTCAAACTTGCAACTCCCCTCTGATACCGCCCACTCACACTGTTCAAAAAGCGACTTGTAATTCTGAACATGCCCCACATAGAGCTCATATGATCCCCCTAGAAAGAAGACATCGTATTGATCTACCCCCCGAAGCCGCCCCATACGTCACTGTTCTCTCTGGGGTCCCTCCTCTCAGTCCGGGCAAACGCGAGCTACACCAGGACCTACTGAACAAAGCCATCTTTTGGCTCAAAAACAATAGATCATTACCACCTACGTTAGACGGCGGGATAATGAGCGTCAGAAGAGTGGGGTGGCTTGGTCATCTACCTAAAAATGTTTTGGGGGACTTGATCTTAATTAAATTTAAATACAGGAATATTGCCCCCTATTTGAGATCTACCAAACCCAAACTTGGAGATGGTCCCATCTGTATCTGGGACCTGCACGATTTCTATCCTGGTCCCCGACCACCGATTCACCATAACATCGGGTGAAACAGGGGGGATTCTGTGTATCTTGGGTTATTACTTTGAATAGTAGTTTTTGTTAAACTATTTTAGTTGGGTTCAAATTATTTCCTATTTTAATTATGAAATGTATTGTTGAGATATTTTTGTACGAAATGCACTTCAGTTTGCTGCTTTTATGGTTTTTAAAACTCAAAAGCCGAATAAAGCTTATTTTGATCCTTTGATCCTTTGATCCAATACAACTTTATTTGGATTTCTTTTGAATCCATAAAAGCACAAAGTACTTCAAAAAAACATACATTACGTTAAAACGCATTCTTTTCTATAATTAATATATAACACATTGCATTATACACAGTATCCCGTGAGCAGTGGTATTTATAATTGAGGTTCAGAGAGTACATATACAACATCTATAATAGGTGCTGCGGTGGAAAATGGCAAATGTGTAAGATATGCACACACTATGGTAATCATGTCAAAAAGATACATCCACAAAATTTATAAAGCAAATTAGTGTCCAAAAGAGCATATGTTAACAAAATATTCAGCAATTGATTATATACTTTGGTGTCAACATTGTGTAACATTCATATGCACATATATAACAGAAACCAAAAATAAAATATCGGTTTCATAGGATTTGTTTGAATGGAACCTGGAGCTCGAATAGGATGGCGGGCGTCCGCTTGCCACTCAATCGTAGATGGGACCGCTCATCTGGCTGTTGGTGGTCCTGCACTACGCATTACGATGCAACCGCCCCCACATCAGTCACAATGGCTATTTATGGCATCTCAGTGGGCGCTGCTGGCTGCAGCACCCTCGCAATGCAAAAATGGGACACTTAAATATCCCTGCACTACGTAGTAGGAACCCATGCGGTGCCTGCCATATGGTGCTTGGACATGTAAGTGCCCCCAGTGCCCACAGCTTAGGGCCACGGTGAAAAGGGGCCTGCTAAGGGCCCCCAAAGTCCCTTTCCGCTAACCTGCTCATGGTAGGTTAACTGCCATTAATGCCTGTTCATGGCAAGTTAACTGCCATGAACAGGCACTGTCCCTACTGTGCATGGGTCTTTGAAAAGGAAAAAAATATAAGTACATATATTAGGCATTGTAAGAAGAGTTTTTTTTAGAAAAAACAGACAAGTATCCAGACTTGTAAGTGCAACGATTGATTGATGGCCACTGACCTTGTACATTTTCTCCTTCTTGTATGTTGTTCCCTGGGTGTTATGAGAGTTTTGTGGGTATCTGGAAAGGTCCTGATGAAGGTGGTTTAACTACTCCTTCTACACCACAGAAACGCGCCTCGACCATTGGTTCAGATTGGCCTTCCCCTTTTCTGAACATCTGATTCAATCTGGTTGTGGAGATTGTGTCACCATCTATAATCTCCCCCTTATTCAGATGCAATTTGTATGGAGTTGGTGTGAGTCTGAATGTGTTTGATTGGTTTGTGTGAAATTGATGTATTATTGTGTTTTCCTGGGTTCTGTTTTGTCAAACAATTTTATACATGAAAATATGTACTACATATATTTGATGTATTAACAGGATTGATGTTTTTTTCTGTATTGTATCTGTTTTTGTAAAATGAATCTTTTTAAAAATTGAAAAAAAGAAGAAAAAAATATATAAAATGGTACTAATTATATAAAGAAATTAAATAATAAAAGAAATGAGAACTGAAATGTAACTGTTGAGTGGCGATTCTTAATGGAATTAATAGATAGGCCATGAGGGAGTGTTTCTAGTACCTTTTGTCTTTTTCCCCTCTTCTCCCAGGCCTGAAAGTTTATTTTTTAGAGGAGGTACACATAACAGTGCTTTATCTTTTCCCCATACCTTTTGTGTGGAAATTGAGCCAGGTTATTCCCCTGGCCATCGGTATATCCGCAAATATCCAACACTGAATATAGACATTTACTAATGTTAGAGTCTCCAAGCCAGATGTATTTACAATCAGCCTTGCATCCCTCAACAAATTCAGAGCCATATTATGAAGAACAGCGATAATATTATGGCCACTTTAGCAGCAAGAACCTGCCGCTAAAGCGGCGATAAGGGGCTTGATATTATTCACAAACAAAATTCCAATAGAAGCCCAGGTTCTGGTGTGAAGGACATCAAACCCGGGCTTCTATTGGAATTCTATAGGGCATATTATCAAGTCCCTTATCCCTGCTTTAGCGGCAGTTTCCTGTTGTTAAAGCGGCAACAATGTTATCGCCAGTTCTTGATAATGTGCCCCTTAGTGATTTGTGAGTCAAAATCCTCCACAACTCTGTAGCTAGAATAAGTGAAGGCATTATCATAAAAGTTTATCAACACAGAAAGTTGCTTCATGTCCATCTGCAGAAGGACTAATTGAAAATAAGGGGACTTAGTATATGCTTTTGTTAAGGACCAGGGCTGTAGCAGCTATCAAACTCACCAAACCTCCCTTAGCCTGCCCACGTAACAATGGTATTGCTGGTAAGTTATAGCAACAGAACCATCAATGGTACATTTTTGCGGCTGCAAAGTTTCCTGCAAGTACAAAAGTTGTGCTGACATTATGTAATTTTGCAATCCTTATTGTTGATTTTATTTCTCATCCCAGCAACATTCCAGGTTCTAACTTTTAGCATATATTGGACTTCTCTTATTTTCTGCCTTTGTTCCTTGTCTGCAGTATTTGCATTTTTCAAGCCTCTATGTTCATCCTGCCCCACCGCAGCCTCCCATATGTCAGTCCTGTTCACTAAGACTTGAAAGGGAGCAAAACGATTTGTACGAGAGACAGGTGTACCCATTCTATAGGGCTTCATGTAGTTGCATCCACCGGGGGCCCTGCAATCTCGGAATCATTACTAAGGCTTAATAAAAGAAACCAAGGGAAACAGCTATTATCTTCTCCTCAGTGTCAATCTGATATTGTCTGACCTGGAAGTTCTATAGGATGGATTTTACCACAGCAGGGTGTAAAAGTTAACAATAACACAATCACTGTAGCCAATTTTCTATGTGGGCCCAACCCAATTTACCCTTCTAATCATGATGATTTCTTGACAAAGTACACTAATATTAGTAAAGAAAGTCGACATCCAGTGAGTAACTTTATTTCTTAATTCAGTCCAGTTCTCCTTAGCGTGCAATTCTAGTTTAGGTACACCCTTCAGAACAATAACTTAAGGTGTGGCATCAGGTGGGAGGGGCAATGTAACTATAGTAGACGCCTGTAATCCATCCCCATCTTTCCTTTGTTGACGGATAAAGTTCTCTTACTTTCCCAGAGAGGATACACATGGAGGGGCCTCTGTATTAATTATTTTTCTGTTACAGTGTCTCTGAAGTACCAGTAGGCATGGCGTAAGCACACGATTTGTTGGTCTAGTTTGTACATTCCTAGCAGGCACAATTACTCTAATCTTGCTATGTTCAGTGCATTTAGCAACACCATTTGGGGATATCTTCATATTATTTATGACTAAGTTTTCATGTGCATCTACCCTCTCTTTAATTTCATTAACCTTCTGTTCTATGTTGTAAAATTTTGTGTATAGTTTTTTTATCAGTGCCTCCAAACTCTTGGTTACAGCCATATCTTCTGTCTTCTCACTCGCCTTAGTATTTTAATTCTTCTTGGCGGAGCTAGCACAGTGGGCCTTAGTTGGTTTATTGGAATTTATCTGAGGGACTCCCTCATTATTCTTGTTTCACTTAGCTGGGGGTGAATTTGATTCCTGAGTGGGGTAAGCTTGATTAAATCCAAGGCCTAGTTGGAAACACAAGGGGCGTTTTTAGCATTTGATTAAAATTTTGAAGGTATATCACCCTCAGTATGCTCTTCTGGTATTAAAATTGTGTCCCCTATGGTTTCCACATCAGCATTACTAAGAGCCTCGTTTGCAGCATGCTTATTAGCAACAAGCCTCTCTTCCACATTCATTATTTTTCTTTCTGTTGACCAGACAGCGTCCATTAGATAGTTAGTAATTGTATTGTTGTTTTCTTTCTGGCTTTTCACTAGAGGGTCTTCAGATACTTTCCTTTTTATGATATTTATGTATTTACCCAAAGTTTCCAAAAACAAAGAGATTTACCTCGACCTATCTCTATTATCCGCTAGCATTTGTTTATGCTACCCAGATAGAGCAAGCTCTTACAGGTGGCACCCTCCTCTATGGGGGCATCGGTTTTCTGAGTCACAGAACCTATGACTATGCCAGGTGCTCTAAACAGGGGGAACAAAGGGAAGTGAAAGGCACCATGTATCCACACACTTGTCTAAATCACTGGAGGAAAACAACTCCCAATGCAATGTGTGATAAAAATGTTATCTACTCACTCTTTTAGCAGACAGAATCAAGGGGATGGCCATTCCCTGGCTCTTCCTGGAAATGATGGGCAAAGATTGGCCACTCTTGCCCCGGGATTTTCCCATGCATGAACTACGCATGTTTCGCACATCGGGACTGCACTGCGGTCTTATAGCGCAATTTGGCACTCAGGTGAAACTCTCAAGGACACAAAAGTCTTCCTACAATTTGGCTGGTGTTGCTTGACACTGCCTTCTGTGAGTCCTAGCATTGCCTGAGGTGACCTCTCCAAATTCTGGGCCTCAGAAGTGGGGTTTGCAGTTGTTTTCATCAAATATAGATTGCATCAACTGCTTGAGAAATTCTACTGCATCACCCTTTGATGCCAATGCAGAGGCTGCTCGACAATAGACTGTACAGCTCAATGTCGACACTCAGTGCAGCTCAATGATGATGCATTGCATTTACTTCAACAACGCAGAACCCCCTTGGTACCCCTCGATGATGCTGCAATAGACTCTTGGGGGCTGATTACGATGTAGAATGGATCGCCACCGCCCGCATCCACCCTACATTTCCCTCCACCCACAAACCCATTTCCCCCACCATATGAGTCTTTCCGTCTGCCGGTTTTCTGCTGGTTGACCAGTCGACCGGGTTGCAAAGGGGCTAGATATGGTGGTGGTGTCTGCAATTAGGATGCCACCGCCATGGTGGCAGTGGCATCCTAATTGCAGGTGCGGAACTGCCACACAACTGGCAGCCGGTCCCAGCACCGCTACGGTGGTGGGCAGACAAAGTCCGCCCGCCATCCTAATAGGGCCCTTGATGTAAAAAAAAAAAGCTCCATCCTAGTTACTTCTTCAGTGGGACCTGTCTGGGTCTTGCAGACATTCTGCAGTCGATCGTGGTTTTGATTTCATCTTTAAAATTCATATCCAAAATTCTACTGACTGTTTTTTTGTCATTTTGGTCTCATTTTGCTCAGATCAATATTCTCTATTTTCCTAACCCTATGTGGAGTCTTTTTGTGATGCATTAATTGTGTTACCTTGTGTGTGTTGCACAAATACTTTACATATTGACATTTTAGATATGCCTGACTGCTCTGTGCCAAGCTACCAGAGGGTTAGCACAGGTTATCTTATTGTGTATCTCTTACCTTTTAATAGAGTGGTGGTTCCTGCCTGGCCTGAGTGCATACCTCAGCCAAACAGGAATCCCATTCTTAACAAGCAGTAAATGTACTCCATCTTAGCCTTGAAGTAAGACCAGCTTGATACATGCCGAACCACTGGTACCATAACACTCTTCCATAGAAAATAAAGAAGTCATACAGTAAAATTAAGTCTGTTTTTTAAGATCTAATATTTTTGTAAACGTTTAAGTAAATCCTGCGTTATATTATACAAGGTGTTTTAAAACATTCAGTGTATTTTTTTTTAAGTTATTCTTGTTGAATTTTATGAGAGGCTTACAACACGTACAATACACCTGATAAAGTAAGTAGTAATTGTTATGAACTCCATCAGTCATTTCAAGATCAACCCAGAAAATCCTTGTTGGCCACATAAGAAATTAACTCACACACTAAACAACTTTTCCTGCATTCACTATGTTGGTGAACATGTTTGGTGTTTTGGTTCTCATTTTCCCCCAAAAATATTTGAAGAGATTTGTAGGCAAAGGACTTTTGGGCTGTCCAGGGCACTAGTCATTGCCAGATGCTGCTTCTCACCTCCTGTAATTCTTGGCATGGTTGTAGACTGGTAGCAGGTGCTTGATTCACCTACAGCCCGCTCCAAGACCATCCCTGACTATGTCAAAATACTTGCTGAGCTGCATTTCATGGCCGATCGATTCTTCCAAAGGACCAGCTCTGACAACATAGGCATCTCAGAGGTAAGCCAGTCTTGGTACTTGCATCCGGTACTGAAATGCATCAAAGGAAGAGTGCACCCATTTATCACCATGCAACAGTCTGTAGTGGAAAGGCAAATGATGGGAAGGGAATTTAGTGCTTTTGGCTTCCCTCTTGTGCTAGATACTATTGATTGCTCCCATGTAGAACTTCAGCCACATCACCACAAAACACAACTTTTTTATAAAAGACACCGGTGGTACTCCGTCAACATGCAATCTATCTGCAATGCAAAGGGATGCTTCACTGATGGATCCATGCCTCTCCTGAAAGCACACCAAACAGTTACATCTACTGTCAAACACCTCTTGCATGCTACTTGGTTGCTGGGTCAGTGATGTATGATTAATTGGTAAGTAATAACACCTCACAATGGGGCCACATATGCATCTGTGGTGGCATCTCAAACATACTCATTAACCACTGCAACTCGAAATATGGACATTACCCCGACACTGACTACATATATGTAGGCATGATGTATTGCATTTCACATTACATTTACAATAGAGGCCTATTTTTTTAACATTATATACGTCTTTCTTGAAGGCAATACCTAGTATGTGTTCTCTTCATGTCTCCTCATTTATTTATTTATTTATTTATTTAATGCCATTTATAAAGCGCGTGCAATTACCCTTAGGCGTCTCGGCGCTGAAATTGCATTAAAGTCTCACCCTAAACAGAAAAAAGCAGGAAGTGAATTACTGATTAAAAAGCCATGTCTTCAGTTTTTTTCTAAACTGAAGAAGAGTAGAACTGGTTCTAATATGAATGGGTAGGGTGTTCCAGAGTCTGGGGGCCGCGATTAAGAAGCGGCGATCACCCCAGGAAACTGTACGGCTACGTTGAACCACTAGCTGGTTAGAAGATGTGGATCTGAGCTTTCTCACAGGATTGTACGGAATCAATTGTTTTTTAAGGAATCGAGGTCCTGAATCCTGAAGTGATTTAAAAACCGTGCACAAAGATTTGAATTTGACCCTATTGTGAATGGACAGCCAGTGGTATTTTTTAAGCGTGTCCGATATGGGGGCAAATCTGGGTTTTTTTGCAAGTACGCGGGCAGCAGCATTTTGAACGGTCTGTAATTTTTTGATGACTCTGTTCTGGGCATTAAGCAACAGACCGTTACAGTAGTCTAGTGAAGACAACACTAGCGAGGAGACTAGTGTTTTTGCTGCTGATTCAGGTAGGTATGGTATGATTTTCCTTACAATACGTAACTTAAAGTGAGCGTTAGCAGCCACTTTATTCGCATGGGCCATAAATTTGAGCTGGTTGTCAAAGGTGACACCTAAGTTTCTAACTTTGACCGAAGGGCTAGGAGGTGTACCCATGGCTGCTGGCCACCAGGTTGCCGACCAGGGTGGGGAGAGCTTACCGAAGATAACCACCTCTGTTTTATCAGAGATACAGATGTCAAACCCTCTGCTTCTCATACATACACAAGCCATTATTGTAGACAAGGTTGGGATCCTTAAGTCATAATTCAGATGTCAAACCAAATGGGGGGTGGGATGAGGGGCTGGTGTATGGCATAACACTGTGCCTCTTCATTTGCAATAACATTCAAACACTTTGCAAACTCTCACATAGAACTGTGTTCTAGTGTGTTTTAGAACCAATGGAATAAAAACCTTACTTTCAACCCTAACGACATTCTGCCCATACAACTTTACGCCTGCGTAATATACACAAATAGTTATGCAGAACCCTCAGTTTGGGGAAAACAAGCTTATAACGCTACGTGCGAGGTTGTCAAATGCCGGTGGCGAGGACGTAAATTGATGCCACTGGTAACAATGTCACAATCTGTAAAAGACAATTCAGGTCAACAGACTGAATTAATAGCTTTAAATATGGCGCTCGACATTGCAGACTCACGTGATACATACACTGAGTCATCAGTGTGATGGCGTTCACGCTGCAGGGAATTCATTGGCTGAGGCAGCCACAGCGGAGGCAACTAAACCGGCTTCCGTAGCCACAAAAAAGCGTTCAGAAAAATACATAGACGGGGAAACCATGCTGGCGGTAAAAACGTCTTTAAAAAGTGACTGTGCAGCATTACCCGTGAACTATCCACTCAAGTATACATACATAATAGATGCAAACTCCGTTCCTTTTGCTCGAATCCCTGGAGTGGGGGATAGAGTAATTCCAAACACGAACAGGAGAGTCTTGCTAATAGCAGACGCACACATGGGTGAAGGTCTAGGGCACCGAAAGATCAAGGAATCTCTGAAAGAATTACAATCAGAATACTGGTGGCCGGGAATGAGCGTAGATAATCACAAATTTGCAAAAAACTGTCAAAACTGCAAAAGAGATCGCAGTGGCGAACCGGCCGAAGTAGTGCCAGAGCACCTAATAGAAAGCATAAGGCTATCTATACGCATGATTAAACAGGAAACATGCGTCCCTATGTATGTTATTTCAGACTAGATTCACTTACAATGTAGGCTCCAGCGCTCGGCTGACGCCAGAACTGTTATAAAAGATTTGCGAGTCTATATCGGCACATACGCAATTGGCATGCTACATTCTGACCATGGTCCTGCTTTTAGCTCTCGAGCTTATAAGGAGGCCATGACCAGCATGGGCATTGCATTGCGGTATTCTTGTCCCTTCCATCCTGAGGGAAACGGGATTGTGGAAAGAAAAAAACGAGACATAAAGCAATCTATAACGGCGAGGGTATTAGGTACGGGTACTGGGTGGGTCCAACATTTAACAAGTGTCCAACGTAGTCTTAATAATCTGCCAAGAAATTCTCTAAAAGGTTTCAGTCCGTATGAACTATTGTTCGGTACTAGAATGCATATTCAGGACTTAGATAGTCAGACTTCAGTGGTAGAAGAAAAATGCTTTGATATTAAAGATCGATTGACTATTTTACAGGACTTAAATGAAACAAGAAAAGACCTGAGCAACGTAAAGCTAAAACAACAGCCAACAACCACTGAGGAGAAACCACCTGTCCCAGCAAGGCCCGTCTGGATTCCAAAGATTGGGGACCTGGTCAGAGAGAAGATCGCGGTGAAGAAGGAATTTGGGCCTTCTTACAGAAAAGCAGTACCTGTCTTAGCTGTCAACGGAACAAGATCAGTTGTACTACCGCCCCTTACTGGTAAAAAGGAGAACCGAGTTGTATCCATCGACCTGGTAAAACCACAATCATGTGGCCAATAATAAGGAGTAGGCCCAGTGGACTCCCAAGATGTAGCAGAAGACCAAATCTTGCTCCAATCCAAGAGGTTCAAACTGAGAGACTAATCACATTTGATAAACCTGCAGTGATTAAAAAAGGACTATGCAATAATGCCATCGAACTTGTGCCTCTTGAAGCCCATATTGAAACAGTGCATCAAGAAACACCTGTCTACAACAATGTAGCCACAGACTATGCTAATGAAACAAAGAAAATTCCAAAAGCAAATAATAATCCGGAAGCGATTCCAACAATTGATAGAACTGCATCTGGCTACTTCATCAACTTCGATGACTTTTCTGAGGATCCAAGCGAACCTGAAGAACAGCCAACAACTAAATCTTTTAAAGACAAAGCAAAAGAACTCTTACATGAACTCAAAGAAACCTATCTGATTTCTCCATGGATTGAATTTTGGATTGTGTTAGGTGTACTTTTCCTCCTGCTTTGGCTCATCATGGTACTTTGTTTGGGAAATTTCATTGAGGGAAAATACAGTACAATGGACACAGCAAGTCAGAACATCAACTTGGTCCTAAAGCCACACAAGTCATCTCACATCGAGAAAAGAGAACTATCATCCGTGAATGTCACAGCCAATCCAATACCCAGTGGGGTAGCTTGGGACAAAACAGATTACGATATTTATGGCCCGGTCGAGCTCTTGAAGTTTCCACACCAGTTCAAAATTTCATTAAGTGACTTTGTAAAACCGAGCACATTCTCTGATTATTGGGACTTTGAAAGTATTAATGATATGATGTCAGATTTAGTAATGTCAGCAAAATTTACAGAACATGATTACTTGCAGGGTTCATCTAATTATGAAGAATTGTACTGCTACAACCACTATGCGCATCACTATTTGCATAAATCTGCTCAACCTAGAAATGTTTTAAATTATAATCAATGGGAACATTGTGCAACTCCACCAAAAGGCAGTTCAAAAACATTTTATGAGAAATTCCCATACTTCTCAGGGTTTAACACAAGTGAAGCAGAAGTGTTTTATTTCAAAATGTTAAATAAGACAGGAATGAAAACAATGCTGACAAACACTAAATTAATCTATTCGGAAGCATTTTATGAATAAATGACTACATTTGGTTTTGATTTTTGGAAAAACAATATTGAAACAAAAACCATCTGGGGTACCAAAGATTGGCAGGTCCAAGGTATAGAATCATTATTTAGAGCCTGCATGATCCCAGAACAAATTATATTCTTGAATGATACCATTCAACAGACAACCTGTCTTGGCCTAGCCAAAATTAAAGACTTAAACAAACCGTCTATTCCGAAGCCAACACAAGACAGTAATAGCACTACAGATGTTGAAATAGACGTATCCCATATTTTTAACCAAAATAGAACACATCTTGATTGGAAGAAATGGTTGATCTGGCCCACAGACACAAATAACTGTCAAGATAGATTCCTGAACAAAATACAGGGGTTCAAATTGACCAGGCCAGACCCTAGATACTCCCAGAGACAACATCCAGGGATAGTAACAACATACAGTCTAGGAAAACTCTGCCTCGAATGGCTACACACATCCACACTGGCAGAAATTAAGCAACACTTGACTTTACTTAAAGACGGTGCTGACTTGCGTGATTTCATAATGGGACCACGCAAACAGCGTCAAAAATGTTTCATAGCGGCCGGTATATATGCAGCTTACAACGAAGCTTGGAAAATAATGCAAATTGAAACAGCAGAAAAAATACGGGAAATTGACTGTATTAATTTGGAAAAATCACTTTCTGTTGTGGACAATGGATTAATGACTCTATCTTCCAGAATATATTCACTGGACAGCATTGTATCATCTGCTATAGATATAATAGAACAGGACTTGTTAATGTTACAACATGGTCAGTCCCAATAACATTCTATTGTACAGCTTGGCTGGACGTTACAAAATCTGCGTTCAGGCTACGTGCCTTGGCGTTTAATCAACACAACGTCATTATTCTCTATCTTTAACCTTACTGATACACAAATCAGCTTGGCACAGAAAGGAGCGGAATATACAATTCTGAGCATTGAAAAACTTGAGAGATTACCATTGACAATGTCAGAACGACCTGTCATTGAATGGATAATACACGGAATAATAACTATTCCGATAACAACTTTCAAATTTAAATTCTGTCAAGAATATATACCAGCAGGCCAGTATGAAAGGTTGGGTAAAGGGTACATTAAGTCATCATGGAAATTACCTTACACACACACATGTTATAGTGAAAAGGAACAGAATGTATTTCTTAGTGGTAATAATTGTAAAAGATCACTAAGGGCCAGATGTTGGCCGTTTCTGACCGGTATTAGGGTTTTCAGATGTAGGGGGCTTAAAATTACAGAATCGGTATATTTACCGATCGGTAAATTACCGAATCGGTAAATATACCGATTCTGTAATTACAAATGTAGGTGGCACACTTTACAGTGCCACAGGCCCTTAAGAGTCGGTATTTTACCACACAATCCAATTGTGTGGTAAAATACCGAATTCAGGTGTGCATGCACATCTGTGCAATGTGACACACAGACATGCCCTTAGGGCATGTATGTGTGCCACATGGCACACAAGCCTGTACTTGGGGTGCTAGAGGGTGTCAAAGTGACACCCCCTGCACCCTTGCAGGATTCGGTATTTATCGATTCTGTAAATACAGAATCAGTATTTCCCATTGATTCCTATGGGCTTTGAAGCCCATAGGAATCAATGGGAAATACCGATTCTGTATTTACATAATCGGTAAATACCGAATTTTACAGATTCGGTAATTCAGATTTTAAAATTACCTACATCTGCCCCCTTCCCATTTACAGACTCTTAAATACCGAATCGGTAAAATTCGGTATTTAAGAGTCTGTGAATGGGAATTACCTACATCTAGCCCTTGGTGGTATACTTCTGTGTCAAGGTATTAACCTGCATGGGGCCTGTGAGGGGACTTCAAATAACCTTTCATGTCACCAGCATGGCACACCTGCAACTAGAATAGAGCCATTCTTTAGACGGCTTTCTAACGGGAGCTACATTCTAATAGTGGACCACAGATGTTGTGGCATGGTGCCAGGAATTGCTTATCTAGTTAGCGTTAGTTCCATGGTCACTTGCTGTATGCAAGTATTGTTTCCAAACAGCACTCCAGACAGGGAGGAAAACATTTGGCCATTTTTGAATATCTCCTCTATTCGAATTGATACTTTAAGCAGAATAGAGTCTGTCCTTTTGCAGACAACTGTTCCCTTGACGTCATCAAAAGAAACATATGATCTGCAAGTCGCAAGGACAACGGCAGAGATACATAGCCTTTTATCAGCAAATTGCCCCCTACATTTCGCAGAAATGTTAAGCCAAATCCTAAATATGTCCAATGCTGGCGGTATCCCGCATGTATTTAAGACAATTTTTTCGGGACTGTTAACACCCATCACAACAGTTCTGGGCATTTTTCCTAATTTTGTCCATTCTGTCTTTGGTGGCCTACCACTCCTGTTGGGACTCGTAGCAGGCATTTTATTTTTGATTCTCCTGCTTCGTTATGGCAAGCCAAAATGCAGACAAGACTCCTGCAACAATGGAAGAAACGATCCTAGCTATACGCTATCGGGACCGCATAACTAAAGTCCTTGGATTAGCCCGGCTAAGAGATCTGAATATGACCTGGTTTCTTCATTCAGACCCATCTGGCAGAATTGCATCTTACCTGTACTTCGATGTATGCTATGCGGAGAAGAATGCGTGTTGGACGTCTGTCTTACACTACAATCAGAAGTACCATTGGATACAGATACTTTGTTAAGTCCTGTAACGGCTCATGCATCGTGTGGTCCCCAGCGGTTACCCATCCTGATGACGGCATTCGTTGAGACTTCACCACTGCGATTAAAGGGTAGTGAAGTGCGAGATGAGAGCAACATCACCCAGGTACGACCTTCTGTGAGCACTGCTGATCCTGTCATCGATGATAGCAATCATGCTCACGACTGCACAGTTGCGGCATTTTCCAACTTGGTCGAACTTTCACCTGAAGCGGTAAACTGCTTTTTTGAAAGTCTGTCTGAAATGATGTTTTCCCCCGAACAAAAAGAATAACTTTTAAGCAAACTAGTACACAGCATTCCCTGAACTCTGAATTCGGCCTTCGACTTTGATAAACAAAAGCTACTGAACATATTTGGAACTATATTTTTCTCTCTCTCCCCTGAAAGCGAAATTATTTTTTTTTCCCGATTCCAAAATATTTACCTTTTTTCTTGGCACATGTACTCTGCTTGAAGTATAACAATTCTTAGAGAACAGAGCTTCTATTTTAGGAACTCTAAGGACAATATATCATGTCTAGCACATTTACAGCGACTGTATTTATATGTGATGGAATGGTCTCGCACCTTTTTTCTGTATTAAGAGACATTTCATGTGTAAATTTCGCAAATCATTCATACTGATATATATATATGCATACCTTATAATGAATGATTACACTGCTTGAAACGCGTACAGTACCTATAATCATTTTCATGTATTTCGCATACACCATTTCAAATGCAAAAATGTATTTTGGGGTGGGTTGGTATACACGTGCACCTTTTATGTTTACTATTGCTTAAGTTTTAGTAATGATGGACATTAATTTGTGGAGTGGGTGTAGTGTGTTTTCTAGGAAACCTGAATCGATATTTCTATTTTGTGCCCTTGTCCGGCTATATTCAATAATATCCATATAACGGCATAATAATCATATCCATAATTCAGTCGTAGCACATGCTGTCACATTAAGCAAGGCTACTTCTCCGGCCCCCTAGTAAGCACACCGAGTTCTCTAAACAAAACCAAGCCTCCAGCAACCTGGGAAATCCCCCTTGCTATTGTTTTGATTTCGTCCTAGAACTCCTGTAAAGCACTGTAAGAACGGCCAGTTCTTAGTGACATCTTTATTGACGTCTTATGTCCAACCTTACGTCAAACCCAGGCACCTTTCAGGTATAAATATACCAACGTTGCCTTAAGCAAACACACGGTGGTAATTCTGGAGCAGAGTAGCTATCTACTTCCGAAAGCCCAACTGATGCGAGAGACCACGGACGCTGCCCCTCCTCCTTGACGCGCTGAGAAAGACGCTGTCTTTTCTCCTGCCGAGAAATCCAGCTCCGGCGTTTCCAGCCTACCCTTGCGGGTTGCTGGGATATCGAGTCCTGAGAGAGAGATACCAGACCTCCTGCTTTCTATTACCCAGGTACGGAACTGACTAAACCCTTCCAGAGAATTCTTGAGTCAGATTCTTGGCAAAACAAACTTAACTTAAACTGCTACTTACTTACTCCTTCCCATGTATTAGGCTTAGGTCAGGTACACCGGGGTAGGCGTATTTAGAAGCACCAGTTGAGTACGATTAGTCAATGTATATATGTATGTATATATTTTATTTATTTTAAAGTATCATATGGCTAAGAAACCATATCAATGCTTTTACAGTATTATTTTATAATCCTCCTTTTACTGTACGCACTTTATTTTACCATGAGCATTACAATCGTGGCAATTCATTTCTCTTGTATGAGGAAGAAGACTGCTCAATAAATAACACCTTTTATTGAAAACGCCCGTCTCTCTTTTCTCTGCATTCTGGTGAAACTAAGTACGCACATTTGGCTGAGTGAAATAGCTGTCTTTTGTTTTCACACAACTCTAGAGATACACTCTTATTCAGGGAGAGCAAAGTTGTCATGTTGTACGGTTGTCAGAAGCTAATCCCTTCTTGTCTATCCAGGGAGGTTAAACTCCTCCTCGTGTATTCGAGAAAGTTTCTAGTGACCTCTGAGCTAGCTGGCAAACCTTAAGTCTAATATAGTCAGTAGAGACCTAGATAACCTCAGTCCTACATCTACACTGCTGAATATATTATTCCAATGCGCAGAGCCTATTGGGAATATAGGAACTACACTACAAACCCCCCGGGGAACAAATCCTGGGGGCAAAATTTGGAAAGAAAGTGTGGGGGGTTTCAAACCCCCCCCACTCGCCCTGGGGACCGCCACCCCCGGGGCTCTAATTTTGAAAATAGGGGGGTCTGTGATGGTCCCCCAGCCCCGGGGACCACCACCCCTCAGGGATTTTCTCTGTTGGGAGGGGGGCTGCTTGGCCCCCCTCTTGGAGCCTTTGATGGCCCTGGGGATCGCCACCTCCCCAGGGCCGGCTCCTGCAGTGTCCTGGGGTGCCTACCCCTGGGACACTGCTGTTTGCTATGGTAGGGTTGGAGTCTCGCGGCTCCCACCCTACCATAGCAAACTGATTTTCGTCAGAGAGAGCAGCATGTCAGCTGCTGTCTCTGACGAAAAGCAATGCTGGCTCCCCATGGACGTGAGGAGCCGGCTGGGACCGTGGGGGCTTTGGGGCTCCCCCTACGGTCCCCAACGTTTTTTTAACCCCGTGGCTATTTTTTTATGATAGTTTACCGTGCGCGTACGGTGCAAAGTCCGTAAGTCGTCCAGTAAGCATACCTAAGCAAGAAAAATAAAAATATTTTTAGATATTTATGAAGTGTATGTATTTATGAAGTGTATGTATTTATGTGTTGTGTGGCTCTAAAAAGAGCCCTTGTGTTTATTGGTAGATGTTAGTAACTACAAGTAAGTACTGATGCAGAGTCTTAAGTTTATGAAGAAGACTCTGTTTCCCTCATCTGTAAAATGTACACCATCTCTCCTATAGATGTCATGCATTTTGAAGCATAGATTATTATTGTGAATGGAACCCATTCTATAGTCTCGGAGAAAGGCAGAAACAGATGTATTCACATGTTTCCTAGCTTTCTCAATCTGTGGACAATATTGGTTGGACCAGTTCCATTTCTGCCTTTGGCATATATTAGAATAGACAAAGGCAGTTTTGGGGAAAAGTGTCATCAGTTGTTGAAAGGTGTCCTTCATAAACATTTCCAGACCTACCCCAGTCAAAGTGCCTAGGTCATTGCCACCACAGTGCACAATTATGAGGTCAGGGTGTTGGAGATGCATAAAGGATTTCACCAATGGCATCGATTGGTGCCACTTTAACCCTCTTTTTCCAATGCATTTAATGTCTACATTTGATAAACCTAGGTCTTTGTGAGTTCCTTTCTGTTGTGCATACCTTTCACTCCAGAAAATATAGTTGTGTCCCACAATCCACACTTTAAACATCTTGAAGAGAGGTCTGGATGCACTCAGATGGTCTCTGTAAATGAAAGGACAGTTTTAAGTTTTTTTTTTTTCTAAAATGGTGGATAAGTGGACTTTTGAAAAAATCAATGAACTGATTGGTTGTTTGAAATATTATTAGCTACAAAACTAGCAATTTTCTGTTTTTTAAAAGCCTGTTATTTATTGGTTAAGTAAAAGTGATAGAAAAGAACACTACTTTAGATAAGCTAGTATATTGAGAAGTCAAGCACACTTGCTGTTTTTATTTGCAACAATGTATGATGAACTTTTCACCTGTGTGCTCAGTTAGGTGTTCTCTGAAGTGTTTCTATGGTAACTGGCAGAATGTGGAATGGGGGAAGGGATGAAAGTTTTGTCAGTTGGAAAGGGTTCAAAAGTTCAAGCAATAGAAAAGTGTGTTTCATTTTGAATTTAGTGTGGGAATAAATGTGATTTGTAATTAATTTGTGTATGTGTGTAGATTGAGTGTGTTGATTGATAGGAAAAGTTTGCTGTTTGGTATAGTACTTTTTTATCTCCTAGGGTTGATTAGGGAGTTTTTCAATGATCCTCGATGTCAAAATCTTTTTTTTTCTTTTGTTTTTCTTGCTTAGGTACGCTTCCGGGACAACTTACAGACTTCGCAAAGTACGTGTACGGTAAATCTATCGTAAAAAAATAGCCTCTTTTACTCATTTTTAATAATCCCCGGGGACCCCATCCCCCGGGGCTTTAACTTTATGTTTGGGGGGCTGATGGCCCCCCTCAGCCCCGGGGACCGCCACCGCCTGGGGCTCTAATATTGAAAAGGGGGGGTCCATGACGGACCCCCCAACCCCGGGAACCACCACCCCCGGGGCTTTTCTATGTTGGGAGGGGGACCGCGTGACCCCCCTCCTGGAGCCTTTGATGGCCCTGGGGATCGCCATCTCCCCAGGGCCGGCTCCTGCAGTGTCCCGGGGTGCCTACTCCCAGTTCACTGCTGTTTGTTATGGTAGGGCGGGAGCCTCGCGGCTCCCGCCCTACCATAACAAACTGCTTTTCATCAGAGAGAGCAGAGTCAGCTGCTCTCTCTGACGAAAAGCAATGCCGGCTCCCAAAGGACGTGGTCCCCAACATTTTTTCTTAGCCCCGGGGGATGGGGACCCCGGGGTTATAAAAAATTTGTAATAGACGCTATTTCTTTTTACGATAAATTTACCGTACGCGTACCATGCTTGTACGTACGATGTACCATGTGAAGTATGTAAGTCGTCCCGTAAGCGAACCTAACCAAGTAAAAATCAATTTAAAAAATACATTTTACAGATATCGTTCAATTTTATATGTTTATATGTTGGTTGGTTCTAATGAAACCTTTTCTGTTTATTAGTACTTGTAAGTAAATACTTAACCATAGTCTAATGTTATTGAGGAGCAGTGTTTTACAGTGTGTTGAACTTTTTACCTCTATTGACAGTTGACTTTTGAATTATCTGTTGGGGGTAGGGTGGAAAGTTATGTCACTTGGAAAGGTTTGAATTATTGAACCAATAGAAATCTGTGTTTGGTTTTGAATTATTGTGGGACGGAATTTGATTTGTTAATAATGTGTATATGTGTGTAAATTGACTGGGAAAATGTGCCATTTGTTGGTTCCTGCTGCAAGCACTAAAGCAGAGAGACTCTGTGTGAGACTATCTGCTGTGTGAGTGGCATTCTTCTGAATCTTAATCAATTTGAAAGGTGAGTTGATGACTTCAAAGGGATTGTATTTGGTGCATTTTATTTTTAGTAAGAGTAATGTGTTTATCCTTGTAAAGTTTGTAGAATCATATACTGAGTTTGTCTGCTTTTGGATAACTATTGTGGTAAAATCATTTGGTAAGTTAATGTGTTTAGTTAGTCAGCTTTGTAGAATAAAGTGCAGTACTAACAAATGTAGAATGTGTGCAGCCACTTATATAATGCCTCAGTCAGTATGCATAGACTGCTGCCTACAGTCTTGTGTAAATGAAAGAATTATATTTGCACCTTTTTCTATAATCTCACCTGTCTCTCCTCACTGTCTACCTCTCTCTGCTTATACTGTCCTCTTTCTTCTGATATTGTGTGTAATGTTTGGATGTAATGCTGGCAAAAATGTAATGCTGCAAATTGGAAATGTATTTTGAAAATGACTCAGGTGTCTGCACTGTAATGTAGTGCTTATATACATGGGCTGTGTTCTGTCTCTTAAACATTTTAGTGTGGTAAATGTGTTTTGGTACAATGTATGGTTTTTAATTTTTTGTCCAGTATCACCCTGAGTGTCTGTGTGAATTAAAGAATTATATTTGCACCTTTTTCTATAATCTCACCTGTCTCTCCTCACAGTCTACCTCTCTGCTTATACTGTCCTCTTTCTTCTGATATTGTATCTCATGTTTGGATGTAATGCTGGCAAAAAAGTAATGCTGCAAATTGGAAATGTATTTTGAAAATGACTCAGGTTTCTGCACTGTAATGTAGTGCTCATATACATGGGCTGTGTTCTGTCTCTTAAACATTTTAGTGTGGTAAATGTGTTTTGGTACAATGTATGTTTTTAAAATTTGTGTCCAGGATCACACTGAGCGTCTGTGTAAATTAAAGAATTATATTTGCACCTTTTTCTATAATCTCACCTGTCTCTCCTCGCAGTCTACCTCTCTCTGCTTATACTGTCCTCTTTCTTCTGATATTGTGTGTAATGTTTGAATGTAATGCTGGCAAAAAGTAATGCTGCAAATTGGAAATGTATTTTGAAAATGACTCAGGTTTCTGCACTGTAATGTAGTGCTCATATACATGGGCTGTGTTCTGTCTCTTAAACATTTTAGTGTGGTAAATGTGTTTTGGTAGAATGCATGGTTTTAAAATTTTTGTCCAGGATCACACTGAGTGTCTGTGTAAATTAAAGAATTATATTTGCACCTTTTTCTACACTCTCCCCTGTCTCTCCTCGCGGTCTATCTCTCTCTGCTTGTGCTGTCCTCTCTTTTCTGATATGTCCACTCTTTCCTTATTTTCACTTGTCTTTCTTGATAGTACTGTTTCTTTTCAAACTGCCTCCTGTGTTCTTAGTCTCCCTCTGTCGTCATGGTCTTTCCTGTCCCCTAATGTTCCCCCTTCTTTTTATACTCCTTCCTCTGCCCTCTTAATTCTCTCTGTTTTATCATACCTTCTCTTAGCAATGCCCCCCTCAATATAGATAGAGTGCTGCATACACTCTTGGGCAGATTTACAAGCACCTTGGGCCTCTTTCTTCCTGTATTGTGTCTCATGTTTGGATGTAATGCTGGCAAA
Organism: Lissotriton helveticus; assembly: GCF_964261635.1. Classification (NCBI taxonomy): domain Eukaryota; kingdom Metazoa; phylum Chordata; class Amphibia; order Caudata; family Salamandridae; genus Lissotriton; species Lissotriton helveticus. The sequence goes on along the minus strand of NC_136061.1, from coordinate 504,211,468 downwards.
AAACTAATGCTGCCTATTGGAAATGTATTTTGAAAATGAGTCAGGTTTCTGCACTGTAATGTAGTGCTCATATACATGGGCTGTGTTCTGTCTCTTAAACGTTTTAGTGTGGTAAATGTGTTTTGGTAAAATGTATGGTTTTAAAACTTTTGTCCAGGATCACACTGAGTGTCTGTGTAAATTAAAGAATTATATTTCCACCTTTTTGTATAATCTCCCCTGTCTCTTCTTCACAGTCAACCTCTCTCTGCTTATACTGTCCTCTCTTTTCTGATATTTCCACTCTTTCCTTATTTTCACTTGTCTTTCTTGATAGTGCTGTTTCTTTTCAAACTGCATCCTGTGATGTTAGTCTTCCTCTGTCGTCATGGTCTTTTCTGTCCCTAATGTTCCACCTTCTTTTTATACTCCCTTCTCTGCCCTTTTCATTCTCTCTGTTTTATCATACCTCCTCTCAGCAATGCCCCACTCAATATAGATAGAGTGCTCCATACACTCTTGGGCAGATTTACAAGCACCTTTGTTCTTGTATTGTGTCTCATGTTTGGATGTAATGCTGGCAAAGAACTAATGCTGCATATTGGAAATGTATTTTGAAAATGAGTCAGGTTTCTGCACTGTAATGTAGTGCTCATATGCATGTGTTCTGTCTCTTAAACGTTTTACTGTATTCTAATCTCAGCTCTCTTCTTAAGAGTAATATAATAGTGTATTTCATACATTTATTTTTCAAAAGTGATATATCTTTTTTATACTAGATTTTTTTCATCAATATAAAAAAATCATCATGCCTAGTAAGGCTAAGAAGACGAAACAACGAAAGAAAGCAGGTTATTTAAAGAGAAGTCATCTACAAGATTTACCTCAAGAAAAATGTATAAAGAAGACGCAAAAATGTCCTGGTAAGAGAACTAAAAGTTTTCTACGAAGATTGGTAAACAGTAAGAGTAGTGTGTACAAAGAAAAAAAATATCAGTGTTTCTGCAAGCAAGAGAAAAGACAAGAACTGTGTAGTATTATGTTCTGAAAAAAATGAGTGTAGTACAAGGAGGAAAAATCTATACACGGAGATAAGGAAGAAGAGGTACTATAATCGAGTTGTGTCAAATTTGACTAAGATTGTAAAGAATAGTAAAAGAAAAAGAGCTTTTTACAAAAAAAGAAATATATTGAAAATGTAGTTGAGAAAGCTTTTGAATTGAAAAAAATGCTTTTTATTTTAGTAATCAATAGAATTCGATCATTAGGAAAGACAATCCATTTAATGAAGGCCAAAAGTAAGTGGAAAAGATTAATTAACAAAAGGAATTTTTCAGAGGTTTTTCTGGGTGAATAGAAACATAGTTCAAGTTCTGAGCCTTTTTTTAATGAAGAAAGTTATCTGCAGAGTAATGATTTGTTGCATGCAGTTGACACTACTGGTCGTGCTTAATAGGTTAAAAATGGTTGTCCTATTGAGAAAGAGAAAATTGTTCCTAGAAATGAGGAACAGTTGTTAGCTGATGAAGTTTTGGGAGAGGTCCTAAAGCTCCAGTGTACACTTGGAATTGCAGTAGTATTTGTAGTGTACGGCAGGAGTCTATTGATTTGTTATGCAATTTCATACCTAACTACACTAAGAAAAGTGTTAAACAAAAGATTAAGATGTTGCAAGGATTAGACCCTTGCAGAGTAAGACAAATTACTGGATTGCAAGGACATTCTTTAGCTTGTCTTTCTAAAAAAGTGTGTCAAAGTGTGTTTCACCATTTAAGGATGTTAGCAGTTCATCATACTCAAATGAGGAAATTAGTGAGAAGGTTGTATTTTGCAAAAAGTCCAGCATTAATGTTGAACAGTGCTCTTTTGCATGGATCTGTATCAGATGTAATAAAGGTTTCTGATGAAATTGAGGTTAGTTATTTTGGTCCTCAAGAACACTGTGCAGAAATTGATCCGTTAATAGATGGAAATGTAGAAGAGAATGTACAGCATTGTAGTACAGAAAGATTTGAGCAAGAAATTACTAAGTTTGAGGTAATTTCTGGTGAAAGGTCAAATTATTCTTGTATCTGTTGTCGACGTACTCATTATAAAAATCAGACTAGGACTGTTGATCTGTATGTAAAAAGTGAAAAAGAAAATAATAATGAGTGGAAGGATTTCGCAACTTATTTGTTGGTAGAGAATTGTTTTGATTTGGGTTCTGATCAGCGTATTTGTAAATATTGTCATAATAAATTAGATGGGAATAAAATGCCTGCTAGAGCTGTGTATAATAATCTTGAGTTGATAAATATTCCTTCTGAATTGATGGATTTAAATACTTATGAGTCTATTCTTATTCAATGTGTTCATCCATTTCAAGCTATTGTTCGTATGGAGCCTAAAACAGGGAAATTGTCTCCTTCAGTTTTACAGAGAGGGTTAAAGGGAAGAGTTGTATATTTGCCTCTAGATTTAAAGAAAAATGTTGAAACAATTGGAGAAGAAAATGTAGAAGATGAACCTTTAGTTATTTTAGTTAATGGTGTTCCTACTAAGAGTAAGAAAATCTGGCAGGAATTTGTGGATGTTAGGAAAGTTAAAAAGGCAACGTTGTATCTGATAAAAAACAATCAATATTATGAAAATGTGTTTCTGAGAGAAGAAGAAATAACTGTAGAAGACAGTGACTTGCCATCTGGACAAATTGAAAAAGTGGATGTGTCCAGAACAGAAGAAATCTACGAACATTATAGTGTTCATCCACTTCATTCTAAAGAACTGATGGGGGATACTATAGAGTTGTTCCAAATGAAAGAAGAAAAGGGAAATCCCATTAGTGTATGGGAAAAAAGCTTGGAAGCTCGCTGCATTCCTCAGTTGTTTCCAACAGGAAAAGGTGGACGATATGATGACCGACCTGTGCAGCTTCCTGCATCTGAATATCGGACATCAAGATTGTATGCTGAAGATCCAAGATTTCGACAATGTATTCCATATTTGTTTCATCTGTTATTTGAGAGTGGCTTGTCTGGACTTTCTTATGCAGTAAATCATATATTGAAAACAGGTGTACATCTGCAAAATGTTTCAGCAAAGGAGTTTATGGATAAAGGACACTTGAAAGATAATGTTTTGGAATCTCATCTGATTAATCTCATGGCATGTCAGCGTGATACTAATGAGTATTTGTGAGAACTTAAATGTATGCTAAGGAACTTAGGAACTCCTACATGGTTCCTTACTCTAAGCTGTGCTGAATATGCTTAGGATGATTTACTTCAATTTCTTCGAGAGACAAATGCAAATATAGTAAATATTGAATACAAGACACCTGGAGAATTGTGTTCTTTGGATCCAGTTCATGTATGCAGGTATTTCTATCATAGATTTGAAGCTATGATGTCTTTTATCACCAATAAAATAAATCCACCTCTTGGAGAGGATTTTGATTTCTATTGGAGAAAGGAGTATCAAGCAAGAGGTGCTCCTCACATACATATGTTAATATGGATTAAAGATGGTCCCAAATTTGGAACAGACTCAGATGACACTGTATTGTCTTTCATTGAAGAATATGCAACATGTGATATACCGAAAAGAACAAAAGATAAGGACTTAAGAGAAAAAGTCTTATAATTTCAAAGTCATCTTTGTGGCAAATACTGTCGACGAAAGTACAAATCAAAGGATAAATTCTATACCAAATGTCGTTTTGGATTCCCACGTCCTGTAATATCGAAAGGAAGAGTCAAAATATATAAACGATTACAACCCAGTAATTTTGTCCTTGTGGAATGCTAACATGGATATTCAATACGTTGCGGACAATTCCATAGCTGTTGCTCGATATGTAACATCTCACATAACCAAATCAGAAAAGACAGAATTGAAGGAAATTTGGTAAGAGATTTCTCACGAGAAGAGTCTAAGTAAGAAATTATATACTTACAGTTTGAAGATGTTATCCCATCGAGAAATTGGAGCGTATAAATGTTCGGATCGCTTATCATCTGCAAGTCTTTACTCCAAATCTAGAAGAATCATTTGGGGGAGTCTTGGTCTTTCTGCAACACGAAACCGAGTACTTAAATCTGTACAAGAAATTGAATATTTAGCTGAAAAGGAGCCAGAAAGTACAGATATTGTGAAAACAAATATGTTGGATACATATTATCCAAATAAAAGTCATCATCTTGAGAACATTTGTCTGTATGAAGTGTTGCAAAACTATATTTTTAAACTGAATATTACATAAAACATCAATAATAGTATATATTCTGTGATTGGTTCTGAAGGATGTCTGGTGAAACAAAGAAAAGGACATTTGATTAATCATCTTAAACTGAGTTGCGAAACACCTGACAAAAGGGAATTTTACTATTTAGCAACTTTTCAAGCCATGGCGTTCAGAATTAGAATTACTTGGAGATTTCGAGAGCTATGAAGATTCCTTCAATGCTACTAAAGACACTATAGAATATCCTGTTTTTGCTAATTACGTGAAGATGTTGAATGATGAAATTGAGCAAGAAGCTGCAATTGCAGCTGAGATTGCTAGAGACAGTTCTCAGGATAGTCAAACTTCTGCTTCATTAAGTCAGGATCCATTAGGAGAACCAATTATTCAAAATGAAGCAGCAACTGCTATGGAAGAGGTGAAAACAGCAATGTATCAAGCTCTAGAAGATGTAAGAAACTTAGGAAGTTTGGAAGAACAACTAAATTTGAGCAGAAAGAAATATATGAGCAAGTGAAAGAACAGATTAACCATGGATTACTTCATGAAAAGAAAGAGTGCTCTTGCTCATCATTTGAACCTATCCGATTGTACGTGAGTTGACAAGCTGGAACTGGAAAAAGTTTTTTAATAAAAGTAATTTCAACTTATCTATACAAAAGAACTGACTCGTATTTATCTTGTGTTGTCACTGCTCCAACTGGGTTGGCGGTACAAAAGGGGGTGGTGATGGACGGAGCATCTGAACCAATCAAACACTCCCACCCTGTCAAAAGATCTGGGTTTAATCCATCACCGTTCTTTAGCCCACTCGGCCACTCCAGTTCAGACATGGCTATATGCAAATCAGTCTGACCCTGTGCCTCATGGGAACAGTCCAGCCCGAACTGCCAAGACATGCCTTCCCTGGACCGGAAACAAGCTTCCGAGGACCGTTTTCTGGCATTACAGCCGTCTTCAGCCCGGCTTGCTTGAATCCAGTGGCAAAGTGAGCAAGGGACTCACGTCTGAGCATACCCTGCCACACTTATGGCGGCCAAAAGCGGTACAAAAGGGGGTGGTGATGGACGGAGCATCTGAACCAATCAAACACTCACACCCAGTCAAAAGATCTGGGTTTAATCCATCACCGTTCTTTAGCCCACTCTGCCACCCCAGTTCAGACATGGCTATATGCAAATCAGTCTGACCCTGTGCCTTATGGGAACAGTCCAGCCCGAACTGCCAGGACATGCCTTCCCTGGACCGGACACAAGCTTCCGAGGACCGGTTTCTGGCATTACAGCCGTCTTCAGCCCGGCATGCTTGAATCCAGTAGCAAAGTGAGCAAGGGACTCACGTCTGAGCATACCCTGCCACCCTCAAACACCCTCTCACCCCCTCTTAGCCTCACATCCCCTCACCCTCAGATCCCCTCACCCTCACATCCCCTCACCCTCCTTCACACCCTCACACCCTCACCCTCACACCCCCTCACCCCCACAACCCCACCTCCTCACCCTCACTACCCCACAACCTCCCCCTCACCTCCCCTACCCCTCACACTCCCTCACCCTCACTCACCCTCACACTCCCTCACCTTCACACACCCTCACCCTCACACCCCCTCACCCTCACTCACCCTCACCCTCACACCCCCTCAAACTCACACCCCCTCACCCTCACACCCCCTCACCCTCACACACCCTCACCCCCACTCACCCTCACACCCCCTCACCCTCACACCCCCTCACCCTCTCACCCTCACACCCTCACACACCCTCACCCCCACTCCCCCTCACACCCCCTCACCCCCACAACCCCACCTCCTCACCCTCACTACCCCACAACCTCCCCCTCACCTCCCCTACCCCTCACACTCCCTCACCCTCACTCACCCTCACACTCCCTCACCTTCACACACCCTCACCCTCACACCCCCTCACCCTCACTCACCCTCACCCTCACACCCCCTCAAACTCACACCCCCTCACCCTCACACCCCCTCACCCTCACACACCCTCACCCCCACTCACCCTCACACCCCCTCACCCTCACACCCCCTCACCCTCTCACCCTCACACCCTCACACACCCTCACCCCCACTCCCCCTCACACCCCCTCACCCTCACACCCTCATGCACCCTCACCCTCACACACCCTCACCCTCACTCACCCTCACACCCCCTCAAACTCACACACCCTCACCCTCACACCCCCTCACCCTCTCACCCTCACACACCCTCACCCCCACTCACCCTCACACCCCCTCACCCTCACACCCCCTCACCCTCTCACCCTAACACACCCTCACCCCCACTCACCCTCACACCCCCTCACCCTCACACCCTCACCCTCACACACCCTCACCCTCACCCACCCTCACGCACCCTCACTCACCCTCACACACCCTCACTCACCCTCACACCCTCTCACCCTCACACACCCTCACCCTCACACCCCCACACCCTCACCCTCACACACCCTCACTTACACACCCTCAGCCTCACACCTCTTCACCTTCACACCCTCTCAACCTCACACACCCTCACCCTCACACACCTGCACCCTCACAAACCCTCACCCTCACACCCTCTCACCCTCACATCCCTTCACCCTCACTCACACACACTCACACACCCTCACCAGCATAGCATAACAAAACATAGCATAGCATAACAAAACAAAGCATAGGATAGCAAAACAAAACATAGCATACCAAAACAAAACATAGCATAGTGAAACACAACAAAGCATAGCATAGCAAAACAAAACACAACAAAACATAGCATAGCATAACAAAACATAGCATAATAAAACAAAGCTTAGCATAACATAACAAAACATAGCATAATAAAACAAAACATAGCATGACATAACAAAGCATAGCACCTCATCACCCTCACACCCCCTCATCCTCACCCTCAAACACCTTCACCCTCACACACCCTCACCCTCACTTACCCTCTTACCCTCAAACACCCTCTCACCCCCTCTTAGCCTCACATCCCCTCACCCTCAGATCCCCTCACCCTCACATCCCCTCACCCTCCTCCACACCCTCACACCCTCACCCTCACACCCCCTCACCCTCACAGCCCCACACCCCCTCACCCTCACACCCCCCTCACACCCCCTCACTCTCACACACCCTCACCCTCACACCCCGACACCCTCACCCTCTCACCCACCCTCTCACCCTCACCCACCCTCATACATCCTTTCACCCTCACACACCCTCTCACCCTTACCCCCACACTCCCTCACCCCCCTCACCCTCTCATACCCTCACACACACCCTCACCCCCACACCCCCTCACCCTCACACACCCTCACCCTCACCTCCTCACATCCCACACACCCTCACACCCCCACACCCTCACAATCACACCCCCTCACCCTCACTCACTCTCTCATCCTCACACACCCTCTCACCCTCACACACCCTCTCACCCTCACACACCCTCTCACCCTCACACACCCTCACCCTCACACACCCTCACCCTCACCCGCACCCCCCCACTCACCCTCACACACCCTCACTCACCCTCTCACCCACCCTCACACACCCTCTCACCCTCACACACCCTCACCCTCACACCCTCACACTCACACCCCCCTACCCTCACACCCCCTCACACCCTCACCCTCACACACCCCCTCACACACCTTCTCACCCTCACACCCCCTCACCCTCACAACCCCACCCCGCACCCTCACTACCCCACACACTCCCCCTCCCACCCCCTCACAACCTCACACCCCCACACCCTCGCACCCCTCACCCTCACACACCCCCTAACCCTCACACCCCCTCACCCTCACTACCCCTCACCCTCTCACCCCCTCACCCTCACTCACCCTCACACTCCCTCACCCTCACACACCCTTACCCTCACTCCCCCTCACCGTCACACCCCTCACCCTCACTCACCCTCACACCCCCTCACCCTCACACACTCTCACCCCACTCACCCTCACACCCCACTCACCCTCACACCCCCTCACCCTCACACCCCCTCACCCTTACACCCCCTCACACCCCTCACCCTCACACACCCTCACCCTCACACACCCTCACCCTCACACCCCCTCACCCTCACACCCCCACACACCCTCACACCCCCTCACCCTCACACCCTCTTGTTGGACTTGGCCTTTCTGGCAGGTTCACCCCTGAACTTTTTGCTTTTGGTATGTGACCTGGTGATAGTGATTTTTGGTTTCTGCGCACTTTACCACTGTGTCCCAGGGTAAAGTGCGTGCGTGTGGTGAGGTTGGCCTGCCCTCTCATAGGAATGCATGGGGAATGTATGTGTCCCTGGTAGTTCCTGATGCGAGGGGAGTACAGGTGCGAGTTTGGTATGTGCGGACTCGTTTGATTGAATGCTGCGCGATGATGTGTGCGGCGTAAATGTGTCTAGTGTGGAAGTGCCACTTCTAGAAGTGGGTGTACCTGTGCAGTTAATGTGCTGGCTTGTGATTGGCTGTGACTGGATGGTGTGCCAGGCTCCAGGAGTCAGGATGGGCCTGCCCCGGTGGTGAATGGGAGATCTGCATGTGTAATGTGAGGGAGGGGTACACCTGGTACCTGAATAGGGCTGGGCTTTCCCCACACAATGCTGTCTCCGCCCCCTGTGGTGCGACTGATGACCCTAGCCTGCCTAGTGAATAGTGAGAGGGGCTGAGCACATGAGAGTGCTCCAAAACCAGCTGCGACTGGTTTTCCACCGCCCTGCACACAAAAACAAAGGGATTTAGTGTATAAAAAGAGGCAGTGACCTCTTACAAAAGGTTCTCTTGCTGATCCTAATATGGAGGGGGGCCTGCTGTTGCTGGGCGCCAGGAGGACCGCTACTGGGACTACCTCCCTGCCTGGAGGGCCCTGTGAGCTTGCACCTGGGCTCAGCCTTGCCCCCCCTGCCTTCCTACAGAACTTTGCCCTGGATTTTTGTGCATCAAGCGCCTGGGAGCGCTATTTCCTGAGTGCTGGGAGCACTCCTACTCTTATCTGCAGCCCAGAGCTGCTTTCGCCTACCTCGAGGGATTCCACGGCGTGGGGATCCCTCTTTGTGCCTCTTGTTTTAAAGCAGGTGCCCACCCTGCGTGTGGCCCCACAAATTGGCTGAATTCATGGCACGGGTGCCACCCCGCGATCTTGCCGAGTCCTTCTTGCCCCTCCCCTGGCAGGTGCCCACCCTACCAGGGACTTTATATTTAATTATATAACGGGAGCCTACCCCGTGTTCTACCGCCGCGGCCCGCGCCGCAAGAATCACCCCAGGGCCGCTGCCTAGTGCGACCCGGAAGTGCCCGCCTCCAAACCCCAGGGCGGCGCTGCGATTGGTTACCGCAGCCGTGACCCGGAAGTACAGTGGGCCAGGCAGGAAGTGGACGGGAGGCCACCCCGCGCTCCTGCCCGGCCAGGAGAAGAAGCCCAGCACCCTGCCCGCGGTAGAGAGGAGAGCCCCGAAGCCCCGGACCGGCGAGGGGAGCACCGGCTGCCTGGAGGAGCAGGCGGGGCCCCGGGGTCACCAGGAGAGAGAGCCCCGCAGCAATAGCAGCCGCCGCCCCAGAGGAGTCCCTCGAGACCGGTGAGTACGGGCCGCTCCTTTACACGCGGGCATTGGGTTGTGTTGAGCCCCCGAGGCTCCAACGTCTGGGCCTTCCTGTACATTCCGAGTCCACAGAGGGGGGACTCCACCACGGGAGCATTTGTTAGAGCCCACAAGGCTCAGGGGGCATTTTTCTTTTTCGAGTCCCCCGAGCGGGACTCCAACGACGGGCCCATATTTGTTGAGAGCCCACAAGAGGCTCCGGGGGCCATTGTTGGTAGAGGGGGCGTCGGCGGGGCACATTGTCGGTGCCTGCCCCCCTCCTGCCCGTGCTATCTGAGTTGCGGGGCATTGTTGTTTGAGCCCACAAGGCTCCATCCCTTTGGGGGCATTTCTCTATGCAGAGCCTGAGAGGCTACTGGGGGGATTTTTGTTTCTAGAGCCTACGAGGCTCCCACATCGCTCTTGGGCCCCAGTATTCCTTCAGAGAGCCCAGAGGAGATCCCCAGCTGCCCAGCAATTAGTGGGCAGCTGCTGCGTTTAGGTTGTGCACTATCTTACTTTGGCTGCTCTGCGCAGCCTGCCCTGACATTGTTGGACACAGGGCGTTTCAGCCCCTGAGAGGCCAGTTGGCCTGGGGGACAATTTATGTGTTCATGCCTATGTGATTTTTGCGCAATTGTGATTTACCTGCCTAATGTCATTGCTGCATCATGTGTAATGTCTTTGTGCCTATACCTCTGAATATAGGTGATTCTTAGGAGGTTGTTTTCCCAACATAGGTGATGCTAATAATTCCCTGTGTGATATTTTCCTAAGGTGGTTAAGGTGGCTGTTAGAAATGGGATCCCTGGCTGGCCAGGGCTTGTGCCAAAGTCAGTCAGAGACCACCACTTCCACGTCAGGGCAAGGGAGTTACACGCCAAGATAACCCCTGCTCACCCCCTTGGTAACGTAGCACGAGCAGTAAGGCTAAACTCAGAGGCAATGTGAGTTAAGTGTTTGCGCAAGCACCCCCAGCAACAACACCCAAGGCCCACCACAAAGGAAACTCCACACAAGGATATGTATAAAAATAGCCTTTGTATTACACCAAAACACATTAGATAAAACACACACTTTACAATGTGCCAACAGGGACGGACAGAATTTACAGGGGATATATGTACAGGACAGGGCCACCTGGACCACTGTCAGGAATAAGCACTTTTAGAAATAACACTTTTAGACCATAGAACATATAATCGAATGATCTCCTCAGTAGACCTGAGAGGGCGGTGGCGACCCGCGCGCTACAAGCGTTTGGTTGGGACGACCAAGGTGTGGTCTCAGAGGAGGAGGGGGCAGGGTGCGGGCGGCCCAGCGAAGCGGACGCGGCTCAGAGGAGAGCGGCGCGGCTTGAGGCATGAGGGCGGCCCAGGCACAAGCTGCCAAGGTGCAGGATGCGGGCGGCCCTGGCGGAGCAGAGTACGGCTTCACAAGGAGCGGTGCGGCTCTTGGCGGGGCGGCTAGGCACGAGCTGCAGGTGAGTGAGTGAGGCACACTTCAGGCGAGGCCCCAGCAGCCAAAAGAGATCAGAAAAGTCCCAGCAATTTGTCAGGGAAGGCACAATAAAGTCCACTGGTCCTGGGACTCAGGTCAGGGGGCAAGCTCAGTATCAAGCCCTTGGAGATAATTAAACACCAAATAATCATGTAGCACACAACCAGTAAGCACTGGTAAGAGGTAAGTACCACCTACGCAACCCTACCCACCTTAGGAGAATGTCACGCAGGGAACCAGGACCTCACTAGAACACCTGTACTAGGAGAAAACAACCACCTAAGTATCACCATACATTTAGGGGTATAGGCATGGGAACAAAACACATGATGCATAAACATCCATTCAGCGGTGTAAGAACAAGGCACATGATGCATCAAAACACATTCAGAGGTGCAGCACAGGAGAACACATGATGCATAAACAACACATTCAGAGGTGTAAGAACAAAGCACATGACGCATCAAAACACATTCAGAGGTGCAGCAAAGAACAATTAGCAGAAATTACATTAGCACAGAACTTACATTAAAGTCCAGGTTGCGCCACTGCACCAAAACCTAAACGTAGCAGCTGCCCACTACTTGCTCGGCAGCTGAGGGACAAGACAGGGCCTAAACCCTGCAGCTGGCACTAAGTGCTGCGCAATTACCAATTTATTTCCAGGCGGAGGCACAAGAATCCCTCACACAGACTCCCGTGTCCTCCTGCCAGGTAAGACATGCCTGATTGTCGCATAGGTCTAGAAACCACTCCCAAACCGCATCCGTCCCCTAAAAACCTCCCCTCTCCTTTTATTGCAGAGTGCAGTGAGGTAGGGACCAAGTGGCATTAAATCAACACGGACCACATTAACCAAGTAAGTGTGTAAAAAAGTGTGCGGTGTATAAACGAGCAATGAGAGTAAGTGTGGAAGACATTTTCAACATATGACATCTCTCCTTGTAGACAACATGTACACGTCGGGAACCCTGGCCAGGTACTCCCCACTCTGATAAACAAGAGGTAAGAAACAGAGGACCTAGAATACTGGAATAGGCAGCTTCCCCCATTAATGATTCCTTACCTAAGAAAGTTTCCTTTCTTTCTTTACAGACAACGGTCCTGATGAGAACTCTTAAATAACACGAGTTTGAAACGCGTAGACCTTTCAATAAGCCTAAATTACTAAAGAGGTTTCCAAAGGATTGTGGAACTTTTTTCTCCTTTAGAGAATATTAATTATTGAGGGCTTTACTGTGAATTTTTTGATTCCGGTATCTGTTTAAAAAAATAGATTGTTATTGTTGTTTGTGTTGGTATGTCTGATGAATGAATGGTGGCTTGAATGATTTCTATTTTCTTAAGTGTACATTGAAACTAACTTGTTGTTGTGTTTTTGTAAATATGAATGTATTTTTTGTATATATAAGGTCGTAAAAATGTGAATTTGGCAAACTAAGAGACCAAAACAAAGGTAAAATACAAATACAATTGAAAAATCAATAAAAAAGAAGTGATAAATCACACAAAACATGATGTTCTAGTTCATGTGTTTTGAAGATAAATAATCCAGGTCAAGTCGAGTACGGCACGTGCATTTCTGTTGTTTATTATGCACAGCTGGGGAAGGCCAGAGTAGCGGTGAAGGAGTGCGACTCACTCCTAAGTCCTAGCAAGTCCCCTAGAAAGAAAAACCTAAACGATACAGCTGCCCACTAATTGCTGGGCAGCTGAGGACAAAACTGCACCAGGGGCTCTCTAGGCCATTTAGAACACGTTGCGCCAAAGTAGAAGCCCTCTAGACTCTAGAAATAACTGGACGCCTTTGAGCACTCTTGATCTTGGAATAAACCTTTGCCCATCGTTGGAGCCCTCTGGCTCGTAAGAACAAATGTGCCCATTGTTGGAGCCATCCAGGGCTCAGTAAGTAAATATGCTACCTCTGGGGTAGAATATGGGCACCGAGGGGGGGCGGGCACCGACAACGTGCCCCGACACCACCCCCCCTAAGGAATAAAGTGTGGGCCCCTCTGGGCTCCCTGAAGCAATGGGGGCTTCTGGCGGAGCCATTCTGGCTCAGAAAGACGTTGGGGTGGCCCTGCCCCACTGCCACCCGGGGCCGCCCTGAAGGCTGAATGCGCCCTGGTGCCCTCACACACCCGGAGCTCCCCTTCCCCCAGCCAGCTTCTACTCACCGGCTCGGGGCAGGACAAGGACGGCAGCCCCCCTTCACTCACCGGGACTCGCGGGTTTCCTTTCGGCGGTGGGACTCCTGTCCGGATGCGGGCACTCTCGCGACAACACTCCTCTCCCTGTTGGCGGCCCCGGGGCTCTCCATAACTCACCGGAGCCCCGGGCTGCAAGACGACATCTCTCGGCCGGCTGTTCGTTTCTTTTTCGGAGGCGGGCGCCGGGCAATCACAGCGTGGCAGCGGGCGGGACTTCCTTCCATAACCGGAAGTCCCGCCCCGCGTCAGGCACTACGGTGCCTGACTTCCTGTTCTGCGGCGCGAGGGCCGCGGCGGTGATTTTCGAGGCACGGAGAGGGGTAGGCACCCTCAAAATACAACGTAAATAGCCGGGTGAGCACCCGCTAGGGCACTGATAAGCGGGGTGGCACCCGTGAATAAAAATAAAATAAGCGAGGTATAACGCAGGATAGGCTCCTGCGCACTCGGGCACACAAAGGGCAGGAGCGCTTCCCTCCGAGGGAAAACGACAGCGCTCTGCCCAGGGACGACAAGATAAAGCGCTCTCAAGACGCTGGGGGCACAGACAGCACCAGGGCCCTAAGGAAGTACCCCTTAGGCAACTAGGGCCCCAGCAACAAGGTCCTCCTGGGTAAAGAAGGAATCCTGGGGTAGGGAAAGGGGAGCAGGCAGCTCCTAATAAAGAAAAAGTCCTCCAGTCACCCCAGGAAAGGCAGAAGGGTCCAAAAGAAGTCCATCAGCAATCCAGGGGCTGGGCAGGGCCCAGGGAGGCAAGCCTTTCCCTGGGCCCCAGCAGCAGCACGCCCCTGGCAGATTCAAGTGTCAGAACAAGAACATTTTGTAAGGGGACACAGCCCCTTTTTATACAGTCAAAACCTTTGTCTCAGGGTGCAGGGTGGGGGAGAAACCAGTCGCAGCTGGTTTTGGAGTACTTTGTTTTCCCCAGCCACCCTTTCCATTCACCAGGCAGGCTAGGGTCATCAGTCGCACCACAGGGGCCCGAGGCAACATTGTGTGGGGAAAGCCCAGCCCTATTCAGGTCCCAGGTGCACCACTCCCTCACATCACACATGCCAATCTCACCACCGGGCAGACCCATCATGACTCATGGAGCCTGGCACCCCAGCCAGCTCCTGCCAATCACACGCCAGCACATTCACTGCACAGACAGGCACACTTATAGAAGTGGCACTTCCATATTAGACACAAACAGGCTGCACGCATCATTGCGCAGCATTCAATCACACGAGTACGCACATACCAGACTCGAGCCTGCACACCCCACGCATCAGGAACTACCAGGGACACATACATTCCCCATGCATTCCTATGGGAGGGCAGGCCAATCTCACACATGCACTTAGGGAGCGCACGCACCTTACACTGCGCCACAGTGTCAAAGTACGCAAATACCAGGAATCACTAACACCATGTCACAATTAAAAGCAAAAAGTTCAGGGGTGAACCTGCCAGAAGGGCCAAGTCCAACAGTGGCGTAGGTGGTACTTACCTCTTACCATTGGTTACTGGTTGTGTGCTCTATTTTCTATTTTGTGCTACAGTGATTATTGTTCTATGTGCTAATTACTATTCTCACAAGTGCTAATTCTACCAAGTACTAAGTCTAAAAGTGCATATTCCTGACAGTGGTCCATGTGGCCCTGTCCTGTATATATCCCCTGTAAATTCTGCCCGTGACTGTTGGCACATTGTAAAGTGTGTGTTTTCATCTAATGTGTTTTGCTATAATACAAAGGCCATTTTTATATATAACCTTGTGTGGAGTTTCCTTTGTGGTGGGCCTTGGGTGTTGTTGCTGGGTGCGCGCGCAAACACCTAACTTACATAGCCACCGGGATAAGCCTTATTGCTCGCGCCACGTTGCCCAGAGGGTGAGCAGGGGTTATCTTTGGCGTGTAACTCCCTTGCCCTGACCAGAGTGGTGGTTTCTGCCTGGCTTTGGCGCAAGCCTCAGCCAACTGGAAATCCCATTTCTAACACCCCTCACCCTCACACACCCTCACCCTCACCCTCACACATCCTCACCCTCACACACCCTCACACACCCTCACTCACCCTCACACACCCTCACTCACCCTCACACCCTCACACCCTCACCCTCACACCCCCACACCCTCACCCTCCCACACCCTCACTTACACACCCTCAGCCTCACACCCCTTCACCTTCACACCCTCTCAACCTCACACACCCTCACACAACCTCACCCTCACAACACCTCACCCTTACACCCCCTCACCGTCACATCCCCTCACCTTCACTCACCCTCACTCACTCCCACATACACTCACACACCCTCACCAGCATAGCATAACAAAACATCGCATAGCATACCAAAACAAAGCATAGGATAGCAAAACAAAACATACCATAACAAAACAAAACATAGCACAGTAAAACACAACAAAGCATAGCATAGCATAACAAAACACAACAAAACATAGCATAGCATAACAAAACATAGCATAATAAAACAAAGCATAGCATAACATAACAAAGCATAGCAAAACAAAACATAGCATAGCAGAACAAAACATAGCACAGCATAACAAAACACAACAGACCATAGCAGAACAAAACATAGCATAACATAACAAAACATAGCATAACATAACATAACACAAAGCATAGCATAACAAAACATAGCAAAACATAGCATAGCATAACAAAACACAACAAAACATAGCATACATAACAAAACCTAGCATTGCAAAGCATAGCAAACCATAGCATAGCATAACAAAACACAACAAAACATAGCATAGCATAACAAAACACAACATAGCATAGTATAACAATACAAAGCTTAGCATAGCATAACAAAACATAGCATAACAAAGCATAGCATAGCAAAACAAAGGATAGCATAATAAAACACAACAAAACATAGCATTGCATAATAAAACATAGGATAGCAAAACTAAACATAGCATAGCATAACAAAACAAAGCATAGGATAGCAAAACTAAACGTAGCATAGCAAAACAAAACATATAATAGCATAGCAAAACATAGCATACCAAACACAACAACACATAGCATAGCATAACAAAACATAGCATAGCAAAACAAAGCATAGCATAATAAAACACAACGAAACATAGCATAGCATAACAAAACATAGCATAGCATAACAAAGCATAGCATAGCAAAACATAGCATAGCATAACAAAACATAGCATAGCATAACAAAACACAGCATAGCATAACATAACAAATCAAAGCATAGGATAGCAAAACATAGCATAGCATAACAAAACAAAACATAGGATAGCAAAACAAAACATATCATAGCATATAGCATCACTCCGCACCACCACAGCATCACTCAGGGGCACCACAACATCACTATGTGCTACCACAGCATCACTGAACGCCACACCATCACTCGTTCGCCATCACAACATCACACAGTGCCACCACAGTATCAATCTGTGCAACCATACAACAACACCTGGTTCAAATATGTTCTCTCAATATTTCAAGCTTCATTACAAATGTAACAAAAAGATGTTAATAGTTCACTTCGGTTCTTGGATTTTCGTCACAATAAAATACACTGAACATAATCTTCACAAAAGTTATTTACAAAACTTTAAGCTATTGCCATTATGAATTACAATAACTTTTATTTAATTATTAATTATTGAAAAAAAATTAAAAGCCATTGTTATTTGTAATATCAATACATGTAAGTCACGTAAATACAACACATATTGCATTACAAATGCTATAGGTGTCATATTTGCGAAAGTTATAACTATTGGCATTATAAATGAGAAAGCTATTAATTTAGCTATTTTCAAAAACAAAACATAAATAAGCCCATTGGTGGTCGCACAAAAAAAAGTGCATGTGACAGCGAGGCAGAAACTACTGAAAGACAGGCTGGCATGGAGCGGAGCCTGGAGGCACCCCATAATTTAATTATTTCTTTAGCCTGCCCCCGTGTATGCCGCCCAGCGGCTGTCCCCTGCGTGAGTTTCATGGCTAGGCTGGGGGGGGGGGGAGAGGACGCGATACTCGCGACCGGGCTGCAATTACAAGCAAAAGCCATTAGGCCCCGGCCTACCCATTAAACTAATCATAAATACTGCTGCTGGTCTCCTCATTGGCATGTAGAAAATAGGCAACTCCTCCCTGAAGTAGCCACAGAGGCACTGTCTAGAACACGATGCCTCTTTGTCAAACTCGTTTTAGTTTACAAAACTTAATGGCCAACAGGTTAAGAGAATTCGTTTAGGCCTGGGTCTATTTTTTGTTACAGCAGTGCCAATCTCATGCAATCTTGGGCATTGATGTTGGGTAAACGACATGCAAAGCCTGAGCTTATGACATTACACCATGTTGCATAAACGAGATTGCTGTTCTGGAAAACATTTATCACGGGAGCACAGAAGCAATATAATTGACACATACGATAGCTCCATTTCTTTAACGTTTGCACCGCTAAATTAACTAAAAATGAATTTTGAGGGGATTTGCTTATGTAGGTGGACCGTTTGGGAAATTGTTCTTTAGCACAATATGGATTTTTACTTCACTTTTTTTGTTTACAAATGAAACAAGATAGAGAATAAGACTGTGGTAAAGACAATATAAACTTTCTCTTCCTGTCGTAAACGCTCCGACTTCTGCTTTTCTCAGCTGTTGTTCATTTTAGATTTGTATTTTTGAGAGCAATTGTCACTCTATCTACGTCAGCAATCTCTGCTTCATCATCTACCCCTGGACATTTTACTACTTGGGGCAAAATCAGGTAAGTTCAGTTCAGTATTTTGCTAAATGTATGTCTCTGGCAGGTACCACTACATTTTTTTCCAGTTTCTTTGTTTGTAGTTGCTGGATATCCCTGAGTTTGGAGTGAGAGTGCAGACAGGCACTCGGGGAATTAAGGGATAAGAAAAGAATGTAAGAGCAATGGACATTCTGGGATGGTGGAGGCCTGCGATTATATTTATATCCACCTTCCCTTTATGTTTAGAAATTTTACTCAGGTTTGTCATTATGCTATGGCGCTTACTGTTTGGGGCTGTAGGACGTGCAAACATTTTTTAATGTATTTTTCACGTTCTGACTGCTAGAGATGTTTATATTTTTATAAAGGCTTGTTGATAGCTTTGAATTCATGCTCAATTTAAGTTCTTTTTTTAAATGTTATATGTTATGTTATTGTTTCTTATCAAGCACAACAAGTCACCCTAAAAGATCTCTAAGCACTGCTCCCTTCAAGAGGTTAAACACAACAGAATATGGGACAAATACAAATGTGAAGCTAGAACAACCATGTTTTAAGATCTTTTTTGAAATGTCTAAAATTAATTCTTCTACGTAAGTGTAGTGGAGGTTGACTCCAGAGCAAAGAAGGCAAACATGAAAATGATCTGCCCTTTATCTGGCAGTACGGATGTGGCAAGGATGTAGCAAACCTTTCCAACCACACTTAAGACTCCAATGAGGGCATACCATTTTAGTTTTTTTTTTTAGATATTGTGGTGCGTTGCCATAAAGAGATTTATGTACCAAACAAAGAACTTTGAACAATGATCGCTTTCTAATTAGCAGCCAGTGCAGACCTCTAAAAGTGGGCTCAGGTGGAGAACGAGGTGGAAGATGACAAAATAACCGTGCAGCAGTATTGTGAACCGCCAAAAGTTTAGCAAACAATCCTTCATTCATTGAAGCCATTAGTGGATTCCCATTGTCAAGGTGACTAATTATCAGAGCTTGGACGAGTGGTTTTTTTGATTGGAGTGGTAGCCACGAAAATAATTTTCTGAGCAGGTGCATTATTCTAAAGCATGAACAAGTGATGGCATTAACATGCTCTTTCATGGAAAGATCCTCATCCACAATAATACCCAAGTTTCTAGCCACAACTTTTGGAATTGTGACTACATCCAGACTATTTGGCCACCAGTGATCAGATCATACCGAGTGGGCCTTACCAAACAGAACGAACTCTATCTTGCTTGTATTAAGCTGCAGACAGTTTTGAAGCATCCATGTGGCAATGTTACTCATACAGTTTCGAAATCTCACCTGATAGTGGTTAGGGTTTGGGGCGGCTCCAGAATTCCAAGCATATGCAGCCTGATACTTTTTTTTGTTCTCAGCCACCTTCTTCCCCAAGTGCTTGCCCTCCATTTTCTGTGAGTGAGATGGTTGATTAATGTACATTCTCTACAACATGTAACAGTCTTTGACTGGCGTAACGTGTGCCTAGCGTTATTTGTGTTTGGGGCATTTTTGAAGTATGTTTAAATATTTTTGGGCTGTTTCAATGTTGCTGTGCTAGTAATGTATTTATTATATTTATTTTAAATTATCTTTCCTGCACTACATATGGTGAGCAAAGACTCAAACATGGGCCTATTTATATTTTGATTACATATATTTGTGTAAACCATTCCATGCAATGCTGCAATTTTGTTAGGGGTGGAAAGGTTTCTAGCTAAGTTTGGGCAGCCATGTTCACCTTGGTCTCCATGCCTTCCTCTTTGCTTACCAGGTGGTCAACCACAATTTTGAAGAGCAAATCTGTATGTCTCTTGTGGCCATTTTGTCTTTGATCTCAATGTCTCCTTATTTGTGTTCGATGCAGGAAACCACTATTTGTGGAGGGAGTGTCTTGAAAGGATACCAGGCATTTTAGATCAATTTAACAGATGTATAAAATATTGTTTTGCTAATTATGGATATGATGGTTGCTGATGACTTGTATTACATTGACTGCTATTGTCAAGTCTTATGTATAGAACATGAAATGAAAGGCATCAACTTAAGTACAGTAATATAGGAAGTAAGATGAGTCAATCACTGCTTGTGATTTCTCTTTTTTATTTAATTTCTTTTCCGCAAGCGAAGTCAACGAGTTTTGCCTAAACAAAGGCTTCCTCAGGGCTGACAACATGTAGAAAACATATAACAAACATAAATATATACATAAACCAATCACATAAAGACATTCTAAGCATAAAACACAAATAAATATCACATTACATCTCAAATATTAACATCGATGCAAAACTTTGGGCACATTAAATATCACACACAAACATTTATGAAAAACAACTAGGGACTTAAAGGCACATAATCACAAATACCTGGACATAACAACCATGTTATTGAAGAATCCATCAAAAATCTGTTTTATCAAAAGAGCAGTTAAAAGATTTACTTGACACTTAATCCAAAAGAAAAAGAAGTCAACATACATATCCACACGCCCTCACTAGGGATTACACCCTGAGCCAAAGCACGTGGCCTCAAGCCCAAGCTCAAGCCCCCAGCAGCCTGACCACTGCACACCACACACGGCCTTTGCCACATGCAGAATAAGGGTGGCTTCGGGCCCCAGGGACAGCATCACCTGGGACCAAAACATATATATATCAAGGGGAGGGGGACCTGCAGCCCCATCCCGATCCTTAGGTGGGTCCAAGCATCTAATCCCCTGGGTCAAATGCAATTCAACAGGCGAGAAGGGCATTCAGCCTCCCTTCCCAAACCTGAAGAGGCCCTGGGGACCCCATCTCCCTGGGCCAAATATAATAGGATAATGAAGAGGGCCACTCAGCCCCTGTCGCTGGGCCTTTTTCATTATGCCCCCATCCTGAGCCTGATTAGGCCCTGGGGACCCCATGCCCCAGGGCCTTATGTATTCCAAACGAGGGGGATCATGTGCCACCTTCCCCAAGCCTCATTAGGCCCTGGGGACCCTATGCCCAGGGCCTTAAGTATTTTAAATGGGATTGGCGCACGTGCCCTTCTTCACTGACTCTCTATAGGCCCTGGGGACTTCAACCCCAGTGCCTGTATTTTCTTAAAGGGGAGGCACCCGCATTCAATACAGGTATGATTTTTGTATACTAAATGTACTTGCTTCATAAAAGCAACAAAAGCTGCCCGCTCGACCCTCTCGATCTAGCCAGGCCCCACAGTCTGTTGCCAATGCCCTACACACCCAGGACTGTTTCTTGGTTAAAACGTCTACATACCATACTCATAAATACCAACCCTAGTCTTGTGTGTGTGCAGATCACGAAATAGCATCAGACCCAAGACCTGGGCTAGTGTGTTCTGGTTGTGGGGGTGACATACCCGGGTTGGAAGAGTTTCAGAGGCACTCCGATAGTGGGATAGTTAGATGGCTCTCACCGTGCTCATTCATTGGCTCAGGCTGATGTACTCCCTATTTCCGACAAAGTAGGCTGCACCTGCACGCACCAAAAAGAAATGACTTTACGGCATTTAGGTACGTTTGTTTTAATCTCCTGTCTCCTGTGCTGAGGGCCCGGCCTACGCTTCAGATTTATTGCCTTGTAAAATCGGACGATGGTTGCCAGAGGGCAGGCTGCGCTTGACTTGAGTCTAATAGTGCACGTGCTGCTCTACACTCAGTCTAGGTCAGTTTGTTTTTTTAGTGAAATAACATGTTAAAGCAGATTGCATCCTGCTCTCACTAAACCTGCCAAAATCTTTGACTACATGAAATGATAATTCTGTCGGGCATGGTTCTGTAATAGTGTAGTGACAAACTGAAGAGTTTGGAGGAGGTAGGGGCAAAAAACTAGAATTCTCACCTAAATACACTGCAGGTTTTCCCATTTGCTTTTTTTAACTTTAGCATCTTTGCAAATTTCTGGCTCCACTTGTGTAGGTAGAGTGTGCAGGAGTATTGCTTGACTTGTTCGGAATAAATTGTATGACCCTTGGAATCTTAAAGACATCATAAGTAGATAATTTTAAATTTGAGATAAGGGGGAAACAGCAATGCAACACCTGCAGAGAAACAATGTGACTAGGAAACATCACAAACAATAAATAACTATTAAGAACCTGGTAAGATATATTTAGCGGAACTCTAACAAAGGGATTTTTCTGTGTAAAGATTTAGAAAACCAAACAAGCGTGAAACCATTTTTAGAAAAGCCACCCGTACTGACTGCATACTTATCAATGCTGGAATATTGTTCTAAGCAGTGTTCCTGGTCAGAGACTGATGCTGGACCCAGCCCAGTCACTTGGGTACTAAATCCCCCCAAAAATGGCGGCTGCAAAACATTGGATTACAGAATCATTTTTCAACATCCTTATTTACAGAAGTTAATTTTAGGACTTTTCACACCCTAATCCGACGAATGACCAGGAAAAAATCCACCATATGGGCGGATTTTCCTCTGTTGATTTGCATTGGAGTGCAAATAGGAGTGTTTTCACAAAAACTGGACTGTCATTTTGGAATGGGGTAAATAACGGCAAAGCTAAAATGTTTTCCATTTTCTGTGATCATTTCTAATTTATGTATTTACTGATATAAAAAGAATGCTGACATAGGGGCCGATTAGGATTGCGGTGAATCCGCATCCTCTGGGCCGGCGGAAACCACCGCCGGCCCGGAGGATGCGGATTCACCACTGCTGTGACTGAAAAGACCCCCGCCACATTAGGATGGCTGGGGGGTCCGCGGCAAGACCGTCCGCCGCTTTTCCGCCGGTCGCCTTCGCGACTATGTGTGAGGGGTAGTTTCTTTGCTGCAGTCTCTTGCTCAGATCCTTAGCTTGTTTTTCGTAATCACATTTCTCTGTACAATTTCGCCTTAGGCGCAAGAACTGCCCAAATGGCAGATTTTCTTTCAATTGTCTTGGGTGAAAGCTTTCGAATTTTAGCAAGCAATTCCTAGCCGTGGGTTTAAAATGTGTGGTGGTTACAAGTTTCCCATTATCTGCTCTTATATTTAGGTCTAGGAAAACCAGTTCTGATCTGCTATGGGTGGACGTGAACTTAAGGAAGGGGTCCTGCTGGTTTAGCCAATTTAGGAATAGTTCAATTTCACTTTCATCACCCTCCCAGATTAGTAGCACGTCGTCAATATAGCGCTTTCACATATGTATGTGGCCTGAGTGTGGGTTGTCATGAGTCAGGATCTTTTTCTTCTCTAGCTGGTGTACATAGAGGCCTGCCACACTCGGCGCAAATGTGCTGCCCATGCTTGTCCCATGTCTTTGGCGGTACAGGGTATCTTTGAACAGGAAAAAATTCTCAGTGAGTGCCAGGCGACAACACTCAAGTACCACATGCCTGGGTGTCTTGTATTGCCAAGTGCTCTCAAAGAGCACTTTCTCAAGAATTTCAAGAGTTTCCTTGTGAGGCAGGCTCGTGTATAGACTTTCTACATCGAGACCCACCAAAATCTGAGTTCTGATAAAGTATCAAAGATTGTGAAAAAACATTGGAGGACCCTCAACAGCGGAGGCCTAGATTTGGCGTTACCTATGTTCAGCCACCGAAAAAGGTAGAAACCTAAAAGACCTGTTGGTACATACCAGGCCAAGAGGAAAGGTGGCACAAGTACGTCTTCTACATCCATTGCCAGTAGGTCACTATCCATGCACTGACTGTAGTGTTTGCCACTTAACAATGGCAACTAAGAAAGTGACATTCAACAATGGGGTCACCTGGGACATAAGATCATACTCCAATTATAATACAAAAGGCGTGGTTTACATGATCACGTGTGCGTGCAATCTGAACTACATTGGAATGACGACAAGAAAGGTCTGCACACGCATGATAGAACACCGCAGCAGCTTTAGGTGCAAACATTCTAACACCAAAATGACCACACATTTCTTAGAAAAGGGACACACCACAAACGACTTCAACTGGGTGGTCCTTGAGACTCTACAGCCACAATATGACCTGGAAAAGAAACTACTGGAAAAAGAGCAACGCTGGGTCTTCAAGCTTAGGTCTCATGTCTTGGGTCTAAATGATGACATACCATGGGGGCAACTGACATAGACAACCATTCAGACAGCAGGTTCCCACAAACATGAAATGAGAAAAGAGTGCACAGACCTTAGTCTAGGTGTACTGGGATACTGGCCGAAGAAGATGGGTTGTAACACTACTATATATTCACCCATCCATTCAGATATGCATGAAGGATAAACAAAAACTGCTATCACTAGTGGCACCTAACTCAAGTATTTGAAAACACCATAGGGTCTGAATAACACTCTGTTAATACCCTATTAATGAACTACAAGAATTTATATAAACGGGTCATACATCGTTTTTTAACCAGAAAAAAAAAGGGGGGAGATATTCATAATATACCAACTGTTAATATGAGATTGAGTAATTAATCGTTTTCAAAAATGAGACCCCTCTCGTGTGTAAAAATAGTTTTCAATAGTGGAACATCCTAGGGGACACACAAGAGGGCGCCCGCTCTTTTGGATAGTAACTAGCACATATCAGGAATTAGGTCCGATTCTATACAATTGCCCAGATACTTTTACTTTTGTGAGCCCATAGTATGCGAATCTGGTAATACTTGTCTTCTCGAAAACGAGGCCCCGATGAGTTAAATATTGTAAAAAACTGTACCAGAATCACGGAATACACCCAAGATGGCGCCAGTGAAGCACGCGACCATCGTGTGTACACGCGCTACTCTTTCTATTCTCCCACCAGGAAGCAGGATATATGAGCAAGAACCGCCCAAGGTCCACTAACATTCGGACCGGAGGGGTTTGCCTAGGTGAGACCGATTGTGGTATCCCGGCAGCAAGTAAGTGTATTGTGTAGCGCCTTTGGAGGCACAGACACTGGGATAATCTCCTAGTTCTCTTACCAGCCTCTGGGATATATCTAGGAAAACAGCTAAGGCTAACAAAAACCATTCTTCTATTTTTCTCAGATCTACCAGGATATTGTACCCCTACCGATTTCATGGGGCACAGTTTAGCCTTTTTTCATGTATGTAAAAATGTTTTTTTGTGTGAGCGTAGTCACAACAGTATGTTTGTGTTATGTGTGTGTTCACTGTGTGCTCACCAAGAGGTGCTTAACCACGTTTTTATTCCTGAAAAAACGTCTTCACATCAATGGGCCACATTAAATACAGTCAATATTTTCAAAGGTCCATACAATATGTGTGTCGTGTAAAATTACAAGGGGAACTTGATACCCCGTAACTATCACTATTGTTTTCCTTTTATCTTACAGGACCACGTGATTAAGTTTGGTTGCGTAGGTACCAGATGCATGCCTCATTTATTTGCAGCATTGAATTAATTATTATCAGTTTGTATGTAATAGCTTATTAGGCTTTAAATAAGGAGTGGCGAACAAAGGGCTGGTCCCTGTGTAGCCCTGAGGAAGTGCTAGGGGGATGCACGAAACATGTTGGCAGACAGGAGTTGTTAGGTACACCTAAACCCATCACAATTTAGGTATCCTACCATTTCTACCCCATTTTTAGCTTTACCACCTAGGAATAAAGTTTTTGCAACTCACTAGGCAGGTAATTTTAACTTATCACATGAACTCCACTCCTTCACATCACATTCCTTGCACCACACATAGTCCTTTGTAAGTGCTCCTACGTAATTCCGCAAGTCGCAGCACGCCCCAGTCCGTAGAGGGCTGGGATGGCCCCTATGATGAAGCATGTCACCGTGGGGCAACCCTGGTGAGTGAGGGGACACCTAAAAAGAGGAATATATTTTTCCCTTTTTTTCTTTCTTGGAACTATTGACACTATTCCAACACCAGTGTGTTTTGGGAATAAAGTCATAGACTACGGCTGGGTTCTTGATCTCTGTCCTCAGAGATCTTGTGTGACTGAAAAATAGACTAAGGTACATGTTTACTTTCAAACACATTTTCTGACAA
Source organism: Lissotriton helveticus (assembly GCF_964261635.1). Taxonomy (NCBI): domain Eukaryota; kingdom Metazoa; phylum Chordata; class Amphibia; order Caudata; family Salamandridae; genus Lissotriton; species Lissotriton helveticus. The sequence continues at coordinate 504,185,288 of NC_136061.1, read as the reverse complement.
CCACAGAAGCTCCCGAACATGTGTCAGCAATGCAGAAAATCTCAGGCCATCTTGCAAACAAATCAACTACCACAAACATATATGAGGTAGCATTGTCACCTCTTAACGGACCAAATATATAAATTGCTATATCCTGCCATGATCCTTCAGCCAAATTCCTACACGAAATGGGAACTGTCCTTAATTTCAAAATGTTGTAATTTTCATGACACTTAAAACAGTCCCAAATTTTCCTCAATCTCCAAGTCAAAACCCAGCCGCCCAAAATTTTCACAAATCCTCGCCTTAGTTTTTCCTATTCTAAAATGTTCCTCATGAGCAATATCAAACACCCTTTTACCCAAACTTTTGGGTGTGACCAGTCTATCTCCTCTACATAATTGACCTTCATAAAGTGATCATTCATCTTTTTTCAAATGATAAGGTTTGCCCCATTCCATGGCTTCAATTTTCACCTGCCAACCTTCCCTCAAGAATTTATAGTACTGCACAAGAATCACGTCCTACTCCAACTCCATTTGCCATTCTTCCTGCACCATACTACCACCCAATATGACACAAAGACTCTCATCATTTCAAACATAATCCTTTAGACTTCCTTCATCACTTTCAACAATATTCACTTACCTCGATAAATAATCAGCCACACAATTATTCAGTTCTGGCTGTTCGTGGGGTTGCGGGCCAGCTATGGTGTCGGGAAGACCCATAAAACAGTACATGTCAGAGATGCAGGACGATAGGGCCCTTAAAGTCACTCGCTTTTGCAGGTCGAGCTTCTCTCTGGTGGAATCAGGAGCGCTGGCACTGGCGGGCGCCGGGTGCTGTGGTGCGAAGCGCAGCAGTGCAGCGTGCGGTGCACCAAGGTTGCGGTGCAAGCAGCGGCTCTGTGGTGGTGTCGGAGGACGTCGTCGGTGAGACCAGGATGGTTGCGGTGCGAGATGGAGGTGGTGCTCGTCACGGTGCTAGCAGGTCATGGTGCAAGCAGCGGCATTGTCGTTGCTGAAGCCCTGTCATCGGCTGACGAAATGGAGTCGATGCCGCCGACGTCAGTAAGCCAAGGCTGCGGTGTGGGATGAGGGCGTTGCATCGTGCAACTTACGAGCGGTGCCCTCATACCACGGTGCAAGCAGTGGTGTTCAGTTTGGCGGGAAGTGGTGGTGCCAGGCCATCCAAGGCGTCCTCGTGAAGCCAGGTGGTGCGAAGTGCGGTGCACACAGGTCACGGGGCGAGCAGCGACTCGGTGGTGACATCAACAGACATCGTGGGTGAGACCAGGGTTGCGTTGCGGTGTTGCGGCGGTGCTCTCTGTGGGGCCAAAGCTTTGCGTGATGCGAGTCAGTGCGGGGTGCGGTGCCCACAGGTCGTGGTGCAAGCAGCAGCTCAGTGGCAGCGTCAACAGGCGTCGTCAGGGAGACCAGGGTTGTGGTGCAGCATTGCGGCGGTGCTCTCTGCATTGCCAAGCTTCGGCGTGAAGCAAGTCGGTGCGGAGTGCAGTGCCTACAAGTCGCGGTGCAAGCAGCGGCTCAGTGGCAACGTCAACAGGCATTGTCAGTGAGAGCAGGGTTGCAGTGCGGAGTTGCGGCGGTGCCCTCTGCGGTGCCAAAGCTTCAGCGTGAAGCGAGGCGGTGCGGAGTGAGGTGCCTACAGGTCACGGTGCAAGCAGCGGCTCGGTGGCGGCATCAACAGGAGTTGTCAGTGAGATCAGGGTTGCGTTGTGGCATTGCAGCAGGGCCCTCTGCGGTGCCTTCAGGACACGGAGTCGGCAGTGACGTCGTAGACGTCATTGAGTTGGTGTTCTTCGGTTTGCAGCACAAAATACACCGTCCCCAGTGCTGCAGGTCGAAGAACTTGAAGTCTTTGCTGTTCCTGAGACTTTGTGAACAGGGGGCAAGCTCTATCGCAAGTCCTTGGAGAGACTCACAAATTAGGTTGCAGAAAGTCCAGGCCTTTCACTGCTCAAGACAGAAACAGTCACTGCAGGTCAGCACAGCAAAGCACCCAGCAAAGCAGTCCTTTCTTTAGCATCTTCTCCGGCCCTACTTCTTTGCAGTCTTCTTGTTCCAGATAAGTTCTTAAGTTCAGGGGTCTGGGACCCAGCATTTGCATCCAAAACTCCTTTGAAAGTTCAGGCAGAGGGTGTCTGTGACCATCCAGAACCAGTTGGATCATCTCTGGCATCAATTCCTGGCAGGAGGTGAAGACGGCTTTGTCAGAGGCAGACCAGGCCCTTTCAGGTGTAAGAAGATCCCCTTCCTCTTCCCCCATCGTAATCCAAGTCTGTTGATCCCTTTCCTGGCCTACCCAGACTATCAGGAGCCACCCCGCTCCCCAGCCATCTGTCATCCCAAAAACCAGATAGGCAATCCACATTCCAGCAGAAGCACACGGGATGACCGAGCAAAATAATACCCACTTTCTAAAAGTGGTCTTTTCAAACACAGAATGTAAAAAGCACCTTCACTAAAAGATGCATCTTTAGATAGAAAACCCCTCTCTGCTGTGGAGTTCCACAGGGCTCTTCCCTGAGCCCTACTCTTTTTAACGCCTATACTTGTACCCTAGCTGAGGCAGTTCTTCCTTTTGGAATCCATATCGTTACGTATGCCGATGATACTCAACTAGTGATTGGACTCAACAAAACAGACAGTAACTCTCCTGGTCCTTACAAGTGCCTCCAAGAGATAGCCTCCTGGATGAGGGACTCCTTCTTGAAACTTAATGGGGACAAGAGTGAAATCATGGTCCTGGGAAATCGCTCGCCACTCAATGTGAAAGAAATCTGGCCTACCATCTTAGGTCCTGCCCCCTCGCCTAAACACCAGCTCAAAAGCCTGGGTGTCTGGTTGGACCAGGACCTGTCCTTCAAGCCTCAAGCTAGGAAGACAGCCGCCACTTGTTTTGGCATTCTTCAACCTGCTCGAAAAATTCTTCCCATTCTACCGTTTGGGGCTAGGAAAATCATGGTACAGGCCCTTGTCTTGTCCAGGTTGGACTACGCCAATGCGCTTTATCTGGGGTCCCCGTTGGCCACCATTGCCAGGCTACAAACCACCCAGAATCGGGCTGCCCGATTACTGCTCAATGTTCCTAAAATGCAATCACCCAGACCAGCTCTGAAGGATTTACATTGGCTTCCTATCCAGGAGCGAATCAATTTTAAATCACTATGCATTGCCCACAAATCCTTCTATAACCTAGGCCCTCCTATCCTCAAGAACAGCATACAGCGGTATGAGCCTAATAGAACCCTCTGTTCAAAATCACTAATCCTGGCATCTATTCCTAAAATTAAAAAAGCCAGAATCGGAGGCCGACTATTCTCTCTAAATGCCGCAAAACTGTGGAACTCTCTTCCACACCTTTCATTTTATGTTCCTGACACCATACACCACAGTCTTGATATCCATTTTGTACAGTTTAACATTGTTTTTAAGTTTGCAATTAAATACCTCCTGAGAAATAATGCTCAGTCCGAAACATGAATCAAACATCATGGAAATCACTGTGTCATTGACCATCGCCTTCTCTGTGGGATTCCAGAATTTCATTTCCACATATGCAACACAACTTTATCATTAGTTTCTTTCACATCAACAATCTCCTAAGCTTTAGTTGAACATTTGCAACATTTCATAAAATTACCTTTATGACCACACTACCTGCGTGTGGCTCACAATGCTGGGTACTCTTTATCATTGAACCAACAGGAGAGGTAGCTTCCAAGACCAATGAGAAGGAGAAAGTTTGGGGAGAAACCCTGCTCTTTTTTACTAAACTCTCAGCCACTTAATTATATGTAGCATGCTTCATCTTCAAATCCCCGCACTGTAGTTTAGCTGTGTAGTGTGTGGGCTCAACCCAACTTTTAGAGAAAGCACATTGAGTTAAGGAGGGGAATTGTTTCTGTGACCCAAAGAGACGTGATAGAATTAAAATGTCTCTGAGTGTCACATTTATCAAGCAATATTATTAATGGGCACCCAGGGGTAGATTAAAAATACAAAACATTGGATGTGTGGGGAGAGTTAATTATTTCCACATCTATAGGTCAACATGTTTCAACTGATAGTTAATGACTAAACCGATAAATCAGCTTTCATCAGGACCTTCTAGGTCCCCAATACTATGCTAAAATTTCCATGTGAGCCTCACAACAATCATTTCATACACTCACTCATACATCTACAGCACCAGGTATTATTAGGTGTTATTGTTGGGTATTTCTTTTATTTAATGTTTATAGAAAAGGAATAAAGAAACAGAGAAAACCTTATATTAGTTATGACAGTTGGATTATCCTGTATCCGTATAGCACACATGATTCGCTCCACATTTCATCATTCCACTATGGTTCATTATCAGTGTTGTGTAACAGTGATAATTTTCACATTCTAAGAATGCATGATCATGCAAAGGCAAACCCACTCAGATGGCACCTGAACCAGCATACACCAACATTCGGGAGTTCTGGGAGTCTAAATAGGTGGACTGCCGCATGGATCCTTAACGATGTGAGTAGAACTTGTGTCCATAGTGACTATGGTAAGACATTTTGACATATTGTATGTGAGAAGCCTTTCCTATTTCTAACGTATCAGCACTGATTATTTTTAAGTGTGTGACATGTGAAGTAGGTACTATTAGGACTCTAAGGAACCACTAAGGTAATTTTTTAAGTCCTACTTATGCTACACAATTGCCTGCTTCTAGCACCGGTATTGGTCCAGTTGCGAGCAGAAAAAATGACTATTGCAGCACGCACATATAATTTGAGATGATAATGATGTGAAGATCAAAGTGGTGTACCTTCACATCATTATGCATGTTTAAGGGCATCCTGACCTTTTTAGGCTGGGTTGAAAAGAGGAAGAAAGAAAAGGAGAACAGATCCCAAAATACTGTGGGAAGATCATGAATCCAGAATGAACATAAGGAGCATGACTCCTTGTCCAGAATGAACACAAGGAGCAAGACTTGGGACAAATTGCCAGGGATGAGAATGTTAACTTATTCATAAATCAAAAGACTGAGGTTTGTCCCCACTACATCAGTGGTCAATTTTAATTTGTTGCGTGAGCTGGAAGATATTTTTGAAAAATGAAATGGAGGCCCTTGTTTCTCAAAAAACAGGAGCAGAAGACTCAAGCCTGAAGATTGACTCTCACACCCAGTGTTTGGTAGCAATTGAGATCCTAATGTTTGAACATGCTGTCATAAAGGATTTTATATCCATTGGTACTTCCAAGATGCTTATCTTACAGAATATATCAAACTCTGAAAAGACGCATTGGTCTCTCTAAAAACCATTGGTCTCTCTAAAAACTGATAATGATGATAAAACCAGCTGACAAAGGTGGCGCTCTAGTCATACAAAACAGATATGGCTACACAGACAAATGTCTCAGCCTCTTAACTGACCAAAGTAACTATGTCAAATTGGAAAAGCAGCACCATGGATTCCTTGCAGAGAGAAAGAAGATCCCTTGTTGAAGAAGGTAAAGCCAGTAGGTGGATATCAAAAAGAGAGTCTTAATCAATCAATCAGAAAATTGTAAGCGCACTACTCACCCTTGAGGGTCTTAAGGCATGGGGCGGGGGGAATCAGCAGCTCCGATCAGTCAAAGAGCAAAGTCTTGAGAGCCTTCTTGAAGGTGTTAAGGAAGGGGGTGCATCTGATGATCATTGGGAGCTCGTTCCAGGTCTTTGCCGCGATGTAAGAGAAGGCTCTTCCTCCTGTTCTAGCCCTTTGAATGCACGGGGTACGTGGAAGGTGATTCTCTTATTGAGGTATTGGGGTCCTATATTGTGGAGGCATTTGTATGTGTGGGTGAGTAGCTTGAAAGTGACTCTTTTCTGAATGGGGAGCCAGTGGATGTTCCGTAGGTGTTGGCTGGTGTTCTCGTGACGGGGATGCCAAGGACGAGTCTGGCTGCTGTGTTCTGTATCGTCTGGAGCTTGCGGAGTAGACTTGATGATGCCGGCATAGAGGACGTTTCCGTAGTCCACTTTGCTGGTTATGAGTGCGTGGGTGACTGTCTTTCTTGACTCGGGGGGAATCCATTTGAAGTTTTTTCAAAGGATGCGGTTTGGGGTAGAAGTAGCTGGACGCGAAAGCGTTTACCTGCTTGATCATGGAGAGGGTGGAGTCAAGTACGATGCTGAGGTTTCTTGCGTGGTCCGTGGGGGTTGTGGGACTTCCAAGGGCAGAGGGCCACCAGGTTTTGTTCCATGCTGACCGGGTGGTTCCGAGTACGAGGACTTCTGTTTTCTCCATATAGAGGTTCAGGCAGCTGCTGCTCATCCAAGATGCCACGTCCTGCATTCCTTCCTGAAAGTTGAGTCTGGTGGTGGTTGGGCCCTTGGGAGGGAGAGGATGAGCTGAGTGTCATCGGCGAAGGATACTATGATGAGGCCGTGTGTCTGACGGTGGCGGCGAGGGGGACCAAGTAGATGTTGAAGAGGGTTGGACTGAGGAAAAATCCCTGGAGTTCTCCCCAGTTAATTTCCGTGGGTTCGGAGAGAAAAGGTGGCAGTTTGATTCTTTGGCTTCTGCCGGGGAGGAACGAGTGGATCCATTTGAGGGCAGTACCTTGTATGCTAGTGTTGCGTAGTCTGGTGTCGAGTGCGCAAGGGGTGACAGTGTTAAATGCTGCTGACAGGCCGAGCAGGATCAGGGCTGCAGTGTGGCCTTGGTCGAGGAGGGTGCGGATGTCATCTGTGTTGGCGAGTAGGGCGGTCTCTGTGCTGTAGATGCTACGGAATCCAAATTGGGAGGTGTCGAGGATGGACTAATCTTCGATGAACCTTGTTAGCTGTGTGTTGACGGTCTTCTCAGCGACTTTTGCCATGTAATCTGCTTGATCTGGCATGAACCCTGGAGTTTTTCCTGACACCATCCCCTCCTGAAACATTTTTGTCAATCTCCACATTTTTAGGAAAAAAACAAGGATCCTTATCCACACGTGAGGTGCTCCACCAATTACCATTGGCCAATTTCACAGCATTCTTGCGAATCTCTACAACCTGCTGAGAATTAAAAAATTTAGAAAGGCCTTTTGTAACTGAGAAGGTTTTTTTTTTCTCTAACCCAGTCTCCAATTTGAATCTTGTGGATTTCTTTCTCAACAGCAGGTTCAATGTTTTTAAAATAAATTTCAAACAATTTTTTATTGGCTGATTTCCACATGTCCCTCATGTCTCCACCATGGTGAAAAGACTTCACCATCCAAATTGGATAAACCTGTGAGGAAGCTTTTCTCCCTCTCATAAGTTCGAAAGGACTGAAATTGGTGGCAACATGAGGTGATGTGCGGTATGACCAAACCAGTTCTTTCACAGCTTGAAAACTACAGGATCTTAGATCTAAAAGCTGCCTGGACACACTCTACAACCACTCTGTTAAATCTCTCAGCATTGCCATTGCTTTGTGGATGATAAAGAGGGGTTCTGATCTGTTTAATGCCACAAGAACGCAAAAAGGAATTCATCTCTTGCAAGACAAATTGGACACCATTGTCTGTAAGAATTTGCTCAGGATAACCTTCCCTGTGAAAAATAGTGTTCAAACAGTTAATGACACTCTTAGAATCAGGGACATTGATGGGTTCAACCTCAACCCACCTGGACGGATGATCAATAAGAACCAAAAAATATCTTGAATTGGCAGTAAGAACATGGAAAGGTCATAGAAAGTCCATGCCTAACTTCTGCCAGGCTCTACCAGGAGGGGGTACAGGAAATTCAACACTACCCTCTAAGACAAGAACATTGTCAGTAGCATTACATTATGTACATTGTTTAACTAACTCATCAACCTGAGTGTCCATCCTAGGCCACCAAAAATCAGACCTGACTTTCCTTTTAGTAATAGTAACACCAAGGTGACCTGAATAAGCGGCTAGAACTATTTTCTCTCTGTAGCACATGAGAGGCACAAGTTTCTCACCTCTGACTACTTTTCCATCCTCAACCGAAAGCTCATTACTGACTTTCCAGAACATCTGAAGATCAGAGGAAAGACACTTCTCTCTCGGCCAACCTTTCTTGATCAGTAAAGCAACTTCTTTGAGCACAACAACCTTCTCAACTTCAGTTACCCAGTCATCTTCTACAAAAGACAAACAGTCTTGATTAACATTTGCCACAAAACACTCTTCAACTTCAGTCTCTCAATCTTGCTCATCTGTATCAGAAATAGGAAGCCTGGATAGGGAATCTGCCCTGCTATTCCTTCCTCCAGGAATGTATTCTACACTGAAAGTATACTCAAGTAATTTGATAGACAACGTTTCGTTCAACAGGGCGAAGAGTCCCAGAGGCAAATCTCACTGTGTGCTCCTTTCCCTCATCATATTGCGATAGCACCGCTCCTAGACCATACTCACAGGCATCAAGTGTGATCACAGTTTGCCTACCTTCAATAAAGGCTTGTAGAGCCGGAGCTTAGACAATATGGTTTTTGATGGATTGAAAACCATACTGACACTCCTCTGACCATTTGTAATTAGTCCCTTTCTTAAGTAGCGTTCGGAAATATTTGGTTGTTTTGGCAAAATCCTTCATAAACTTCGCATACAATTCACAAAGGCCAAGAAAGGACATGAGCTGTTCTTTGTTTTGGGGAGCGGTGCCTCAACAATACTTGTGACTCCCAATCCCAAAAGTCTCTGTATATTGAATGTGTGTCTACTGGACGAGTCAGCGCAGGTGACTTCCAATCCTAGGGTTAGACAGTGGGAGGGAGACACAAAACGGGCACGGCTCGCTGTACATACTCTGGCAAGTGTGCCTGGGGAGTAATAATAATTTTAAAAATTACTCACAGTTGAGCGGCTTGAGTACTGGCAGGAAATACCTGTGATACCGCACGCAACACACGTAGATCAGAAAATAGAGGTGGCTGTAGGCAGGCCGGGTGGCATCCCATCAATCAATCAATCAGGAGTTTGTTAAAGCGCGACTACTCACCCATAAGGGTCTCAAGGCGCTAGGGGTGGGGGGGGGTTGGAGGGGTGCAGGTTCCATTCCATCAAGGAGGGGGTCTGTCGAAGAGCCAGGTTTTGAGGTTTCTTGCGAAGATGGGGAGCGATGTTGTCTGTCTGAGGTGGAGCGGAAGGGCGTTCCATGCTTTGGCCGCGAGGAAGGAGAAGGAGCGGCCTCCCGATCTGGTCTTTCTGGTGCGGGGGACCACAGCGTAGGAAAGCTGGGCTGATCGTAGGGTCCTTTGGGGTGCGTGGAATTTGAGTCGGCTGTTCAGGTATGCTGGTCCGGTGCCGTGGAGGGCCTTGTGTGCGTGGGTGAGCATCTTAAAGGTGATTCTCGCCTCGACGGGGAGCCAGTGGAGTGTGGGCAGGTGCTGGGAGATGTGGCAGTGTTTTGGCAGGTTGAGGACCAGTCTCGCGGCGGCGTTCTGGATGTTCTGTAGCTTGCGGATGAGGTTTTTGTTTATTCCGGCGTAGAGTGCGTTGCCGTAGTCGAGTCTGCTGGTGACCAGGGCGTGAGTGACTGTCTTTCGGTGTTCGAGGGGGATCCATTTGAAGGTCTTACGAAGGAGGCGGAGGGTGTGGAAGCAGGAAGATGAGACAGAGTTGATCTGGCGGTCCATTTTGAGCTCGGAGTCCAGGATGATTCCCAGGTTGCGTGCGTGGTCTGTGGGGGTTGGCGGGTTTCCGAGGGCGGTGGGCCACCAGGTGTCACTCCAGGCGTCGGGGTTTGGGCCCATGATGAGTACTTCTGTTTTGTTGGTGTTTAGTTGTAGGTAGCTGTTTTTCATCCATTTGGCGACGGCTTCCATGCCTTCTCGAAAGTTGCGTCTGGCGGTGTTGGGCTCGTTGGATAGGGAGAGGATGAGCTGGGTGTCGTCTGCATATGACACGATGTTGAGTCCGTAGGTTCTGACGATGGGGGCAAGTGGAGCCATGTAGACGTTGAAGAGCGTCGGGCTGAGGGAGGAGCCCTGGGGGACTCCGCAGGTGATAGGTGTGGGGTCCGAGAGGAAAGGGGGGAGTCTGACCCGCTGCGTCCTGCTGGAGAGGAAGGGGCAGATCCAGTCGAGGGCCTTGTCCTGGATTCCTGCATCGTAGAGTCTGCGTATTAGGGTGCGGTGGGAGACTGTGTCGAACGCCGCTGATAGGTCGAGGAGGATGAGGGCTACTGTTTCTCCTTTGTCCAGTAAGGTGCGGATGTCGTCTGTTGCGGCGAGGAGGGCGGTTTCCGTACTGTGGTTTTTTCTGAAGCCGGATTGGGAGGAGTCGAGGATGTTGTGTTCTTCAATGAATGTGGCGAGTTGGCTGTTGATGGCTTTCTCAATGACTTTCGCTGGGAACGGGAGCAGGGAGATGGGTCTGTAGTTTTTGAGGTCGGTGGGGTCCGCTGAGGGTTTCTTTAGGAGGGGGTTGACCTCGGCGTGTTTCCAGTCGTCGGGGAATGAGGCGGTCGCCAGGGAGCGGTTGATGGTTTGGCGGAGCATGGGTGCGATGGTGTTGGCGGCTCTGTTGAAGATGTGGTGGGGGCAGGGGTCCGTGGGGGCCCCTGAGTGGATTGACTTCATTGTCTTCAGTGTGTCTTCGGTGGTGAGGGCTGTCCAGTCATCAATCGCTGGTTTCCGGGTGTCGGGGGTGGTTGGTGAGGGTTCAGTGTGTTGGTTGTCTTCGTCGAAGTTGTCGTAGATGCTCTTGATTTTGTGGTGGAAAAAGATGCTGAGTTTGTCGCAGAGGTCTTGTGAGGGAGGGATGTCGGTAGACTCGCTGGTGGGTTGGGCGAACTCCTTGATGAGGCTGAAGAGTTCCTTGCTGTTGTGTGCGTGGGTGGAGATTCTGTCTTCAATCGCTTTTTTCCTCGTTTCTCTGATGAGTTGATGGTGGGCGTTGGTGGCGGCTCTGAAGTTGTTGTGGGCTTCTGTGGATTTGGTGTTTCTCCAGGCCTTTTCGAGGTGGCGGCATGTACGCCTGGACTCTCGAAGTTCGGTGGTAAACCATCTGGCTTTCTTGGCACGGGTATTGTTGTTTTTCTTGAGGGGGGCTATGGTGTTGGTGCTGTCCGAGATCCATCTATGCAGGGTTCGGGCTGCGGTGTTGGGGTCGTCGTTTTCCGCGATGGTTGGGGTGGAGTTCGGTGGTGTGGCTGAAGGTGATGGAGTTTCCTGTAGTGAAGAGGGGGTCGAGGGTGTGTCCTGCTGAGTGCGTGGGCTCGGTCACGATCTGGCGGAGTCCAATGTTGTGGAGGTTGTCCAGGAGGGATGTGGTGTTGGGGTCCAGTTGATTGTCGAGGTGGAAGTTGAGGTCTCCCAGCAGGGTGTAGTTGGTGGATGCGATGGCCTGCGGGGAGATAATGTCCGTGATGGAGTTGGCAAAGGGTCCGCGGGGTCCAGGGGGTCGGTAGATGAGGGTTCCTCGGAGGGCGGCGGTGGGGCTGGCCAGTATCTTGAAGTGAAGGTGTTCCATCAGTTCTGAGGACTCGTCAGGGAGTGTGCTCAGGCGGAGGCTGGATTTGTGGACGATGGCGATTCCTCCTCCTGGGTGGATGGGGCGGTCCTTCCTGGAGATCTTGTATCCTTGGGGGATGGCGATGGCGATGTCCGGTCCCGAGGTAGTGTTGGTCCAGGTTTCGGTGAAGAATGCTACGTCTGGGCTTGTGCTGTCGAGGAGGTCCCAGATTTCTGTGGCGTGTTTGTGGAGGGATCGGACGTTGAGGAGGATGCATTGCAGGGTCTTCAGTTCGGTTGTGTTCTTGTGGGCGGGTTGTGCTGGATCCGTGTTCTTGGCGGTGCTGCAGGTGTGCCGGCAGCGGTGACAGCTGAAGGGTCCATGGGTGTCGGCTGGTGATGCTAGCTTGCAGTTGTTGTTGCAGCCTGGGTTGAGTGCGTGGAGTGCTGCTGGGTCGTAGCGTTGGCGGGGCGGAGGTCCAGGGTTCCTGGTGCTGGTCGCGGACGGGTCGCAGACGGGCGCAGACGTGCTTGCCTTTGATGCGCCTTCGGTGCACCAGCGGCGCGCCCGCAGCCCGTGGCCGCGTAGTGGCCGCCATTAAGTAGGGGTCGGGGAGGGCTGGACAGCTGGGAGGCGGGAGCGGGGAGGGGAGCTGGATTGGGCCGGTCGTGCTGGGGGGGAGGGGCCGCGGGGGCAGCAGCGGCGGGGAAAGGTAAAGGGAGGAAAGAAGGGATAAAGAAAAAAGGGAAAATAGGCAGAAATAAGGCAGAAAAGAGCAGAGATGCAGAAAAGAGCAGAAAGGTGAAAGATAGAAAGGGTAAAAAAACGAGTGAAAACGAGAGAAGGAGCAGAGGGAGAGAAAGGGAAAATGGGCAAAAATAAGGCACAAAAGAGCAGAGGTGCAGAAAGGTGAAAGATAGAAAGGGGAAAAAACGAGTGAAAACGAGTGAAGGAGCAGAGGAAGAGAAAGGGAAATGGGCAGAAATAAGGCGCAAAAGAACAGAGGTGCAGAAAGGTGAAAGATAGAAAGGGGAGAAAAACGAGTGAAGGAGCAGAAAGAAAGAAAGGAGACAGAGGTCCACTGGACCACCAGGGATGAGGCGCAGGGAAACCTGCGGGTGGAGGAGGGCCTCGATCACCAACACTCAAGAGTGCAGGGGCAGGGGCTCCTCACTTAATGGTGGAGCTGCGAGGGTGGGAGAGCAATTTCACTGACAATGAGTCAGTGGTCTTGCTCGCCTGTCCCCGCAGTGGCTGCCATTAAGTAGGGGTCGGGGAGGGCTGGACAGCTGGGAGGCGGGAGCGGGGAGGGGAGCTGGATTGGGCCGGTCGTGCTGGGGGGGAGGGGCCGCGGGGGCAGCAGCGGCGGGGAAAGGTAAAGGGAGGAAAGAAGGGATAAGGAAAAAAGGGAAAATAGGCAGAAATAAGGCACAAAAGAGCAGAGATGCAGAAAAGAGCAGAAAGGTGAAAGATAGAAAGGGTAAAAAAACGAGTGAAAACGAGAGAAGGAGCAGAGGGAGAGAAAGGGAAAATGGGCAAAAATAAGGCACAAAAGAGCAGAGGTGCAGAAAGGTGAAAGATAGAAAGGGGAAAAAACGAGTGAAAACGAGTGAAGGAGCAGAGGGAGAGAAAGGGAAATGGGCAGAAATAAGGCGCAAAAGAACAGAGGTGCAGAAAGGTGAAAGATAGAAAGGGGAGAAAAATGAGTGAAGGAGCAGAAAGAAAGAAAGGAGACAGAGGTCCACTGGACCACCAGGGATGAGGCGCAGGGAAACCTGCGGGTGGAGGAGGGCCTCGATCACCAACACTCAAGAGTGCAGGGGCACCTCACTTAATGGTGGAGCTGCGAGGTTGGGAGAGCAATTTCACTGACAATGAGTCAGTGGTCTTGCTCGCCTGTCCCCGCAGTGGCCGCCATTAAGTAGGGGTCGGGGAGGGCTGGACAACTGGGAGGCGGGAGCGGGGAGGGGAGCTGGATTGGGCCGGTCGTGCTGGGGGGGAGGGGCCGCGGGGGCAGCAGCGGCGGGGAAAGGTAAAGGGAGGAAAGAAGGGATAAAGAAAAAAGGGAAAATAGGCAGAAATAAGGCACAAAAGAGCAGAGATGCAGAAAAGAGCAGAAAGGTGAAAGATAGAAAGGGTAAAAAACGAGTGAAAACGAGAGAAGGAGCAGAGGGAGAGAAAGGGAAAATGGGCAAAAATAAGGCACAAAAGAGCAGAGGTGCAGAAAGGTGAAAGATAGAAAGGGGAAAAAACGAGTGAAAACGAGTAAAGGAGCAGAGGGAGAGAAAGGGAAATGGGCAGAAATAAGGCGCAAAAGAACAGAGGTGCAGAAAGGTGAAAGATAGAAAGGGGAGAAAAACGAGTGAAGGAGCAGAAAGAAAGAAAGGAGACAGAGGTCCACTGGACCACCAGGGATGAGACGCAGGGAAACCTGCGGGTGGAGGAGGGCCTCGATCACCAACACTCAAGAGTGCAGGGGCACCTCACTTAATGGTGGAGCTGCGAGGGTGGGAGAGCAATTTCACTGACAATGAGTCAGTGGTCTTGCTCGCCTGTCCCCGCAGTGGCCGCCATTAAGTAGGGGTCGGGGAGGGCTGGACAGCTGGGAGGCGGGAGCGGGGAGGGGAGCTGGATTGGGCCGGTCGTGCTGGGGGGGAGGGGCCGCGGGGGCAGCAGCGGCGGGGAAAGGTAAAGGGAGGAAAGAAGGGATAAAGAAAAAAGGGAAAATAGGCAGAAATAAGGCACAAAAGAGCAGAGATGCAGAAAAGAGCAGAAAGGTGAAAGATAGAAATGGTAAAAAAACGAGTGAAAACGAGAGAAGGAGCAGAGGGAGAGAAAGGGAAAATGGGCAAAAATAAGGCACAAAAGAGCAGAGGTGCAGAAAGGTGAAAGATAGAAAGGGGAAAAACGAGTGAAAACGAGTGAAGGAGCAGAGGGAGAGAAAGGGAAATGGGCAGAAATAAAGCGCAAAAGAACAGAGGTGCAGAAAGGTGAAAGATAGAAAGGGGAGAAAAACGAGTGAAGGAGCAGAAAGAAAGAAAGGAGACAGAGGTCCACTGGACCACCAGGGATGAGGCGCAGGGAAACCTGCGGGTGGAGGAGGGCCTCGATCACCAACACTCAAGAGTGCAGGGGCAGGGGCACCTCACTTAATGGTGGAGCTGCGAGGGTGGGAGAGCAATTTCACTGACAATGAGTCAGTGGTCTTGCTCGCCTGTCCCCGCAGTGGCCGCCATTAAGTAGGGGTCGGGGAGGGCTGGACAGCTGGGAGGCGGGAGCGGGGAGGGGAGCTGGATTGGGCCGGTCGTGCTGGGGGGGAGGGGCCGCGGGGGCAGCAGCGGCGGGGAAAGGTAAAGGGAGGAAAGAAGGGATAAAGAAAAAAGGGAAAATAGGCAGAAATAAGGCACAAAAGAGCAGAGATGCAGAAAAGAGCAGAAAGGTGAAAGATAGAAAGGGTAAAAAAACGAGTGAAAACGAGAGAAGGAGCAGAGGGAGAGAAAGGGAAAATGGGCAAAAATAAGGCACAAAAGAGCAGAGGTGCAGAAAGGTGAAAGATAGAAAGGGGAAAAAACGAGTGAAAACGAGTGAAGGAGCAGAGGGAGAGAAAGGGAAATGGGCAGAAATAAGGCGCAAAAGAACAGAGGTGCAGAAAGGTGAAAGATAGAAAGGGGAGAAAAACGAGTGAAGGAGCAGAAAGAAAGAAAGGAGACAGAGGTCCACTGGACCACCAGGGATGAGGCGCAGGGAAACCTGCGGGTGGAGGAGGGCCTCGATCACCAACACTCAAGAGTGCAGGGGCAGGGGCACCTCACTTAATGGTGGAGCTGCGAGGGTGGGAGAGCAATTTCACTGACAATGAGTCAGTGGTCTTGCTCGCCTGTCACCGCAGTGGCCGCCATTAAGTAGGGGTCGGGGAGGGCTGGACAGCTGGGAGGCGGGAGCGGGGAGGGGAGCTGGATTGGGCCGGTCGTGCTGGGGGGGAGGGGCCGCGGGGGCAGCAGCGGCGGGGAAAGGTAAAGGGAGGAAAGAAGGGATAAAGAAAAAAGGGAAAATAGGCAGAAATAAGGCACAAAAGAGCAGAGATGCAGAAAAGAGCAGAAAGGTGAAAGATAGAAAGGGTAAAAAAACGAGTGAAAACGAGAGAAGGAGCAGAGGGAGAGAAAGGGAAAATGGGCAAAAATAAGGCACAAAAGAGCAGAGGTGCAGAAAGGTGAAAGATAGAAAGGGGAAAAAACGAGTGAAAACGAGTGAAGGAGCAGAGGGAGAGAAAGGGAAATGGGCAGAAATAAGGCGCAAAAGAACAGAGGTGCAGAAAGGTGAAAGATAGAAAGGGGAGAAAAACGAGTGAAGGAGCAGAAAGAAAGAAAGGAGACAGAGGTCCACTGGACCACCAGGGATGAGGCGCAGGGAAACCTGCGGGTGGAGGAGGGCCTCGATCACCAACGCTCAAGAGTGCAGGGGCAGGGGCTCCTCACTTAATGGTGGAGCTGCGAGGGTGGGAGAGCAATTTCACTGACAATGAGTCAGTGGTCTTGCTCGCCTGTCCCCGCAGTGGCTGCCATTAAGTAGGGGTCGGGGAGGGCTGGACAGCTGGGAGGCGGGAGCGGGGAGGGGAGCTGGATTGGGCCGGTCGTGCTGGGGGGAGGGGCCGCGGGGGCAGCAGCGGCGGGGAAAGGTAAAGGGAGGAAAGAAGGGATAAAGAAAAAAGGGAAAATAGGCAGAAATAAGGCACAAAAGAGCAGAGATGCAGAAAAGAGCAGAAAGGTGAAAGATAGAAAGGGTAAAAAAACGAGTGAAAACGAGAGAAGGAGCAGAGGGAGAGAAAGGGAAAATGGGCAAAAATAAGGCACAAAAGAGCAGAGGTGCAGAAAGGTGAAAGATAGAAAGGGGAAAAAACGAGTGAAAACGAGTGAAGGAGCAGAGGGAGAGAAAGGGAAATGGGCAGAAATAAGGCGCAAAATAACAGAGGTGCAGAAAGGTGAAAGATAGAAAGGGGAGAAAAATGAGTGAAGGAGCAGAAAGAAAGAAAGGAGACAGAGGTCCACTGGACCACCAGGGATGAGGCGCAGGGAAACCTGCGGGTGGAGGAGGGCCTCGATCACCAACACTCAAGAGTGCAGGGGCACCTCACTTAATGGTGGAGCTGCGAGGGTGGGAGAGCAATTTCACTGACAATGAGTCAGTGGTCTTGCTCGCCTGTCCCCGCAGTGGCCGCCATTAAGTAGGGGTCGGGGAGGGCTGGACAGCTGGGAGGCGGGAGCGGGGAGGGGAGCTGGATTGGGCCGGTCGTGCTGGGGGGGAGGGGCCGCGGGGGCAGCAGCGGCGGGGAAAGGTAAAGGGAGGAAAGAAGGGATAAAGAAAAAAGGGAAAATAGGCAGAAATAAGGCACAAAAGAGCAGAGATGCAGAAAAGAGCAGAAAGGTGAAAGATAGAAAGGGTAAAAAAACGAGTGAAAACGAGAGAAGGAGCAGAGGGAGAGAAAGGGAAAATGGGCAAAAATAAGGCACAAAAGAGCAGAGGTGCAGAAAGGTGAAAGATAGAAAGGGGAAAAAACGAGTGAAAAAGAGTGAAGGAGCAGAGGGAGGGAAAGGGAAATGGGCAGAAATAAGGCGCAAAAGAACAGAGGTGCAGAAAGGTGAAAGATAGAAAGGGGAGAAAAACGAGTGAAGGAGCAGAAAGAAAGAAAGGAGACAGAGGTCCACTGGACCACCAGGGATGAGGCGCAGGGAAACCTGCGGGTGGAGGAGGGCCTCGATCACCAACACTCAAGAGTGCAGGGGCAGGGGCACCTCACTTAATGGTGGAGCTGCGAGGGTGGGAGAGCAATTTCACTGACAATGAGTCAGTGGTCTTGCTCGCCTGTCCCCGCAGTGGCCGCCATTAAGTAGGGGTCGGGGAGGGCTGGACAGCTGGGAGGCGGGAGCGGGGAGGGGAGCTGGATTGGGCCGGTCGTGCTGGGGGGGAGGGGCCGCGGGGGCAGCAGCGGCGGGGAAAGGTAAAGGGAGGAAAGAAGGGATAAAGAAAAAAGGGAAAATAGGCAGAAATAAGGCACAAAAGAGCAGAGATGCAGAAAAGAGCAGAAAGGTGAACGATAGAAAGGGTAAAAAAACGAGTGAAAACGAGAGAAGGAGCAGAGGGAGAGAAAGGGAAAATGGGCAAAAATAAGGCACCAAAGAGCAGAGGTGCAGAAAGGTGAAAGATAGAAAGGGGAAAAAACGAGTGAAAACGAGTGAAGGAGCAGAGGGAGAGAAAGGGAAATGGGCAGAAATAAGGCGCAAAAGAACAGAGGTGCAGAAAGGTGAAAGATAGAAAGGGGAGAAAAACGAGTGAAGGAGCAGAAAGAAAGAAAGGAGACAGAGGTCCACTGGACCACCAGGGATGAGGCGCAGGGAAACCTGCGGGTGGAGGAGGGCCTCGATCACCAACACTCAAGAGTGCAGGGGCACCTCACTTAATGGTGGAGCTGCGAGGGTGGGAGAGCAATTTCACTGACAATGAGTCAGTGGTCTTGCTCGCCTGTCCCCGCAGTGGCCGCCATTAAGTAGGGGTCGGGGAGGGCTGGACAGCTGGGAGGCGGGAGCGGGGAGGGGAGCTGGATTGGGCCGGTCGTGCTGGGGGGGAGGGGCCGCGGGGGCAGCAGCGGCGGGGAAAGGTAAAGGGAGGAAAGAAGGGATAAAGAAAAAAGGGAAAATAGGCAGAAATAAGGCACAAAAGAGCAGAGATGCAGAAAAGAGCAGAAAGGTGAAAGATAGAAAGGGTAAAAAAACGAGTGAAAACGAGAGAAGGAGCAGAGGGAGAGAAAGGGAAAATGGGCAAAAATAAGGCACAAAAGAGCAGAGGTGCAGAAAGGTGAAAGATAGAAAGGGGAAAAAACGAGTGAAAACGAGTGAAGGAGCAGAGGGAGAGAAAGGGAAATGGGCAGAAATAAGGCGCAAAAGAACAGAGGTGCAGAAAGGTGAAAGATAGAAAGGGGAGAAAAACGAGTGAAGAGCAGAAAGAAAGAAAGGAGACAGAGGTCCACTGGACCACCAGGGATGAGGCGCAGGGAAACCTGCGGGTGGAGGAGGGCCTCGATCACCAACACTCAAGAGTGCAGGGGCAGGGGCACCTCACTTAATGGTGGAGCTGCGAGGGTGGGAGAGCAATTTCACTGACAATGAGTCAGTGGTCTTGCTCGCCTGTCCCCGCAGTGGCCGCCATTAAGTAGGGGTCGGGGAGGGCTGGACAGCTGGGAGGCGGGAGCGGGGAGGGGAGCTGGATTGGGCCGGTCGTGCTGGGGGGGAGGGGCCGCGGGGGCAGCAGCGGCAGGGAAAGGTAAAGGGAGGAAAGAAGGGATAAAGAAAAAAGGGAAAATAGGCAGAAATAAGGCACAAAGGAGCAGAGATGCAGAAAAGAGCAGAAAGGTGAAAGATAGAAAGGGTAAAAAAACGAGTGAAAACGAGAGAAGGAGCAGAGGGAGAGAAAGGGAAAATGGGCAAAAATAAGGCACAAAAGAGCAGAGGTGCAGAAAGGTGAAAGATAGAAAGGGGAAAAAACGAGTGAAAAAGAGTGAAGGAGCAGAGGGAGGGAAAGGGAAATGGGCAGAAATAAGGCGCAAAAGAACAGAGGTGCAGAAAGGTGAAAGATAGAAAGGGGAGAAAAACGAGTGAAGGAGCAGAAAGAAAGAAAGGAGACAGAGGTCCACTGGACCACCAGGGATGAGGCGCAGGGAAACCTGCGGGTGGAGGAGGGCCTCGATCACCAACACTCAAGAGTGCAGGGGCAGGGGCACCTCACTTAATGGTGGAGCTGCGAGGGTGGGAGAGCAATTTCACTGACAATGAGTCAGTGGTCTTGCTCGCCTGTCCCCGCAGTGGCCGCCATTAAGTAGGGGTCGGGGAGGGCTGGACAGCTGGGAGGCGGGAGCGGGGAGGGGAGCTGGATTGGGCCGGTCGTGCTGGGGGGGAGGGGCCGCGGGGGCAGCAGCGGCGGGGAAAGGTAAAGGGAGGAAAGAAGGGATAAAGAAAAAAGGGAAAATAGGCAGAAATAAGGCACAAAAGAGCAGAGATGCAGAAAAGAGCAGAAAGGTGAACGATAGAAAGGGTAAAAAAACGAGTGAAAACGAGAGAAGGAGCAGAGGGAGAGAAAGGGAAAATGGGCAAAAATAAGGCACCAAAGAGCAGAGGTGCAGAAAGGTGAAAGATAGAAAGGGGAAAAAACGAGTGAAAACGAGTGAAGGAGCAGAGGGAGAGAAAGGGAAATGGGCAGAAATAAGGCGCAAAAGAACAGAGGTGCAGAAAGGTGAAAGATAGAAAGGGGAGAAAAACGAGTGAAGGAGCAGAAAGAAAGAAAGGAGACAGAGGTCCACTGGACCACCAGGGATGAGGCGCAGGGAAACCTGCGGGTGGAGGAGGGCCTCGATCACCAACACTCAAGAGTGCAGGGGCACCTCACTTAATGGTGGAGCTGCGAGGGTGGGAGAGCAATTTCACTGACAATGAGTCAGTGGTCTTGCTCGCCTGTCCCCGCAGTGGCCGCCATTAAGTAGGGGTCGGGGAGGGCTGGACAGCTGGGAGGCGGGAGCGGGGAGGGGAGCTGGATTGGGCCGGTCGTGCTGGGGGGGAGGGGCCGCGGGGGCAGCAGCGGCGGGGAAAGGTAAAGGGAGGAAAGAAGGGATAAAGAAAAAAGGGAAAATAGGCAGAAATAAGGCACAAAAGAGCAGAGATGCAGAAAAGAGCAGAAAGGTGAAAGATAGAAAGGGTAAAAAAACGAGTGAAAACGAGAGAAGGAGCAGAGGGAGAGAAAGGGAAAATGGGCAAAAATAAGGCACAAAAGAGCAGAGGTGCAGAAAGGTGAAAGATAGAAAGGGGAAAAAACGAGTGAAAACGAGTGAAGGAGCAGAGGGAGAGAAAGGGAAATGGGCAGAAATAAGGCGCAAAAGAACAGAGGTGCAGAAAGGTGAAAGATAGAAAGGGGAGAAAAACTAGTGAAGAGCAGAAAGAAAGAAAGGAGACAGAGGTCCACTGGACCACCAGGGATGAGGCGCAGGGAAACCTGCGGGTGGAGGAGGGCCTCGATCACCAACACTCAAGAGTGCAGGGGCAGGGGCACCTCACTTAATGGTGGAGCTGCGAGGGTGGGAGAGCAATTTCACTGACAATGAGTCAGTGGTCTTGCTCGCCTGTCCCCGCAGTGGCCGCCATTAAGTAGGGGTCGGGGAGGGCTGGACAGCTGGGAGGCGGGAGCGGGGAGGGGAGCTGGATTGGGCCGGTCGTGCTGGGGGGGAGGGGCCGCGGGGGCAGCAGCGGCGGGGAAAGGTAAAGGGAGGAAAGAAGGGATAAAGAAAAAAGGGAAAATAGGCAGAAATAAGGCACAAAAGAGCAGAGATGCAGAAAAGAGCAGAAAGGTGAAAGATAGAAAGGGTAAAAAAACGAGTGAAAACGAGAGAAGGAGCAGAGGGAGAGAAAGGGAAAATGGGCAAAAATAAGGCACAAAAGAGCAGAGGTGCAGAAAGGTGAAAGATAGAAAGGGGAAAAAACGAGTGAAAACGAGTGAAGGAGCAGAGGGAGAGAAAGGGAAATGGGCAGAAATAAGGCGCAAAAGAACAGAGGTGCAGAAAGGTGAAAGATAGAAAGGGGAGAAAAACGAGTGAAGGAGCAGAAAGAAAGAAAGGAGACAGAGGTCCACTGGACCACCAGGGATGAGGCGCAGGGAAACCTGCGGGTGGAGGAGGGCCTCGATCACCAACACTCAAGAGTGCAGGGGCAGGGGCTCCTCACTTAATGGTGGAGCTGCGAGGGTGGGAGAGCAATTTCACTGACAATGAGTCAGTGGTCTTGCTCGCCTGTCCCCGCAGTGGCTGCCATTAAGTAGGGGTCGGGGAGGGCTGGACAGCTGGGAGGCGGGAGCGGGGAGGGGAGCTGGATTGGGCCGGTCGTGCTGGGGGGGAGGGGCCGCGGGGGCAGCAGTGGCGGGGAAAGGTAAAGGGAGGAAAGAAGGGATAAAGAAAAAAGGGAAAATAGGCAGAAATAAGGCACAAAAGAGCAGAGATGCAGAAAAGAGCAGAAAGGTGAAAGATAGAAAGGGTAAAAAAACGAGTGAAAACGAGAGAAGGAGCAGAGGGAGAGAAAGGGAAAATGGGCAAAAATAAGGCACAAAAGAGCAGAGGTGCAGAAAGGTGAAAGATAGAAAGGGGAAAAAACGAGTGAAAACGAGTGAAGGAGAGCAGAGGGAGAGAAAGGGAAATGGGCAGAAATAAGGCGCAAAATAACAGAGGTGCAGAAAGGTGAAGATAGAAAGGGGAGAAAAACGAGTGAAGGAGCAGAAAGAAAGAAAGGAGACAGAGGTCCACTGGACCACCAGGGATGAGGCGCAGGGAAACCTGCGGGTGGAGGAGGGCCTCGATCACCAACACTCAAGAGTGCAGGGGCACCTCACTTAATGGTGGAGCTGCGAGGGTGGGAGAGCAATTTCACTGACAATGAGTCAGTGGTCTTGCTCGCCTGTCCCCGCAGTGGCCGCCATTAAGTAGGGGTCGGGGAGGGCTGGACAGCTGGGAGGCGGGAGCGGGGAGGGGAGCTGGATTGGGCCGGTCGTGCTGGGGGGGAGGGGCCGCGGGGGCAGCAGCGGCGGGGAAAGGTAAAGGGAGGAAAGAAGGGATAAAGAAAAAAGGGAAAATAGGCAGAAATAAGGCACAAAAGAGCAGAGATGCAGAAAAGAGCAGAAAGGTGAAAGATAGAAAGGGTAAAAAACGAGTGAAAACGAGAGAAGGAGCAGAGGGAGAGAAAGGGAAAATGGGCAAAAATAAGGCACAAAAGAGCAGAGGTGCAGAAAGGTGAAAGATAGAAAGGGGAAAAAACGAGTGAAAACGAGTGAAGGAGCAGAGGGAGAGAAAGGGAAATGGGCAGAAATAAGGCGCAAAAGAACAGAGGTGCAGAAAGGTGAAAGATAGAAAGGGGAGAAAAACGAGTGAAGAGCAGAAAGAAAGAAAGGAGACAGAGGTCCACTGGACCACCAGGGATGAGGCGCAGGGAAACCTGCGGGTGGAGGAGGGCCTCGATCACCAACACTCAAGAGTGCAGGGGCAGGGGCACCTCACTTAATGGTGGAGCTGCGAGGGTGGGAGAGCAATTTCACTGACAATGAGTCAGTGGTCTTGCTCGCCTGTCCCCGCAGTGGCCGCCATTAAGTAGGGGTCGGGGAGGGCTGGACAGCTGGGAGGCGGGAGCGGGGAGGGGAGCTGGATTGGGCCGGTCGTGCTGGGGGGGAGGGGCCGCGGGGGCAGCAGCGGCGGGGAAAGGTAAAGGGAGGAAAGAAGGGATAAAGAAAAAAGGGAAAATAGGCAGAAATAAGGCACAAAAGAGCAGAGATGCAGAAAAGAGCAGAAAGGTGAAAGATAGAAAGGGTAAAAAAAACGAGTGAAAACGAGAGAAGGAGCAGAGGGAGAGAAAGGGAAAATGGGCAAAAATAAGGCACAAAAGAGCAGAGGTGCAGAAAGGTGAAAGATAGAAAGGGGAAAAAACGAGTGAAAACGAGTGAAGGAGCAGAGGGAGAGAAAGGGAAATGGGCAGAAATAAGGCGCAAAATAACAGAGGTGCAGAAAGGTGAAAGATAGAAAGGGGAGAAAAACGAGTGAAGGAGCAGAAAGAAAGAAAGGAGACAGAGGTCCACTGGACCACCAGGGATGAGGCGCAGGGAAACCTGCGGGTGGAGGAGGGCCTCGATCACCAACACTCAAGAGTGCAGGGGCACCTCACTTAATGGTGGAGCTGCGAGGGTGGGAGAGCAATTTCACTGACAATGAGTCAGTGGTCTTGCTCGCCTGTCCCCGCAGTGGCCGCCATTAAGTAGGGGTCGGGGAGGGCTGGACAGCTGGGAGGCGGGAGCGGGGAGGGGAGCTGGATTGGGCCGGTCGTGCTGGGGGGGAGGGGCCGCGGGGGCAGCAGCGGCAGGGAAAGGTAAAGGGAGGAAAGAAGGGATAAAGAAAAAAGGGAAAATAGGCAGAAATAAGGCACAAAGGAGCAGAGATGCAGAAAAGAGCAGAAAGGTGAAAGATAGAAAGGGTAAAAAAACGAGTGAAAACGAGAGAAGGAGCAGAGGGAGAGAAAGGGAAAATGGGCAAAAATAAGGCACAAAAGAGCAGAGGTGCAGAAAGGTGAAAGATAGAAAGGGGAAAAAACGAGTGAAAAAGAGTGAAGGAGCAGAGGGAGGGAAAGGGAAATGGGCAGAAATAAGGCGCAAAAGAACAGAGGTGCAGAAAGGTGAAAGATAGAAAGGGGAGAAAAACGAGTGAAGGAGCAGAAAGAAAGAAAGGAGACAGAGGTCCACTGGACCACCAGGGATGAGGCGCAGGGAAACCTGCGGGTGGAGGAGGGCCTCGATCACCAACACTCAAGAGTGCAGGGGCAGGGGCTCCTCACTTAATGGTGGAGCTGCGAGGGTGGGAGAGCAATTTCACTGACAATGAGTCAGTGGTCTTGCTCGCCTGTCCCCGCAGTGGCTGCCATTAAGTAGGGGTCGGGGAGGGCTGGACAGCTGGGAGGCGGGAGCGGGGAGGGGAGCTGGATTGGGCCGGTCGTGCTGGGGGGGAGGGGCCGCGGGGGCAGCAGCGGCGGGGAAAGGTAAAGGGAGGAAAGAAGGGATAAAGAAAAAAGGGAAAATAGGCAGAAATAAGGCACAAAAGAGCAGAGATGCAGAAAAGAGCAGAAAGGTGAAAGATAGAAAGGGTAAAAAAACGAGTGAAAACGAGAGAAGGAGCAGAGGGAGAGAAAGGGAAAATGGGCAAAAATAAGGCACAAAAGAGCAGAGGTGCAGAAAGGTGAAAGATAGAAAGGGGAAAAAACGAGTGAAAACGAGTGAAGGAGCAGAGGGAGAGAAAGGGAAATGGGCAGAAATAAGGCGCAAAATAACAGAGGTGCAGAAAGGTGAAAGATAGAAAGGGGAGAAAAACGAGTGAAGGAGCAGAAAGAAAGAAAGGAGACAGAGGTCCACTGGACCACCAGGGATGAGGCGCAGGGAAACCTGCGGGTGGAGGAGGGCCTCGATCACCAACACTCAAGAGTGCAGGGGCACCTCACTTAATGGTGGAGCTGCGAGGGTGGGAGAGCAATTTCACTGACAATGAGTCAGTGGTCTTGCTCGCCTGTCCCCGCAGTGGCCGCCATTAAGTAGGGGTCGGGGAGGGCTGGACAGCTGGGAGGCGGGAGCGGGGAGGGGAGCTGGATTGGGCCGGTCGTGCTGGGGGGGAGGGGCCGCGGGGGCAGCAGCGGCGGGGAAAGGTAAAGGGAGGAAAGAAGGGATAAAGAAAAAAGGGAAAATAGGCAGAAATAAGGCACAAAAGAGCAGAGATGCAGAAAAGAGCAGAAAGGTGAAAGATAGAAAGGGTAAAAAAACGAGTGAAAACGAGAGAAGGAGCAGAGGGAGAGAAAGGGAAAATGGGCAAAAATAAGGCACAAAAGAGCAGAGGTGCAGAAAGGTGAAAGATAGAAAGGGGAAAAAACGAGTGAAAACGAGTGAAGGAGCAGAGGGAGAGAAAGGGAAATGGGCAGAAATAAGGCGCAAAAGAACAGAGGTGCAGAAAGGTGAAAGATAGAAAGGGGAGAAAAACGAGTGAAGAGCAGAAAGAAAGAAAGGAGACAGAGGTCCACTGGACCACCAGGGATGAGGCGCAGGGAAACCTGCGGGTGGAGGAGGGCCTCGATCACCAACACTCAAGAGTGCAGGGGCAGGGGCACCTCACTTAATGGTGGAGCTGCGAGGGTGGGAGAGCAATTTCACTGACAATGAGTCAGTGGTCTTGCTCGCCTGTCCCCGCAGTGGCCGCCATTAAGTAGGGGTCGGGGAGGGCTGGACAGCTGGGAGGCGGGAGCGGGGAGGGGAGCTGGATTGGGCCGGTCGTGCTGGGGGGGAGGGGCCGCGGGGGCAGCAGCGGCGGGGAAAGGTAAAGGGAGGAAAGAAGGGATAAAGAAAAAAGGGAAAATAGGCAGAAATAAGGCACAAAAGAGCAGAGATGCAGAAAAGAGCAGAAAGGTGAAAGATAGAAAGGGTAAAAAAAACGAGTGAAAACGAGAGAAGGAGCAGAGGGAGAGAAAGGGAAAATGGGCAAAAATAAGGCACAAAAGAGCAGAGGTGCAGAAAGGTGAAAGATAGAAAGGGGAAAAAACGAGTGAAAACGAGTGAAGGAGCAGAGGGAGAGAAAGGGAAATGGGCAGAAATAAGGCGCAAAATAACAGAGGTGCAGAAAGGTGAAAGATAGAAAGGGGAGAAAAACGAGTGAAGGAGCAGAAAGAAAGAAAGGAGACAGAGGTCCACTGGACCACCAGGGATGAGGCGCAGGGAAACCTGCGGGTGGAGGAGGGCCTCGATCACCAACACTCAAGAGTGCAGGGGCACCTCACTTAATGGTGGAGCTGCGAGGGTGGGAGAGCAATTTCACTGACAATGAGTCAGTGGTCTTGCTCGCCTGTCCCCGCAGTGGCCGCCATTAAGTAGGGGTCGGGGAGGGCTGGACAGCTGGGAGGCGGGAGCGGGGAGGGGAGCTGGATTGGGCCGGTCGTGCTGGGGGGGAGGGGCCGCGGGGGCAGCAGCGGCAGGGAAAGGTAAAGGGAGGAAAGAAGGGATAAAGAAAAAAGGGAAAATAGGCAGAAATAAGGCACAAAGGAGCAGAGATGCAGAAAAGAGCAGAAAGGTGAAAGATAGAAAGGGTAAAAAAACGAGTGAAAACGAGAGAAGGAGCAGAGGGAGAGAAAGGGAAAATGGGCAAAAATAAGGCACAAAAGAGCAGAGGTGCAGAAAGGTGAAAGATAGAAAGGGGAAAAAACGAGTGAAAAAGAGTGAAGGAGCAGAGGGAGGGAAAGGGAAATGGGCAGAAATAAGGCGCAAAAGAACAGAGGTGCAGAAAGGTGAAAGATAGAAAGGGGAGAAAAACGAGTGAAGGAGCAGAAAGAAAGAAAGGAGACAGAGGTCCACTGGACCACCAGGGATGAGGCGCAGGGAAACCTGCGGGTGGAGGAGGGCCTCGATCACCAACACTCAAGAGTGCAGGGGCAGGGGCACCTCACTTAATGGTGGAGCTGCGAGGGTGGGAGAGCAATTTCACTGACAATGAGTCAGTGGTCTTGCTCGCCTGTCCCCGCAGTGGCCGCCATTAAGTAGGGGTCGGGGAGGGCTGGACAGCTGGGAGGCGGGAGCGGGGAGGGGAGCTGGATTGGGCCGGTCGTGCTGGGGGGGAGGGGCCGCGGGGGCAGCAGCGGCGGGGAAAGGTAAAGGGAGGAAAGAAGGGATAAAGAAAAAAGGGAAAATAGGCAGAAATAAGGCACAAAAGAGCAGAGATGCAGAAAAGAGCAGAAAGGTGAAAGATAGAAAGGGTAAAAAAACGAGTGAAAACGAGAGAAGGAGCAGAGGGAGAGAAAGGGAAAATGGGCAAAAATAAGGCACAAAAGAGCAGAGGTGCAGAAAGGTGAAAGATAGAAAGGGGAAAAAACGAGTGAAAACGAGTGAAGGAGCAGAGGGAGAGAAAGGGAAATGGGCAGAAATAAGGCGCAAAAGAACAGAGGTGCAGAAAGGTGAAAGATAGAAAGGGGAGAAAAACTAGTGAAGAGCAGAAAGAAAGAAAGGAGACAGAGGTCCACTGGACCACCAGGGATGAGGCGCAGGGAAACCTGCGGGTGGAGGAGGGCCTCGATCACCAACACTCAAGAGTGCAGGGGCAGGGGCACCTCACTTAATGGTGGAGCTGCGAGGGTGGGAGAGCAATTTCACTGACAATGAGTCAGTGGTCTTGCTCGCCTGTCCCCGCAGTGGCCGCCATTAAGTAGGGGTCGGGGAGGGCTGGACAGCTGGGAGGCGGGAGCGGGGAGGGGAGCTGGATTGGGCCGGTCGTGCTGGGGGGGAGGGGCCGCGGGGGCAGCAGCGGCGGGGAAAGGTAAAGGGAGGAAAGAAGGGATAAAGAAAAAAGGGAAAATAGGCAGAAATAAGGCACAAAAGAGCAGAGATGCAGAAAAGAGCAGAAAGGTGAAAGATAGAAAGGGTAAAAAAACGAGTGAAAACGAGAGAAGGAGCAGAGGGAGAGAAAGGGAAAATGGGCAAAAATAAGGCACAAAAGAGCAGAGGTGCAGAAAGGTGAAAGATAGAAAGGGGAAAAAACGAGTGAAAACGAGTGAAGGAGCAGAGGGAGAGAAAGGGAAATGGGCAGAAATAAGGCGCAAAAGAACAGAGGTGCAGAAAGGTGAAAGATAGAAAGGGGAGAAAAACGAGTGAAGGAGCAGAAAGAAAGAAAGGAGACAGAGGTCCACTGGACCACCAGGGATGAGGCGCAGGGAAACCTGCGGGTGGAGGAGGGCCTCGATCACCAACACTCAAGAGTGCAGGGGCAGGGGCTCCTCACTTAATGGTGGAGCTGCGAGGGTGGGAGAGCAATTTCACTGACAATGAGTCAGTGGTCTTGCTCGCCTGTCCCCGCAGTGGCTGCCATTAAGTAGGGGTCGGGGAGGGCTGGACAGCTGGGAGGCGGGAGCGGGGAGGGGAGCTGGATTGGGCCGGTCGTGCTGGGGGGGAGGGGCCGCGGGGGCAGCAGCGGCGGGGAAAGGTAAAGGGAGGAAAGAAGGGATAAAGAAAAAAGGGAAAATAGGCAGAAATAAGGCACAAAAGAGCAGAGATGCAGAAAAGAGCAGAAAGGTGAAAGATAGAAAGGGTAAAAAAACGAGTGAAAACGAGAGAAGGAGCAGAGGGAGAGAAAGGGAAAATGGGCAAAAATAAGGCACAAAAGAGCAGAGGTGCAGAAAGGTGAAAGATAGAAAGGGGAAAAAACGAGTGAAAACGAGTGAAGGAGCAGAGGGAGAGAAAGGGAAATGGGCAGAAATAAGGCGCAAAATAACAGAGGTGCAGAAAGGTGAAAGATAGAAAGGGGAGAAAAACGAGTGAAGGAGCAGAAAGAAAGAAAGGAGACAGAGGTCCACTGGACCACCAGGGATGAGGCGCAGGGAAACCTGCGGGTGGAGGAGGGCCTCGATCACCAACACTCAAGAGTGCAGGGGCACCTCACTTAATGGTGGAGCTGCGAGGGTGGGAGAGCAATTTCACTGACAATGAGTCAGTGGTCTTGCTCGCCTGTCCCCGCAGTGGCCGCCATTAAGTAGGGGTCGGGGAGGGCTGGACAGCTGGGAGGCGGGAGCGGGGAGGGGAGCTGGATTGGGCCGGTCGTGCTGGGGGGGAGGGGCCGCGGGGGCAGCAGCGGCGGGGAAAGGTAAAGGGAGGAAAGAAGGGATAAAGAAAAAAGGGAAAATAGGCAGAAATAAGGCACAAAAGAGCAGAGATGCAGAAAAGAGCAGAAAGGTGAAAGATAGAAAGGGTAAAAAAACGAGTGAAAACGAGAGAAGGAGCAGAGGGAGAGAAAGGGAAAATGGGCAAAAATAAGGCACAAAAGAGCAGAGGTGCAGAAAGGTGAAAGATAGAAAGGGGAAAAAACGAGTGAAAACGAGTGAAGGAGCAGAGGGAGAGAAAGGGAAATGGGCAGAAATAAGGCGCAAAAGAACAGAGGTGCAGAAAGGTGAAAGATAGAAAGGGGAGAAAAACGAGTGAAGAGCAGAAAGAAAGAAAGGAGACAGAGGTCCACTGGACCACCAGGGATGAGGCGCAGGGAAACCTGCGGGTGGAGGAGGGCCTCGATCACCAACACTCAAGAGTGCAGGGGCAGGGGCACCTCACTTAATGGTGGAGCTGCGAGGGTGGGAGAGCAATTTCACTGACAATGAGTCAGTGGTCTTGCTCGCCTGTCCCCGCAGTGGCCGCCATTAAGTAGGGGTCGGGGAGGGCTGGACAGCTGGGAGGCGGGAGCGGGGAGGGGAGCTGGATTGGGCCGGTCGTGCTGGGGGGGAGGGGCCGCGGGGGCAGCAGCGGCGGGGAAAGGTAAAGGGAGGAAAGAAGGGATAAAGAAAAAAGGGAAAATAGGCAGAAATAAGGCACAAAAGAGCAGAGATGCAGAAAAGAGCAGAAAGGTGAAAGATAGAAAGGGTAAAAAAAACGAGTGAAAACGAGAGAAGGAGCAGAGGGAGAGAAAGGGAAAATGGGCAAAAATAAGGCACAAAAGAGCAGAGGTGCAGAAAGGTGAAAGATAGAAAGGGGAAAAAACGAGTGAAAACGAGTGAAGGAGCAGAGGGAGAGAAAGGGAAATGGGCAGAAATAAGGCGCAAAATAACAGAGGTGCAGAAAGGTGAAAGATAGAAAGGGGAGAAAAACGAGTGAAGGAGCAGAAAGAAAGAAAGGAGACAGAGGTCCACTGGACCACCAGGGATGAGGCGCAGGGAAACCTGCGGGTGGAGGAGGGCCTCGATCACCAACACTCAAGAGTGCAGGGGCACCTCACTTAATGGTGGAGCTGCGAGGGTGGGAGAGCAATTTCACTGACAATGAGTCAGTGGTCTTGCTCGCCTGTCCCCGCAGTGGCCGCCATTAAGTAGGGGTCGGGGAGGGCTGGACAGCTGGGAGGCGGGAGCGGGGAGGGGAGCTGGATTGGGCCGGTCGTGCTGGGGGGGAGGGGCCGCGGGGGCAGCAGCGGCAGGGAAAGGTAAAGGGAGGAAAGAAGGGATAAAGAAAAAAGGGAAAATAGGCAGAAATAAGGCACAAAGGAGCAGAGATGCAGAAAAGAGCAGAAAGGTGAAAGATAGAAAGGGTAAAAAAACGAGTGAAAACGAGAGAAGGAGCAGAGGGAGAGAAAGGGAAAATGGGCAAAAATAAGGCACAAAAGAGCAGAGGTGCAGAAAGGTGAAAGATAGAAAGGGGAAAAAACGAGTGAAAAAGAGTGAAGGAGCAGAGGGAGGGAAAGGGAAATGGGCAGAAATAAGGCGCAAAAGAACAGAGGTGCAGAAAGGTGAAAGATAGAAAGGGGAGAAAAACGAGTGAAGGAGCAGAAAGAAAGAAAGGAGACAGAGGTCCACTGGACCACCAGGGATGAGGCGCAGGGAAACCTGCGGGTGGAGGAGGGCCTCGATCACCAACACTCAAGAGTGCAGGGGCAGGGGCACCTCACTTAATGGTGGAGCTGCGAGGGTGGGAGAGCAATTTCACTGACAATGAGTCAGTGGTCTTGCTCGCCTGTCCCCGCAGTGGCCGCCATTAAGTAGGGGTCGGGGAGGGCTGGACAGCTGGGAGGCGGGAGCGGGGAGGGGAGCTGGATTGGGCCGGTCGTGCTGGGGGGGAGGGGCCGCGGGGGCAGCAGCGGCGGGGAAAGGTAAAGGGAGGAAAGAAGGGATAAAGAAAAAAGGGAAAATAGGCAGAAATAAGGCACAAAAGAGCAGAGATGCAGAAAAGAGCAGAAAGGTGAACGATAGAAAGGGTAAAAAAACGAGTGAAAACGAGAGAAGGAGCAGAGGGAGAGAAAGGGAAAATGGGCAAAAATAAGGCACCAAAGAGCAGAGGTGCAGAAAGGTGAAAGATAGAAAGGGGAAAAAACGAGTGAAAACGAGTGAAGGAGCAGAGGGAGAGAAAGGGAAATGGGCAGAAATAAGGCGCAAAAGAACAGAGGTGCAGAAAGGTGAAAGATAGAAAGGGGAGAAAAACGAGTGAAGGAGCAGAAAGAAAGAAAGGAGACAGAGGTCCACTGGACCACCAGGGATGAGGCGCAGGGAAACCTGCGGGTGGAGGAGGGCCTCGATCACCAACACTCAAGAGTGCAGGGGCACCTCACTTAATGGTGGAGCTGCGAGGGTGGGAGAGCAATTTCACTGACAATGAGTCAGTGGTCTTGCTCGCCTGTCCCCGCAGTGGCCGCCATTAAGTAGGGGTCGGGGAGGGCTGGACAGCTGGGAGGCGGGAGCGGGGAGGGGAGCTGGATTGGGCCGGTCGTGCTGGGGGGGAGGGGCCGCGGGGGCAGCAGCGGCGGGGAAAGGTAAAGGGAGGAAAGAAGGGATAAAGAAAAAAGGGAAAATAGGCAGAAATAAGGCACAAAAGAGCAGAGATGCAGAAAAGAGCAGAAAGGTGAAAGATAGAAAGGGTAAAAAAACGAGTGAAAACGAGAGAAGGAGCAGAGGGAGAGAAAGGGAAAATGGGCAAAAATAAGGCACAAAAGAGCAGAGGTGCAGAAAGGTGAAAGATAGAAAGGGGAAAAAACGAGTGAAAACGAGTGAAGGAGCAGAGGGAGAGAAAGGGAAATGGGCAGAAATAAGGCGCAAAAGAACAGAGGTGCAGAAAGGTGAAAGATAGAAAGGGGAGAAAAACTAGTGAAGAGCAGAAAGAAAGAAAGGAGACAGAGGTCCACTGGACCACCAGGGATGAGGCGCAGGGAAACCTGCGGGTGGAGGAGGGCCTCGATCACCAACACTCAAGAGTGCAGGGGCAGGGGCACCTCACTTAATGGTGGAGCTGCGAGGGTGGGAGAGCAATTTCACTGACAATGAGTCAGTGGTCTTGCTCGCCTGTCCCCGCAGTGGCCGCCATTAAGTAGGGGTCGGGGAGGGCTGGACAGCTGGGAGGCGGGAGCGGGGAGGGGAGCTGGATTGGGCCGGTCGTGCTGGGGGGGAGGGGCCGCGGGGGCAGCAGCGGCGGGGAAAGGTAAAGGGAGGAAAGAAGGGATAAAGAAAAAAGGGAAAATAGGCAGAAATAAGGCACAAAAGAGCAGAGATGCAGAAAAGAGCAGAAAGGTGAAAGATAGAAAGGGTAAAAAAACGAGTGAAAACGAGAGAAGGAGCAGAGGGAGAGAAAGGGAAAATGGGCAAAAATAAGGCACAAAAGAGCAGAGGTGCAGAAAGGTGAAAGATAGAAAGGGGAAAAAACGAGTGAAAACGAGTGAAGGAGCAGAGGGAGAGAAAGGGAAATGGGCAGAAATAAGGCGCAAAAGAACAGAGGTGCAGAAAGGTGAAAGATAGAAAGGGGAGAAAAACGAGTGAAGGAGCAGAAAGAAAGAAAGGAGACAGAGGTCCACTGGACCACCAGGGATGAGGCGCAGGGAAACCTGCGGGTGGAGGAGGGCCTCGATCACCAACACTCAAGAGTGCAGGGGCAGGGGCTCCTCACTTAATGGTGGAGCTGCGAGGGTGGGAGAGCAATTTCACTGACAATGAGTCAGTGGTCTTGCTCGCCTGTCCCCGCAGTGGCTGCCATTAAGTAGGGGTCGGGGAGGGCTGGACAGCTGGGAGGCGGGAGCGGGGAGGGGAGCTGGATTGGGCCGGTCGTGCTGGGGGGGAGGGGCCGCGGGGGCAGCAGCGGCGGGGAAAGGTAAAGGGAGGAAAGAAGGGATAAAGAAAAAAGGGAAAATAGGCAGAAATAAGGCACAAAAGAGCAGAGATGCAGAAAAGAGCAGAAAGGTGAAAGATAGAAAGGGTAAAAAAACGAGTGAAAACGAGAGAAGGAGCAGAGGGAGAGAAAGGGAAAATGGGCAAAAATAAGGCACAAAAGAGCAGAGGTGCAGAAAGGTGAAAGATAGAAAGGGGAAAAAACGAGTGAAAACGAGTGAAGGAGCAGAGGGAGAGAAAGGGAAATGGGCAGAAATAAGGCGCAAAATAACAGAGGTGCAGAAAGGTGAAAGATAGAAAGGGGAGAAAAACGAGTGAAGGAGCAGAAAGAAAGAAAGGAGACAGAGGTCCACTGGACCACCAGGGATGAGGCGCAGGGAAACCTGCGGGTGGAGGAGGGCCTCGATCACCAACACTCAAGAGTGCAGGGGCACCTCACTTAATGGTGGAGCTGCGAGGGTGGGAGAGCAATTTCACTGACAATGAGTCAGTGGTCTTGCTCGCCTGTCCCCGCAGTGGCCGCCATTAAGTAGGGGTCGGGGAGGGCTGGACAGCTGGGAGGCGGGAGCGGGGAGGGGAGCTGGATTGGGCCGGTCGTGCTGGGGGGGAGGGGCCGCGGGGGCAGCAGCGGCGGGGAAAGGTAAAGGGAGGAAAGAAGGGATAAAGAAAAAAGGGAAAATAGGCAGAAATAAGGCACAAAAGAGCAGAGATGCAGAAAAGAGCAGAAAGGTGAAAGATAGAAAGGGTAAAAAAACGAGTGAAAACGAGAGAAGGAGCAGAGGGAGAGAAAGGGAAAATGGGCAAAAATAAGGCACAAAAGAGCAGAGGTGCAGAAAGGTGAAAGATAGAAAGGGGAAAAAACGAGTGAAAACGAGTGAAGGAGCAGAGGGAGAGAAAGGGAAATGGGCAGAAATAAGGCGCAAAAGAACAGAGGTGCAGAAAGGTGAAAGATAGAAAGGGGAGAAAAACGAGTGAAGGAGCAGAAAGAAAGAAAGGAGACAGAGGTCCACTGGACCACCAGGGATGAAGCGCAGGGAAACCTGCGGGTGGAGGAGGGCCTCGATCACCAACACTCAAGAGTGCAGGGGCAGGGGCACCTCACTTAATGGTGGAGCTGCGAGGGTGGGAGAGCAATTTCACTGACAATGAGTCAGTGGTCTTGCTCGCCTGTCCCCGCAGTGGCCGCCATTAAGTAGGGGTCGGGGAGGGCTGGACAGCTGGGAGGCGGGAGCGGGGAGGGGAGCTGGATTGGGCCGGTCGTGCTGGGGGGGAGGGGCCGCGGGGGCAGCAGCGGCGGGGAAAGGTAAAGGGAGGAAAGAAGGGATAAAGAAAAAAGGGAAAATAGGCAGAAATAAGGCACAAAAGAGCAGAGAAGCAGAAAAGAGCAGAAAGGTGAACGATAGAAAGGGTAAAAAAACGAGTGAAAACGAGAGAAGGAGCAGAGGGAGAGAAAGGGAAAATGGGCAAAAATAAGGCACAAAAGAGCAGAGGTGCAGAAAGGTGAAAGATAGAAAGGGGAAAAAACGAGTGAAAACGAGTGAAGGAGCAGAGGGAGAGAAAGGGAAATGGGCAGAAATAAGGCGCAAAAGAACAGAGGTGCAGAAAGGTGAAAGATAGAAAGGGGAGAAAAACTAGTGAAGGAGCAGAAAGAAAGAAAGGAGACAGAGGTCCACTGGACCACCAGGGATGAGGCGCAGGGAAACCTGCGGGTGGAGGAGGGCCTCGATCACCAACACTCAAGAGTGCAGGGACAGGGGCTCCTCACTTAATGGTGGAGCTGCGAGGGTGGGAGAGCAATTTCACTGACAATGAGTCAGTGGTCTTGCTCGCCTGTCCCCGCAGTGGCCGCCATTAAGTAGGGGTCGGGGAGGGCTGGACAGCTGGGAGGCGGGAGCGAGGAGGGGAGCTGGATTGGGCCGGTCGTGCTGGGGGGGAGGGGCCGCGGGGGCAGCAGCGGCGGGGAAAGGTAAAGGGAGGAAAGAAGGGATAAAGAAAAAAGGGAAAATAGGCAGAAATAAGGCACAAAAGAGCAGAGATGCAGAAAAGAGCAGAAAGGTGAAAGATAGAAAGGGTAAAAAAACGAGTGAAAACGAGAGAAGGAGCAGAGGGAGAGAAAGGGAAAATGGGCAAAAATAAGGCACAAAAGAGCAGAGGTGCAGAAAGGTGAAAGATAGAAAGGGGAAAAAACGAGTGAAAACGAGTGAAGGAGCAGAGGGGGCAGAAATAAGGCGCAAAAGAACAGAGGTGCAGAAAGGTGAAAGATAGAAAGGGGAGAAAAACGAGTGAATGAGCAGAAAGAAAGAAAGGAGACAGAGGTCCACTGGACCACCAGGGATGAGGCGCAGGGAAACCTGCGGGTGGAGGAGGGCCTCGATCACCAACACTCAAGAGTGCAGGGGCAGGGGCACCTCACTTAATGGTGGAGCTGCGAGGGTGGGAGAGCAATTACACTGACAATGAGTCCATCCTTGTCGCCACTGAAGAGAAGTATGTGAGGATGCAATTGTAGGTTTCCAGTCTATGTATTTATTATGGAGGTACACAGATCTGTCCCAGCTGGCACAGCCCAGGCATAAGAAGTAACTGCCACTCCAAGAACATTCAGGGCAGAATACTCACACACATTCCAAATGACATCACAGTATCCATGCTGATCGCTGTCAGCAACACATCACCACAAATACTTGCTGGGCATTCTGTAGGTCTAACTTAGCTTTATCTGGGAGCCCACGGGCTGGTTCTTGTGCATGGCCAAATGCCCTGTTCTCTGTTCCCTCTAGACAGCGCTTGCTGGGCGTCATTGAAGTAAGTATGTACTGTGGCAGCATTCTGGGGGCACGGGGTACTCCAGGTAGTGCCCTGTGCAATTTTTCCACTGAACATAGCCATAGTCTGTGGAGTCAAGAACCAGGAGGAAGACGCACGGCGTGATTAAATGTTTTGCGCAGAACCCGTAAGATGGCCAATGGGGCCTTTGGTGCAGGAGGGTCTGTTCAAAAGGCATACCATGCATCACACTGAAAGACCGCTAGCAGGACACCATGCTCAGCTGTCTCTGAAGTCATGTGGGCTTGCATATGCACTTGCTGTGAGTTCCGGGCAATGGTACTGACAAATTATAAGCACTTGATCACGTATATTATAACAAAATAGCAAAGGATAAACTGGCAGCAGTGAACATTTTGGCTAATCACTAATTTCAGTAACTTAATAAAATGTAAAACTAAAGCATTCTCACATGAAACTTTCATTAAAGACATCATATTATTACAATCCAAATGCAATACTATATAGCTCTGGGGTCCAATGTGAGGTTTTGTTAGCTATGATCCATGTTGTATACATACAAAGCAATGGAATTGTTTTTTGGAGTTTAGTGTGACAAACTTAATGGTTGATCATTAATTAATTAATTTCATTTTCAGGTTGACTCTGCCAAGACAAATCACCCAGTTTACCATTTGGAGAGGATTTGTAATTAATTGCACAATTGTTATTAGAAAACAACAAGGCACGGCTAAGCTGCATTGCTGTAAAGGTACAAGTGGGTTTTAAAAACTATAAATTCCTTGATCAGTACATTTATCATCAGTGTGTTTAACTCATAATATGTAATGTTTCCCCGCCTCAAAGGATCTTTTTTTATTGAGAAATTTTCTTTGCCGTTGTTGATATAAATAGCTGTGCTGGAGAACCCCTTTGAGAACCTGTCCAGCATCTGAATTTCTCTTCTTCACCAAGGCTACTTGAAGCCTTGGTAGGAGAAGGAAAGAACTTTCCAGACCCAGATGTGGGGGTAGCCAGGATGTCACCCCCACTTCAAAGCCTGACACCAGGTATATATATTGGACCTCTGAACCACTCTTTTGTACTATCCTAGATCTATGAACATTACAGAAGAAGAACTGCCTTGTTCCCCAGAGGACTGTCTTGCTGCTTGAGACTTGCCTTCTTACTCAGAGGACTGCCCTGATCCTGTTAAAGGACTGCCCTGCTTCTTGAGGTTTACCCTGTTTCTTGAGAAGGAGGACTGGACCCACCACAGCCCTGTTGGCCTCTGCTACATTGAGTCCCTGAACCCCAAAACACACCTCACAAGGTCCTGGAATATTGGCTGGCATCAGAGTGCACTCCTCTGTGAAGAAAGGAGAAATGCTTATGTTTTGGGCTCTTCGTCAACATGAACGAGCCCATTCGCGCAGAGGCTCTGTTGCCCACGATGACCAACAACGCAAAGTTAAAGTGAACCTGACTTTCTGTGCTACAATCACAGAGAGACACCACCAGGGATGACTGGCAGCGGGAGATCTGCATTTTGTACTACAGCAACTACAGCCTGCTGTGACCTCCAACACAGAGTTTCAGCAATGACCGTTCATGATGCCAGGCCAGCTCCTGAGTCTACAGTGATAACCGTCTGCGATGCTCTGCCTGCTCCTCAAAGCCTCCTATGCTTTGTGCTTCCATACTCTATATTTATCTAAAACGTTGAAATTCAATATCTATGGTTCTACTGTCACTAAATACTAAACTAACCTGTACTTGACCTGCTGATAATCTAGCACAAAGTTGTCAGGCTTAACTGAAGAGCAATGTGTACAATATTTATGTAGTATTCAAACAGTAATAAAATAAAAATACTGCATAAGAAAAATTCCAAACCAAAGAGGAGGACGTTGTTGGAGGGAAGAGCAGGTCGAGTGTTGCTGTTGCGCGAAAAGCCAGTTGTCATTGGAGCTAGGCGGATAGTCAACCTGGTTCAGGTCTTTTCTTCTCCTGGGTTAGGCACCAAACTGTCTAGGATGACAAAGGCAAGGTCAGTCCTGGTGTCAGGTTCCTTTGTGTGCTGCCTGCAGAGGCCTCTGAAGTGTGATCAGGTCAGGGTATAGCTCCTCCCCAGCCACCCAGTCAGGAAGACCCTCTCCTCCAAACCAAGACCTCTTTCATACTATGTCTTGAGTCAATACCCAAAACACTATAGTAGGGATATTCACAGCCATGTGACCCATGTCACTAGCAGAAAAATGCCACCTTTCTAAAAGTAAAATTCTTTAAAACTTTAAATCTAACTTTACTATTAAAGAGGATCTAATATCTCAATTAATTTAAGTGCTATTCACAAACTCTCAGTTAGTAATAAGTTTACAGTTGTGGAGACTCCGCAGTCAAGGTGGTGAACTCCCCAAATAAAAAGATAGGCCTTTCCTACCTTTTTATGTATGGAGTTCTCAGCTCCCTACTGCGAAGTCTCGGCAGACGTAAAGTTATTGTTTACTCAAAGTTTGTGAAAGCATAAAGTAGTAAATGTACACAAAAGTGTGAATCAGGCGCTTTGTCTCTATCTGGTCCCAAACTGAAATTAGCACATATTAAGTGTAATAAGGTAAGTCAGCATTAGTCTATGGGAAAGATAGGCCTTACAATAGTGAAAAGCAACATTAGGTGTTTATCACTGTCAGAACATGTCAAACTTAAATATACAAAAGGGGTGGTGATGGACGGAGCATCTGAACCAATCAAACACTCACACCCAGTCAACAGATCTGGATTTAATCCATCACCGTTCTTTAGCCCACTCTGCCGCCCCAGTTCAGACATGGCCATATGCAAATTAGTCTGACCCTGTGCCTCATGGGAACAGTCCAGCCCGAAGTGCCAAGCCATGCCTTCCCTGGAACGGAAACAAGCTTCCTAGGACCATTTTCTGGCATTCCAGCCGTCTTCAGCCAGGCTTGCTTGAATCCAGTGGCAAAGTGAGCAAGGGACTCACGTCTGAGCATACCCTGCCAACTTATAGCGAACAAAGCGGTACAAAAGGGGTGGTGATGGACAAAGCATCTGAACCAATCAAACACTCACACCCAGTCAACAGATCTGGGTTTAATCCATCACCGTTCATTAGCCCACTCTGCCACCCCAGTTCAGACATGGCCATATGCAAATCAGTCTGACCCTGTGCCTCA
This sequence comes from Lissotriton helveticus, assembly GCF_964261635.1. Classification (NCBI taxonomy): domain Eukaryota; kingdom Metazoa; phylum Chordata; class Amphibia; order Caudata; family Salamandridae; genus Lissotriton; species Lissotriton helveticus. The sequence continues at coordinate 504,146,696 of NC_136061.1, read as the reverse complement.
TGGGAACAGTCAAGCCCGAACTGCCAAGCCATGCCTTCCCTGGACCGGAAACAAGCTTCCTAGGACCGGTTTCTGGCATTTCAGCCGTCTTCAGTCAGGCTTGCTTGAATCCAGTGGCAAAGTGAGCAAGGGACTCATGTCTGAGCATACCCTGCCAACTTATGGCGAACAAAGCGGTACCAAAGGGGTGGTGATAGACGGAGCATGTGAACCAATCAAACACTCACACCCAGTCAACAGATCTGGGTTTAATCCATCACCTTTCTTTATCCTACTCTGCCACCCAAGTTCAGACATGGCCATGAGCAAATCAGTCTGACCCTGTGCCTCATGGGAACAGTCCAGCCCGATATGCCAAGCCATGCCTTCCCTGGACCAGATTCTCTAATAAAAGAGAGAGAGTAAGTATGAGTATCAGGTCTTCTACATAATTTGCCTGATCTCTGGGGTGAGCTTAGTACGTATAAGACACATATATACATATATCTTTCAGGTTTATGTCAACAAAACTAAAGAGAGACATAGACATCGTCCAAACAACATATGATCTATTCCCAAACATCTATATGGGAATAATATGTGAGTATAGCGTCGTTTGTTGTGTACATTGATAATTGTTCATCAAGAATAGGTGCTAACTAATTTCCATGTTCTCTCCTTTATAGTATCCATTGTACTTATCTATCCGGGACTGTAATCAGATGGAGTAGAATCTGCCTATGACTAAAGCCCATATAAGGTAGACATGTGGAATTTTATGCAATCTTGCTGAATATAGGAGTAGTGAAAGTACTCTATGTTCAATCATATTCTATATTGTATATTATATATTACAGATATGTTTTGAGTGGATAAGAAGTAGAATTCGATTATCTCGCTGGATGAGATTTTTAAATACTTAGGAAGGAGGTTACTCAACCCACGCCTAAATAGGCCGTTCAAGGTATGTGTCTGTCTCAAACAAAAAAATTTGGTGGGTTGCACTTACCGCTTTGCCATTCTACATCCCTATCCAGCATGAACCATCTTAAAGGGGTAGTATGGACATGTTATTAGATATACTAATGGCATTAGAATATCTGGAAAGTATATATCGAAATCACTGTGTCATGAATGTGAATATGTATTGTGACTATTATATGACCAAATTACAACTGTGCTCCTGTTTATGTTCCCTCAATGTGTGTCTAACTGATATTTTTCTGTGTAGAACTGTGCAGGCAACATTTGACGATCATTTTTGTCTAGCTATGTTCTGTGTCTACTATTGGAGTAATGCTTTGATAATTTTATTTTCCTTTTAGATTTTGCAGACTCAGTGTTAAGTAGTTGTTCTTAACTGTATCAATTCTGGATTGTAATACGCATTTTGTTTAAATTTCAGAAGTTTTGGGAAGACAGTTAATATTTTCCTGATGAAGGCGTCTTAATCTTTACTGTCCGTCGAAACGCGTTGAATTAAGGGAGAAGTACACCATATATCAATCAAGGAACACTCTGATTGTTGCAGAACGTTAACCTTTTTTGTGTACCTTCCCTCTTTGTGTAAAAATAGGAAGTATTGATGAATATTTGTGTTTCTTTTGGTCCTTCAGTATATAGTCTGTGTTCCCAATTTTATTTTAATTTTAATTATATTTAGACATGTTTTTATGTAAATGAATAAACTGTGCTAGCTGAATTTATTTGGTTTTTATTATTGTTCATATGCATTGCTTCAATTGATAGTGTTTTTGTGTGGTCCAATTTTATGTTTATGTGTTAGGTATAACTACTGTCTCAAAATTAAGTAGCCCAAGGGGAATACTCTTATGACATAAAGTTCCCTGGACCAGAAACAAGCTTCCTAGGACCGGTTTCTGGCATTCCAGCCGTCTTCAGCCAGGCTTGCTTGAATCCAGTGGCAAAGTGAGCAAGGGATTCACGTTTGAGCATACCCTGCCAACTTATGGTGCACAAAGCGGTACAAAAGGGGTGGTGATGGACGGAGCATCTGAACCAATCAAACACTCACACCCAGTCAACAGATCTGGGTTTAATCCATCACCGTTCTTTAGCCCACTCTGCCACCCCATTTCAGACATGGCCATATGCAAATCAGTCTGACCCTGTGCCTCATGGAAACAGACCAGCCCGAACTGCCAAGCCATGCCTTCTCTGTACCGGAAACAAGCTTCCTAGGACCGGTTTCTGGCATTCCAGCCGTCTTCAGCCAAGCTTGCTTGAATCCAGTGGCAAAGTGAGCAAGGGACTCAAGTCTGAGCAAACCCTGCCAACTCATGGTGAACAAAGCGGAACAAAAGTGGTGGTGATGGACAGAGCATCTGAACCAATCAAACGCTCTCACCCAGTCAACAGATCTGGGTTTAATCCATCACTGTTCTTTAGCCCACTCTGCCACCCCAGTTCAGACATGGCCATATGCAAATCAGTCTGACCCTGTACCTCATGGGAACAGTTCAGCCCGAACTGCGAAGCCATGCCTTCCCTGGACCGGAAACAAGCTTCCTAGGACCGGTTTCAGGCATTCCAGCCGTCTATTTTGTAGTAGATAGTAGGATTTTAAATGGTAGTTATCCTGGCTTCACGTACCCTATTACTTCTATTACCTACAATCAATGCATTCTCTTAACCCTATGCCATTCTTATGAAAACTGTGAACCACTAGTGCAGACTGTGGCACGTGCCCTTTATGTGGACTGTGGCACCTTCTCTTGACAGAGCGAGAGTGTGCAACCTACCAGAAATGAAGATACTGTGCCACCTTTACCCGATAATACTGTGCCACCTTTCCCTGTTAAAGATGCAGTGCCATATATGCATAGTGGAGTAGTTATCCTATCTGCCTGCCTTTGCTTTCCCTCTGCTCTGCCGGTCTCGTTCCTCCTGCATACCACACACAGGCTCGGAATACCTCTGCATCCTTATCCTGACCCCATGGCCCATACTTCCATGCTACTTTTCTTTGTGTCCCTCCTCCCCCTGAAGGGTGGCTACTCTCAGGCTCATAAAGGTGTCTTGATTAATGCCATGTAGCCTGGTTACAGCCTTCCTGCTCTCTGTACTCACCACCGTGGCAATCATGCAGCAAATGTTAAGCCTTTCTTATTAAAATATGACTCTGAATCGATTTTATAATACGTGACGCTGCCCCTCATTCGGCCCACGGTATATATGTACATAATTGATGTATTCATGCAACGATTTATCTGGCTGTTAGACCTAATGTTCATTCATTCTGTACTCCACAACTTTTTTAATTATATAATTGTGACCTCTTGTTCTACTCGGTGTTTCTTCCAATTAACGTATTCATTATTTCATTTACCCCTACACTGTTTTTAGGCATGTTTATATATTTTGTAACACATTTTGTGATATCCAGTTTCGACACTACTTGATGTTCATTTTTCACACACCTTTGAACGGGGCATGGAGGTTGGAGGTTTGCTAATCTTCCACCATGGCTGCACCTGTCCGGACTGCCATGATGCAGAGTGGATTGCCGTACCAAGTTATACTTCTCGATGATTGCTCAGCGCAGGGCTGAGAGTTTTGGTGTTTTGTTTGTTATTGTATACGTTTCTGGGGCACAGGTTGGATAAGATTGATGAGTGAGTCACTATCCTATAACGGGCCACCTCACTGCCAAAATGACCTTCATGCTTTGTGGACCTTAAACCTTATATTGCAGAGTATAACTAAAATATCTGTGCTGCACAACAACCTACCAGGTGTTGATCTCATAATTTCTAAGACTCCTTCGGTTGCACCTTAATCAGTTCTTCTTCGCCCCCACCCCACAGATCCACTGCTGCAGCGCCTGTGTCACTCCTGAGTGGACAATTTATGATATTTACTGGTCGCCGAGCAGTACTTCCAAGGTCGGTGCTTCTGTCCCTCAGGGTGACTTAATTCTCGCTGAAGGGAGTGGGTTTGTGCCGCCCCTGGGTGGTCTCTATACAGTGTCTCCTGGTACATTAGCAGCGCCCCCACTGATTGTGCTTCGGCTGTCCCTGACGGCACCGCTGTCAACACGGCATTGGTGGAGATCCTTCTTGTCAAGAATCGTCACTTCCTGTACAAAACATGGACCTGATTTCAGAGTATGCACCCAGTAGGCAGACTCACTGCCCACAGTGGGACAATATAAACAGTGATCTGCTGTGGAGCTGCTCTTATTTACGTCAAACATGAGGAATGTAGACCCAATTTCGTGTGGGTCAGAAATGGAGTAGAGTTTATACGGCGACACTAAATACAAACAGCCATTGCAAGGTATTTATCCCATATTGAATATTCCCTCCTCAAAAAAAAAGGTCTTTACAGGCAGAATTCGAATGTTTCACACCGAATTTCGCCTACATTAGAATTTCAAAGGCATTTTGCCAACGTAAACTTCGCACGATTACCCTGCTGAATGTTTACGTTGGTAAAAATATGGGGATGCTGTGTTTGCCGCATCATAATTACCAATCCTGAAGAAACAGAGATGTGTGCGGTGATTTATAGGCCCACTCCTAATTAGAGCCCAAAAATAAAAATAACATGTTTCTGTCAGGTGTATGGAGTTAGAGCACATCAGTTATTGTCTCTTTGTACTTCAGTTCCTAAATGTTTGTGTTCTAGTGCATTCCAGCGCAGTGACGGCAACCCGACCCCGTCACACGCGAAGTGTAATGGATTGTTCCTGCACTTCAGTTGCTGCCTGTTATTTGAACTTGCATCTCCAGGAAACTTTGTATTCTCACGCCCTGAACATTTCCTCTCAGGAAAGGGAACATAATCTCTGCAAAAAGATCCCTAACACTCCTTGTTCAGTGCAAAGGGAAACTGTGTCACCTCTTTGTTTTGAAAACTACGTACTAAGTTCAAAGCTTAATTGACAAAGCTGGCAAATATAAATCTTCATCTTTTTTGGTTGTCACTTTACAGCAATATAAACACATGGGACGACAGCGTTGCGTTATCAAAATGTGAGGATCCCAGGGGTGCTCGCATCTGTTTAATTTATGTAAAATATTTGTACAAGACTAACTGTAGGTAAGGGCAACGCTTATGATCTAATTTTTGCAAAATCATCCATAGAGTTCAAGCTATAATAACTTGTATTCAGATGAACATAAACCAGAGTCAGTCAGTCAGTCAGTTTAACTTTTTTCGGATACCATAGTACCCATAAAAGCACAAATCCATAATACGTCTCAAACAATCCATACAAGTATAAAGTGCAAAAGAGCAAAGCAATCAATCATATTTAGAAAGAATAAAAGCCCATTTAAAAATATATCGCAAGTGGTCAGGGGTCCATCATAGACCTGCGTGTTCTTATCGCAATTCTAAGAAAAGTGCTAGTGCGGAAAATCAATTCTACACCAGCTAGAGCTAATATACACTGATGGGCCACATCCAAGGTAATTGGTCTTCTCTTTTTAAAATAGGGATGAATAAGCCACTTGGAGTATTTAAAATAATACTTACAAAAAAAATAAAAAGTGTATAATAGATTGGTCACTCCTCCCATCGCACGGACATGGACTTTGGTTAAAATTTGGGTGATGGTCTAAAGGGAAGCAAAGTGCAAATCTGATTGTTCCTGCTGTTAATCTAAACAATAGGCTCCTCTCCCAACGGCAGTCAGAGTCAGATATATGTGTAGCGGACGGCAATGCTGTTCAATGGACCTGTCGTTGCGCAGGAGTATTTTCCCTGATTCCAAGACATCCCGCTCTCTGTTGTATAGAAAATATAAAGCGTCCCTCAATTCCTTTTTTGGGACTGCTTCTACTGCGGTGGGATCCAGGAAAAGGTTCTCTTTATTAACACTACGCAAACTTTGTAGCACGCATCCTAGCCATGGGATTTCCAGCCCTTTATCACATTTTAGGCAATCGATTATAATCTGCCGTATCAGAGATGCCGCTTGATTCTTTCACACAGATAACCAAAAAAGTGCAGGTCGAGAACGGATAACATTAGATATAAAATTAATGTTAAGCTCCTTATGACATATGTATTGTGGGGTCGAAATTGGGGTACACAGCAGTTTCCTACAGAACCTGTTTTCTTCCTGTTGGATAACTACAGGTTTAACTATGCCCCAAATCTCGGCACCATATGTGGCCACCATAGTGCACTGGAGTTTGTGAATTTTCTCGACTGCCAAGAGAGCCCCAGTAGTCTTAGGACGGGGCAAGTTCAGGATTGAATTGTTGAGCTTTGAGAACTTGCTCCTGGAGTGAGCTAAGTGCTCACTCCAGGAGCCGTTCGCAGCAAAGGCCAACCCCAAATATACAAATGATCGAATACAGGTCAGTTTTTGGCCGTCTATTGTAATGGTCCCTAAAACACGCTTCCCTGGTCCACTGCACATCAAAAATGATTTCTTAAAATGTACCCGCAAGTCTAACTCATCATGTATTTGTTAAAATGTTAGACCAATATACGCAGGGAGTTTGGGGTGCGGCCTATAAGGACCGCATCATCTGCGTATAAGAGCACAGGGATGGGCTTCCCATTTATATTGGGGACATCCCAGGTAACTGTTTTCAAGGAGCTGTTCAGCCCATTGATATATATGATGAAGAGTAGGGGGGCCAGAACACAACCTTGTCTGACCCCCCTATCTACATCAATTGTCCCCGAAACCTCACCTCCCATACCAATCCTTACTTGAGCCTGGAGATCTTTGTGTAGGTACGCTAAAAGGTGTACCAACGGCTCATCCAACCCTCCTGCCAAGAGGATTGCCCACAGCTTTGCCCTGTTCACAAGGTCAAATGCTGTGGGCAGATCCATAAATGCCATGTAAATCGGGGACCTCCGTGCGATGGTATATTTTCTAACAATTGAATTTAGGTTGAGACATTGTTCAATTGTTCCAACCTTGCCCCGGAAGCCCAACTGGCATGGATCTAAAATAGCATTTACTTCTGCCCATGCCAAGATTTTGTTATACAGAACTGGCCCTAATATTTTGAGGGTGTTGTCTATTAGGGATATAGGTCTATAATTACATGGAAGGGATCTATCTCCTTTCTTAAAAATCTGGACTATTATACTCTTGGCCCAAGTGCCTGGTAAATTTGCCAGAGTCAATTTCTGTTGTAATTTTTTTTATTCCCCTAGACAGACCCAGCCAATGTATTTCATCCCAATGAAGGGACTAGGGGCCGCCGACATGGCTTGCGGGTGGGAGGGCGGGCGCAGGGACTCGAGGGGGGGGCTGTGCGGGGGTGTTACGCAAGGCAGAGGGAGGGAATAAAAAAAGCGTAAACTTACCTATAGGCCGGGTCCCGCATCTCTGCTCCTGCTCTCTTGTCTCTGACTCCAGGAACAGGAAGCAGGCAGCCAGGCTCCCTCCCCAAGCCAATCACAATGCTGCAATGCAGCGTTGTGATTGGTCTGAGCGCCGTGACATGGCACTCAGCTGGGGGGTGGAGGGGTGGGCATGTTCTCCATACAGGCTGTAGTGCAGCCTGCATGGAGTACAGGGAATTACCCATGTCTGGTATGGGTGGCCAAGAAGGTTGACCTAACGTCATTGAACACTTAGGAGTGGGCAAATCACTCCTCCCCTGCTTCCAGAGAAGAGCAGCACTGCCCACCGCCTGCCTGTCCGCCGACAACGCAGAGGATAACTAAGTTATTATCATTTCATGTTTTCAAAGTAGACAATGCTGTGAAGCAGTGGGGCAACGCTGCTCCGCCATAGTGGAGGAGCCGCCACTAAGAGCCGCCACAGTAAGTGGGGTTTCTCTTTGCCTATCACATGAAGAAGTCATAATGAGTATAAATATATTGGAATGGAGGACATTCAAAATGACAAAACTGTATATGAGATAAAGCTTTGCCCTGATGAAGTCTCTTCATTAGGACAAAACGCGTTGGCTGGGTCTATCCTAAATTGAAAATCTGGTTTGAAAATAAGTTCTACAATTTGATTAGTCTTGTGAGCGGTCAAAAGACCATGGGAGTGCGCACAAAGGTATGAAAATTGTGAATACTGATCAGTGCAGTTTTTTGAGAATCACTACTACTATTGATTTGTGTGCTATGTAAAATATGTATTTCATGACATAAATGTCGACCAAGAGCACCGAAGAGTAGAGCTGTTAGCAATCAAGATACAAACTACAATAGAATGTAGTATATTTCTTAGAAAAATATTTCACAAGGTCTGACTTCTGAGGGGGCTTTCAAACGATATACGTTCTCATTCAGCTTGATGTGCAGGATATCTGAATTTGGAGAACAGTTTAGACTTTTAGAAATAACAGAAACATCAAACAATGGCGCTCCACCCTTTACATATGTCCTTGTTAAAGATTGGCATTTCCTGTGTATATGAAAACTGTAATTCTCTGTGGTTTAGTACAAAGAAAAGCAATATAACAGACAAAAATGTTACCTGAAACCCGAGGATATCATGAAAAGCGAGACTACTGATAATGAAAAGTTGAAAGACGAAGTCCATAACTGTTTTCATTAGGGTACATTTGATGAGAAATAAGGTCTTCCGATTGGTTTTTTTAAAAACTCATTTTCCCAGAGTGATTTATCCAATTGTTAATCTTGTCTTTTTTACAGGCTTTAAATGAGGTGGGTGAAAATGAATGGGATTAGTTGAGCGCTCAAGATGGCAGCAAAGGCAAGAAGAGCATGGAAAGGGAGGTTTAGCACTCCAGAATGCCCTTGAGCCAGAGACAGAAACAGCCACCTGCTACTCACAGAGTGTCTACGGAGACCACACTGGTCTACGGGTTACAAAACAGGACCTTCTGTACCTCCTGAGGGTCGGTCATTCATTGGGGCAGACTCGGTGGCCCGTTGGGACTCTCAGCATCAACAACCCAGAGCTTCCTTCTTCCCAGCCAGGCTCCTCTCACTGGGATCTTTAGGGCCGACAGCCATGGTCATGCCATGTGGGTTTCGGTTTCAAGAGGGGGTGGGGTGAGTCTTTCTCAGCTGGTCGACTGTTAGTGAAGTTCTGCATTCACGAAGTGAAGGCCAGGCGCGACATTCCTCTCTGGGCCCAGCCCAAAGCATGTCACAAGCGTAGTTCCTTTGCTCCCTTGAGGCAACTCTCTGGGGCTACAAAGCCAGGCTTCCTTTACCACTGTGGTGTCTCTCTCCGGCTAGAGAGGCAGCGCTGAGGGGACAGGAATGTGTTAGAATCACTCATGGGTCCCTGCAGTACAAAGTGCTCCACTTGAACTTCTCCACAAAAAGCGCTCTGCACACACTGTTACAGAAAACAAAGCACTGAGCGTTAAGTTGCACCTCAGAGTCAAGCAGAACCAAAAGCGCTCAACACGTGCTGAGGAAACCACAGGCAGCAGTAAACAGCTCTCACCATGCACTGTTTCCTTGCAGAACAATTTAGGGGCACACAGGGGGCAGGCAGCAGGTCAGCACATAACTTTAATTGCAGAGTGGCAGACCCTCCAGCAGCCCAGTAGACAGTAAGTTCCACATGGCAGCACAGCAGTCCTCTGGTCCAGCATGTAGAGCCAGCAGCATCTGGTTACAAGTTCCACACAGTGTCTAAAATCATAGGGTCAGAGCCTATGTATGCATTTATACTCAAAATTGTCTTTGTTCAAGGGGAACTTCAAAGGGAACCTTTAGAACAGTGCAACAATCCCTTTCAACCCAACCCTTGGGTTGGTTTCTTCTCTGTGCCATCGGTACCAGGTCATTGAACTCGTTAATTTAGTGACTTTAAGGGGTTATATGATTGTTTTTACAATTTGCGGTGACTACTCACCACCCTCAACTAATACCCTAATTTCTTACACAGCCCTACCCCTTCCCCATTTTATTCTCATTCTCATTTTCTCTTTCTTTATCTCTCTCTTTCTCCCTCTCTCTAGCTATATCTTTCTCTCTCTCTATCTCTCTCTCTCGCTTAAACACACACACACACAAAATGGTCTCCAATGGGCCCAACCCCAACTGGAGAAATGACCATGCCTCTACTTGAAAATCTCTTCTGTTTCAGACAGCTAGCACCTCAGACACTGCCTGTACATCATTCAGACGTGGATGTCCAGTGCCTATCTGAAGCTCAACCCAGCCCAAGAGAAAGTCCTGCTATTTACCAAGAACAACAAACAAAATACAATACAAACATGGCTCAGGATCATAAACCTTGATGGCTTTGAATCACAACTTTCAGTGAATGACAGTTCACCTGGATTCACCCTGCACACAAACCACAACCTCAAGGAACATATTGCCAAAAAACATTAAACACAGCCCAGTACCAGCTCTTTTCTCTAAAAAAAAGTTATGCTCCTTCTTCCAGAAAGCGTCTTTACAACTGCTGACCAAGCCCTCCAATTTCCTCATCTGCATAGTGTTAATGCCCCGCGCAATAGCTTCCCACACTCTACTCTGACACCAGTTTGAGCATCCTACACACCACAGCCCATCTTATCCTGGCCCTGAATAAATATGATCACATCACACCCAATGTGATGGAACTCCATTAGCTCCCCTTGCTAGCCTGCACCATTTTTAAAACCAGCTGAATCATTTACAAAGCTATCATGACCATAACAGACATGCTCATCATCTCTTGTGGTTCTTGGCTCACAGGCAACCAGAACACCATCAGACTGCAGACTAAGTAGTGTACAAAAAAACAAGCCAGCAGCCCTTTCCATCTAAGCACACAGGATATAGAATTACATCCTTGTATCCATCAGGACTTTCCCAACGCTGCTCCAATTTAGGAAAGAGGTAAAGACTCGACTCTTTAAAGATTACTACACCACAATGCATGAGATGTCCACAACCCAGCTTTCTCTCTTATTACTTGTTAACTTGTCTATGGCTGTGTAGAGTGCTTTACTGCTGATTGGCTAGGTTTGCGCTATAGAAATAACATATGCATGCATACATGGAAATCCCATATAGATACAATGGAGCTGAAAGGCTCATTTGAAAGCTTGATTAAATGCAGGACCAAAAAGTGATGAATGTTTCCTACACCTCCTATAAATGGGAAAATCGAGACCTAGGGAGTCCAGGGTACTAGATACAGCAACGTTTTAAAAATCTGAAAAGCAGACATCCTAAATTGAAGCCACTAGATCTGCTTTAATGTTCTAGCACATGCATGCACAAATGCTATTTTGGTGTGTTAGCACATTAAAGGTATTACATAGAGCACAAAGAGAGTTCTTTGGTGCTGTGCCCCAGAATGAAGATTCCAGGTTATTTTAATTCCATGGCATACAGATCTACGACTGGCTTTGTGTTTTAGAAGGTGTGTTACTATCTTGAGCTCCTCGTCATTACTTCAACATTGCCATGACCTTTAAGACATCATAGATTGGCCTTCCAGTGACAATCCCCTCAGATGTTTGTGCTGCAACATTATGATGGAACATCCACCTTAGATATGGACATTACCTTACAACCTAATGGACTTTTCCAGCCAGAAAAGCACCATGTTAGGGTGGTAATTGTGCTGGACTCACAGCAACAAGATACAGCAAATCTTGGGTTGAGGGATCGCTTGCCGCTATTCGGCAAGTAATTAAACTGCATCAGTACTTGTAGGTTAAAAAGAGAAGAGTATGTGCAGTACTAGAGAAAACTAAGCATTGATAGAATTTCCTATAGGTGCATGCACAGTGCCCGTCCCTCAAATACTGTATACAGCTATTATCAAAGCAGAATCTACATCAGAAAAGTTTAACATCCACAAATTGCCATAGTTGAACCAATATGTGAAGGACACAATAGAAAAGGAATAGAAGATGGCCCACCCAAACAAACAAATGGCTGGAGGAGATGACGTAATCTTCACTTAGTATATTGTTGTTGTTATTCTATTGTTTTAAATTGAGCTCCGGCATTCAGGTAAAAACAGTCATTTGTAAGATCTAAAAAGAACTCCATGTAATGCACACAGACGTTAAGGGCAAGAGATGTGGGAAAACGCCGTGCTACAACCCTAAAATTGCGAACACTTATGCAATTGTGAAAAATGTCCTCTCTACAAAATAGAAAGAAATCTTACAATAATGTGCTAAACAGCTTTGCATTATGAAAATCTAAGTAAAGTTCCGAAATCATGGTAAAAAATGATGCCTCTGAGCGCAACTTTTCTATTTCTGGATCTCAAGTCACTCATCCATCGTGAGCCTCCATCCATCTTTTACCCACAACATCTATTACTTGCCACCTTCTTTCATCTTTTTCATCTGAGCCACAGCTCCCTGTCACCTTTTCCCCCATGCTTTTCAGTGGTGAAATCACTGTGAGTTGGATAGCCAGTCGGAATTTCTCCATCCACCTTCTCAGTGCCTACCCCATTTTACCAGCCGACTTGTAATGGGACCCCTAATGTCCTCTCGTTCAAGCCCAATTTGTTTGATTTACTGATAATGGGCCATATGTATCATAGAAATTCGCATTTGCAAAGGCCGAAATTCGCAGAATTTCGGCCTTTGCGAATGCGAATTTGCTAAATGGGATGTATGACTTAAAATCCGGTGCAAAATAAGGAATCGCAAAATTTGCGATTACTTATTTTGCAATTGCATTTAAGGAATCACACATTTTGCTATTCCTTAAATGCAATGTATGAAGCAAAAAAAAATGCTAATTGTCCCTAAGGAATCGCAAATTACCACCAACTTTAAGTTGGTGGTAATTTGCGAATTTCTTGAAAAATGCCAATTTTTGCATTTTTCAAAGTGCCATGTGACGCACATACATGCCCTAAGGGCATGTATGTGCACCACATGTGCACCCATGCTTATTTCAGGGGTGCAACAGGGTGTCCTTTGGACACCCCTGCACCCTTGAAATTATTCTCAATTTGCGATTAGCAAATTGCGAATCGCAAATTGAGAATAAATTCCCATTCCTTCCTATGGGCCTCCTGGCCCATAGAAATGATTGGGAAGTATTGCGAACTCGCAATTAAGGAATATCAAGAAATCGCTAAAAAATTGCAATTTTCTTGATGCATACCAATTTGCGATTCTGAAATAGCGATTTCTTAAAAATCGCTATTACAGAATCGCAAATTGGTACCTTGATACATATGGCCCATTATTCTTAATATATATATCGCAAAATGAAATAATGCTCTACCTTACTCACAATCAGCACATAAATATTCCTAAAAGAGTGAAGTACTATGGCAGATCAAATCTACTGCATATATATATAAAGAGGCCGGTAGACAAATGCTTGAACACTCTCTGAAAGGTGGAAACCAAGGAGCCCCCCTCTCTCTAACTTTCTCTCCTCCCCCTTCTTCCTCCTCCATAATAGCACTATTGAAATCTTCCATACAGGTCAAGTGAATAGTCTATAATGGAAGGTGTCATGTGTCCCTGTACCATGTCAACGCAGTGAGGCTAAGTTGTACACATAGCGATTGTGTGGGTCATAGCACCCATAAACGTAGGGCAAATTTCCCTAAACACCTGTGATACTAAAGTAATGAACGGACCCAGCTCCTCTAAAATTGCACTTCTCTTGCCTCCAAGGTAATGGACATCCTCTCCATTTCTAAGGTTTCGCAGTCTATGAAGCCACGCTCTGGGGCTGTGTCCTTTTCCGAAAGTGCTGTAATAGACTATTTGCCTGCACACAGGGCAAGCATAATGATGTTCGCTTGTGGAGAGTGTAGCTGTTATGTGACTGCGATGGGGAGGCACATAAGGGTATAAGCCCGAACTGGAGGTATGTCAGTGCCAAATATCTCATTCATGCTGTAGGGGGAGCATCTGTCCAGTATCTTTGTAGCTTAGGACAGTGCCACAAAAGATGTATAAGCGACCTGTCAGTCCACATCTCCTGCAACATGCAGAGTATTTATTAGGGGACCAGGAGTGAATACGAACTGTGGTGTAATACCAATATACTCTGTAATTAGACCATCGCCTACTTGCCCACTACGTTGGTCACGGATGAGCGGGATGTATTCACTCTTGTCTGAAAATGTGTGTTCCAATTCCACCTCCCACCTCTTTTGTGCTGCAGTCCATGGTAAGGGAGTGGCTTCCTGGAGTATTTTTTAGAGATCTAGCGGATGGCTCCTTTCTGGAGACCAACGATTGACTACACAGCAAAGTACAGCGGCTTCCTGGTTTATACACCTCCTCACCCAACCGCCTAAGTAGCTCTACCAGTGCCATGGCCTTTCAGCTGGCGCCCCAACACAGGAGGACAGTTCCCGGGGGGAAGCTGGGACTGGTATAACTAGCCCCTTCTGTAGCACTAGATATGAGGTGCAAGAAGACCTTTCATCAGGCCCAAGCCACCAATCCCCTGCACACGTTCCATCTAGCCACTGTATTCCCATTCGAAATGATGTACATGACCTTATAAACCACCAACAGCTGAGGATAATATCATGGAATGTGGATGGGTTAGCAGTAAAATGTCATCCCCCCCACTGGAACGATCAAATCGAGGATGTTGACATCTGCATGTTGTACTTGCACTACCCACCACCACTATCCCGCTACCCTTTCACTCTTTTTGCGCGCAACCTATGTCTATTGAAAATATTCCTGGTTATTTCTAAATAAATGTTGTTATTCTGGAAGCAACTATATATTGTGGCGCTCTTTCATGTGTGGTCTCTTGATAAAAGTATGCATAAATAGTAATTAATGCATGCATAAGGAATTTTGGTTTGGTTTGGTTTGGTTATTAATTAATAGTGTTGTAGTGCTCTACACAACACAAACTATTCATAATTGGATTTAACTCATTCAAACAATTGGTCACGGACCATTCTTTCATTCCCGTATTGTGCCCAGGTTCGCACTTGACTTTTTGGATTACCCCATTATCTATAATGGATGCACAAATTGGCCAGATGTATGTGAAAACCCACTCCTCCCAACCATACAGAGGACAATATAGGGTCGATAAAAATAGCCCAAAGGGAGGCTGTAGATATTATCCCCAACCTCAAGATCCCCAGCTCTCTCCAAAATTGGATGGACTAGGCCAGGTGTCCGGAAGCTTAGTACCTCACAGTCCCCCCTGAGTGACTTTGCGGACTTCCCTATTCAGGGTATTCTTTGGGCCATTTTAAATTCATGAAATAATCGATCCTTGATCCATGTCCTTATACTCAGCAGATGGAGAGCCCTATTTCTCAGGGTGGACCAGTCCTCTTTAGCCTGTGGTGCAAGCCCGGGAACATTACCTAAAACTAGAGTGTAGGGGGCTGCTTCCGGTGGTAAATGTAAATGACAAGGACCACTGGGTTCCCCATCAATGCATAATCGATTGGGGGAGCGTGTGCGTATGCACGTTTCTCTTATATCTCGCTGCATTCCCCGAGAGCTCTTGCTACCCTGGGTCAGGGGTGCACAGAGATTGGCAATATGGGCTAGTTTGGTGGGTGTCCGGGCCTTGGTGGTATCCCCCCTATTCTCCCTCCCTACCCCCTGGGTGATGCTGGCCCCAGCAACCAGCCGTGCACTTGCACCGATTGATGTGGGAAGAGGGAAGGCCCGCTCTAATTTTATGAGTCTTTCCTCCATTTGGCCCAGTTTTTGCATTAAAGGGTCTAGTAAATTAGAGATCCCATGCACTATCCGTGTAAGGAGTAATTCCTCAGTGGGTGTGGATGGACTGGCAGCATCAGCTGGTACCATGGGGGTTTGTCTGCTACCTTCATTAACCCTTGCGACTACCTACCGTTTAGCCCCCGAGTAGATTGTGGGGTAACCTTGGTGGGCCCCGACCTTTCCTTTTCTTTAATGGCGGTTCCCCATTCTCAGCATGTTTGGCAGACCTCCCCCTAGTAGAAACCTTCGAAATACCTAGACTATTCTCTGGGCTGGTTGAAGTACCTGGTCATGAAGGACCAGGGCCCTGACTAAGCTGACTCGAAAGGGAGGGAAGAGTGGTGGGGGAAATGTCAGCATGTGCTAAAGCGGACATAGAGCCAGGACAACAGCTGAGCGAGGGCGGCAAAGGTTCTAGGGAGAGCCTACGCTCAGTTAACTGAATCTCGTACATCAATACAGTTTCAGCTCTTGAAAGAAAAGCATCAAGCATACCCACCCCCCCACCAACCCCCACCTTATGTTTGCCAAAACCAGCACCCACAGGAGGCATTGCCAAAAGTCAGATATACCAGCACAGTACCTTATAAATATTAGTCTGAGGGGCAGATGAACATAAGGTGGCCCAGCCCAGCATCTGCCAGTCTCAGACGGGCACGGACGGGCCCGCCCTTGGCCCGGGCTTCACCCAGGCACGGCCCGGGCACACCCGTGCATGTCCCGGGCACACCTGTGCATGTCCCACGCTGCGGGAGCCGTAGCCCCCTTTTGAGCGCCTTCTGGTGCTCTCCGATGCAGTGCGCTGAGTTTGCGCCACACAGGTTGCTGGATAGGGTAGTTCAGCTGGCAATAATGGCGGTCCCCAAGCGCCTCAGGTCAGACAGCAACAGAGTAGCAGAGTCCCCAAAGCCCGTGAGGAGGGCAGGTATCCCAGGCATTCGCAGCGATAGCAGGGCATTCCACAACACACAGCAAGTAAAGGAAAATCGGGCTCCCGCACTGGAGAGCCCTACCCCCCTTTTGAGCACCTCCTGGCACTCTCCGATGTGGTGTGCGCAGGCACGGCCCGTGCCGGGCGTTATACTGGGGCGGTGACGTCGGGGAGGGTCAGGGTGGAGGGTTGTAAAATGCGGCATATGGACCATTAGTGGTAAGTACCGATAAAAATAAATAAAACAAATTTCGTTGCCCACGCTGCATCACATTTGGCGATGCATTTTACAACCCCCCACCCTGACCCTCCCCTGCCTGACGTCACCACCTCAGTATAACGCCCGGCACGGGCCGTGCCTGGGTGTGCGGTGTGCACGCTCACAGGATACTGTGTAGGGTAGTTCAGGCGGTAATAATGGCGGTCCCCAAGCGCCTCTGGTCAGACAGCAACAGAGCAGCAGAGCCTCAAAAGCCCGTAAGGAGGGAAAGCATCCAAGGCGTTCGCAGCGATAGCAGGGCCTTCCGCAACACACAGCAGGTAAAGGAAAATTGGGCTCCAGCGCTGCGGGAGTCCTGGCCCCCTTTTGAGCACCTCCTGGCGCTCTCCAATGCGGTGCGCGGTGTGCTCGCCGCACAGGATGCTGGGTAGGATAGTTCAGGCGGCAAAAATGGCGGTTCCCAAGCGCCTCCGGTCAGACAGCACCAGAGCAGCAGAGCCCCAAGGCCCGTGAGGAGGGTAAGCGTCCCGGGTGTTTGCGGCGATAGCAGGGCCTTCCGCGAGAATGTCTGACAAAATAGCGAAAGACAAAATATGGAGGTACAAAAATATCGGAGCAATAAGATCGATGTCAACAATATCGACATCCTATCTACAACAAGGTAAGTACAAAAATATCGGGAAAAAAATATCGATGTCAAAAATATTGTTTAAAAAAATATCGTTTTTTTAAATAAAAAATATGTAAAATAAATTAAATAATACTTAAACATATAATAAACATAGTTAAAATATTTTATATTTAAAATAATAAGTAATATACATAATTTAATTTAAAAAATAATTACACAGATACATATAATATATATACTTACTTAATGATCAGTTTTAATAATTATTATAATAAGTTATACATAATTAAAGTAAGTAAAATGTTGGATGGCGTAGGGATAAAAATTACTATTCCCACTCCAAAGAGTGCAACAGTAGGGAAAGTGTTGGATAGGGTAAGGGTAAAAATTACTATTCCAACTCCAGAGAGTGCAACAGTAGGGAAAGTGTTGGATAGCGTAGGGGTAAAAAATACTATTCCCACTCCAAAGAGTGCAACAGTAGGGAAAGTGTTGGATGGAGTAGAGGTAAAAATTACAATTACAACTCCAGAGAGTGCAACAGTAGGGAAAGTGTTGGATAGCGTAGAAGTTAAAAATAACATACTTATAAATAAATTAATATTTTAAAATATTTTAATATGGATTATTAAATACCAATAAATAATTATTAAAAACCAAATTGCCAATGAATAATTAAACAACAATAAATTAATTTTCATAACCAAAAAAATTATACTTTTAAATAATTACCAATTAATAATTAGTATACAATAAATTAATTATCAATACCCAACTATACATGTAATAACTACTTAATTACATATCAATTACTTTACACACTATTCCCCTATAAACACACAACAGACTCCAATAATAAAATAATACACTTAAAATAATTATCAACTAATCAATTAATTAAAAGAAATTACCAATTAATTAAAATGAATTACCAATTAATAATTCATTAACGATAATATAATTAGCAAAAACAATTAATGAAAATAAAGTATTACTTAATCACATTTAAATTACTTCCCACCCTACTCCCCAATAAACCCATAACCCGCTACAGAACATAATTATCAATTAATCAATTAATTAAAATTAATTACCAATTGATAAAAATGAATTACCAATTAATTAAAATTAATTTATAATTCCTAAAAATTAATAATTAATTAAGTATAATTAAACTACTTCCCACCCTATTCCCCTATAGACCCACAACCCGCTACGGTACTAAAATACACAATTAACTTAAATTACATAAAAAATAAAATAAAATACATATTAAATACATAATATTATACATAAAAATCATATAAAAATCGATATTAGTAACATCAATATTCCTAACATCGATATTACTAACATCGATATTAGTAACATCGATATTAGTAACATCGATATTAACAAAATCAATATTACTTACCATTGAAATTCTGTCCCTTCAATATTAAAAAAATCGATATTACTTACCTTATATATTCTGTCCCTTCGATATTAAAACATCAATATTATTGTAGGTCAATATTAAATGATCGATATTTTTTCTGCCTACCCTTCCGCAACACACAGCAGGTAAAGGAAAATCGGGCTCCCACACTGCGGGAGCACTGGCCCCATTTTGAGCGCCTCCTGGCGGTCTCCGATGCGGTGTGTGGCGTGCGCGCCGCACAGGATGCTGGGTAGGATAGTTCAGGCGGCAAAAATGGCGGTCCCCAAGCGCCTCCGGTCAGACAGCAACAGAGCAGCAGAGCCCCCAAGGCCCTTGAGGAGGGTAAGCGTCCCAGGCGTTCGCAGCAATAGCAGGGCCTTCCGCAACACACAGCAGGTAAAGGAAAATCGGGCTCCTTCTTATTCTTATTTTTAAATCTTCCTTTAAAGATTCCAATCTCGTACTTTAATGAAATCGATAAGGTGTTTCGGGAGTTTATTTGTGCTAAGAAAAAATCTTGCATTCATTTATCTAGCTTACAATTGGATGTAGATCAGGGAGGTCTTGCAGAACCTCATTTAGCTACTTATTACCAAGCTGCATTACTTAGCTTAACAACTCAGCTTCTGTCCCCGTCTTCGAAGTTTGATAATGTTTTATTTAATCATATGTTTAGGGAGAGTGCTATTAAGTTACCAGCATTCTTGCGCACTGCAAAGTTTCCCGAAAAAACAAGATATAATGTGGTGAGTATGATATTAAGCCGCGTTCAGCAATTCAACAAAAATTATAATATTCCATCATGCCATGCATATTCCTCTCTTTACGACTGTGAGGTATGGGGCTCAAACTCCCACAAAAGGGGGTACAGCCTTCTATTCTGTTTGGTTTTTGTAAATTGGGCAACTTTTATAATGGAACTAATCAGATGACGTGGGAGGCTTTTGTGACACAATTTGAAATGCAGAGCCGGGACCTCTGGCTAAGTTTTAGGCAGATTTCATGTTTCCTCTGGACTAACTTCAGAGGAATCAGTGAGAGTACTAGAGGAATATTAAAAGCTGCCTTTGAGTCAAACGTATTGGGCATTGGCAACATTGGTACAAGTTATTACGCCAGTAGAAGAACAAGAACCTCATTGAATTAATGCTCCCAAAAATCGCTCAGGAAACGAACTGCAGGTTTAGTAGACATGAATGGCTACGAGTCTGTGAGCTTGGCCACAGGGCATTGAGAGTGGCCAATTTTCAAAGAATGTCCTTCCTCTCTAGATGGGTGGCCTACTACACTCCCTCCAGGCTCCATCAATGCTTCCCCATGCTACTGAATGTTTGTTTCAGATGCAATCTTCCAGAGGCAGGGGACTGGACACATATATTTTTCACTTGTCCGAGACTACAACACTTTTGGGAGGAGGTTTTTAGGTATATCAGTAAATGTGTTTCTTTAGATATCCTTCCATGTGCATCGCTGGCGCTATTTGGCTTCTCCTATGTAATTGATCAGCTCTCATTATACAACTAATTTTTCGTTTCCCTAGCCACAGCAGTAGCCAGATCTTTAATTCTACATAACTGGAGATCTCAGAAATTACCTACAATGGACCGGTGGCTACACAAGATGAAGAGGACCTACAAATTTGAGGGGGAAACATCCTTTACAACGCAACTTTTACCACGCAGTGCCTTTACGACGCAACTTTTACAACGCAAACCATTACAACGCATTGTGCTGGGGGGCGCTCTAGGATTGGGAATAGATTTAATTTACTATCCAACACCTTCCCTACTATCCACGGGGACTGGAGTTAGAATAGTAAATTAAACTTTTCACTATCCAGAACCCCAAAGCGCTATGCGTTGTAAAGGCATGCGTTGTAAAAACCGCATTGTAAAGGCATGCGTGGTAAAAGCATGCGTTGTAATGTCATACATCCAATTTGAGGAGGCCTAAGCAAAGAGGATAGGGATGGTGCGGAGATTTGGGATGACATGGAAGGGCTATGTTGCAATCACACACATAAATTATACTATGTAACTTATCTACCAGGAATTTCCAGGCGAAGAGTGTAATCATATAGATTATTAAGCTAGGGGTAATATGTTATCACAGATTTGATTTTTGGAACTTTAGAATGCTGATTTTGTCCATCATGTAAAATGGAGCACGAATCTACGTTTTCTTTTACTGTATATGTTAAATGCGAGACTTAATATGCAATAGGTTTTATCTTCTTTGCCTAGTAGTATATTTTGTGTATCATATTTATCATGTACTAATGGATTATGAAATTTGCTAAACTTAATGTCAATTTATTTTATGTGATTGGAGAGTCTGCAAATGTGTCTTTACTTCGTTTTGTCTTATATGCTCAATAAAAAAAAGGATGAGTAGGGTGTGCAGCCACAAGAGTATTTCATGTGCATACGCTTAATCTGAAGACATCAAGATGTTCACAGTGGTATTGCAGCCATTCACTGCTTTAAAAAACTGTAAACGTATTGATATGTTGTGAGTGCAACTGCAGCAGCCTTCCTCCTCTGTACAGCTCACAAACAAGGTCACCTGGATGGGCAAAGGGGTCAATTTACGTTAAGCATGCTTGGCGGCACATGGGATGTCTGTTGTGTGTCATATGCTTACCATGAACAAAGAAGGACTTAGAGCCCATCCATTTCTTACCTTTGGTTGGCTTTCCGTATCACTCTCATTTGCCTGCTTCTTATTTGCATCCCAGCTTTTCAATATTGTCCCTCCCATGGAGCATTGCCTTTTTACCATTTGTGTGTTTACCTGATGTCTGTGTTTTATATATGGGAACTACTTTTTTCTTTTTGTGTAAGCACTCTCAGAGAGTGCATGTGTGTTTCAGACCATTTCCCTTGTGTACTCTTTTCCCCCCTAGTGCTGCTGCCTATTCCAGGGTGCTTCTCCCAGCCCCCTTCTCATTGCACTTCTGAGTGTGCTTTTCTCTGTTGCATTCTCTAGCATTCCCTCCACAGTGTTCCTTCTGTGTCTCTTGCTGTCCCCTGTGTTGCTTGCTTTTCACCACCCTCCACCATGTTGCTTCCATGTTACCCCGACTCCTCTGTGTTGCTTTCAATTCCCACATCGCTTCACCCCAATTCCTTTTGTCCCCATTGCTTCCACTCCCGCCAGCCTGCTTTAAAACGTTTCTTAAAAATACACTTTTACCTGTTGTTTTGTTTTTAGTGACCGATCCAACCTCAATCAGTAGCTAACAACAACAAAAAAAGTGTCTGTGTTACTTTTTTGGCACGTGCATGTGCGGTCAGCTGTGTAAAAAAAATGTTTTCTACTATAGCCATGCTGCACAGCATCAAGAATGCTGTGCAACATTTTATTTAGCGCGAACTAGACCCGAGAAATCAGGTATCAGAGCGCTTTACATGAGCACCAGTTTCGTTTGTATTTCGTTTGACTGGTTGAGGAAAACCCATTTCCAGTGAGTCTGCAGTCAAGTTTGGAAACAGTTATTTGCAGTTTAATGGTTTTTAGCTTCAGAGGCTTCTTGCAGTGATGCGACATGTCTTCTTGCATGCCAACTGTGATCGACAATTTAATATATAGCTAATAGTATTGAAAACATGTACCTAAGGTCAATGTTCGCATCAATATTACAACAAATGTAAGCAAATCATCAATGAGAACTGCTAGAAATCAACAACATCTTGCTAGAGGATGTTTCAAGCTGTGATCCAGTCAAATTTAAATGAAAAACAAATATTTACCAACTAAAGCATTCATACATTTGATTAATTTTGATGATTAGACAGCTAACATGGGTAATCGCCCTGCAGAGCACCAGAATTTATATGTGCTATGTTTTTTTCTTTCCCTACAGGCAGGGCCACTGGAATGTTGCAAATCTGCAGTTGCGATTTTTTCCGCATAGTTATGGATTGGCTGCATTTTTTACACAATCCATCATTTGCTGCATAATCTGCAGATTTTAGCAAAAATGTGTTCCTCGATCAAACAGATCAAGGTTACTAAATTGCAACAAGCTGTGTTGCTGTGAAATGGAAGACCCAATGCAAATGTTAACTGGTCATCTTACAGTTGCTTATTACTGTATTTGTATCCCTTTTTGGCACTCCAACCAGTTGACCCTGTGCAAACGCTGTTGAAAACTGACCTGCTCCAGAGACCCTCCGGTCCTCCCGCCTGTCTCCCGCCGCCCAGCTGCTCTGTTACCATCTCGAGCCGGGCCGCCGTGTGGAGTGTGGCGAGGGGCTGCCTACAACTCCCGGCAGCCCTTGAGGTCCTGAGCGGCATCACCCAGCGCCAGGAGGCGCATAAAAGCGTCACTAGTCCCGGGGAGCGGGGCTTCCCTTTTTGGCACTCCAACCAGTTGACCCTGTGCAAACGCTGTTGAAAACTGACCTGCTCCAGAGACCCTCCGGTCCTCCCGCCTGTCTCCCGCCGCCCAGCTGCTCTGTTACCATCTCGAGCCGGGCCGCCGTGTGGAGTGTGGTCGAGGGGCTGCCTACAACTCCCGGCAGCCCTTGAGGTCCCGAGCGGCATCACCCAGCGCCAGGAGGCGCATAAAAGCATCAATAGCCCACTCTCGCGGGACGCGAGCGGGACGCCGGGCGAAGCCCGGGCCAAGGGCGGGCCCGTTGTCGCCCGTTAGTGACCGGTAAGACCGGACCGGGCAACCCCCCCTTTAGTCCATCACAAGGTAAATTGTTCTATTCATCCTAGGAACGTCTTCCTTCCAGCTAACAAGTACTGTATAATTTACAGCCGGACCTATATTAAGAACTATCTCCTAGGTCTCTACGGAATATAGTGTAAACCTTAGGCTAAGCCACCATGACCAGAGGAAGCAGGAGTAAAACTGCAATGAGCGTCGTCCAGATAACAGATCCGATCGACCAATTTATCTCTCGAACTAACAAGGCAATCGATCAGAGTATCTCTCTGCTGGAGCGCAGGGTATCCCAAGACCTTGCGAACGCGAGAAGCTCTTCCATGGGCCTCCTGGCTTCAGCGGTATCACCTACCCAGCAAGGTACCAATATCCCTTTGTTGATACCATCTAAAACTGCAGCAGAAATCCATACCGTCCCTAGTACGGTGGATCTCTCAGCCACTCAGCCTTCGTTAGATTTCCATGTGTCAGAAGACCTTGAAATCACCCCAGACTTACAGTTATGCCAATCGCAAGAGACAGCATTAGTCAAGCAGTCTCGTGGGGCTAGGGAGGGCGCTGTTCCAAAACGGGGGAAAGGCAAGAAAAACGCCAGTCTAGCCAGACCTGGTGCCCCCTCAGAGACCGGGGGGGTAAAGCCATTCTAGCCTGAGTGATCCAAAGGTTATCAACTCTCCTGTTATTAATTTAGTTGACTTGCCCGATAATCCTTCCATCATGTGCCAGGCGGGGGGTTCTTGTAGGACTTGTAACACCACCCCATACATATTACCCAGCATCAGGGAGCTTCTTATGCACCACTTAAAACCTCTAGAACGCAGTTTAATGCACCTCGAAAAACAGATAGCGATACTTTCTGCTACGCCACCCACTCAGTCCAGTCTAGTTCAAACAAAACAGGGGGGGGAACCTAAACCTCCAAATATAGCTCCTCAATCGGCACAACCAGGTCCCCGAGGTATGCCGACCAAAGCTGCTAAGGCTCCTACCACGCAACTTAAGCCCAATACACCATCTGCTTCTTCCCAGTCAATTCCTGGCGTGGGCTTGGCTTCGCTTAGTATGCCCACTTTCCCATCCCAGGCCCTCTCAGGACTGGTGAAAGGTCCTGCCCAAGTAGCCAACAAAAATCAGACACCTTTTACACCTAAAACGCCGGGATTAAATCCCTCGGGGGAGGTAAAAAAGGGAGCGCGGCCTAGGCGCCCCATTCATCTTCCACCGGAGGCGTCCCCCTATACGGTTATTCTCACCGGGGTCCCAGAGCTATCAGGTGGTACAGATGAACCATCTTGGTCTCTTCAAAACAAGGTTTTGCAGTGGCTTAGCCTAAACAGGCCCCTACAGCCCCGTTACTCAAGTAGAATCTCTACAGTTCGCAGAGTAACATGGATCGGGGACGAATGTAAAACAATACAAGGTGACTGTATTATAGTAAACTGTGACGATCCAACTACAGTTGACTATATTTGTTCCTGGCCATCACTGGAAAAAAAGGGGGGAATTGATGCTCAACGTCTCTCCTTCTTTTACCCTCCAGTGAATAGCTATCAGTATTTCCCTACTTCAAATTGGCAACAAGCCCCAGAAGGGTCCTGGAATCTTGTGGGTAATAGATATAGAAACGGGAGCAGGGAGTGGCAGGCTCAGTCTTGGCACCCAAGCAGAGTTCACTTTCCTATGGAGGGATGGCGGGGTTTTCCAACCAGAAATCGATATGATTGTCTGGAAATGGTTGATTGACCGTCAGTAACCCCAGATAGCATAAACCAGGTCCCTAGAATTTCTGGCGTTTTATCCAGTCCTGGAACACAATTAGACCCGACTGAAGGCCATACTATTTTACAATTAATCCCGACTACACTAAAAGCTAACGAGGTCAGAACTATGCTAGATATTTCTCCCGCCTATTCCAATACAATGGTGGAAAGATCCCCGGTGGTTTCTATCTGTACAAACGCCCTTAACTTTCACCAGTTCAAGGACTCTGACCACAGGATAGAGACCGTGGTCTCTTCGGTGTGTTCGCACACGCGCGCACCCGACCTCTCGTCAGTTGAAACTTCACCTCCTCAGCCAAATGAACTTCTGCTTACTACTAACCTGAGCTTTTCAATCTTGTACTGGAATGTTGCAGGTTTACGTAAAAAAATGACTGCTGCCGTGGTAAGACACGGCAAATGAGCATCAGATAGTCTGCCTTCAAGAAACGTGGTCAACTACTCCCTATCATCTAGTGGGTTACAAAACATTCCACGTACCAGCTAGCCAGGGTGTCTCGGATAGACCAAAGGGTGGACTGGTAGTTTATGTTGCTAACACTCTGTCTCCCACAACGATATGTAGGTCTAAAGAAGAGCTGAGCTACCAAATTTTACAACTAACCTTTAATAATAATAGTACCTACTTCTTGGTTAACTTTTATAATAATCTTGAAACAATGGATTGTATAAATATTGATGTACTGGGTTTTTAAGAACTGGCACAGAACCGGCAACCCAGCGGTGTCAGGGTACACCCAGAGACCTCGGGTTCTTCCCTGAGCCAGACCACAGAAACTCAGAGTCTTCTAGGTGAAGTCAAAGATCGATTTATTGGCTGCAACCAAGGTAACAGGTGTCCTAGAAGTACAACACACGGGGAAGTATATTCTCAGGAGACTGCTCGAACTTACAAAGTCAGGCTTCTCTCTTTATACAGAATATTCAGCTTCAGGCAAACATTCTTCGAATTTGCAATATATCATTTACAGGTCTTGGTTACAAAAGAAAAAGCAGAGTCATGATGACATGTACATATTTCACGTCGTGCTGCCCACAACAAATCACCCGGCAAGGCCCAACATTTCATCAGATACCGGTGGACCCCCAATAAAACAGGCACCTCCCCACCATAAAGTAAGTGAAGCGAAAAGAGGAGAGACAGATGAGAGCAAGATACGGCAGGTGTGCGCGCTGAAATGGTTTTATGGCTTGTTGAGCCTTGATGCTATCTTGTTCGGCCACTGGGAGGGGAACTGACCTAACGAGTTCGGCCTGGGGCAATGGTTCCAACTTGCACAGGTCATAGAGAAGTCGATTAAGGAGTATGTGTCCTTGTGGAATTGAATTCAGCTGGATTAAGGCCTATGTAAAGGGCAACACATAAATGGAAGCCAAGGGTTCAGAACGTAAGTGACGATTTCGAGGTGAAATTGTCACTCAAATATGCTGAAAATATATGTACATGGTGTGCTCGTCATTCTCGGTCTTTTGATACCAAATTCGTCATGTTTCGACGAAGTTTTAATTCTCGAGTCCAGAACGATTACATGAATCCGGAATCTTCAGAACCACAAACCCTCCTTTTGCCCTTACATAGGCAATTAATCTATCCTCATGCTAATCTGAATCCAGATCTGTATTCCTAAAGTCATTGAGATGTTGCTGTAGCATCGTTTTAGTACTCAGTTCATCTCTTGATACAGGCTTCCTTACACATGATGTAACACAGAGGCCACATATTGCAGGAGCACACTGTATGCACAGACAGAACAGGAAAAGAATGGCTAAGACCATCCCTATGACCATTAGAATTTTCCATCCCCAGGCAGATATCAGTTCCCAGAACCATCCCATTAACGACCAATCTCCTTTATCCACATGAATAGATTCGGAAATCTTATGTAGTTTGGAGATGGCCTGGTACACTGTTGGAGCGTTATCAGGGATGAAGATACAGCAACTAGATTGGATCAATCTGCATACCCCACCTCGGTCTGCAAGTATGACATCTAAAGCGACCCTGTTCTGAAGGGTCATAAGTCGATCCGACTGGAGCTCAGCAGTCAAGTTACTAAGGGCACCAGCAGTTTCAATCATGGTGGACTCAACTACCCTTGTCAATTGCCTAATGTTCCTGCTGTTAGCCATGGATCCCCAGAACGGCAGAAAACCCTTTGCAAAGTCTCCAAATTCTTGACCTGCAGTGTCTTCTTCACTCAAAACACCTCTAACTATCCTTGTTCTGTGGTAGTCTGCCGCTGCTGTGTAGGTGGGAGGCAACAGGAAGGAAACAAAACATGAGCCCGAAAAGTCAGGGGGCAACCATGTATAGGCTCTATCGTGGCAGATGAAATAAGTACCCTTAGCTGCTAAAAACGCAGGGGAAGTCTGAGATCCAAAAACATACGTTTCAGTACAGACACTCTTCCCTAACTGAGCCCTGGGATTCGTGCCATTACCTTGCAGACACAGATGACCCTGATGGGGTACAATCCAAATCGGGGGTGATCTCATAGCTTGCTGTTTCTCACTCAGAGTAGCTCCATATCCAGTCATGTTCCATCCTATGTATAATAGTGTCTCACCTCTAGGGATAGTCTCATAAGAAATACCTTCCTTAATCATGTCTACTATACCCTTGACTAGAGCACTTTTTCTAGGATTGTCTGTTACAGAACGCAGGGGGTAGATTTCGTGTGCATATATGAACATTGTCCTATATGCCCATACAGAACCATTGTGACTAAATGGCAGGACCAAATAAGGGATACCTTTATCCGTTGTGTGAGGCATAAGACCGCACACCCAACAGTTAGTTGTGTTCATTACAAGTTGGTGTTGGTGTAACAACTGAACAAAGGAGTTATTAATGAACTCCAATCTCCTATTTGATTCGTGGTCAGGCAGAGGGTGGAAAGAATGGGAGGAAACAGTAGGAGGAGGTATGGGTGATGCAGTGGGTGCAAATGTTACACGAAAGGAAAATAAAACATAACTTATCAAAAATATCATTACACTGAATAGCATGGAAATACACAATATTATAAAGCTTTTCCTTGTCATCACGTTGCACAATTTGTGCTTTAGGTTCGTTCGTTTGGCAGGTCTCTCCGCATCGGGAAACTCCATCCTCTCTAAAGTGCTGCCCGCGGTGGTAGGTTGCCTCTGCTAAAGGATGCTTCTGTCAGTCTAGGGCAACTCCCTTGGACCAACCAGAACTACCGACCTAACGTCGTCAGCTGCACCCCAAAGACTTTAATCAACCGCGGCCCTAGCAGCAGAACCCGGATGGCGGTTCGAAAAACAAAAAATAAGCAAGTTTCTTAGATGGGAATATCTGTTTTATTAGTCCATGGATCTTGGTCTCAAATTGCAAAAAGAAATTGTTTTATTAGTTCGTTTTTCTCGGTCTCAAATTATATCGTTGTTTCCCAGGTATTGTCTGATTCTTGAACAAGAGGTCAGGCTCTGTAGTGTTCAACCGATTGGATGGTGGCACAGCCTTGTGCAAAATGTTTTCATTTTCTCGTTCAGAGTCAGTTCTTTTTACATGCAAGTCATTAAAAGGGATGGCATGTGACACGGTATCAGGTTCTGGGTCAGCGACACCCTTCTGGACCCACTGGTCATAGGGCAGAGGGAAAGGGATTTTCTTATAATGGATCCCGTGGACCCAGTTGGCCTTCCCCTCCACCCGAACGGCTGATCTTGTAGAAAGAAGGACGAGATGAGGCCCGGTCCACCTGGGCTGGTCGGTCTTCGTTCTTTGGAAGTTCTTGACAAGAATCCAGGAACCGGGGTCAATGGCGTGACCCGGAGTCTCAGAGACCGGAGGCAGGGTGTTGTGGACCTGTTGATGCAAAACACGCAATTTAGCCGTCAATTCATACAGATAATTAAGCAAAATAGGGTGTTCAAGCTCGCTGAACTTAGTGGGTCTAGGCACTCCCCATATGTTGGCTGGCCGGCCAAAAACTATCTCATATGGACTAAGTTTCACTCGTAAATGCACAGTCATTCTAGTGGACAGGAGTGCTAAGGGTAGAGCGTCAGGCCATTTAAGACCTGTGCTCGCTTGGATTTTGGCCAGTTTAAGTTTTAAAGTGCCATTGTAACATTCTACTAATCCAGCTGATTGGGGGTGATTTGCAGCGTGGAACTTCTGCCGGATACCTAGCCCTTCACACACTCTTTTCATCACACGGCCCACAAATTCACTTCCATTATCAGACCAGACCATTCTAGGCATTCCAAACCTGGGGAAGTACTCTTTCACAAGGGCTTTTGCTGTGGACAAGGCAGTATTGTCTTTTAGGGGATAGGCTTCTACCCATCTTGAGAAGGCACAAACAACAACGAGTACGTATTTTAAATTGTTGCACCTCTCCATGTGAATGAAATCTAGCTGCAAAACCTCGAACGGGTACGTAGGAGGTGCAAAATGACCAGCTGGAGTTGGGGTTCCCCTACCAGGATTGTGTTTCAAACATACCATGCAATTCTTGACAACATTCTCTGCACATTTGGGAATCCCTGAATTCTTCCATACTGGGGCCAACAACTCGCAAATCCCTTTCACGCTGATATGAGCCATTCCATGAGCCATTGTAACCACTGCAAGCACATATGCATCGGGTAACAACCATCTCTGATGCTCTGTTAATTCAATCCAGCAACCATTTGCATCCATTCTACCCGTATTTTCTCTCCACGTGCTCAACTCTTTCTCTGTGGCCTCAGCTTGAATGGACTTCACGCTCTCTACTGTGTCTTCACACATTCCTACATCACCAGTCCATCTTGCAGGGCCTGCAACATACATTCGGCTCATTACATTCTTTGCCGTTTCTTTCGCGATCTCATCAGCAAATGCATTTCCACTACCAACATCATCAGTCACCTTCTTGTGAGCACTACATTTCACAATCGCCATTTGCAGGGGCAAGGTCAGGGATTCAAGAAGCTCATTCACCAACTGACCATGCTGAATCTTAGCTCCATGCGAAGTCAGGAACCCACGTTCTCTCCACAATCGCCCAAAACTATTAGCCACTCCAAATGCATACTGACTATCAGTGTAGATAGTCACTTTCATTCCCTTAGACAACACACATGCTCTCGTGAGTGCAATCAATTCTGCTGCTTGAGCTGAATTATGTGGCACACGTGCAGCTTCAACAATTGTATGCAAAGTCGTAACAGCATATGCTGCAGTCGTATCACCACTCGGGAGCTTGAAGCATGAACCATCCACCCATAATGTACCATCACATTCAGCAAGAGGAGTATCGGATAGATCTACTCTCCCTTTCGTCTCTTCCTCTGTTCTGAGAAAGCAATCGTGCTGTTCTGAAACATCTGATTCCTCTGCAATTGGCAACAGCGTAGCTAGGTTTAAGGTACTGCACCTTTTTATGTGCACATGACTCGCTAGTAACGTCAATTCGTAACTGGACAGTCGAGCACTAGTTAAGTGCTGTGTCTTGTTTCTATTTAACAACGTGTCTACTGCATGTGGGACCATCACGACTAGTGTATTATTCATTACTAGACCAGCAGACTGTCGAATAGAAACAGCCGCTGCTGCTGTGGCTCTTAAACAACTCGGCAATGCTTTTGCTACCAGATCCAAGGTTGACGAAAAATAGGCACATGGACGCTGCCTACCTCCAAACAACTGAGTCAACACTGACAATGCACAGCCCTCTTTCTCGTGGACATACAATGTGAAAGGCTTATTGTAGTCGGGGGTACCTAACACAGGGGCCGAACATAATGCTGTGTGCAATTCAAGAAAACTTTTCTGACACTCTTCAGACCAAGGAATGGGATTGGGTGTATTTTTACATGTTAATGCCACCAAAGGTTTGGCTAACAATGAAAAATTCGGAATCCACTGTCTACAGTACGATGTAATGCCCAAGAAAGCACGCACTTCTCTCTGTGTTCTTGGCACATTCAATTTCGCTATTGCCTGAATCCTTTCTGGGGTCAGTTTCCTTCCCTCCTTCGATAAGAGGTGACCTAGGTAGGTCACTTCTTGTCGGCAATATTGTAGCTTGGAAAGTGACACCTTGTGATGAAAATCACACAGATGACGCAACAATGACAGCGTGGCCTTTTTACAAATTTCCTCAGTGTCTGCAGCAATGAGCAAATCATCCATGTACTGTACAAGAGTAGCACCTTTAGGTAAAACAATCGTATCAAGCTGTGTTTTTAGAGCTTGACTGTATATTGATGGACTTTCAAAGTAGCCCTGAGGAGCGCGTTTAAAGCGGAAGCTGCGACCTCCTAAACTGAAGGAAATAATATCCCTGCTTTCCTCGGCAATCGAGATGCTGAAGAAAGCATTCTTCAGGTCAATCACCGAAAACCAAGAGGCAGATGCTGGAATCATAGTCAATAATGTGGTAATGTCGGGGACAACTGGGAATTGTGGCACAACTATTTTATTCACCTCTCTCAGATCAATCACGAATCTGTACAGAGGTGGCTGAGAAGGGTCAGTTCGTTTCGAAACAGGCAGAACTGGACTATTGCAAACGTTGCCTCGTGTTTCTTCAATCACATCCTTTTCAATCAATTCGTAAATGATTGCTAGCAAAGCTTTTTCACCTTCATTCGAGATTTTGTATTGGGGAATTCGTGGCATTTTAACGTTGGCTTTCAATGTTACAACATATGGTGGAATTTCTAAAAGGCCTACATTATTAGGACCAGCGGCCCAAAGAATATCTGGAAGGAATGACAATTCCGCTGGAAGTTTGTCCCTCGACAAATACATGGGAGAAACCACTGTGTTACCTAAAGTAAGTTGTACTCCTGAAGGAGAACAGTACAAAGTCGCATGCAATCTTTTTAACAAATCCAATCCTAGCAAGTTTTCACCACAACCTGTTGTCAGAATGAGGGGTGCTTCAAATTCGCAAGGACCAACAGAAAGAGACAAAGGGTCAGAAATCGGATATCTAACTGGGGCGCCAGAAAAACCTACAGAAACGTTCATTTCGCCAGACAAAGGTGCGCCAGGGAGTTTGGAGTGCATAATAGAACTCTTTGTAGCACCAGTATCCAACAGAAAAGGCTCTGACACACCTGATGTAATCACTTCAACGTATGTTCCACTCTGATCTACTGGAACTGAAACAACTCCCTCTCTTTGTCTATGGCTGTCCTAGCAATCATTGCCCTCCAAATACTCATCTTCTGTATAGTAATCATCAACATAGTATTGAGCTGTCCTGTCAGAAACGTTGTTCTGCTGATCGAACCTATTCATAGAATTTTGTGGTGGAAGGGGACGTGCGTTCTGGGGGACGTTTCCACGTCCTCTACCTCTAGGCGCTTGCTGAACACCACGACCTCTTACACCAGAAACACCATTTGCACGTTGTAACAAAATAGGACAACTATATTTGAAATGACCTTCTTCCTTGCAATACGAACACTGGTTGGGGCCTACAGGGACACGTGGCTGAGTGTATTCGACTCTTTGCGAGTTCCTCTGATACTGTTGAGGCTGCTGAAAATTATTCTAATAGTGATTCTGACCACTATTATTTTGATTACCACCACCACGTGGCGGATATGCTTGCTGTAGCAAAACCTTTGTTTTTAATTCTTTCGTTTTCTTTTCTACTCTATCCTTTTCGTCCTTGTCTCTATTTTCGTAATATTGTGCAGTTGCCAATATCTGCGCTGAAGATGAGACTGCCCAAGAACTTTCCGAATCCTTTAATTTTTTACACAATTCTGGAAGCAGATTGTGCACGAATTTATCGACAAACAATCTCTGACCACCTTCTGTGGTCATATCTTGACCGCTGTGGTCGACAAATGTTTCTTCAAACCTGGTGAAGAAATCCGAGACAGTTTCTTCTTTCTTTTGCTGGCATGCAGATAACTTATCCCAGTTTACACGTATTGCAGGCATTATCGTTTTCATGTAATCCACTATTCTACCAGGAAGTTCTGCTATCAAAGGCTCAGGCTTAGCACCACCAACTTGTCGGGCATCTGCAGCGGCAATATTAGCCCATGAGTCACCTAATTCCTGATCATGATCTGTATGACGAATTTTACCCCATAAAGGCTGTGGAACAACATTCCCAAACAGCATATCAATATCGGCTAAATTCATTATGCATGACCCAGCAGTTTGTGAAAACTCTTTGTAATACCCTGCAGGATTTTTACGCGGATCAGGTAATGTCTGTTTAAGGGCTAAAACTTCAGCTCGCTTCCATGGGACATGTACCCATACACGCTGAAAGTGTGGTAAAATAGGTGGGTTAGCAGTTGTGTCACCCTCTCTCCAATGTGGGGGAACTTCTCTCATCGGGTATTGTTGCGCCTTTTTCCTACTAGATGCACCAGGCTCAGATTGTGACCCAGAACTGTTCCCCTTACTCCGATATGATAACAATATTTCAACCGCTTTCTCTACATCGGGACCTACAATCATGCCCTCTCCAAATCTAAACCGTACCCGACACAATTCTTGCGGATTGCATTCTAGATCATTATCTTCCAAATCCTCGCAAAGGAAAACACACATCTGTTCGAAAACATATCTCTGCGTCTGTGCTTCCCATTGATGGAAGACTTCCATGGCAGACTCTACATCATATTTTCCCGTGTCCATAACCCATTTCCGTGCTAAACGATTCAATGAGTCTCTCTCTTGATAGGCAGGCAGTCGACTTCGCAACTGTCTTCGTTCCATTTTAGGGGTCGTAGTAGGCGACCCGAAAAGAGGTGAGAAAAGGTTAGTGACAGTGCTGGCCATTTTCTGCCGAATGGAAGGTGAAACTGAAGGAAGAACGGGTGGAAGAACGGGGTGAGATAAGGCAGGAGCAGAGACAATAGCAGAGGAGGCATCAGGAGACATAGAAGGAGCATTGGACAAAATCGTAGAGGGAGCATTAGGAGAAGTAGAAAGTACAGTAGGCAAAATCGTAGAAAGTACAGGTGGAGCAGATGTGGTCGGTGGGCCTGGAAAAGGCTGCACCATAGGGACAGGAGCCAGCTGAAGAACAGCTGGTGAGTGCTGCGGAGGAGTAGGAGGCACAGGTTGCACAACTAAAGGTTGCGGGGGTGCCGTGGCATTTTGCGCATAGGGGGGTGGCGAACTTAATAAATGCGACATTAATGGGTCCTTTTCACGCTCTTTTGCTGCCTCTTGCTGAAGAGACGGCAAAACTGGATAACATTTGTCCATTGCCATTTTACGTTGCCTGTGCAACTGCTCACTCATCTGCTGTTCTTCATTGTCTTTAAACTGCATAGCAGCTTGCATTACTGAAAGTCCCCCTTCTCTCTTATTTTTCTTAGCTAATTTGATTTCTTTTTGTTTGGCCTCCTTACGCCATAGGCGAAAAGAGTCAAACATTGCCGGCCGGGTTTTCTTTTTGAAAAGTTTAACTTCAAGGTTATCTAAGATTTCGGGATCAAAGCTACCATATTGGGGCCATTTTAAAACACCATCTTTTCTTGTGTATTTGATCCACACTTCGTTGTATGTGATGGGGCCTACCCCATGTTTCACATATAACTCGTAAGTTGGAGTTCCAACTGGAGGATCGGACATGAGTCCTCCAATCGGGAGTCCCTATTATTATAACCAAGACAAAACAAATTTCCAAGTCTAAGACTAGGCATCTTCGCTCTCTAGTCTAATTCCAAACTTCAAAGGAATATCGATTACGATATTTCTCGTGAATACACGAGTCCTTCGGTTTTGGGGCTTGCAAGTACCAACAATTATCCCAAAGGATACCCAAGACTAAGACCAACTAAGGACTGGGAGACGCTCCACTTATACTTAACTGAGATATCGATGACGTCACCAGAAGACTCGTCTTAGTGTTTCGCTCTACCAAACTTCAAGGATCCAAATCAGGGCGATAGCCAGGGCAGCAGTCCTTGTAGCCGTCGGGAAGCGGGGAACCTCGCAGGAAAGATCTTCGGACCACGTCGACATGCAGGGGTCGATGAGGTGGTTGGCCGTCCTCCGGAAGTTTCACACGAAGCTCCTCATGAACCTCCGGCTGACTGGCACCACTGGAATCGCCCCAAACGTTGGGCGCCAGCTGAGGAACTGGGTTTTTAAGAACCGGCACAGAACCGGCAACCCAGCGGTGTCAGGGTACACCCAGAGACCTCGGGTTCTTCCCTGATCCAGACCACAGAAACTCAGAGTCTTCCAGGTGAAGTCAAAGATCGATTTATTGGCTGCAACCAAGGTAACAGGTGTCCTAGAAGTACAACACACGGGGAAGTATATTCTCAGGAGACTGCTCGAATTTACAAAGTCAGGCTTCTCTCTTTATACAGAATATTCAGCTGCAGGCAAACATTCTTCGAATTTGCAATATATCATTTACAGGTCTTGGTTACAAAAGAAAAAGCAGAGTCATGATGACATGTACATATTTCACGTCGTGCTGCCCACAACAAATCACCCGGCAAGGCCCAACATTTCATCAGATACCGGTGGACCCCCAATAAAACAGGCACCTCCCCACCATAAAGTAAGTGAAGCGAAAAGAGGAGAGACAGATGAGAGCAAGATACGGCAGGTGTGCGCGCTGAAATGGTTTTATGGCTTGTTGAGCCTTGATGCTATCTTGTTCGGCCACTGGGAGGGGAACTGACCTAACGAGTTCGGCCTGGGGCAATGGTTCCAACTTGCACAGGTCATAGAGAAGTCGATTAAGGAGTATGTGTCCTTGTGGAATTGAATTCAGCTGGATTAAGGCCTATGTAAAGGGCAACACATAAATGGAAGCCAAGGGTTCAGAACGTAAGTGACGATTTCAAGGTGAAATTGTCACTCAAATATGCTGAAAATATATGTACATGGTGTGCTCGTCATTCTCGGTCTTTTGATACCAAATTCGTCATGTTTCGACGAAGTTTTAATTCTCGAGTCCAGAATAATTACATGAATCCGGAATCTTCAGAACTACAATATCCTCAATGAAATTACCACTTTTTTAATAACTCAGCGCAATAAGCTTTCAACAACCCCAGTATATGTGGTCTGGGGTGGTGATTTTAATC
This sequence comes from Lissotriton helveticus, assembly GCF_964261635.1. Lineage (NCBI taxonomy): Eukaryota > Metazoa > Chordata > Amphibia > Caudata > Salamandridae > Lissotriton > Lissotriton helveticus. The sequence goes on along the minus strand of NC_136061.1, from coordinate 504,110,426 downwards.
TCCCACTGTGCACTAATCTAAAAAATGGAAACTGTGGCCTACTGGACGAGCACGGCAGTCCATTGTCTCACTTTGCACACACTATCTGCGGAAATAGTCTAAATGAGTGCCTTTTTTCATTAGAGCTTGATTTCGCCAATGATCTTGTAGAACCTTCAACTGACTTTTCACCAACTTTTCATGGTAGGGGGTTGTCAAGTACCATCGATTACATCATGTCCTCCCAGAGTATGAAGGGTCAAGTGGCAAATTTTCGAACCGGGTCTGATGTCAGTAGTGACCATTTTCCCATTAGCGTAGTAGTTGTACCAAAAAATGTTTCCTTACAATCTAACATCACCAGTTTGTTAACACAAAATTCATTAACTATGAATAAGGTGAATGGCTACTCCGTTAAATGGGCAAAGATAGATCCAGCCGTAATTACCGGGAGGGTTCTTGCAAAAGCCAGACCCTGGGTTCTTGACTGCTTAGCACCAGATTCTACCCCTCAAACAATCATGGCCAGTTTCCAGAAGATCCTGGTGGTAATCAGAGAGGAGCTCATAGGCAAACACATAAATAAAAAATGTACAACTGAAAGATGGTTTAACCCGCAGTGCCGCAAGGCACTCTCCAATCTAAAGGCAGCCCTCCGCAGAACTACGAGGGACACTTTGGAAATTTCCAACCTAAGGAAACTTTACAACTTAGCCAGAGTGGAACGCAGGAGGGAAATTAAGCAAAACCTCTGGTCACAACTACACGACAGCTGTCATAATAAAGACAGCGCCCTCTTTTGGCGTGTTATCAGATCTCCCTTTCTGGCTGACTCATCGACAGGGCAGCATTTAGATGTCGCTGTGTCAGCAGCTGAATGGGTCACCCACTTCTCAAAAAGTTTTGGGGACTGTCAACCTGAGCCTCTCGGGGAGGACCGGCGTGGAGGAAGTAAGCCGGGGAGCAGCAGCTTCCCGATTAACATCTACTTCGACCATGCTGAGGTCGCCAAAGCCCTTAAAGCGTCAAAATCCGGCAAGGCACCTGGGCCTGACTGTGTCCCGCTGGACTTTTTTCTATATAACATTGACCTGTGGTCTCCACTCCTTACCCAGGTCTTGGCGGCAGCAACAACAACCGGGCTGATAGAATCATGGTCGACATCCATTTTGCTCCCTATCTTCAAGAAGGACAACCGTAACGATCCCGCCTGCTACAGGCCTATTTCCCTCCTAGACTCCATGGGTAAAGTTGCGGGCCGGGTGGTTTTGGAACGTCTTCAAGCCTGGGCCCAAACCAATAACATCATGACCGACCTGCAATACGGATTCCAGAAGGGTCTTGGGACCGTAGAGCAGGCCTTGAACCTTGCCCTCCTGATTGGGAAGTATGTGGGAGCCAAAAGGGGTAACATCTTTCTCATGTATGTAGACCTCAGTGCAGCATTCGACTGCGTCATGCACTCCAGACTATGGGCAATCCTTAGGGACCTTGGGGTGGACCCAGCCCTCATTGTTTTCCTCCGAGAACTTTACTCCGACACAGACGCAGATTTGGGGTTAACGGCGACCTGTCCCCATCTTTTTCCATCACAAAAGGGGTCAGGCAGGGCTGCGTACTGGCTCCCATCTTTATACCAACGGCCTTGAGGTGGCCATGCTAGAAGGGAGCCAGGATCTACCTCAGATTAATCACCGCCCAATTCCAACACTGCTATACGCAGATGACTCGGTCATTTTTGCCAGAACATTGATCCGACTGCAAAAACAACTTAATAAATATTGTTCTTTTATGGGCTCTCTTGGCCTTAAAGTCAACATAAAAAAGACTTTTGTTATGCACTTTGGCCCCAAGGTCAAGAATCCCAACCCAATTTTTGTTGAGAAAACAAGGCTGGAAAAAACATCCGTTTACCCATATCTAGGCATACTGGTGGACGACACCCTAAGCTGGAAACAGGCCATGGCCAGTAGAAAACTTCTCTTCCAGCGAGCAACAACGGCCCTGGTCTCCTTTTCCAGGAAACTCGGTAAACCAGCTCCCACGGAACTGCTTAAGATTTATTACGCAAAGTGTCACAGCCTAGCCACCTATGGCGCGGGAGTTTGGGGATATGGTCCAATAGATCCAATCCAGACGATAGAGAACGGGTTTGTCAAGTATTTGTTGGCGCTCCCACAAAGTGCGCCAACATATGCATCCCATAATGAGCTAGGTATGGACTATGTTATTGACACCATTCGTTGCCAACCTATTCTTTTATGGCACCGTATATGGACAAAAGCCGAGTGCCACCTAACGCGTTCTTTGATCATGGACTGTATGGACTTAATAAACTGGCAAAAATTCCATGGCTAGTTTATGTGGGGAACTTCTTTACATACCTTGGTCGCAGCTCCTTCTTCGATGACCTACCTAGTATGGAGGATATCTCGAGAAAGGTGCTAAAGAGGATGTGCTTGGGTCACCTAAGAGAACTTCGTGCCTCAATCGAGATCTTAAAACCCTCTAATTCCCAAATCCGCGCAGTCCAGACTGATATAGGCATGCAACCGTACTTATCGTTTCACCTGTCCAACCACGAGAAATATCTTTTGACAAGGTTTCGCTGCAACTCTTTCTTTCGTTTGGTTTCTTTTCCACAAACACAGAGCTGGTCGAATGCCAACATGAACTGCCCTTGTGACGGTGTATCCCCCCAGTCAACAATCCACACTATCTTGTTTTGCAAATTCTATAAGTTACCACGAAAGTCCTGGATTCTACCACTCCTCCGTTTAATTGGCCTAAGGTTGTGTCACCCAGCATTTATGTCTCTACAGTTCCTGGACTCAGAATGCTTTGCAAAGTGCATAGTTACTTTTTTAAAAGCTTGTATTACGATCCGTCGTGCTGTTGGCTAATCTCGTTACATGTTCACATATTTTATTTTTACGTATGCAACTGTTATCTTCAAGTTTTATATTTGTTCTCGTAGTATATTTTATTTAATCATTTTTTATTTATTAGGTCTCGTGACCTACAATGCGCGCAAGCGCATTTGGGATCGAGAATTCAAGTGCTCGATCGACTAGTGAAACCACTGCGGTTTCTTCACAGTGCATGTGAGGTCACGTGGCCACAAAAGCGGGTCACGTGACCACACAAGCACGCGCATCTCCCTATTCCGCCTGCATCAACTTCTCCTCCCGTCGCTCGTATTCCCGCCTCCCCCCACCAGGCTCTCCCGCGCTCCGGCCTCCGAGAGCTTCAAAGCTTCAAAGCTTCCCCGCCCACTGCTTCACACTTCACGGCCGGCAGGCCGTGAGATCCATTCCTTGCTTCCCGTGCTCCGGCCTCCGAGAGCTTCAAAGCTTCAAAGCTTCCCCGCCCACTGCTTCACACTTCACGGCCGGCAGGCCGTGAGATCCATTCCTTTAATACAGTTGGAAAAGCCCAGCCATCTGCAGTTTAACCGTCACCCTAGAGAGAAAAATCATAGTTTACCTTTGCAGCGTTTTAGGTTTTAAATTTTATTTGGTTTTTGGGCTATTGTATATTGTGCTAACTCGAACCTAAAGTATTGCACAGTTTTACATAGCCACAAGTTATTTTTTTCCTCTTATTAATCGTTGTGGCTTTGCATTATCTCCCTTAATGCAATGTATTGCTGGTTTTGACTCACTTAATCTGTGTGAAGATCGCAACCCAATAATAACAACTATAAATGAAAGGGAAAAGTACATTCATGAAGAAAACAACACATTTTGAAGAAATCTGATTCATTTAATAAAAATCGTATTAAAAAGCAGCCATAACATGTCCTGCTAACATGTACATAAAAATAATTGATGAAAAGGACAGATTAAACAATTTCAATATACTACATTCATATAAATTGACAAAAAATAAAAAGTAAGTGGCAGTGATTATAATTCGACGCGCGTTTCGGCGTTACATGAAACGCCTTCTTCAGGAGCCACAATTTCCATCCGATGGATATTTGTAGGCTGCTTATGACAGCGTTACGGTACTTCAATGACCGGGTTCCAACCACCCTTTGCAGTTAATAATTCACTCGAAAAGATTCTGATTCAATAAAATAAATGGTACTGCGTCTGTGTTAAGCTGAGCGATGCAAACGATAGCAGCTTGCGTCCTACAGTCATTAGGGTTGGTACCGCCTCCTCCTGATGCGAGCTTGTTTCTATATGCGGGACCAAAGCACTACCCGTTTTAATCGTTAACTTTATCTGTTACGGTATTCTAACGGTTCAATGACCGATTGCCATGTTCCCTTCGTGGTTAAAAAAAGGGAGAGAATCCGCTTCAGCCGGAATCGTATAATCCGGTCGGGTAATGCGGGAAAATTCGTGCGGGTGCTGCAAAAGATGGCTGCTCGCAACCCGCCGACGGTAGAGATACCATAATATGGAACATGGCAATCGGTCATTGAACCGTTAGAATACCGTAACAGATAAACAAGCTCGCATCAGGAGGAGGCGGTACCAACCCTAATGACTGTAGGACGCAAGCTGCTATCGTTTGCATCGCTCAGCTTAACACAGACGCAGTACCATTTATTTTATTGAATCTGAATCTTTTCGAGTGAATTATTAACTGCAAAGGGTGGTTGGAACCCGGTCATTGAAGTACCGTAACGCTGTCATAAGCAGCCTACAAATATCCATCGGATGGAAATTGTGGCTCCTGAAGAAGGCGTTTCTTGTAACGCCGAAACGCGCGTCGAATTATAATCACTGCCACTTACTTTTTATTTTTTGTCAATTTATATGAATGTAGTATATTGAAATTGTTTAATCTGTCCTTTTCATCAATTATTTTTATGTACATGTTAGCAGGACATGTTATGGCTGCTTTTTAATACGATTTTTATTAAATTAATCAGATTTCTTCAAAATGTGTTGTTTTCTTCATGAATGTACTTTTCCCTTTCATTTATAGTTGTTATTATTGGGTTGCGATCTTCACACAGTTTATGTCCCTGCCCTAAGAACTATCTATTTTAAAGCAGGGGGCCCTTGATATTCACATTGTGTTTGACTCACTTAATTCCATGGATATAATTATCACATTGCTTAAACGTTGGGTTTGTGGTGAGCTTACCTTGAAACACTGTACTTGTTTAATAGGGTCATTTAGTTGTACATAATGTCTTCTGTGTTATATCTACAGTAACAAAAATACTTATAACACTTTTTTATTGCAACCTTTTAGCATGCTGCACAGCAGCCACACTGCTCTACAACACATCTTAAAAACATTGCCAGAGCCAATAGCTCTGGCTAAACACTTATGAGCACCTAAACACGAGACCTATTGGCAATGCCAATGCTTGTTTCTGATTCTGATTTCGCTAGTAATATCGTTTGATTTTTTATGTATTGTGGAAATTTTATTTTTTGTTTTGAATTTTCTTTTTATTAATTTGTTGTCATTTTTTTATGTACTTTTTATGGTTGCAAAACAAGTGGTAACCGAATAAAAGTTTATGAAATGTATTTGATTGTTAAGTTGGTAGTAATGAGGTAAAACTTTTACCCAAGCAATGTTAACATGTGGGAAAATGAAAAATTATGAAATAATGCTACAACAAAATGTGCCACATTAGGTTGCATAATTTACTTTTTCATGCTGCATAATTTAGTGAACCCCTGTCACATAATTTGGTCCTACCCTGCCGCATAATTCCAGTGGCCTTGCCTACAAGACCTTTTTTTTTTAATAAAAGTCGGAAACAGGTCCTCCTTCAAGGAATGTCTGCTTCATTGGGTTGCCCAGGACCCCACAACAACTTCTAAAATGCTAGTTTATTCCTTCTGAGAGAAATGACTGCTTAATTTCACATCCAGGCAATGTAAAATGTTTCTACTAAATCAGTGATGTCAGAGGTCGTGTCATTTGTGATTTGGGCAAAGTTGCGCGTTTATAAATTTATTTTCAATTCAATTCAATTCAATTTCCTCTGTAATGCTGTGTGTGCTGAATGAGTCAATTAATCAATCAGGTTTCTTATAAAGCGCGACTATTCACCTGTGAGGGTCTCAAGGCGCTAAGCAGTGCAGCAGGGAATATTAGGGTTACTGTTCATCATGCTATCAGAGGTCTTGTGTTTTTATCCTGAATGTTGCAAATGGACTACCAAGAATTTTCATATAAGCAAGAGTCCTGCTTGTATCTGTGTAAGGTGTACTGCACAGCAAAGAAAACTACAACGCAAAATACCATTCCTATGTAGGTGAAAGGGAGATGCCTGGACTCCCTTCACGCCTCACAAAGCATCATGCAAGAACACACAAAGCCTGCTGACATCACGACGAATAATAGTATTCGTGGTTTAAACATGATATTATTGAGATAACGCTTTAAATAAAAGCAGCCGGGGATTTATGCGCCAACCGCTGTGTTTCTGTAATAGCCTGTGATTTCCATAACACATGCTGGCATGACTGATTGCTGTGAAATTGGAACCCATTGTTCTCCTACACATCTGCGACAGAGTGAAGCTGAAACACATCACGCATCTGCAGAGAAGTCAAAAGACTACAATGCTTTCTTCTGGAAATAAACATCAGCAGGGGGAGCGTGCGTGTGCTGCCATTGAAGGCTGCAGCAAGGGGAACGGTTTACTCTACGCAGCCAAAAGCCAACCTGGCGCCTGCCCAATCTGAGGGTGTTTTGTTTCCCCCTGGCCTGAGTGAAGTCATGATGGAAACACGGCATGCCAAAAGAGACATAACCTTCGCAGGACCCTTTGAGGGAGGATGCAGGAGTGGTCGCGCTGCACTTTCCACGGGTGGGTGAGGTTTGTGACCTGGGAGTTCTCGTCACCCTACTCCTCCCGGTGGGTGGGACGTGAGCACAAGGCCGCGTGCAGGGGATCTTCGGAGCGTCCCTCCGCCCGCCCACCAGAAAGTGGGCGGCTGCTCGGCGTCAAAGGCTGGGCGTGGTTTTTATCGTGTGCGAAGCAAAGTTTGAGAGACACTACAGAGCGGAGCCGGGACCGCTGACAGCCAGCAGAGGGTGGCTTCGTTTTCCTCGAAAACCCCAAAGTCGTTGGACCTGCAACAGATAGAAACTATTGGGTGGAAAAGCTGGGCAGGCGCTGGGCGAGATTCTTTCTAAAGTTACGATTAGAAAAAAGTGTAGTTAGACGCATCAGCAGTTGCAGAAAGAGAGAGGCATCAGAGGGCGCATTAAAAGGCGTCAGAGGGCGCAGTGAAAGGCTTCAGAGGGCACAGTGAAAGGCTTCAGAGGGCGCAGTGAAAGGCTTCAGAGGGCACAGTGAAAGGCTTCAGAGGGCACAGTGAAAGGCTTCAGAGGGCACAGTGAAAGGCTTCAGAGGGCGCGGTGAAAGGCTTCAGAGCGCACAGTGAAAGGCTTCAGAGGGCACAGTAAAAAGGCTTCAGAGGGCGCAGTGAAAGGCTTCAGAGGGAGCAGTGAAAGGCTTCAGAGGGCGCAGTGACACCAGGAGCTGTTGTGAGAGCCACCTGTGAAGGTGCAGTGACAAGTATTAGAAAGTCTGCGGTGCCAGCCTTCAACAGGCGCTGGTGAAGGTGATTATGGGGGAAGGGGCCATGCAGGCAGAGAGGGTGAGTAGTGGAAATCTGCAACACCACAGCTCGGAGCCTGAGAGCCAGGAGCTGCAGGTCCCCAGCCCGGCTGAATCTCCCCGGTCCAGCCCCAGCCCAGGGGCAGCAGACACCATCCAGGATGGGACACACGTGAACGCCATCACTGTGCTCACCCTGCTTGATAAGCTGCTGGTCATGCTGGACTCTGTGCAGGAAAACCAGCTCAAGATGGAGAAGCGCCAGATAGAGCTGGAAGGCTCTGTGAAGGGGATCCAGGGCGATCTGACCAAACTGACCAAGAGCCACACCTCAACCAGCAACGCGGTCAGCAAGCTGCTTGACAAGTCACGCAAAGTGAGTGCCAATATGCGAGATGTGCGCGAACGCATGGACCGGCAATACAGCCAGGTGAAGAAGCTGGAGAGCAACCACAGTATGCTGCTGAGGAGGAACAACTTCAAGGTGCTCATCTTCCAGGTCAGTGCTAAGCTCATGGTTCCTAATGCATTCACCCATCCTGCTCAGGAGGAACAAGTTCATGGTCTTATCTTCATAAATAGAGCTAAACGCCTGGGGCCAGATTTATCAATCTTACATGCAAAGCAGCAAGTCAACTTGCTTTGTGAAAGGAAAAGGGTAGGAATGTGCTATATTTACCAATATATGACGCATTCCTGCTCTTTGCTTGTGCTGGGCACAATCTGCTGTCCAGCATCAACACAGGCAGCCAGCCTGGCCCCACGGTGCAAGGTGCCTGCGTTGAAGGCAGGATTGTCATTGTGCAAGGCACACCTTCCCGCACAAAACCAATCCTCTGAGGCTTTTTCTTCTTTTTACGTGTGCTGCATTCTGCAGCGAACCTAGAGAGAAGATGCAATGAGGAGAAATATAGATATTTCTCCTCGCTCTACCTCCCCTGGAAAGGCGTAGCATTTTGGTGCATTCCTAGGTATATCAGTCTTGGTAACTCTGGGACTGAGCCAAAATCCTTGGAACGGTGTGTGTGAACACCCACGCTCCACCGATGAAATATGTTCCCAGGGGAGAGTAACGTTAGGCAGAGGTTTGGTCTGCCTTGCTTACTGCAGATTTACCGTGCAACACAGGGCAATGCGAGGTGGCCTGGCATTGTTTGGTAAATCTGACTTTAATGTTTTGTTGCCCATGGGACACGAGACATGATGCTGTGGCAGCTAACTACTATGATAAATCTGCCCTCTGGTGCTTAATATATACACCCAACCTGTTGAGTGACAATAACCTCACAGAGCTCATCTTCCATAAGAACACTCGACCCATGGTCCTCCACATTCCTGGAAGGTGTTCTTTTTCCTAGTAGCACTCATTCCATGTCCTTAATACCCAGCAGCCCCACCTGCTGAGGAGGAGCAACTACAGTGTACTCACATTCCATGTCAGTGCAAAGCCAGTGGGCCTTCATACAATCACCCGTCCTACCCAGGAGGACCAACTTCATGGTCTGTTCTTCATGGACAGAGCAAAACTCCTGGTGCTAGCGCTGAAGTGGTTAATACAAAGACCCAACATGTTCTGTAAAAATAACCTCAGCGAGCTCATCTTCCAAAAGAACACTCGGCCCATGGTCCTCCACCTTCCTGAAAGGTGTTCATTTTCCTAGTAACACTCATTCCATGTAGCAGCCCCACCTGCTGAGGAGGAACAACTTCAGTGTGCAATGCCGGAAGTTCAGCCCATCCTTTTATCAGGGACATGCCCCTTGTCCAGGTGGGACAAAGCCAGTCCTGAACCCCTAATGCATGGATTCCCGGTTGTAAGTACTGCCCATTAGGATAATCTTGAGCGGGTTTTGGTAGCGCCCTGCCGAACCCCTGTTTCAGTGCTCGATGCAAAGCCTCCATGTTGTTCGCCCACAAGTGATAAGTACGCAGTGCTCATCTGTCATGTCAGTGCTGGTCCCTCCCTCCCACTCACCTAGAGTAAAACTCTTCCCCACTCAAGAGAAAAAGTTAAAGATTCACATTACAGCTAAAAAAAGAAATTCTTTTCAAGGACCCTCCTGCTACTGAGACCTTGATCCATAAAATGACCGTCTTTAGATTTTGTTTTTGCTCTACCTCTTTGCTGCGCGTTTATTTCTTCGTTGGTGTGTTTTTAAGGGTCTCGGGCATATCCTGTCGTTGCCCCTTCTGTTACACACACCTCCCACCTCAAAATGAGGACATGCCCACCTACCCTGGTGTACTAAGACATCACCACCAAGGGAGCCGCTGCCCCCTTCACATTAACTTCAAATGAAATGGTTTTATTCGACAACTTGTTAGCCACAATAATTCTTGATAAACTCTCGAGCTGGGTGTGCGATGCGGCCACCCAGTCAGGTTGAAAGGATGCCAGCTCTAAGAGGCAGCAGCAGGGGCGCTATGGATCCAAATAAGGCCTGTGCTCCGGCTAGCACTGGGAAGCAGAGGAGACAAAGGAAAGGACAAACGTAAAAATATGTTCTCAAAGAAGAACTGTTGCCCTGAAAAAAAGTAACGCCTAATCTCCCTCATACAATATTTATCTCCAGCAATTGGAGGCCTTCTCCTTTTTCCTCAGAGAACTCCCCAGAGCCTTCCGTAACATCTTCATTTCGTGTGTTAAACCGAAACCGCTTAGGTACCTCGCATGTGGAATTGTCTTTAAAGTTTCAAAGTCCGTATGTATTTAAATGTCGGTGAACTCCCGCTGCCTTCCCCAAACTCCTGCTGTGCTGCATTATTCTAAATGTCGCATCGCAATCTTTGATACGTTTTAAATGAAAATACACAATTAACGTAATCCTGTACCTTGCTATTTTGATGCAAGTTTCGGATCTATGATGTTACAACGCGTTATTTTACAACGCAGACCGTTACATCGCAATTTTTACAACGCAGGAACCATTACAATGCAAACCTTTATAACGCATGTCATTACATAGCAGATGTTATTACAACGCATGGCATTACATCGTAAGTATAGGTAAGTATACCTTTTTAAAAAAAATGTAATTAAGTTAATTTAATTAAATTAATTTAATTAAAATACATTTTAAAATAGTAATTATTTTTATTTAATATATTTAAATTTATTTATTTAAATTAATTTTAATAAAAATTGTAATTAATTTTATTTAATTAATATAATTAAATTAATTTAATTTAAATATTTTTTTGATTGTAATTAAATTAAATTATTTAAAATAATGTATTTAATTTAATTATTTTAATTAAGAAATGTAATTAATATAATATAATTAATTTAATTTAACCTAAAAACACCCCTGTACCCTAAAACCCAAACCCTGCTCTGAAACCTAAAAACACCCCTGTACCCCAAAACCCAAACCCTACCCTGAAATCTAAAAACACCCCTGTATCCCAAAACCCAAACCCTACCCTGAAACCTAAAAACACCCATGTACCCCAAAACCCAAACCCTACCCTGAAACCTAAAAACACCCCTGTACCCCAAAACCCAAACCCTACCCTGAAACCTAAAAACACCCCTGTACCCCAAAACCCAAACCCTACCCTGAAACCTAAAAACACCCCTGTACCCCAAAACCCAAACCCTATCCTGAAACCTAAAAACACCCCTGTACCCCAAAACCCAAACCCTATCCTGAAACCTAAAAACACCCCTGTACCCCAAAACCCAAACCCTACCCTGAAACCTAAAAACACCCCTGTACCCCAAAACCCAAACCCTATCCTGAAACCTAAAAACACCCCTGTATCACAAAACCCAAACCCTACCCTGAAACCTAAAAACACCCCTGTACCCCAAAACCCAAACCCTACCCTGAAACCTAAAAACACCCCTGTACCCCAAAACCCAAACCCTGCCCTAAAACCTAAAAACACCCCTGTACCCCAAAACCCAAACCCTGCCCTAAAACCTAAAAATACCCAAACACCCCAAAACATATACCTCAGTACCCCAAAACATATACTCCTATACTCATACTTATTTTAAAAATTACTTAAATTAATAAATTTAATTTATAATATTTAAATACATTAATAAATATTTTTATTTATTTTTATTTATAATTAATAATAATTAAATCAATTATATAATATTAAATAAAATAAAAAAAAATTATATACTTACCAATATTTACGATGTAATGGTATGCGTTGTAATACCATCTGCTATGTAATGTCATGCGTTGTAATGGCATCCGATGTAATGGATCCTGCGTTGTAATAGCTGCGTTGTAACAGCATTACGACGTAAAAGTTGCGTTGTAAGTGATACACACCGCAAGTTTCATATAAAGTTCACAGCATATCCAGCGAAAGTGCTTCAAATTATCATTTTTGCCCTGTGGTTGTACACATTACACGCATTCCGCGTGAAATGCATCTGGAGTTGAACAGGGTTAAAGCTAGAGACAATAACATCATATATGTTTGTGCTTGCCATACCACGTGCTCCCACCTTGGTTCCTCGCCATTTCTTGTTCTATCCCCATGGCTTCTGCTTCACATTCCCCCTTCACAGATGATCATGGCCCCTCTTTGTCTGGAAGGTTTCCTATGTATTCTGTCTCGTGTACACAGGATAAACCAAGCTGCATGGCAGCCTTCACAGGTTTGGAATTTCTTACTTATTCTACCTCAGGTTCAGACCACAAGCCATGTATTATGACACCTTTCCAGGCTTGGAATTTTTTCTTTTTTCTTCCTCACATACATACGATTAACCAAGTATCATGACAACTCTCCCAGGTTTGGAAAATAGATGGCTATTTCTATGATACAAATTCTAATAAGATTGAACAGCACCCAACATACACCATACAAGCACCCAATCAGTGCGCAATAGAAAGACCTTACCATACACGCCTAGCAGACCACTGAAATGTTGTAATCAGTCAGCTTTTATTAGATACCTAATTGTACTTTATGTCCAGCAACATCCACTGATGTACACATTTCCAATTGCATCCATAAATTTGATTTCCAAATATAACACGCTAGACAGATCCTTGTCATTCATGTGCAGAACATGGGGCCAAAGCCATATTGGGCCTCATTTAGAGGTTTGTGAAAATGCTTTGTTTCCAGCGGTGGAGCTTCAGGTGGCTTCGTCATCAAAAAATGTTGTTGGCCTATCCACCACGCCAAGGCCCTAAAATTGACTTGGCCACCATTGTAGCTAAACTTCAGGGGAGGGGGGGGGGTTTAAGATATGAATTCACACAGTCTAACAACTCTCAGAGACAACCTGTGTGTATGTGATTAGGGCACAGGTTAGGTTAGATTACCTTCCCCCACGCAGCATCATGTTGGGAACACCCTTCACCCTCCAAACCACTTAAGCAACTTCCACATGGCCTGAAGGATAACTTTATGATCTTTCCTCACTGATTGCCACTCTGTGCTGCAAAAAATAACAACTGCAGAAGTAATACTGACTTTCTAAAGTGCTAAGAGACCAAGTAATAGACAGACCCTGAGCAATATAAAAACATGTCATATCAAAAAGAAAAAGGCCAGCTGAAAATCTCGAGCCTGCAGTAGAGCAAATTGAGAGCTCTTTGCAAGCTGGAGTTTCATCTGAACGGGGTTTATACCTTATACATGTTTTAAAAGGGCAACGTACCTAATATAAGCCAAAGGCCAACATCATTTTCGACTTCGAAGTTGCCAGGCTTTTTTGGTGGGGGAAGTAAAAGAAAAGTAACAGAAACTTTCAAGTGAAACAGGACGTATCTCTCTTCTAAACACCTATTTTGTATGCAGAAGACATATTTTTAACTTGCTTTGCAGCACGTTATAAAATCGTCAAAGTCAGATAGTAGTGGGTGGTTAATGAGTTCTAACCCCCCATGATTATGTTGTACTCTCAGACAGGACTATACAAAGATGTCTGGGCTCATTAGCTGTAGTATTTGCCCCTAAAATATCCCATTGTCTCACCTGAGACTGCCTCAAACCCTGCATTGCCAGTGTTCTGCCCCCGCCCACTCAGGGACCTTGGTTCATTTTGCTCATGGCGCTGTTTGCCATAGATCTGTAGGTGATACCTCAGCATTTACCAGGTAGGTGGTACCTGAGAGCTATACATGAACATTTCTTTTTCATCTATTAACACCTTCGTCAATTACAAAAAAAAACACAATCTGACAAGTTCATCTGCATGGATAGTTAGTTGACTTATTCTCATCTTTCTAAATACAAAGCTAATCTATATATTTTTTTAATGACGGTAAGAATGGAAACATTTTGGTAAATGTGTAAGAAAAATATTATCGCAGGTCGTCCTGACTAAAGTTGTAATTTAAAGAAAATTAAAAAGAAAAACAGACCCACTTTTTCGTTGTCACCTCTCAAAATACATCACCAGGGCTGCTTATGAGATGTCTGGAATTTGAAGGGGGAAATACCGGGTCAATTCCAGACACTATTTCCCCACCAAACTCCAGGTGTAGCGGCTTAAATCCCTGGAGCTGGGAATGCTACACATTTGGCTGTGCTGGAGCAGACAGATTCACTTCTTCAGTTTGCTGAAAGCAACGATCCTTTTGAAATTATTTTCTGTCAGAGCACAGGCAGTCTGTGGAAACTCAGAGAACAAGTCTCATAAACCAGGTCATTAACTCTTAAATGGAAGGTAGCTCGGGAAATGTTTCCATGACAGGATTTAGCTGGTGCCCTTATCAGAGCTTGTGGATCAGCAGAGAGGAGACATAAAACACTGCCTTTAGAACAACAGGGAAGAAATCTTTATGCATCTGAATACTCAACTTGCCAAGAAATTTAGTTGTGTATTCTCAGTAAACTAAGGGTTCAAATTTAAATGATTTGACTTGCAAAAGAAGTATTTACTTCTCATGGTTTGTCTTTTAGGTGTAGACGCTCTGACGATCTTAAACAAACACAATGAAAAGTATGTTAATGTAAACGAATAGTAATAGGGTGTTTTACTGAATTATTAATACATTATGATAGCTGTGGATATCCCTGTTTCTGTTCAGATCTGAACTCTGTGAGAGTACTTGCTAAAGTTGCCCTCCCAAGTGGACGACTGTCTTAAGCTATACTTTTAGCATGCAGCTTTTATTTAAAGAGTCACACATGTTATCCATGCCATAATGTGCATATCTCATATTGAGGGGCATATTTATAAAGAAATGATGCTGTGCAGGCCTGGAAGCAAGTTAGCAGCGCTGCGTCATTTAAAAAAAATGCAGGGATGCACTGTATTCACAAGAATATGGCACACACATGCGTTTTCCCTTGTGCCGGAGTTAAAAAAGCTGCCTACCACCAACGCAGACACCCTTGCACCATGGTGCCAGGGTGCCCTATATTGCAGAGATGATTGTTTATGTGAAGGATGGGACACCTTCCTGCAAACAAACAATCATTAAAGCCGATTTGCTCCTTCTATGTGTGCGGTACAAAAGGGGGTGGTGATGGACGGAGCATCTGAACCAATCAAACACTCACACCCAGTCAAAAGATCTAGGTTTAATCCATCTTTAGCCCACTCTGCCACCCCAGTTCAGACATGGCCATATGCAAATCAGTCTGACCCTGTGCCTCATGGGATCAGCCCAGCCTGAACTGCCAAGCCATGCCTTCCCTGGACCGGAAACAAGCTTCCGAGGACCGGTTTCTGGCATTACAGCCGTCTTCAGCCCGGCTTGCTTGAATCCAGTGGCAAAGTGAGCAAGGGACTCACGTCTGAGCATACCCTGCCACACTTATGGCGGCCAAAAGCGGTACAAAAGGGGGTGGTGATGGACGGAGCATCTGAACCAATCAAACACTCACACCCAGTCAAAAGATCTAGGTTTAATCCATCACCGTTCTTTAGCCCACTCTGCCACCCCAGTTCAGACATGGCCATATGCAAATCAGTCTGACCCTGTGCCTCAAGGGAACAGTCCAGCCCGAACTGCCAAGCCATGCCTTCCCTGGACCGGAAACAAGCTTCCGAGGACCGGTTTCTGGCATTACAGCCGTCTTCAGCCCGGCTTGCTTGAATCCAGTGGCAAAGTGAGCAAGGGACTCACGTCTGAGCATACCCTGCCACACTTATGGCGGCCAAAAGCGGTACAAAAGGGGATGGTGATGGACGGAGCATCTGAACCCATCAAACACTCACACCCAGTCAAAAAATCTAGGTTTAATCCATCACTGTTCTTTAGCCCACTCTGCCACCCCGGTTCAGACATGGCCATATGCAAATCAGTCTGACCCTGTGCCTCAAGGGAACAGTCCAGCCCGAACTGCCAAGCCATGCCTTCCCTGGACCGGAAACAAGCTTCCGAGGACCGGTTTCTGGCATTACAGCCGTCTTCAGCCCGGCTTGCTTGAATCCAGTGGCAAAGTGAGCAAGGGACTCACGTCTGAGCATACCCTGCCACACTTATGGCGGCCAAAAGCGGTACAAAAGGGGGTGGTGATGGACGGAGCATCTGAACCAATCAAACACTCACACCCAGTCAAAAGATCTAGGTTTAATCCATCACCGTTCTTTAGCCCACTCTGCCACCCCAGTTCAGACATGGCCATATGCAAATCAGTCTGACCCTGTGCCTCAAGGGAACAGTCCAGCCCGAACTGCCAAGCCATGCCTTCCCTGGACCGGAAACAAGCTTCCGAGGACCGGTTTCTGGCATTACAGCCGTCTTCAGCCCGGCTTGCTTGAATCCAGTGGCAAAGTGAGCAAGGGACTCACTTCTGAGCATACCCTGCCACACTTATGGAGGCCAAAAGCGGTACAAAAGGGGGTGGTGATGGACGGAGCATCTGAACCAATCAAACATTCACACCCAGTCAAAAGATCTAGGTATAATCCATCACCGTTCTTTAGCCCACTCTGCCACCCCAGTTCAGACATGGCCATATGCAAATCAGTCTGACCCTGTGCCTCAAGGGAACAGTCCAGCCCGAACTGCCAAGCCATGCCTTCCCTGGACCGGAAACAAGCTTCCGAGGACCGGTTTCTGGCATTACAGCCATCTTCAGCCCGGCTTGCTTGAATCCAGTGGCAAAGTGAGCAAGGGACTCACGTCTGAGCATACCCTGCCACACTTATGGCGGCCAAAAGCGGTACAAAAGGGGGTAGTGATGGACGGAGCATCTGAACCAATCAAACACTCACACCCAGTCAAAAGATCTAGGTTTAATCCATCACCGTTCTTTAGCCCACTCTGCCACGCCAGTTCAGACATGGCCATATGCAAATCAGTCTGACCCTGTGCCTCAAGGGAACAGTCCAGCCCGAACTGCCAAGCCATGCCTTCCTTGGACCGGAAACAAGCTTCCGAGGACCGGTTTCTGGCATTACAGCCGTCTTCAGCCCGGCTTGCTTGAATCCAGTGGCAAAGTGAGCAAGGGACTCACGTCTGAGCATACCCTGCCAAACTTATGGCGGCCAAAAGCGGTACAAAAGGGGGTGGTGATGGACGGAGCATCTGAACTAATCAAACACTCACACCCAGTCAAAAGATCTACGTTTAATCCATCACCGTTCTTTAGCCCACTCTGCCACCCCAGTTCAGACATGGCCATATGCAAATCAGTCTGACCCTGTGCCTCAAGGGAACAGTCCAGCCCGAACTGCCAAGCCATGCCTTCCCTGGACCGAAAACAAGCTTCTGAGGACCGGTTTCTGGCATTACAGCCGTCTTCAGCCCGGCTTGCTTGAATCCAGTGGCAAAGTGAGCAGTGGAATGCCAGAAACCGGTCCCCGGAAGCTTGTTTCCGGTCCAGGGAAGACATGGCTTGGCAGTTCGGGCTGGACTGTTCCCATGAGGCACAGGGTCAGACTGATTTGCATATAGCCATGTCTGAAATGGGGTGGCAGAGTGGGCTAAAGAACGGTGATGGATGAAACCCAGATCTTTTGACTGGGTGTGAGTGTTTGATTGATTCAGATGCTCCGTCCATCACCACCCCCTTTTGTACCGCTTTTGGCCGCATTAAGTGTGGCAGGGTATGCTCAGACGTGAGTCCTTTGCTTACTTTGCCACTGGATTCAAGCAAGCCGGGCTGAAGACGGCTGGAATGCCAGAAACCGGTCCCCGGAAGCTTGTTTCCAGTCCAGGGAAGACATGGCTTGGCAGTTCGGGCTGGACTGTTCCCATGAGGCACAGGGTCAGACTGATTTGCATATAGCCATGTCTGAAATGGGGTGGCAGAGTGGGCTAAAGAACGGTGATGGATGAAACCCAGATCTTTTGACTGGGTGTGAGTGTTTGATTGATTCAGATGCTCCGTCCATCACCACCCCCTTTTGTCCCCCCCTTTTGTACCGCCTTCTATGTGTGCAGCAGAATGCAGCACACATCGAAAGAGCAAAAAACGAGGAGAAATAAAGTATTTCTCCTTGTTGTGCTACTCTAACGCCTGCTTTTCAATAGCGTTAGTTTTTGCAGCTACCTCAGATTTACAGATTCTTGCCAGTCTGGGGCAGTGTCAAAAAGCAATGAGTTTTGCGGTGGAACGCCCACAGCAACACTGAGTGCACTGCCCAATGACACAGAAAACTGCATGACAGGGTTTGATATTTACAATGCGGTGTTAAGCCTCCCTCACAAAGTGGCTTAGGCCTGCATTGCAAATATGGAGTGTGGCATTGCACCACCGAAGTGTCGTAAAAAAGTGGCACTCGGATGGCGCAATGCCCTTGTAAATATGCCCCTTTGCATCTAAAACATAAGTTTAGGTAACGGAAAAGTTAACACATTTTTGTATCAACTTTTGGAATCCTTTTCATATTTCATTTCATTATAGGGGGTATAGTTTAAAAAAAAATAGGCAGCTCGGGCCCGCAAGCAAATTATCAGCGCTGCGCTGTGTCATAGGGCTGTACCATATTCACAAGAATATGGTGCACCCCTGTGGTTTTTCTTGTGCCAGCATTAAAAAAGCTGATTAGCACCAACACAGAAACCCTTGCACCATGGTGCAAGGGTGCCTGCGTTGAAGGGATGATTGTTTATGTTCAGTAAGGGTCTTTCCTGCACATAAACAATCATTAAAGGTAATTTGCTCCTTCTATGTATGCTGCAGAGTGCAACACACGTAGAAAGAGCAAAAAACGAGGAGAAATACAAGTATTTCTCCCCTTTGGGCCACTCTAATGCCTTCTTTTCAATGGCATTAGTTTTTGGCGCTGGCGTTTTGTCAGTGTCAAAAAGCAATGGATTTTGTGGTGGAACGCCCACAGCAACACTCATTACACGCCCATTTGACGCAAAAAACTGCATGAAAGGGTAGGATGTTTACCATGCGGTGTTAAGCCACACAAAGTGGCTTAGAGCCGCATTGTAAATATGGAGCAGGGCATTTCACCACCGGAGCATCGTAAAAAGTACTGCTAAGGTGGCACAATCCCCTTGCACATATGCCCTATATCTCACTAACATTTCCTTTCTTCCTCAACCTCTCTTGTAAAAACTGGGATGCCTGGTGCTCCTGCGCAATGTACATTTGGACCTTTCGTTTGTAATTTAATTGTGCGCAGAAGTGTGTGAATTGAATTTACAAACGTCCCCAAACACCCACAATGTTAGCTTGATCAATAGTTGTAAAAAAGTCGCAAATCTGGAAGCAGAATTGTAACTCAGTTCTTATATATTTTCAGAACTGTGTGACCACCTTATTTCTGCTTGTGAACTACATACCTTGGTGAATCTTTTTCCGCATATGTGGGTGAAAGATTTTGATGAAGTACGGTTTTTGCTGAACAAAACTATTTTTTTGAGAGAAAAATCTTTCTAGAAAAAAATGGCTCCTGTGACAAAGCTGGATGAAGAAGACAAACTTCTCAAATTCACGTTCAAAAGTTGTTTTTGTTTGCATAATGTATAATTGTGTGTATCCCGGCAGTACGCTTATTCTGCCAACAAACTGCCCTCTGGGCATATGTCCAGCCGCAGGATGACCCAGTTACTAAGACTGGGACATTCTGTGTCCGGAAACCATTACCTGAAGTGCCAACAGGAACAGTGCAGGGTGGAGGTGCAGCTCAAAAACGAAAGGGCTATTGCCGAGGTAGGACAAAGTCTCACCGAGCAGGCGGCTGTGTAAAGAGTGGGGAAGCAGCAGGTGGTGACGGAGGGCATGCCGGGGGACAGGTGCCAGGCTGCTACATTCCGCTGGCTGCCACTTGCCGCCTTAGACGCAGCAGGAACAGCTTCCCGATGCTGCAGATGGCTGCTGAAAATGGCCTTATTTTACTGCGCCACAAGCATCACACTTTGCGAAGCTTGTGCATTTTACAGCAGACTCGTTTCCCAACTTGGCAACTTCGCGCATCTCTAATCTTAATTCAATAAACATGTTTCCCAACACTAAGGAAAGGACATGCAGTTCAAAGCTCAGTATGTGTGGTGGCATTAAAAGGTTTAATGTGTATGTACAGAAGGTATATTTAAGGAAAATGTGCTAACCAAAAAACCGCACAGACCGCTATATGTATCAAGAAACCATTTTGCATTTCCTAAATAGCGAATTTTAAGGAATCGCTATTTAGGAAATGCAAAACGGTATGTATGTACAAAATCGCTTTCCAATAGCGATTCCTTAGCATTCCTTAATTTGAGATTAGCAAATTGTCAATCGCAAATTACCCCTTCATTTCCATGGGCCAGGAGGCCCATAGGAATGAAAGTGCAATTTGCAATTAGCAATTTGCTGATCGCAAATTAGGGATGTTTCCAAGGGTGCAGGGGTGTCTCAAGAACACCCTGCTGCACCCCTGAAAAAGACATTTGGGGGCATATGGCGCACATACATGCCCTAAGGGCATGTATGGGCGTCATATGGCACCTTTGGTTTTTATCAAAAAAGATTTTTGATAAGAATTCGCAAATTACCACCAACTAGAAGTTGGTGGTAATTTGCTAATCCTTAATGGCATTTTTTGCATTTTATTTGTTTGATACATTGCATTTAAGGAATCGCAAAATTTGCAATTCCTTAAGTGCAATCGCAAAATAAGGATTAGCAAATTTTGCTAATCCTTATTTTGCATCAAACTAGTTTGATACATTCCATTTGTCTAATTAGCATTCGCAAAGGCCGAAATTCGCAGAATTTCGGCCTTTGCGAATGCTAAATAGCTTGATACATATAGCGGAGAGTGAGAAATCTTGTACAACACAACTCCATGACTTCGGCTTTACCTAGGCTGATAAGTAAAATGGTGTACCCCAAGCACTTCCATTGATGGCAACTTAGATAGCAATGCCATGTTGAGTAGCTGAAAATTCAATTCCATTCTTAGGTGTGCTGGAATGAAAAAAAAGGGGGGGGGAGGGGTGCATTGCTCTCTAAGAATGGAATTGAATTTGCAGCTACTAAACATGATCTCTGAGTCAGAGAGAAGAAATACATGAAAATGGCAACAAAGATGGGTTCAATAGAAAGCCCAGTGGTTTACCAGAGAATCATCGGGAGCGGGCTCCTGCCACACTACCTGGCGCGCCCTCTCTCCCCAGGGTAGGCTGGCTGACGCCTTTTGCATTAGCATGCCTGCTTCTGTGATCCGGTTCTGATTGTGTCCTGCCCATGGGCTGCGTTCACCTCAGAACAGGAGTGTTATTGTAACATGAAGAGCAATCGGATACACTGGCATCTTAATGTTCAATAACAACCTGATACCCGAGTCCCTCGCCTGACAAAAGCGGAAAGCTGGAGGCCCTTTTCCATTTCTGAGACTCAATCCTGCTGCCGTTCGTCTTTGAACCTCATTGTGTTGTGTCAATGCCGGACAATAACCTTGTAAAAAAGTGACAGAAAGGCGCTCATTCTATCACTACAGCGGCACTCCTTCACACAAGGCATGCCATTATTTGAAAACTGTACTAGATATTACTGGAGTCAGATGTGCCAACAATCGCATAGCAACATACGAATCAATTTGCATTACCGACTCTTTTAGCATTTGAATCAAGTTTGCTTTTCAGAAGTTGTAGCAAGAAGGGTGTGGTTGAACATCACAAAACCCCGCAGTTGGCGCCTATGTAATTCCATACTCAACACTTCTCTCAGACAATTTCAAATTACACATTTTTTTGTAGAAAAAAGTCTCACAAACAATCCTAGAGCAAGCTAAAGTCGAACAATTCAGTTTTTCTTCACTCCTTCACCAACCATGTGTTTACATACACACGTATGCATTAAAATGAGCAACTACACGCACCAACCACACACCATGTTCAATGTGTCACACTTTACACAGACACATGCACGCATGCATGTTCACACTACACATAACTGGACAGAAAAATAGCATATAGACATGCATTTAACCTGGTTTAATTTGTGTTCAAGAATTTTAGTAAACTAACATATATAAAGAAGATCTTTGTTTTGTATGACCTGGGCTCGCACAGCCAGGCCTGCTGATGTAATTGACTGGATGGTGTGAAATTGCACACACAATAGTTTGAATACCAGGATGAGCAGGATCCCTGAGTCAGAGCTTTGCTCTGGGCTCTATTGTGCCAGCTTGCATTGCCTTTCATGGCAGCACTCTGTCTCCCTGCTTCATAGTGTGACTCGCACTACAGTTCAGCGTGGGAATGAATATATACAGCGAAGCATGGCGGAAATGGGTGTACTGTGTTTTTACTTGAAGCATGGTTTTTTGTCTGAGTCATAATGTATGAGGACTCCACAGTAATATGTCGGATCCAAGTTCCACAGTTGTCTTCCATGAGTAGGTAGGTGTGTTGCTTCCTTCTGGGAATTCAGGTGTAAGTAAAAAGTACATTATCGCCGCTTTTATCGGCAGGAAACTCCCGCTAAAGCGGCGATAATGGGCTTGATAATATGCCCCAGTGAATTCCCATAGAAGCCCAGGTTAACACCAGAACCTGGGCTGCTATGTGAATTCACAGGGGTATATTATCAAGCCCATTATCGCCACTTTAGCGGCAGTTTCCTGCCGATAAAAGCGGCGACAATGTATCACCCTTCCTTGATAATATGGCCACTTGTTCCTATTTCAAGCACTCTATTGAAGAAAAAGCATAACAGAAGAACAGGAGACACTGTAAGTTACCACCTCTTTAGTATAACACTCTTACCAATGGAAACAGCGGTAGGTATTCAAACAGCCGTCTGGAGGTAGACGCGCCTGTACTGCTCATTCAGAATGCAGTGGGAAGTGAAAGCTGTAAAGATGTTCTAAAGTAAGTGGGTTGTGATACGTAAAGCACACTCTGCCCCTTTCAATAAGATTGTATCTATAAATCCCATAAATAACTGATAAATAAATAGGCCATTTGTACAGTATGGTTTTTTCCACACCCTGTGATCTTTCAAGACTTTACTGGATACAGCACGAGAAGTGTGAACTACCTAGAAATATTGAATTCATAGCTCGTTTTATTGGTTGTTGTAATGTTTCTAAGCTCTCTTGGGACCCTGCTGATTCCCGACTATTCTTTTGGAAGTTACATAATCAGGTTCATTCAGGATTCTGTGATGCTCCCATGAGGCGAGCGTGTCCCACCTGCTCGCACTTTATATATGTGTTGTAGCCAATTAACCAGAAAGGCTCTTAAGGGCTTCATCTCTCAGCACGTTACAGGGTAACAGGGTTCTTCTAGTCCCCATTTCATGATTTTACCCTCAAATGATGCAGTTAGGTTAATAGCCAACCCTGCTCCAGAGCACTAGCATCCCTGGCATTATGGCAGGAGAATTAACATGACATGATCTTGTTTAACTATCAGCCACCTGGGGGTGTGTGGCTTATCTGGCTGCAAAATGGCCGCACCTTGAGTGAGCCCTGCCAGCCAAGCCTAACATCTGTCACAATTCTACAGGCATCTCTTCCATCACCGCCTGGAACTTGCACCATCGCCGCTCACCTGCTCCTGTGGCGCGTTTTGAGCACATTCCTGTCTTCCTGGGTCGCCGCTGGGCTGTGTTTCGCTGGTGTGCGACCCCGGACCTGGGCCCTGCGGCGTGTGCGGCCTTCCCGGCCCTCCTGGAGCCGAATGTGAGATCCTGACCTGGGACCGGACTTCTGCCCAATGCAGCACCTCCACTCCACGACCATCTGAGCCAGTAGGTACCACTTCTGTGTGGGCGCAGTGCGGTAGGGCTGGGGGCACGCTTGTCGTACCACCCGGCCCGTCCTATCCACTCCTGGGCGCAATTTTCCTCCCTTAGGCACCCGCGGCTCAGACCTCATCCATCGGGCCTGGCAAGGCGGGCGGCGCGGTCTCCTTGATTCCCCGCTGTGTGTAGCCCCCCTCCCGTTGCGGCCTCCGGCTCCCCGGCGTCCGTGATCAGCAGCTGCTGAATCTGCCCTTTTGGCATCTGGGCCCCCCCTACCGCGGCGGTCTCTGCTCGCCAGACAAGGTGTATCCTCGGAGGCGGCCGAGCGTTGTGCTCCTGCTCGCCGCCTCCCAGCTTGCCATCTGCTGCCGTGGTCGGCGGACACCACTACCCGCCGGCCCCTCCTCCTGGGCCTTCGCTGATCAGAGCGCCATTCCTGCTGCATCGGGCCGCTCTACCTCTGTATCCGGCTGAGGCACGCCTGCCGCACTGCTTCTGTTGGTTGCCCCGGCTGGGTCCTGCTGCTGCATCTATGAGCGACCTGCGGATCCTGAACAGTGCTGCCTCTTGATTTGTCTTCGACCCAGTGCCTGACTCACCTGGCTCATTCTCCTCCTGTGGGCCCTGCCGCCTGTGCTCCGCCTTGTGCCACCTGCTTCCACTGTGCTGTGGTTCTCACTGGCCTGTGTCCCTTTGGCCACACTTATGCTCCTGCTGGCGCTGTCTTTACTTCATGTTCTTGCTGCCTGTGGCGGATTGCTCCGGCCACCCCATTCCAAGCCGAACCCTGCTGCTTCTCCCTTAATTGGTCTGATCAGCTGGCCGCCTGTAGCAGCCACCTGGTGCCGGACTGATCACCTACAGGAGTTCCGCCTCCCCCACAACCAGCCCACCTGTGTTCTGGCTCCAGGTGTCGCCGCAGCTGTCCGCTGGGAATGTCCCTACGACCCTCTGTTGGCCGGCCGCACCTTGAGTACATTGGTCTCGTCCTCCTACCTGTGGCCTCTGCCCTGCTGCCTGGTGGCTCCACTCATATGCGACCTCTGCCCATGGGAAGAACCGACCCCAAGCAGCCCAAGATCACCTTTGATTAGCGCCACCAGGCACGCCAAGAGGGTGCTGGTGCGGATGGAAGTGACCCCTTGGTTCCATCTGAAATGGCGCAATCACGTGAGGACGATCTGAAGGCCATCTTGCTGGACGTTAAATCCACGGTCACTAACATAGCGACGCAGCTGGATCATCTTTCGGCCTGCCTGGACATGGTGAAATCCCGGGTTGAGTCCACGATGCCCTTCTAATTCATTTCGAGACCAGGATGTCTGACACAGAGGACGCTGCTACCCAAGACCGCCAGAAGCTGCTAAAGATGGACAAGATATTAGCTAGTATCCGGGATATGAACGAAAATTAGGAAGCGAGCTCCCATAGGAGAAACCTCCGTATCACTGGAGTGCCCGAAACCACCAATATCACTCGCATGGAGGGCTATGTGGAGCAACTGGCTCGTGAGCTTTTTGGCAACGTTCTCTCATCAGTTTTTATTGTTGAGCGGGCCCACCCCTCCCTTGGTCCCCGTCCAGGCCCTGGGCTGCCGCCCCGCCCCATCATTGCCAAAATCTTGAACTTCAGGGACCGTAATGCCATCCTCCGGGTGGCCTGGGAAAAAGGGGTCATTTGCCACCAGGGTAACTCCCTCTCGTTCTACCCGTACTACACCACCGCGGTTCAGGCGGCACGCTGCTAGTTCCTTCTGGCCAAACGGATACTCCAGAAGCACGAGATCTCCTACTCACTAGCGTACCCGGCCAAACTACGTGTTAAACAAGGCACTAAAACCCGCACCTTCCCAGATCCAAGACAAGTGGTGGCGTTTGCTAAAAAACTTGACAAGTACCACCGTTCTTCGCCTGCCAACTCCCAAGCCCCTGCCGATGATAACCTCAGTGACAATTACTGACCTGTTCTTCGAGTTACGATTTTGTTTCCTTCGCACTGTCTGTTCTCCAGGCCTGTAATTCTCATTGAGGTCTTTGGGTACTTGTTGCCCCCTGAGGAATCTTCGCTAGCCTCTTTGTTTCTGACGTGAAGTTCATTTACTCCTTGATGTTTATTCCTGTTGGTTGCTGATGCTAACGGCCTGGCCACTCAGTCTCTCTGGCAAGGGTGTATGCTGAACATCGCCATGCCCCCACGGGATAATTCCCATCACGGACACAGATTCTTCCCTTCCAAGTTGTGGGTCCTGGGGTGGGTTTGGGTGGTACCTCAGCCTGATTGGAGGGTTGGTGTGGGTGCGGGGTTGGGGGTTCTCCTGGGGTTTTTTGTTTGGGGGGAGGGCTCTGGGAGATGGTTATTTTGGGTTTAGTGTCTGTGGGCTCCTTCAGAGTTCTTGTTGTTTGTTCTTGCATAGTCTTTTGTCCATGGACTCTCTGTGACTAGGTCTCTTCCCCATGCTAGTCAGATTCCAGTCTAGGGGTTTGCTTTGCTTGTCCTGTTGGCCTATTCTGGATATCTTATGGTATGCCTGATTGTATTATGCTGAGATGTTCCCTTGATTATTGCACCATTCTTTGTTCCCACATCCCATTACACTGCTCATTACAGATGCACGCAGCTCCTGCCCTCTATGCCACTGCTTCTGGATGTCACTTCCCTGATTGTAGCACCATGACTGACACTACACTTTGGACTTGGAATGTCCGTGGGCTTAATACTGCCGCAAGGCATGTTTGGTTCACGCCTATCTCATTCGCCACAAGGTGGACATCTGTTTTCTACAAGAGACCCATCTTATGCAATCCACTGCTTCTAGACTTATTTCCCGACATTGGGGTGAAATCCATTCTTCCTTTTATTCCAATTACCCTCGGGGGGGTATCCATACTGCTGTACAGGGTGCTCCCATGGCAGACTTCTCAAGTATTCTCTGACCCTGGTGGGCGAATCGTAATACTCCACGGCATCCTGCGGGCCCAGTCCCTGACACTTGCTGAGTTATATGGTCCTAATTGCGACGACTCGGACTTCTTCACTCAAGTTTGGCTTCTCATCCCTTGGCCCTGCTGCTCTCCTCTGGGGGGGGTGATTTTAATGTGACCCTGTCCGCCACCTTGTATCGGTCTGGTACACATGCCTCCCACCCGCGCGCAGTCTCACTCCTTTACTCCATCCTCCTGGACAACTCACTGTACGACGCGTGGCGTCATGCTCACCCTGTGGCGTGTCAGAGCGCGTGTGTCACTGGTACTCGTAGCTGTTGGTCCAGACTAGACTTATGGATCACCACTCCCGACGCACTAGTCTGGCTAACCTCCATTGACCATATGGCACGCACTCTCCCGTTAACCTCCCCCTCCATCTCCCTCACTCTCCATGTTGAGCCTTCTCATGGCTGCTCCCCCAATGCACTACGCGACTCGCTCTTCTGCGACTAGATATAGACTGCAATCGTAAATTATTTTGGACTCCCCATCCACGCTTTGGGAGGGTTTCAAGACTGTAATCGGGGGGAATGCATCTCCAAGCAATCCAGTGTTCTGTTCTCCATCCGTGGCACTTTGGATAGGATTGAAAGGGAGATCAAATTGCTGGATGCTTCTCATGCCCAGCACCCGAATGCTGACACACTCACTAAGATACGCGAGAAACTGACCAAATTTTCCGATGAGGCAAATAGGGAACTGTCTTTTTCTCGGTAGAGAGGCGCGGGTGCCTCATTTCGGTGAGGGCGATCGTCCAGGTAAAACTCTGGCTAATCGCCTCATGCAGCATCGTATATTACCACCCTGCAAGACGGCGGTCCTTCCCACACTATCTTCCCTGAAGAAATGAAAGCGCGCTTCACTGCATTCTACACACTACTTTATACGGCTGGATCGGTACCACCTTGCGAAGTTCTCGATCAATATTTTGATACTCTTCAACTTCTCTGGCATGGTAATTCACATTGGGAATTCCTGGATGAGCCCTTCTCTAAGGAGGGGATCATGGCTGCTATAAACAGTATGCCTGGTGGCTAGGCCCCCGGCTCTGACAACCTGACGGCCTCCTTTTATAAGGCCTTCGCCCCTCTTTTGATTCCCCACTTAGCTGCTATGTATAACGAGTCCTTTGAATCGGGCCAGTCCCCCCTGTCACTGCGTGAGGCACTCTTAACCCTACTTCTCAAGCCCCCTTTCCTTTATCAACACAGACAACAAAATCTTTGCCAAGCTGCTTGCCTCCTGTCTACTTCCGCTCATGCCACTCATTGCCCTCCCAGACCAGTCCGGTTTTATCCCCGGTCGCGCCACCTCTCACAACCTCTGGACCATTTTCTCCATCCTTCATCGAAATCAATCTGTCACTTCCGGCAGTGGCAGCTTTACTCAATGCCACCAACGCCTTCGACACCTTGGAATGGCCCTTCTTGTCTTATCTCCTCCCCTGCCTGGGCTTCATACGCAAGGTGTTACTTCTGTTTACTCTTCCCACCGCTCGTCTCCATATCAACGGACAGATTTCTGAGCACCTTTCTATTGGGCGTAGTACCCGACAGGGCTGCCCTCTCTCTCCCATTGTCTTTGCTGTCACTATGGAACCTCTCGCTGCTTGTCTCCTGCAGCATCGTACTCAGAGGGGCATCGTTTTGCGGCTCAGTATCTGCTGGTTTCTATGTACGCGGACGACATCACTCTTTATGTCCGTCACCCCCAGGAGAATCTCAGTCCTTTAGTCCGTGGGGTAATACGTTTCGGTGGCTATTCTGGCATTCAGGTTAAGTGGAACAAATCTGTATTATTTCCTCTCACGGACGCCACAACTCCCTTTGATTCTAATTATCCTTTCGTGTGGGCTTCGGAGCCCACTAGGTATCTGGGTGTTTGATTAAGCAGAGACATGGATGTACTCTGTAGAGCTAACTTTGGTCGTGCAGTAGATTGGTTAGAGTCCAAGATCCCTCTTTGGAACCGGCTGCCGCTCTCTTTGGCCGGGCGGATAGCGATTGCCAAAATGGTGGTGCTCTCAAAGTTCTTATATCTCTTTGTTAACATCCCCATTCCTCTCACCACTCATTTTTTTTGCAAAGTTTGCTCATTGCTTATTACCCTGGTTTGGGCCGGGCGGCAACCCTCACTCTTCAGATGTTGCGGGGCGGGCTGGGAGCCCCGGACTTTAAGCTTTATGCTCTTAGCGCTCAGACCAGCTTTCTCCATTTCTGGCTCCACCCTACTCCGTTCCAACCCCCATGTGGCGGTGGAGGCTGACCTCGCCGCTCCGTGGTTGCTCACAACTGCACTGTTCGCCCTGGCGAAACTCCAACGCACTGAAATTGACACAGTCTAGACCTTGCGCTGGTCCTGGGATGGAATTCGTAAGATCTCCGGCTTTGATATGCTATCCGCAAACACTATGCCCATTGCTCATCACCCTACCTTTCATCCACTCCAGTCGTCGGGGATGGTTAAGCACGCCGCTCGTCTAGGCCTCTCCACAATATTGGACCTGTATCCGGGGGATACTTTTTTTTCGCTCGCCGCCGACTCTGGCCCCATGGACACACTGTTATTTTATCATCTCAGGGCTGTCTGCAAGAAGTTCCACTCCACCTTTCCCCAGCCTCCTCCCTCATTGGCTACTCTTGATCTGCTCTATGCCTCTTCATCTCCCAAGAAATTGGTTACTAAAATTTACACTTAAACGCTTGCAGTGTCCTCCATTTATACTGACCAGGCATGCATTGCATGGGGCGAGGCCCTGGGAATTGAGATTTCTCAAGTGGAATGGTTGTATTGTTGTACCCAGATCAAATGCCTATCCCCCGACTATTGTTTGCACCTTATACACTTCAAATACATACATAGGCTGTATCGTACCCCCCCAACTTCATAGATTAGGTCTTGTAACAAGTGACAGATGCTTGCGCTGCTCCGCGCCCGCGGCTGATTTCGCTCATCTTGCCTGGATGTGCCCCCGGGTCGCGGCATGCTGGCGGGAGGTTTGTGCAATTAGCTTCGAAATCACCATATCACCACTTCAACCTGACCCCGTGATCTGCCTCTTAGGCTTCGTTAAATTCTGCCCGGATGCCTCTCGTCATTTGACTGCCATGTTGTAGGTCCTCGCGCGGCTTCGGGTCTCGATGTGTTGGGGTCGCAGGCCTGCACCTAGGGCGGCCCTCTGGCTCGAAGATTCATCCCGCTGCCAAACCCTCCTGTCTGAGTTCTGGAACCTCTTGCCAGCCAAGTCTCATCCACTGGCTGGACATGTGGGGTCCAGTTGTCACTTACCATTCTAGCCATGACCCCCAGCAACCTGCGACTCCTCCCACGCTCCCCGTCAGCACCCCGCCCGCGGTAGTTGCCAGTGTTGGTCCATGAGCTGCTCTCTTTACGATCACGGCCCCTTCACTCTCCCTGCCTTTCCCCTCTACGATTGGTGCCTTCCCTGGTCGTCTGCTTTCGCCTCACAGAGGGATTTAAGACAACTATCCATGGCATTGTCTCCAATGTGACACAAGTTTTTGACTATCTCTGCTGTGCTGCAATGTATTGATGTGCTTAATCTTCTGCTATTGTGGAACTATGTAATTATGCTGTGCAATTTTATCTGAATAAAGGCTTTTGAAAAATAAAAAAAAGTAAAAAACTATCAGCCACCTCACTGTACCATTGTAAATAAATCTAGTTTAGCACCCTCAATACACCGTTTCCATTAGGAATCTCAAGAAGCCTGTCTTTCGGTACTCCATAAGCTGGCGTTTTTCATTCTTACCATTATAGAAAGATGTACTTGTAAGAAACTGCTGTTAAGGTTTTAACCTCTTTGTAAGAAACTTCAGTTAAGGTTTTAACGGAAGGAAAGATCTTATCACCATACCTAACTATGACATCACTTTGTTCATTGTTTTTTCAGTAACCACAATGTAGTTACAGGTTAGACAAACCTTCCATTGGAAAAACTAGTTTTGATTTGATTTGAGAATTTGTATAGCGCACGAATGCCCTATGGCGTCTAGGCGCTGAGTGGTAAGATGCCAAAAGAAGTGGTGTGGAGATTAAGTTAGCGAAGAGCCAAACTTTTATTGCCTTTCTGAAGGAGAGCAGTGTTGGACTATTTTTGATGTCAGTCGGGAGTGAATCCCAAGAATTCACTGTCCCCCGGATAAAACATCTTCCGCCCCAACGAGCTTTGATGAATTTGGGGGTTTGTAAAGGTTTGCTCTGTAATGATCTTAGCATTCTGACAGGTAAATCCCAGGTTAGATGTTGTTTCAGGTACTGACGGCCATTCCCATGGAATGCCTTGAACGCTAGGCACAAGGATTTACATTTTATCCTTTTTTCCACTGGGAGTCAGTGCAGCTTTCTCAGTCCATGGGAGATTGGTTGAAATTTAGGAATATTCAGCAGCAATCTGGCTGCTGCATTTTGCAGACTTTGCAACTTGAGTAAATGCTGCTTTTGCAAGCCCATATAAAGTGCATTTCCATAATTGAGTCTGGACAGGGCTAATACAAGTGTTTTCACAGAATTCGGCTGTATGAAGGTGCAAACTTTCCTAATCATCTTTAGAATGAAGAAGATAGTAGAGGAAAGATTGCTGATCTGGTCTTTAAAGGTTAGATTGTCATCCAATATGATGCCTAGATTCTTCACCTTCGTGACTGGGACCGGAAGTTCTCTGATACCAGCTGGCCACCACCCGTGCATCCAAAAGGAAGTGTCTGAACCCAGCAGAAGTACCTAACAGCTTTAGGCAGTTTGAGCCCATCCACTGGATCACCTGGGTCATACAGCAGTAGACCCGGTCTGCTGTTTCCTCCAAATTGCTAGAGATTGACAACACTAGCTGCGTATCATCAGTGTAGGATATAACTGAGAAGCCAAACTGCCTAATTAATCCAATTAAGGGGGGTCACATAAAGGTGATCTGCCAATATCTTTTATCCCAGTGGGTGGATCTGCATGAAATTTGGCAAATAAAAACTTTAGTCAGTATGACAGAATTTGTTTATGTTTGTTGAGGGGGATAGTTAAAAGGTGAAGGACATGTGTTTTTCCATTCTGTCCGCCAAAGGATTGTTTTCTTATTCATACAATAAAAACCCCTGAACAAAATTAGTGCAAACCTAGAATGAAGGTAGAACATTTTTCAGAAAGACCGCTTATATTGGTTTGGTGTGAATCCGTTCAGTAGTTTTTGATATATAAGCATTTAAATAAGGCACTGATGGGCTTGAAAGGGTTAACACATTTGCATATCTCTATATTTTTACTGTTGGGATTCAATGATTCTCGACTTCTGTCACGTTTGGATTCCTTGACAAATGTGAGTACCTAGTGAAGGGCTCTGTAGAATTTTTTTCACCATCTTCAAAATCATGCATTAATTCTTCCAAAGTGCGAGAGCTGGAAAAATAATTCCACAGCAGTGAGCATCTCCAGGAGAGGTGTCTGGCATGACGGGAGTGCTGTGGAGTAGCCAAAAGTGTGGAACACTAGAGTAACAGACCCAGAAAACCAGAGAAATCAGCACATGATTAGCAAATTAAAACACTTATACATGAGTCATCATTTCAAGAAGTGGAATAGTATGTCCTTTTGTGAAAAAATTGTGAATCAGAAATGATTCATGACTTTATTAATGGGTTAAAAAAGTGGTAAAGAGGGGGTGTCAGACAATGGGAAAGAGCCAAAGGCGAGGGGGTTGTGCGCAGCAGTGGTTGGACTCCAGGGGAGGTTGGGTGCAGGGCTCAGCTGCCGGCCAGGTCACTCTGCCAAATTCTACAGTGCAAAGCTGAAGGCCATAAACAACTGATGCTGTGGGTTGGTAGTAGTCCGTGTAAGACAATTATGCAACAGCTAAACAAGTTGGTGATCTGAATATAGAACTATACCTAGAAACAACATATTATCTTGATTTGGTTTAAATCCGTTAAGTAGGTTTTGAGATACAAGCATTTCAAAAAAGGTGCTATGTGGGTTTGAAAGAGCAACCCTTTTGTATAGCTTGTAAATGGAAAAGCCTTTTGCTAATTTGCCTTAAACCTATGCTATGTGGATTTTTATAGTGCCCTATCACCAGCAAGGGTATGCAGATGCTTTGCTAGTAGGTGGAACTTACCTTGAGGAACCTTACTTGAAGAGCCTGGTCTTCAGCTTCATGCGTAAGCAATGAGGCGGCTCTAATGCTGTGTGTGAGGTGGTTCCATGCTTTAGGAGCGATGCATGAGAAGCTACAACCTCCTGTTCTGTGTTTGCATTTGCATGGCATATGTACTAGTAAGAGTGCTAGTAGGAGTCTGACTTAGCAGAGTTGCCTATACGGTTTGTGAAACTGTATGCAGCTGTTTCATATTGTATAGTGCTTTGTATTTATGGTTGAGGAGCTTGATCTGTGAGCACTAATGTATCGAGAGCCAGTGTAGGTCTCTTGGGTGTGGTGTGATGTGAGACCAGCTTGGCAGTTGAGGACCAGTCTGGCAGCTGCGTTCTGGATTGTCTGAAGCCTTTTCGTGAGTCTACTGGTAATTCTTACCTAGGGGGCGTTCCTGTAGTCCAGTCTCCTAGTGATGACGGTTTTGGTAAATATTTTCCTGATATTGCTGAGAAGCCGCTTGAAATACCTTTTGCAGAATTCCTTTGGGATGGAAGCAGCTGTGTTGATGGCTTTGACCTGGGCATTCATGTTTAGCTTACTGTTGATAATGATCCTGATGTTTCTTGCTTCTGTGCAAGGAGGCCAGGTACTAGGTCAATAAGCCACTAGGAGGAATGCCATGGCAAGGCATCCCTTCAGAAGATCACCACTTCTGTCTTGCCTATGTTAAGTTTGAGCAAAAGACACACAATTGATGGATGGAATGCAGAACAAATCAAAACATTCAACTCCAGTCAAGAGATCTGGGTTAAATCCATCATTCTTTTGCTCACCATGCCACCCCAGTTTAGATCTGGCCATATGCAAATCAGTCTTGACCCTGTGCCTCATGGCAACAGTCCAGCCCGAACTGCCTAGCCAGGTCCTCCCTGGACCGGAAACAAGCATCCTAGGACCGGTTTCGGGGTTTCACTCCCCTTCAGCCAAGATAGCTTGCTTCCTGTGGCACAGTGAGCCCAGGGCACATGTCTCTGCATACCTGGCACACTTAGGGCGAGAAAGCAAAAGACACACAATTGATGGATGGAATGCAGAACAAATCAAAACATTCACTCCCAGTCAGGAGATCTGGGTTAAATCCATCATTCTTTTGCTCACCATGCCACCCCAGTTTAGACCTGGTCATATGCAAATCATTCTTGACCCTGTGCCTCATGGGAACAGTCCAGTCCGAACTGCCAAGCCAGGTCCTCCCTGGACTGGAAACAAGCATCCTAGGACCGGTTTTGGGGTTTTACCCCTCTTCAGCTAGGATAGCTTGATTCCAGTGGCACAGTGAGCCCAAGACCCACGTCTGGGCAAACCTGGCGCACTTAGGGCGAGAAAGCAAAAGACACACAATTGAATGCAGAACAAATCAAAACATTCACCCCCAGTCAAGATATCTGGGTTAAACCCATCATTCTTTTGCTCACCATGCCGCCCCAGTTTAGACCTGATCATATGCAAATCACTCTTGACCCTGTGCCTCATGGGAACAGTCCTGCTCGAACTGCCAAGCCAGGTTCTCTATATGACCCCGAGGCGAAGATGGCATATAAAAAAGCCTTGAAAAATGTTCATAAACTCAAGCGCTCCTCCATGAGAGACTATTTCTCCAATAAGATCCAACTAGCGGGGAATTCAGAAAAAACTGTCTTTAAAATTGTTCAAGAGTTCACTAAGCCGACCGCCACTGCCAGCACTGTGCTCCCTACCATTGCTCTGTGCTCAGGACTGTCACACTTTTTTCAGGAAAAAAACCACCCTATATATACCTTCTTTCCCCCCCCCCCTCAGTCCACTGCAGAGCCCTCTCCCGCTTGAGGCTTCACTGCAAAAACTCTTAACCTGCAAATCAGGCTCTCCAGGTGATCCCTGCCCGTCTCAGTTTTTCAAACTCCTGGCACCCAGTATCAATACCCCACTGAATCAGATCTGGAATTCCTCACTGGGCTCTGGGATTTTCCCAGCAATATAGAAAGAGTCTCACCTTCTACCGATCATCAAAAAAACAGATACTGATCCTGCTGCTCTTAAACATTTTAGACCCATTTCCCTGCTCCCAGCACCGGCAAAAATTCTCAAACAAATAGTCCAGGAGCAACTCTCCTACCATCTGGAATCTAGTAATCATTTTCAAGACTCCCCATCCAGCTTTAGAGCCTGGTATAGCTCGGAGACTGCTCTCCTTTAAGTATCTGAGAGTATTCGCTAGAGCATGGATATGGGCAAAGCAGCTATGCTTGTGCTACTCGATGTATCCATTAGGTACCCAGTAAGTAAATCAGACAATAAACAATACAATTCACAAAAAATATAGAACAACTGAGTTATATTTAAGGCTCAAATGGATGAAACCACTGATATTTACCAGTTATGTTTAAGAATATAAACAACACATAACATCTTCTGCCTTGTTTCTCTATAGAAATGTATTTTATTCATGCCAGTCTACCAGCACTTATGTCTGGCAGTGGGCATTGAAATTTTAGAGTGATGGGGCAAGTAAAGTGAATATTTTAGCCCAGTGACGGGCACTGTGAGAAACCAACAATATATTTAGGGTCAATGCCTAAGCTCTCACTCATGGCTTGTTAACAGTGTTTTGTTTAAAAGGGTCCATAATTGAGATCTCTGGAGTTGAGGCTGAAGGCAATGCAAGTTTCTCGCAATGTCTGTCAGTGGGTCAAAAAGGTAAACATAAAGGCAGTGGTGGCCGGTGCAGGTAAGCACAGTGGTGCGGTTGGCAAGGTGGGAGGGGGGAAGTCGATAGGAAAATTAAATAAATAAATCAATCCTGTTCCATAATATGTCAACATCCACCGCCCCGCCACGCCCCACCGCGCTTACCTGCACCGACTATCGCTGCATAAAGGGGAAAAGTTTCTTACTGCTTATCCACACATCCTATGTGTTCTTCTGTTCTGCAGTCCAAGCCCAAGTGCCAGTGCCAGCTCCCCTCTACCAATCCAGACACTGTTCTCATGCTGCTTATTATGTTAGGCAGCATGAGAGAGGTATCAGGATTGGTTGGAGGGTGTTGGCTTGACGATCCCAGTCAAGCCAGCCAAAAATGGCATGCACACTTTGAACTGGAGTGGGCACCACTACCTCCTACTGCCAATCATCAGCAATGGCCCCGCCCAGCCCTCCAACTCGGCACAGGCTGATAGCAGTGAAAAATGAAATAGCAATAAATTAATTTTATTGCTATTTTATTTTTTCACATTTGTTGCACTCACAGTGAAGAGGGAGGTGACGCTCCTCCACCCTAATGGATAAACCGCTGCTGTTTATGTCATGTGTTGTGTGCTTTCTTAACCAAAACTGACAATTTGAAAGTGAATTAAGGAACTGCCACCCCTTATGGAAGTTCTTTGGTCCCTCTTTTAAAGTCAGAGGGATTTTTTATTAGAGTAATATTTGGCTATGATGCTTTAAGTTATTTTCCCTTATGCAAGCAGGCACAATCATACACCTGTCGAGTCTGATGTATGGTTGCCATGGGTGCAATGTAAGTAATGCTATTCCGTGTGAATTTTTATTTTAAGTGCCACGCATTAAGGTTTTTTTTCCTGTGAAACATTACACAAATGGGCAATCCGTGCTAGCAGTATTTCAGGTTACCCTGAGTAGAACATGTGCTTTTCTGAGAAATGAGCTTCTGTTCCCCGGGTAAGAAGCTGGAATAAATGCACAGATATAATCTTTCATTTCAAGATCGTCTGGTGTGGGCAGCTTTCTGTGGCGGCAGGGATTATAAACTACAGTTACAGCATACCTCTACCAAAAGCTGCTCTAGGAACGAGTTTGTTCTACAGTGAGTAGAGGAAGTATGGAATGGAGTGGCATTTACAGCTTACTTTTGAAAAAAATAGTGTTTTGCAGCATGCAGCAGCGTCTTGTGGTTTGCGGTAGGGAAAACGTGCCTGACAAAAGCTGTCAGCACTTCGCTTTATATTGTAGGGCTTTTAATCTACTGAAATCTATTTCAAGCGGAGTTGTATGTGCGTATGAGAAGGATCCTAGGGTTTTATCGGTACAAGAAATGTGCACAACAAATACAAGAGATCCCTCCATGAATTTCTTAGAGCAGGAGAGAGTAAGGTTATTTTCTTTCTCTGTGTACTTCGGTGCATTGCGGGGGGGAGGGGGGTACGATTTGTGGTTACCACTAATACAAGTTGTGGCTTTTACCTAGCTCAAACCCACAGAAAGAGAGAGCAGGATTTTTGCAATATTTATTGCAGTAATGTGCAGACATGTAACTTTTATTTGATATCAGTTGTGTGTATGGTATACAAACTGTTTCAAAGTGTGTTTAATGACGTATTAGGAAATTCGGAAAATAAATGTCCCATTTATGTCTTTTGAAATCTATTTACCCTTTTGACGTCTACAGTCTTCTCGACTATTATATATCCTTTACTTAACGTAATGTGGACATATTTATAAGCTCAGGTTTCCAGTGATTGACCACTAGTTAAATTATCATACAAAGGAGGGTAGCTGCATGGAAAAGCTTTGGTATGTCCATTTTACAAATGCAAAACCATAGTTGTTACCATTTATAGAAAAAAATACCCTTGCATCAATTGCTATCTACTTGATTTCCGGTGAGACAAATGAAAACTATAAACGCTCTCTATTTATTTTATAAACCTTGTTAAAGCTGAAAAAGTCAAAAATAGTTGCTTCAGCTTTTATACAACAAAAAATGCCACCAGTTTCAAGCAGGAGAGCAAAACTAGTCAATACTGCCTTAAAATCGACGAAATGTGCGCAGGTATAATTTGTATTTGTTATTCCTCATTTTTAACTAAATTGTAAATCAGATGCAAACACTTGGAAGGTACTTATTGCAGATACAATCTGTACAGGTGAGTCTTTCTACCTGACCTTTGCACAAGTAATGGAACACCCATCACATTTATGAATTTTCATTCCTCATTCGATCTCTGCCAACTGCAAATGCTTTCCTTCTCCAAGTTACCAGGAATTATTCACCCATCCATAGTTAATATTGTTTCAGTGTGCCAACATCATAATTGCAAAGTAGCCTTGTCCAGCACTGAAAAAAGGGGAAAAGGGCAACACCTGTTGGTGTTTGGTATCCAACAAAGCGCCTTGAAGCATTAAAACAGCATTCTATGCAATACAACTTTACAATATACTTATTGATGCTTATGCCATTGCCAAGTAGCACATACACAGCACACATTCTGCCATTATGTGGCATCACAGTGCTTTTGAGAAGTAAAGAGTCTGATTCAGTTCTTTGGGTTGTGTGGTCAGTAGAGTGGGTTGTTAGTTTTTATAAGTCCCTGTTGGACTTTAATAAGTGCCTTTGGGTCACACACTTAATTTCCAATATAGTTTATCGTTAAACTTTTTCCCAGCTCTTGCCTGATCTCTTAAGCAGGTTTCAGATTACTGCATTCAATTAGAACGGGAAGGCTAAACGACCGGGTTATTCCCCTTTCCCGCCACACCTTTTTATTTACATTGAATCTCCTTTGATGCAGGCTACCCTCAGGCATGCAATAACCTCAAACGTTTGACATCTTACTGACCCTTCCAATGGTTTATGTGGGCATTTTCTATGGACATCTTTCTGTGCCTTCTACATCACTTTTTGCCCATGTACAAAGAATGGTTAAGAGTACAACACGCGTGCCTCTGGTACTAAGATCACATTTATGTTTTCTCGCTTTCTGAGTGTCCATTTGTAACAACATATTATTATCCTCCAGCTTGCGTCATCTCTAGGCACTTCGAAACATAATACATCCTGTTCAGTTCTTTACAAACATGCTATTAAGCAGAATGAGCACCGATAAAAAGGTTTTCTTTCTCGATCCTTGAGCTCTGGGTGGCAGAAACACTGTGTTCACGCTAAGTGTTACAATGTTTGGCTTGTCACTTATCTGTCTAGTACCGTGTATGGCTTCGTGGAATTCGCCAAGTGCCCAACTTTTCAAGAAATATCATCTAATGTGTCTTTTTAAGCATTGGTGGCCTTGTTTTTTCTGGACATGAGTTGGCACCTAAGCACCTTTTGTTCATTATCGTTTTTTGAAGTACAGCAGTTGTTCAATCTCCAGTTTTTCTTTTTAATCTGTCTCTGGTGGGTTACAAGGACACGTATAAATATTGCAGAATTGTATCTTGCGACATGGCGTTTGATACAAGGCGTCAATAAGGAACAGAATAGGCTGCTTGCAATTGTGTTACACTCTAAGCATTTAAAGCCTAAATTAAGTAGATTGATCCCGCCAGATACATCTGAAGAAGAGGGTCAGCTGCAGAGCACACTACGCTGAGAACGACTGGCATTCCTCATTAATATAAAATGGCGTATGTCATAGAACTACTCCTATTAGAAGGGATGTAGACCTTTTGTTAAAAAAAGGAAAATGATTGGGACAAGCGGGTTGCCCAGAGGCAATATTTGTTGACTAAATTCAGGAGAAAAAAGTAGGAGTAAAATACCTCCAACTCATGTGGCAACTAACCAGATTTTAACAGTAGCGTGCTACAATGGAGGAGTGAATCTCGGTTTACAAGCCTACAGACTACCAGGCGAAAATTATTCAGGACTCTGTGCACCAGGCCTTAAGCGATATTAATGCCTGGTATTACAAAAGAAGAGTGACATCTGCCCCAGAGCAGCAGGAGGGGTAAAATAAAACAGTTTCCAATGTCACTTGCTTGATTTACAAACTGTACAAAGACTTTGAAGACCAACACTTACGCCCACACAGGATATCCATGGTCTATATGTTTTTGTTTAAGATAACACACTGAAGACCATCCCCTGAGGAACAACACCACCAAGCAAAAAATGTATAGGCTCATGGGAGAAATATTCACCACTGATATGATGAAAAGATCAGGGTTAAACGCATGATGGTTCAAAGCAACAGAACTAAGCGCACATTTCTGACTATTTCTCATTGTAGATGAAGCATTAAACGGGATAGGAGTTTTAAGGATGTTGAGGACGGAAGGTGTTCCGCTCCCAGTTGTTTGTTGTCCTACCTTCCTTCTTCTAATGTGTATGATTCTACCCCGCTTCTGGTAACATACAGCTCAGAGCTCCTTTCGTGATCAATATCTGCAGATCATTTTGTATGT
This sequence comes from Lissotriton helveticus, assembly GCF_964261635.1. Classification (NCBI taxonomy): domain Eukaryota; kingdom Metazoa; phylum Chordata; class Amphibia; order Caudata; family Salamandridae; genus Lissotriton; species Lissotriton helveticus. Next base: position 504,070,561 of record NC_136061.1, on the reverse strand, counting down.
ATTTTTCAGACATTTGAACTTGTGCGATGTTGCCGTTGGCAAGTCAGTGCTTTTTCATATTCCCTGCTGACAATGAAGGCTTTCCAGAGTCTAGTTTGATATATTTCTGTAAACAATAGCAACCCTGCATAAAGAATAGGTGTGTGAAGTTGTATAGACTCACAGCGTGCAATTTCTTGTAATTCTTTCACAAAGATTGTATCTCCGGCAGTTTAAAAAGAATTGGAGTCAGCTCAAGGCAAAGACAGACAGGTGCTACTTGGAAGCCATCCATCCCCTCCTCTGCTGAAAGGCCCGGAATCCCCAGAAGGAGTGGGCTCCCACGCACACATTTAATACAAGAAGAATCCCAGTCAGTCCACTCGGGCCCTGACACACCCGGCCCATCAACCTGCAACCTCATCCAACCAAGATCCCTGGCCACCTTCACAAGGATTTCTGTCCTCCAAACCGCACTAATCGCAGCACTGCCATGGCTGAGCACCTCAACACGCAACTTAATACTAGTCTTCTGCTCAGTGTTGGCTGGTGACCTTTGAAAGTGGTGGACATAAAAGTTGGGGATGACTTTTATGTAGTGAGTGAGCAAGCTTAATGGACAAATGTGAGGTCCAAGGTGGGCCCTCCCCCCAAGAAAAAAATGGAAAAGTATTGACAAATAGTGCATTTTAAAGGAAATAAATTTAGCGAGGAAGCAAGGTTTATAAAGCATTCTGAACGCATAGTCTTGAAACAGTAAACACATTAAAAATTGCTCCATATCTTATTGCGTTTTTATGTTCAACAGTTACTGTAATTGACAAATTGTTCAGTCCAACAAATTCAGCCCATTTAAAGTGTGTGCCGACCGCAGTGACATGTCTATCCAGACTGTCTGCAGCAGCAGCGTTTGCTATAAATACAGCTGCAATAGTTCCTACTCCCAAGCTGATAGAATAGAAAAGACTTTCTCTCCCAGGTCTTGCAGGAATTGTAATGTTAATACCTAATTTAGTTACAAGCATGCGTCCACTGCCACTTCAGTTTGGTATGAGGTATTTAAAAGGACACAATGACAGCTAAAACAAGGCAGACAGAATGAAAACTAAAGATTACTGGTTAATTGTGCAATAGCCACCCTGGGTGTTTATTAACAGAACCAAGAAGCTATTCATTTGAGCTGTGCACTATGAACTACATAGCACTATTGCTCTCCTGGAAATACATCTTTCTTTCTGTGCAAATGTGTGCAAAGGTGAGTAGCTGATGACAACACTTCCTCTCATCTAGAGTTGAGTGCAGACTGCAGAGCTCAGCTCCTGCTGGAATACACACGTGCAGCTAGGGGCCTGAAACTGAATTCAATGCACAGATCCTATCAGGTCCCTTCTTTCGATGCAGGCCCGAAGCAGCCCTCCTTTGTGCAGCCAGTATCACACATGACATCAGTGACTCAACAAGTGCTGCTCAGTGGCAGGATCACATACCCCCTTGTTCCCAAACCCTAATCCTGGCACTCCATGCCACAATCCTATATGAATATTAATCAGAGGCCCTTTTTAGCTGGCCTAGGGCTGCTGTCTCTCAAAAGCCAGATGGACTGGGACAAAGTCAACTGCCTCTTGATGTGGCTGTCTCTGCAGCAGCACTGTGTCCCTGCTTCAGGTACATGTGACTGCCGTGCCCCATTACTCTGGCGCTACCACTTGACCTCTATCATTAACTTATAAGTCAAAGTGTAGCGGTCAAGGTCATTTTATGTCTAATTTGTGAAAGTGAAGTATAGGATTCCGAATAACAGGGCACATCTACATTAAATGTAAAGATAAACATTACATTTAATGTAGGCAACATCGCCTCCCTCCTAGAAAACCTTGCCATGATAGGACTGAAACACCTAGTCCCTGACCCCATGCACACAGTTGGACACACATTCAACCCCTTCTTCACCGGAGGAAATAGCGCCTCCCACAGCCACACCACGGAACGTCTCAGGACAGATCACCACTTCTTTACGACCTTACACAAGCACGTCCACCGCTACGCTCACAGAAGTGGAACAAAGTCACCAAAGACCAGCTCACCTCTGCCGTCATCAGCAACCCACCACCAACTAATTCAGACGCAAACACTGCAGCACATAACCTCCTCCGCTGCATCACGAACTGCACTCACACGCTGGCCCCCTCAAGACAACCACCGGAAGACACATCAAGTATGCAAGCTGGTTCTCCCCTGCACTCCAAGAATCCAGAGGTCCCTGCAGATGACTCAAAAAGATATAAAAGAACAACAAAACCCCAGAAACACGTGCTGCCCTCAAATCAGACACCACCGCACACCACCAACTCATCAAATCCACAAGGAAGTAATCCCTCAAATACAGAATCCTCTCCAACGCACTCAACACTAAAGAACTCTTCTACATCATCAAGGTACTTGCCAAACCATGCAGCGAAACAACAGACATCCCACCCTCCCAAGACTTCTGCAACAGACTCATCACCTTCTTCCACCATAAGATTAAGATGATCAACGACAATGAAGACCACCTCGCCACTCCCCCATTATGCGACGCCACCCAACAGACCCTGCTCAATTGGATCCCGCTCACAACAGAAAACACCTAGGAGACCATGAAAAGAATCCACTTTGGAGCACCCTCAGACCCCTGCCCACACCACGTCTTCCACAGAGCCGCCCCTGCAATGGCACCCGAACTACATCCGATGATCAACTGCTCATTCGAGACCGCCACCTTCTCCAACAACTGGAAACACGCCAAAATCAACCCCCTCCTGAAGAAACTCTCCACGGACCCAAAGAACTTCAAGATCTTCAGGCCCATCTCCCTGCTTCCATACGCAGCCAAGGTAATTGAAAGACCATCAATTCCCGGCTAGCAAGCTTCATTGAAGCTAACAATGTCCTGGACATCTCCCAATCTGGATTCTGAAGCAACCACAGCACCGACACCACCATACTCGCTGCCAACTATGACATCCGTTCCCTCCTCGACCAGGGCGAAGCGGCAGCCCTCATCCTCTTCGACCTCTCTGCTTCATTCAACACCGTCTCCTACCGTACCCTAGCCACCAGACTGCATGAGACCAGCATCCACTACACCGGCATCTGCAGCACGCCCCTCAAATGGATAAGCTCCTTCCTCACAGGCAGAACTCAGTGGGTCAGACTCCCCCCTACCTCTCGGAACTGAAAAAGACCAACTGTAAAGGGCACCAGGATTCCTCCCTCAGCCCCACCCCCTTCAACATCTACATGACACCCCTCGCAATCATCGTCAGGAACCACAGGCTCAACATTGTCTCTTAGACCGATGACACCCAGCTGATTCTCTCCCTCACCTACAAACCCAACACCACCAAACACATCTTACAAGAAGGGATGAGAGCCATCACCACCTGGATGAAGAACAGCTGCCTGAAACTCAACCCAGAAAAGACAAATTTTCTCATCCTTGGCACCACCCCCTCCGCATGGGATGACACCTGGTGACCCTCTGCCCTCGGATATCCTCCCCGCCAGACAGGCCACGCACAAAACCTCTGCATCATACTAGACTCATCCCCCATAATGAACCTCCAGATCAATGCCGTATCCTCGACCTGCTTCAACACCTTCTGCATGCTTTGGAAGACTTTTAGATGAATCCCAATCAAATCCAGAAAAACTGTCATACACGACTGTACAACAGCAAGGCTCTCTACACTGGAATCAGCTAGAAACTCCTTTCCAATCTCCAGACTGTCCAAAATGCCACAGCCAAACTGATCCTCAACATCCCTCATCGCAGTAGCATCACCCAACACCTCTGTGATCTCCACTGGCTTCCAGTCAAAAGAAGAATGACCTTCAAACTCCTTACCCATGCATACAAGTCCTTTCACAACACCAGACCTGCATACCTTATCCGCTTTGCCGCAGTGCACATTCCGCCGCTGTGTGGGTAAATTTGAAGCGTGCACAGATTGGACGGCCCACGGCCGTCCGACGCCCACGCCCACCATGACGTCAGACGGCCAAAGGCCGTCCGACGCATTGAAGCGGTTAACAGCCTCCTTTCCTTCCACGCACCCAGAAGACACCTCCGATCAGTTCAGCTTTCTCCGGCCACCATCCCACATATCAACAAGACCAGACCTGGAGGAAAGTCCTTCTCCCACCTCGCAGCCAAAGCCTAAAAAAACGTCCCCCTCCACCCTCAGCAATCTCCCACATTGCCCTAGTTCAGGAAGGACCTCAAGGTCTGGCTCTTTTGATGACCCCAGCACTCAACAGAGCCACCTCCCCTCCCCCCCAGTGCTTTGAGACCCTCACTGGTGAGTAGTTGCACTTTACCAACCCTGATTGATTGATTGAAACACAGCCCCTCTCCTGCCCTCAGAAGAGTAGAACCTGCCTAGAAGCCCAGAAGGGAGTTAGTCTTGGTTACATCCGTTATTTTAAAGTCTGTCAAGGATCCTAAGGAAATGGGGGTTATATAGTTTTGATCACTGCTGAATGGGGGCAGTAAGATTTTGGGTAGATCGATTGAACCTTCTAATGCGGGTGCTACCTGACTCAGCGACCTGTGACTTCTGTATATGTGGATGATGTTCTTTTCTTCATCAAAGACCGAAGTGTTACCTTACCCGCCATCACACAGGATGGTGTCCGCTTTGGATGCTATACAGGTTATGAATCAGTTGGACAAAATCGGACATGTTTCCCTAGCCCGTGCGGACCCATATAATTGTGATGGGCTTACTGCTTGTCTGGGAAAACACAGACGGGGGTTGGAGGGTCTAAGGGAATTTAAAGACCTGCCCAGGTTGTCATCCCCTGATACACGTAATGCAACTACAAAAAAAACCGGGGGTCTACACAGCAAAAGAGACAAATGTGCTAAAAAAAACATATGGATCAGTACGTCAACAAAGTACTAACTAGAACGTCTAAATGGTCTATTATAGAGTTGTTAATCCAACGCATGTGACCACCTGCAAAGATCCAGAGATGGATTACCATCAAAATCTTGTTAGTGATCTTATTTTCTCATCTGGTCATCCACAGGGTTGGACTGGGGTGTCTTTGGACCATTGAGACTACTTCCAGATCCACCTGTCAGGACTGGGGTCAAGCCCACAATCGCTTGTAGACCATGCGTGGGATCACTAAATGGAACCAGGTGCAGTGCAAAGAGTGAAAGTGTAGGGAAAGTGAAGTTAAAATGGAATAGAGAACGAACAGTAAGGTAACTTTAATAGCTGTAAGCCTCTTTCTATTTAAAAAACAGAACAGCGCAAACACGCAGTATAAACAAATGACTGCTTAGGGGCCGACATGTTTCTGCCAAATAGGGGAAATACTCCCTTGGCTTTCTTCAGGGCCTCTGTTCTTAAAAACTTTTGCTACTGCTAGTGCACAAACCACAAACAGAAATAATAAAAAAAAAATACAGTGACATCTTAAAGGATATATATTTCTATTCCTCCATGTCAGCTGGTGTATCAATCACATAAAATAATAATGCAAAGTGGTGTAAGTACATTGGATATTCAACAATACAAGTCCATTTAAAAAGGACCAATGCAGTTCCGTACTCACCCTTCTTGACAGGGGAAAATACCTCACCTCACCTGGACCAAGCTCAGAGTAAGGGAGGCCACGCTCTAGAGATAAGAAAAGAAGGGGAAACCCAGATTGAGAGGCAGAAAAATAATTATTCCTTTCTATCTACAGGGAGTCCCTGATAGGTGTCTTATCTCTGAAGCACAATCTCTCAGCCAATACCCAACTGTGTTCACCCACAGGCTTTGCAACTACATAGTATGGGAGAATGAACGTAACTGTCTCACTATAGGGACTTTGAGCTCAATTTCACAGAATATTAGAGACCACAAATTAGTGGCTACACTCACCTCTCCGTCTTTGCCCCGAGCTATGTCTAAGGTTGGGGGAGGCACCGCTCGAAGAAAAAGAGCGTCATATATTGGTGCAACTCCTCATGAATCCACCAATCAAAGCGAGGGTGGAGCAACACATGTGGCCAGAGGGATCGGGATGATATCTAGGACAACTAGTGGTAGAGATTGGGAGCAGATGGTGCGAGATAATTATGGACCCTCTCGCTTCATGGATCTGGATCACTCTCCCACTGTCGCTGGCAGGTAGCCTTGTGTTAATATAAGTGTTAATTCTCCCAAACGTTGCTAGACAAGACTGAGGCAACTGTTTATGTTGGGCAAGTTTATGACACTATGAAGGTGAAGAGAACAGGGTGTGCAGTTTGGAGAGAGATAGAAAGTCTAGGGAGATGGAATAATAATTAAAGATTACTTACCTGCTGCAACCCGCCCCTCTGTACTCTTCTGCTCCTGTCGCAAGTTTCAACTGTCAGCAGTCCATGGGGGTGCACTGAAAATAGGCTCCCAGACTCCCCAAGGGCAATCCAGACGCTGCTCTCATGCTGGTAATACTATTCCCAGCATGAGAGAAGAGCCAAGACTGGTTTGAGTGGGCTGGCTGCGCGCTCAGAAAGAGACTGGGATCGTGTGCATCTTCTCCACCCAGCGGTGCAACACAGCTTGGGTTGGAGAGATGTAAGTGTGCATGTCGGTTTGGCTGTCCTACGACAGCTGGCCAAACCGACATGCCTACATTCCCCACCACGCCTCCTCCCTGCTGCAGCTGCTGTCGTCGGAATGGATGGCCCTGCCCCGCCCTAAAGACTGGCTCTGACGCTCAGTGGGCTCGCCTTGCAGCCTGCAGAACTAAGAACACAATTATAATAAAATTGTTTATTAACATTTTATTTTTCAAGCTTGGCCTAGGAAGAGCCGCAGCTGCTTCTGCAGCACCACAGATTTCCTCTTTCCCGTTCCTGTTCCAGAATTTCCTGCGCAGGGTCATCCTGGATCATAAAATGTGCTTTTTTTGCCATGCATGGACAAACGAGCATTAAAAAATGGGATATATTTTGTGCACTAGTCATAGCTGAAACTGGAACAGTTTTTTTTAAAAACTATGCATAGATTGCAAATACTCACAACCATATGCATTTCACTGAATAGTGTTTCCTCCAATGTGCCTGAAATTGGGGCAGGTCATGTGCTGGTGATACTGTAATACGGCTAGGGTGAAAGAGATCGTGGATATGTATTTAACTAGTGATTGAAATCATAAAAACAGGACTATGCCTGTGCCAGCTTTACAATGGAGAAGGAGAATGTAAATAAAGTCAAGGTAGATGTGGTACAATCCAAAAGAAATTATGTTTCTGTGCTTAACATTTCAGAAAAAAGCTGTTAATGCTGGAAATCCCCTTCAGCTCGTCAGAAAATAACCTAAAATTGAGCAATCTCTCAAAAAGTGGAAATAATTATGTGTCTCGAGTTACGACTACAATCATTTTATAAAAAAACAACGACCCCCAGACACCCTCGTGTCAGAGAATCCGTCATTGATACTGAAAAGGAACAGATATAAAATGAAGACAAAACAAAAGAATGCACATTTCAAAACAACACTGCAAGAGCCAGAGAGCAAGGTGGTGCCCGAGGTCTGAATAACTAAGCAACAGCTCCACGTTCAGAAGCAGCCAGCAGTTTAATGGCAAAGATGGGCCGCGGAGCACCCACGCGAGGGGCACAGCCAGGAAGAAACTGGCTGCATTACACGGGCAGCTGTTATCTTCAAGTGGCAGGACGACGTCAGAAATACCCTTTGAGAAAAACATTTGAGTTAGGCTGAGTGTCAAGGGGAGGAGTCAAGTAATCGAGGGAGCACGGGCACTTTCCTGGCGGATTGATGTTGAATGGCTGTCGGGGAGGCACAAAGGGTAGATAAGCAGCAATACATCCCCACATGCCCGTATGGAATTCTAGACCTTAGTGTGTCAGTAATGGAATGCAGCAGGTGCAGGGCACCACCCACAGTGGGCGTTAAGTTGCAGTAGGAGTATGAGCCCTTAACCAGGCTCGGAAGCAAGGGGTGCCTGGGATGAAAGAGAGCATGCAGTGGTGCCCGAGGTTCGAGTTAGGCAACATAAGGTGCCATGTTTTCCATCAGAGCGGGCCATAATAAATAGAAATCAATAAAGATGGCCAGGTCACCAGGCTGAGAAGAAAGAGAGAATTAGGGAACAAGCATGGCTTGTTGAAATTTGAACTTTAATGTTAACACACGAAAAGTTGGCATGTGATGGGTTAATAGGCATTGGCGATGAGGTTGTTTACATTAGTGATTGAAATGAATCAAGATGGTAGATGAACTGTTTTCTTTTTTTTAAGTATGATATTCAATATGGTACGAGAGGGTTCTCTGCCAAGCCATTGCCTCATATAGCGTTATGACTTCTTATTATAGTAAAGGCATTCAATACCTGCGGTGTCAGAACAGATCCATTTCCTGGAGTTTTGCAGAGGCGCTCGCTTCCTGTCCTGAACCGCTAACACCTCGGATTCTGGGTGACTTTCTAGATGAAAGCAGTTTCCCAGCATGGATCTACACACATCAGGAAGCATTTCGTTAATGTTAGCTTGTCCTGATGCCTAATGTGCAGACGGGAGAGAGCTATCCCCCATTGTGCCACCTGGTGCGACAAAATCTGTGTGACATAAATAAGAGATGATGCACAAACACCACAATCACCAACGGGAGGCAGTCGGATAATTTACAGAAGAGAGAAGCTGAGCAGCGCCCTTTTGTCCTCAGTTCTCAGGGGACCGAAGCAGCCGCCGCGCGTTGCTGGAACTTCCCAATTACTGATGCACTACTCTCTAGGTTCTTCAGAGGAGAGCAGTTTTGCTATTACTCAAGTCCAGTGAGTAAAGTTTGAAAGTAGAGGACAATTGTGAACATTTCCTGCTGCTTTAAATCATCTTTTTGTTGAGCCTGCAGAGGAGACACAATGCACTTCTCCAATTTAAACCATTTGTCTGCCGAAGAGAAGCCACCAATTTGCTTATTCTACAGGGAAGGTGCAAGGCTGGAACATTATGCAAACTATGAAAGTCACATTTGAACTGCACTCCAGCAGATCAGCGGTGATGACTTTCTGGTGTGTTCCCTGGCTTTCCTAGCCATTCCTCTTTTTAGGTCTCCTCCTACGCAGCGCGCATGCGCTGCATAGGAGGAGACCTAATGCCATCGGCAGAGCTTTATCAGCAAAGATGTGCATGCCTTGCATTGCTTGCAATGCAACACGTGCACATCTTGGTGATTTCCTTTCGGGAGCGCGCGGCGCCATATAATCGCACGCTCCCAAAAGGAAATCGCCCATGCCCCCTCCCCCTACTGCCACTTTCACTGCCGCACTGCTTTACTGCAGCGCGGCCAATGCTTGTTAAGATATTGGGTGCTTTTATGCTGGAAATGGAGCTCAGGCACTCACTGTGTCTGAAGGAAGCTGGCTCTGGCATGAGTGACTCACGGCACTGCAGTGTACCGGCAGAGGTGTCACGCGGAGCACAGGAGCAGGCTGTCACATTGGTGCCAAGGTAATGTGTGTGTATTTTTTTTAGAAATAATTCAAACGGTGTTAAATTATAAAGAATGAAGCGTTACACCCTGTACGCATAATGGGGAAATAACAGCAGACTTGTTTTTATCTCTTCTGAGCAAGTAAAACTGGAAGTCCCTTTTCAGCAGCTGACAAATATATTTTCACTTTGCCTTGAGTTTGGTGCCAGAGGTCTGACTTTGCCATCAAGGCTATCCCCAGCACTGAGAATCATTGATGTCTGCTTCTCTGCTTCCCTGGCTCTCTTTTCTCTGTTAGCTCTGCATGTTCACTCTCTCGCTCACTAACTTTGCACTGGCTTGTTTTCCACTGTTATACGAACCCTCTTTTTTACTGTGAATTTGGACATCTCAACTCTATTCTTCATACCAATCTCAAGTTATTTATAGAACTTCTCATTTACAAAACCTGCTCCAGAAAAATCAGTAGTGTTTCTAAAGTGCTCTATAACTACCCTGCTTGAATTGGGGGTCAGATGCAAATGCACATACAGCTCAGTACTGGTATTGACTTGCTTGGCTACCATTTTACCTCCTAATGAATCGTTTGCACTGCAGTGGACAGGGGACTATGTTACATCTAAAAGGTACATTCAGTTACCACACATGCATGTTGTTGAGTCATAAATACACAAAACACTCAATTGTGTGATTATTTTTCTACTGCAGCAGCCTTTATGTTGAAATTATATGGAAAGGTGTGGATACTACTCTTGTCTTAAGGACTCTCCGAGCATGCACTGGGAACTAGTGTTTCTCCTGCAGACATGTTTTTTTCACCTACTGCCACATATTTCATTGGTGGGCATGTTTTAAGAGTCCATCAATGGTGTGGTTCTGTGTTGCTTGCGTGATCAATATCTGATTAATGACGCTGACTCCTCGCTTTACATCTTTCTCCCTGCAGGTCTTCCTAGTTGCCCTTTCTATATCCACTAGCAGAGGCAATCTTAATTCAGAATTTTGAAAAATACCAAAAATAAAGCTAAATTATCAAGGTCCCACAGAAGAGCAGGGGTGAAATACAATAATTAACTCTGGTCTACTGTAGAAGTCGGGTACACGCAGGCAAAATATTTACACACAGCATGTAAGGGAGTGAAGCCTTTACAAGCCAAATGCATTCTTCAAGTTAATCTTTCCGAGTTTATGAACAACCTCACAGAAGTGTCAGGTGGGAGGGTCACTGGAGATGGCAGAGCTCCCGGGTGTTACTCATGCAGACACATGGGCCTCATTTTACCCTCCCCGAAGGTACGTTTATGCTGTGAAGTGTTTGGTTAAAAACACAAAGACCAGCAATAACCACATTTCCTGTGATGCTGAGGGAAATAACTCAAAAACCAATAAAACCACAATATTAAGACACTCATGACCTCCTAGCACTGGTGGCGCCCTGTGCAACATTGTTTTTTGATGCCACCCAATGACCACATCTACCATGGATTCCCTCATAACCATCATTTAACAGTGCTCTTCAAGTCTCCATAACCACTCTCTCTGACTGATTTAGTTTTATAGCACCACTCATACCAGTGTAGTGTATTAGAGCATTTTAAATCACACACATTAGCGCAGAGACAATCATACCTGTGTAAATCAGTGTATAGGAAATGTTACATAAGACGGAGGACTACAAGGTGTAGGAGTCACATGTCATCTATACTGGTGGGCAGTATAGTTTAAGGGTCCTTGGTATGGAAAAGTATAAATTCAGAATTTAAAACATAACATAATTTTGAGGGTTTCTCTTTGAAATTAAGAATTGATTTCTACCCAAATTAACACTTTTTGCAAGTTCAGGATAACGAAAGACAGGGCAAAAAGACATAACACTCTAATATATACCTTGGCGTTTGCATGCAACTCTTTGATGACAGTTAATAGCTCAATGTGCTATATTACGATTTTAACTTATAAATCGCAAGTAACTAAAGGGACACAAGCAGCAACCCACTGACATATTTACGTTATATACACTTTTTGATCTGCATGGTACACATTCTTTGCAACAGGCATATTACCCCCCTGCACTACTTTTTACGATGAGTTAAAACTTTCACCTGACATACCTCCGATCTCTCTCTAGCAGAAACATTAATCACTGAAGTGAGCTTGACGTTTTTATTGATGGCTGAAAGTTGCTGGAAGCAAGGAGCCGGCAGCAGGTGCTAATGAAAATAATCTTGCAAACAGGGCACTCCCACCCCTAGTCAGCGCCTGGTGCGGTGACACCGATCACACCGCCCTAGAGCAGGCCCTGGTTTAAAGATCTCCTCTTGAGGCAGGAAGCGCCTCCATCTTTCAAGTACACATGACTCTTGAGGTAGGCAGGCAGCAAGCTACCATCTAAAGGTCTGGTCTTGCATTCTTTCTGGGATGGAAGGCCATAGAGCATAGGTGGCCATATGGGATGCAAGGGGAAACCTTGCTTCTACTGGGGGACAGTGAGAAGGTTTTAATGCTGGTGTAGTGACTGACTGGTCATGTTCTGACTTTTATAAAATCCTGTGTTTCCACCAGCCACTCCTTGAGGGCTGGCTTCAACACTCGCCCCACACCCATCCTTGGCAGGTGTCACCGGTCTGGTGACCCTGCTAAAAAAAGGGGCCGAGTGCACATGCCCTAGGCCAGTTCCTGACTCTATCCCTATGTGTCTCTGTCATTCATGTTAGTGCATGAGGGCCTAGAGCTTCAGCTGGGTGGGTTGGATGATCCTTCACTTAAAGGCACCTGCATGATTTGCAGATGCAGGGAATCCGTGTGGTAGGATACCCTGCCAGGCCATGAAGTACTGCAATAGCAAAACTGCTTGTAAAATCGATGGCTTTTTAGACACAATGGGCATAATTTAGAGTGTGGTGGATAGCTTGACATCCACCATAATGAGATGATTGTCCCATTGTGCCACACTCATGCCTCACCCCAATCTCATTTCTAAATAAGGGGCAACGGCTGGGCATCCAATAGTAGAGCCCTAGCTAGCTCCGCATTGACCCACCCTCCACGAGACTGGCAGAAGTACAGAGCCTTCCAATGCTTCCTTTCTCCTTCTTGCAACCACCATCTAAATGTTAATGGTAGCAAACAAGAAAAAGAAAAATCCCACCTCGCTCTGAGAGAATACTCCTAGGGTGTTATTAGATGTCTATTTTTTGTTTAGTTGATTAAAAATAGCTCTGCTTTAGGGACTTTATTCTGAAAAACCAAAAAATTCTGGTTGGTGGACTGATATTATAGTTTTTGATGAGTGCTCCCAGTGTGCTCCCGCTGTGCCAGGAGGAGCACCTTTAATGAAAATATGTGTCCCTGCATCACAGAAACCAGAATGTGGTGGGCAGGTGGTTGCCATGCTGGCAAACTTGAGCCTATGCTTTTACAGCAGATTGGCATGCCACCCATAGTACTCCAAATAAGGCTTCAGAAGGATGTATGTTGCAATATTAAATGACTACAAATCACTCAGCCGTGATATTATGGTTGGAATATCACTTACCACAATGACACTATTCTTAACTCCTCATGTTTGTCTTGAAGATATGCTTCATCAAGGTCAGCTATATTTTAAAGAAATATAAAAGAGTAAATATATATTATCTATATAATACTTATCTTCACGTTATTGTAGTAGTTGATGTTTTGAATTCAATATTTTGTTAGGACAATATTTAAAACTTGATACAGTGGTAGAGCACCCCTAAGGGTGCTCCTCACGGCTGTCTGGTACGGACTGAAGACTGAGCAGGTCAGTTGAGTGCTGTTCCAGATTTCCTGAGGAAAAAGCAGCTCCCCCTATTACCTATGGTGCCCTTGCACAGAATAATGTACGTGAGAGGTGAAAAGTGTCTCCTTTAGAGGGTCACATATTGTTTTTTTACTCTAACTATTCCCCTGCAGCGCTTTGCTCATGCTCCGCACTGTTTTATGGATGTGCGGAGTTAGATCTGCTGATTCCAGGAATATGCTGCAGTAGGCGAAATAGGACTCATACCATTAACCCGCCCACGCATTGGGTCATTTGTCAGGGCTCCATGGAGCTGTTTCAACTCGAACGATACGCCGCATAATTACACCCTATTGAATGGAACATAAATACACTCCACATACCACTCAGTACCATATAATTACACGCCACATAATTACACTACTCAATGCAACATAAATACACTACACATAATACCACTCACTGCCACATAATTACACTACACATATTTACACTCCATATAATACCACTATAATTATATGGTACATAATTACACTGTACTCAATGCAACGTACACTCCAAATAATACCACTCAGTGTCACATAATTACACACCACGTAATTACACTCTACTCAATGAAACATAAATACACTCCACGTAATAACACGCCACATAATTACACTCTACTGAATGGAACATAAATACACTCCACATACCACTCAGTACCATATAATTACATGCCACATAATCACACTACTCAATGCAATATAAATACACTCCACATAATACCACTCAGTACCACATAATTGCATGTTAAAATCTTTCTTAATCAGGTTTTTCAGTTACATATAATGTTGTCTTGGCTTGTATAAAGGTAACAAAAATGTTTAACACTTTTTATTATAACTTTTCAACATGATCCGCAGCAGCCACAATGCTCTACAACATAGCCAAAAGTTATGGCTAAAGACATAAGGTCCCAAAAGCGAGACCTATTGGCTATGCCAATGCTTGTTTCAGTTTTCCCATTGCATAGAGCAAGGGCCATGAAACACAAGACCCACTCCTGAACAGCATTAATGCTGGTGCGTCTACAATATGTGCATCCACATTATGTGCTGTGAAGTTCAGTTCTGGCATTCAATGGGTTGGTGGCATGGCAGTGTATGGAGAGGGTTCTTTGCAGTAAAAGCTGAGCTGAGCTGAACGGGGGATGAGGCATTGTGCAGTGAAAATATAACTGCTTACAAACACCACTGTAGCATCCTCGGATGCAAGAAATTCTCCCGGAGTTGCTTCGAAGCTACAACTGAGCTCTTGGATTACCTTGTCAAAAATTAAATTAGCAGCAGCAGTTCATCGCAGAAAATTGTCACAGACTAAGTCAGCACACGTATAACTACAACAACTAAGATGCACTGAGACTAGAGAATCAGGTTGAGGAACCCAAGGGCAGGATGTAATTGAGATATACCTGATGAGTGATATATATATAGAAGATATTCAGTGCAATAGAAGACCAGGAAGTGAGGCAGGGTTATTAAACCCACCAAGCAACACTGCAAGTGATCAATGCTGGTTTGTTGGAGGGGGGCCGTAGTTAGGGGCATATCAGCAAGGGCCTGCAATAATTATCGCTTAGCACTCTTAGCGCAAGGATAATTATCGCAGGCTAACGCTGGATTCTATCGCGGAGATAGCGTACTATCAACAATGCTTATCTCCCAAGCGATAGAAATCCATGTGTTAGCCACAAAACAGTGCGGTTATCGCTGGAAATCCAGCGATAATCGCACTGCGACCGGTGATACCTTGCTGATAGGGCAGGGTGGATTTAGCCATGTAATCCACTCCCGTTGGATTACATGGCTAAATCGGAATAAAAGCAGGCATAAGAAAAGTAGCGATAACCGCGGTTAGCGCTACTTTTCTTATTGCTCTGCATGTTAGCATACACCTTGATAATTGGAGAAATGTCGGTTAGCGACATTTCTCCAGTTATTTTGGTGAGGAACACCCACTTTGCATCTCATTAGTGATGCAAAGCTGGCCGTTCAGGAAACAGGCGCTAAGGCGTGGATTCACGCGTTAGCGTGTCCATGCTGATAGGGCGATAAAATTATCGCCGCTTTTCGTCCGAAAATGGACGCTAAAGCGGCGATAATTTTATCGCATCGCCTTGCTGATATGCCCCTTAATGTTTTGGACCTAACGCCAAAGTAATTCCCTTTTTAGTAACGTTTGGTGCTGTCTTCTTCGGCCCAGAAAAAGATTACCATTTCACTACATGGCGATCAGCGTCATTTATCCCTTTGCTAATCAAAGCTAGATTTCTCCAGTCGACTGTTCCTTTTCTAGTAGAGATTAAAATGACAGAGGAGCGGAATATATATGCTTTTTATGGGAATTTAAAATTTTGGCGACAATGTCCCTTAAGGTATTGCTCCCTTAGAGAATATTGTCTGTAGGTTTTGCACGCAACCCAATATTCATGGCGTTTTGCTTGAATGATGTGCCAACTATATAATTGTTCAACTCTTTCCGATATATTTCTTTAAAACAAACGTTGTGCGGACCTTGTAATGAGCAATTTGAAATATCAAAACATTTTTTTGAAGAAAGAAAATAGAGTATAGTAGCATTCAGTGGGAGAAAATAGCCTGGTATGGGGCTGGAGATGGCATAATTTCATTTTTGAGGTCATTGGAAATACCGTACACATTTTGCAACATTTTGTACGAATGACATTCTTACAAATGTGGGCAGTATTTTTGTACAATACGAAAGTCCAAAACGTTTAGCTTAAATAAACTTTATATATGATCCAGATGTACAATGTGCTTTATGTTTTATGGAAACTAATACTTATTAACTTGAAAATTGCCTTTTCATAGATGATTCAAATACTTCTAAAATGAAGTAGAATATGTGAAGCATGAATTAGGAAATCAAGAACAGAGATCCAGGAGGTGGGAAATTCGGTTCAACACAGGCCTATTAAAAGGCTTGGGCTTATGTCTCTTGAATCAAATGCTGCAGTACAAGGTAGGTGATGAGGGTTTTTTTCCACAGAAGATGAGTCGCCCAGAGGTTATGCTGTAACGGACGTAGAAGGCTGGATCTTGATGCAAAGAGTTAAAGACCTTCTGTAAGTGCACTCCAGCAAACCAACATTAAATGCTTTCAGGTGTGTTTCTTGGCTTTCCTCTCTTGCTGTTTATCTGCTCTCCCACCGCATTGCCGAATAGCCAAGAAACACCGCTGAAAAGTGTTTATGCTTGTATGTTGAAGTGCCCACATTGTGATTTGGATTTAAATTGTTCCATCTCATATGCTGGTTGTGTCACAGCTGTGACTGAACTGGGACAGATGCACTATGCTGTGAAAAATTAGCAGTTTACAAACCAGCACTGAAACCTTCTTGTGACGACCTTCAAACAGAGCAATGTCTTTACCAGGCATTTCTCTGAAGATAAAAGTTAGAATGACGGTAAACAGATGCTTAAAGCAAGGTCTAAATGATTAAACTACCATATATATAAACGCAATAAATATAGGGGCATATTCACAAGGAGCTATCGCAAAATTAACTGCACTTTACCGCAGCCAAAGTCATGATAAATTTACCCCACCATTCACAAGGTGGTGCTAACAGCCCACAGCACCACTGTTTCCGCGATAGCAGCCACAAAAAACATCGCCATAGAGGAACCCCGCAACTATTGCTAATGAGATGCAGAGTAGGCATTCCCGTGACAAAAGCCGCGACAACACCACACCTCAACATTCACAACGAGCAGATAAATTCTGCGATAAGAACACAAAACATGCAATAAGGTGTGTTAGCTGCAGGAAGTTTACACCTGCTCTGACCTGGTGTAAAGTCGGACGGCAGCCTGCACCACAATAGGGAGCCCTGCCCAGGGCGTCATTGGAAGAACAACAGATGCCATTGAGCTACTGATTATGCCCATCGGACACCCAAGAGGGCCACAACACCCACCACCACCACACCCAGGACCACCCCCCGGGCCGCCCCAGGCAAAGACATGCTACTTCAGCTACACCTAAATAGGTACCAAATACTCCGCCTGATGTTGCACAACTCGTGACATGCATGTGTCGGGGACAGAAATGACCATCACACATTCACTATTGAAGCAAACAACTAAACATTATTGGAACACAGAAATCACATTAAGACACATGTCGGCTCCCCTCGACACATTCTGTAGGTCACAGCCTGCAAGACAAAAAAAATGATTAAAAGTAGTGTCCTGCACACATCAAAGGACAGAGACAGAGCAAAGGGGAGAGAGAGAGAGAAAGAGAGAAAAAGAAGATAGAGAAAGGGAAGAAGAGAGAGAGAGAGAGAGAGAGAGAAGAAGAGAGGGGGAGAGAGAGAGAGAGAAGAAGAGAGCGAGAGAAGAAAAGGGGGAGAGGGAGATAAGAAGAGGGGGGTAAGAGAGAGAGAAGAAGAAGAGAGAGAGAGAGAGAGAGAAGAAGAGAGGGAGAGAGAGAAGAGGAGAGGGGAAGAGAAAGAGAGAAGAAGAGAGAATAGAGAGAGAAGAAGAGAGAGAGAGAGAGAGAGAGAGAGAGAGAGAGAGAAAGAGATAAGAAGAGAGGGGGAGAGATAGAGAGCCGACCCTGCACACCCAGGCCACAATGCTCACCTGCTGCCACTGGTGTGTCTCCAACCACTTGCCAGTAGGTAGAGCTGCACACCAGGTCACACATCTGAGATAGAACCGTCATCTGAAACAGAGTCCAGAGACATGACTGGCACAGTATTCACACTTGCAAAAGACAACATCACCCCCCATGCACACCCAGCCAGAGGCATCCCAGCCCCTCCCACCGCCCATCGGAGCATGCCCGCCCATGCACACACGGGCCTCACTGCTCACCTTCTGCCACCGGCATGTAGACTGCAGGTCCCACCACGTGCCACTGCAAGCCACAAGTCAGGGGTCCGCAGACATGGCACCCTCTGCACCATGCATCCACGCTGCGCTGGCCACCAGGTAACATGTCTGCTGCTGGGACCATATACACCATCACAGGGTATGAACCAGGGCACCCGGCAACATCGTAGCCTGCACAGCCCCTCAGCCCAATGGGTGCCAATAACTATCTGACCCCGGAAGCAGGGTCATGTTGCCGTAGGCCCATGCAGGATGCTGGCGCGGCCTACACTGCGGTCCAGCAAGGAACACAAATCCTGGGCAGTCCGGACCGCCAGGACGGGTCCATCATCGCAGGCTGCACACCCGTTCAGCAGCTCAAGGTGCCAATGATTCAGTGCACCCTAAGTCACCGTCCCTTGGCAGGGTGCCTGTTCAGCCTGCAATGCAGTGTCTGCCACAAACCCTGTCCAACCCCAGTCAGCGTCCTGTGGCAGGGTGCCTGTGCAGGCTGTAATGCAGCATCTGCCACAAACCCTGTTCAACCCCAGTCAGCGTACCGTGGCTGGGTGCCTGTGAAGGCCGCTCCGCAGCGACTGCCACAAACCCTGTGCAAACCCAGTTCGCGCCACGTGGTGGTAGGCCCGTGTAGGCTGCAATGCAGTGACTGCCACAAACCCTGTGCAAACCCAGTCAGCGCCACCTGGTGGTCGCAAGGCCTCGGGTCCGCCATCCAGTCACCACTGGCAGAGGGGTATGTTACATCGCCGGCCCCTTATATTTGCAGGGTCACATGGCCTGTGACACCTGTGCCGGGTGGGTGTGGGGTGTGTGCAAACCTGCCCACAGGGAGTGGCTGTGACATGCTGACAACTAGACCAGTGACCTGCACAACACCAGCGAATATGTTTGCGACAGGTAGCAACGAGCCCCCCCACCCCGGGAGCGTGAGCGGGGTGGTCTGGCCTTCTGTGTGCCGAAACAGGGCTGAGTATGAGAAAATGACTTGTGGGCACTGGGCATTGTTCAGTCCATGTCCGGACTAGAAAGTGGCTGTTGCGTGTGTCCCTGTTGTGGTGTCCACGGGACCCCTGACACAAATTGCCATGTTATCCCCTCTGACTGCCATCCCACAGGATGTGCATCATTGGCGCAAGGGAAATTACTGTCCCTACATTCATCCTCACATACATACATGATTGAGGAAAGACATGACACACCACTGTGTCACTGGATGTTTATTACACATCCAGTGCTTTACCGCAGCTGGAGCGGTACAGGGCAATGCTGAATACACCTCACTGTCTGTGCTGGTGGAGTGACAGCCAGAGTCCATCCGTGGAAGACAAGTACTGCGGAAGAAGAGGGGTGCAGTCCGCAGTCTGGTCGCTGTGTCATTGGTCATCAAACAGGATGTGGCGGTCCATGTCGCTGTCCAAGGTGAGTGCATCTGAGTGAATCGGGGGTCAGTGAAAGGTCATGAGGCCACTTGCGGGACCAACCAGGAACAGGCCAGGTGGCGGAAATGTATGCTACTGAGCCATTCTGATCACAAGCCCATCCACGTCCTCATCCCCGAATATGTGCCCTGCCCCACCTAGGGGAGTTGCTGTACTGGCTTAGGTACTGTGTGGCACTGTCACCTCAGGTGCCGAGGTATTTTTTCTGCCGCACTGTGTGGCACACACACCTCAGGTGCCGGAGGTGGAATGTCTGCCACACTGTGTGGCACAGACACCTCAGGTGGCAGATGTGGAATGTCTGCCACACTGTGTGACGCAGACACCTCAGGTGACGAAGGTGGAATGTCTGGTACACTGTGTAGCACAGAAACCTCAGGTGCCAGAGTGGTTAGGCCTGCCACACAGGGAGGCATAGTCACACCAGTGGGCGGAGATGTGGATGGTGTGGGGGCAGCTGCATTCAACATCATCATGCCTTGTAGCAGCAATGCCATGACGAGGATCTGCAGGGCATGGTAGATCCCTGCTATTTTCTGCTGATGTGCAGTGGTGGCTGCCAACCTTTCCGCCTCCAGCCGCACCCTGTCCTCCATGAGCCTCTTCATGTGTGCCAGCTCACGGCTGGTATCGCTGGAGCCACTCTGAGCAGACAGGTGTTCTTCTCTCTGCATCATGACTCCAGGGATGTCAGTCAGGGCTCGTTGGAGACCATGGAGTGGGCCTACACACCCAAGGATAGCGTCAAGTTTGTTTGCCATGTTGCCGAAGCCAAACCGCACCTGCTCTGCAGTGTTCCTCTGGCCCTCCAGCACATAGCGTTGGAAGGCCATGTGTTGTTCCCAGGGGTCTTGGGGGGAGGGCCGGGGCTGTTGGTGCCTCCTGCTGGGTGGTTTGGTTATTGGGTGGGGTCTCATTGATGCAGCTGGCCTGCCCTGATCCTGGAGGTGAGTTGCCGATGAGGTCCATGATGTCTTGGATGGCTTGGGTGTCGATGGTGGTGTTGTCCTCCTCGTCACCAGTGAAGAGTGTCTGGGACTGCTCTGCAGGAGGTATTGACCGTGCCCCTGCGATGTAAAGGGGAGATGGTGTATTATGAAGTGTCTACATGTATGTAGTCGCATGGTACCTTTTGACATTCAGATAGCATGGCATTGTACATTGTGACAGTCTGTAGATCGGGGCGATTACCCAGAGTCATTGTGGGTGTGCACTGTGGTATGCTTGATTATGCATGTGTGCCATTGTGCCCTTCTCCTCCCGTCCCCCCAGTACCTGGTGGTCACTCTCCCTGTTATGGTTGTGTTGTGTTCTGTCGAGCAGTGTCCGATCCCCCGACTCTGGCCACAGTCTCCACACTGATGATTGCCGACACCAGCTCCTCCATGTCATCCAGCTCGAGCTGTGGGGCTGGGCCCCCACCTCAAGTCTGCATTGCTGCCTTCCAGTTGGCGGAGAGTTTCTCCTTGGTCCGCCGCTTGATGTCATTCCATCACCTCTTGACCTCGTCCATTGTCCTCTTGTGCTCCCCGATGGCATTCACCTTGTCCATTATGTCCCATCATATTCCATTTTTGGTGCCCAATGACACATTGGAGGTGACGAACAGTTGTTGATGGTGTCCCATCACCTTCTTGACTATGATCCTGTTTGCCTGCGGACTAAACTTCGTCTTCCTCTTCTTCTTGTCCTTGCCCTTCCCTGTCCCCGAGGTCCTGGGCTGGTCGTCTGGGGTGCTTGGGGGGTTGCGCTCCTCCTCTGCGCCTGCTCCAGCAACCTCCATGGTGCTAGGGTGTTGGTCAGTTTGTGTTTGTGTGTTTTTCCTACTTTTATTGTGAATTTTCCCGCCTGCCAGGTGTGTGTTGTAGGCCTGGTGCTGCTTGTCGCTGGTTTCCTCATTGTGCTTGAGCCCATCACAGGTTGATTGGTGTTGTGGTTTGTGTCATTGTCTTCATCGCGGTGGTTGTATCGCGAACATTGGCCACGGTTTTGGCAGACTATCGCATGCTATCGCCGTGTTGTGAATACCACGTTGTCGCAGGGTTATTTTCCCGCGATGGACTGCTATGTTGAAAGTTGCGTTACTCTCCTCTTGCGGTAGTTATCACACGTTCTTGTGAATATACCCCATAGTGCACTGAGATTTCGGAACTTAGGCTGTCCAACTAAAGGCAAGATGCAATTGTGAGTAGTAGATGAACTGAAAATGTTATAAACATACGGCCACAGTGATATAGTAAGTAAGACCAATTAATTCCAGGGCACATCTGAAAATTACTTGTTGGACTGTGAACAAATTCTATATTTAGTATCTAATACAAAGCATGCCCCAGTACAGATGATTGGAGACTTCTTTCTGAAAGCTGCTTTCCACAATGAAATATTATGTTCGAGGCATGAAATAGACAATCTGGCAGAATTGCCCAGGAGATGATGACTTAGTTATTATTATTATTATTATTAATGAGTTTTATATCGCGCCTGGTTACCCTTGGGCATCCCCGCGCTCGTCCAGAGAGAGACACCATAGCAAGAGACAGAAGCATTAGACAGGGAACAAATGAGTCTTTAAGAGTTTGCGAAAACGTAAGGTGCTCGTTTCGGAGCGCAGGTACAGCGGAAGGGAATTCCACGATGTTGCCACATTTATGGAAAATCTTCTGCTGCCAGTCCTGGCCTTCCTTACTCTCGCAACTTGCAGCAGATGTTGGTGATCTGAGCGAAGGGCACGGGGGGCCTTGTAGGATTGAACCATATCCCGTAGGATAGGAGGTCCTTTCCCCTGCAAGATTTTGTGGGCCATACAAAGTGCTTTGAATTTCACCCTCTCTCTAACAGGGAGCCAATGCAGCGCCTTCAGCGCAGGGCGGGCTGATTGACGCCTGGGAAGGTCCATCAGAAGCCTGGCAGCAGCATTTTGTACTCGCTGCAGTTTGTTAAGGGTAGATTCTGGAGCCCCCAGAAACAACGCATTGCTGAAGTCCAGTCGTGAAATGATAAGCCCCTGGATTAGTAACCTGTTGGAAGCTGTTGGGAGGAGGGGTAAGATCTTCCGGGCTGACCGGAGCAGACCAAAACACACGCCTGCGGTCTTTTTAGCGTGTGTCTTAAAGGAAAGGTCCTGCTCCAGCCACACCCCCAAGCTCTTAATCTCTTGTTTGGGGGTGGGTGCCGCTCCCAAACAGCTAGGCCAGCTACTAGGGGACAGAGAGGGAGGGGAGTTCCCCAGCATCATCAGTTCAGTTTTTGAACCGTTTAGTTTTAGTGCTGAGCTGCACATCCAAGAGAAGATCTTAGCTAAACATGTGTGCAGCCGGTCGGGTTGGTCTGCCGACTGGGGAAGCCCTACCACCAACTGGGTATCATCAGCATAGCTGATGATCTTGATACCCAGTGGCAGCACCACCCTCTCCAGTGGGGCCATATAGATGTTAAACAATGTGGGGCTCAACGATGAGCCCTGTGGCACACCACACTGGAGAGGGACCGATGTTGACTTCTCATGGCCTTCCCAAACTTCAAACGTCCGGCCTTCCAGAAAGGACGCGAACCATTTCAGGGCCATCCCAGAAACCCCCACCCCTGACAGCCGTTGGAGTAACACCTGATGGTCTACGGTGTCAAATGCCGCGCTGAGGTCCAGGAGGATCACTGCCACCGATCCCCCTGAATCTAAAATGTTCCTGGCATTCTCCACGACTGCCAGCAGAGCTGTGTCCGTCCCCTGGCTGGGGCGAAATCCCGTTTGGGAAACACCCAGGAGGGAGTTGGATTCCAGGAAATCCGAAAGGCGACTATTCACAAGCTTCTCCGCCACCTCGCTAAGGCCGGGGAGCAGGGAAATAGGCCTAAAGTTAGCAAGGTCGACGGGGTCCAGGCCGGGCTTCTTCAGGAGGGCCTTGACAACCGCTCCCTTCCAACCGGGGGGCACCACTCCTTGGGTGAAAGATAGATTTATGAGGTCCGTCACTGGGCCGCCGATGGTGGGGGCTACCTGCTTCAGATATTTCATTGGTGCAGGGTCTTTAGGGGACCCACTCTTCACGGTCGCCAGGACCCCGAGAACTTCTTCCACAGTGACTGGGCCGAAGGAGTCCAACTCCACTGACCGCAACCTGGGCTGAGACCCTGGGTTACCACCAGAGGTATCCTCCTGTGCTAGCCGGGGTTGGGATGCCAAGATGTTTTCTATTTTGGTTTTAAAGAAAGAGGCAAGTTCTGAGCATTTCTCATGGGGGTTGTCGTGAATGACCGGCGGTTCGGGGGTTTTCAAGAGTTCTCTGATGACCCTGAATGATTCTTTCGAAGAATTGGAAGAGAGACCTATTCTCTCCTCGAAGAACTCAGATTTCGCTACCCGGATGGCAGATTTATAGGTACTAAGAGCCACCCGATATTCTCTCCGGCTCATTTCATTCCAGTCCCTCCTCCAGATCCGCTCCAGCCTCTTGCAGCCCTTCCTCAGTGCTCTCAATTCAAACGTATACCATGGAGCGGATCCCACTCTCCTACCCCTAGTGAGTAATCTTTTCATAGGGAGGATGGCGTCAAGCGAGTTGGTCAGCCAGGTGTTTAAATTCTCGTCAGCAACTGACGGATCGGGCCCAGAGGAAGGCCGGGACGCCTCCAAGTGTACCGCCCAGGTGTCCACTGGGAGCCTGGACCAGGCTCTCGCCACCGTATATACCCTGGGAGTTGTTACCAGTGGAATGTCAAGCTGCCACCGGGCCGGCACCATGAAATGGTCTGTCCAAGGCAAAGCCAGTGCGGGCAGTACTTTGAGGCGGTCCGAGTTTGAAAATATGGGATCAAGCAAGTGTCCCCTCCCGTGCGTAGCACCCGAATTAAGCAGGTTAATCTCAAACGCTTTAAGATCGCCCTGCAGGTCTACTCCCAGAGAGTTAGAGGGGTCATCGAAATGGATGTTAAAATCACCCAATGCCACAAAATTGGCAGTGGAGGAGGCAAGGAGCGCGACCGTTTCTAAAAAGGAATTAAGGAAGTTTCCCATAGTCCCAGGTGGGCGGTAAATAAGGAGACTGGCCACGGACGCAGTAGGCGACAAGCGGAGAGAGAACTGACAACTCTCGCAGTCGCTCAACCCTCCATCCTGAACCTTACAGATTAACGTATCCCTGTAAAGGATGGCGATACCTCCTCCCCGCCCCACAGGTCTGTCTAGATGAGAAATAAGGAAACCTGGTGGAAGTGCACTAACCATATCCGGGCCAGAGCAGGAAGAAATCCAGGTCTCTGTTAAAAAACAGCACATCCAGCTTATGGCAGTTGTGGAGATGTGGACGGGCATGCACGTGAGTGGCATGAGTGACTTAGGTGCAACTGAGAGATGTACAAAGCCGTGCACTTTCATATTAAAAGAGAGTTGCAGTACAAGTTGAAGGGTGAGGATCTGTAGGTCACTTAAAGGAAAGTGGTCTTGCTGTTGTCTTATCACAAGTGGGAACTGAATATGACAATTCGTAGGAGAGAGCTAGAGAATAGCTGGTACAAAAAGTCAAAGGTATAGAGAGATGATAAAGGGAGGGTTCTCACCCTCCTTGGCTAACTGGCACCTTGTAGCCTAAAGACATTGGCCTTGGGGAAAGCCTACCATCTTGTTCTGTGTTGGGGCAGTGTCTGTGAAGAGGCAGGGTGCCTGCTTGGGTCCTAGGGTATAGAGCAGTGACATGAGCAGTGCAAGCAGCAAAAATGACCGACCTTTTTGAAGGTGAGAATTTTTCCTTGGCATTAGGAACCAGAAGCAGCGGCCCCCACACTTCAGTACCAAGCACCACACCAGCACCTAATTACATGCTGTAGAGTTTAGCAGTGCCGGCGGGCTGAAGGGAGAGTGTGAGTGGCTATGAGCTCAACCAATGGGTTCTGCTCATGGAAGAGGCAAGCTGGGGCGATTCAGCCATCGTTGAGGAGCCAACCCAGCAGTGAACACAGTCCCCTCCCCGGGGAATACACGTATGACTGGCTGGCCAGCCCAGTACTAAATACATATTGACTTACATTTACAGAGAAAGAATTGGAAGCTCAGTAAGGTTGGGATTTTTTAACAGGAAGGAATATGTCACAAAACCATATACATATGTGTCCTGTCTTTTTCGGGCTGAATGGCACTTTATCCATTCTACAGCGCCCTTACCCCACCCCGAAAGCCCTAAAGGGAAATCACTTACCTGGTTCCACTACCACCAGTAACTGCTTTGCATCGACAGAAATCCTTCTCTTTAAAGCCATTTTAAGCTGTGGCCGTCATGGCAGGCAGATGGATGCTCTCTGTAACTGGCATCAAATAGAGGATCAAAGAAGCGATTTCGTCTGTGAGTGGCTTCACCTTTGAGGCAAAAGCAGGGAAGTTAAGTTCTTTGCACGAAAGATGACATGTTAAAAACAATAATTATCCTGTCATTGATAATAAACACCTTCAAAGGGCACTGGCTGTTTGATGTACCCGATTTCACAGGTGTTCCATCAGTCAGAAGGAGCCCCCCCCCATGGACCCTGCTCACTGGGGCACCCACCTTCCTCTAACAACACCCCTGCTTATGTTTATTCGAATAATCCATCGACACTTCTCTATGTCGAAACCTATGTGATTGCATCAATACATAACTCTAACCTTTCTCTACTTACTTCTAGGCTTCCTTTCTAACTAATTTAGGTTAAACAAAGGTTATAATGTAGAACAGCAGTAGCAAAATCAATCTTCTGTACAGTAAGCTGAATAAAAGGCTGCAGCTTGGTAGAATCTACGAAATCCGGCAAACTGACAGTTTTTATACAGATGCCTTCCAGGTCTGCTTACATTTCACAGCTATATAAACTTTCAACCAATAACTGTTGTTGTATACCATATATAAACTGAGCAGAGCAGCGAAACATATCTGCAGAATAAGACGACTGTTTAGAGTGGAGTTTGCAGTGCGAAGGAAAATGGCCTACAACCAATAACCCAAGGCTGCAACAGTCCTGGGAAGTGAGCCAGCAAACACATGGCGCTCTGCAGATCTCTCAGAGGTGTGAAGGAATATTCTCAAGAAGCACACAAAACATTACGGCTGAAGTGTCTGGGAAAAACACTCTCTTTATGCATCCAAGTGTTAGGTGTCACATATTGATGCTTAAGTACAAGGGTTTATTGTTTGATGCTCTTTTCTTACTAGGTTCCTATGAAGTATATGTTGTTGTTGTTCTGTAAATATTGTTGTGCCGCTTTACCACAATATTATTTTAAATAAACCACAATGAATCCAATAGTTTAGCAGAAAATGGTATTAGAACTGATGAGTTTTTCCTCCTACCACATGCCAGCAAAGAATATAACTGACAGCGCTGTACAAGGTTTGCCATACCTATTTTTTAAGGTTCTACATTCAACGTGAGATAATACTTTTTGAAGAATACACACACACACACATATATATATATATTCACTGAAAAAACCATAGGTTATAGACCATATATAGTTAGGAATTAGCATTTAAAAAACCTTATTTTACTCACACAAAACCATTGAAATTCCATATATAGTTAGTTGCACTAACTATATATTGCGCACCCGCAATCCACTGCTGATGATGTCACATATTACATCATTCATGACATGGTCAGTGACATCACTGATGACATCACTGATGACATCTCAAATGACATCACTGATGACATCACTGATGACAACATCCAGTGACTATGTTTCTGTAAAGTTAAAATATGTCTTACATATTGAAGAATGAGTGGATGTATAAGTGTCTGGACGAAGGATTTAGTAGGTGCATGACTGAATGTATGAGTGAGTGATTAAATGTGTCTCACTGAGTGCATGGGTTAGTGACTAAACTGTCTTAATTTGTGCATCATTATGTCTGTTGTTCTGTAAACTGCTGCATGTGTTGATCAGTAGCTATATGAGTAACTATATGGGTTATTGATTGATTGCCCAAGTATTTGCATGGGAGACTGAGTGTGTGTGTGGCTGGATGGGAGGTGTGTGACTCTGTACAGATCAATGTGTACTTGTATCAATGATTGTATAAGAGAGTAAGTATGTGTTAGTATATGGTTGAAAACGTAAGGTGCTCTATGTTTAACTGTATAGAGTAGAAAATGGAAGTGTGATTGATTCTTTACAGGACTGACTAGGTGTGTGAGTAACTCCATGGATGAGTGGCAGAGTGTGAGTGTCTGTATAGGTGTATGAGTGCATATGATTGTGTTGTAAACATGAGTGATTGTATGTATGAATGATTGTATGGGTGAATGAGTGAATGTGTGTGTAGACGTAGGAATCAGTGAGTACGTATGTAGTAACTAGTATTGGTGTGTCAATGGTTTCAAAAATTATACTCTGTTTTTAACACTGGGTGAAACAGAGGTTATATTAAAATGTGAGGAGATGCATTGTATTGTCACATGAATCATATCATCAGTGATGTGATCATTGATGTCAAGTGAGATGTCATCAGTGATGTCATTTGAGATGTCATCAGTGATGTCATCAGTGATGTCACTGACCATGTCATGAATGATGTAATATGTGACATCATCAGCAGTGGATTGCGGGTGCGCAATATATAGTTAGTGCAACTAACTATATATGGAATTTCAATGGTTTTGTGTGAGTAAAATAAGGTTTTTTAAATGCTAATTCCTAACTATATATGGTCTATAACCTATGGTTTTTTCAGTGAATTTTCAAGGTTTTGTAAATGCTAATTCCTAACTATATATGGTCTATAACCTATGGTTTTTTCAGTGAATTTCAATGGTTTTTTAATAGCAAATATCATAAGCTGTCGAATGTCAAGTACGTGGTAAGAATTTTTTTTTCTCGTGTTTATGCACACTGATCTGCTTTGATTGCTGCCCCCCACCCCTCATTTCTATTAGGAGTACTCTCTCTTTGCAGATAGTGAAGGGTAGTTAACGCAGCCCTTTCCCCCTTTGTAATCCGTCGTGCCTGCTTCTCTCTCCATTTGATTGATTGTTCTCTTTGGTTCATTCTCTATTTACAAACAAGCACAGAGTCGCAATACTCTGTTTAGTCTTTGCAGATAGCGAAAAATCGTGTAAAAAAACAAAAGGAATCGAGCAAAATCAGTAGGCCACTAATGGGATCTCTTTTGACCTCGCTAAAATAGAAACATTAGGAACAACCTGTTCAAAATAGCAATGCGTATGTATATAAGCGGCGTTCATTTGTGTTCACAGTACCCCTTGTTGATTGTTTCAATCGAGCATTGAATTGTTCGAAGTTAATTCTCTTAACGATCTTCTCTACCTGCAAACGAGGAAGAATAGGAATATTCTATCTCCCTTTGCAGATAGTGAAGGGTAGGTAACGCAAGCCTTTAACACGTCGTACCTATTTCATTCCTCATTGATTGATTGATTGTCCGAACATTGACTGTTTGGGAATTAGTTCTTTTTGGAGGTATTCCCTGTTTGCAAATAAACGTAGGAAAATCTTTGCAAGTAGTGAAAGGGTACGTAATGCGGACCGTTCTCCCCCGTTGTAATCTGTCATGCCTATCTACTCCCCACTGATTGATGCACCTTTTTCACCCGGACCATTTACTAGAGATACGTCATCTGGCCCGACCAGAGAGCACCCCTAGTGAAAAGGACATATGCAATAATAACGAAGTGATCACTGTATCCTGTTAACAGAAACTTTACCATGAAACAACCTGGAAAGAAAAAAATAGGAAAACGAAAATCAGTAGGCCACTGATGAACATGAACTTTTATTAAACAACGAACAAAGAAACGATAACATAACGTAATGATAAAACCTATTAATGTCCTAGAAACAAGAAAACGTTAAAATATGCCAGTGGTGAGAGACCAGAAAAACAGTAAGAGAAACCAAATCACCCCTCGCTGTCCCACCGCCTGCCACGCCAAAAAAATCGATAGACTAGGGAAAATGCAAGTCAGTAGAACATCCACCCCCACTCTGGAAACTTCCAAGGTGGGGCAGGGTTCCGGCTACGCCCAGCCGGGAGCAGCCCATATAAGGCAGGTCCTGCTGCCACGCCTCGGCCAGGAGATCCTAACGTAGGGTGTAGCCGGAGGAGAGGCCGAGACCAGCGGGACCCGGCCAGGGGATTGCCTTTACAACGCTGAACAGTTGCAGGGGGGGGGAATGTCTCCTCGACCCTCCCCTCTCTCTCCCAGTCCGGCCGCGGTGGCCCTTGAGAGTTGCAGGTAGTCCCGCCACATGCTCTTCCGGTCCGACCACCAACGGTCGGGGGGCCGAGGCCGACGGGATCCGGCTGCAGCCGATAAACCAAGAAACCCGTTCATGGGGCCAGAGCCAGGGGCGTCCGGCCGACATCCATCGGAAGCCCGGCCCGAAGACGGACGGGACACTTCTTTCTTTTATAATGGCTGCGACAACACTGGAGGGGGATGTCTTGCACATGCCTCCGACCCCCCCCTCGTCCTCATCGCCTGGTCCGGCCATAACAAATCTCAAGCGAGACGCCGTGGGGTGCACTGGGAGGGAGAGACGGTGCGAACAGGCCTCTCCCGCCTCCCCAGGTGGAGGCTTCCCAGCTGCACCCTCAGCGCTCCAGGCGGTGGCATCCTAACAACTACAGTGCTGCACAGTTTCGGAACGACCTAGATAACGGTTCTTCCACTGTGGCCATGCTGCAACGTCTCGCCCGGCAGGGTGGAGCCCGTCCGCTCATGTGACCCCGCGATCGCCGGTAGCTGCCGAACTCTCAAAATGGCGGTCGACCTGGCAAGAGCGGGCCCAACATAAAGAAATGGCCCGGTCACTGGTTGACTCCACCACCGTAGTCCTCCACGACCTTGAAGATTCTAGAGGAGCCGCGGGAGTCTCCGACCCCCGATGGGGAATGACTGCCATGATCGCCCGTGGAGTGACGAAACTGTATCCGCGGGACGTCGGCGCTCCCATGCTGGCGCCAGCCTCACTTTGAATTACTACAATCCTGCAGACCTCACTTCCGGTGAAAGCACAGTGTGACCCGGTAGGAAAAATTATTGCACCCCCTCCCCTTTTTGACTGATAGTTCAAACCACCGATCCTTTCCTTTGCCCTTTTAACGGAACTTTGGACTGCCTCCCCCTCTTTTACATTTTCTAGAGAAAACAAAACATTAACCACTACATTAGCATAGCAGTTGACACCAGAACTGTTTTCAAATTGAAACCAACAACATCTTCAACAGAATCCTTTTTGTTTCTGCTGTGACCCTGCTACAGCACAGGCATTGTCCCCAGCAGTAATTCTGCAATGCCGGTAAGAATAGCTGTGGTGCCTACTGGACTCACTCACCCCCGCGGCGCCCCACGCCGTTTTTTGCTGGGCGGCAACTTACTAGACATCACTTTCGTGCCATCTAGATTTCAGCGCGTTCTGCTGCCTTGGAACTATTCGCACAACAGACCGCTACTGACAAGAATATTTCATTATTGGTGCTGTCAATTTCAATAAATCTATTGGATAATTAAAAAGAAATTGCCACGGTCTCTTCGTTGTTTAAATGTTTTTACTGTTTTTGTTTTGTTGTATATATTTATATGTTATTAAAGTTTTATATTCCTACTACTTTGTTGGAGTGCTATATATTTTTAATGTGACACATAATTGTAAAAACTTTGATGTACAAAGAGTCATTCCTGGAATCTTCCGCTTCAGGCTCGGTCCCCTCCCCAATCACAATACAGGATGGTTTTCAGATAGTAGGAACGCGTGTGCTGTGACGGATCA
This sequence comes from Lissotriton helveticus, assembly GCF_964261635.1. Taxonomy (NCBI): domain Eukaryota; kingdom Metazoa; phylum Chordata; class Amphibia; order Caudata; family Salamandridae; genus Lissotriton; species Lissotriton helveticus. The sequence continues at coordinate 504,039,238 of NC_136061.1, read as the reverse complement.
CATCGGGTGTGGGCCTTGATCTACTATAACTCCTTTGAAGAGGGGTGATTCTTTACAGCTGGGGCCATAAACTACATCTGCAGGGCTAGCTGATAGCCTAGGACCGGCCTGGACATTCGGACACAGAGGAAGAGGAGTGTCAGAGGGTGCGGTAGTGAATAGGGCGAAAGGGAGGTGTCGGGCGGGCACAGAGTGTGATTCTCAGGGAAGAGCAGCGCAGATGGGGGAAGGTTTATTGCCCATGCATAAGACAGAGAGCGGTGGTGACCAGTGCCTGGGGGAGATGCTTACGAGGGTGAGGAGCCATGCTACGAATCGACAGCGTGCAGAGAGTGGGTCTGGTCAAGACATCTAAAATGGCTGCCGTGCACGACAAAAGTGTGGCATTTCAAAAAAGGCAAGATGGCGCAGACAATGTTTTTCAACACTTCCTCATTTCCTTCGAATCGAACGTTAACAGACGTTGGGGCATATTACCAAAGTTAAGCGATATTTATCGCTAACGATGCTTACCAACCAATTTTTTACCACTAAGCATCGTCAGAAATTATCGAAGATAAACCTTACTATTATCAAGGTTTATCGCAAATGCGATAATAAACGGCCGCAATGCATGAATATCGCTAAAAACTCAGCGATATTCATGCATTACCGAGCTAATACTCTTAGCCATGTTATCCACCTCCCATTGGATAACATGGCTAAGAACTGCTCAGGGCAGGTGTTACTTTTTGGAGATATTCGCGCTTAGCGCGAATATCTCCAAAAGTTGGTAATAGGAGATAGATATCTTGCATGTTGTAATGCAAGTTATTGTGGTATATGGAACTCATACCATAATCTCTCAGGAAAGCAGAAACTGATCCTTTTGGGACCGCCTAAAAAGGCCTAGGGGGTGAGGAGTACTCTACTTTGCCCCCTTTTCACGTTCCGAACTATTTTATTTTACTCTCTTCTGTAATTACACAAAATACCAGCGATAAGATGCATCGGAGACACACAGTGAGAGAAAGGAGGCCGGAGATGAAGAAGACATGTCAAATACACATTGGAGATAATATAGTGGCAGAAGGGAAGTAAATATGAGTAAACTTACCATGTAACATAAAAATGTTGCACTCTATACTATAAGTCTCATTTTATACTACAATCACTTCGCTACAACCTCATAAATTAAAAATAAAAATAAATAATGTCTCAAACAATTTTTGATTTCTAAATATAAATTTATTCTTCAGAATTTTCTAAATTTGAAACAACTAGTAACATGTCCTCATCAGTAATTTCCTCTTCAATCATCTCATCTGGAATCTCCTCATTAAAAGTCTGCAATGATGATTCTTGTAACTCTATGGTCTCCAAACACTCGATAAATTCGCCATCAAGAGATTGATCAAAAAAATCATTCAAGTCATCTCCTCCTTCTGACAATATTTCATTATTGGTGCTGTCCATTTCAATCAATGTAGTGGAATCATTCAAGTCATCTCCTCGTGACAATATTTCATTATTGGTGCTCTCAATTTCAATCAATGTAGTGGAATCATTCAAGTCATCTCCTCCTTGTGACAATATTTCATTATTGGTGCTGTCCATTTCAATCAATCTAATGGAATCATACAAGCCATCTCCTCCTTGTGACAATATTTCATTATTGGTGCTCTCAATTTCAATCAATGTAGTGGAATCATTCAAGTCATCTCCTTGTGACAATATTTCATTCTTGGTGCTGTCCATTTCAATCAATCTAATGGAATCATACAAGTCATGTCCTCCTTGTGACAATATTTCATTATTGGTGCTCTCAATTTCAATCAATGTAGTGGACAATTCAAAAGAAATTGCCACGGTCTCTTCATTGTGAGCCATTTTATTTTGAAATTGCTTGCTGTAAATTGCAGAAAAAAATAATCACTTTCATTTATCGTTTTTAGTAATACATAATATAAAACTAACTTCATCAAGTATTTAGTATAACAGAAGGACTGCAAATAAATAACAGAAAACATTTTTCAAATTATCTTCAAGTGTACAACATAGTTCCCCTTACAAATTAACAACTCACCTTTTTAAAAGTAGCAGAAGTGTTAGTACTGTGTAAATCAAACACCAGAAATTCACCACCAAAAATTCCTCACAAATGTACCTCAGACAGTAGTATCACAAAATGGCTGTGGTTTCCTCTCATTTGACATATATACATAACCAATTAACTTTCATCACACACAAATACAAAACCAAAGTAACATTTTAATTGGTTCTAAATTTCAACACTTTCAAATGTGTTTTCCCCATGCAATTTTCCATAGGACATTTACATACGTCTACAGCCTGAATGGCTGAACGGAATTACACCAAACTTGGCAAAATGGTACATCAAACCTAAGAGGTCAGGAAGGATCTACTATGCCCCCTTATGGTCATTTCCCCCTTCGCTTTGGCCTCCTCTTGTCTCTCAATCCTACCGAGGGACAAGATGGCGGCCGCTACGGACTGTTTGGAATGTTGACAGACGCCGGAGAACCAATCAGCTTCGCAAAGCTCCGTAACGCGAAAAGTACGCGAAGCGGAGCGCTGTTACAGATATATATCTTTTTTTCAACGTTAATTTCTCAAAATCCACTGGAGCACATATATTGAGACCTAGCAAAGGCACATCGGGCTACCAGTCCCTAATATTTTGCCAAGTTTCGTGCAAATCCATTCAGCCGTTCGATTATTATTATTTTGTTTTTTTTTTGCCCCGCGGGGCCCTTTTAAAACCTCCACATCAAACCTAGGGGGTCAGCGAGGATCTACTATGCCCCCTTATAGTTATTTCCCCCTTTGTTTTGACCTCCTCTTGTCTCTCGATCCTACCGAGAGACAAGATGGCGGCCGCTACGGACTGTTTGGAATGTTGACAGACGCCGGAGAACCAATCAGCTTCGCTTCACAAAGCTCCGTTGCGCGAAAAGTCCGCGAACCAGAGCGCTAACCGGTCCGCTGTTACAGATATATATCTTTTTTTAAACGTTAATTTCTCAAAATCCACTGGAGCACATATATTGAGACCTACAAAAGGCACATCGGGCTACCAGTCCCTACAATTTTGCCAAGTTTCGTGCAAATCCATTCAGCCGTTCGGGCTAAAAGTGAGGCCAACCGCCCTATGGAAAACTCAATGTTAAAAACACGTTTTGGGACCCCCCTTTTTTCTCGGCCCCCACTGGACGAACCCCCCCCAAATTTTCAAGGGCTGCTCAGAAACAAAATGTGCCATTTTCCTGAAAATTTCAGCCGATTCCGTCCACAAACGCCAAAGTTATTAGACATAGAATTTTCAAAAAACCCATAGAGAAAAAATCCTAACTATATATACCTACTGGCGACCGCCAGTAGGTAATGAATATATATGTGTGTGTGTATATACATATATCACCTACTGGCGGTCGCCAGTAGGTAGTCATAGTTAGGACCTATTATCCATAGGAAATCCACAACATTCTATTTGGAAAAACTTTGGCGCCGGTTGATGAATCTTCGCAAAATTTTCAAAACTGGTGGGGCACTCCGGTCTGCTTCCATCCTGAAAGTCTCGGGGTGATTCGTCAAGTGGGGTCTGAGAAAAAAGGGGGTCCCAAAACATGTTTTCCCCATGCAATTTCCCATAGGAACCTTTAGTTGCAGTTACAGCCCGAACTGCTGAACGGAATTACACCAAATTTAGCAAAAAAGTAGACCTTGGTTCAGAGTCGTGCCTTTTGGTTAAATGGTGTAAATCCGTTCAGTAGTTCCTGAGAAAATCAAAAGTAAAATCATAGTGATCTCTATGGCCGCGCAGGATCCCCGCACCCTACCGAGCTGCAGCTGTATGCAAATTGGCTCTCAACACTCCAAATCAGGTTTTGGCAAGTGTTGGCAGCCATCTTGTGCCTCGGTAGAACTGAGGCACAAGAAAACAGAAGAAACAAAGTGCAGAACGCAAAAAGAGGGCAGGGTAGAAACACCTTGACCCCCTAGGCCTGCTCAGGGGGTCCGACAAGGAACCCTAAGGTCCCAAATTATTATTATTTTTTTTAAAATTGACCAAATCCACTCAGGGTGCGCAGATCCTGGCGATAAAAGAAAACGAAGTGCGGGCTCCCGCGCTTCATTGTTAATTAGCACCGGGGGGGCCAAGTCCCGGGGTAATGGTAAAAAAAAAGTGTGGGGGGCCCAATCCCCCCACACTGCCCTGGGGACCGCCACTCCCTGGGGCAAAGCATTTACAGTTGTGGGGGGCACACGGCCCCCCCCGCAGCCCCGGGGACCGCCAACCCGGGGCTTGTTATTAAAAAATTGGGGGGCTCTAATGACCCCCAAGCCCCGGGGACCGCCACCCCCGGGACTTTAAAAAAGAATACCTTGTGTGGGGGGCTCAAGCCTCCCACACGCCCCGGGGAAAACTACCCCCCGGGGCATTGAAAATGTGAGGAGGGGGGCTGCACAGCTCCCCTCCTGGAGCCATTGATGGCCCTGGGGACCACCACCCCCCAGTGCCAGCTCCTGCAGTGTCCCGGGCTGCCTACAGCGGGACACTGTAGTTTGCTATGGCAGGGCGGGAGCCTCGCAGCTCCCGACCTGCTCTCTCTTTCAACATTCAAACCAAATTGTTTTTCCACACGGGGAGCTGCATCTTAGCAGCCCCCATGTGTAAAGGCAATGCTGGCTCCCGAAGGACGCGGAAATCCGGCGGTACCATGGGATTGGGTACCCCCCATGGTCCCCAACGATAGGGCCAGCCCCGGGGGATTGGGTCCCGGGGCTACAAGTGTCCCAGGAAGGGGGCCACGCGGCACCCCCTCCTCAAAAGTTATTTTTTTTTAAATAGGAAAAAAAAGGCCAGGCCCGGGGGATGGGCCAATTAAGGCCCCTTCCACATTTTTACAATAAAAAAAAGAAAATTAGGGGGCAGGCTCTGGGGAATGGGGTCCCCAGGGCCAAAAAAATAGAAAAAGAAGGGGGGCTACACAGCCCCCCTTCTTAAAGAAAAAGACCGGCATCGCGCCAGAGGCCACGCCCCTCCTTTCATCACTCGGCAAACGCGCCCCTGGAGCATTTGCAGTTGGGGAACAAATTCACTTTGAATACGGGGGGTCCCTGGGGGCTAATTAGCCCACCAGGAACCTCCAGTATGCGCAAGGGGGCTGTGTTGCAGAGAGGTGTTCTGAGGCAACGCCCCTTTTTCACCTCTGTGCACCGCAGCTCTGTGGTGCTTAGTGGAGGTAGCTCGTGGGCTAGTTGCAACCCAGGGACCCCCCAACTTAAAATGTACCACGGGGCGCGTTTGCACAGTGGTGAAGGAAGGAGGCGTGGCCTGAGGTGACATGTCTGCAAACACGCCCTGTGGCGCGTTTTAAGTTGGAGAATTAATACCTCATCAATCCTGAGGGTCCCTGGGGGCCAACTAGCCCACCAGGTACCTCCAGTAAGCGTTGCAGAGTGTTGTAAAAAGGGGCGTGGCCTCTGAACACCTCTCTGCAATGCAACCCCCTGGCGCTTACTGGAGATACTTGGTGGGCTAGTTGGCCCCCAGGGAGCCTCAGGATTGAGGAGAAATAAATTCTCTAACTTAAAACGCGCCACAGGGCGTGTTTGCAGACATGTCACCTCAGGCCATGCCTCCTTACTTCACCACTGTGCAAACACGTCCTGTGGCGCATTTTAAGTTGGGGAATTAATTCTGTTTGAATACTGAGGGTCCCTGAGGGACAAATAGCCCAACAGGTATCTGCAGTATGCGCCAGGCAACTGCGTTGCAGACAGGTGTTCAGAGGCCACGACCCTTTTTACACCTCTCTGGAACGCAGCTCTGTGGCGCTTACTGGAGGTACCTAGTGGGCTAGTTTGACCCTAGGGACCCTTAGGATTCAAGGAGACTTAATCTCTCAACTTAGAACGGCCACAGGGCGCGTTTACATAGTGGGGAAGGGAGGGGAAGGGGCATCAGTGATGTCATATGAAATGTCATCAGTGCTGTCATGAGTGATGTCACTGACCATGTCAACAGTGATGTAATATGTGATGTCATCAGCAGTGTGCATTGTGGGCACGCAAGTTATAGTTAGCTGAACTAACTATAACGGGGAATTTCAATGGTTTTGTACGAGTGAAATGTCCATCTAACTATAACGCCCCTGAAACCTATGTTTTTTTCTGTGAATATATATATATATATCCTGCAGTGTCCCGGGGTGCCTACCACGGGACACTGTAGTTTGCTATGGCAGGGCGGGAGCCTCGCCACTCCAGACCTGCTCTCTCTTTCAACATTCAAACCAAATTGTTTTTCCACACGGGGAGCTGCATCTTAGCAGCCCCCATGTGGAAAAGCAATGCTGGCTCCCGAAGGACGCGGGGAGCCGGCGGTACCATGGGATTGGGTACACCCCCAAGGTCCCCAACGGTAGGGCCAGCCCCGGGGGATTGGGTCCCGGGGCTACAAGTTTCCCAGGAAGGGGGCCACGCGGCACCCCCTCCTCAAAATTTTTTTTTTTTTTTAAATAAGAAAAAAAAGGCCAGTCCCGGGGGATGGCCCAATTAAGGCCCCTTCCACATTTTTACAATAAAAAAAAGAAAATTAGGGGGCAGGCCCTGGGGGATGGGGTCCCCAGGGCCAAAAAAATAGAAAAAGAAGGGGGGCTACACAGCCCCCCTTCTTAAAAAAAAAAGAAAAAGACCATCATCGCGCCGGAGGCCACGCCCCTCCTTTCATCACTCTGCAAACTCACCCCTGGCGAATTTGCAGTTGGGGAACAAATTCCTCTTGAGTACGGGGGGTCCCTGGGGGCTAATTAGCCCACCAGGAACCTCCAGTATGCGCCAGGGGGCTGCGTTGCAGAAAGGTGTTCTGAGGCAATGCCCCTTATTCACCTCTGCGCACCACAGCTATGTGGTGCTTAGTGGAGGTAGCTCGTGGGCTAGTTTCAACCCAGGGACCCCCCAACTTAAAATGTACCACGGGGCGCGTTTGCACAGTGGTGAAGGAAGGAGGCGTGGCCTGAGGTGACATGTCTGCAAACACGCCCTGTGGCGCGTTTTAAGTTGGAGAATTAATTCCTCATCAATCCTGAGGGTCCCTGGGGGCAAACTAGCCCACCAGGTACCTCCAGTAAGCGTTGCAGAGTGTTGTAAAAAGGGGCGTGACCTCTGAACACCTCTCTGCAATGCAAATCCCTGGCGCATACTGGAGATGCCTGGTGGGCTAGTTGGCCCCCAAGGGAGCCTCAGGATTGAGGAGGAATTAATTCTCTAACTTAAAACACGCCACAGGGCGTGTTTGCAGACATGTCACCTCAGGCCATGCCTCCTTCCTTCACCACTGTGCAAACACGTCCTGTGGCGCATTTTAAGTTGGGGAATTAATTCTGTTTGAATACTGAGGGTCCCTGAGGGACAAATAGCCCAACAGGTATCTGCAGTATGCGCCAGGCAACTGCGTTTCAGACAGGTGTTCAGAGGCCACGCCCCTTTTTACACCTCTCTGGAACGCAGCTCTGTGGCGCTTACTAGAGGTACCTAGTGGGCTAGTTTGACCCTAGGGACCCTTAGGATTCAAGGGGACTTAATCTCTCAACTTAGAATGGCCACAGGGCGCGGTTACACAGTGGGGAAGGGAGGGGAAGGGGCATCAGTGATGTCATTTGAAATGTCATCAGTGCTGTCATGAGTGATGTCACTGACCATGTCAACAGTGATGTAATAGTTGATGTCAAGTTATGTGGGCGTGCAAGTTATAGTTAGCTGAACTAACTATAACAGGGAATTTCAATGGTTTTGTACGATTGAAATGTCCATCTAACTATAACGCCCCTGAAACCTATGTTTTTTTCTGTGAATATCTATATATATATATATATATTATGGCTCCAGTTTGCACCGTTGCGAGGGTCACTCTTTGTGTCGGGTGCCGAAAAGAACGCGTCGGTGCGTCGCATTTTAAAATTGCAGCTCCAGTCCTTTTAAACCTTTACCCAGCCGGGTCAGGAACAAAGACACAGCACTCCCGGGCTCAATTCAAACAGCGGAGGTATTTTATTTAGGCAAACGCGTTTCGGGTCAGTGGTTCAACAGTGGTTCACGCAGTTTCATGTTTTTAAATGAGACGCCAGAATTGGTCACAAACATAGAAAACGGACTCGGGCGTCCACAATAACTTAGCGCCATCTTAGACTGGTTTCAATCTATATTTCCGGCATTGTAATTCACAATTTTAGCTAATATTTACAGTTAAACATTTTGCCGTGTATCGGCCTGTGAACGGAAAAGCCCATTTTCATATTTTCATTCATGCGAGTGAATTTGTTTTTACGCCAGGGGTTTATGGTGCAAACTACTCAATAGTCTCAATGACAATCATGGCCCATCGACCTTTATACAATTTCAACTGGATTTTACCTCAAGTTAGATCTTGCCGTGTATCGGCAATGGCAGCCTTAATGGCTGCATACATTCACCCTAATTCCCCAAGTATTACCCACACAATGTTCTCTGCAACAAATTATTTACAAAATAAAGGTCTCATTATTTATGTGTTACCCACCACCCATCTCAATCCTTCATATATATACAATCATTGCACATTTTCTAAATTGCTTCAGTTCATATATACCGTTATCACAGGTTCTTAGTCCAGAAATTATTTTAACTTTCACGTATTTTTACAGTTCATATCTCCCCTTATCCAAGGTGAGTTGCCATCTCCTCTCCCATGTTCAGGCCCCCTGGTGCCTTAGTTTCTAAATCAATAATGTAACGCGATTCAAGCCTTCTAAGGGTCTGCAATCTATTTCCTCCCCTGATGTTGTCCGGTACACAGTCTAAGCAGAAAAACCTAAGTAAATCTCTGTTACTATTGTGCTTGATCGCAAAATGTCTAGCGACAGGATATGTAAAATCCTTGTTCATAATCGCTCTCATATGTTCAAGAATTCTTAATTTTACAGAATTGATAGTGCTGCCAATGTATTTTAAATGGCAGGGGCACTGTAAACAGTAAACTACATGATCCGTCTGACAGGTCATGAATTTGCTGATTTTCTTTTCACCTCGACAGCCTCTTATTTTGTAGGTGAGTGTACGTTTACTGAAGGCACATGCTTTGCACTTCCCGCATGGGAAGAAACCTTTGGCTTCCTTTAGTGTACCTTTGGTGTTTCGTACAGGTTCCAAATGGCTATGAACCATATGGTCCCTTAGGGATCTTGCCTTCCTAAAAGTGAATTGAGGGGTGACAGGTATGTCCAACCCCACAATCTGATCTGTCTTTAGGATGTGCCAATGTTTCGACATGATTGTCCTTAATTTGAAGGAGTTCTCTGAATAAGTTGTTACCATGCGAAATTTCCCTTCCACGTTGGGCCTTTCTTTCTTCTGGAACAGTGCATCGCGTGGCAGGGCCCTAACACGGTTGAGGGTGTCCTGTAAGAGTTTAGGTTTGTAACCTCTTTCCTCAAACCTGTCCATGCTTTCTCTGACTGCTAGATGAAAGTCCTCCCCATGGGTACAGTTTCGTTTCAATCTAAGAAACTCCCCATAGGGGATAATGTTGATCAGTTTACGGGGGTGACTGCTGGTGGCAAACAGCACACTGTTCCCGGCTGTTGGTTTCCGATATAGGGAAGTTGATATTTTCCCACCCTTGATGGATACCTGTAAATCCAAGTAGTTAACTTGTGATTTACTGATGTCTCCCGTAAACCTAAGATTGCAGTCATTATGGTTTAACAGCCCAATGTACTCCTGTACTTCGTCTATGGACCCATCCCATACCAGGAACAGGTCATCAATGTACCTGTGCCAGGTCACCACTTTGTTGTTCCATGTGGCTTTACTTGGACCCCAGGCTTCCTGCTCCTCCCACCAGCCCACGAATAAATTCGCGTAGCTGGGGGCGAAGCAGGAACCCATCGCCGTGCCCGACCTCTGTCTATATAGAGTGTCCTAGAAAAGGAAAATGTTGTTATTTAAACAAAAATCAACTAATTCGAGTATCATTTTGTTATGCATTGCAAATTTTAGTGATCTTTTTCCCAAAAAGTATTCAATTGCTTTCATTCCGTGACCATGCTCTATGCACGTGTATAAACTTGTTATGTCCAACGTTATCATTACATAGGAGGGTTGCCATATCAGACTTTCAATCTTCTCAATGAAGTCTGTCGTGTCTCGGATATAGGACTTAAGTTCCAAAACAAATTCGAAGAGATAGAAGTTCAAGAACTTTGAAAGGTTTTCTGTTAAACCTCCTATAGAGGAGATAATGGGTCGTCCTGGTGGCTTGTCCATATTTTTATGGACCTTAGGTAGGTTGTAAAAGGTTGGTATGGTGGGGTTGGTGGTCTTCAAAAATAGGTACTCTTCTAAGTCCAGCATTTGTTTCCCATGCCATTTTTTCAAAAGTTCATGGAGAATTGTGATGCTTGTTAGATATTCTTTTTTGTCAATTTGAGTGTAGCAGTTAGTGTCCTGTAGCTGACGTTTTGCTTCCTCAATATAGTCGTCGCGTGACATAATGACAAAATTCCCTCCTTTGTCTGAGGGTTTGCAAATTATGGTCTTATCTTCCGCCAATGTATTTATTGCTATTCTCTGTTCCTTCGTGATGTTAAATTTATTGGGTCCATTATTTATAGTTCTCATGGCCATCAGATCCCTGATGACCGCCTCAGAGAATATGTCAATGGCATCCATTGCAGTTTGAGGTACAAATTTCGATGGTAGCTTAAGTCCACTAGTTGGAGCCTCTTGTTCCACATCAACTCTTACTAGTCTCTGTGTGAGAGAATTATCAGAGATATTTTCATCATGTTCTTTGCCCTCTCGTAAATTTTCCAAGAGTTCGCATGTGGTTAAATCATTTACACTCAACAAATCAGTTCCCTTCTTGTTACCCCGTAGGTACTTCATCTCTTTGGCTGTTGGTTTCACCTTAAAGTATTTGTGCAACTTGATCTTCCTAATAAATTTATAGAGATCGATCCTCGTTTGTGTGTATTCCATCTGCGTGTTCGTGCAGAATGTCAGTCCCAATTTTAAGACTGATTCCTCACTTGAGGATAGAACTCTATTTGACAAGTTGACAATCGTTAAGGAATCATTTTGTGTTACCATCTTTGGCCTCGCTTGCTTCTTGTTATCCGCGAGGTTGTATCGGCCTTTCCTCTGCCCCTTCCTCTTCCAGCCACCTCTTCTTGTTTGTCTGCCTCCTCCGGTGGTTTGTTTTTTCCACCCCTTAGCCAGCTGTGTCGAATGACCTTGAATTCCTGATGAAAAGGAGTCTTCGTTTGTGGGGTTGGTGGACTTGTTGTTTCATCCCCAGAGGCCTCGCTCAGATTAATATCTGATTCCGATGTTTCAACTCTGGATTCAGGTGGCTTCTGATCTTTCTTGGCCAGTTCTTTTCGTGGCTGATCATATTTTTTAGCAAAGGTAAGTACTCTGCCCATGGCGTAATCCCGCTCATCCCGATCGAATTTTTCCTGCTTTCTCATTTTGATTTTTAGTTCATATTTTTGCAATCTCTTTTTCATGGATGCTCGGAGTCGTTCTTGTTCGACAAGGAAGAAAAGTGTAAATGATTTAACCACATGCGAACTCTTGGAAAATTTACGAGAGGGCAAAGAACATGATGAAAATATCTCTGATAATTCTCTCACACAGAGACTAGTAAGAGTTGATGTGGAACAAGAGGCTCCAACTAGTGGACTTAAGCTACCATCGAAATTTGTACCTCAAACTGCCATGGATGCCATTGACATATTCTCTGAGGCGGTCATCAGGGATCTGATGGCCATGAGAACTATAAATAATGGACCCAATAAATTTAACATCACGAAGGAACAGAGAATAGCAATAAATACATTGGCGGAAGATAAGACCATAATTTGCAAACCCTCAGACAAAGGAGGGAATGTTGTCATTATGTCACGTGACGACTATATTGAGGAAGCAAAATGTCAGCTACAGGACACTAACTGCTACACTCAAATTGACAAAAAAGAATATCTAACAAGCATCACAATTCTCCATGAACTTTTGAAAAAATGGCATGGGAAACAAATGCTGGACTTAGAAGAGTACCTATTTTTGAAGACCACCAACCCCACCATACCAACCTTTTACCACCTACCTAAGGTCCATAAAAATATGGACAAACCACCAGGACGACCCATTATCTCCTCTATAGGAGGTTTAACAGAAAACCTTTCAAAGTTCTTGAACTTCTATCTCTTCGAATTTGTTTTGGAACTTAAGTCCTATATCCGAGACACGACAGACTTCATTGAGAAGATTGAAAGTCTGATATGGCAACCCTCCTATGTAATGATAACGTTGGACATAACAAGTTTATACACGTGCATAGAGCATGGTCACGGAATGAAAGCAATTGAATACTTTTGGGGAAAAAGATCACTAAAATTTGCAATGCATAACAAAATGATACTCGAATTAGTTGATTTTTGTTTAAATAACAACATTTTCCTTTTCCAGGACACTCTATATAGACAGAGGTCGGGCACGGCGATGGGTTCCTGCTTCGCCCCCAGCTACGCGAATTTATTCGTGGGCTGGTGGGAGGAGCAGGAAGCCTGGGGTCCAAGTAAAGCCACATGGAACAGCAAAGTGGTGACCTGGCACAGGTACATTGATGACCTGTTCCTGGTATGGGATGGGTCCATAGACGAAGTACAGGAGTACATTGGGCTGTTAAACCATAATGACTGCAATCTTAGGTTTACGGGAGACATCAGTAAATCACAAGTTAACTACTTGGATTTACAGGTATCCATCAAGGGTGGGAAAATATCAACTTCCCTATATCGGAAACCAACAGCCGGGAACAGTGTGCTGTTTGCCACCAGCAGTCACCCCCGTAAACTGATCAACAGTATCCCCTATGGGGAGTTTCTTAGATTGAAACAAAACTGTACCCATGGGGAGGACTTTGATCTAGCAGTCAGAGAAAGCATGGACAGGTTTGAGGAAAGAGGTTACAAACCTAAACTCTTACAGGACACCCTCAACCGTGTTAGGGCCCTGCCACGCGATGCACTGTTCCAGAAGAAAGAAAGGCCCAAAGTGGTAGGGAAATTTCGCATGGTAACAACTTATTCAGAGAACTCCTTCAAATTAAGGACAATCATGTCGAAACATTGGCACATCCTAAAGACAGATCAGATTGTGGGGTTGGACATAACTGTCACCCCTCAATTTACTTTTAGGAAGGCAAGATCCCTAAGGGACCATATGGTTCATAGCCATTTGGAACCTGTACGAAACACCAAAGGTACACTAAAGGAAGCCAAAGGTTTCTTCCCATGCGGGAAGTGCAAAGCATGTGCCTTCAGTAAACGTACACTCACCTACAAAATAAGAGGCTGTCGAGGTGAAAAGAAAATCAGCAAATTCATGACCTGTCAGACGGATCATGTAGTTTACTGTTTACAGTGCCCCTGCCATTTAAAATACATTGGCAGCACTATCAATTCTGTAAAATTAAGAATTCTTGAACATATGAGAGCGATTATGAACAAGGATTTTACATATCCTGTCGCTAGACATTTTGCGATCAAGCACAATAGTAACAGAGATTTACTTAGGTTTTTCTGCTTAGACTGTGTACCGGACAACATCAGGGGAGGAAATAGATTGCAGACCCTTAGAAGGCTTGAATCGCGTTACATTATTGATTTAGAAACTAAGGCACCAGGGGGCCTGAACATGGGAGAGGAGATGGCAACTCACCTTGGATAAGGGGAGATATGAACTGTAAAAATACGTGAAAGTTAAAATAATTTCTGGACTAAGAACCTGTGATAACGGTATATATGAACTGAAGCAATTTAGAAAATGTGCAATGATTGTATATATATGAAGGATTGAGATGGGTGGTGGGTAACACATAAATAATGAGACCTTTATTTTGTAAATAATTTGTTGCAGAGAACATTGTGTGGGTAATACTTGGGGAATTAGGGTGAATGTATGCAGCCATTAAGGCTGCCATTGCCGATACACGGCAAGATCTAACTTGAGGTAAAATCCAGTTGAAATTGTATCAAGGTCGATGGGCCATGATTGTCATTGAGACTATTGAGTAGTTTGCACCATAAACCCCTGGCGTAAAAACAAATTCACTCGCATGAATGAAAATATGAAAATGGGCTTTTCCGTTCACAGGCCGATACACGGCAAAATGTTTAACTGTAAATATTAGCTAAAATTGTGAATTACAATGCCGGAAATATAGATTGAAACCAGTCTAAGATGGCGCTAAGTTATTGTGGACGCCCGAGTCCGTTTTCTATGTTTGTGACCAATTCTGGCGTCTCATTTAAAAACATGAAACTGCGTGAACCACTGTTGAACCACTGACGAAGGGACGCTGTCCCGAAACGCGTTTGCCTAAATAAAATACCTCCGCTGTTTGAATTGAGCCCGGGAGTGCTGTGTCTTTGTTCCTGACCCGGCTGGGTAAAGGTTTAAAAGGACTGGAGCTGCAATATATATATATATCTATATATATATATATATATATATATATATATATATATATCCAGGAAAGAAAACCTCCGAAAGGGGAGCCCCCGACTCTTCAGGGCGGCCTCTTTACACCAGGTACGGAGAAACCTGGCAATTTCCAACACGAACACACCAGACAAGAGGCCCACTTCAGCGAACAAAAAGCGTTTAATGGAGCTTGAAGCACAGCTTTAAATGTCCCAACTAGTTTCGGCCAACCTTTGGCCTTGATCACGGGTTTAGTATTTGCACCAATGGCGTCTGTGCCTCCAAATTCGATGTGATTACGGTCACCTGTCCGACCTTAGCATACAACTTCCAAAATGCACTTCTTCTTGTGGGGTAGGTACTGGAAAAGTTTCTTGTGCTCTCTGTCAGCAAAATGCGCTGTTCATGCCCCTTGTGCTTTCTTAATAGTGAAAATATAGTCTCAGTGGTGCTCGGGCAGGGTTCCTTGTCAAGCACAATGCTGGAATGTACATCTTGCTCTCACTTCACGCTTCTGTCAGCTGAACGATTGGCAGAGGAGTCATCCCCGGCCAAATCCCTTCCAGCGCTGCCCGCAATTTCACCTAATTGGCGTTTCCTACGTAGGACTGTTGGCAGCGAGTGAGTCATGCCCCCTCTTGTAATATCCAGGAAAGAAAACCTCCGAAAGGGGAGCCCCCGACTCTTCAGGGCGGCCTCTTTACACCAGGTACGGAGAAACCTGGCAATTTCCAACACGAACACACCAGACAAGAGGCCCACTTCAGCGAACAAAAAGCGTTTAATGGAGCTTGAAGCACAGCTTTAAATGTCCCAACTAGTTTCGGCCAACCTTTGGCCTTGATCACGGGTTTAGTATTTGCACCAATGGCGTCTGTGCCTCCAAATTCGATGTGATTACGGTCACCTGTCCAACCTTAGCATACAACTTCCAAAATGCACTTCTTCTTGTGGGGTAGGTACTGGAAAAGTTTCTTGTGCTCTCTGTCAGCAAAATGCGCTGTTCATGCCCCTTGTGCTTTCTTAATAGTGAAAATATAGTCTCAGTGGTGCTCGGGCAGGGTTCCTTGTCAAGCACAATGCTGGAATGTACATCTTGCTCTCACTTCACGCTTCTGTCAGCTGAACGATTGGCAGAGGAGTCATCCCCGGCCAAATCCCTTCCAGCGCTGCCCGCAATTTCACCTAATTGCCGTTTCCTACGTAGGACTGTTGGCAGCGAGTGAGTCATGCCCCCTCTTGTAATATCCAGGAAAGAAAACCTCCGAAAGGGGAGCCCCCGACTCTTCAGGGCGGCCTCTTTACACCAGGTACGGAGAAACCTGGCAATTTCCAACACGAACACACCAGACAAGAGGCCCACTTCAGCGAACAAAAAGTGTTTAATGGAGCTTGAAGCACAGCTTTAAATGTCCCAACTAGTTTCGGCCAACCTTTGGCCTTGATCACGGGTTTAGTATTTGCACCAATGGCGTCTGTGCCTCCAAATTCGATGTGATTACGGTCACCTGTCCGACCTTAGCATACAACTTCCAAAATGCACTTCTTCTTGTGGGGTAGGTACTGGAAAAGTTTCTTGTGCTCTCTGTCAGCAAAATGCGCTGTTCATGCCCCTTGTGCTTTCTTAATAGTGAAAATATAGTCTCAGTGGTGCTCGGGCAGGGTTCCTTGTCAAGCACAATGCTGGAATGTACATCTTGCTCTCACTTCAGGCTTCTGTCAGCTGAACGATTGGCAGAGGAGTCATCCCCGGCCAAATCCCTTCCAGCGCTGCCCGCAATTTCACCTAATTGGCGTTTCCTACGTAGGACTGTTGGCAGCGAGTGAGTCATGCCCCCTCTTGTAATATCCAGGAAAGAAAACCTCCGAAAGGGGAGCCCCCGACTCTTCAGGACGGCCTCTTTACACCAGGTACGGAGAAACCTGGCAATTTCCAACACAAACACACCAGACAAGAGGCCCACTTCAGCTAACAAAAAGCGTTTAATGGAGCTTGAAGCACAGCTTTAAATGTCCCAACTAGTTTCGGCCAACCTTTGGCCTTGATCACGGGTTTAGTATTTGCACCAATGGCGTCTGTGCCTCCAAATTCGATGTGATTATGGTCACCTGTCCGACCTTAGCATACAACTTCCAAAATGCACTTCTTCTTGTGGGGTAGGTACTGGAAAAGTTTCTTGTGCTCTCTGTCAGCAAAATGCGCTGTTCATGCCCCTTGTGCTTTCTTAATAGTGAAAATATAGTCTCAGTGGTGCTCGGGCAGGGTTCCTTGTCAAGCACAATGCTGGAATGTACATCTTGCTCTCACTTCACGCTTCTGTCAGCTGAACGATTGGCAGAGGAGTCATCCCCGGCCAAATCCCTTCCAGCGCTGCCTGCAATTTCACCTAATTGGCGTTTCCTACGTAGGACTGTTGGCAGCGAGTGAGTCATGCCCCCTCTTGTAATATCCAGGAAAGAAAACCTCCGAAAGGGGAGCCCCCGACTCTTCAGGGCGGCCTCTTTACACCAGGTACGGAGAAACCTGGCAATTTCCAACACGAACACACCAGACAAGAGGCCCACTTCAGCGAACAAAAAGCGTTTAATGGAGCTTGAAGCATAGCTTTAAATGTCCCAACTAGTTTCGGCCAACCTTTGGCCTTGATCACGGGTTTAGTATTTGCACCAATGGCGTCTGTGCCTCCAAATTCGATGTGATTACGGTCACCTGTCCGACCTTAGCATACAACTTCCAAAATGCACTTCTTCTTGTGGGGTAGGTACTGGAAAAGTTTCTTGTGCTCTCTGTCAGCAAAATGCGCTGTTCATGCCCCTTGTGCTTTCTTAATAGTGAAAATATAGTCTCAGTGGTGCTCGGGCAGGGTTCCTTGTCAAGCACAATGCTGGAATGTACATCTTGCTCTCACTCCATGCTTCTGTCAGCTGAACGATTGGCAGAGGAGTCATCCCCGGCCAAATCCCTTCCAGCGCTGCTATATATATACCTATACAGATCCGCCTCGCAACTGGCGGTCAGGAGCTTTACTTGAATATATATTACTGGAGGGTAAAAACAATTGTATAAAATTAGGAACTGCATGGACAATAAAACCTAGCGACGGAGTGTAACGCCCACTGGACAATTGATAAATAAAGAAGTGAATGCAGTTCCGTCTCATGCCTAATGTGATGTCAGCGGCGCAAACCTTTGATACAGTTCAAGGAAAACGAACGAAACATGTTAGGACTGCCGTCTGCTTCGAAATAAAGGGATGTAAGCTTTGTCGTGGTGTGCGGCTATTTACTTTCCTTTTCTTGGGAAGGTGGTTGGTGGATATTCAACGGCATGGTTCAGCCGTAAGCGACGCACCGCCACAAGAGCGCCATAGCCTGCCCGAAACTGAACCGCCTTTGGTGAATGCGCAAGTAACAGGACAGGCAGGTGCCGCCAAAGACTGCCTTTGGTATTGGTTCCAGGGAAACCTCGAAAATGGGTTTTCTGAGACACGACAAACTTTACATCAGGAAATTGGCATGAAAAATAACCCACTGGAGGGTAAAAACAATTGTATAAAATTAGGAACTGCATGGACCATAAAACCTAGCTGCGGAGTGTAACGCCCACTGGACAATTGATAAATAAAGAAGTGAATGCAGTTCCGTCTCATGCCTAATGTGATGTCAGCGGCGCAAACCTTTGATAAAGTTCAAGGAAAACGAACGAAACATGTTAGGACTGCCGACTGCTTCGAAATAAAGGGATGTAAGCTTTGTCGTGGTGTGCGGCTATTTACTTTCCTTGTCTTGGGAAGGTGGTTGGTGGATATATATATATATATATATATATATATATTTATATATTTATATATATATATATATATATATCCACCAACCACCGTCCCAAGACAAGGAAAGTAAATAGCCTCACACCACGACAAAGCTTACATCCCTTTATTTCGAAGCAGTCGGCAGTCCTAACATGTTTCGTTCGGCAGTAGAGTGCTCTCTCGCCTCAGGGCACTTTGGAAGCGAACATTTTGGGCGGCAGCCTGGCCGCCGAGCGAGCACCACCCCGGTAATGTGGGGACCGCATATCTGGGATCCACCTGGGTTGTTTTTGCGGACTGACCATAGGATCTATGATGGCGACAGTGTGCTGAGGCCCATTCAGGGCTTTTATCCATCACCAGTAACATTTGCACACAAAACTGACTACAAGTCCCAGCAGGCACCGACTTTACCGAGCAGCCCATTCAGGGCGTGTCATGTGGATAAAGAGGACTTACATCAGCTGTGCACCCTTTTTCCAACGTCTTGAGCCTCTGAGGAAGGTTTACTGAAACGCGTCAGGCATTGAGAGACGACGGAGCTGGAAGACGCATCGGCACAACTGAAGCCGTTTTTACCTACAAGCTGGCAGTAGAGTGCTCTCTCGCCTCAGGGCACTTTGGAAGCGAACATTTTGGGCGGCAGCCTGGCCGCCGAGAGAGCACCACCCCGGTAATGTGGGGACCGCATATCTGGGATCCACCTGGGTTGTTTTTGCGGACTGACCATAGGATCTATGATGGCGACAGTGTGCTGAGGCCCATTCAGGGCTTTTATCCATCACCAGTAACATTTGCACACAAAACTGACTACAAGTCCCAGCAGGCACCGACTTTACCAAGCAGCCCATTCAGGGCGTGTCATGTGGATAAAGAGGACTTACGTCAGCTGTGC
This sequence comes from Lissotriton helveticus, assembly GCF_964261635.1. Taxonomy (NCBI): domain Eukaryota; kingdom Metazoa; phylum Chordata; class Amphibia; order Caudata; family Salamandridae; genus Lissotriton; species Lissotriton helveticus. The sequence continues at coordinate 504,020,002 of NC_136061.1, read as the reverse complement.
ACCCTTTTTCCAACGTCTTGAGCCTCTGAGGAAGGTTTACTGAAACGCGTCAGGCATTGCGAGACGACGGAGCTGGAAGACGCATCGGCGCAACTGAAGCCGTTTTTACCTACAAGCTGGCAGTAGAGTGCTCTCTCGCCTCAGGGCACTTTGGAAGCGAACATATATATATATATATATATATATATATATATATATATATATATATATATATATATTCACTTCTTTATTTATCAATTGTCCAGTGGGTGTTACACTCCGCCGCCAGGTTTTATGGTCCATGCAGTTCCTAATTTTATAGAATTGTTTACCCTCCAGTGGGTTTATATATATATGTGAACAAGGCTATCTCTAGCCGAAACGCGTCGTGGCGGACTGGTGCTGGGTTTGAAAATAATAAAATAACTTTGCACCTGAACTTGGGTCTCCCTGGTTCCTGTTCGTTTGTGCGGTCGACTGCAGCGCTTGCGGACATCTGGAGCTTTACATACCTCATATATATATATATATATATATATATACATATCCAGGTAAAGCTCCTGACCCCCAGTTGCGAGGCGGATCTGTACAGGTGTGGTCCACTTCCCAAGGATCCTTAGTTTAGTAATGGGCCACTACATAAAAGGTTCGTGCAAGCAGTGTCTTTCTTTATTTAGGCATTTCTCAGACAAATGTCTCCCATGACGCGTTTCTCTCCGTAAAGGAGCTTGATCACATGATATATATATCTCTCACTGAACATTGCTCCTTCGGGACAGTGGACCACCGTGGATGATGGCGCACATGCCAGCGGAGCGCACTGGCAATATAAATCCACAAGGAAAGTCACAAATCTGTGCACGCTCAGGATCAAAAACCACAATCCAAGTTAGTTTGCAACTACGTTTATTTCACCACAACGCATTTCAACTGCATCCGCAGCCTTGATCATGTGTACAAAACAAAAACGTCTTTCAACACCAGACACGAGATCAGCAACAAAAACAGAGTATATTGCATTGTACATTTGGCAGCCATATAGGAAAGGTGAAATAGTCAAGCCATAGTCATGGTAATACGTCAACTGACCCAACTACAAATACACAAGTATATTGGACGTTCCAAATAATGTCAAGATCAAATTAATGTAAAGCAAAAACATAGGAATACAAGTGTAAGCACATTGAAGCGCTCGGCTACTGTTATCACGCAAAAATAAACATTAAATGTGTAGCTGGTCTGAGACACTCGAGAAATTTGAGCGCGCATTGCTCTAGTCAAATGCATAATTTGCAAGGTGCGTATACAATATAAGCGAGTGAATGTGTGGCTGAGCGTGGTAACTCACGTGGTTAGCGCAACATGTTATGTTATTCTCTCTTTTATAGCGCACGAATCACCGGGGGGCATCTCAGCGCTTTACTCTAGGTCACCTCATTGGCGGAGTTATCAGAGAGCAGGAGCTTGTTTAAAACAAAAATGCTTTTAGGTGTTTCCGAAAATTTAGATATGAAGGGATTTCTTGTATCGGTTGAGGGTGGATGTTTCGGTATTTAGGGACGATGTACGAAAATGCCATGCCTCCTGATCGCTGTCGTCTAATGCGGGGCACCTGAAGTAGCTGCAATGAACCAGATCTTAACAGGCGGGATGGAGTGTATCTTACTAGTTTGTCCTGAAGATACCGAGGGCCTTGACCCTGAAGCGCGCCGAAAGTGAGGCAGCAGATCTTGAAAAACGCCCTTTGTTTGATCGGCAGCCAATGCAGCTGACGTAGCAGTGGTCGAGAGGGGGTGCCTGCCGGCATGTTCAGGACCAGCCTTACTGCCGTGTTCTGAATGACCTGCAGTTTTTGCAGGGCTGTGGCTCCCACATCAGCCAGCAAAGCATTGCCATAATCTATACGGCTCATGACTAAGGCTTGGGTTATGGTTCTCCGATGTTCCGTGGGGATTAAAGGCAGGATCTTTCGCAGTAGCCTCAGTCTGTAGTAACATGCCTCTGATATTGCTGCCACCTGGTCAAGCATTGCACAGGGACTGATTAAGTTTTATGCCCAGATTATTTACACATGGCTTCGGAATGGGAGGGGGGCCCAGTTGTAACGGCCACCACTCATTTTTCCAGACCGCTTCAGCCTTCCTGAAAAGCATGACTTCCGTCTTGCTGGGGTTAAGTTGTAAACAGTTGGAAGTCATCCACTTGGCGATTGCCAAGATCCCTTTAGCAAAACGGATTCTGTCAGCTTCTGGATGTTGGCCGATGTTAAAAAGCAGCGGGGTGTCATCGGCGTATGATATTATTTCAAACCCCAGGGCTTCTACCACCTTAGCCAACAGAGCCATATAGATATTAAAGAGCGTGGGGCTAAGGCAGGAGCCCTGGGGGACGCCCTTATCCAATGAAGTTCTTTTAGATTGGTGGGGACCCAATATGATCGTTTGAAAACGATCTGCTAAAAAATTCCGAAGCCATTTGAAGACCAGCCTCTGAATGCCGCAGCCGCAGGCGCTTAGCCTCTCCGCGAGCCTAGAATGAGAGATGGTATCAAAGGCCGCGGAGAGGTCAAGCAAAATCAGGATGGCTGAACCACCTCTGTCCATGTTTATTCTCAAGGAGTCAGTCACAGATAGGAGGGTCGTCTCTGTGCTAAATCCACGGCGGAAGCCTGACTGTGAGGAATCCAGGATGTTATTTGATTCCAGGTATCTATTCAGTTGGCTATTAATCAGGCCTTTCAGTATTTTACCCAACAGAGGTAGCAGGTAGGTGGGGCGGTAATTAGCCAGTTCAGCCGGGTTGGCCGTGGGTTTCTTCAGAATAGGGCGTACAAAGGGCTCCTTCCACGAGGCAGGGATCACCCCCTCGCTAATGGAAAGGTTGAAAATTTTTTGTACTGTAGGGGCTATTATGTGGGATAGGAGTGACATGATTTTGGGTGGGCATAGATCCGTTGGGGACCCTGATTTGGCAGAGGTTAGTGCCCTTTGGGTCTCTGCTAAAGTGATAAAGTCGAAGTATTCAAGAGAACAACTAGGGCTAACAGGGTCGTCCTCAAAATGGACTAGAGCAGGGGAGCTAGCCTGGATATCCGTGGAAAAGTTCGCATAGATCTTTTCAATCTTTTCATGAAAGAACTCGGCCAGTGAGTCACATAGATCCTTCATCTCAATGGCGGGTAATTTGCATACCGTGGGTTCTACGAAATCTTTTACTATATCGAAAAGGGCCTTCACCGAATTTTTGGACTGTTCAATTTGGTTAGCAATGGGCGCGCACCGAGCCGCCTTAAGGTTCCGATGATATGTGGCGAGTGCGACTTTATATTGGTGTTTTGTTTGCTCTGTTTTATTGTGTCTCCATTGCCTTTCAAGTTTTTTGCATGCCGACTTTTCCTGTCTCAATTCTGAGGTGAACCATTTAGCCGACATTCGGCTGGGAGTAGGACTAGGTTTATGTTTCAGAGGGATAATGGTGTCCAGTGCCTCCTTCATCCCCTTGTTAAATTCTGACAGTCTATTCTCTACATCCAGGTCTTATGATCCCTCTGTTAACCAATAGGCCATCTCGAAGGCCTGAGGGGTGAGTTTGTCCCATTGCCTATATGCCTTGGCACCCATGGCATTGGGCAAGCCAGAGGGGACCTGGATTGGCAGGGGGGAAGTGAACTTAATCATCAGGTGGTCCGACCATACCAAAGGCTGCGGATGGTCACATCTAAAATCCTCGATATTAGTGAAAACTAGGTCGAGAGTATGGCCTCCCTTATGCGTGGGACCAAAGATTCTTTGATGAAGGCCCATATGTTCCATGTCTGAGAACAGTTTGTTAAACTCTGAGAGGGAGGTTTGTTCCCCATGATAGTTAAAATCCCCAAGTACTATAAACTTAGTTGTTGCCAGGGCATATGTGGCTATCAGATCTGTGAGTGTGTCCGAGAAAGCATTTTTTGGGCCAGGTGGTCTAAAGACTAATGTGCCCGTCCAACATTCTGAGGCTGTGAAGTTTACTTTAAAAATGCCAATTTCCATCAGCTCATCCTGATGTGAGTGAGCCCATGATATATTAAGGTGTTGTTTATAGGCAATGGCTATGCCCCCCCCTGTTTTACCCTTCCTGTCAAGATGCATAAATTTATAATTTTCCGGGATCGCAATCTTGACAGATGGGAGGTTGGTGTCATTCAGCCATGTTTCAGTCATAAAACAGATCTCAGGTGAGTGCGAATTTAACATGTCTCAAATTTCAAACTGAAGTTTGGGAAGGGATCTAACGTTACATAGCATATAGGTATGCTGCTCCTTCTTGAATGATCTGGGAATGTGATTAGGTGTAAAAGGATTTGACGTAACGTCGCTTTGGAAGGAACAGCAGCAGCATGCTACTGGGCCTTCTAGCTGCATCGGGAACTTGATGGAGCAGTTTGGCAGACCCCCCCTCAGATAAGAGAGTATTCCTACGGATTTGTTGGAGTGCCACGGAGGAATAGACAAGCTGGTTTGATCCTGTTACACCTGTAGGGGCACGGAGAGAGCGCCTCATCCTTAGCCCCATCCTGCCGCGGACGGGTGCAGACGGGCTTACCTTTGGCGAACCTTCAGCGCGCCAAAGGCGCATCCGCTGCGCGGAGGTAACATCATGTTCTTTAATGGTGATGCCGCTGGCGTCAGCTGCCTCAGCCGCTCCCCCACCGCCCCGCCTGCAAGGTGGGTGTGGCATGTGACCGCAGCGTTTGGAAGGAGGTGTGTACTCCGCGCCTGAATCGGCGGAGCCTGTATGAGCAGCGCTTCACTGGGGAGGTGAATTTAAAAAGTAAAACACGATCTGACAGCGCATTAGACCAAGGAGTAAGCAAATTAAAAGTTCAAGACACAAACAAACTAACCCCCGGCTTTCCGCCTCAGGGTTGAAAGAGCAGGGCGAGCCTCGAGCTGGGCGGTCCTTTTATGGTGACGCCGCTCGCGTCAGCTGCCTCAGCCACGCCCCCACCGCCCCGCCTGCAAGGTGGGCATGGGATGTGACCGCAGCATTTGGAAGGAGGTGTGTACTCCGCGCCTGAAATGGCGGAGCCAGTATGAGCAGCGCTTCACTGGGGAGGTGAATTTAAAAAGTAAAACACGCTCTGACAGTGCATTAGATCAAGGAGACCAACATTCAGTAAAACGTGTATACCAGTGCTGCAAGCTTGGCAAGGTCCATATTTACCACTCAATTGTGAAGGACACAGTTCAAGTATTGCTCTGCAATGGTGGGGACAAAGAATGTAAATGTCCCAGCGCCGCGATACAAGTAATTCTGCAAAGGGCTCAAAAGTGAAACATTAATGGTATAGTGCTATACACTAAATATGTTGCAAATATTGCCTACATGGCCCAGTGTGCTTAATCACATCGGAAATGCTGTTACACTGTAAGAATATCAGAGCCAGAGTACGTTGCATGGTGTGCGTTGAGTAAATGCATGTCTCTTAATGTATCAGATACAAATACATAGACATAGACCAGTCATGCCGTCGTACTGCCATGAAGTGATCCCACTTTGGTGCTCACAAAACCAAAAGGTGTGATCCCATAAATGATAATGAAGAGAAGGTTAGGCGACCCGTGTAAGTGAGTAGATCCCTTCCTTCCCTCCTGCAAAAGAAACAGAACAAAGAAAAAGTTAAAATACTGCGCAACAGTGTCACTCCGTCATACAAAAGTTTCTAATGCACAATTTCAAAGTGGAGAAGGAATCTGCCAGGATACATAAGTAATGAAGGTGATGTGTTACGTATAAACAAATGAATCAATACAAGAAGCAACCTAGGGAAGTCTGCGTAACCCTGACACAATAAAGAGGGAGAATGCCACCTGTGAGAGACTAGAAATAACACACAGGTGCCTGGAACAAACACAGCTAGTCCCTGAAGAAGTCTATTCTTATCTTAGATGTGTAGCGAGTTCCTCGTCCTGATTAAGACCCCATGGAGCCCTTGTCTGTAAATCCACAATATACTTGGATTCTCTCTACCTGAATCTGAGAACCCTGTTCCCTCCTCTATGATCCAATCGGATCTGTTCGAGTATGAAATACTTTAACAATGAGGAGTCAGAAAAATGTTTGTCCTGATAGTAGCGCGCCACTGGGTATTTGGGTCTTTGTTAGTGATTGCCCGTTTGTGTTCTAAAATAATTTTCTTAGCTATCAGTGTTGGGCTCCCTATGTAATAGAACTTACAGGGGCACTCAATAACATAGACCACAAAAGTGGAGCTGCACGTCAAGAACTTGGTTATGGTCTTTTTACCGGTTCCGAATGTAAATTCTTTGCCAAAACTGCTGGTTAAACAGGCCTTGCAGTGTCCACAAGGAAAGAACCTCTTCAGATCATGTACTCCCACATCTGGCTTCGGGGTAATGTCACTGTGCACCAACTTAACACGTATGTTCCTGCCCCGTCTAAATGTAATAGTGGGTCTTTCAGAGATGGTGTGGCAAGCAACACCTGTGGGCAGTATTTAAGTGTGTTGTGGTAATCATGCACTTTCAGGTTGGCAAAGGCTGCAAGGACAGCCGAAACGCGTTCCTGTTATTTTGGGCATATGCTGCCAAATAAAATATTTATTTCCACATTTGAGTACAGGCCCCTTCTGGGTTGGGAGTGGAGTAGATGTGATATTAGTGAGGCATGCGTGGCATCCGCCTCCGACGTGCACCACCGGCGGTTTGGAAGCACGCCAACAAAGCCACACCTTGTACACACATATATATATGTAAATATATATGTTACGTATAAAGAAATCCTGGGTCAGTCGGTGCGCACTGCAGCTGGTGCCTCGCGAAAGGCTGGATTCAGGCCATAAATTTCTATTTTATGTACAAAGGGTGCAGCACTCCGGAGCTTTTAAGGTTTAACGACTTTAATCCGGCAACACACCACCAACGCGTTTCAGCCTTAACTCGTGCTTGATCACGGTTAGTGAATCCTTCCTTTAATGCACAATATATACCCACTCAGCCTTAATGTGGCATTGTGGGATCTGTAGTGCTATTAAATTGAAATTTTATTTACAATTATTTACAACAAGGAATTTTATCTATTGTCATTCCTTAGGCGTCAGTACATTATGCAACATGAATAATTATAAAAATAGAAATAGCACAGCATCAATTTCTTACAGTTGGCATTGTGCCATCAGTTTGTTCCAGGATTTTAACCTCTCAACATCATATTTGCATGGAGTACAGTACCCATTGCATTTATATTACATAAGCGTCCGATCTACAGTCATTTATCTATGTTCTTATTGGCGTTCAAAGTGTGGTACTTTATTCATTCCATGATAAGCATTCAGAGTCTTATTCCAGGTGTTCAAAAAAGTTCCTCATCGTTATTCATTCATTTCGGTGTCTTCGTTCTGAGCTTTATGATGTATCGTGATTCCAATTGCTGCTGTTGTTTTACTCTATTGCCTCAGCGCTCATTAGGGGATATTGTGTCAATGTCATAAAAGCACATTGATTTCCATTCTCCATTTTGGCATTGTGCCAGATGTTTGGCGGTGGCATATGTCATATCCTTATTTTTTAGGGCTCTCATGTGCTCAAGGATGCATTTTTTCAATGTGCAAATCGTGCTACCGATATATCTCAGCCCACAGTTGCATTCAATGATATAGATGACATATTGAGTGGTAGAGGTGATTCTGTGATTGATTTTGATAATATTGCCATTGTACTCAGTTATGTTTGTCATGTTTTACCAATTTTGCAAGCTTTGCATGAGTTGCTTTTTTTGAAGCCTTTTTGTTGTTCGTTTAACCAGTTTATTTTCTTTGATTCTTGAAAATGGCTTTTCACTAGTAGATCTTTTAGAGATTTTGTTTTCTAATATGTTACTACTGGTTGTGATCCCACATCTGTGTCACTTCCAATTAAATGCCAGTATTTCTTGATCTTGTTGATTATTATTCCCCTTTCCTTGATGTAGGTTGTGGCACATCTGGGTCTTTCCTGTTGATCTGATTTCTCGGCTTTCTTTTTTGGGATCAATGTATCCTCTCTTGTTTTCATGTCAACTCTTTGTTTGCATTTATTCAACACTATGTCTCTTTACCCTCTCTTTCTGAGTCTATTAGTTGTTTCCAGGAATTTTTCTTCAGTATCTTAAGATTTGGAACTGTTCTGTTTGATTCAAACAAACTCGCCATATGGAAAACTCCTTACTAACGATTTGGGATGGAAACTTGTACCATGCAGAACGCTGTTTGTCACAGTCTTTTTCCTAAAAGAGAGTAGAATGAATTTGATCATTCTCAATGTAGATTAGCATGTCTAAAAAGGCAATTTCTGGTTGGCTTGTTGCGCATGTGAATGACAGTCCTATATTGTTCGCATTCAGTTTCTAGAAGTATTCTTCAATCTCATGTTCGGTGCCATTCCAAATTATAAAAAGATCATCAATATAGCGGACCCATAAGATGATTTTGTACAACTCTGTTTGATGGTCCGCGCTCCAAGCTAGTGTTTTCTCCCATCAGCCCATCGTAATATTAGCATAATTGGGAGAAAAAGAAATGCCCATGGCAGTTCCATATTTTTGTAAATACAATTCCTTGTTGAAGATAAAAACATTCTTTCTTAGACACATTTCAATCATTGATAGCTACATGCTTGTATGTTTTAGCTCAGTTACCTTTCTTTGTATTAGAAAGTAGCAGCATGCCTCCAATCCGATATCATGTTTAATTGATGTATAGAGTGAAATTACATCAATAGTTACCAGTAAATATTGATTACTCCAGCTGATATCTGTTAGTATTCTCAAAAAATCTCATGTGTCCCTGATGTAGGATCTGAGACTTTGGGCAATCGGCGCAAGACACTGGTCAACATACTCAGAAACATTTTCAAAAAGAGAATTGCACGAGGAGACAATTGGTCTCCCTGGGGGATGATGAAGTGTCTTATGGATCTTCAGTAAAAATGTATATCGTGGGGATTACCGGAAAATCATTCATCAAAGATGTGTGCTCTTCATCGCTGATAAGATGCGACATGTGCTACTCCTGTAACTTTTTACTCAAATCTAGTATCATTTTATTCATTGGATTTGACTGGATTTTGCAATAATTAGTGGTATCATTTAACTGCCTGAGAGCTTCATTCAGGTAATCCTCTTTATCCAAGGCAGGTTTTATTATGATTGTTTCATTTTCCACTAGTTTTTTAATAGCTTCTCTTTCCTTTTGATTTCGATTTTCTCTTTGATTAGAGTTCCTTCTGTGTGGTAATTTTTCCAGTTCTCCAATCACAGCCTGTGCAAATATGTCAATTCTATTTCCAGAAGATAATGTTGGACAATATCTCGATTTTCTCTTCTGCCCACTTTCCAATCGTTTATCAGTTTCAATGGATAGTTCTTCCAATACTTGTTTATCTGTCAATTCTTCATCTTCTAAATTGAACATGAGTTCAAACATCGTTTTCAAGTCAGGTATTTGATCAATGCTTATTTTTGTAATTTCTTGACTGCATTGTTTTGACTTTTCCGTTTTGTCTTTTTGATTCTTGTTTGCGTATATTTTCGCTAATTTGAGTTTGCGTATATACTTGTAAAAGTCAATCCTGACCTGGGTGTAGTTATAGTGATTCTCCGGGCAGAATTAAAGTCCCTTATTTAATAGAGATGTCTCCTCTTCAGTTAGTATATATTTAGACAGGTTCACTATGAGGTTGGAATTTTTTATTTCTGATTGCGCAGCAGGTATTGCTTTCTTGCGTTTGGCATGTCTGGTTTTTCTTGTGCTTGTAAAGGGTTTCCTCCATCTTTCCCTCAGCCTCTGTTTGTGTTCCCTCCACGTCCTCTGCCTCTTGTTAGTGATTGATCCATATACATCAGACGCATTTCCTCTAAAAAAGGGACTTTTGTAGTTGCATTCATTCCACTGGTTAATTCCCCTTCAATAATGTCAGATTCACGCGTACTCTCAGCAATTGTACGAGGGGGATTTGTAGAATAGTTCTTTTTCAGGATTTCAAAACGTTTAGCGAAGGTCAGCATTCTCCCATGTTTTTAATCAAGTTCATCCCTATTGAATGTTCTTTGTTTTCTCTCTTGTATTTCAATTTCATAGTTTTCAAGTCTTGTTTCTGTTTTCGGAGATCTCTTCTTTGTTGGTGTGGGCATTTACTAATGCTTCCATTTCCTCTAATTTGGTCATTATTTCGGTGACCTTGGACACATCTCTCTCTCTCTCTCTCTCTCTCTCTCTCTCTCTCTCTCTCCCTCTCTCTCCTCTCTCTCTCTCTCTCTCTCTCTCTCTCTCTCTATATATATATATATATATATATATATATATATATATATATATATTCGTATAAATATAATATACCACCCAAAACATTGCTGCACCTACACTTCATTTCATTTTTTCTAATGTTATTACATGAACCTCAGGCCTTCCACGTTCTTCTGTATGAAATTGTAACACATGGGGTGGGGGGGGGGAGTGAAGGGGGGGGGAGGGGGGTTGGTTTTCCATGTACATTTTCTACAGCATACGTTTGGTGAACGTGCTAAGATTTTTCCAAATCAAATCCTACAAATAAAAATGATTAGTTCGCGCTCTGTGCTATCAGGCCATGTACCTCGTATGGCTAAAAGTGTGAGATAACGGATGAGCTGCTCTTTATAAGTGGAATCCACGCACAGCCGGTGCTGCGCTGCTCAGCTAGTCCTTTCACTCTTGCAATGCTGTTCCTGCAGAGCAGCATATTTTGAAGTGAATCTCTTATGCACTTTTCTTATCCTCTGAAGGCAATGAAAGCAAAGGGTTTATTCAGCCCCCACCGCTTACAGTATGTATCTTCTCTGCTCAAAATAAACATGCAGTGTGGAAGGGACCTTGGCCCAGTATTGTAACAATGGTCCTCTTTGTTTCTGCTGCGTTTCTATTGGCATGCAGCTGGCACAGCGAGGGGATTAGCATTTTATATGAATTCAGGCATAGGATGGAATATTCATATCCTGTCTGTAAAGTATCGTTCTTACAAATGATGGCACTGGGCTTAAGTATTCATTAATTAACTTTATTGGTAATAGTGGTTAACAGAGGAGCGCCGGCCGGTGCTTCCGATCTATCTGGCCCTTCGCGCGCTCTGCCTCGCTGCGCGCGCAGCTTCTGTCCTTCCTCCCGTCGCACGTCACGCCTACGTGACGTGCAACAACTAGACTGCGGATGCTACATATCTCCCCCTTTTTATCAAACAAGAAAGAGTCACTCACAGTTCATTGTCCAATTCAAAATCTCGGTATCTGGAAGGTCTTACCACCTGCCTTCCACTCCTTGTGACCCTGACGGGGTTCTCCATTGACTCTAGACTCTGAGTCTCAGGGTTTACTGTCCCTTCGTTCTCAACTTCTCCTTCTTCTTCACTTTCCATTCCAACTCTCACTTCAACTTGCTGTTCCTCAGCTGCTTGATTCCTCTCCACTTCCGAACCTTCCTTGTCTTCCCAATCGACGTTCTGTGGCTCCCAGCCCAATACTTTATTACACCTGGCCATGCGGTCTTGGGACCACACGTTGCCGTCGCTTAGTAAGGCGGCCCGATCATACACTTCTACCACTTGCAACGGCTTGCTGTATTTGCTGTCTCCCTTCTTCTGCAGGGTGGCCAATCTTACTCTTACCCACTCTCCTTGCTCCAAGCCTGTGCCTTGGACATTCCTTCGTTTGTTGTAGTGGTTACTGTAAATTGTCTGTGCTTTTTCCAGGTTGGCCCGCACCACTGCAGGGGACCATTCACTGGTGATAAGCTTTTCTTTCCAAATCCTGTTGTCGTGGGTGAAGGGTTCACGTCCTCTCAGTATTTGAAATGGACTATACCCCGTACCAGTGGGGGTGATTCGGTAGGCCCATACCATGTTCTCTAGTGCCTTCTCCCAGTTCTGTCCACTTGATATGGCCGCTTGTATGGCTCCCATCACTACCCTATTAAATCTCTCCACCAACCCGTTACCGGCCGGATGGTAGATTGCGGTGTGTTTGACAGTGATGCCATTTCTGTGCATGAACTGAGTCCATTTTTCCGACGTGAACTGGGGCCCATTATCGCTCAAGATAGATTTAGGTATTCCTTCCCTCGTGAAAGTCTCAGACAAAAACTTAAGGATGTTCTCCGTGTCCATGGATTCATCTACTCTCAATTCTGGCCACTTAGAATAGCGGTCCATAAGCACACACACATATTTCGGTGTGCCTTGGTCGTCTAGGACCGGTCCCAAAATGTCTATGGAGAGTTCCTCCCACGGATTTGAAGGATGGTCAAACTTTCCTATCGCTGGCCTCAATGGTTTTAATGTCTTGTCTGCCCGTTGACATTGAGGACACTCTCTGACATGCCTTTCAGCCTTTATGTCCATGCCTGGCCACCAATAATTCTGTTTGGCACGTGCTTTGAGTTTCCCTATGCCCAGGTGTCCCTCGTGTAGCAAGTCCATCAGTTTTGAGGTGAGGGATCTTGGGGGAATCACCTTATCTCCTCTGTATATGAAGATCCCTTTGTCTCCTACCGACAATTCTTCCCGCACTTCGAAGTACGGCTTGAGGCCCGCTTTCATGCTTCTTTTGTCCGGCCATCCTTGTACAATGTACTCCTTCACTTCCTTTATGTCAGTGTCCTCTTCATATGACCTTGTCCATTCTTGCAGACTAATCAGTTTCTCTTGGTCCTCTATTAGGGCTACCAATTCCCCACTGCCAACAGGGTCTTCCTCTCCTGGCTCCATGGCAGCTGCCCTGCTCAAATAGTCCGCTACTCGGTTCCGGCTTCCGGGGATGTACTCAACATCATACCTGAACTCAAGCAACTTTAGAGACATCTTGGATATCCGAGGGGTGGCATTTGCATGTCCACTCGACGTCAGCACCTTCACCAACGGTTTGTGATCTGTTCTGAGTAGGAAACGTGTTCCCCACAGAAATTGCCGGAATCTCATCATGGCCCACACGACCGCCAGCATTTCTTTCTCGATCACACTGTATTTACTCTCCGTGTCTGTTAGTGCTCTGGACGCAAAGCTGATGGTCTCCATCTCTCCTCTGCCTCTGTCTTGCATGAGTACCGCACCCAGGCCTTTGTCGCTGGCATCTGTCGTCAGTACCGTGGTGCCTTGTGGGTCATACCCCTTGAGGGGAACAGCTCCAATGACATCCCTTTTGATCAATTCGAACTCTGCTTGGGCTTCTGGTGTCCACTGGAACACCGTGCTGTCTCTGGTCAACATCCTCAAATTGTATGTTTTGGAAGCGAAGTGCACTACAAACTTGCTGTAGTACTCCGCCATCCCCAGGAACGACCTGACCTCTTCCTTGTTCCTGGGCGGCGGTGCTTCAGCGATGGCTTTGACATTCTCCAATTTAGGGGTAACGCCCTGTCGTCCGATCTCATGACCTAGGTACGTCACCGACTGCCGTCCCAATCTACACTTCGACCACTCTGCCGTGAGGCCTTTGTTCTCTAGTGTTTTCAACACTTTTCCCAGCTTCTGATCGTGATCCTGCTGGTCTCGCCCCATCACCAAGATGTCATCCTGAAAATACTGGACATCCTTGCAGTCTCTGAACAGTTGATGCATCATTTTCTGGAAAACAGCAGCCGCTGAGGCCAACCCAAAAGGCATCCGGCAAAATTGGTAACACCCAAACGGGGTGATGAAGGAGGTGAGTCGTTTGCTGTCCGGGTGCAGTGCAATTTGGTGATAGGCCGAGGTCAAATCGATAGTGGAGTACCACTGTACCCCTCTGGTCTTGGTCAACATTTCCTCAATTCTGGGGAGGGGAAATTTCTCCACAACGATATTCTTATTCAGTTCTCTCAGGTCCACGCAGAGCCGGACCTTCCCATTTGGCTTCATTACGACCACCAGGGGTGCCAACCATTCTGCACAGGTTATCGGCTCGATTATCCCTTTCTTTTCCAGCTCTAGGAGTTCCTTTTGGACTGCCTCTCTCACCGCAATCGGTACATTCCTCACCTTGTGGGCTACCGGAATGGCCCCTTCCTTGAGCACAATCCTGTGTTGGAAGTTTTCCATCCGTCCCACTGTTCCACCAAACACTTTCGGGTAGTTCACCTTCCATTTATTCAGGTCTGGCCATTCTTCCTGCTCAGTCAGTAATATTTGCTCTTTTCCTCCTGGATCCAGTTTGATCCCTAGGTCTCCCTGGTCTAGCCATCCCAAGACCGAGGGTCCCTTTTCTGCAATGTACAGCTTGCACCATGCTGACCGGCCCCTGAATTCGAACAGTAGGCGGCGGAACCCCAACATTGGAATGCGGTCTCCATTATAAGTGACCGGTCTGATGTCTAGCTTTTCCAACTCCGGTCCCAACTTGGGTCTAAATGTTTCTTCCCATACTGCCTGTTGGATGATGGTGAAGGGGGATCCTGTGTCCGCCACCACGGTGATGGTGATCCCTCCCATTGCCATGTCCAGGATGGGTTTCGTGGATTTCCTCCCCTCTATGCTCATTACCTGGTCGTATATACACAGGACAGTGATCACCTCTTCTTCTGCTACTTCTTCCAGATCTTCTTCACCCTGCTCAACGCATTTAACCGTTTCCTTCGATTGTTTCTTCCTACACACCTTTTCATAATGGCCCAGGATACCGCAGTGTAGGCACTTAGCTCTGAACGCGGGACATCTTCTGTCCCGGGCATCATGGGACCAACTGCCACATCTGTAGCACGATTTTTTTGCTGTCGCTCCCAGGTTGTCTCCCTTGCCACCTGCTAGTGCCTTTGGCTGCTGAGTCTTTTCCTCTTTGGTCCTTACGGTGGTCTCCTTCTTGTATTCTGTTCACCATTGTCGGGGTGCCCACGTCTTTCTTGGTTGCTGCCGCACACCTCCTAGCAAGCTCGGCCCTCTTTACTATGACCATGACTTCTTTGAGCGTGGTGTTGCCACTCGCCCACAGCTTGTCTTGGACCTGTGTACTCGTAGTGTGCATCACGATCTGGTCTTTTATAAATTCATCCTCCCACAGTGCATATTTACACGGGGCCGCTAGTTTCCTCAACGCTCCTACATACTCCTCTATGGTTTCTCCGGCCCGTTGTTTCCTTTGCTGGAAGTTGAACCTATCCACCGACACACATATGGTGGGGCGGTACCTCTCGTCCAGATCTTCTACTGCATGGGCATAGACGTCCGTGTCCGTGTCCTCTCTCTTCTTGGGCACCAGACTCTTGTAAACCCTGAGACCCTCCGGTCCCAGGTTCAGCAGCAAGATGCGTTTCTTCCTTTGGGAGGTGAACTTCTCTTCATTTTCGTCCTCCAGGACCCCTATGAAGTTATCAATATATTCCTTCCAATCCTCCCACTTCATCAGGGGTTCCCCAGGTTTTGGTAGGAATTGCACCGGTGCAATTGCGTATCCTGCCGGCGTGCTCATCCTCACCTCCTTACTCTCTGTCGCTTCGACGGCCTTGCTGGTGGGGCTCCCTGGGGTGCTGTCTTTTACTTCCGTATCAGCGTCCTCCTGGGGACTCCTAGTGCCAGTCCCCCCTCCTTCTTCCTTGGTAGCCAGCGCTGTTCCTCCCGTCCACGGTGTTCTTGGAGGGTATTTGCGGTGATCGGAGTTCTGTGGTTTGCAGCGCAGCCTCTCTGGCCACTGCGCCGCCCTTCTGGTTGCTGTGGCACTGCCACGCTCCTCTGCCTGTGCTCCTTGGTGGGTTCTGCTTTGCCCCCTTGAGCTCTCCACTCACTGGCCCAGTGGTCTCCGCTCTGTGCTCTGTGCTGTGTCCCCCTTTGGCCTGGGGTACCTGCTTGGCTGCAGTTCACATGGAGGTTCGATTTTTTTGTGGTTTTTTTTTTTCTGGAGGATGCCAGTGGGTGCCTCCCGTCCTCGTCGCCACTGTAAAGTATCGTTCTTACAAATGATGGCACTGGGCTTAAGTATTCATTAATTAACTTTATTGGTAATAGTGGTTAACAGAGGAGCGCCGGCCGGCGCTTCCGATCTATCTGGCCCTTCGCGCGCTCTGCCTCGCTGCGCGCGCAGCTTCTGTCCTTCCTCCCGTCGCACGTCACGCCTACGTGACGTGCAACAACTAGACTGCGGATGCTACACTGTCAAATCATTGTGTTGTCAAGTGCTGCATGTTGTACACTTGGCTGTAAAGTGTACAGCGCACTTCATGCTTATGTCTGTTCTAGGAAGAGTTTAACTTCTCTCTAGCATATTGTAATCATGAAAATGAATACATCATGTTGTGAGTACTGATACATAGATGCAGGAGTCCTCGTGTCCTCGTCCTGCTCTGTCAGAGTGTTGCTGCTCGCGCTCTGACGGGGCAGCATACAGAGAGTGGGAGGAAGGGTTGGCGCCCCTCAACAACGGCTTATTTGGCAATACCAGTCATATTGTGGGTCCTTTTCCAGAACAGCCATTGTACAATTGCAGTGGGGGCTCTCCCGCTCGCTGAAGGCAGAGGAGCATCGCCCACTGCTCTTTCAGCAGCGCACACAAGAAAAATAAAATGATAATAAAACAAGTTTATCGTTTTTTATTTATCTTTTTTTTGCTGTCACTTAGCCGTTTATTGGGGGCGGGGTCATCCTGACGGAGAGTCAGCAACATGGTAGGTACTAATTGCGCATGTGAATTTGGCTGTCGAAGCCCGGCCACACCCGACAATCGGCCCAGCAGTACTCCTCACATACGTTTATGACTTTATTTATGCATTAGTGACTAGAAAGTCAAAGAAGCAGATCTGGCTCCAGTACACCAGTCCCCATTTAGCTATTGCGTGCCCCATGCACAGCCCTATGAAATGGAGGTTGAAGGGAGCAGCACACATGGGGATCACTTGTAATAGCTGCATTTGAATTTGAATTTGAATTTACAGGCATTTATATAGCGCACGTTTACCTAGCAGTTCCATGGCGCTGGAGGATGCCTAACCAAGGGCTAGAGCAAAGGAATTACTGGGGGGGGAGGCGTGTGAAAAGAGAAAAGTCTTAAGAGCCCCACCGAATTTAAGATAGCAGGAAATGGATCTAATATACAGGGGGAGGGTATTCCAAAAAGTAGGGCCTAGGACAGCAAATTTCAAACCCCCTGATCTGCTTTTTTGGAACTGGGGAACAGAAAGAAGGAATTTAGTGGAGGAGCGAAGTTCTCTATTAGGACGATAGACATTGATGGCCGAAGAGATAAACGCTGGGGCAGTCCCGCCATGGCCTGAAAGGTAGTGCAGCCCAGCTTGAATAGGGCCCATTCTTTGATTGGCAGCCAATGCAGGGATTTGAGTAGCGGAGTGTAATGATGGAATCTGGGCAGCCCATAAATCAGGCGGCAGCATGTACACGTTTGAGAGTGGCTGCGTGCCCAGAGCCACCCGGTGCAATGCAAGATGCGTGCCGCCATCTTAGTGATCTGAGCTTTCCCTTCAATTCAGTGCCTGTGGGACTTGTCGGAAATGCCAGCGGCGAGGATTGTTTGGCTAAATCTTTGCGGTCCATAAACTGAGGGAGAAATGTGAGTACTGTTGTATGCTTTTCATCCTCCTCTGCTGAGACACAATGTCTTTTGTTGGTTGTTCATTATTTTGTTAACGCAAATGAACTTGCGGTCAGTCAACTTCACCGTTTAAAAAAAAAAAGTTTTCACCTGCAAGGCCTCCACCTGCATCAGTGACATTAAGTTTTTCAAGGACATTGGATCCTGCCAGCACACCTTAATGTGCAGTTATGTTGCAGTGGAGAAAAAAGTCCTTTGGGACTAACTTACAAGATGTTCAGAGAAGTATCCCTGAAAATGAGACTACGGTGACAACTTTAATTGTTTTAGTTTATTTTGTTACAGTGGTTAGTGTGTTGGACTGTGTTTGCACTATTCTTTACTCATGTGGTAATTGGGTGTTGTGTTTATTTAATGTGTATTTAGTGGGATTTTAAGGGCACTGTGTTTCTTTCATTTATGTTAGGGTAATTGTGTATAGGAGCTGGTCTTCTTACATCCTTTCAATTCTTCAGTGTCGGTGGTGCGCACACCTTCTCACTGTCTTTACCCTACACTGTTCATTTTGTTGTGCCTTAGTTACACTTGCATTATCCCCTACGCATGTTTGTTTAGCAGTCTGAATTTTGTTCATTTGCTGTATTTTAAAATTTGGTTTATGGTGCACTTTGTGTTGTGCTCATACTGTGCTTTACTCTTGGTACTTTATACAATGGGTGGTCTACCCATATTGTTGTTTATTCTGTGGGCTGTGTACCCCATTTTGTGGCGTGGCCTGAGCTTGTGCAGTGTTTGTTATACACTTTATTTTGTTTACGCAATGGCACATCACCGTGTTTTTATTAGTTTGCATGCATTTTTCTGGTGTATACCTTTGGTTCCGAGGTGTATAGTACTTTATTATGGCAAGTAGGACTGTGACAGTGGTGTGGAATTTACACTTCATGGGTCTCATGAGTGTCCTCTTCTCTCCGTGTCCTATGCTTTGCCTTGGTTTGCGCAGTGTTTCTTTTACACTTTGTTTTGTTTGCGCAATGGCATATCTCTGTGTGTTTATGAGTTTGCATGCATTTTACTGGAGTATACCTTTGGTTTCGAGGTGTATATTATTTTATTATGGCAAGTTGGACAGTGACGACAGTTGTGTGGAATTTACACTTTGTGGGTTTCCTGGGTGTCCTCATCTTTCTATGTCCTACACTTTGCCTTGGCACTTGTTCTTCTGAGGTGTGTTGTGGGGGGTTAACCCACTTCTTGGTTGGCATTGCGCCTTGGGCGCTGTATTATTGTTGTTTTGGATTGTGCCTTAGTTGCACTTTGGGCTTTGTATCCATCTGTGGATATATATTTTACATGACAATCCATACTGTGTTTGAGGTGTGTGGCATAGATTGAGTGTTTGGATATTTTTCTCTTCCTATTGTGTCCTCCACTCTCTGGAATCCACACCATACCTCCATGGTGCGATGTGTAGAGACATGATTGGGTGTGGTACTTTTTAGTATCTATTTTTCTCAGCCTCTGGCTACACTTGTGACCTGCACCTTTTATTATTTTCATATTTTGTCTTGATTCTGATTTTTTCATTTATTCATTACTAGTACAGGATGCTTGAATGTTTAATTTGTGCACCTTTTCTATTGTTTTCCCTAGGAAGGGGGAAGTGCTGTCTTGCATCCTGAGCTCTAATCTTTGCTAATTCTTCCTTTGTATTTTTCACATCTAATTTTTCTACTGTACTTTTTATATGCATTATGCGCAATGTCACTTGATCTTTCATTCTATTGTTTATGCATTATGTGCAATGTTATTTGCGCATTCATTCTCTTGTTTATGCATTATGCGCAATGCCACCTGCATATTCTTTCTCTTGTTTATGCTGCATTGTTGCAATTTTTATTGTTTGTTGTTCCCAAGGGAAGAGGATATGTTGTGACTTAATTCTCCCTAGTGCATCCTCTTCTCAGCTGCTCAGCTAGAATGAATGTGATGCTTGCGTGGAATGTTGGAATGCCTGATGACAGTGTGATTGGAATGTTAGTGTGCTTGTTGGTATGTGAGGAATGACAGTTGAAGAGTGTAGGCTGAGCAGCAACCATATAGCTCCTGGTGGGACGTCTAATGAACTTAACAAGACTTATAACTTATATCTACTGAAGCAACCAATAAACCTCTACAAGGAAATACTTCCTGGCTACCTCTTGTCATCCTTGGAACCTACTTATAACATGGGCCATAGTGTATATAGCCAGACAATAACAATCTGGCCATTATCAGCAATATTTAAGCCAGTACTTAACCCTTTGCCGCGGGGCTAATTCCCTCGCAACGCGAAGGGGAGGGGGGCCACGCGCCGTGGCGCTTGTGACGAGCTCAGCTCGTCATGCAGCACAGTGGAGCTGTGCTCATGACGAGCTGAGCTCTTCACGACTCTGCCCACTTAATGGAACGCCCCGCACAGAAGAGGAACTATCCCAGTGTGGGCATTCTGCGGCAGCTATGACAAGCTCAGCTCCACAGTGCCTCATGACGAGCTGAGCTTGTCATGAGCGCCGAAGGAGTTAATGGAAAGTAGTGCAATGCTTTTTCCAGACTGTTGATGTTTTGACCCAAACAGATAGTTAGAGAAACCTGAATGTAACATCCTAGACAAATAGAAATTAAAAGATGCATGAATAAGCTGCTAGGACTGGAAATTAGATTGGAGGCGCACATTTAATGTGCGAAAAACTAACCTTGAAATATACTTTACAGCAAGTCACCTTTTCTGAATTAATTAAAAAGATTAGGGTAAGAAATCAGTGACTGAGGTAATTTCACTCAAATAAGTTAGTTACACATTAACGTCCGTGAAATGTGGAAAAGCAAGCATGTGGAATGTGTAGGCTATTCTGAAAGGCAAAAAATGCAGAGTAAAATTAAAAGGTGTCAGAAAAGTGACAACAGGCATCAGACAAGGCAAAGGGAAACAACCTTGTGAATGGCCCTTGCCGACGAGCTCTAAACAGCAAAAGCTTTCGAAAAGAGTTGTCCTGTCAAGAAAACCTATGAAGCTCTTGGTTGATTTTGCCTTCAAAATTGAGAACTTTTGCCAGTCTTCGGAAAATAATTATGTTAGTTTCAAGGTAAGGTCGAGATGCTGAAGGCAAAAACCATTCCGTGACTTCCAGCCATATCACCTACTGACCAGCTTGTGACCTTGACACCACAGCAGCCTGTAATAATCTGTAGAAAAAAGCACAATCATGAACTCCAACTGGTCTGCCTTCAGGCATTTCTGCTGCTTCTGAGCCATATCACTTCTTGGAACCACCCACAACCAGTAGCTGGTGGTGGCGCCATCCATGCCATCCTGTTGAGCTTGTCTGTATTGTGAAACTGTCACAACTGTCACACCCTCTAGTGAAATCACTGGGATGAAGCCCTGTTCAATTCTAAATGTATGCAAATTATGGTAAACGTTTTAGGGAGACTAGGCAGCGAACCATGGGCCACTGCCAATCTCAGTGAAATATTTAAACATTTTTTTAAAGCCTATTTCATGTAAAGAAGGCTTTAAATTTGTTGTTAGTTTTTTTAGTTTTTTTCTTTTTTTCTAAAAACAATAATTTACTTTATTTTAAAATTATTCCTTGCAGGCCACCATCCTTTTGATTTACAACTAATCTGGTTGTTTGGACTGTGACCCACTCTGATTCCTTATTATGCAAACTGACCTATTAGTGTAAAAGTCAGTCCTTAATATAGGTATCGGGTCACAAAAAATGTGGGCACAAATTGGGACTGCTTTTTATGTCCAGAACCTTAGTGCATCTTGGTCTAAGTAGCATTCTCTTTTAAGAGTGAGATGTGGACTAGGCGTTAAATGGCCTAGCACAAAACATAAGAGATCTTTGACATGAGCACATTGATTCCTGCCCAAAAGTGTCATGCCCCAAAGGGCGAAAGCGATCTCTTGCCCTCTTTACTCAGGTGATTACCGTTCACTTGGGTTATTAATTGCAGGCAGGCTACAAGGATAACAATTGTACCCCTTTCTCCACTGCCCAAAAAAAGACAGCAGGATCGTCTTTATTTTGGACAGTGTATGTTCAATGATCAGCAGGAATATAATGCCTAGTCACCATTTTCGCCAAGTGGTAATGTGGGTCATCTCTGTGCAAATTAGGTTCGGTCTGTACATCCACCTGTTTGGGGGATTTTTTTAACAGGTGCCCCCACCTGCTACAGTCTACCACGGGAAGATTGTCATGGCTGTTTCTGTAGTGAAGCCTTTTATCTCGTTATCCCTTAGATCTTGTCTCTACTAAGCATACAAGTGATTAAACATGGGCTGACATGTGGTAGCTACGAGTCAGCAGTATGTGAAAAGTAGGATGTCCACCGGTTTTTGAAAAATCGAGACATGGGGGCAGATTTACAAGCCCCTTGCTACACTTTTGCAACGCAGTTGTGTCACTTTTGTGATGCAGCAGCTGCATAAAAAAATGCGGCCAATTTACAAAGTGAAGCATCCAGGGAGATGCGTTACATTGTAAAGCCCTGCGTCACATTATACCTGCGTCAGGTATTATGCATGCAGGGTCGGCGTTCCCACGCAGGAAAGCCTTGTAAATGTGACACAGTGAAATCTACAAGATTTCACTGCGTCTCTTCTAGGACCCCACTGCGTCAAACCCTTACGCCTGCTTGAAGGAGGCGTTAGGAGTGATACAGTGTTGTTGGACTAGGCCTCAAAATGCATTGCTGGAGTTGTGTTGTGCTTGCGACACGACTTCAGCAACTAGTGACTATTGCTCCAACAGATGCGTCAGAATTTCTGACAGATGCTGACTCATCTGTCAATCCTTGTCAATCCTGTCAATCCTTGTGCTATGGTGCGCTGTATTGTAAACATGGCGCATCCATGGTGGCGCAAGGGTTTCTCAGGGTGGCGCAGGGAAAGTGACACATTTATACAGATACGTCACTTTCTTGTATATCTGGCCCTGAATATATACTAATTAAGGTTTCCTGACTTCTGCCTGCATGTGATATAAACACACCTCTCTCATTGCTAGTCCACAAAACAACCTCTGTGACCCGTGGGCAATGAAAATCACGAGCCAACTCTTTGTCGCCGTTTTGAAAATGATTCCTTTCCTGTCAATATCAAAGCTAAAGTTTTAATTAATATAAAAACATAATTTTCTTAAACATCATATTCGCCTGTCCTAACTTGAACCTGTAATGAAATAAAATGCCAATCTGGTTTTCTTGGTTGCAACATAGAGCTCATAGTAATATTTCGTAGGTACAGATTATTTCTCTTGCATTTTGTCACACAATTAGTAGGTAGCTCTCACGTAGCAAGGGTGCCTGCCAACTGCGTACAAATGAAGGTAACTACATTTTGATGACAATAATAAGACTTGAAAATTGACACTATTTCATTTAATTCAACTTTATTTTAAACAAAAAAGCATTTTATGTTATAAAAATAGATACGCTAGAGATTGGCCCACTGGAGGTGAGAATCGTACTCTAGAGTAGAAAGATGCTAACTTAATTTGTTTACAGGAGCATTTTGGGTCAGACGTACTAATTGCGCACTAAAATTTTCGAATGAAAACTAATTTTGCAAATAAATCTAATTACTAAATGGTCAGTTAGCAAATACCCCATTTGGAGTCATTTGAATTATGACTGTTAGATTTGTGGGTCTCTAGTTGGCAGAGGTAGGTACCTTTGACCAAATAGGGACCCTTGCGTCAAGTCAAGGTAAGGGGGTTCACTCCTAAAATAACCCCTGCTCACCACCTTGGTAGCTTGGTACGAGCAGGCAGGCTTATCTCAGAGGCAGTGTGTAAAGCATTTGTGAACACAATACAGATGGGCACCACACAAGTTGTAGTATAAAAATAAGTATTTTTATATAGACGTAACACAAAGGACAAAAATCCACAATACTGTACTTCAAATATAGTAGAATTAGCTTAGTTCTCTTAAGATGTAAAATGCGACACTTTGAGTTCAATGTACCTTTGGTTCAAGAACGGTGATGCATCGGTCCCTACTGATGCGTAGGGGATGCGTCGGTTCTTCTTGGCGTGTGGAGGTGATGCATCAGTTTCTTACTGCGCTTCTGTTGCTATGCGACCAGAAGCACCATGATGCGATGAAGATCCGGTGCAATGAAACAAAAATGGCGTGTTCTCCTTGATACGACACAATGGGTGTACGCCCGACGGCCGTGCGGCGACTCAGAGATTTTTCTGAGCCGCGACCTGCTTCCCGGTGATGCGGTGGCGAATGATGCAACGTCGATCCTCTTCTCTGGCGATGTGAGGCGCTGTGGCGATGCAATGTGACAGCTGCAGCGGCGACACCGTTCTTCAGTGATGCAATGCCAGCGGCTGCGGCGGTGACACGCTTCCCGATGATGCAACGGCGTCTGATGCAACGGCGCCACTCTTCTCCGGTGATACGAGGCGCTTCTGCGATGCGAATTGACAGCGGCAGCGGCGACACCCTTCTTCAGTGATGCGATGACAGTGGCTGAGGCAGCGACATGCTTCTTCTTCGTGAGTCGCGCTTCCAGCTCCTTGCGACACGCATTCCCTCAGAAAGCTCAACATAAAATCAGGCACTTCCAAAGAACTCTTGGGGAGCTGGTGTGGGAAGCCTGTTGTCCCTGAGACTTCATCAGGAAGCCAGCTCTATCTTAAGCCCTTGGAAATCCTTTAAAAGTTGAATGAAAGTAGCACAAAGTCTTTCTCCTTTCTTTGGCAGTCAGGCAACCACTGCAGGCCAATCCCCCAGACAGCACTCAGCTTAGGGATAGTCTCTTCCTCAGTTCCTCTGGTTCCTCTCCTCAGCAAAGGTTTCTTCTTGTTTCCCAAAAGTGATCTACAGTTCTGGGGTCCGGGTCCCCCCTTTTATCCTCATTTCTCTTTGTTCTCTGAAGGCAGAGAGGCCTTTGCCTAGTCCAAACCGGTTCTGGTTAGTCCTGGAGCACTTTGTTGACGAGACTCCTTCTTTCCTTTCACAGAGTAGGCAAGGGGCATCAGACACATCACAGGAGGTGGAGTCAGCATTGTGAAGGGAAGGCACAGCCCTATTCACGTCCCAGGTGCAACTCCTCCTACCCATCTACATGCAGATCTATCTATTCAGCCCTGTGCTGACTAACCCTGTCTCCTGGAATCCTCCAGCCCCTGTCACTCAAACTCCAGACAAGGAATACACAACCTAGCAGGGGCAGGCATCGATGGTTAGACATGAAAATACCTACCTTCTAAAAGTGGTATTTTCAAACACAGGATGTTAAAACCAATTCCACTAAAATATGTATTTTATCATTCTGAGTTCATGCATACTAAACTCGAATTTCTACCTAGTTCCCTGAGTCAGTTAGGATTAAAAGATGTTATAATCAAACTGCCCATTCTGGCTTATGGGGAACAGATAGCCTTGCAATAGTGAAAAACAAAAATAACTGTAATTCACTATTAGGACATGCCGCACACATCAGGGCTTGCCATACCTTTTACCTACAATGCACCCAGCCCTTGGGCCTACCATAGGGGTGACTAATATGTAGAAAAGGGAAGGTTTTGGGACTGGCAAGTGGGTGCACTTGCCCAGTCAACATGGCAGTACCAGACTGCACACAGGCACTTCAATGGAAGACCTGAGACACACTTTTACAGGCTGCTTCTGTGGGTGGCACTACCAGTGCTGCAAGCCCACCAGCAGCATTTGGTTTACAAGCCCTGGGTACACTCAGGGCACTGTACCAGGGTCTGACAAGTAAACCAAACCAGCCAATCATGGAGTCACTAATCCATACATCAATTTACAATAGGGAGGGTATATGCACTTTAGCACTGATCAGCAGTGGTAACGTGCCCAGAGTCATAAAACAGCCAACAACAGGTCAAAGAAATACAGGAGGAAGGCAAAATGTTTAGAGATGATCCTACAAAAAGGGCCGAGTCCAACAATGACCTACGGCATCAGTATTCAAGAGGTAGGTCGCAATTTAAGACTCGCTCCAATAGGGTACTATCACCAAGATGGTATATATATATATTGTTTTAATGCAGCCCATTATCATTAAAGGAAACAGGTCTGCATTTGAGAAAAACAGAGTACTATTTTAAAATGTTTGCTTATGAGCTGCCAGTGATCCTTGAAACTACTACCAACTTCCAAACAGTTTTTTTTTCATTTGCACCCCTTCCCATATATGAATGGACTACTGCCTCCTTTGAGGTTGGTTACCTATCAATGGTTTATGACCAAAAGAGGACTGTGAATCAGATTGTGGAAGGGACGCCCTAATCTTCCTGCCAAACTGTGATCTATAGTCCATTGGGTTTGGAATATTTTGATATGCCATATAGCAGGCGCAAACCCAGTGATTTAGTACATCACTAGGCTTGCAACCACTAAATGGCTTTGTTCATCTGGCCTCAACTGATGCCACGATTAAAAATAGGTAATGCTCATCCAGGTTCACTGTAATACACATTTAAATAGTAATGCAAGGACTTGGGCTATAAAATGTCAAACAGGAACTTTACTATCATTCTCACTTTATCGTACTGATGTATATGTTTACATTTTGTATGTACATTAGACTACCTACAATTGTACACGTTTTAACTTATTTCTTGCTGTCGTTTAAATTAGGGTCTGATTTACTACATTTTTGTCTGGCTTTGGGTAGATTGAAGACTTGCCTAATTTCGTTGTATATTTATCTGTCTGTCTTAAAGTTGTAGTCAGGTGTATCTTTCTTTTCTTCAGAAAGTTTTAAGACTTTCACAGGGTAAGGAAAAACATAGCCCAATTATCTAGATCCTTGAGGTAACCGCCCCCCCTCTGTGTTGGTACTAGAGATATCATTAAAATAAATAATATATAAAGACGGAAAACTTAAAAGTGATTTAAAAAAAAAAACTTGGATTGCTTGACAGGTATGGAAAATATCACGTGACACTTATCAGTCAACACATGGCAATTCCGTCCAACATTAGGAAGGTTCTGAACACGATGCACCTTTGTGCAATCTAATACCGAGAGGAATTTTCAGCCTCACTGGCGTCCCTTTTACTGAGTGAGATTTTAGAGGAGCAGGGATACTGGTGAACATGTGCCAGTTCATCGGATACATTCTCAGGCACGGACTGTGATCACTCGTGCATAAGAAAGTCTGGAGTCACAAACAATTCGCCTCATACACTTTAATAAATCAAATATAAAGTTGTCTGAGCTCCAATACCCAAATCATTCACCGAAGTGCAGAACTCTTTTACAGTCCAGCAATGTAGGTATTAACCTTCAGTGTTGTATCTCTCTGTAGAATGTAAATGTAAATGTATTTGAGCTTGTAAAGCGCACTGCTACCCGTCCGTAGGTTTCCTGGCGCTGTATAACTCTGGGGAACCCGTCCTGGCTTTCCCTGTGGGATGGTCCCTGCTGGGAGTCCCCAAGATGGAGCCAGGCATCCCCGGAATTGATGGGGCCATTGTGGAGATTAGGCAAGCTAATGCCCAGAGTTGGCGAGTGGAACCCCTGATTAGAGTAAGCACCGAAGCGAGAATTATCGAGTCCGCTGACCCAAGTCCACGACCCTGCCGCGTCGGGAATTGAACCCTGGTCCCGGGCCGTCTTCTGCTCCCGGGTCTGTTGCCTCTAACCAGTGAGCCACACTACTCCAGAAGAGAAGTGAAGGCTGCTAGCGTACATCTACCTCCCTTTATGACCAGCCGTAGCCTGACTGGGCATCCATCTTTTGAAGCCAGTCTCCATCCTAATCTCCTCCACTTCTCCCGTTCCTCTACCGTGGATAAGTTGCAAAGCCTACCCATAATCATCAGGCGTCATTGGAACAGGTCCTGTTTCCACCCCTTTCAATCACCGTTTCCCTACTGCAAGGTCTCCTGAGTTCCTCTCCTCTGTACTTTACCCTGAGGTAAAAGCTACAGGCTTATAAAAATGTCAGGTCAGTGTTGAGACCTCATTAGGAGTAAAGGTATGAGAAATCTGCACAAACTGTGATAATGGCGACCCAATGCTATGCAGGTACATGGCTGCCGCAGGTTGGCCAGGGCTAGTGCACAAACCCACAAGATGCACAATCTGACGTAAAGCAGGGAGGTGTAGTTTTGTGATTTGGACCGGTATCCTAACCCTCTGACTAATGGGTACATAAAAGAGGGCTGACATGGCATTCATTAAAAAAAAACATTTTCGTCTCCACAGCACACAAAAAACGAAGTATTCTTTTTTGAAACACCAAGATTGTAAGGATTTGACAAAAAAAACAATATAAAATTTCAATTTGGAATTAAATAGTTTGACAATCTTTAAATTTACAGCCTGTGTATTCACAATAAAAAAAAATATATCAAGATGTACGGATGTAAAATATATGTTTTACCAAAATGTTGTAGTCTGCTATATGTCAAAGTAGAGTTTTCCTATATGATCCCTGCTGGACCTAGTCCTTTTTGCAGGGTCACCCCAGATATGTGCCTTTCTTTACTTAACCTGTTGTTTATTGGTTTTAGAACTCATGTTTTACTCCTGCTAAACAGTGTTAAGGTGCTTGTTCATTCCCTTCTACGCTTGGAAAAATTGGTAAACACCTGATTAGTCCATTTAACTTACTTATAAGTCCCTGGTATATGATGCTACCTGCACCTAAGGCCTTTAAAGTAAAAGCTACTAATGGGCTGCAGCACCCCTTGTGCCCCTCACTACAGTAGGTCCTTAAAATTGCTCTCATACCTGCAACTACAGCATGTAATGCAATTTTTAAACTGCCATTTTGATGTGACAAAATAAACCTTTTGCCAGACCTAAACCTTCCTTTACAAGTTCATTGGTTAACAGGTAGCCTGGGGGCTGGGCCTACATCCACATTACTTCTGGAGATGCCTGCCCGTCCCCTCAAATGCAGACCACACCATGGCCTGCCTGCCCTTTGTTACCCTATAAATGGTGGAGTCAAACCCAAGGGAATGGGAAGAACTGACCACAACCAGCTTAGGATAAGCCAAAGAGTGCTGTGGCATAGCAAGTGGGAGGGGGCAGTCCGCCCTGGTCATCCTGAGTTTTGGGGGCCACTGCCTCTAACCAATCTTACCTGCAGTCTCGTGGCAGGCTTTCCATTCCCCCCCTTCTTCAAGCAGCCAGTGCGGGGCAGCAAAGGACCCGAGGATCTCGCCAGCACCCCTCCTCTTCACTCCGGCCGCCACAGGGTGACAAAATCAGGAGCCTCCACATGCCGCGAGAGGGCTAGCTATGCCACTGAAAGAGGGTGACCTCACACATAGACTGGCACTGGGTATAAATGTAGCACGCTCAAAGTCTCTCATCAGATCACTCCTAGACTTGAGAAGATAGAGAAGAATTATTGGCCTGTTGGATGAAGACGGAAGACTTGCTTGCCTTGAGTCCAGGATCCCAGCAGTGACCTCCTGTTTTAGCTAAAGTGGCACAACAAGCTTCCAGAGGCCTTCTCTGCAACTGACCAGCTGACCAGCAATGACTGGACCTGCTTGAACCCTGCTACTGGCTCGTGCTAAAGTGAGTCCTGATCCTGAGAGCTGCATCCCCAGTAACTAGACCTGTGGCTGGTGTCACAGTGTCCTCCTTCAATCTGCAAACTGACCAAAAACTGGCCTCCAGGTTTTGGGCTCTTTGTGTCAAAGAAGAACTGTCACCAATCTACTCATGAATGCAAGTGGACTTCACCAACACTAACATGGGATTTGCATCTGACTGTCAGTGCAACCTCACAGGCAGGAGACTCTAGACTTCACTCACACAGTTCTCTTCGAGCCAGCAACAACTATCTGCATGTTCCTGCTGATGGGAAAGTCTGACGGGCGCTAAGCTCTTCGTGCCAACAACAATCTCCTCACGGTTCCCTTCCAACTGAGGGTCATTGGGTGGAAGTGGATTGAGTTACACGGTTAACTTCCACCGAGGCAAACCTGGTCTTTGTATCTGCCCCGCGCTTTATCACAGTCGGCCTGAACTTTTGAATTTGACCTCGCCCAGCGCAATCAGATAACCAAGATTGGTGCTTTGTGCTTCTCTGTGCTCTTTTTACTTGAAACTCTACAAGTTCATAACTCCGGTTTTACTTACTGGCCTTTTGTAATTTCTGTGTCATTTTTTAAAAAACTTTAGGTTTTCTTATGTTGTGTTTTCACTCTATTGCTGCTTGAGTGCTGCATAAAACTTTACACATTGTCAGTAAGCTAAGCCTGCCTGCTTTTATGCCAAGCTACCAGAGGGTTAAGCACAGTTTTATATAATAAAATATACCGATTTAAAGGGGGTGTCAGGAAAACTGTAGATAGGTGTATCAGATATATAAAAAAGCCAATTTTGAAGGCGCTCTCTAAAGCATGCAATATTAGTAATTTGGATGTGTTGCCAGTCCTTTAACAATGTTTCCACTGAGAGATTATTTTGCCTCTTTAGGATATTTTTTAATGGGACATTTCATTCGCAAATAGTGCTAAAAGGAAAAAAAGAAGGAATGAAAGAATGAATGAATGAAAAAAATCAAAGCAAGATAGAAACAAAGAAAGAAACAAAGAAACAAAGTTAGAATGAAAGAAAGAAAGAATGAAAGAAAGAAAGAAATAAGAATGAAAGTAAGAAAGAAAGTTAGAAAGAGATTTTTTTTAGAGTGTTATAAGTGCTGCAAATTAAACACGATAAACATTGGTTTTCTTCCGGGGCAAACCATTGATGAAATGGAGCCCAGAATAAATGTGTTCTGAAGAATTGTCTGCTTATGAATTCACATGTGTAATACTGAAGCTTTCAACAACCAAATACAGAACAGTTTCAAAGGGAGACAATCTGTTATGCTGTGAAATACCACCAGTCAGATAGACACTCCAAATGGAAAATAGCATTGACTAGAGACAGGAACTTATAAAGTGTGGACTGTGGATGGTGCCATCACCTGGCTCACTGGAATAAAGCATCCTGCTATCACATCAGAGTATGAACACAAAGGGCACATCAAAGTAATAAATAAGAAACAAAAACCCTGGCAAAGAAATGAACCAGCTTGTATATGGATGTGCTCCTTGTGAAAGAGTAAATGCAAACACACATAGTGAAGCTATCCAATGGATGAGGTGGGCAGAGCCCTGCCCCATGCTCTATGCTGCGATACAAAAGGGGATGATGGACGGAGCGTTTGAGCAAATCAAACAATCACCCCCAGTCAACAGATCTGGGTTTAGTCCATCACCATTCTTTAGCTCACTCTGCCACCCCAGTTCAGACATGGCCATATGCAAATCAGTCTAACCCTGTGCCTCATGGGAACAGTCCAGCCCGAACTGCCAAGCCATGTCTTCCCTGGTCCGGAAACAAGCATCCTGGGACCGGTTTCGGATTCATAATCCTCATCAGCAAGGCTATCTTGAATCCAGTGGCAAAGTGAGCAAGGAACTCTCGCCTGAGCATACCCTGTCAACTTAGGGCAAACAAAGCGATACAAAAGGGGATGATGGACGGAGCGTTAGAGCAAATCAAACACTCACCACCAGTCAACAGATCTGGGTTTAATTGATCACCATTCTTTAGCTCACTCTGCCACCCCAGTTCAGACATGGCTATATGCAAATCAGTCTAACCCTGTGCCTCATGGGAACAGTCCAGCCCGAACTGCCGAGCCATGTCTTCCCTGGACCGGAAACAAGCATCCTGGGTCCGGTTTCGGATTCATAATCCTCATCAGCCAGGCTATCTTGAATCCAGTGGCAAAGTGAGCAAGAGACACATCTGAGCATACCCTGCCAACTTAGGGCGAACAAAGCGATACAAAAGGGGATGATGGACGGAGCGTTAGAGCAAATCAAACACTCACCACCAGTCAACAGATCTGGGTTTAATTGATCACCATTCTTTAGCTCACTCTGCCACCCCAGTTCAGACATGGCTATATGCAAATCAGTCTAACCCTGTGCCTCATGGGAACAGTCCAGCCCGAACTGCCGAGCCATGTCTTCCCTGGACCGGAAACAAGCATCCTGGGTCCGGTTTCGGATTCATAATCCTCATCAGCCAGGCTATCTTGAATCCAGTGGCAAAGTGAGCAAGAGACATATCTGAGCATACCCTGCCAACTTAGGGCGAACAAAGCGATACAAAAGGGATGATGGACGGAGCGTTTGAGCACATCAAACACTCACCAATGCTCTATGCTGTCGTGGGTGAAAGCAAAATGCGAATGACAGAAAAACAGACCAGTGGATGAAGAAAGCTGTAAAACTGTCTGGGACTTTTAAATGTTGATGTCATCCACAATACTCGTAGGGATGTCACAGTGACAAAGGAGCAAACAAGCTGGGAAATTTAAGAAGCCAAAATGGATACTTTATCTGAGTCTCAAACCGAAGAATGTTTTTCTGTGCTCCTGATTGTTCTCGGTGTGCTTATATTTATACTTAGTAAAAACTTTCAAGGTAGCCCTACATGGGAATGGAGTCACTATTTTCTATTATGAGTCAATCATTATGGCATAAGCTTCCCTTTTCTCCTTCTAAGTCTTCTGCCTTTTTATAGTTCATAAGAGGTCTGTTGTTTCAGAAGGTTTTCTGGTGCTAGTCTTGTCCCACTTGCTTGTGTTCATTTTGTGTCATATTGTGTCTGCTTTAGGACTTTGGCAAGTAGACACCATGTAAATCAATTAAGCATATCGTTTTCAGTGGCAGCTTACCGAGAATTTTTCAAAAGCCTCAAAATGGTTATCTAGGTTTTGATTGTGTAGATTCATTTAAAAGTTAAAATAAACCATAGTTTTGTGCTAGTGCTTTATAATTAAAAAAATAATGTGCACCATTTTCTTTGTCTGTCCTTTTAGTATGCTTTAAAATTATAACACTCAACACTTTAAATGTTTCTTTCAGGAGGAAAATGAAATCCCTGCCAATGTGTTTGTGAAGGAGCCGCCATCGACTCCGAGTATTACCGAAGGGCAGGAAGAGCCGAACAACGAGAACAAAACTGTGGAAGAAACATTGCATACTGTGGAACTGTCATCCGATGAAGAAATCACCCATGATGTTGACGGTCTAGAAGACATGGATGACAAATTTGAAGAATCCAGAGCCGATAAAATCAAATGGTCTAGTCTCAAGAAGGTGGACAGCCTCAAAAAGGCTTTTTCCCGTGAAAATATTGAAAAGAAGATGAATAAGATTGGCACAAAGATTGTGTCTCCTGAAAGAAGGGAGAAAATTAAGAAGTCTTTCACTCATACCCACCACAAAGCATCCTCTTCTTTCAAAGTGCCACCACTCACGTTCAGTGTCAAGAAGGTTCGTGAAGGAGAGAATTCCAGTGAACACGAGAAGCCCAAAAAAGCAGAAGTAGAAGTTCAGCTTTCCAAGGAGAATGAAAAAATATCAGTAAATGAATTGCTCTCAGAAATGGCATCAACCCAAAAGGAAGAGGTCAAAGCTATTGTAGACGCAATGGAAAAAGAAACAGAGGAAAATAAAGGAACAAGCAAGAACAATGAGCTCCCAATCACTGAAGACAACGATGAATTTGAGGAGGCACAAGAAACATCTGACTTGAAAGAGTCCAAGCCTGAGCCTAAGGCGGATACTGAAGATGAGGAAGAGCTGCATGAAGAGCAAACCCCAAATACAGCAGTGCTCCAGATAAACCTAACTGCCTAACTACACAGTGATATCTTTTTTGTAAATGCAGATTTTGAGTTGAGCCCATTTTGTATTCTTAAAGCATACATTACATGTGCATGTTTCTTTAACTTCTTCTACACGTTGTGTTTTACTACAATGATGCTCTAAACAAACTGACATTCAGTTTTCGGTGACGCCCTTTAGAAAATTATCGCAAGCACTTGCTTCATGTTATTTTAATCCTTTGTTGAGGTTTCACAGTAATTCATGGGACATTCTGCATCTCAGGAAAATGAGCCATCTTAAAGTATGGGACCTACGAAAGTTAAGGTTAGGTTGATTATAATAAATGGTATGGCATTTTAGGGCTAAATCATGAAAGAATCTGAATAGGGAAGTCAACATATTTCACACGAAGCGGTTATACAAGAGTATTTAAGAGCATCTGGACCTGTTTTTATGTTTTCCCTAGTGTATCACCTCTGGAAAGCTGTCTGCAACATAAGTGTTGTTGTCACATACCAGACAGCGGATACATGAAAACAGTTTCAGTGCAATTCGTTGACACCAAAACAATGAGAAGGTGACTTGGGCCATAACAACAAGGACAGAAGGCAGGGACAGCACCACCGGCCTTTTGCAAAACAAGGCCTTGGACACCTCCCAACGTATCAAGTTGTGGGAAGAATTTCCGATACCATTATTGTTAAATGATTGC
The DNA here is from genome assembly GCF_964261635.1 of Lissotriton helveticus. Taxonomy (NCBI): domain Eukaryota; kingdom Metazoa; phylum Chordata; class Amphibia; order Caudata; family Salamandridae; genus Lissotriton; species Lissotriton helveticus. The sequence continues at coordinate 503,986,114 of NC_136061.1, read as the reverse complement.
AATGGTATTATTCAAATTCTTATATCACTTTCATTTTTTTGGTAGAACATTTTGATTCATTGGAGGCAAAGTGCATGTTATTAAACCTTGACTGACAGAACTATTTCTGCACAAACAGCAAGTGAGAGATATGATATTGAATCTGTTGAAGGAGAGGCTAATGATTTGATCAAGAGGGAGAGTTTAAATGTTCAGAAATGTGGCCTGCCGAGTAATAGCCGTCTCCAGACTGATCTTCCTTTTGGTGATCTGTTGTACACATATTAGTCAGAGTGTATTATCAGTGATGTGGACAGCTTGCAAGGTCTGTGATCACTAGCAGAGACAGGCTGGTCAATTTGGAAGTATCCTGATTTCCAGAAGGGCCCATTCGTCTGCAAACAAACCATTGAAGGAAGCAAAGTTGGGATTGCTGGAAGCCTGAGGGACCAGATATTTTTCACATTTGTGTGGCAGAACTAAAGTTAGTTTTTTTTCTCTTTGAGCAACAAAATGGACCACGTATTGTAGCTGTGAAAATCAGACTCCTAGGGTATTTCTACTTTTCTTGCCATCTTGAAATTTCTCTGTGAAACTTTTTGAAAAAATCAATTTAAAGAGGATTAATAATTTTCAATGACAAACTTAACACGTCCTTATCACTTCTGATCATATATTCTTCGTGTGGTCTTACCTTTGATCTATCCAAGCATGAAGCTATTATCATAGACTTGCAACCATCTTCATGAGGTTTTTCAAAATATGTAGAAATGTTGTGAAAACAACTAAGTGTGTGTTGCATTTTATATGCCCAGCAATAGTAATTATGTATACTTCCACGAAGTAGAGCTTAACATATGTTTTACGTTCTTATTGATATATTTCTTCAATTAGTAGTATATTCTCACTATTTTAGTCATAGCATATAATAATTCTTTGCTATACTTTTGCAATAATTCCATGATATTGCGTGCTTCAATGCAGGGCTAGGTGCAAAATCTATGCATTGCTAATGACTCATGTTTGTTTAACGCTGGGGTCTATTTTTGCTGGTTGTACTCGAGCACTGATACAAAATGTATAGACTGGGTGCAGAACATATCACCCTGCCATTTATAGTACATATAGAACATGCACTAATGTAAAAGTGTATTTTCTGCTGAGAACGCATTGCTTGTATGGCAGTGACTTGTGATACAAATGTGTAAAATGCCACCAAACCCTAAGGGCTGCGTAAAATCTGCCAGGTCGAAAAAAAATAAAACAAAAATAAAACAAATTACAAGAATTAAAAGCTGCTCGAGGATGAAACTGAACAATGGTTGCTCATTAAGTAACCGAATCTTCTTTCGCCATGAATAATTCACTCTTGAATTAAGGCATGAACCTATTTCAATTTCTATTTTAGTAATTTATATTCATTGCACCTTCACTGGAGTAAAGAAATTCAAATGGTATAACCTTTATTTTTTACATTTTATTTTTAGTCCCAATCCTGATATCTCCAAAGACATTTAGATATATTTCACATTTAAAGTTATGTGCATAGATAATGAGTTAGGAATTTCTGCAGTTCTGAAGTTCTACGTGATTGAGTTTCTACGAGGGAGTTAGGAAGCAGTATCCTGTAGGTAACATGTTGTAATGGAGGCATGTGATGGATACATAGATCTGCCCTAGTGTCGATGAAGAGTGGTCAAGTGGGGTTCGGTCCACTAATGAATTCATATTGGACCGGTCTGCTGTGTTTTTCTGAACGATCAGCAGATCACCGGCCAATCCAAAAACATTTCAGTTGAAAATGCCTCAGCTATTCAGGCTGTTCCCACCTTGGCTTCTTTCTAAATGGTAAATTGCGTTCACCCAGAGGTGCCAGTTTTTTTCAATTTTTAGTTATTCAATATATAGAAAATAAATGTCGGTCGTGTTCCAGTCCCATAAAGGATTATCATTCCTCTGGCTTCAATAAAAGTGAGCATCAAATCTATTTGCAGTCTCTTTATATATTGTATCACACAACCATAAGTTCCAGACTCACTCAGTCATAGGTCTGTGCTTACTGCTCCTGCTGTGTTTGTTACTCTAAGTTATTTACAGTTGCTGATCAAATACCGCCTTTCTTCCCCTTTCCACATACTTAATTCTTGAGTCATTCCACTTACTACTCCGGGCACAGATTCCTGCAGCAGTGTTGTTCACATGAGGTCGGCACAGAATACCTGGTAAGGGAGAAGCTTCAGTAGCTGGAGACTGTCACAGAAAGTGTGTACCTATATCCCACAAGTAATAGTAATAAGCAGTTTTTCTAATCGGATGGAGAATTTTCTTCGATAACAGCAGTGACAGAACTAGAAACTAAAGGCCTGATAACAAATGGCCACTAAGTCAGTTTTGGGAACAAAAAGTTTGTTCCTGAAACGGGATTTAAACCAGGTGCAAATGTGTTCCTCTCACTGATGCTTGCCCACTTGACTACCAAAGGATAATCCCAGAGAGGGACTAGGGGCGAGGGATTGGGGGGCAGCACAAAAAGCTACTTTGCATACCCAGGAACAAACTCGTTTTAAAGCATTAGTAGAAAAATCTCGCAGTATGTTCTGTATTCTCAAAACTGTTATTTGTGGCTAAGGACTTTTTTATTTATAACCAATAACTTCTTTGTGCATGTTTGGCAATGGTTCTGACAATTAATTTTTCCATTTTGGGTCCGGGGCAAAATTCTTTCTGTATTCTGGAGCGGTGCAAATTCTGTTTCCTTGTGTCCGTTTTACCCAAACTCTAAAATAGTGTAAAATTTATTTGTCTGGTTTTCGAACAAGTTCTAAGTTCCTGCATTATAGCCCCTGTTACTCTCTTGTTTGATAGTTATGGTAAAATATAGCCTTTTCTACAGTTCCTCGTAAATCCCCTTGAACCATTTTCTGTAAAATGTGCTCACGAGAAAGCCACTGTGTAGCCTAAAAATATACTGTTTCACCATGCACCTATGAAAACACTGAATGCAAGTTAATACTACCGTAGTCATGTTTTAGTACCACTAATGTGAATGGCGTATTCCATGTATGCAACTAACCTCATCATGTAAATAAAAGTTCATTAAAATTAATTCAATGTATAATTCATTGGAAAGATCAAATATCGGAAAAGGCATCAAGAAACCATCATTTTGTCCACTAAGTTCGTCATTGCTTCTTCCCTCCATGTTCGGTTTGAGACACATTTTTACGGTTGCAACTATGTTTACAAATGTAAATTATTCTATTAAAAACAGGACCTGAAACAGGATGCGTCAGTCACAAGATCAGCCGCACCTCCAACTCGTTTACCACAAGTCCTGCTTTTGTCTACATATAGCGCTGAAGGCAAGAAGAAAAAACACAGCGTCATAGTTTCAACATTTAAAAACCAACCTGTGACACGGCAAGACAATACCAATCTTAAATCCCACCACAAACTGTCTTAAAGTTTCAAACAGTCACAAGGTACCAAGCATACACAGTTCACCTAGGTCGGATTATTTGTACATATATTCACTTTTTGGCAATGTTATAAGACTTGATATTCATAAGATCAACATACAAGTATGAACAATCTTTATTGTTCAGTTAATTAAAGCTTATAATTTTATCAACAAAAAAATCCCTAATTTAAAACAGCATCCACCATAATCCATCATTTTCAGAAACCTAAACAATGTTTATTCCCTTTTCCTATTTTTTTTTTGTGACACTCCTGGACACTCCAACCAGGAACCGAACAAAGAAAAATATATTTATGGCATGAATCATCTGTGCTAACATTTCAAATTCAAGTACTCAGGTAAACCAAGATCAACGTGAAGTAAAAAGTATTTTAAAAGAATATAACATTTAAACGTCACATGGTAGGATCGCTAATAGGAATATTCTAAAAAGGCCAGATGGTGCCTTGGCTTCATTTCAAAATGTCAAACCATACAAGTATATTTGCAAAGTTCTGCGATGGAGCGCACACTTTCACCTGACTTCGCAGAGTAAGACAGTGAGGGAATTTACATTCGAGTGCTTTATCATAGAATTGCAATAAGTGTAATGGGGTAACCCTGTAACCCTCAGAACCTGGGCGGGTGATTAAACAAAAAATTGCTCGAGCGGGAAAGGAAGGACGTCTGTCTCGGTCGGATCGATTTGTTGAATCGATCCGACCGAGACAGACATCCTTCCTTTCCCGCTCGAGCAATCGCCAACACGGCCCAGACCCACAAAATCTTCCCACCGGCTGGTGTAGAAGATACAACATGAAGCTAAAAAGAACAAGTACGTCAATCATGCCATGTGTGCTTGTCGGCTGACAAGCCCCGTCACAAGTTGAAGATCAGACGAATCATACACCTAACAATAAGGCTGTCCTACCATATTCCAGTCCTGGTGAAGACCCGCTCTAGATGCACATAAATCAGCGCATCCTACCTAGGGTCGAAACGTCGACGTTCTTTGTATATATCCGCTTGCACAGAGTCCCAATGAACAAAAGAAATAATTTCTAGCATGACAGATAAGGATCTGCATCATTATTTGTGATGCATTGCCCAGGTTACTCTTCCATTCATTCAGAAGCTCTTCGCTTAAATCTTCATATGTGGGGAATATCAAAATTCTGAGTCCCCTGGGGATTTTTTTATTTGTTAAATATTGTTGGAGCGTAACTCCGTCCCACCAACGGGAAAGCTCCAATTTCTTAAGCCTTTCTAATTTCAAAAACAGAGTTTTTAAACTGGGTTTATTGGTTACACCCTGAGCTAAAGGGTTATTGGTAAGATTAATGCCAAAGAGATTCTGGGCCATCTCCTCCCTCCCGTCTTCAAAACGGGCCATAATGTATGAATCAAGTAAGTGCTAGACGGTCTATAATTCAAGAATCAACCAGAACAAAAGAACAGAGCAGCTAACCGAGGTCAAGCACAATTACTTTCTTAGTTTCAAAAAGTAAACATTTTAAGTGCAACTACTTCCAGCACCAGCTGCTAAAACGTGCAAATTCATAAGACAGATTAAGGACAAAAAGGAAGGTGCACTAAACAAATCAAGAAGGTCTTCAGTCTTGGGACATTCTTCTTTATTTATCAATTTCTTTTGAAAACAACAGCGACACACAGCCAACGCGTTTCGTTACCGTGTGCCTGGGAACTTCGTCAGGGCAAGACAACGTGTAATAATCAGGGCTTTCCAGGTCCACCCAAGCGCAGTATATATCCGTAATAGAAAGCCGGAAATGACAGACAGTACCAGAGAAGCAGTCACGATCCCAATTTACGTCCCTCTTATGGGTCCCAATGTAAGGAGGCCGATATGAGTTAATAAGCCTAGGCGTGCATACGGAACCGAAGGAATGCAATTTATTCCTCAAGAATAATTCTCAGACCAATATTGATTAGGATAATAGGGGAAAAATCGGTAAGAAACAACTCCCCACGTTCAGCTGAGTCTCAATGTAGCAAAAAACACAAATCAGTGATGAGATAGTTAGGCGGGAGCTCCTCTTGCAGCGACCAGTCCGATCTTCCATGATACGAAGTCGAACGATGAAGTGGAAGGCGTCTTCCTCGATACAGCCTGTAATCTAATCAAATATTGGTCTGAGAATTATTCTTGAGGAAGAAATTGCATTCCTTCGGTTCCGTATGCACGCTTAGGCTTATTAACTCATATCTGCCTCCTTACATTGGGAACCATACGAGTGCCGTAAATTGGGATCGTGACTGCTTCTCTGGTACTGACTGTCATTTCCGGCTTCTCCACCAACACATATGTCCTCCAAAAAACTGATATTGATGTCAGCTTTTGCTGTTTTTAATTCATGTAGGTACACAAGTCCTGTTCTGAACATCCACCTTCCCTGATAAAGACCTTCACAAAAAGAAGTGCCACATAGAAGTTCGAAACGCGTTGGCCATTTTGCGAGAGGTTCTTGTTTGAACCGAGTAGAAACCAGGTCCCAAACTGGACTACACTAGCCCCCAAATTTAGGGTCCTTCATCTCGTGTTCTGAGAAACTTCCTTGACTTCTCCCCAGGCGAAAAAGTATCCAAAGCTTGAGGACAGTAGAAGATTGCAATCTCCCCTTGCCCTTGTCTATAAATCAATAGGACTGCCTCCGGACGTAAAGTTCATCTTTGTATATGTACCTTATTGAATAATTTGCACTTGTTTGACGCACTTTTTGAATGTATAAAGCACCACAGGTTAAGGTTTTTTTCACTGTACATAATCTCTGGACACATTGATCTTTGGAAACAAAAAGTGTTTTCTGTATGTGTAAATTGTATATATTGAGAAGATTTGGGTCTAACATGCCTAATGATGGGTATGGTTGTTTTGCAAACTAAATAAGAAAAAAGAAAAATATAAATGTGAATATCCCAAAGTTAATTAAAAAAATTATGGTGTCAGAGGCATCTTATTTGTGTATAGATGTATTTGGATTCCAGCCTCTGTACAGACCTTAATTGAATCAATCCCCTTTGGTAGTATTAAGAAATTTTCATGGCTTTGATGGTAATATTGAGTAAGCTCCGACCCTCGGGGGAGTGAGCGTTTTTATGGAGTACTTTCCATGAAACGGATGTTGACAAATGGTCAATTTTCTAGAATTACTCTCCAAACATATTGCCGTTATTGGTCCACAGCACCAAGGTGTGCACAGCAAGCTGTATGAATAACAGCACTACAAGGCCATGCTAATGAGAGTCTGAGCACTATACAGATGTTGCTAACCAAACACATTAAGTATGTGCTAATCAGGAAAATTGTGCACGCAATACAAACACCAAGAGAAATGAGTATTGAATTGAGAATTTACTAATACAAGGCAATGTTTTCTATACTTTACTGTAATCCAGGAAAACATCATAAAACATAAGTCTTAGGGGCTCATTATTATGGCGTAACAATCGCCACTGCCGAGACGGCGGTAGCGACCGTTACGCCATCGTAACAAGTAATACCCCACACCATATTATAATAGTGGGGGGGTATCGCGGCAGACGCAAAGTGTGTCCACCGCTTTTCCGCCGGTCGGCAATCGTTCAGATTGCCGGCAGGGTGGGCTTGGGCCACAATATGGTGGCTGTGCCTAGCAGGCATCGCCATCTATATTATGTTGTGAGCGGTGTAAGGCCTTTCCATGGCGGTGATGCCACCATGGAAAGGCTGGTGGGGATTCGCTTTGGGGGCCCATTGCGGGCCCCTGGGGAGGGTGGGGTGATGCACTTGGGGGTACCCATGGTACCACCCTGCAGTTCCCTGCACCAAGTGGCAGGCACTGCATGGTGCCTGCCATGTGGTGCAGGGAAATGCCAGGCATGCCCTTTTACCATTGCGGACTGTGCTGCACCCAGCAGCACCGTCCGCAATGGTAAAAGGCCAGGATGCGCCCACCAGGGTCAGTGGAACCACTGCACGTCTGGCGGTTGGTCCCTTCACTGTTATGGTGGCAGGCGGACTGATGTCCGCCTGCCATCATAATGAGCCCCTTAGTGTTTGTTCATAGGAAAGTGGCTTGTGGCTGGGAGGGGTTAGAGAGGTAAGGAGTTCTCTTTTTTCATTAATTTATGACAGCAGTTCATAAGTGCGAACTAATGCTGCCCTACCATGATGTCCAACAAGGGCACTAAACCCCTAAACAGGTTAATTTAAAACAGGGCTTCCAAACCCAAGAGTGGAATCATATTTTATTAAATGCGTTTAAGATGACTTAGAATCACCTATCAGCAGTGTTTAGTTTGTTTTTAAAAAAATTATTAGAAGACCGCCGTCAGAGCTGCTGAATGCTGGGGTTTCCTGATATACTTGATATTAGGTAACCCCAGCATTCAGCAGCTCTGACGGCCCATCTTGATTCAATTTCATGCATTGTTCTTTCACTATTCTACACTTCCTCTCACACTCTTGCAGTTTCTTTCTGCATCCTTGTCTTCTCTCTTTGTCACCTTTTTCGTATCTTTCTCTTCCTGTTTTTTCTCACTTTTCTACCTTTCTCTCTGACGCTGGATTACATTTTTAGGATGAAAAATAAGCCTCACTCCTCAAAATGAACGCTGGTTCTGTCCACTGGTGTAAATTAATCACTGCCTATCTCAGGTGTCTTTACAGTATTTGCCGGTTTAAAAATGCAGTTTTACAAAAAGACAAACAATGAAATCATGTTAATTGGCTAACTTGCAATTCTTGCTAGTAGGTTACATCAACTCTAGCTTAAAGAAAGGGATATGGTGGGGTATGAAACAGGTCAGAGCCAGACTTGGAGAATCACGAACAGGCCAAAAGGAGTCGTAAACCAGTGAAGTATTGCTTCAGGACATTAACTCTTAGCTTCACTTGTGTTGGTGTAAGCAGCAGCAACTGGGCTGTATTACTCACTATAAAGTTGTCCTCAGTTCAGTCTAGGTGTATTGGTCAATGACGGTCCTTGCAGCTATAGTCTCAGATGTGTAGACTCAGCTGAAAGAAGGTAGGGCATGTCTTGGGAGCAATTGACCCACTGCTGGAGAGGTTGTGGACAATATCTGTGAGCAGCTTGACTGCATGCCAATGGGTATCTCCTGCCTGCCGTTCACCTGGACAGCTAACAAGCACAGCAAGTTAGCCGCTCACAATTGACGTAGACTTGCCACAGAAGTGATGCATATCTTGCTCTGCGATGATCGTAACTATCAGCACCAGGTCCCAAGTGTGAGTCACACTGGCACAATCAAGCTACATTATTACTCCATGAAGCACTATTAGTAGGCAGTGGTGCATGCTGCAACAATGTAGCTGCGAGATTATAATATTAGCTGCAGCAGCACCATTCTGCATTGCGTAAGACACTATCAAGGAACTATGGGAGCAGAACAGATTTTATTTATTTTATTTTGACGGTTTTGTATAGAGCGAACAAGACCCTTGCGGGTATCAGAGTGCTTTACAGTGCAAATATAGGTGGATGACATATACATATAAATACACAGAATTATGTGAATACAGTACTGGTAACTATTAGAGATTAGCACATATCTACAAGAGTGTATAAGATAAAGTTCAAGTGAATTTAGACCTGAGAATCGATTTCAAACTATTTTTAAAAAAGCGGCAGACGGATTAAGTATCGTTTCTGGGGGTAAGGCGTTCCAAATCCTGGGAGTCATTCCTGAGAAGGTACGATTATATGTTTTCATCTTGGAGAAACGTTGTGGTTTAAGTAGAAGATTATCAGAACTCCTGGTAGATCTGTTACCACCCGATAACACTGGTTTCTCCGCTAGGTACCTCAGAGTTTTGTGATGCAATGCCTTATGTGTCATACAGGTGATTTTTAAATGGATTCTGGCCTCAAAATTTAACCAGTTGAGGGCCAGCAGGTCAGGGGAAATGTGGCAGTTTCTTTTGTTGCCAGTGATGAGGCTAGCGGCTGTATGTATTGAGGCTCTTAGCGGAGTGGTCATTGATTTAGGAAGGCCACAAAGAGCGACACTCCCATAATCAACTCTGGGAATTACTAGAGTTTGGACTGCCTGTGTAAAGCGGAGTAGTGTGGCTCACTGGTTAGAGGCGGCAGGCCTGAGAGCAGAAGTCAGCCTGGGACCAGGGTTCAATTCCCGACGCGGCAGGGTCCTGGACCTTTGTCAGCGGACTCGATAATTCTCGCTTCGGTGCTTACTCTAATCAGGGGTTCCACTCGGCAACTCTGGGCATTAGCTAGCCTAATCTCCACAACGGCCCCACCAATTCCGGGGATGCCTGGCTCCACCTTGGGGACTCCCAGCAAGGGACCATCCCACAGGGAAAGCCAGGACGGGTTCCCCAGAGTTATACAGCGCCGGGACGCCCCGTTGCTGGGGCAGCTGTGCGCTTTACAAGTATACTACATTTACATTTGCGGGAATGAAGGGTTTAAATTTTCTCAGGGTGTTTATCTGAAAATGTGCTCCATTAGTTGCAGCGCTGATTTACTTCTGCATATTTAGTTCATTATCCAGGGTCATTCCTAGGGATTTCGCGGAATTGATGATGAGAGGTTGACCGTCGAATGCAGTAAGGTGCTTCATCCACTCGTGGATGATGGTTGTTTGGTAGGGGGGGAGCGATTAAGAGGAATTCTGTCTTTAGTGTGTTTAGTTTTAAATGGTGCCTAGCCAGCCAAGTCTGTGTTTTTTGGAGCGTGAGTTAAGGGACTTGATATGTTCAAGAGAATGGACCTTAATGTAGAGCTGTGTGTCGTCGGCGTACTTGTGATATTGGATATTTGCGGAGTTGAGAAGCTCAGTGAGTGGTTCCATAAACAAATTGAAGAGTGTTGGGGAGAGGAATGATCCCTGGGGTACTCCCATAGTGACTGGGGTGGGGTTAGATAAGGATTGGTTGATCTTGAATCTTTGTGTTCTATTTTGGAGGAAAGAGGTGAACCAGTTTAACACCGTTCCAGATAGTCCTATTCTATGCTTCAAGAGGTCCAGTAGGTTGACTGTATCAAAGACTGAGGATAAGTCCAGTAAGATTAACAAACAGGCTTTGTTTTGATCCAGTATTTTTAATGTGTCATCTATTATGTGGGTCATGGCTGATTCCGTACTGTGCCCTGAGCGAAAGCCTGATTGGAATTGGTTGAGCAGGTTGAAATGGTCTATGTGGGTATCAAGCTGCATGTGGACACATTTTTCGAGCAGATTGGCCAGGGTCGAGATGTTAGATATTGGGCGATAGTTATTCAGGTCTGAAGGATCTGCTGGTACTTTCTTTATGAGGGGTATACCTGACCAGCTTTGAGGATGTCTGGGATGGTTCCTTGGAGAAGAGAAGTATTTATAATCTTAGTCCATAGGGGCACTAGCAGTGGAATGAAGGTCTTCAAGTGGGATGCTGGGAGAGGTCCGTGAAATGATTGGAGGGATTCAAAGTAGTGAGTGTGTTTAGGATAGTTTCTTCGCTGTAGAAGTTGAAGGCGGTCCAGGAGGCATTGTTCTTGAGGTTGAGCTTTGCAGAGCAGTTAGGCGGGGTCCCTGGTGTGGTCAGTGAGGAGATTGACAGTGGGTCAGTCAGGGATAATAGATCGTTAAGTAGGTTCGTCTTTAGGTTTTCAGTTTTAGTTGTGAAAAAGGAGGCAAGATCCTCGCTATTGGGGAGTTTATCCGGATTGGCTTGGGGGAGTAGGAGACACCCTTATTTTGAGCTTTGATTATTTTGAACAGTTTTGTGGGGCGATTCTAAGCTTGGTCTAATTGTTTGCATATGAAATCAGCTTTTGAGCGTCTAATTCTTCTGTAATAGGCATTACTGGTGCTTCTTAGTAATTTGAGGTGGGTAGCGGACGGGCGGCTCACCATTGTCTTTCAATTGCTTTCAATGATCGGCTGTCCTCATTTAGTCTACCATCATACCAGGGGTTTGAGATTTTGGTGGTGACTCTTTTTAGTTGCAGGGGAGCTAAGGTGTCAAGTACCCTGTTCACAGAGTAGAAGTAGTGAGTGGTCATATCCTGTACATCCTTTCATCCATCCGGTGGGGGCGTGAGGATGTGACTAGCGGATGCGAGATCGGCAGGTTGGATGTTTTCTAGGTTCCTCCTCCAGATTTTCATTCTCGATGGCTGGACAGAGAGTAGTTTAACTACTTCCCTGATATGAAAAACGATTATGTAACGGTCAGACCAATTGCAAGGGAGAATCGATTCCAGCTGGGTAGAGTCTGCTTTGGAAATTACTAGATCAAGGATTGAGCCTTTTTCGTGTGTTGGGCTGTCACAGATTTGGGACAAGTTAAGGTCGGACAGGAATGATTTGAAGCTATTGACCTCTGGGTCGTCAGGATTGTTCCAGTGGAGGTTGAAATCCCCCAGGGAGATCTGTGTATTCTGTTGTCCGACATTTGTGACAAGGATATCCATCATGTGTTCGATGAAGGTAAGGTTGTTACCAGGAGAATGGTAGAAAGAGTGTAGTGAGTATACTGGCTTGTTATTGCTAGTGATGTGTAGGCAAAGGTATTCACAGGAGGAGTACACCGGGTGTTGGAGCGGTTCACAGAGAGGTTGTTCCTATGAATGCAGGCAATACCACCACCAAGCCTATCGGGTCTGTCCAGTCTTGTGATGTGATAGTTTGGGGAAACTAGTATGTCTAAGATAGGCGTGGAAGATTTGTTTAGCCAAGTTTCAGTTAAAATTATACGGTCGGGTTCATTGGTTATAATGAGATCAGTTATATCGGCAGCATGACGTGCTGCTGATCTACAGTTTAGTAGGATACATTTTATCTGGGCCTTGGTCGTGGTGGTGTTCTGGTTGTGGGAGATGGGTACTCTTTTGAGGTTGTTTTCAGCAATACCTCTGGGAATGTGTCTTGTAATTCTGGAGGCAATGGAATGGATGGGTTGGATTAAGGACAGTTTCTGTATATTCTCCATATGCGCAGGTCTAGAGGGTAGGGAAGGAGGTTCGAAGGAATAAAATAGGGAAGGAGGACCATTTGGTGATGAGCTTTCTTTTCACTGACTGGACGGAATGAGGCATTGGGGTAAGGTACTGTTTTTTAACTGGGTAGCAACTGTGGCGAGTGGCTAGTACATGACCGCTGAATGGGTTTCACTTGTGGTTTGGGTTGTTGCTAGATCTGGACATGAAGAGTTTGGATGTCCTCTTTTATTTGTTGTAAGGATAGTAGTTTCTCATCTAATCTGCACTGTGGAGGGCTGTGACCGTGTTGCAGAATTTTTTGCTAACAAGGTCACTCACCTCTACAATTCCTTTCCTCGGCAGGCACTAAATGCTCCCACATGGGAGAAGGGTGTTAAAAAGAAAGGAGTACGACAGCTTACCTCCTTTTTCACCCCGCCTACAGAAGAACTAATCCGTATCTGCGGGTCAATTAAATCTGGCTCTCCAAGAGACCCGACGACCCCCAGCCGACTTAAGGGTAGCTTGCAGGTGCTTGAACCTTATGTTCGCAACCTACTTGATTCCTCTTTTCTGTCCCAGAGTGTCCCCAAGGCTTGGAAGCAGGCAGTTGTACTCCCCCTGCAAAAAAAGGCCAATGTGAATTTTGAGAAATTCGACAACCTCCGACCCATCTCCCTTTTGCCCTACGTGGCTAAAATAGCGGAGAAAATTGCTAACACACAATTGATGCAGTTCGTGGAGGAGGCATCGCTACTCCACGACTCGCAATTTGGGTTCCGTCCCCGTCATTCAACGGAATCTGCACTTCTCGCGGCGGTGGAGGCACTCCGACAGGGTGTGGATGAAGGCCAGACTATGGCTCTGATCCTACTCGACCTAAGTGCAGCATTCGACACTGTAGCACATACCATCTTGCTACAGTGTCTGAGTGAAGGTGGGGTTATAGGCGCTGCACTTGGTTGGATCAAGTCCTTCCTGTCTGACAGGTGTTTCCAAGTCAGGATGGGAGAATGCTACTCGAGGGAGATCGAGTTGGCCCAGGGCGTACCGCAGGGTTCGTCCCTGAGCCCAACCTTATTCAATATCTACGTCTCCCCTCTAGCAGCCATCGCGGAGGGCCACGGTCTCCACCTGGTGTCTTACGCCGACGACACGCAGTTGGTCGTCTCCCTGTCTCGTGCCCCCGGCCTTGCGGCGGACATCTTCAGGAACTGCATGCAAGATCTCGCAGCCTGGATGTCCGCAAACTGTTTAAAGTTAAACGGTAGCAAGACCGAGGTGCTCGTGGTGGGGGGCGGGCCTTCTGCGTGGTCGCCTGCGTGGTGGCCACCCTGCTTGGGCGAGGTCCCCACTCCCAGTCTGGAGGCCAGGAATCTTGGCATATGGCTTGACAAGGACCTTGCCTTTGGCCCGCAGGTCGGCCGGGTGACGGGGGTGTGTTTCGGTGTCCTGAGAGCTTTGAGGAAGGTTTTAGATCTGCTTCCCATCTCGGCTCGTAGGACGCTGGTGCACGCCCTGGTCACCTCGCGCTTAGACTATGGGAATCTGCTCTATCTGGGGGCTTCAGGCAGGGTCATGGGCCGCCTCCAGGTGCTTCAAAATGCCGCAGCACGGCTCGTGCTTAGACTCCCGAGGAGGTCACCTTCCAAACCTGCTCTCCAAGCCCTCCATTGGCTCCCGATGGAGAAGAGAGTTGAGTTTAAGGCCCTCTCAACGTGCCACCGTATTCTGAGCGGCAAAGCCCCTGTGCCGCTCCAGAGTCTGGTGTCTCACTATGAGCCTACCCGCAATCTACGGTCCTCTCAGATGGGACTACTGGTGGTTCCCAGAGTTAGGAAGGCACGGATGGGGGGGAGATCTTTTAGATATCTTGCTCCCAAATGCTGGAACGTCCTGCCTCCAGACCTGCGTCTTGAACCATCAGAGGTCCAGTTCAGAAAAAAACTGAAAACTCACCTTTTTAGTAGATAACTCCTGAGGGAGGGGGGGATGGCAAACTGCTCACTTATCATAGCGCGGGGACACGCCTTCTGGCGTCACCAGGCGCTTTACAAATGCCCTAAACTAAACTAAACTAAACTGAGGTCAGATGAAGAAGTTATCATATTGATAGCCTGGCCTGTGGTTAATTGAGGAGGGGTTGTAGCTTGTGTGGTGTCCCGGGGCGTGACGTGAACTGGTTAGAAGAATGGTGGTTTTTCACTGTGGTAGTCCGCGGGGATGGGAGGTGAGGGAGTAGAGAGGGGACTGAGGGGTTATTGGTGTGGGCTTTAGGAGGAGGGACGGTGAGAATTGTAGTGCAGGGAGGGGGAGAGGGTGGGACTGTGGACTTATCGGGAGTAGTTGTGTAAGGAGAGATTGGAGTAGAATCTGGAATGGAGTTAATGGGGAGGAGTGAACTATCTGAAGAGGTGACGAAGATGTGGTTGTGGAGATGGGGAGGGGTAGTGGGGGACGAAGGGACGTGTGGGAAGGCTGGGTGTGAGGTGAGGCGAGGTGGGTGTAGTCGAAATTGTCTAAATTGTGGTTGTGCTGGGGGGGAGTAGGGATAATAGATATGTATGTCATATAGTGGGGTGTCGGTTAGGCCTGGGGTGGGTGAAACGAAGGAGCCTAGACAGTAGGCGGATCGTCCTCTTGAAAGTCCTGGTTCCGGCAGCAGTGAGCCCCTGTGATCCATCTCCGGTGAGTGTGAGATCGATGGTGCATCCTCGGACGAGGAAAAAGCTTCCTTACTGATGTTTACTTTGTTCCTTACTTCCTTTGTTGCAGTGTTCTGAAGCGGCGGAGCTAGCACAGGCTAACAGGGATATTAAAGCAATTTTGATCCCTAGCCAACGGCTCAATCATGGCACACAGATTCATAAATTATATGCACAAACTTCACATTGCTGTGCTGCAGCATGCAGGGGTTGCCTCTCTGAGGATGATTACAACAGTCTGAAAGGCAGAGACAAACAGGGGCATGCACATATGGCTTCTTACCTTAGCATTCAGCCTGTGCCTCTCTCCCATGTCAGTTTATTTCTGCATAAAGGGTGCCCCTCCACACCCAGCCCCTTAGTTGAATCGATGTGCATGAAATCATAGCATGGCAGTGAGCTAGGCCCAATAGTTTTTTCCAGCACTAAATTCACATAAATTTGCAAAAATGTTACAGGTTTGAAGGTGGACTCCTGAAATATTCCTGCACTTTTACTTGTGAAAAGCAATGGCGCCCAACCCAGTTTTATTCAGGGTTCATCCGTCTCTAAACCTGTTAAGGAAATGGTCATAAATTGGTCAATTATTTAAGCAGTTTTTATAAGAAGGTCTAAAATATATTTTATATTAATGCAATTCAGGAAACAAATTTTGACATGGCTTATCATTTCACTACATTTTTACTTTTTGACACTTTGCCATCCAGCCACTTCTTGGTAGATTGTCAGTGAGAAGTTCTAACTGAAAATCTCTCTTTTACAACACACCAAAAACAAAAATGCTTGGAGTACAAATTTAAACAGTTTAGTTACACCATTTCAAGGCTTAATCTTTTTTGAACTAAATAGCACACATCCCAAGGGGACTGACTACAAGGTGAAGAGTATTTTCTTCAGCAGCAGTACTAGGGGAACTGCTGAGAACACCATCCCGTCGCCACATGCAATGTGTGATCCTCCCACCTCCAAAATGATCATACAACTTCATAACATTCATCTGTATTCAATCCTGAAGATCTTTCCCATGGGAAAAAGCTGATCTGCAGAATGTGCCACTATGTGGAACATATACTAGTCAGCCGACGTGTTGCGGATGAATGGCCATTTCCCTGGACAGGTACTTCTTAGCAAGCTTTGCCCTGTTGCAATTCAATGTTAACAAAATAAGAGCTGAAAACCTGACCGAGCCAGACGTCAGCTGATATTTGGTGGGGTTCTCAGCAAATTGCAGCAGACTGTTGGGTGTAAATAACAAATAGTTTTTTTTGTTCTATGCTGGTCGATATAATCCTAGAGAGAACCGACAGAGAGTCATTTCAGGACTGGAGACGGGGAGGAGGTGGCTGTTGAGACACTTCCGGCTAGTGCAGGAGAGAGTCAGGGGGCGGTAGGTGGAGGAATATGACGGCGACCCCCACAGTGCAGACGCGCACCGAGCTGTTCACAGACCGTCCAGGCCGGCTCGCCTCAGTCCCACCTGTGGAGCCCGGTGAAGATGAGACCCAGCAGGAAGGGAGCGGTGGCGTCTGTCCTGGCCCTGCTGGCCCTTGCCGTGCAGAGCAGCCTCCAGCAGGATGTCGGCTTCGGCCCGAAGCAGGGGAAAACTTTTTTTGAGTGGTTCAGGAGACTGGAGGAGCAGGTGAGGCCCACAGGGCTGTGTGAGGAGAGTGTCCCGTTATGCGCAGGCCTTGGTGGGTACGGTGCAGTAGAAAGAGTGTCATGGGCACTTAAATAGGCCAGTGGCCCCTGGCTGTGCAGTAGTGGGCCCCGCAGATGCACGTGCCAAGGGCCCTGGTACACCAAAGATAGTTATGTTCCCGACAGCATGGCTGACTGGACCCTTCTGGAGCTAAATATTCCAAAGCACGGGGTTTCTAAATGGCGTGGCAGTTAAATGGGATTACTTGTTCAATGGGTGCAGCAGGGTCTTGCTTTGTCTATTTTTCTTCAAACGATATACTGTTCTGTTACTGGCGGCTGGGCGGTAAAACCAACGGGTGCAACCAGGCGCGTCATCTGTGGTGCTCTACGCCTTTTATTATTCTAGATTGTAGTACAGGCAAGTGACTATGGGGTAGATGGGACTGCTTTGGGAGTTTATCTGGAGCTGCTTTCTCACTCCCAGAATATTATAAAAGCATTTCAAGGGTGCAGTCCAGTTTCACAAAATGACGTTTGCACCGACAGATCAAACAGAAGATATTTTTGTTCAGTACAATGGCAATTGTGGCACAAGTCCTAAGGTACAAAGGCCGTTTTTCGCACGTGTTTGTTCCGTGTGGGAATTCGTGGGAGTTGGAGTGAAGGTTAATTTTAGATCGGGGCGTAGTGAAGGTTATGTAATGAGGTTACACCTTCTCATTTATAACAAGCAATGGCCTCGCGGCTGTGAAAGTGACACGGCCACGCGGCGTGAAACTGAAACAGAAATGAAGAGCTGACGAGGATGGAGTGGGAGATGGGAGGGGGTAGGGTAGGGCATTCACGCACGCGATCCAAGAAACCAAGTGGCAGCTGTGCACGCCGCTCGTGCACTTGTGCGTTTAGTGGCAGCTACTAAATATCTCGGCCAGCCCAGCGTATGCGCTGGATCAGGCGAGACCTAAAAAATGAGTAGCAAGAATTTGTTTTTAAAAACAAATATTTAAACGTAACAGTTTGCTAACAAAGAAAGCAACACGGGGAGATGGCAGGCGTCTGGGGAAAGTAACATGGAGGGAGGGCAAGCTTGCAGGGTGAGCGGGGTGAGCAACATTAATCTAAGTAATATGAACGTCTGGTGGTGCACCTACACATGAGTTTGGGGGTGCCACATGGAAGAAAGGGGAAAATAACCAACAGAGAACAACACAGATAAGATAAAGCAATGTGGAGCGCAGTTGGAGTAGAGAAGCAGAAGCCAAATGGAGAACACTGAGGGGCATATTCTCAAGGCGACATCGGCACGTTAGCGGCATTTTTCTGCCACTTAAGTGGCGATATTTTTATGACCTTATTATCAAGCTAAGCGATACCAAAGGGAATGATGGATGGAGCACTGGAGCAAATCAAACACGCACCCCCAGTCAACTGATCTGGGTTTAATCCATCATCATTCTTTAGCTCACTCCACCACCCCAGTTCAGACATGGCCATATGCAAATCAGTCTGACCCTGTGCCTAATGGGGATAATCCAGCCTGAACTGTCAAGCCATGGCTTCCCTGGACCGGAAACAAGCATCCTGGGACAGGTTTCTGGCTAATCAGCCGTCATCAGCCAGGCTAGCTTGAATCCAGTGGCAACGTGAGCAAGGGACCACTTCTGGGCATACCCTGCCAACTTAGGGCGAACAAAGCGATACCAAAGGAGATGATAGACAGGGCGCTGGAGCAAATCAAACACTCACTCCCTGTCAACTGATCTAGGTTTAATCCATCATCATTTTTTAGCTCACTCCACCACCCCAGTTCAGACATGGCCATAAGCAAATCAGTCTGACCCTGTGCCTCATGGGAACAGTCCAGCCGGAACTGCCAAGCGATGTCTTCCTTGGACCGGAAACAAGCATCCTGGGACAGGTTTCTGGCTAATCAGCCGCCATCAGCCAGGCTAGCTTGAATCCAGTGGCAAAGTGAGCAGGGGCCCACGTCCATGCATACCCTGTCAGCTTAGGGCGAACAAAGCAATACCAGAGGGGATGATGGACGGGGCGCTGGAGCAAATCAAACACTCACCCCCAGTCTACTGATCTGGGTTTAATCCATCATCATTTTTTAGCTTACTCCACCACCCCAGTTCAGACATGGCCATATGCAAATCAGTCTGACCCATTGCCTCATGGGAACAGTCCAGCTCGATCTGCCAAGCCATGTTTTCCCTGTACTGGAAACAAGCATCCTGGGACTGGTTACTGGCTAATCAGCCGTCATCAGCCAGGCTAGCTTGAATCCAGTGTCAAAGTGAGCAGGGACCCACGTCTGTGCATACCCTGCCAACTTAGGGCGAACATAGCGATAGCAGACGTGGGTCCCTTGCTCACTGGAGTGACCCTCACATTAGGCAGGCGAAGGTACTGACGTAGTGCCGTTCATGAGGGGTGCCCGAATGTTGGCGCTGTTGGAGATCCATCGGTGGTGGTTGCGCGCTGCGGTGTCATCGTTTAGAAGCATTGGTGGAATGTTGGTGCGGAGAGAGTTGACGAGACGTTCTTCGGTGGCCTTGATCCAGCTGCATGGGGGTGCGATGATGGCGGTGGCATCCGGTGGACAAGGTGAAGACGTGATGTTACCAATGATGGTCGGTCCAGGAGAGTGTACTCTGTTGTGGCTGTAGTTGAAGTTCCCACTGGCGGAGGTGACATGCTTGACCGTGTGTCCTGCTATGTGGCTTGTTGAGGTGAATTGCTGCTTGCGTCTGATGTAGGGGACCTTCCCCAGTAGGGGGTGGTGTCCTGGTCACTGGGGTTGTTCAGGTGGACCTTGAGTTCACCGAGTAGGATGTCATCGGTGGATAGGAAACCCTGGGGTGCAATGAGATCTACATTGGTATTGGAGAATGGAGGGGCACTGGCCCAGGGGGACTGCACATGAGGGTGCCGCAGAGGATGTGCTTGGGCTTGGTCCGGATCTGGGAGTTGAGGTGTTCCACGGTCAACCTTGGGTCATTAGAGTGCATGGTCAGTCGGAATGTGCTTCTGTAGTGATGGCAATGCCTCTTCCTTGATGGTCGGGGTGCTTCTTGCGGGTGATATTGCAGCCGTCAGTGATGGAGATGGCGATGTCTGGAACAGAGGTTGGTCCTGGCAGGTGAGGTGACGTCCAGGGTTGATAGCGTTATAGCAGTGGAGTGTCCAAGAGGAAAGCTCCTTGGTGCTGGGCGTGGTCCAAGGGCAGACAGACGCAAACGGTGTAGCCTATGGGTTGCCTTTGGCATGGGAAATGACCATTACAATGCAGTCAGTACATCGTTACCAACGCCACTCCAACAACGCAGGTGCCTTTACATCGCATTTGATTACAACGCATTGTGAGATCAGTAATGGGGTAATTTAAGTTTTTCGGTTGGGTATGGGTTTTGGATGTAAAATATGAAAACTGAGGTGTGTTTTGGGGTAATATATGAAAATTGGGGTGTGCGTAATGGGGTAAAATATGGAAATTGGGGTGTGCATTTGTGTCAAATTAGATTTTTGGGTATGTTATGGGGGCTCAAAAAGGAATTCCAGGATTCACGTTGGGTTTGGGGTGCAATGGTTAGTTTTGGGTTGCACTCACTGAAGTGATATTAATGTCTCTGCTATGCAACACCTACTCTAATGTTGCAATGTGCCTAATATTAGTATGCAATGAGGATGGAATGCGATGTTATGGCATACGTCGCAACTATGTATGTGCCTTTGGCACACGAGTGGTATGCCCGCCTTGCATGGGTGACACCGGCCGCCATTGAGAAGTGCTGGGGATGCTGGACAGCTGTGAGGTGGTGAACGCTGGAAAGAACATTGACTGTGGAGTGGATGCGGGGATATGTGTGTGAGCAGGTGTTGTAAATATTTTAATAAGGGAAGGTGGGGTGCTAGAGGGCGCACAGCGGAATGGCTGCTCCTTAAGGCAGCTCCGCCGGCCAGGTTTTGTGATCGGCGAGACCTGCACGAGCGCGGATGACATGAACTGGTGTCGGAAATCGACACGCCCAGTCTGAGCGTTGTTGCGGCCCCGATGGTGCCCGCTTGCATGAAATAATTTGGATTTAGAGAGCACGGCTGAGAATCCGACAGGCGATCTAAGATGGCGGCGCCCTGCGACTAATGCAATCGGAAACTTGAGACCCTTCTCGTATGTCTGCGCTCTACAAATATGCACCGATCAGCACCGGAGGCAGTGGTGGCGGACAACGAAGTTTAGTGAAATTGCACGGACTGTCAATTAGAGCTAAGTACAGATCGTATGATAGCACTGCTTGGGTTAGAGGCGGACTGGGGCTGCGACTGGGAATGACTTAAGATGGCGGCACCTCGCACGTAGTCTGCCTAGACAGCCGAGTCTGTATGGGTTTGAACGCATGCACTAAACATAGAAAATCCGGTGCCTGGGACTAAGATTGAACTAATAACTGTCGGCGGAACAAACAATAACTATGGCCCATATCTCTTCCTATGCATTAAGCGCTGGCACTAAAATGGCGCCAATCAGTGGAATAAGATGGCGGCGCCCAGGGCATTGATTAAAAATGTACGGAATGCCTGGAGCAATACCTGCTTAAAACTGACGGCGGCTACCATGGGCAATGCTGAGTGCTGGTGGAAGTTGAGACACAGAGAGTCGTTAGCTGCAGTCTGGGGCCTCTTGAAGTATATGGCGGGGCTTTCTTCACGTGCGGAGACCACTGTGTAGTGCGGATCATAAGCTACAACAGGGAATCAAGAGGTTCACACCATTACGGCATACGACCGCATGCACAATTGGGTTTAGCAAGGGTGTGTTACGAGACTGCGGTAACGAATGAGGCTACGAATGATGCTTGCCGCAGGGAGAGCTACTAAGGACGAGAAGCCTTCCCACAACGATATCTGGAGCGGAGTGCGGGACATCGCGATTTGCGGCTGGAAGGTGTTAATGTGGGATCTTATCACCCGTCCTAACGCCCCGATGGGCTACACCACCTGCACAAAGAGGACTGACGTGTACTGCTAACGCCCGCCCACGAGCACTAGACCCTGCCAAAACAATGGGCAAACTGGACAAAGTACAGAGCAAGATCACTTTTGATGGCCCCCCAAAAAAGCCTCTGAAAGGGGCCACAGCTCAATCGGATGCAGACATGGGTGATGACTCAATATCAACCACTGGTCTGGAGCAGGTTCTTAAAGATATACAAAAAAGTCTGTTGGATGTACATGGCAAATTGGACACTATCACACTGAGGGTGGATAACATGGCTGCGACGCTAGATAAGCACAGTGAACACTTGGTGGAGGCAAAAACACGCTTGTCATCGGTGGAAGATGAATCCCATGCCACCACTCAGCGATGCTCTGACATGGAGAAACTACTTGAGGTAATTAAATTTCAGTCCGAAGATATGGAGGCACGGTCCCGAAGCAACAACGTTCGAATAGCGGGACTGGCGGAGACCACCAACACTGGTAAGATGGAGACCTACGTAGATCTGCTCAGAAACATCTTCGGAGCGGAGCACTTATCTGCAGTATTTATCGTCGAGCGAGCACACCGCTCTCTCGCTCCCAGACCGAAGCCAGGGGTGCCACCACGTCCCATAGTCGCCCATCTCTTGAATTACAGGGATAGAGACATTATCTTGAAGATGGCGAGATAAAAGAAGACTATCGAATACCAAGGTAACAAATTAGAATTCTACCCGGATTTCACAATGAACGTCCAACAGGCCCGTAGAGAATTTGCGCCTATGAAACAAAAATTGCGAGAGATGGGGCTAGAATATGCAATGTTGTACCCTGCCCGACTGACGATCACGAAAGAAGGCAAGACCACCATATGCCAGACGCCAAAAGAGGCGCAGGAGTTCATTAAACGTGTTAACCAGCGACGACGGGAACAGAGGCACGCTGAGCAGCACCAAGACTCAGACTGAAATGCTTCAGACTGGACTCCAGAGAAAACGACCGACATGGAGGTGGCGGTAAGACCCCAACCTGGGTGGATAGAGACACTGACCACGCTGTATTGAACGATGTTGCCTGGACAGCTTGCAGAAATGCTGGGTGGTGCGAACGCCCTGCTGACGAGACAATAGGGATGAACTGTATACACAGCAGGACTGCATCGGACACTTATGCAAGTCGTGAGTATAGAGGGGCTTTGTGCAGTGTAGCACGCCGTGTGAACTGGCATCCATGAACTCATGCAATCACACAGTACTTATTGGGTACTATGCGACATATTGAGCAGTTGCATAGTCGACAGATGGTCCAGTATACAATGTGCTCACTGTTGATATGGAGCTATGTTGGGAAGAACTGAGACTTTGACACTTTGCTATAGATTGATAGCAAGGAGGGAAGATGGTAATTTTTGAGACATGAATACTATGCACATGATAGCAACGATGTTGTAATAGTCATTCTTAGAGATGATATTAGTCAAAGTGCAGGTATTTTCTGATGCAATTGATAACTTGGCCACATCCACTCAATTTGGATGCTGATGTGTCACCTAGATAGACCCCCCAAAGGGTGTCCCCCTACCAAAGGTATGAACTGTTAAATGTTTTTCTTGGGGTATGTCTTTGGCATGATTGGGTTGCCGAAGTGGGAGGGGGGTGGATGGGAAGTTCTGAAAGGGGGAATACTAATTCACTGCAGTTGAGAAACATTGCCGCACTCCAACATAAGAGCTCTAATGACATTGCTGCAGTCTTCTCGCTTTATGCGAAAACTAGGGATTACACAGGGTACACTAAGGGGCACGAGAATAAGATGGCACGTATGCCATGACGGATAGGAAACTGTCAGATAAACTAACGTTGATAATATGGAATGTACGGGGTCTTAAAAACCCGAAGAAAATACGGCAACTACTACCTTATTTCACTAGACTCCATGTAGACATTTCATTTATACAGGAGACTCATATTGATCCCCGCACACCGAACCACATAGGCCAACGATGGGCGGAAGCGGTACATGGAGCTGCTTACTCATCATATTCATGTGGGGTACTTATACTGATTCGAAGAGGGCTGCAATTTAAAGTAGACCAGGTTCAGGCGGATAAGGCAGGGCGTTTTGTGGTGATTGCGGGTTCACTGAGGGGACAGAGACTCAACCTCCTTAACATTTATGCACCAAACACGGATGACCCTGATTTCTTTCATACCCTCTGGCAAACTATAGCTGCATTACCTGATGTTCCGTTGATATGGGGAGGAGACTTTAATATTGCATTGAATGCAGAGGTTGACAGATCCATAACATCAACAGAACCGCACAAACGCGCATTGATGCAACTACATAACATTATGAAAGAAAACTGCCTCCATGATCTATGGAGATTAAGGCATCCCACACAATTAGTAGCCACACATACAACTGCAGCACATGGTAGTTGGTCTAGAATCGATTATTGGTTGGGCTCTGCTGAGGTGTCCTCATGGGTGGAAGACGTGTCACACCAGCCCCCTACCCTCTCTGACCATAACCCAGTGCTGCTTACACTCAGGTTCCCGAATTATGTTCCCACCCCCATTTAGTTGGAGATTCAATGGACGGGCATTACTAGATCCGGTGTATTCGGACACTCTAAGAAAGGCTATATTAGAATACTTCGAGATAAATGCCCCTACCACAGACGATCCTGGACTCCTGTGGGAGGCTTTTAAAGCTACCATCAGGGGTGTCTGCATAAGTACACGTGTGGGTATTCTTCGGGACTTGCATCAGCAGTTAGAGAGACGTGAGAGTACGATACGTGAGCTTGAAAAAGAATATGCCCAAACACAGAACCCTGCCCTTTTGGGCCAAATTAGGGCTGAAATATCGGAATATCTAAAAAGTGCGGAGGACGAACTGAAATATGTCTCTAAGCGTCATATAGCGAGATGCTATGGAGAAGGAGGTCGACCAGGGGCAATATTGGCGGCCAAGATCTGTTCCAAGAGACCACCACCGGTAGTGCAAGTGGTGTGTGATGCTGAGGGTGCCCCGCACCATAATCCGCAAGGCATATTAAAGGAATTTATGCGCACTTCTGGGGCTCTGTACGCAGCAGAAGCCGCAGCTACGGCTGCCGAAATAGATCAATACTGTGACGATGTGGCTCTCGCCTGGCTCTCTGACGCGCAGAGAGCCTATCTCTCCTTACCTGTTACGATTGAGAAAGTAACTGAGGTTATGAAAGCGCTCCCTAATGGTAAGGCTCCCGGGCCTGACTGATTCACGGGGGAATTCTATAAAACTTATGCAGATCTATTAGCCCCTCACATAGTAGCTATGCTTGGAGACATGCATGAGAAAATGCTATTACCACAGACATTGAGAGAAGCAATGATTCTGGCCCTCCTGAAACCGGATAAAGATCCAGAAAGCTGTGAATCATATAGGACATTGTCGTTGATGAATGTGGATACCAAAATTCTATCTTCACTATTGGCTAACAGACTCAAACATCTGATGACTAAATTGATCCTCCCTGACCAATCTGGTTTCATACCTACACGCTCTACCTCCCATAACACCAGAACCCTGTTTGCATTGGCGCATTACCTGACACCCCAGACCAAAGCGGCTGCAATAGTGTTAGATGCTGCTAAAGCTTTTGACACCATAGCTTGGACCTGTCTGCATACAATACTGCGAAGAATGGGGTCCCCACTGATGTTCTTGCAATGGATCAAGCTACTATACACGGCCCACACTGCTCTTATTCGGGTTAACAATTACATCTCTGAGGTAATACCCATCGCTCGGGGCACAAGACAAGGGTGCCCACTGTCCCCCTTGCTCTTTGCCCTAGCTCTGGAGCCACTGGCCTGTAAACTACGGCAGGGACATCATTATTCGGCATTGCAATTTCTGCAACGTCCTCTTCATATATCATTATATGCTGATGATATGTTGTTATATGTTCGAGACCCAGAAATTAATTTTAATCCACTGCTGAGGGAATATGTTAAATTTGGATGGCAATCAGGGCTCAGGATTAATTGGGCCAAATCAGTGATACTGCCTTTAACGGACAGTACGCACAGCTTTCCCACTGATTTCCCCCTAGCCTGGCAGACAGACCCCGAACACTACCGAGGAGTCTGGTTTCACAGAGACCCTGAAGTGGTCATTCGAACAAACTACGGCAGAGTGGTATCGGTGCTGGAGGACAAGATAGAACAATGGATCCGGCTCCCTTTATCACTCGCTGATAGGATTGCTATTGTTAAAATGGTGGTCCTGCCCAAGTTGCTATACCTATTCAACAACATCCCCATTAAACCACCGGCAGCGATGACTACATACTATGACATTAAAGCTGATTTGGGCAGGTAGATACGCTCTGATTGACCTGCAATCGCTGACACTGCCGTACTCGCGGGGTGGGTTCAAGGCTCCTGATCTTTTCCTCTATTATTTGTGTGCACAAGCACAATATGCACACTATTTCTACCATAAAATCCTGTATCTTGCGCATGTGGCAATAGAAGAAGGAGATGCGTGGCCAGTTCCATTGGATGCTATTATAACTCTTAAAAGGGCTCCTTTGCATAAACAAGATATAAACACAGTTGACACAACGAATGCAGCATGGAGACGAATAGGTCAAAAGGTTAATAAATTACCACTCTACTCCCCGGAACTGCCACTTCACTTCCATCCAGATATTTCAGTCACACAAGAAAAAGTGGGGATGGAATTGCTTCAGCGGGTGGGTATAGCCACAATGGGTGATCTATATAAGGAAGGGGTATTTAAGACATTAGCGGATTACGATTGCGCTCAAAATCAAACGCCACTTTTTAAATTTACATATCTTAGGTTGCAGAGGGCAATTGGGGCACTATTTCCGACACACCCTGCTGAACCACCAGTACTACTGACATTGCAATTACTTCTTACATCTCCTGCACCAAAACACCTAGTATCCAGATTATATACCACACTGCAAGCAGAGATAGGAGCAACGACGGATAAGGCATTGCAAAAATGGAACAAGTGTTTAACGAATGGTCTACAGCTGGCACCATAACGGGATTACTGACACCAAATGGTAATCTGCAACTGATCCACGTCAAATATTTGCATCAAACCTATCACACTCCGGCTAGATTGCATAGATTTGGGCTCCGTCCGGATTCCAAATGCCAACGCTGTGGGGCTGAGGGAGCAGAATTTATCCATCTTGCTTGGTATTGTGTAGGGGTAGCTGAATTTTGGGCGAAGGTGGTGCGCATGTTGGGAGACATGGTGGGTACCCACATAGATTGCACTATACAGATATGTTTATTGGGATTATTGCCTGGATTGCGTGCTTTGAAGCATACATTTTGCGTCATAGCATTGCTCATGGCGAAACGCAGGGTCTCGATTGGATGGGGGAGTAAACAGAGTCCAAAAGTGAAACTATGGATCCAAGACATGATTTATTGTAAAGATACTTTGCTGACGTATGCAGATGAATTGCCTATGCGATCGCGCCCTAAGAACTATAGGAACTTTTTAATTGAATACCTGAATGACCCTGATGTACAACTGTAATGAGCTAAGAATGTAGTGATGCATGTATTAATGATTTACACAAATATATGAATTGTTGGACTAGGAATGTTGTAATGTTGTGATACTATATGGAGCTACGCCACTCAGATGTGACGCGGTTTGTTATGTTACATTTTATGAAATGCCAATAAAAAAAAATATATATATATATATATATTTTAATAAGGGACATCTTACCTCGAAGCCAGGTCCTGTGTCTTCGTTGCTTCTGCTCTCCTGCGTCTGCTTCGAAGAACAGGAAGTAGGCAGTCAGGCTCCCTCCCCTGAGCCAATCACAACTCCGAGATGCGGCGGGGGGTATTGGTAATTGGCAATGGGACGAGGCATACAGTCAGGGGCTGGAGCGGTGGGCATGTTCTCCATGCAGGATGCAGCCTGAATTACAAACAGGGAAGTGCGAATGACTGCTTTGGGCAGCCTGAGTGGTCCGACCAAACAGTCATTGTGCACTTGAGTGGGCATGCCAATCTGCCCATGCCTTGCCCGTTCGTTGGAGCAGTCCTAACCACCCTCCCATCCGCAAAGGAAACATAGCATGGTTCCACCAGTAAGTTATCATCACGTGATGATTGTTCCTCCTCTGCACTGCTTGAAAGCAGTGGGGCAATGCTCTTCTGCCATAGCGGATGAGCTGCCACTGAGGGTGTGTCATCTACGTGTGCTAGGCCTGGGCGACTCAACCGCCCGGCATCCTGCGCTACACATCCCACATTCTCCTTACCTGGACATTGACACCATGGCGCAATCCGCTGCACTCTCTCCAAATCTCTGACTCAGCCAGCAGGAGCCTCAGCCAGGTGGGATTTCACAAGCCTGGGTACAGCAGTTGCCGCCAAGTCCGCTGGTGAACCTCCCAATGCAGTTGATGCAGCAGGGCCCCCTTAGGCGAGAAGTTGTAGCGCTCCCACCACACAAGTTTGGCGCAGCTCATGGGCCTCACCCTCCACAGCGTCTGGCCAGCCCAACATCATCCGGCTTGTGATGCAGAGAGGCAGCACCCACCATTGGTAATCCCCTCCGTGCACCCTGGTATAGTGGTGGATCATAGTATGCGATGCAGCCCTCCCTACTTTGGGGCGCAGGAGTGCCTCTAATATTAAGGGCTCCAAGGTGCACATGGTGGTCTTCTCACAAAGGTCAGCAATGTGTCTTAATGCGACCTGCCAGACTTCAGCACCAGATACAGGAGTTTGTTGCACCTCAATGTTTACCGCCACTGCTCATTTACTCCACAGCTCCTCCGCATCGCACTCCAGGCTCCAGACACAGGTCCAGTGAGGCATCCAGGTTCCAGGGGCAGGTCCAGCTAGTCATCCATGCTCCAGATGCAGGTCCAGCGAGGCATCTAGGCTCCAGACGCAGGTCCAGCAAGGCATCCAGGCTCAAGGCACAGGTCCAGCGAGGCATCCTTGCTCTCATTCTGGTCATCCTAGATTTTGGGTGGCTTGCAGGGGTTGTTGATGTGTGCTGCACTTGGCCCAGGCTGCTCCATTCTACATGTTTTTTTTGCCACTAATGGGCCTATCAGTAGTTTTCGCCCGCTAACGTCGGATTTCCTAATGCCTCCGCGCTGATGTTCACGGCAGTTTTCTTCGATGTTCCCTGACACTATCGCCTGTTAGAGGCGCATTGTGAATACGCCGCTAACACAGCAATAATTTCACGTGGTACACAGTGATAAAAAAATGCACACTAACTGAGGTTAGCAATAGTTTTCGCCAATGGTTGAAAATATCTCCCTGAGTGGGTTGGGGGCAGAGAAGCATGTGGGTGAGAGAAGATCACAAGCACGGGAATGGAGAGAAACTCACAAGAGAGAGAGAGCAGCTTAGAGTATAGGGGTGGAGAGAAGCACGCTAGAGGGACAGCTAGAAAACACACACACCTGGAGTGCTAAGGCAAAACGAAAAAAAGTTCACTACTAGTCAGAAGTGGAAGGTATAAATGCCGGCTAATCAGACAGATGGTGAAGAGACTATTCTGCAGGGAGCAAATATATATTTTATATTCATTTTCGTAAATGTAAATAAATCCCTGACAGTTCTTCTCTTACCTGATTAGTTGAAGTGATGGCTGCCTGGATTCCCAAGGTGCCATGGGGTGGTAGTAGTAGCAGCATGCTAGCGCATTAGTCAAACAGTGAAAGCACCAGATCCAGAAGCGAGGTCCCACTCACTCCTAGCCGAACTCAAACTGTAGGATAAGGAATATTCATTGTAGGGAACTAATTAAATTGAAGTAAAATCTGAGGTAGTACCGTTATTATATGCAAGCTTTACAAAAAAAATTAGAAAGTCACCAGAGTCTAGACTACTAGCACACAAGAAGAAGAGAGACAATAGAAAAAACATGATAAGCAATGCTAAATTAAAATATTCATAATGGTGAGCTATTAGACGGTACAAAATAAAGTTGACTCGAGATAAGAAATGGACAAGCATAATCTTTGATGCAATACAGTGCCTGCAGGATGATGCTGGCAATTATGTTCCTCTGAAAAAAAATTAAATAGCAAATATTGTACGTGGGTGGCTAATCATTTTAAATATAATATTTCCCATGTGGACTATACTTAGAGCCAAAGAAGATCCTTGCCCCGCACTGAGTTTGTGTTGCTTTCACCACATCTGCCCCACCAAGTGATAAATTAATGGTGTAAATTTTATTTAGTCACACATAAATAAATCACACAACTCAGGTTAGGGATTCGAAGAATGGATGGAAAGGTGGATATGAGGTAAAGTTTTGACAATGACAAACACTACACAAGGACAACCTTCATCTTGGTACCCGACTATCATCAATCTTTTATGGGAGGAAAAGGAAATGAAGGAACGATGTTGAGTAGTACTGGTAAACCACATCAAATTGTCCGTCTGCCCCCAGAGAGACCCAAATTATTTACTTATTTATTTGAATAGTTAAACAGTGCGCGAACATGACCTGAACAGGGTATCAGAGCACTGTATATGTAAGCAAACCATAAAAACGTTAAGTAGACATTGGGTGATCAACATAGACATAACATAGATATATGGAGACAAAGTAAAACATGGTTAAAAGGTAGATTCAGGCTGTAAGGTATAGGCTAAAAATGAGTTTGGTGATTTCAAGCCTATAGTTGCAGACAGCTTTTCAAGAACAGCCCTTTTAGGGAGCCTTTCGGAACAAAGGCTCCCATTGAAGCTCGGTCAGTTGGACTCGGTCAGTTGGACTCTCCCCATCTGACTCAGTTGGAAACCATTCCCAAACCCATTTGGTTAGGAAGCTTTCCAACCCGCATCAGAATCATGCCCTAAGGGGTTCATTAGGATGGTGGGCATCATTTTTACGCCCTCCAGCAGCAGTCCTCACAGCCACCATATTACAATGGGCAAACATAGCCCATTTCCTGTCCGCTGCAGAGCAACGTAAACCGCCATAAAAATGCTCCCGCCAACGCAGCGGTGGGAGCCACTAGAGACCCACCGCCGTGCGGAATGACATCCCATCCGCCATACAAATCAGGATGCCCCAAACAGCCGATCACACTGCAGCGGAGAAACCACCCAACAGGAGATGGCGGAAGCACGACAGCGGAGCACGAAACCAGACTCCCAGTCCCCTCCACCTGGTCTGGACCGCAAAGTATCCAGCTCTACAAGCCTTTTTGGTGCTGTACCTGACCCACTACCAGCTAATAATGGACAGTCGCGGACAACACCGCAGGTACGCAATCACACAACTCCGCACACAAACACAACACAGAACTCCTGGGCTGATATACGGTTCCTGTCCACATCATACACTCTGGTGGGGACAGGAACACATCACTAAGTGTACCCACCCATGTACTACCTATCTCAAAATCACCCCTCCGCATCCGGGTCACCCATCAACCGCAAAATTACAGCAATGACCCGGTCACGTCACCGCAGCTGTGCAGACGTGGGAAAACTGCGCAAAATGTAGTAGGCTGGGCAAGCGTCAGGCATGGGCAGTCCACATAGATTCAAAGGGCCCCACCTCCACACTTCACACACAGCCATTTGAGGACATGCTGTGTGCTCCTCCAGTACCACCCCTGCACAATTAACCAGCCAGGTGTACCCAGACCCTGCACCACACACACCAAACAATCAGGGATCCTGTCTTAGATGTTGAGGGTGAAGAGGAACAAACTGCACAGAAGCTCAGAGGCAGGGCATTCTTCCTCCTCCCACTTACCCTCCACTCATGCCAAGCAAACTGAGTCCAATCACAAAATGAAGACTCACACTGCATGTGAACAACCACTGAACTGTCCACACTGCCTGTCAAGTCACATACAAACACCCAATACTGACACCCAGACACATACTCATACCATAGGGCTGCAACAAAGGAGGTAAATAAATGGGCTAGCCAAATGTGAAGTGGACAGTGATGGAAAGCCATGAAGCAAGCCCAAAAGCATGTGTACATAACATGCAAGAGAAGGAACATATCACACCCCCCTTAGGCCCTCAAATCAGACATGGGTGGCACAGTGAGTAGAATCAAACCAAAGTGACCTCTGTGCAACAACTCAGGGAGACATAAGGGCAAGCCATGCATTGGCACAAAAATGATAGGAAGTGTCTGAAGTCAAACAGTGATCAGCCACACATCTGTCTCAACTTACTTGACATGTGTATGTCATCAGCACAACACACATGGCTCATTGTCACCCTCCCTGACTGTCAAACACAAGTTGGATCCTTCACACATAACCGTCCTCTACCCAACTCACACCTGCAGCACTCAACGCCAGTGCTATACACACAGAATGGTGCAAATTATGTCCTGTCAGTACACGGACAACCAATCACACTCCCTGGGGTTCATCCACAAACATCACACACACACTCAGGGATGCCTGAATCAATGCTGACACGAATAGACAATAGCCAAACACAGACCTCACAAACAACATACACAGAAGTACAACAAGCCCACATATTTGTCACACCATTGTCACTTAGAACCAATGCACAGACACCATACCCCAACACACATAAGAATTGCATCATCTCAAAACAATCATGAACACTAACTGGGATCAATGGGACAATAAGCTAACACAGACAGAGCAACCATATCACCCATCAAGTCAACATGGTGCCGTAGTATACCACAAGCATACACATGCACAATCCTGACAAGAAACAGTTCAAAGATAGGAGGACATAGCACTAGTGTGCACTCAAAACAAGCCCAGTAACAAAAATACACCTTGTTGCATGTGACAGACACACAAGTAATGCACACTACACTTGCAACACACATCAGAATGTATCACAATGCACAAACTACTCACATACAATGTCATGCAAATAGAACATCACACACAGAGCATCTGTCAACAGAAAGAGTCAACACAGGCCAAACACTGCATGCATCCACAACAAAAACACAACAGATCCATATGTCAATCCATCACATTGCAAACTCATTCAAGTACAATACAACATACATTCACAGCACTGCATGCACAACAAGCAGTGTGTGTGTAGAAGAGTAGGATCTACTTACTATGGTTACCCCCACTTTTTGCTGGTGTTTCACTGTTTCTCGACTTTAGTCTGGCTGTGGCCCTGATAACCAGGAACCCAGCCTAGCTGCTTTCTCCCTAAAATGATTGCATGTACTTTAGGTACACTCCAGATTGGTTACTGGGTTACACTTGTGAGTCCCTAGTATATGGTACCCCAGAGGCCTACCAGGGCTTGAAGCATGTATTATTACACCCCTGGGAAGCCTTCCAAAATGGCACCACAGGTCTGCTACAGCAGCCTGGGTAAGGTGGTGCAAGCACCCCTTACTACGATATAGGCTACCTATATCTACCTTTAATCACTGACATATATACCACCTCACTGCCTTCAACTGCTCCCCCATCATTGTTGACTCAGCCAAATCTCTCGGACTCACCCTAGACAAGCATCTGAACATGAAAAATCATATCAGCAATGTGTGCAAGGGAGCTAATCACCTAATGAGTATTCTCAGGTATCTCAAACCTTTCCTCCCAAAAGCGGTCTTCAAACAAGTGGTCCAAGTGCTTGTTTGCTGAGGCTAGAATATGGCAGTGCTACGCTCTGTGGTTTCCCAAATATACCTTGGACCCACTAAGGGCCTCATGGAATGCGGCGGGCAGATTGGTCATGGGTACCAGATAAAACAAGCGCATCTCCCCAGACTTAAAATCCCTAAATTGGTTGCCCTATGAAGTCAGAATTCAGCTAAAGATTGCCTGTCTGTCTCGCAAAGCCCTCCATTTCAAAAATCCACAGTTATCTAGCGCAAAAGCTAGAATTATCCAGAGGGGGTAGACCTTCTCGGAGTGCTAACTCTTTCCTCCTGAAATCACAGATCTTTTGAAAAAAGAGAACAATTCAATAAGCTTTCTCCGGCTCTGCACCGAAGATCTGGAACTCTCTCCCACTGGAAATACGCATAATCTCCTCCAAGCTTGCCTTTAAATTGGAAGTAAAAAGATTCCTCATTAAGAAATTCCTACCTTAAAAGGATCTCGGATCGTCTGCTCTAATGCTCTGGATTGATACCCTAAGTCCTGCCTTTGGTGTTATTCTGCTTTACTAGTCACTTGCTCTCCTCCCAGTTCTCTATGGTCCAATTATTATCTTACCCTTTGTTGTCCCTTTTGTTCGTAACCTTTTCGTTTGATATGCATATTTGATTTGTTTGGGTTGGTATTCCTTTTGATGATTGTACTGCAACTATTACCTTCCACTCCCTCAAATTGTAAAGTGCTCTGATATCCTTCAGGATCACGTTTGTGCTATATAAAACTTTATAAATAAACAAATATATATATATATAAACCTATAAGTCACTGCTATGGCAGGCCTTATCAATCCTGAAGGCAGAGTGCTTGGTTTTGTGTGAGAGGGTGCCCATGCATGAGCAGGACCCCTCTGCAGCTTTTGGAATCAATTCTCTGTAGCTGTTCTGTGATGCAACCTCGTGGTAAATGCTAACTTTGGAATTACTGCATGGAAACATGTCGTGTTTGGTGTCAAACACTTTGGAATCCTACCCCCCGCCAGTCTTGGTGGCGGGGGTAGAATTCCCCCCTTCTAGAGGAAGAAGACACGTACACTCTTACCTAACCGGTAGTAGTTTAAAAGAGCCCCAGCATCACAAAATGGATGCTGCTGCCACAGACACAAGTCTGACCTCCTGTTGCTGGACGAAACTCCATCAGGGGAGGCCTGGACAATATGTTTCCTGTCACAGGGAGGTGCATTGACTTCCCGATCTTTTCTGAAGTTGTGCTTTGGGTTACGTATAGCCCAACCCCCGAACATCATCTGCACCTAAGATTGTGGGCCTACACTCCACGAGTGTTCCGTGGGCCTGCTTCTTGCATTTCTGCTTGAGTCTCCTTCGCGATCCCTGGTCCGTAGACTGATGGGTCCCCCTGAAGGTAACTCTTCTGTTTCTTGGTCTTCCCTGGTTTCTCCATATGTGCCCTGACTCCCCTCCAAAGGGTGAGTCCCTCAGACCTTGCTAGTGCGCACCGAAGCCAATCTCTACTTTCTGCCTGGGTTGCTGTTGCCAAGGCTTGTTGGGTCCCATTCGGAATACAACACCGCAGCATTCGACATCCTTTGTTGGACAGCTCGACTCCAGCTCCTGGTTGTCGCCGACACCTTCTGGTCCTCGTCGCTAAAGAGTCAAGCTTCACCTTCTTCACCTGCAAGCATATGACATCGGTGGGCATCTGTTCATCGCCTTCCTGGTCACTGGCTAGTGACCCAGACTCTATCCCCTCTGCTTTCAGGTTCTTCAGATCTTTGATCTACCATTGGATCGACCCGGACACTTTCCACATGGTCGCCAGCAGCCCTTTGCAGCAGATCGCCATTGAAAACGACGACAAAACCCGACACCAAAAGGCACCTATGCACCTGGCTTCCCTAGGTGAAGTAATTCGAGTACTCCGGTGCTCCCGTGGGTATTGACTCTAGAACTGCCTACTTCTAAAGGGGTTTGCTCCAAGTCCTCTTCTAACTGTCCTTTATCAGTCATTTTCCAACCACGACTTTGCCCATAGAAGTCAATGGTGATTTGCGGCTGTGTTTAGACACTGCACGCGTCCCCCGTGGGTTCCCTGTGTCACTACTTGGGTGGTTCCTGGCTTCCCCAGTGGTTCTAAAGGCTCTAGACCTTGTATATATGTAAGTCGTGGTTCTTATATGACTTTCTTAGTATATGGTTTGTGACGCCCCTAGGGCTAATCATATATTGTGCTAATTTACTGTGTGCTAAATAAGGTTACTGAATGTACTTTTGCCTCTAGCCTCATAAAGAGACTAGAGGAATGTGTTTAGAATAAATACATATATTTTCAAAATATACTTGGTGTGGTTCTCCTTTCATGTGGTCATTCACGAGATTATAGACTGGTAAAACAAGCTTCTTTACATTCCTTCAAGACTTAGCCTGAAGGCTGCTCTCCACAGCGACCACTAGGATAGCTTTCTAAATAGGTTGTCTTTAAACCTACCATCATTAAGTGTCGTTTGGACCGGTGCAAGGTTCCCACGAGATTAGTGGACAGCATATGCCAGGCAAACTTCTCACAGTGTGCACACTAACCAAATCAGTGCCACAACATGTACCCCCACAACACAAATCAGCACCAGCACACAGAAAACATCACACTCAGGAATGGTAGCAGTACTTCAGCATACACACATACAGCTAACCCAACACCCACAGATGCACAACTCAGGGACACCCAGGTGCAAACAACATGACATAAGGACCCATGTATAAACCCCTCCAGTCTATCGGCAGGCAAAAACAAGGAGTACTCGATTTTTCAGAAAATTAAACCGCCTCAACCCTTAACACAGTCTCTACCTTCACTGCCGCAACAGCCTCCCAAGCCTGACACTCAGAGCATGAGGGCTCCCCAAATTGACCAACTACAGCTCCCTCTCCTTTGCTAACCCCTCCCCGTGCACCTCCTCTGCTCTTCCACCCAATGTGGCATTCCTCTCCTCCCTTGTTACCATCGGAGCTGCTTAAAGGTCCTAATCAAGTAGTTTTGGAAACAACAGGACCAGCATCAGGACCCGTGACTGGATCAGCAATAGGGTCAACAACAGAATCTGGGTTCACTTTCCAGTGCGATATAAAAAGCATACTCAATTTAATTCTGGAGGAGATCAGAGAAATGAAAGTTACCCAGGCAACTGCAATTGCAGCATTGCATGCATGATTATCGAAAATTGAAGAGGTGGTGGGGGCTATGCCAAGTCCAACTCGACTACAGGAAGCTGAGTCTCAAATTTCCCAGCTAGAAGATCAGATGACCTAAATTCATCAACAGGTCTCAGAGGATAAAAAAACTAAAGAACGTTTTGGAACTGAAACTTGAAGAATTGGAAAATCATGCGCGTCGGACTAATCTTCGCCTGGTTGGTGTTCCGAAGGGATGTGAGGGATCCCAACCAGTTCAATGGGTGCCGGCCTTCATAAAAAATACAGTTCTTCCTGAGTTCACTGGGGACCTTACGATCACCCGTGCTCACAGAGTTCCAGCTCAGCCCTTTCCAATCTCTAAACTTCCTAGAACTATGTTAGTGAATTTCTCAGATTATCGTATAAAAGAGAAAATCTTGACCAAGGCTATTCAAAAAAATCAATTTTCATCATCTGATGTCCCCCTTTGCCGTATTTTTTCAGATATGAGTGCTTCAGTGGCACGTTGCCCAAAGGAGTTTGTTAAACTCCTTTATCCATTCAAGGCACAGGGGGCACAAGCAACTATCACCCAGCAGTCGAAACTGCGAGTCCTGGTTCATGGGAAGTTTAATTTGTTCTCAAATCTGGATGAAGCTCAGGAGATGTTGCAGTGAATCATGAAGGACAAGTAATAGGAATCAAATAGCTTTCTATATTGTTATGACCTGTCCTTACTGTTTTTTAATGTTCCTTCTGGTTGTTCTTTTTTGTATTTTTTCTTTTCAGGGCGGGGTGGGCAACATATCACTTTAGGGTGCAATATCAGGGCACCCGCTATTTAGGGCCCTCACTTGGGGCCAGCAATGGGTCGGGCGGGCAATTCCCCTACTGCTAAGGGACGGGTTGAGGAGGTTTCAGGGGTGGGCTGGGTGTGGATTAGGGTGCACAGGACGGGTGATGCTTCAAAAAAACTAAACTAGCAGAGTAGTTTAAATATGAATAGAAACTGCAAT
This sequence comes from Lissotriton helveticus, assembly GCF_964261635.1. Classification (NCBI taxonomy): domain Eukaryota; kingdom Metazoa; phylum Chordata; class Amphibia; order Caudata; family Salamandridae; genus Lissotriton; species Lissotriton helveticus. Next base: position 503,948,568 of record NC_136061.1, on the reverse strand, counting down.
ATATTTGGTATTGGAAAAGGAAACAAGTATAGTTATTTGAAAGTATACATTTGAAATAAGGGTATGGTTACTGATGAGTTTTATTAGAATAATTATGTGAAATATGGATACTGATGTTTGTATTATATCGATCAATGTAAATGGTATCGTGAATAAGCAAAAGTATGGCGGCCTGATAAGATGGCTGGCAGCACTCTCCCCTCAAATCTTGTTTTTACAGGAGACCCATTTTAAATCCAATCAACCTAATTTGTTTATCCAAAGAATTTTTCAAAGGCTTATATTTGCCTCTGCTCAGGCAGCAATAAGGGGGGTTGCGATTTATATTGGAAGAGGATTAAACTGGTAAAAGATTCAGATCGATAGGGATCCATATGGTAGATGGATTTGGCTTGTTGTAAGAGTAAATGTCAATCTGCTGAATTTGGAGAATTATTAAGCACCTGTAGTGGATGATTTTGCCGCGCTTAAAAGCATCAATGAGAAAGCTAGAATAGCGCTAGGCCCAATCATTCTTGGAGGTGATTTTAATTTTATAAAGATCTACAATTAGACACCTCTAATAAAGCCAAATGGCAGATGAAACCTGGGACCAAGAAGCTAATAGATGTTATTAAACAGGATCATCAATTGGTCGATCTTTGGAGAAGGGCCCATGGTGTAGCCAAACTGTATACTTATTATTCTAGCCAATTCAGGTCCGCTTCTCGCATCGATTTTTTTTTAGTGTCTTGTTCTCTTAGCTGTATAAATACCGAGATTATGGCCAACTCTTTCTCATACCATTCGCTGGTTAGATTAGAAATAGATTGAAAGCTGGGGGTTAGCAAAAAATCCAGTTGGCAGATGGATAGGCTTCTCTTAACTAATCAACAATGGCTTGGGAATATGCAAGAATGGATCGGGAAATGTTTTGAGATTAACAGAGGTACTGCAAGTCTTTTCTCAGTCTGGGGGGCTTTTAAACCAGCAGCACAGAGCAAATGATAGCCTTTATGGCTGGCCAAATTGAGAACGTAAAGCTTGAATTGAGGAACTTCAAAAAGCAGTTGATATGGCTTTGATTAATAAAAAGAGAAGCTCTGCTGAGAGGGGTCAGGCTGCTGCAAGAGAACTTAACAAGGCTAAACAGGAATTTAGGGATTTCTTTATTAGGGAAGAGATATGCAGTACAAAAGCATATCAGCAGAGAACCTATGAAGAAAGTCAGATGAAAGGCAAATTATTAGCATGGTCAATGAGAGCCAAACAAGAGGCAGCGGTGATCGATAAACTCCTAATTCCTGGGACACATAATTTAGTTTCTGGACAAGATAATATCTCAACAATCTTTTTGGATCATTATCGGGATCTCTACTCAACTGAATACCAGATATCAAAACAAGCCATTCAGTCTTATTTTGATGATTTAATCCTTCCTCAATTTTCTATAGGACAAAAAGAGGCTTTAACGAAGGATATTTCGATAGAGGAAATCTCCCTGGCTCTAGCCACGATGCCCGGAGGTAAGGCATGTGGAAATTATGGTATCCCGGCCAAATTTTATAAAGCTTTTTCGGCACAGTTTCTTCCTTTTTTGCTTGAGATCTTTCATTTTGTTAGAGCAGGAGGGGAAATTCCAGCATCCTTTAAGGAGTTATCAATAGTAAGCTTTGTTAAAAAAGGAATAAATCCCAGGGAAGTTGTCTCTTAAAGACCAATTAGCCTTTTAAACACAGATTGTAAAAGCCTGATGAAAATCTGGGCAAATCGATTTACTTCTCTGGCTCAATATGCTATTCACAAGGATCAATCGGGCTTTATAGCAGGTCGGTCAATGTCGTCCAACACAGCTTTTCTTATTCAAGCAATTGATTATTTTAACATCCACCAAACCCCTACTATAATATTAATGGTTGATGCCGAAAAGGCATTTGACCTAGTGAATTGGGGAGCATTGTTTTATGGTCTGGAAAAGTTTGGCTTCCCAGAGCAAATTATTTATATTCTTAAACATCTGTATCAGGGAGCACAGGCTCAGATCAGGATTAATTCTAAATCAATAGGTCTAATTGATATAAAGCGTGGGACTCGACAGGGTTGTCTCCTGTCTACGGTTTTAATCACTTTCTTCATAGAGCCTCTAGCTGTGAGGATTAGAGATAATATAGACATAAAAACTCCAATTGGGGAGGATGTCGAAAATCAAATTATTTGCTGATGACGTGATACTCTACCTCAAACCAGAAAAACCCAATCTTGATTTAATATTAAAGGAGTTTGTGCAGTTTGAGGCAATTGGAGGATATAAAATCCACCATAAAAAAACTGAAGTATTGGCATTAAATGTATCCTGCAATTTTTTTCCAGATATGCTAAGACAGCAAGCATATTCCTCTGAACTGATCCGCTAGTTGGGAATTTATGTGTCGAATAACTATTCAGATTCATTTAGGCTAAATTACGAAGCAACATTAAGTAAGATTAAAGATTTATTGGGAAAGTGGGGATTTCTTCCTCTTTCGTTGATAGAGTGTGTTGCCCTGATCAAGATGTCAGTACTACCCCTATTAATTTTCCTTTTTTCTAATGTTCCGATTAAAGTCGGTTCAGCGTATTTAAGAGAATTGGATAAACTTTCTCGCCAGTTCATTTGGAACAAAAAAGTATCAAGAGTCAAATTATCAATTTTACAATTAGATACAAGCTGGGGGGGGGCTAGCACTACCCCATATCCGAACTTATTATGAAGCTGCATTTATGGATATTTTAGTTTGTCCGCTTGATAACAGGGGGATTTTGGATGTTTTTTATGAGAAAAATGGCTGATGAAGCTGGTACTCAGCCATGGTTTTTCTAAAAACATCAAAATTGCCTAAAAAAGTTAGATATAAGACATATCAAGAATTTTCTATTAGAATTCTGTACTTTTTTCGCAAAAAGCTAAATCTTCGGGATTCGAATATTTGGGGCTGTCAGGGCTTAAAAGTATTGCCCTTTTTATTTGTCATAGCCACATTCAATTTTGGGAATCAAAGGGCTTTAAAGAGCTTGGCCATTTTATAATAAGAGGCAGATGTGTCACCTGGGAGGAGGTTCAGTCTAGATGTGGTACCCGGAGTAGGGTCCTTTTCCTTAGTTTCCTCCAGATAAGGTCGATGATAGATAAAAATGTTCTTTTAGGCAACACAGGCGCCCCTTTGCTCCTTTCGTCTGTGTTAAGAACCTAGGTGACAGGTATAGGGAATTGGTATAGACTCTTTCAAAATCAAGGGGAGCCTCCTGCTGTCACCAATTTTCTGGAAAAAATAAAACATGAGCTGTCCTGCAACCTCTCAATTAGAGAATGGCAAGCGATTTCGCAGAATGGTAATCAGGCGCTTAGGGCTGCACATTTCAAAAGGATAGCTTTTCTGTCCCGTTGGTCGGCTTACCATACTCCATATGCTCTTCATAAAATTTATCTTGAGATTGAAAATACCTGTTTTCGCTGTCAGCAAGCTGGTGAGGGCAGCTGGCTTCATATTGCTTGATGCTCTAGCTGAATCAGTTTGGGATGGAATTATGTGCTGGGCTTAGCTATACTCTGGAAAGTAATATACCATTAAAACCAGAGCTGGCACTGTTTGGTCTATTAAAACGAAGCCCTAACCAGGTTATAACAAAAGGGGGAGGAATGTTTCTATCAATCTCTTTTCTGGTGGCACGCTCTCTGATTCTCCAGAACTGGAAGTCAACAAAAACTCCAAACTTTTTTGAATGGTATAAAAAAATGAAACGAGTTAGAGCATACGAAGAAGTATATGCGAAAAGGGTTGGAGCCGTTAAAAAATGTGTCTCTGTATGGAAACTTTTTGTTCAAATGGAGAGGAATCTGCAGGGATAATTTTACTATGTGGTATTGTCCGTTTAATTTTACTCCAGCGATTCTATTCTGCTGTGCACTTCAGCTGAAGAGAATGGTTGCTCTCTCTTAAGTATTATTATATAGGTGAGGTCTTTCATTTGTACTTGTGTATTTATCTCAAGTATCAGTCTTCAAGACGTATGTACACCTCTTTTGAAGGAATGAATTGTAAAGTATTTGAATTTGCATTTGCACTCTATATTGTATTTCTCGGACCTCAATTGAATCTGCATTTGCACCTTTTTTTTTTGTTGGGAGTATGGCCCCCTTTCCAATATATATGATTTAGGTGATGACCCCTGCTAATGTTGAAAATCAGTTTGTTGAGTCTGTAGTATATTATTAAATGCACTTCAATGTTGATGATTGGATCATTTACACGTTTATATAAAAAAACGGGTGATTGTACGATTTTATCTATTGCACAGCATTACTTGTATTCAGTTATATATATCTGCTTATTTATATCTGTTCTAACTTCAATTTTTCTATTCTGCTCAATACTTTAAAAAAAAAAAAATATGACTTGACCAGAGGACTGTGCTGCCCAAACAGTTGCACTGCACATGAGAAACCATTACTCCAAACCAGTAGAAGAAAATAACACAAAACTAATTGGGAAACTGTCCTTAGTGGCACATTGTTCATGTGCTCAGATCAGCACCACAAAGCATAGTGTATCAAATTAAGTGGTGGCCAGGCTCACACACTGGCAACCCAAGGGGTAGGTGACATGAGATTGAAGTGGTCTGGACGTCAGTAGTGGACAGGTCAGGATTGTACTGTACACAAATACATGGAGGAGTCACTCACAATGGGTAGGCATCGGAAGCACAGATAGGGGATGGTATGACTCCACATCCCACATACCATACTGGAGCCAAAAATGGCAATGCATGAGAAAACTCACCAACAATGTCAGTATGGCTGAGCAGGTCTACACAGTGAGCACAAACAGTAACAAGACACATGGCTGATCAACAAAACACAACACAGATTTGCAGTCACACACCCTGAATACTCACAACTGGCAGCAACAACAATTAGGTATCCCCCAGGAGTGCAAGGACACACCAACACACTGCACATTGCACAACCTACAACTCCTACATGTCCACATAATCACAAGCACATGGCAGACAATTGAAACAAACAGGCACCCAGCTCCTGGGTCATACATGTGTGCAGTTGGCATTGCAGGGGCACACACACATCAACACTACTGACAAAGTTACCCCTTCACACTTCATGACCACTCAAGTGCACACATTCAAATGTACCCATGTGACTAGGAAGACAGGCCATCACAAGATGCCCATACATCAACCCTGCTGTTCACACATCAAGAAATATCACACAGACATGATGGACCTTGGCCAGCCTGCCTGTAATCCTGTGGATAGAATTCCCCTCTGTGCTCGTAGTGTATCCTAACATGACATGTGTACAATTTAGCAAACCTGACCATAGAATGATTAGGATAACAGTAGTTCATCACAGACAACCATCATTGCACCCCAAGCCTCAGAGTCAAGAAGAACTGTAGTGCCTGTCACCTCTGGCAAACTCAGAAAACAGCCACCGGATGTTGTTGGAGTACCCGAAGAATGTATTGGGGACTGCAAAATCTTGCAGAAACATGCAGGCGGCTAGCAGATCGCATGACAATTACGAACAGCCCTGAAAATCTAATGGGCAATCGCAAAAGCCTGGAAAGTCACTCCCACATGCGTGAAATGATGTTTCAACCGCTCTAACCAATCAAAAACTCTGCTCTGCTGCAGAGTTCAAAGTTGAACAGTAACTCCACGTTCTCTGTGGAACGCTGAGTTGCTGAATTCTGCAAATTCCACAAACGGAGCAGAGTTTTATGCCTGGCCTTAGTTGTTACTAGCACATGAATAGGGCTGTTCCTGTCCCCACACAAAGCTGTCTCTACCCACCTGTAGTGTGTCTGGAGCAAAGATAGGGAAAGACAGGGTCTTGTCCACTACAGAGACTTTTCTTTGATACATGCCTACTTCAAAGGCAGAAAAGGGTATAAGTATTGGACCTCTGGCACTCCAAAATCAGAGCACTTCTGGACTGAGGACATTCAGCAAGGAAGAAGTGCTAGAAAAGCTTTCAGGAGGGACGGCCACTTTGCTGTTTGCTTTGTTAGCTTTCTGCTTTGCTGCTTATGTCCTTTGAGTGAAAGAATTAGACTTTGCTTTCTGTATCCTGCTTCCAAGGATCTCCAAGGGTTTGAGTTTGGCTTGTCTCTTGGTAAGAAGTCTCAGGGCCATCAGATACTTCATTTGCCAGTTCCTGGGCTCTTCTGCTGAGAGTCCTGAGTCTGACTTGACAAGTGCTGCCAAATCCATTTTCTGGATCCTTGAAAGTGTAACCTGGTGATCTTAAGGATAACATTCACACATTGACTCCCAGCGCCAATTTTATCCGTGCACCGCTGAAAAAGATCAATGCATCACTACTGCCTACCCTAAAGCATGGTTCCACTCGATGCATTGACCACGGCTATCACCGCAGACCCCAGCTTGCCATCCTAGCGCATCAGAAAAATTGCTGCAAAGAGAGTTTATGAGCACCATGTCACCGACATCTGTGGCACCCACTCTAACTCCAATGCAGCACCTGCTTTGCGGCTGTGAAATCAACACAGTGCCTGCTTCGTGGCTGTTAAATCAATGCAAAGTCTGCTTTGTGGGTGTGGAATTGGTACAGCGCCTACTTCGCGCTCTCACATCAACTCAGTGCATCTAGATTTTTGACACATTGCCCCTGGGTGCTGATTCTTCATCATCACTGCACCGCAGGGAGGAACCAAGACAGTGTGTCCGTAAACCAACACATCAACTCCCCTGTCATGAAGGATCTAACACATCTTTTTCCCTGCCAGTAAGTAACCGACGCATCACCTCCCCCGCCTAGATGTAAGGAACTAACGCATCACCTTCCCTACCAGTAAGGAACCAAATCATCTATGTGCTTTTCTGAACTTCATCTCCCCTGTTCCTTGGACTGTCTTCGATATTTGATGCATCTAAGGTAGTTTGTGTTCAAACAAATGCATTCATTGATGTCTATGGACTAAGCTTGCTTAACGTTTTAAAAGAGATATCTTGAATTATGCATGTTGGATTTTTGCCATTTTGGTCTTGTTTTATTCAGTTAACTATTGCTATTATTCTAAAGTGGTATGGACTCCCTTTGTAGTATTTTCACTGTGTTACTGTGCGTAAGTGTACAAATACTTCAGATATTGCCTCTGAGCTAAGATGACTATGGAAGTGTTCTTGTGTTTGGAGTGTTTGCCATTTATTGCAGTATTATCCTTGTACCTGTGTTTGGTACTCTTTTGTGACATGCACACGCCACTTTTCTCTTGTAACACTCTGTTTGCTACCTCTCACTTTTTGTTTGCTTTAGATACTTGCACAAGTGACACCATTGCCTACGTAACGTTTGTTCTTGTGCGTGAGTGTCTGCCATATATTGCAGTATTATACCTCTACTTGTACTTTGTTTTCTCTTGTATCCGGCACACATGTCACTTTCTCCTCTTGTATTGCACCGTTTGCTACCACATGTATTTTGTTTGCTCACAATTGTCAGTTTTACCTCATGTAATTTAATGTTTGTTTCTGTAATTTGCTCACTTGTAATTTTCTCCTCATGTATCATTACTGTTTCTATTGTGAAGCGCTCTGACGCCTTTGGGTAAAGTCTGCACTATATAAAAACGCATAAATAAATAAAAGTAAATAAATAATAAATGAATGGTCTGCGTGAATCTCCCAAGCGAGTGAGCAGGGGTTATCTTAGGTGTGTAACTTACTTACCTTGACTAGAGTGAGGGTCCCTTCTTGGACAGGGTGCAAACCACTGCCAACTAGAGACCCCATTTCTAACATTGTTGGTCAGCGGTGAGGATAGGACTTGTGCATGTACTTTGCATACAGTGATTGGTGTACACCACTTCCATATCGCAGACCATTACGCAACCATATACTGTTTTCTTTTCTGCAAATCTTGAATCTTGGCCACAATTATGCCTCAGTCTGGTGAGCTAGCAGTTGTACCTGCAGACTTGGTGACCGAGGAGGAGAAGCTGGAAACCTACACAGTGCTTCAACTCAAAATGTTTTGCAGGGATTTCAAGTGTTTTTTAAAGGCCTCACTAAAAATGAGGAGCTTCAAAAGTTGTTGAGGGCCTAGCTGGCAGCTAGGGCAGCTGGTGCACACCGAGAGGAGTATGTGGAGGAGGTGGAGATATACAGCTTGCATGCCGATTTTGTAGTGCAACAGGATCTGCCTGGGGAAAGGCACCCTCCAGGGCCAGCAGAAGTGTTTCCTCAAAGGGTCTGTCACCAGAGGAGCTGCAGGACAGGTGGGAGGTAATGAAACACAGGTTTGAGATTTTAAGGCTTAAGATGGAATATGAAAGAGAGAACGCTTTGGAGGAAAACAGACTGGCCCTTGAGGAGAAGGTTCTTTTGACTTATGAGCACAGTCTGAAGGAGTTGAATCTGAAAGCCAAAAGCATTGAATCCAGCACAGATGGTTGCAGCATTTCTTCAATGCAGGAGGAGAGAAAGGTGCACATTCCTAAGAATCTAGGGAAAAGTATGCCAAGGTGGATGATATTCAGACGTGGTTTAAGGCTTTGAGTCAGCTCTCCACATGAATGAGGTCCCTGAGAGAAACTGGGGGGCATGATTGTGGAACTACTTCACAGGGGAGGGATGCATCGCTAGCCTTAGGGACAGTCATGAACTCACACTACCATGAAGGACGCTCTCGTCACCAGTTATGGTCTTACACCAGAGAGGTAATGGGGCACGTTTAGGCAGAGCAATAAACCTGATTCCTAGACATGGCTTGAATGTGCAGATTATTTTTGCAGAGCACTGAATGGTTGGATAAAGGGCAGTGAGGTAACAGATTACCAGGGGCAGTGCAATACGATTGTATGAGAGCACTTGCCTAGTCTGTGTTTTCCAGATCTGCATCAGCACTTGATTGACAGCTGGTTTATGGACCCTATGAAGCTTGCTCAAGAGGCAGACCACTTGAAGAGTACAAGAGTCCACAAGCAATAGTGTGGGGGAGTCTCCACCAAGGATGGGAAGGGTCCCCGGATGCAGAATGAGGGGGACAAGGGCAAAAATAGAGAGTTCTTTAAAGGGCTCCAAACTAGTTCCCCAAGTAAAGATTCCAAACTCACTAGTGAAAAGAAGAAAGTTTTGCTGCCAGGATAGTCTAGAGGGAAGGGGCCCCTGAACTGTTTTGAGTGTGATCTGGAAGGGCACTTCAAGGAGGACACCAAGTTTCCCAAGCAGGCAGAGCCACCCACCAGTGGGCAGTTATGGGCGATGGCCAGTGTAGAGCTTGGGGAGGGGTTGGTCCCAGGGGGGTGTGAGGAACCAGCTGCGATGACCCTTGTCTCACTAGGAGACAGTGAGATGGTCCAGAGAAACCTCATGCCTGATAATGCTAAGAAATACAGGGAGTGGGTGACATTAATGGACATAGAGTAGAGGCTCTGAGAGACACAGGAGCCAGTGTGACTACTGTCAGGTGTCACCTAATGTCTGAAGAGCAAGTGATCCCTGGAGTGCATCACTTAGTAGTTGCAGTAGACAACCGTGAGCACCATTGGAAGGTGGCGCAGGTTCCTTTTGAGCAGTGGGGGGTCTTAGGTTCTTTGAGAGCAGCTGTGAGCCCAACCATGCCTGTGGATTATCTGCTGGGAAATTCCCTAGAACACACTCCCTGCAGAGAGCTGGATTACAGGTCCCATTTGGAGATATTGGGCATGCCTGACTACATGATCCGTGGCAGCCCAGGGTGATCACAAGGACCTGAAGTCTGAAAGAGTGGCCCAGGAGTCTGCCAAGAAGAGGTGGGATAAGATGTGCATGAAACCTAATCCAGAAATTCCCATGCCAGGGAGGAGGCTGAGCCTCATAGGTTTCCCCAAGGAGGTGATATCTGACCGGGGTACAAACTTCATGTCGCTGTACATGAAGGCCACGTGGAAGGAGTATGGAGTGAACTACAAATTCACCACCCCTTTCCACCCCCAGAGCAATGGGTTGGTTGAAAGGTTCAACCACACCCTGAAAGGCTTGACTGGGGGACTGTTGGAAACTGTGAGGCATAAGTGGGACATCCTCTTACCATGCCTTCTATTTGCCTATGGGTAGGTACTGCAGAAGGGGGTTGATTTCAGCCCATTAGAGCTTTTGTAGGGCATCCTGTGAGCAAGTCACTCAGTTTGGTAAAGGAGGGCTGGGAGCAAGCTCCTAGGAACCCACCCAGGATGTATTCAGTTTCATGCTGAATCAGACAGCACGCTTCAGGAAACTCATCCAAGAGAACCTAGCAACTAGTCAGAACAACATTAAATGTTCCTATGGCCAGAATACCTGGTAGAAAAAGGTTGGGTGATGGAGCCAGTAGAGCCCATGCTCTGCAAGACAAAGGGCCTGGCTGATTTGAGGTGGAGGAGCGCAAGAGTAGCATCACCTACAGGTGGACTTGCAGACTCCTAGGAACCCCTTCAGGGTACTACACTTGAACTGCCTCAATCCCCACTTCGAGAGGTCTGAGTTGACCATGCTCTTGGCTACTGATGATGGAGAGGTAGAGGAGAGTGAGCCTCTTTCTGAACTCCTGTCTGCCCAGGAGCAGGATTGGTCAGTGGGAAGTGTGATCCTCTCTCCTACTGTTAGAATTGGGGGTCTCTAGTTGGCACAGGTAGGTACTCATGACAAATAGGGACCCTCTCCTCTAGTCAACGTAAGGGGGGACACTCCTAAAATAACCCCTGTTCACCCCCTTGGTAGCTTGGCACGAGCAGACAGGCTTATCTCAGAGGCAGTGTGTAAAGCATTTGTGAACACATACAGTAATGAAGTGACAACACTACAAATGGACACCAGTCCGGTTGTATAGGTATAAAAATATGTATCTCTTATATAGGGTTACCACAAGACCATAAGCGACAAAAATAATCCACAGTACTATTAAAAAAAGTTTGTGTTAAAAATGCTTAAATCAGAGTTCTGTGCAAGTCGGTAGCCCTGTCTGGCTATAGCGTTGATTAAATAGCCACTGAAACAGCATTTCCAGAAGCAATCCACAAAGGCTGGTGAAGTCTACTGGTCCTGGGACTTCGGTCAAGGGGCAAGCTCTTTTCCAAGTCCTTGGAGATCTTCACAAGTTGAAATAAAGCACACAAAGTTCCTTTCTCCTTCCTTTGGCAGTCAGGCAACCACTGCAGGCCAATCCCCCAAGTAGCACTTCAGCTTAGGGATAGTCTCTCCTCAGTTTCTTCAGGTTCCTCTCCTCAGCAAAGGTTTCTTCTTGTAGTCCAAAAGTGATCTAATTTCTTGGGATCAGGGTCCCAATATTTATACTCCAAAATCCTTTGTCCTCTGAGGGTAGAGGGGCATTTGCCCAGTCCAAACCAGTTTTGGAGCACTCTGTTTACATCTCTCCTTCTTTCCTTTCACAGTGCAGGACAGAAACATCAGACGCCCCACAGGAGGTGAAGCTAGCATTGTGAAGGGGAAGCACAGCCCTGGAGCACTTTGTTGACATAATTTCTTCTCTTCTTTCACAGTGCAGGGCTGAGACTTCAGACGCACCACTGAGGGTGGAGCTGGCATTGTGGAAGGCAGGCACAGCCCTACTCAGGTTCCGGGTGCAACTCCTCCCACCTATCTAGATACAGATCTCTCGATTTACCCCTGGGCTGACTCATTCTGTCTCCTGGAATCCCCCAGCCCTGTCACTCACAAACTCCAGACAAGGAATACACAACCTAGCAGAGGCAGGCTTGGAAAGTTAGGCAAGAAAATACCTACTTTCTAAAAGTGGTATTTTCAAACACAGAATGTTAAAACCAACTTCACTAAAAGGTGTATTTTATCATTTTGAGTTCAGGCATACTAAACTTGAATTTCTACCATGTTCCCTGAGTCAGTTAGGATTATAAGATGTAATAATCTAACTGCCCATTCTGGCCTATGGAGAACAGGTCGCCTTGCAATAGTGAAAAACGAAAATGGTGCCCAGTTCACCAGACACTAGGGGATCCCTCTCAACGGGCGGCCCATCAGGACAGCCTAGGCTCCCCACATGGTGTTCCCTAACGAACCACCCAGGCCCTGAGACTGTGTTTCAGGCACCTGGGGACACGCAGCCCCACTGTCACTCCTTCTCCACAGAGACAGGACGTGAGCCCCTACACCCCTCCCACTGCAACGGGAGCTAGCTGGGCTACTCTGCACCACTTCCACCACTCTGGGTTGGAAGATACCGGAGCCACTCCTCACAGAGTCATTCCCCAATGCCTCTCCAGACCCTCTGGAATCCACCAAAAGGTCTGCCTCCAATGTGAGTTCCCTGGGGTCAGAGAACTCACTCTCCAACAGGTGTTGGCATAGCTCTGGGAAACATGGACTTACAATATGCTCTCCCACAATTGGATCACACAGCCTCCTACAAGGTTTAACCAAACTATCCTTCACCTCACCATCCAGTGCCTCTCACACGTACTCCACACCACTCTCCTGAGATTGGCAAGTCAGTATCTGACTATCTCTGTCATTCAACCCACACTCTTCTGGGTGGTCTTCACACTCACATACCAGAACTTCAACCTTGGGGGAACCCCTCTCCCTGCACCTCTCATCAAGAGTCAGTAGAGTGCCCCACCCACCACTAGGACCATGAACCCCTGCGCCACTTACCCCATTCTCCTCAGGGACACTGGGCACAACTGAAGCTACCTCATGTCCTTGAGCCTCCTGGTATATGTTAACCCCCTCTAAATCAGGTGCCAAATCTCCAGATGTGTGTACTACTCCCTCAGCACTAGATAACTCACTTTTGTTGCCACCATCTGAGCTGGACTCCACCTCCAACTCAGCAAAGCTCACTTCCTGAGCTAAACACTTTTTCTTGTCTGCTAAGGCTCGCTCAATTTCCTTGCACCCCCGGTCTAGCTGCCTCAGCCTCCGGTCACAAGCACAAATTCGATTCCTCTCTTCACAAGCCAACATTTCCCAAAATGTTTCTTCCTCTGGCTAGGGATCCTCCTCCCCCTCAGACTCCTCCTCAGAGTCATCTGTTAGTATTGCTTCCCAGCGTTGCACCTCATAGTGATAAAGGACTTCCTCAAGATCCAGCCTTGTGGATCTCTTCTTCACAGGCAGCACCCTCTCCTTGCAAAATACTTTTAGCTCCCTTGTCTTGTGGATGTACAAGTGAGAAAAGTTGACTTCCATTTTGACAAGGTCCAACAGGTGCAACAACTAACCAGAGTACCAAAAACCAAATTCCAAAGGGAAACAGGGAAAAATAGTACATGCGTTATGGTGTGCACTCACTAAGTAGTGTTCACCAATCACTGTATATGCGTCACAAATGCAAGTCCAAAATCCTCACTGCTGACCACCAATGTTAGAATTGAGGGCCTATAGTTGGCACAGGTAGGTACTTGTGACAAATATGGACCCTCTCCTCTAGTCAGGGTAAGGGGGTACACTCCTAAAATAACCCCTGCTCACCCCCTTGGTAGCTTGGCACGAGCAGACAGGCTTATCTCAGAGGCAGTGTGTAAAGCATTTGTGAACACATACAGTAACCAAGTGACAACACTACAAATGGACACCACACCGGTTGTATAGTTATAAATATAAGTATCTTTTATATAGAGTTACCACGAGACCATAATCGACAAAAATAATCCACAGTACTATTAAAATAAAGAGTTTGTGTTAAAAATGCTTAAATCAGAGTTGTGTGCGAGTCGGTAGCCCTGTCTGGCTATAGCGTTGATGAAATAACACAGAGACTAACAAATCCAGCGGACCACGTCGGTACTGGCCCACTCAAGTGTAGACAGACTCGGTCACAGTACCTTTACTTGATGCGGCTGGCACGGGCGTGTGTGCCGGTGTTCAGCGTTCGTTGCGTTGCAGCAAAGAAAGCATTGCAGGTCGCGTTGTCCCTCGATGCGTTGCAGGCAACGGACCTTTGACAGAGTCGGTGGGTTCGAGGCATACGTTGCAGGGTGAGATGTTGTTCGTTGCGGTGCTTGCAGCTTGTGGTGCGGTGACAGAGCCAGAGTTCAGGAGCTGGCGTCGTTCAGTCCGGACAGCGGTATGAGTTAGGCGGTGCATCGCAAAGCGGTGCCCAACTCCGATACCTTCACAGGACTCGAAGTCAGCAGCAGTGACCGCGTCGGTCAGACCAGTTCGATTCGGTGTAGCGAGGCATTGCATGTCGCGGTGCCCACAAGTCGCAGTGCAGGCAACAGCTCAGTGATGGCATCAGGACAGAGTCGGTGAGCTTAGGGCTTGCGTTGTTCGATGCGGACGTTGTTCGATGCGGTGCCTACAAGACAACAGGCCGGTCGTGAGAGTCGGTCACAGCTCTCTGCCTCTGTAGCCACTGAAACAGCGTTTCTAGCAGCAATGCACAAAGGCTGGTGAAGTCTGCTGGTCCTGAGAATTCGGTCAGAGGGCAACCTCTTTTCCAAGCCCTTGGAGATCCTTCACAAGTTGAAATAAAGCACACAAAGTTCCTTTCTCCTTCCTTTGGCAGTCACACAACCGCTGCAGGCCAATGCCCCAAGCAGCACTTCAGCTTAGGGATAGTTTCTCCTCAGTTTCTTCAGGTTCCTCTCCTCAGCAAAGGATTCTTCTTGTAGTCCAAAAGTGATCTAATTTCTTGGGATCCGGGTCCCAATATTTATACCCCCAAATCCTTTGTCCTCTGAGGGTAGAGGGCCCTTGCCCAGTCCAAACCAGTTCTGGAGCACTCTATTTACATGACTCCTTCTTTCCTTTCACAGTGCAGGGCAGAAACATCAGACGCCCTACAGGAGGTGGAGACAGCATTGTGGAGGGAAAGCACAGCCCTGGAGCACTTTGTTGACATGATTCCTTCTCTTCCTTTACAGTGCAGGGCAGGTACATCAGACGCACTACAGGGGGTGGAGCCGGCATTGTGGAAGGCAGACACAGCTGTAGTCAGGTCCCAGGTGCAACTCCTCCCACCTATCTAGATGCAGATCTCTCTATTCACCACTGGGCTGACTCATTCTGCCTCCTGGAATCCCCCAGCCCTATCACTTACAAACTCCGGACAAGGAATCCTCAACCTAGCAAAAGCATACTTGGAAAGTTAGACAAGAAAATACCTACTTTCTAAAAGTGGTATTTTCAAACACAGAATGTTAAAACCAATTTCACTATAAGGTGTATTTTATCATTCTGAGTTCAGGCATACTAAACTTGAATCTCTACCATGTTTCCTGAGTCAGTTAGGACTATAAGATTTAATAATCTAACTGCCCATTCTGGCCTATTAAGAACAGGTAGCTTTGCAATAGTTAAAAACTAAAATGGCTGTAATTCACTATTAGGACATGTGACACACAACAGGGCATGTCCTACCTTAGACTTACAATGCACCCTGCCCTTTGGCCCACCATAGGGGCGTCTGATATGAGGAAAAGGGAAGGTTTAGGGACTGGCAAGTGGGTGCACTTACCCAGTCAGCATGACAGTACCAGACTGCACTCAGGCTCTGCACTGGCAGGCCTTAGACACATTTTTACAGGCTGCTTCTGTGGTCGGCACAACCAGTGCTGCAAGCCCACTAGCAGCATTTGGTTTATAATACCTGGGCACTCCTGGTGCACTGTACTAGGGTCTCACAGGTAAACCAAATCAGCCAATCATGGAATCACTAATTCATACATACATTTACAATAGGATGAGCATATGCACTTTAGCACTGGTCAACAGTGGTAAAGTGCCCAGAGTCATAAAACCAACAAAAACAGGTCAGACAAAATCCAGGAGGAAGGCCAAAAGTTCAGGGATGACCCTGCAAAAAGGGCCAAGTCCAACACCTACACTGACCCTAGAACAACAGGGTGACTGTCACCAGTTGCTGGGACAGTTTGCAAATCTGTTTTCCCACACCCCAGGAGTTACTGATTGGTGCCGTTATGACATCGATACTGGGGACAGTTCATCTGTGAAACACAATATTTACAGGCTGACAGAGTGAAGACTAGTATTAGGGAAGATGTTTCCAAGTAGGCCTGTGGCATTCTGCAGAAAGCTGCCCGGTTCTATTACAAATACATAATTTGCTTTAAAAAAGAAAGCATGTATTGCAACAATCCAATGGCTTCACGGAACTTTAAATAGCAGAAATTATCAGGATTACCCAACTGTGGTGCTACTCATTCTAACACCTTCTCATTAAAAAAAACTGAGTCGGTGCAGTATGGATTTGAAGGGTAAACTGCAAGTTGTACAAATGCACCTGCAGCAGATGCAGCGACACACACAATTATCCTTTGGATTCAGAGGAAAGAGCGAGAGTGGGTAGTATCTATGTATGTTCACGGGAGGTGATGGATAAACATATCAAATAGCGAATGGAAAGAGGCGACGACCCCCTCTCCCTCCCACCTTTACACATAGTCCACAAATTAAATTTCAATATCGCACTAGGCTCAGAGCGAGGAGGGCAGGCTTAATTTCCCCTGCTTTGCGATGGAGCTCGGCGCTTTCACATTATGCGACTAGTTGTCAAATAGTTTCTCCACAGCTCAGCACCACGAAGAGGCGGGTGCCCCACGTCCTGGTCAGAGAAAGCACCTCACGCACGGTTTGGCTGAGGCTGCTGTCGATGGTGGATGCACCGGTGTCAAGAGTCAAAGCAGGGGGAGCGTCATGATAAGGTAGGATGACTGGATCAGTTGAGAAGCTGCACGAGCTGAATGGCACAGTCTGTGGGGAGTAAAGAGACAAGCCACAGTTGATGGAGAATACAGGTTGCAGAAACTGGAGGGCAAGAGTACAGGCTGCAGGTCCTGGGAACAGAGCTGAGAGAGCTGGTGTGGCAGAGGAGAGAGATAGAAGAATGGAGCTGAGCGATATTGGACCAGAGATGGAGGAGGCAAGGTGCAGGTGGTCAATGAGGCAGACTGTGGATGATGGAAGATTTTGGCTTCAGGAGAGCAAGAGAGGTCGGAAGGTGGCAGGAAGGACAGGAAACTGACTGCATGAGGTGTAGGAGTAGAAATATAACAATGAGCTCCATTCTAACACACTTCTAGCTCCAGTGAAACATCTAGCTGCCACATACTCAGCCCCACAAGCCTGCGCTCTCATCGTGTTATCTGTCACTCTGCTCCACGATGCGTTGGCTCCCAACTGTTTGTTCTTACACAAATTACGTTTTATTTTGCCAGTGCAAGCTTTAAGCATCAGTGCATGGGAAATGGAGGACAAAAGAGAAAACAATTGAAAGTGGTCTACGAGTCAGCTGAACCTGTGATGGATCTGGGAAGACTTAGGATAAAGGGAGGATGGGAGCGAGGTACCGGCTTTATGTGATGCCACTTTTGCATTATTTAGATTCATTCTCAAACCATATACACATACACACAGACCTTTTTTGTGCACTGATGTTTCCTTCATTTCATCACTACTAAGGCGGTTATGTCAAGTGGCTGATAATACGAAGAGGCTCAGAGGCGAGATACAAAACTCTCCAATTTGTGGCTTGAATTTGAGCTTTGCCTGCATGTTGTATGAGTATTTACCCTTCACCTGGACACTACACTGCCGCTCCTAAGGCCAGATGTAGGAGCCCTAATACCGGTCGGAAATGGCCGATTTCGGCCGTTTCCGACCGGTATTAGGGTTTTCAGATGTAGGGGGCTGAAAATTACCGAATCGGTAAATATACCGATTCTGTAATTACAAATGTAGGTGGCACACTTTACAGTGCCACAGGCCCTTAAGAGTCGGTATTTTACCACACAATCCTATTGTGTGGTAAAATACCGAATTCAGGTGTGCGTGCACATCTGTGCATGCACACCTGTGCAATGTGACACACAGACATGCCCTTAGGGCATGTATGTGTCCCACATGTCACACAAGCCTGTACTTGGGGTGCTAGAGGGTGTCAAAGTGACACCCCCTGCACCCTTGCAGGATTCGGTATTCACCGATTCCGTAAATACCGAATCGGTATTTCCCATTGATTCCTATGGGCTTCACAGCCCATAGGAATCAATGGGAAATACCGATTCTGTGTTTACGGAATCGGTAAATACCGAATTTTACAGATTCGGTAATTCAGATTTTAAAATTACCTAAATCTGCCCCCTTCCCATTTAGAGACTCTTAAATACCGAATCGGTAAAATTCGGTATTTAAGAGTCTGTAAATGGGAATTACCTACATCTAGCCCCTACTGTTTAATCTATACATGTGCAGAGGTGACCCTCGCCCCATTCTTCTTACCATGGTGAGCTGGGTGATCTTTTTGCACATTTTGTATGTATTCCTTGGCAGGGTCCGGGTGCTCGGTGTTTGACCCTTTGCAGGTTGCGAGCGGGTGCACCTTGACCGAAGCAATTACATTTTCCAAGGTTTGCAGTTTTGCTTCTGCCCTGTCCTCCTTGGAATGGCAGAAGCTGCTGGAAGGCTTCTTGCTCAGTGGAGGGCTAGCGGAGGCGGCGCTGGTCTCATGCACAGGTCTCACCACCAACTTTAAACTACATTTGTGTAGACAGTGTTTGCACTCCTCAAAGGCATGTGCCGACTCTGCAGCCAATAAATGCTTCGGAATTCTGACCAATGCACTAAGATTGGCTGAGGGGCTGGCACTGCTCCAATACTACCTGACCTTTCACAGTACTTGTGCCACTTACAATATGCTCGGCCATTCGGTGGGCTGCCACGCGATTCGGATGTACAGACATCACAGGAATTAATTCAAATATCTCACTACTGCACAGTGTACGGCTACCCACTCTGTGCTCCAGCTGCAAAAAGAAGCACACCAATATGTTAATTTAGTTAAAACCAAAAGACAATCCCTCAAAATGACACAAACATTATGAAATAAATGAATGAAATGAAAGGCAATGGTCTACAGTAGAAAGCATGGAAATTATAGGGGTTAGCTGATCAATGAGTGATGCATTCCGGTAAACTCCGCTCCTCCGGTGGTAGGTGGAGATATTTTGCCAACTCCACACTTCAGGTGGAGTGGGAAAGCTCTGTGAACTCTGCCGAGGCCTATTTCCAAGATACTAACCCTGGGGTGATTGAGTCCTTCAGAAGTCCTTGGTCCAGCCCAGTCATCTTGGTCCCAAATGCTGTCCCACCCACTGTCAATCCTGAACTGTGGTTCTGCGTGGACTACCGTGGGCTCAATATTGTACGCACACCCCATCCCCAAGCTGATGAGCTAATTAATTGGCTGGGACCAGCCAAGTTCTTCACTAAGTTTTATTTAACGTCTGGGTACCAGCCGATTGCATTTATTTATTTATTTATTTTTGAGATTTATACAGCGCGTACAATTGCCCGTAGGCGTCTCGGCGCTAGAAACTATGGATGTGTTCCCAAGGTAAGGCCGGTAACTATTCTTGATCAAACAGCCAGGTCTTTATCTTTCTGCGGAAATGCATCAGGGATGGGCTGTCTTTGATGGAGGTTGGCAGGGAATTCCATAATCTGGGAGCTGCCACAAGGAAGCGTCTGTCGCCCCAGTTGACTGTTTTTGTTCGTGGTATTTGTAGGATTTTCAGATTGTTAGATCGGAGCGATCTTATGGAGGACTGGTATTTGAGTTGGGATTTCAGGAAATGTAGACCACAGTTGTGCAGTGCTTTATAGAGTATGCACAGCGCTTTAAACTTGATCCTGTTTCGAATCTTAAGCCAATGCAAGTCCCTTATAGTATCAGAGATTGGTGAGAACTTTGGGATTCCAGACAGGAGACAAGCTGCAGCATTCTGGATGGTCTGCATTTTGTTGGTCACTCTTGCTTGGGCGTTGGTGAATAAGCCGTTACAATAGTCAAGAGATGACAACACGAGAGCGCTTACCAGCGTCTTACCTGCTGAGGTTGGTAGAAATGGCATGATTTTTTTGATCAGCCTGAGTTTATGATGGGCTGTTGCTGCTATTTTATTTGAGTGGGCCATGAAATTTAGTTTATTGTCAAAAATCACCCCCAGATTTCTGACGGTGATGGCTGGTGTAGGTGGTGTTCCGTGCGTAGGGGGCCACCAGGTGTTTGACCATCCGGGGGAGAGATGTCCAAAAATGACGACCTCCGTTTTTTCAGCATTTAACTTTACGCAGTTAGAGGCCATCCACTCACCGATTGCCCGCATGCCCTCTTGGAAGTTTTCAGCTACCTTGTCACCATTCCCGTTGATGTCCAGCACAAGCTGAGTGTCATCCGCGTATGAGGTAAGGCTCATCCCATGGGCCGTGATGACAGAGGCCAGGTCCGACACATAGATATTAAATAGTGTCGGACTGAGGGATGAGCCTTGAGGAACCCCACACGGTAGTGACAGCTTGTGCGATTGGAAGGGCCCCAGTGTAACCACCTGTGATCTCCCGGCCAGGAAGGAGGAGATCAACTTTTTAGCCATGTGGCGGATGCCTAGGTTCTCGGCACGGTCGACCAAGATCTTGTGGTCGACCGTGTCGAAGGCTGCAGACAGATCAAGCAATACAAGTATTGCTGTACCTCCCTGGTCCCGGATCACTCTTATGTCCTCAGTAGCTTTTATTAAGGCGGTTTCGGTTCCATGGAACTTGCGGAAACCAAATTGAGTGTTATCCAGAAGTTGGTGGTTTTCTATGAACTCTGCGAGTTGTAAGTTCATGGCCTTTTCTGCCACCTTGGCCAGGAAGGGAGGACTGGCTATGGGGCGGTAGTTTTTTGTTTGGTCCTTATCCAGATTAGCTTTCTTTAGTAAGGGTTTGACCAAGGTGTTTTTAAGGGAGTCTGGGTATATCCCAGGTCTGAACATTGTGTTGCAGATTGATACAATGTCAGGGGAGAGATAGTCCATGATAGGACGAATGACTTTGAGAGGGCAGGGATCTATTGCTGAGCCTGATTTAATTGTGGCCGTTATTTCCTTGATTTGTGTTTCTCCAAGGTCTGAGAACTGAGATAGTTCGATATTATTGGTCCGGTTGTTAGATGAGGGGGAGCTGGTTCCTGTGTTAGTGGAGAATGCTTGATATATATCATTCACCTTTGTGAAGAAGAAATCGCCCAGTGAATCACAAAAGACTTGGGATTGTGGGGGATTCAGGTCCGGTGCGCTTCCTACTAAGGCCTTAGTTATCTCGAAGAGTTTTTTACTTGAGTTTTTGGCAGAATTAATTTGTTCAGTGAAGTAGGATTTTTTTGTTTCTACAATAAGGGCTTTATATTGTCCGAGTGCTTCCTTATAACTGGTCTTGCTTTCAGCGCTGTAGGATCTGCGCCAGTGTCTCTCCCTGTTTCTACAGAATTGCCTCTTAATACGTAACTCCTCTGTGAACCACAGGGCTGATGGCGTTGCTCTATTTCTAGAGAGTTTTTTGGTAGGGGCTAAGGAGTCGGTGGCGGTACCTATCCACTCCTGGAATTGTCGAGTGGCCAAGTTTGGATCAGATGTTGAATCAGGACGGGTTATTTCGAGTAAGGACGTTAGCTCAGCTTGATCGATGTCCTTCCAAACTTCGATGGTTTGTGGTTTCAATACAGAGTGGGGTCTGAATCTATGTAATTGGACTGATATTTTTATTAAGATAGCAAAGTGATCGGTCCATGGCATAGGTAAGGTGTCTGTTATAATAACGCCTTGCATGTTAGAGAAGATTCCGTCTAACGTGTGACCGGCTATATGGGTAGGGGTGGTTACCAGTTGCCGAAAATTCATATTGTGCATGTCTGATATCAAGGAACTGGTGTCCTTGTCGGATGCATTCTCAAGATGGAAGTTCAAGTCGCCCAATACTGTAAATGAGTCTTCCAGCGATGGTGCTTCTAGTATTGCACCCAAATTTGCTAGAAAGTTGGATCGAGGGCCTGGTTGTCGATATAGGAGGATGCCTTTAAAATGAAAAAATGGGGTGAGTTTAAGATCGAAAAGAAGGGCTTCGCAGGAGGTGGAAGGGATGTGAGATATTCTGACCGTTATGTGGTCGCGAGCAATGATGGCTAGTCCTCCTCCGCGCTGCCCTGCTCTATCTAGGCGGTAGGCGTTATAGGCTAGGGGGGTGGCAACTGCCATGTCAGGGTCCGATGCTCCATCCGTCCATGTCTCCGTAACAAAGAGACAATGAAGGTTGTTGTTGATGATGAGATCATGTATTTCTTGCCGGTGCTTGACAAGGGATCGAGCATTGATTAATGCAGCGGCGATGTCAGTAGACATAGATGCAGTGACAGCATGCGTTTTGATTTTTTCATTGGTTATCTGTAGCTTAACGTTGCAGTGGGGACATGTGAATTTTGTGGTATCCGACCAAAGGTGTGGATTATATTGACCGCAGTCGGTGTTAGGCATGCGCAGTGCCATCAAAGTGCATTTGGGGTAGATGAGGGGGTGCAATCGCGGGGATTGATCAGGGGTTCTAGCCCTAGGCCCGTTCTCGGCACGGACGAGCACAGAAGAGCTTGCCTTATGCGCGCCTTTGGCGCGCATTCGTCGCGCCCGCTGCGCTCGTCCGCTGCGCTGCCGTAACAAGCACATTTTTGTAGGGAGGAGACAATGCAAAGGGCGTGGCCTCGAGTGGGCATGTCCCAATCAGGGCGAGGGGAATGTAGTAGGTGGGAAAACGGCGATTTCGCCCTTACCAGCGCTCGTTTTTCAGCGAGGAAGGGTGCCTGCACACTGGGTTGTATCACAGAAGTGGTGAGTGATTTTAAAAACCAAGTGAAAATTTTACAGTTTTACACTTTTAAAAACAGTGAAATGCTCTGCCTTCTTGCTACTCCCGGTTGTGCCTCAGGAGGGTCCAAAGTTATCTAAGCGCTTGTGGTTCAGCGCGATTTTTATACCTTCTGAGGATGGGGCGTGGTCTCGAGTGGGCGTGTCCCAATCAGGGCGAGGGGAATGTAGTAGGCGGGAAAACGGCGATTTCGCCCTTACCAGCGCTCGTTTTTCAGCGAGGAAGGGTGCCTGCACACTGGGTTGTATCACAGAAGTGGTGAGTGATTTTAAAAACCAAGTGAAAATTTTACAGTTTTACACTTTTAAAAACAGTGAAATGCTCTGCCTTCTTGCTACTCCCGGCTGTGCCTCAGGAGGGTCCAAAGTTATCTAAGCGCTTGTGGTTCAGCGCGATTTTTATACCTTCTGAGGAGGGGGCGTGGCCTCGAGTGGGCGTGTCCCAATCAGGGCGAGGGGAATGTAGTAGGCGGGAAAACGGCGATTTCGCCCTTACCAGCGCTCGTTTTTCAGCGAGGAAGGGTGCCTGCACACTGGGTTGTATCACAGAAGTGGTGAGTGATTTTAAAAACCAAGTGAAAATTTTACAGTTTTACACTTTTAAAAACAGTGAAATGCTCTGCCTTCTTGCTACTCCCGGCTGTGCCTCAGGAGGGTCCAAAGTTATCTAAGCGCTTGTGGTTCAGCGCGATTTTTATACCTTCTGAGGAGGGGGCGTGCCCTCGAGTGGGCGTGTCCCAATCAGGGCGAGGGGAATGTAGTAGGCGGGAAAAGGGCGATTTCGTCCTTACCAGCGCTCGTTTTTCAGCGAGGAAGGGGGCCTGCACACTGGGTTGTATCACAGAAGTGGTGAGTGATTTTAAAAACCAAGTGAAAATTTTACAGTTTTACACTTTTAAAAACAGTGAAATGCTCTGCCTTCTTGCTACTCCCGGCTGTGCCTCAGGAGGGTCCAAAGTTATCTAAGCGCTTGTGGTTCAGCGCGATTTTTATACCTTCTGAGGAGGGGGCGTGGCCTCGAGTGGGCGTGTCCCAATCAGGGCGCGGGGAATGTAGTAGGCGGGAAAACGGCGATTTCGCCCTTACCAGCGCTCGTTTTTCAGCGAGGAAGGGTGCCTGCACACTGGGTTGTATCACAGAAGTGGTGAGTGATTTTAAAAACCAAGTGAAAATTTTACAGTTTTACACTTTTAAAAACAGTGAAATGCTCTGTCTTCTTGCCTCCCGGCTGTGCCTCAGGAGGGTCCAAAGTTATCTAAGTGCTTGTGGTTCAGCGCGATTTTTATACCTTCTGAGGAGGGGGCGTGGCCTCGAGTGGGCGTGTCCCAATCAGGGCGAGGGGAATGTAGTAGGCGGGAAAACGGCGATTTCGCCCTTACCAGTGCTCGTTTTTCAGCGAGGAAGGGTGCCTGCACACTGGGTTGTATCACAGAAGTGGTGAGTGATTTTAAAAACCAAGTGAAAATTTTACAGTTTTACACTTTTAAAAACAGTGAAATGCTCTGCCTTCTTGCTACTCCCGGCTGTGCCTCAGGAGGGTCCAAAGTTATCTAAGCGCTTGTGGTTCAGCGCGATTTTTATACCTTCTGAGGAGGAGGCGTGGCCTCGAGTGGGCGTGTCCCAATCAGGGCGAGGGGAATGTAGTAGGCGGGAAAACGGCGATTTTGCCCTTACCAGCGCTCGTTTTTCAGCGAGGAAGGGTGCCTGCACCCTGGGTTGTATCACAGAAGTGGTGAGTGATTTTAAAAACCAAGTGAAAATTTTACAGTTTTACACTTTTAAAAACAGTGAAATGCTCTGCCTTCTTGCTACTCCCGGCTGTGCCTCAGGAGGGTCCAAAGTTATCTAAGTGCTTTTGGTTCAGCGCGATTTTTATACCTTCTGAGGAGGGGGCGTGGCCTCGAGTGGGCGAGTCCCAATCAGGGCGAGGGGAATGTAGTAGGCGGGAAAACGGCGATTTCGCCCTTACCAGCGCTCGTTTTTCAGCGAGGAAGGGTGCCTGCACACTGGGTTGTATCACAGAAGTGGTGAGTGATTTTAAAAACCAAGTGAACATTTTACAGTTTTACACTTTTAAAAACAGTGAAATGCTCTGCCTTCTTGCTACTCCCGGCTGTGCCTCAGGAGGGTCCAAAGTTATCTAAGCGCTTGTGGTTCAGCGCGATTTTTATACCTTCTGAGGAGGGGGCGTGGCCTCGAGTGTGCGTGTCCCAATCAGGGCGAGGGGAATGTAGTAGGCGGGAAAACGGCGATTTCGCCCTTACCAGCGCTCGTTTTTCAGCAAGGAAGGGTGCCTGCACACTGGGTTGTATCACAGAAGTGGTGAGTAATTTTAAAAACCAAGTGAAAATTTT
Source organism: Lissotriton helveticus (assembly GCF_964261635.1). Taxonomy (NCBI): domain Eukaryota; kingdom Metazoa; phylum Chordata; class Amphibia; order Caudata; family Salamandridae; genus Lissotriton; species Lissotriton helveticus. The sequence continues at coordinate 503,923,520 of NC_136061.1, read as the reverse complement.
ACAGTTTTACACTTTTAAAAACAGTGAAATGCTCTGCCTTCTTGCTACTCCCGGCTGTGCCTCAGGAGGGTCCAAAGTTATTGACCAAGGGAGCCAAGGAGAGCTCTACATTCTCAATGTCAGAGGGGCATTTTTAGTTCTGTGTTATGCTCTTTGGGTTGAAGAATCACCCTGCCACAAGGTAATAGGGGGAAGGGGCCAGTGAGCATGCAGTCGACTTAAATCTGCGGCCGAGTATCTGAAAAAGCGGGCAGAGGGACATGCCCCCTGCCCCGACAGGCCGCGGACGGGCGCATACGGGCTTACCTTAGGCTTACCTTCGGTGCGCCATCGTCGCGCCCGCTGCGCTCGTCCGCTGCGCGTTCGAGTTGACATGTGCAAGAAGTAGTCTAGCCCCGCCTCCAGCTAGAGCGGAACCTCGGGTCCTGCCGGTCTGGGGACTGACCTAAGATGGCGCCCTGCCCTTCACACAATCGGCAATACAGCCGTGATAGACCGGGGCAAGGGGAAACACACCAGGCAGCAAGTAAGTACAGGGAAGAACAATTAGTGAATTAAAAAACGATTTAGCAATTTAAAAAAGCAGGGTAGATGCTGCGGTTTAAAAGCTGGCAAATACAATTGAAATTAAAATGAGGCTAAGCGTAAGTAAGTAGCGGGACAGAAGAGAGCACTGTAGTATTCAATCATTACTCAGCGCGTGCCTCGCAGTCTGCCCCCCAACGCACAGCAGTGTTTGTAGGAGCTGCCACCACCTACTAGATTACCTCCCTTGCTAGGACGAGCATTTTGCCATGGTGGCCCCTTTTGTCCAAACATTACATACAAAATGCCAGTGCCAGAAATGTCCTTTTACTGCTTCACCTTCACGATGGAGGTCCATTAAGGCAAAGGTTCTGTCTAATATGTCAAGGACCACATTTTGTCATGGATGGCCCCATGACCTTGCCACAGTTGTCTTTCGATATGCCAAGAATTTCTCCCAATGTGCCATCAAAAGCAATTTGCCATAGGTGCTAACTATGCCAAGAATTTCCTCCAGGATGCCAGCGTTGGTATTTTTTTAAGGGTGCGTCATGCTAAAACTTACTTGCAGAGTGCCAGCAGTAGCATTTTGGTGATGGTACCCCATATTCAAGTATTGCTTTCAGTGTTACATTGCCAACATTTTGTCAACACTGATTCTATAAGCCAAGAAGCATGCCACGTCCAACAGCGGATCTGCAAGTATAACAGCACATGCTCACTTACATTCACTTATTCACACTCATTTTATCATCAGCATGGACTTACACTCATTCGTTTTCACCCACTCTCGTGCACTCACTCTCAAACTGAATCACTCATTCGTACTCTGTCACTCACTCTTACTCTCACTCACTTATACTTAAACACTCATTTTGACGCACAGACACTCATCCATGATCCCAAATACATGTTCACACATATACATGCTCTCTCACCCAAGCTCACTCTCACCCACATGCATGCACACAACATGCATTAAAACTATTTGATTTTTCTTATCTAAGATGCCAGTGAAGGTCCAGATCTTGCTGCTCCACGTTTTATTACATTAATAGTGAATAATAAACAATTACTCACAATTAGTGTAACAAAGAGGAGCAAGAAAAGAGGTTAGAGCCTGACTCTGATAATGCAAGACACCCCTTTGTTCTTGGAACTGATTTTGCGGCCTCTGAGGACAGGGGTTGCCAAGGCAGTACCCTAGGTAGCAAAGGGCAAGCTATAGGGTCCAGCTGCAACACCTGGCAAGCCCTAAATGACGTCCATGTCCTTCTGATACCAGACACCAAATATGATTTAGAGCCTGAGTCTTTGAAGTTCATGTTGGGGGTGGGCTTCCTTTTGAAGTGCCCACTCCTTTGCCCTCTCACCCTCCAGAAAGCAGTCTATCACAGCAGGAGTGACGTCAAAGCTGATAGCCCCACAATACAGGCAATGGGAGTGACTAGAGTTCAGACCTGGATGTCTGCCACAGTGATATGTGCATCACAAGATTTGCCAAGGGCCTCAGACCCATTCTTTATAATTCCCTTTTTTAACCCAGTTTCCTTCCTGAGACATGCTCAGGCCTCTCCTTGTAGGTTCTCTTTACATCAAAGAGCGCCCATTGAGGTGCACCAGGAGAGACTGCTTATCCAACTCTTTTGTGTGTCCCTCCCAGCTTACAGGAATAAAGCAATAGACACATCTGCCTGTGGTGGTTTCCTTTTCCTCTTCATGTTTTACAATGCAACCCTGGGTCTTCCAAAATCGACCGCAGAGTCAGCCATCAAATTGTACTTTTCACAGGCACGCGTACAACTGGCACATGTATACAGCATACACTCACTGCACTGCATCCTTTATTTATTGTACCAGGCACATATACACCCAGCACATGCATATACTAAGAACACACTGTACAGCAGTACAGCCTTCATTAATTGTACCAATCACAGGCACACATATCCTCACCATAGGAATATAACATGCATACACTGCACAGTAGTGCATCATCCCTATATTGTACCATTCACATACAAACATACACCCAGCACATGTACACCACACATGCAGTGCACAGCACTACACGCCAAACTGATGTAGGCCAAGGGTGAGGTAAGTACAGACCAGCAGAGCTTTAAATAAGAGAGCCTCTAGGCTTCACTCCAGTGACACAGGTAAAATTGACCTGTTCACTTCTACTGATCACTACATGGTATGCTGCCACCACCACGCTTGTGCTGCTTAACACCTGGTAAAGGAAGTAGCCTTTCACCCCTATGAGAGCAGCATTTTGGGTGCCCCTCCTGGTCCAACAAGACCGCAATCTGTGAGACAGGTCTATGTCATGATGCGCATGCGTGATCTGTGTTTAGCTAAGACAACAACAATCAGCATTGGGGATCCATTACTGTTGGGGTGCCAAGGCCAGGGGTGCACATCCATTATCATGTGAGGACCTTTCTGTCCTAACAGTGTAGAAGCTTGTTGTGGTACTTAAGACCTTTCATTGAATAGCACTTCAAATTGTCATTGAGATGGGAAGAGCCTTGGTCCTGGTATAGGACTGTAGTTGTTTTCAGGTGTTTCATACGTAATCTAGGTGCCTCTGCGATGATGACAGGTAAGTAACCTTTATTATTTGCGTGTATTATGAAAAATACAGGAAAAAGGTGCAAGGCTTTTGATTATCCTATATTTGCTATACTGTGTGCGATCTAAGCATGTTTCTCATGTTCAAACTGTCTGCTCACGAATCATGTGACCTTCCTTCCCATGGTTCTCGAGCTTGATGCCTGGTGACAGGCAGGGTTGAGGCCTTTATTTCATTGCTGGATACTTTTTGCATTATAATGTGTGTTTTATGACGTTAATGTTTTCCTAACCCTTAAATCTTGGCAACGTGTAGAAAGCAATCCAAAGCGTGTGTGCATGCCCACACACCAAAGAAAGGGTGGTCTTAGGCAAATGTTCAATTTGTGAATGCAGAGGTAGTTAGTAAGCACGATTTTGGCGCATTTCGTTTCTGTGCTATGTTTGTGTGTATGTGCCTAAGATTTGTGATATGGCCTTGATATATCATTATTACGGGTTTTCTGAGTTCCCGTGATCATGTTAGTGGGGGCAATTGCCAAATATGGTGGTGTGTGGATGGGCATGCAGCTCGCTAATTTATTCCTCGATTGAAGATTGGCCTGGTAGGGTATTTCGTGACTTTCTCCATCGGATTCCAAGAAGGCGTTGTTGAATCGCTCACCAGCAGTATATATGCCTGGAAGAAGCAATGTCTATGCGTTTCAATCACATTAAGCTACACTTTGTTAGCCCGAATGTTCCGGAAGTTAATTTCACATGCTATAAAAATCTAAATTCACTGTGTGCATTACTGCTTTATGAAGCCGTGACTTCAAATGTAGTGTTATCACTGAAAAGGCTACAGTGCCTTAATTGTTTTTATAGTTGTGACTTAAGTGGTTTTCCAGAGCAATTAATTTTTCTGCAACATAAAATGATATTATGGTCTGCATTTGCGTTTAACAGAATGTACAGACGAGCTTTTCATTTTGCACTTTGAGTTTTACTTAGCTTCATCCTACAAAAAGAATGTTTCCCAATTTGCATAGAACCTTGTAGCCTTATTAAGATACCAAAGATATAGCAGACGAAATTGGAATTCACTCCGCTTTTATTTAAAACATAACCCTTTATCTCTTTTCACGGCAGAGATTCCAGTTGTTATAACAATTGGCAACAGAATTCATACGAACATGATGGAAATATCCATTTAACCATCCCTACCTGGTAAGTTAAAATTTCAAGCTTAACCCCTAACCTCCTCACTAATAAAGCCCCCTCGTAGCTCAGTGAGACAATCTCTTCTAACATTTTTGCAATCACTCCCCCGAATTGTACCATCATCATTAACTGCTGAGCCTCTGTTACTTACGGCTCTCACATTGTGGAACTTCCTGTGTGAACAAGTGGGAGATTTACTATAATATAACTTAACTCAGCACAGCACCCAAAGCGTTGCTTCTAAGGGGGAGAATGTACAGCGGGGAACATCCTTTACAACGGAACCGTTACAACGCGGTACCTTTACAACGCAGGATTTACAACAAAAGTCGTTACAACGACTTTCGCTGGAGGGCTCTCTAGGATAGGGAATAGTTTAATTTACTATCCTACACCTTCCCTACTATCCACGGGGACTGGAGTTGGAATAGTAAATTAAACTATTCAGTATCCAGCGCCTGCCAACGCAAGTCGTTGTAACGACTTGCGTTTTAAAACCTGCATCGTAACGGTACGCGTTGTAACGGTACGCGTTGTACCGTCATACATCCATGAACAGCTCCATATCAACTATCACGTCGCACAGTTTCTCTGCCTAAGTGCTGGCTTTCTTAAAGCATAGATATGGCTTTGCCTCAAAACAATGCATGGTTGCATGGGAACTCCAAGGGTTGAAAAACCAGCAGGATCAGTCCAAAAGCTTGAGAATGAGCATACAAAAAGAGGCATTTCCTTACAGCAAGTTAGACTCCTGGGGTCCAATTCACAGAAATAATCTGAGACGAAAGTCTAACTTTATGACTTTCGGTATTCACAAAGGATATTTACGAGAAGTAAAGTCAGACTTTTGGTCTAAGTTAGACGTTTGGTCTAAACTTAGACCAACAGTCTAACTTTACTACTCGTAAATGCCTATTTTGAATACCGAAAGTCGGAAAGTTATACTTTCATCTCAGATTACTTCTGTGAATCGGGTTGCTGATGTTTAAGTGATGTGTACACTCACATTTGCATGTTTTAACCTGTCTGCCCCAGACATGGAGCACTGTGTGTGTTTTTAGGGCTCGGGCCTATGTCACACTGCGTAGCAGTGTGGGCGGAGCCCAAGAGTCCTTTTCTTAGGGCCTCCGAAAACCTACCTAACAAATTCCTGGCTGCTCGTGATTTTTCGTCTTTTTTTTTATGCCAGCTGCATTTCAATTGGCCTTCTCGTGCGTGTGTTTTTGGAAGAGAGCACATAGGCGGTAGAGTAGCTCCGTCTATGGCATAATGCGTGTGGTCACGCGCACCAGAAGGCCATATTTCTGCAATTATCGCGGCTGTCAGGGCACGCGGTAATTGAAGACAGATGCTGGGCGCGCGTGCACCACTCTCGAGTTTCTTTTTTCTCAGCTGTGTGTGTGCGCATGCCACCTCCCGGAAACCTTGTTGTGAGTTGGCCGTCGCATCTAAACTCGACTCAGGGCACACTGCTTCTGGCGGCGCAATGCAGCGCTTAGAAAGCCTATAACACAGAGTTAGGCGCATAACTCCCAGGCCGGGTTTCCTCACACTTCGGTTCCGTGGAGCCGTTGCTGACTGACTTAAAAGCTGACTGCAAGGCCTTTCGCGCTCTAGTGTACTTTCCTACACCGGCAGTTCCACAAAGTGCACATGCGTGCACACACACCTGTGTGGGGGAAGTCCTCGTGAGCCCTGGTGTCACGCTCTTCCCCGCACTGCTTCTGTTGAGATGTATAGTGTATAATCTCCGGAGTATTGTCAGCTAAGAGCGATGCCGGAGAACTAGTGAACATAGGCCGCACATGCACACACGCACCTTCCTTTCTCGCTTTCACACGTAGAAGGTGATATCTCGTCACGCGCACAGGTTCAACGTGACCCCTTCACCAGGGGCTGTCGTTTTCGCATCATAGGTGCCTGTTTTGGGGACATGGGGGAGAGGGAAAGGGGCAAAAACTGTTTGCTGGGACGACAGGGACAGCAGAACTAGGCCAGGTAACCACAGCACCGGCTCTCTCCTACCTCCAGGCTTTTTAGTTTATACATATATATCTCCTTCTCCATTGAACAGACCAAAAAGTAATAACTTTCTCTGCCGTGCCACCGTCACGGTGTTTCTCTTGCCATTGTCAGCGCTTTCCAGCTGGATCGCGAGTTTCTCCTCCGTTCCCCGTGCACTAACACTCAGCATCCAGCGTGTTCCCCTCCACAAGCCGCCTCTCTGCAGAAAGGTACCACACATTTTCCTTCGCAGAAACTCTTTCCAGACACAGATGCAGACACGTCGGGATTGGCCGAGGCTGACGCTCTCCCATTGCCCGAGGGACACTCTACTCTGGCAGGATCATATATTTCACGAAAGGGGGAGCTTAACTTTCCAGACGGTGTTTCCGTGTTTTAATGCCCACGTTTTGAATGCATTTTCAACACGCAGCCTTGTGTTCTTTTCAAAACATCGTAGTCAAACAAAAAAAAAAACGAGATGTAGATGCACGTAAATGAGATCACATTTGATCACTTCAGAATCAAATTAATGGGTTTTTAGTTGTTTCACATGTTGTACCTAGTTTGTTGGGGTTATATACAACAAGGAGTTCGTAGTTGATATTGAATCCTTCCTTGGTCTCATAAAACATAGCATAAAATATACCATAACGTAAAGTAACGTGAGGGAACTTGATATCAGAATAAATGGCAATGGAACAGTTTAAATATAGCCATGGCCACTGGCGCAAATCTGCGACTGCAGCGTTTTTCTCATAATTATTGATGTTATCACCATCCATCCGTCATCTGCTGCATTATCTGTAGCTTCTAGATAAAATTAAAACTGTTTCTACCGCTTCAAGAGTTACCAAAGCGCAGTGACTAGTTGTAGCCCTTTGCAGAGGTTGAGAGGCCAGCAGAGTGAGAGTGAGTGCAGAGTGAGAGTGAGTGCAGAGTGGGAGTGCAGAGTGACTGCAGAGTGAGTGCAGAATAAGTGCAGAGTGAGAGTGAGTGAGAGTGAGTGCAGAGTGAGTGCAGAGTGTGAGTGAGTGCAGAGTGAGTGCAGAGTGAGTCCAGAATGAGTGCAGAGTGACAACCACAAAACACAGGAGAATTTACCTGCAGCGCTGCGCAGCGGGAGAGACCAGCGAGAGGTTTTTGCAGCGCCAGCACCGGGTCCTTGTGCCACCAATCGCGCCGCCGCTCCGGGAAACTACATATCCCGGCAGCCTTTGCGGTGGTGCGCTACCCTGACGCGTGCAAAGCACCAGGAGGGGCGGATAAATCCTTGAGCCCTCGGTGGAGCGGTGGGACAACCACAAAACACAGGAGAATTTACCTGCAGCGCTACGCAGCGGGAGAGACCAGCGAGAGGTTTTTGCAGCGCCAGCACCGGGTCCTTGTGCCACCAATCGCGCCGCCGCTCCGGGAAACTACATATCCCGGCAGCCTTTGCAGCGGCGCGCTACCCTGACGCGTGCAAAGCGCCAGGAGGGGCGGATAAATCCTTGAGCCCTCAGCGTCGCGGGACGCCCGGGGCGAAGCCCGGGCAAAGGGCGGGCCCTCTACGGCAGGAAGAGACTGGACTGGGCCAGTTATTCTGCCCTAAAAGCTGTTGAGGTATCTAGATTTGTCATTTGCCAATCTATAAGTTAAAAAAGGTGCGTTTATTGTGATTATATCCTTTTTTATTCACTGCATCCTACGAACATCTCAAAATATCACTCTGTTAATAGCATGGAGATGCGTGAGACAAGAAGCAGGGCAGCAGCGGGGGGGGGAAGAAATTAACAGGCACCTTAGATGATTTTATTGTAAGAACTAACACATTGATTGATGAGGGGATCTCTTTGATGGAAAGAAGGGTATTGCAGGACCTGGAACATGCAAAAAGGTCCTCTATGGGCCATTTTGCTAATGTACGGAGCCCAAACAGAGGAGAAAATAACATTTTATCTATGGATGTGACCAGTACAGCTGTTTCCCAAACTCTTCTTGAAACTACTCAGATTCCCTTAGTTCAAACCTTTACATCCCCCCAGGCATCCACTAGTGTTTTGATACATATAGCAGCCACACCTAAAGATAAAAATGTCGTGTTACAGGGGATAAAGGAAGGGGCAATTCCTAAAAAGAGGACAAATCAAAATATGCTTACTAACACATGTGGCAAGGATTCATTGATAGACACAAGTAATGCACTTATTGTTAATGGCAATGATACACAAGGAGAAGATTGCCTGCCCCCTAACACAGTGTGCCTAGCCCTCCCAGATGATACCATTTTGGATGATTCAATGGCTGACTTAATCTCCAATAGCTTTAGAAATAGTTCTCCTGAGGGAAGCCCTAATGCTAGCAGGGCAAGAGAGAGTACAATGCTATATCTGCTGGAGACCTCAATGAAAACTTTATTAACCCCACTGATAGATCTTCTTAAGCAGTTGGAGAAACAAATTCAAGATCTGAAAAGAGACACACATATGCAGTATGAGAACCTGGCTAAACAAATAGTCAATGTAAGCGCGCCCAAGGCTCAAGCTATAGTAACATCATCTAATAAATCTGGCCCCATACTGACAAAGGGTGTCCCAAATAGCACCTCTTTAGGTACAACTAATCCTGAAAAAGGAAAACTCCCTAATAATCAATCGTTAAAAACTGTATCAATACCTAAAAATTCAACCCTATCTGCCAAGGAGGCATCAGCTCCACAAACTCCTGTTCAATTACCTGAAAAAGGCCAACCAGTTAAAAGTGATGTGCGCAGAAGTATAAACTTACCCCCAAAAGCCTCACCATATGTTGTGGTTTTGACTGGAGTACCGGAACTAGATGCTCAATCAATTGAAACCAACGGGGCACTAATAAATAAGGCCATCCATTGGCTTAATAATAATTACCCTCTCCCGCCAGCGATTAAAAGTAACATCTTAATGGCAGAAAGGGCACCATGGATCGGGTATAATAAAAAAAGGGCTCAGGGTGACTGTGTGGTGATTACTTTTGAGAACCCACGTACTGCGGAATACATCACAACGAGGGCCCCTAGAAACCATGGCCTGTCCATCGTGGCTTGGGCACTACCCTATTTTTACACTGATGGGGAACATCCGGACAATGGATGGAGCTGGACTAGGGACAACCGATATCCAAGAGGCAGAAGTGGTGTGGATTACGATAGGAATCAGCATAACACACAATGGGGAGGGGTGAATGAAGATGGATGGAATGTGGTGAAACATAGGGGGAGGATTCCTCACTTTTTCCCGCAAAGGTATGATCCAGGATGGTTTGGTAATCAGCAACTTCCTCCCATTATTCCATGCCATAATCGCTTTGACTGTCTAGAAATGTTGGATTGACTCCCTGAGGCCAAAGAGGTTCTCAAGGCTTCTACTCCTGTAAGCCTGGGGGAGATTAACCTATCAGGGTATGATGTGTCACATGAAACTCGAGTGGAGGCTATGATAACACAAGGGATGCTGGGTGGCCAAGCTGGGGCTGCTGTAGAGGTGTCGCCTAAAGAAACATTTTGTAAAGTGGTCTTTTGGAATGTGGCAGGCATAAAACAAAAAATTCTCAATCCATCTTGGGATGATGTAATTACTGGCGTAGGCATACTAGCTCTACAAGAAACTTGGGCCATTGCACCGATACACTTAAATGGCTACAAAACCTTTTTTACTCCTGCGGTAGGGGGTTTATATGGAAGACCCAAGGGTGGATTGATAACATATATATCTAACCTGCTAGTATATGATAAGATTTCATTCTTCCCTGGATCCAGCTACTATCAGAAAATAGTGATAGATACAAGAAAGGGCCCAAGGATTGTCTTTTTAAATTTTTATAATAATTTTCCAAGTAGCATGATTAAGGAAGTACTCGCATCAATAACTGAAGATATGCAGACTGAAATTGACAAGAAAAAAAGGGGCGAAGTAATGATATTATGGGGGGGTGATTTTAATTGTACATTGTGCAAAAAGGGTCAAAAGGGTATATGCGGCCTGATGTTGGATCAGGATATTAATTTAACGCACTTTGAACATACCCTACTTGGAGACTCATTAAATGAGATGATTTTTAATTATGATTTTGGGTTTACGAATGAGATAGCCAACCACACAATGTCATTTGTTCCAACTTTTGTGGGTCGGGGGCCTCGACTATTATCGATTTTAGTCTTTGTACAAATAGCTCTGCTGTAAGATTGATTAGCTCTAGCATAATGGACTTAGCACTAAGTGACCACTTTCCACAGGTAGTAAAAATGGAGAATCTATTTGTCCCATCCGAAAATGTAGCAAGTTCTAAGTATACGGCGCAGGATGTGAAGTTAGGTTCCCAAAATGGTTATACTCTTAAATGGAGCAAAGTGGTCCCGGATGACTTTTTGTCCAAAGTGATGAAAAAATGTATGAATAGCTTTTTGATCTGTTTGGATGAACATGCAGAGAGTAATGATATTTTAGCCCATTTTAATATTATTGCTACCACAATTAAGGAGGTGTTGTGGGTTACACGCAACAATTGTCTAAAGTCTAATAAGAAATGGTTTGATAAGAAGTGCACTAAAGCCTTAACAAATCTTAGACACGCGATCCACCAGAGACCGCGGGATGTAACACTAATTAGAGACTTAAGGAGGAATTACAATATAGCACTGAAGGATAGGAAGGACCTGATAAAAAGGGAGGCGTGGGATGAACTACGTTCGGCGTCACAATCGAAGGGTCCGGCTGCTTTCTGGAGGGTTATAAATACTCCACTCCTGTATGACAAAAAAGCATGCATGGAAATTGCCGTTACAGAAGATGAGTGGGTGGCTCATTTTTCCTCCCTTTATACGGCTGTTGAACCAGTGCTCAATACAGGCCACGATTCCACGATGGTAAATATAGATCTACCTGAAGCTTTGGTTGTAACTCTTCCTGAAGTCCTTGAGAGCCTGAAGGCAACTAAGGGGGGTAAGGCGGCTGGACCTGAAGGCATACCAGCCGACCTTTATAAGGCCAATATTGATTTATGGGGGCCAATGCTAGTCCAACTTTTTAATGTTGCCTTGGCAGAAGGCCTAATCCCTACCTGGTTTACATCAATTATAGTCCCGATTTTTAAGAAAGGTGATAGGCAGAACTGCACATGCTATAGGCCAATTTCTTTATTAGATTCCTCCATAAAAATTCTTGGGAGAGTGGTTTTAGTCAAGTTGCAATGCTGGGCAGAAGAAAATGGGGTGCTAAGTGATTTCCAATATGGGTTCCAAAGGGGTTTAGGGACTATAGAGCAAGGGCTAAATTTATTTATCTTGCAACAGAAGTATATAAGGGTTAAAAAACAACGTCTATACCTCACTTTTGTCGACTTATCGTCGGCTTTTGACTGCGTGTCCCATAACAAGTTGTGGGTAATAATGGCCGAACTGGGGGTAGATAATGCTATTATATGCTTCCTGAGAGATTTATATTCTGGGGCCACTGCAACGGTCCGGTATGGAAAAGAGGGAGAATGTAGCAGACACTTTGGGATTGGCCGCAGTGTACGCCAAGGGTGCGTTCTAGCACCCTTTTTATTTCTGTTGTACACAAATGGTTTGGAGCAACGCCTCGTGCAGGAGGGCAGGGACATGCCTATGGTGGGTGGGAGGCTGGTCCCTGCCCTACTGTACGCGGACGATGCAGTCCTGATGGCACGCACCCCAATGGCACTTCAAACTTTGGTTACATCCTTTAATAGCTTCATGCTTAGCTTGGACTTGAAAATCAATTGCTCCAAGACATTGTCTATGTACTGTGGGACAAGAACAAGCAGGCAATTGAAGCCTATTTTCATAAATTCCAATCCCTTAGAGAAGACTTCTACTTTCCCATATCTGGGCATTTTGTTTCATGAAAGTGGCTCATGGACTAGTGCAATTAATGCTAGAACCCTGTTATTCTCTAAAACTGTTATGGCTTTACAGTGTTTTAAAAAAAAGTTAGGGAAAAAACCAATAAGAGAGATTTTAACCATCTATAATGCCACTTGTATAGCAGTAGCTACTTATGGTTCTGGATTATGGGGCTACTCAAATGTCAGTACAATTCAAACCATGGAAAATAAGTTCTTACGGCATATCTTGTCAATCCCTGAAAGTACTGCGACCTTTATATGCCACGCTGAATTGGGTTTGGTGTTTGTTACTGACACAATTAAGATCCAGCCGATTCTGCTTTGGCACAGGGTTTGGACAAACGACGATTGTGTGGTCAACCGGGCAATTTTAAAGGACGTCCTAGCACTGGATAATATTAATAATTTTAAATGGATATGTTATGTTAGAAATTTTCTTGAGGAACTAAGCTGTGCTCAATATTTTGAGGATCCATTATCTATGGTACACATCTCAAGAAGAGGACTAAAAAACTTGTGTATCGCTCACCTCATGGAAAAAAGACAATTGGAGGAGGTGAAAAAAAAGACTGTTTCTGCCCATCAGGAAATTGTAATTGGAGAGAAACTACAGCCATATTTAACTTTATACATGTCCAACCATGAACGTTTCCTTTTAACCCGGTTTAGACTCAACATCGCTTTTAGGTTATTATCTTTCCCTGTGATGAACTGTTGGTCGAAAGACTTATGTCCATGCCCATGTGATGATGTGTCCCCGCAATCCGATATTCATATTTTATTCTTTTGTAAATTTTATATTTTTTATCGCAAAAAACTCATTATCCCTATTCTCAAAGACTTAAATGTATATAGATGTCGCCTAGCGTTTTTAGAGTTTCAAAAAATGGAAACTGTTTTTATGGTAGCGTCACTCTCTGAATTTTTTTAATTAGTTTTTAAGTGTCGTAAAAGCCTTCACATGAATTAATTTTTATGATGTATCTATGTTCCTGAACATGTTCTTTTGTTGAGATTTTAAATAATGATCACCTGACCCATTGTAAATTGTATTTTTCGTGCTACTTTTATGGTTATTCTTTGTTTTTAACCGAATAAAGTATTTTGAACTAACTGAGTGCAGAGTGAGAGTGAGAGCAGAGTGAGTGAGTGCAGAGTGAGTGCAGAATGAGTGCAGAGTGAGACTGAGTGAGACTGAGTGCAGAATGAGAGAGAGTGCAGAGTGAGTGGTGAGTGCAGAGTGCTGAGTGCAGAGTGAGTGCAGAGTGAGTGCAGGGGCAGAGTGAGTGAAGGTGCAGTGTGTGAGTGCAGAGTGAGTGTGAGTGTAGAGTGAGTGTAAGTGCATAGTGAGTGTGAGTGCAGAGTGAGTACAGAGTGCAGAGTGAGCGCAGAGTGAGTGTGAGTGCGGAGTGCGTGCAGAGTGAGTGCAGAGTGCAGAGTGAGTGCAGAGTGAGTGCAGGGGCAGAGTGAGTGCAGGGGCAGAGTGCAGAGAGAGTGAGTGCAGAGTACAGAGTGAGTGCAGAGTGAGTGCAGGTGCAGAGTGAGTGCAGGTGCAGAGTGAGTGCAGAGTGAGTGCAGAGTGAGTGCAGAGTGAGTGCAGAGTGAGTATGAGTGCAGAGTACAGAGTGAGTGCAGAGTGAGTGTGAGTGCAGAGTGAGTGTGAGTGCAGAGTGAGTGTGAGTGCAGAGTGAGTATAGAGTGAGTGCAGGTGCAGAGTGAGTGTAGGTGCAGAGTGAGTGCAGAATGAGTGCAGAGTGAGTGTGAGTGCAGAGTGACTGCAGAGTGAGTGTGACTGCTGAGTGACTGCAAAGTGAGTGTGACTGCAGAGTGAGTGTGACTGCAGAGTGACTGCAGACTGACTGCAGAGTGAGTGTGACTGGAGAACACATAAGACCACACACACACCACAAATACACCACACACACACACACCACACACACATACCACACACACACACACCACACACACACACACACCACTCTCTCACCACCACACACTCACCACCACACACTCAGCACCACACACACCACCACACACTCACCACCACAAACACAACCATACACACAAACACACACCACCAGCTGTCAGTACACGCTTTCACCAGGAACAAACACCACCAGCCATCAGTGCACGCTTTCACCGGGCACAAACACCACCAGGGGTCAGTGTAGGCTTCCACCAGGCACACAACACCAAACGTCACTGCACGCTTTCACCAAACACACACACACCACCAGCCATCAGTGCACACTTTCACCAGGCACACACAACACCAGCCGTCAGTGCACGCTTTTACCAGGCGCACTCACCACCAGCCGTCAATGCGCGCTTTTACCAGGCGCACTCACCACCAGCCGACAGTGCACACTTTCAACAGGCACACACACCATCAGCCATCTGTCCACGCTTTTACCACGCGCACACACCACCAGCCGTCAGTGCACACTTCCACCAGGCACACACACCTCCAGCCGGCAGTGCACGCTTCCACCAAGCACACACACCACCAGCCATCAGTGAACAATTTCTACGGGCACACACACCAACAGCCATCAGTGCACACATCAATTGTTAACGCATCCACAATTAACTATTGTACCAATCGCAGTATGGTGCACTTTAATTTTAAACATATTCATCTAAAGCGCAGCATGCCACCATTGATACAATTCCAATACAACCCACATATTTCTACTACATACCACATGCATACACTCCATAACACATGGCTAAAAGACATTGCCATTTACAATGCCATTAACTCTAACTCAAAAAAATCCGAGACCTATTGCATTTCCAATGCTTGTTTTTATCTTTCTAGAGCTGAAATCTTCTGATTGGTTCTTACACGTTGCATACATAGGCTGCTTTCTGTCTCAGAAAGCAGCCTCCCATTATTCTCCTAAATCCCTGCATGAAAAAAACTGAACATGATTTGGTTCCTTTGGTTTTTTTTCAGAGTAGCCCTCTTCTTGAGTTCCATCATCCCTATGCTTTCTGTTTTTGAGTCTAGCCTCCTCTCAGCCTCATGCCTGTCTGCCTTAATGTCTCTTATTGTAATTCTGCAAAAGGCTGACACCTTGGTTAATAGATCACAACCTCTCCTGATTTGAAACCCTATCCCTGCAACCTAACATTACCTACTCTCCTCCAGGCTAGCAACATCACCATCCATTCACCTGAAACCATATAGCCCCCCACAATGATCACACAAGTGGTATTAATATAATGTATCACAAAGTAAGTGGAATAAATGCATGGTATGTTTCTTCAGGAGAGCACATTACCAATTGCAATAACCAATATTTAACCACTGAATTAACAACTAACCTTGGATTCCAGAGTACCGTGCTACTTGCAATAATCGATTCAACGCCTTGTCAGAGGTAGAAGGCGCTATATAAATACAATTACAATCACGCATGCTTCCTCCCTTGACACAAA
Organism: Lissotriton helveticus; assembly: GCF_964261635.1. NCBI lineage: Eukaryota > Metazoa > Chordata > Amphibia > Caudata > Salamandridae > Lissotriton > Lissotriton helveticus. Next base: position 503,907,884 of record NC_136061.1, on the reverse strand, counting down.
GCAGTGCATAGTTGTGTGTTGCTTTAGGGTAACTTTTCAACACAAAGCATGTTTTGTGCTGGAAAGTAAATCCTTTTTCAACACTATGCCAGACCACTTTTGTGATGCACACTCAGGGCAAAGGGTTGCTGAATATTTCGCATTTGCCAGTATCCATTTCCTTCAAGAAAGCCTTCAAGAACCAAATACATAAATCACTTTCTTCTGAAATTCAATCACTGCTTCCCTCCACCGCACCTCACAGTCATTTGTCATAATACCACTGACAAAAATATTAAATAACATAACAATTGTGTCCTACATATCATTTACTAAACTATTGCCCAACTAAGTGTAGATATTATACACTTAACACCTTTGGGGCAATATTTTTGTTAACAATATTTAGGTCACAACATTTTTGTACGACTGTATTCAGTCCAGGATGTTCTGGTAGCATACCCTACAAACGTTCCTCTCATAATCTGTTTCCTCCATTTCACCTAGAAGATTTGGCAGTGGGAAAATAACAAATATTTTTCTTTACATCGTGCTTTCAGCATACTATCAAAATGTGATTTTGTAGAAGTGAAATCTGTAATATAAGGAATAATAAATGAGAGAAATTATAACACGACCACAGTTCTTTGTCAGCTCAGAAGATGGTAGATTTATTAAGTCAACAAAACACCAAATACGTGTGACACAGAGACAATCAGCATAGAAGCCTGAATGTCCAAAGAGTTGATGTGTTTGGCATACTTTATAGACATAAACCCCCAAAACAACCCATATGATACGTAGCAAGAACTATTATACGTAGCACAGTCCACCATGATTCCTACAGCCAATGGACACAGATCTGTATCAAGAAATATCCTTGTAAGGTCCGATACAATCAATCAATCAATCAAAGCATTTATATAGCGCACTACTCACCCAGAGGGTCTCAAGGCGCTAGGGGAGGGGGGGTCCGCTACTGATCGTACAGCCAGGTCTTGAGTTGCTTCCTGAAGGCGAGATGGTCCTGGGTCAGGCGCAGGTGGGTCGGGAGGGAGTTCCAAGTCTTGGCGGCGAGGTAGGAGAAGGACCGTCCCCCTGTGGTGGCTCTTCGGATGCGGGGGACGGCGGCGAGGGCGTGACTGGTCGATCGAAGCTGGCGTGTGGGAGCGTAGAAGTTGAGGCGGCTGTTGAGGTATCCTGGGCCATTGTTGTGTAGGGCTTTGTGTGCGTGGGTGAGGAGACGGAAGGTGATTCTCTTGTTGACCGGGAGCCAGTGCAGGTCTCTCAGGTGTCCGGAGATGTGGCTGCGGCGGGGGATGTCCAGGATGAGTCGTGCTGAGGCGTTCTGGATCCGCTGGAGTCTCTTCTGGAGTTTGGCGGTGGTTCCGGCGTAGAGGGAGTTGCCGTAGTCCAGACGGCTGGTGACGAGGGCCTGGGTGACCGTCTTCCTGGTCTCGGTGGGTATCCACCGGAAGATCTTATGTAGCATGCGCAGGATGTTGAAGTACGACGAGGAGACGGCGTTGATTTGTCTGGTCATGGAGAGGGAGGAGTCCAGGATGAAGCCCAGGTTGCGTGCGTGGTCTGTTGGTTTGGGTGCGTTGCCTAGGGCGGGGGGCCACCAGGAGTCGTCCCAGGCGGAGGGTGATGATCCCAGGATGAGGACTTCCGTCTTGTCCGAGTTCAGTTTCAGGCGGCTGTTCTTCATCCATTCGGCTACCTCTTTCATCCCTTCGTGTAGGTTGGCTCTGGCGGTGGCGGGGTCGTTGGTGAGGGAGAGGATCAGCTGGGTGTCGTCGGCGTAGGAGATGATGTTGAGGTTGTGCTGGCGTGCGATGTCTGCGAGGGGGCTCATGTAGACGTTGAAGAGGGTTGGACTGAGCGAGGAGCCTTGAGGAATGCCGCAGATGACTTCGGTGGCTTCTGATCTGAACGGGGTGAGGCGGACTCTCTGCGTCCTTCCGGCGAGGAAGGAAATGATCCACTCCAGTGCCTTCTCCTGGATTCCGACGTTGCTGAGGCGCTGCACTAGTGTACGGTGGCAGACAGTGTCGAAGGCCGCGGAGAGGTCTAGGAGGATGAGGGCTGCTGTTTCTCCGTTGTCAAGCAGGGCTCGGATGTCATCGGTGGCTGCGATCAGGGCGGTCTCGGTGCTGTGGTTGGCCCGGAAGCCAGACTGCGAGGGGTCGAGGGATCCGTTCGTCTCGAGGAAGGCGGCCAGCTGCCTGTTGACGGTCTTCTCGATGACTTTAGCAGGGAAAGGGAGCAGCGAGATGGGGCGGTAGTTCTTGAGGTCGGTGGGGTCGGCTGATGGCTTCTTAAGTAGAGCGCTGAGTTCGGCGTGCTTCCAGCTCTCCGGGAAGGTGGCGGTGTCGAAGGAGGTGTTGATGATGTTCCGCAGGTGGGGTGCGATGATGGCGTCAGCCTTGTTGAAGACGTGGTGAGGGCAGGGGTCGGTCGGTGATCCGGAGTGGATGGAGTTCATCGTGCGGACGGTGTCTTCGGTGCTGATCGGGGTCCAGGCGCAGAGGGTGGTGGTGGGGGGCGGTGGTTCGGTCGTGGCGTGCGTCGGTTGAGTGCTGAAGCTGTTGTGTATGTCCGAGATCTTGTTGTGGAAGTAGGAGGCGAGGGAGTTGCAGAGGTCTTGCGACGGGGTGATGTCGTTGTTTCCGGCGTTGGGGTTGGAGAGCTCTTTAATGATGTTGAAGAGTTCTTTGCTGTTGTGTGCGTTGTTGTCCAGTCGTTCCTTGAATGCAGTTTTCTTGGTGGCGTGGATCAGTTGGTGGTGTTTTCGGGTGGACAGCTTGAGGGCAGTCATGTTGTCCGGTGTTGGGTCTCTGCGCCAGGCTCTCTCGAGGGCTCGGCAGTTCTTCTTGGAGCTCTTGAGTTCGTTGGTGAACCACGGGGCTTTCTTGCTTCCGGGTCTGCTAGGCGGGGTCCTCAGGGGGGCGAGGTCATCTGCGCAGTCGCTGATCCACTTCGTGAGGTTGGTGGCCGATTGGCTGGGGTTCGTTGTGCCGGTGGGAGGGTTCTTGCTCAGGGAAGTCGCGAGCTGGCCGGCTGTGATCTTGTTCCAGCTTCTGCGTGCAACCTGTTGCTGGTGGTGGTGGATTGTGGTCCTTCTGAAGCTGAAGTGGACGCAGCTGTGGTCTGTCCAGTGGAGTCCGGTGGCGTGGCTGAAGGTGATGTCCTTGCTGGATGAGAAGATGGGGTCAAGTGTGTGTCTGGCGTAGTGGGTGGGGGATGGTCACCAGCTGCTTGAGTCCGAGGTTGGCGAGGTTGTCCAGCAGGGTGGTGTTGTTGCGGTCGTTGTTGTTCTCCAGGTGGAAGTTGAGGTCCCCGAGGAGGATGTAGTCAGTGGAGGGGAGGGCGTGCGGGCTGGCGAAGTCGGCAATGTCCTCGCTGAATTGTGTGCGTGGTCCCGGGGGTCTGTAGATGAGGGTGCCTCTGAGGGTGGTCTTGGGGTTGATGTGGACCTGGAAGTGCAGGTGCTCGGCGGGTGCGAGGGTGTCGTCGGTGTTGGTCGTGATGCGGATGGAGTTCTTGTGTACGATGGCGATGCCTCCTCCAGTCTGGTTGATGAGGTCCCTCCGGATGATCTTATAGCCGTCTGGGATGGCGATGGCGATGTCGGGCGCTGAAGAGGCGTTCATCCAGGTTTCCGTGAGAAAGGCGACGTCTGGGGCTGTGGTGTCGAGCAGGTTCCAGAGCTCGACGGCGTGTCTGTGGACGGAGCGGGTATTGAGCAGGATGCATTTCAGGTGGCTGCTGTTGATGCTCGTCTTGGTCTTGGTCGGTGCTGGAGTGGTGCAGGTCCGGATGCAGGTGAACTTGCAGGAGTGGCAGCCGAAGGGTCCGTGGGTGCGTCTCGGGGTGGCTCGGTAGCAGCCCGGGCTACGGCCGGCGTTGAGTGCGTTGAGTTCCGTGGCGTTGTAGGTCCGGCGGGTGGGCGGGTGTCTGCGGGGGCCAGGGGTCCTGGCACTGGGCGCGGTCCAGGCGCGGACGAGCGCAGACGGGCTTACCTTTGGCGCGCCTTTGGCGCACAATCGGCGCGCCCGCTGCGCATCAACGCTGCGCGTTCGCACGGTCGCCATATATGGCGAAGTGGGAGGGAGGGAGGAGCTGGGAGGCGGGAGCGGGGAGGGTACACAAAGAAAAGGGGGCTTGGCCTCGCGCTCGGCGGCGGGAAGCGGGGAGCGGGAAACAGGGGCACAGGGGGAGCAAGAACACGGGGAGCAAGAGACAGAGCCTCAGGGGGATACAAAAGCACAAATAACACTGGCAAAAAACAGAAAAATCACCGAGGGGGATACAAAAGCACAGATAACACTGGCAAAAAACAGAAAAATCACCGAGCACACCGGGAAGAATCCAATTAGCACGGCAACAGGCAGGCAGGGAGAGCGATCCCGCTAGGGCAGCGGGGGGGCGGGGTTGATGCGGCAGGCTCAGCGAGGCTGAGTGAGGTAGCGGGCAGGAGGGGCACTCGCTGCAGCTGGTGGCCGTGCGGTGCGGGGGTGTCCTGGGAGCAGGACACACTCACCTACGCTGCACGGTCGCCATATATGGCCAAGTGGGAGGGAGGGAGGAGCTGGGAGGCGGGAGCGGGGAGGGTACACAAAGAAAAGGGGGCGTGGCCTCGCGCTCGGCGGCGGGAAGCGGGGAGCGGGAAACAGGGGCACAGGGGGAGCAAGAACACGGGGAGCAAGAGACAGAGCCTCAGGGGGATACAAAAGCACAAATAACACTGGCGAAAAACAGAAAAATCACTGAGGGGGATACAAAAGCACAGATAACACTGGCGAAAAACAGAAAAATCACCGAGCACACCGGGGAGAATCCAATTAGCGCGGCAACAGGCAGGCAGGAAGAGGGATCCCGCTAGGGCAGCGGGGGGCGGGGTTGATGCGGCAGGCTCAGCGAGGCTGAGTGAGGTAGCGGGCAGGAGGGGCACTCGCTGCAGCTGGTGGCCATGCGGTGCGGGGGTGTCCTGGGAGCAGGACACACTCACCTGCGCTGCACGGTCGCCATATATGGCCAAGTGGGAGAGAGCGAGGAGCTGGGAGGCGGGAGCGGGGAGGGTACACAAAGAAAAGGGGGCGTGGCCTCGCGCTTGGCGGCGGGAAGCGGGGAGAGGAAAACAGGGGCACAGGGGGAGCAAGAACACGGGAGCAAGAGACAGAGCCTCAGTGGATACAAAAGCACAAATAACACTGGCGAAAAACAGAAAAATCACCGAGGGGGATACAAAAGCACAGATAAAACTGGCGAAAAACAGAAAAATCACCGAGCACACCGGGGAGAATCCAATTAGCGCGGCAACAGGCAGGCAGGGAGAGCGATCCCGCTAGGGCAGCGGGGGGCGGGGTTGATGCGGCAGGCTCAGCGAGGTTGAGTGAGGTAGCGGGCAGGATGGGCACTCGCTGCAGCTGGTGGCCGTGCGGTGCGGGGGTGTCCTGGGAGCTAACCATGTGATCTGAATGGGCAGTATTGGGATCAGTCAATCAAATGCAACCTGCCAGGGCTTGGTATATTTCCATCCAAAACTGCAACATAAGCAAGGAGATGAATGGTTTTGCGAAATCTGTTATTGCTAAAGACTATTGTGCAAGCGGTGTGTCACGTATCTCGTCTGGGGACAGGTTTATGCAAGGGCAGCTTTCCTTTGAGACTGTGAATGGGCAGAACTACCCAAGATGGAGAATTTAGATATAGGCTAAGCTAATAGGACCTGAAACTACAACATTTGGTATCAAAATCAAAGATGGCTTCTACATTGCCACATCTGATACCGAATCACTATACCCTACGCCATCCGACTCATACCCATGCCAGGCCCCTCAGTCACTGCCTGTTACTCCAGCTCATGTCTGTGCTTATAGCCACGGCGCATAGAGCGTGAGCAGTAGGAGACAAGGGATGCACAGCAGACTGGGCAGACATGTACCATAATGCAGAGTGTTAATAATGCAGCCGCTATCATAATGAAAACCTTTATGATCATGACCCCTAACCCGACAGCCATAGCATCAGTTTGTCCCAAAACTCCAAATTGTGTATGCTATCTGCCTCATCCCTAATATCCTTTGTGTTATGGATTGCCCTATCTATGTTCCGGCTGTTGTCAGGAATATATGAACAGCACTTTTGATGGATGGCGCGGCAGAGCCCACCCTCTTTGGCTAGGATGATGTCTAAAGCAACCCTATTCTGGATCATTACAGCCCTCACGGCGGACAGCTCTGCTGTTATGTTTTCCAGCCCTGCTGCAATAGAGTCAGCCAGATCCTCAATCATTCTAGCTAACTCATGTATCCTCTGGGAGGTGTATACTACTCCGGCACCTGGGACCATTACTCCAACAGCTGTCATAAAATGATGAACCTATCCATCTGACCTTCTCATCCTTGTAGGTTCCACCTGGTCTCCTAACCTGTGCTATGTCTGAGAAGTGGACCATTCGTGGTATTATTGATGCAAGGTAACAACGGCCGTACCAACCTGGAGGTAGGTAAAAGTATGCCCATTGTCCGCAGACAAAGAATTGTCCCTTGTAACCCACCAGTCCAGGTGAGGACCCAGTATTGCTGTCCTTGATACGTGACAGCCTCATGACGTGTGTGCAGTTACTTTTGCCAACAAATATTTGGTTAACTTTCCTTGGTCCCATTATTCTCCTTATTTTGTTTATCCTGTCCTCACATGCCAACAGTCATGGTTTTCCATGCAGTAATTCCTGCAACGCACAGGTGTAGGGTATGCATGACTGCTGTGTTGAGCAGTTTTATACTGTAGCTATGTCTGAAGGCAATTTAGGCACTCTGTCCTGTTGTATCCTTTCATCATATAGGATGCAGGATGGGGCTAAGGACAGCTCTTCTACTCTAAACCTTGGTATATTACCTTCCTTGTCTCTGCTCTGCTTATTGTCATCCTCCTCAGCCCTATCCTCCCAGTCCCTGTTTCTGGACCTCCTGTCAAATGTGCTAAGCATCTCAGTGTCTGTCCCTGTAGGCTGCATATTCCCGCATGGTGCCCATTTCTTCTTAGGCTCCCTGGCACCCTGTCTAATACCTGCTATATTGGAAACATGCAGTGTTGGCACTGCCGTGTTGCCAGTGTTTGGTGGTGCAACTAATACTGACATATTGTATTCAGTGGAGAGTAACTCGTGCATCAGAATACAACCCATGTATTTGGAAACTGGTAGTACAATGTAGCTCATGCTGTGCTGTGTATCTGTTGGTAGGTGTGTGCAAACATAGCATCCTGAAATTTTCATGATCTGTACATACAATTTCAGCATTTCAACATATTTATTGTTATCCCACAATTCTCTTTCTCCTCCTTCTGTAACCTCCTTCTTTCCCAACAGAATTTGGTCTGGCACAACTATGTTGGTCTCCTCATGTTGTATATCTGTACTATTCTCGTCCCCCACTCTGCCATGAAGAAATGGGATCTCAAGATCGTCTGCAAACACTATAAGTATAGTTGTCAGAATTATCCCAGGTATTGGTGATAGTATGGCCGCCAGAACATATGGCCATCTACGCTCACTTGTCCTTGGCCTAGGCATTATTATGTGTTCATGGGACTAGTAGTAAGCCGCTGTTCTCGCCCCAATTGACATCTGTGACAATATGCAACCCGCTGTTTTCTATAGCAATTATAATACTCTGTAAAACCTTAGTACACGCTGTTGTTATCTCCTCGGCTGATGGCAGGAAGCCAACTACTGGAATGAAAGGTCATTCAGTATAAGTGTCTGCAGCCCGCTAAATATTGGGGGATTTGGCACTGCTACTCTTTGAACAGTTGTTACCTCTACTCCTGGTGATAACGTTGCCACCGCTGACCTTATTGTTATATACAACACCATTTCTCCCACCACCCATATCGTTATCCACCTGTGTACTGCTGGTGGTGAAACCTGCATTTCTTATGTTTATTACCAATTAATAAACTGTTCATACAACATCCATTTTTGCCCCCCAGCCAATGTGTTGTAGACCAGATATTACGCTGTCCAAGATGCCAAGGCGTGCATTTGCCAGTTCATGGGCCGGTGCTTGGCTTCCAAATGTGGGGAATGAGAGCTGTTGCAATATCAAGTCCGCCACCTTGCTCAGCAGTGGTGGTTTTGGTACGATCAGTTGTACTTGTCCCTTCCTCTCCACTCCTGGCCACAACAATCGTATAATTATCACCAATTCTGACTCTTGCACTTCTATTGTCATTCGCCTCAGTCTTCCAGTCCTTATATTGGTCAAAGGCGGTCCAGATACGGTGGCAGTCATGTAGCTGAAGAGAGTCTATTTTCACAGTTCAATGTTCTTCTGGTGCTTCACTGTTCCGTGCTGTGCTGTCAGCTCTTGATGTCTAACAAGCAGGGTCTTGTATCTCTATATTTGATACAGACACCAGCACCATTTGCAATAAAACACGTTGGCGCCTTTGCTGGGTGCTGTCAGAGGTTACTAGCACATAACAGACGATAGGCACTTGGAGAAGACAGGTGTCTCTATGATGTCATCCGGAAGCCGTGTCTGCTGGGCATAGCAGAGGGTTGCCTGTGGTGCGTTGATCTGTCTGTTGGAGGGATGGCCTGCAGCCAGCAGGAGACCTCTGCTCCAGACAATCAGCGGCAGCAGTGGAGGCCACCCCCAACCCGGACCCTCACCGGCAAGACAGGGGACTGCAGTAGTTCGCCTTCCCTCAGACCGCGACCAGCCAACTCGCATGGGCATCAGGGAGTCACTGCGTGCATAGAACGTGCGTGAAGTTCGCTGTCACCGGTGGGGGTGGAGAGCGTCCAGAGCGAACACTAGGAAGAAAGGCAAAGGCAGCACATCAGAAAGGAGCACAGAGGCACGAAACAACGTCAGAGGCCAAGAACCGGGGAGTGCGCAAGAGGGAAAAAGGGAAGGAGCCTAGACTAAACAGGAGTATCAGAGGTACAATCCTCAACAGAATGATTACAAAGGAGAAAATAAATAATAAGAGCCACGAGAAGGGTGCAGAGGAAGGTAACAATCGACACCAACGTCAACCAAGACATACCAAAGAAGCCGTCCAGACAAACTGGACAAAGCCAAGAGGAGAAGAAGAGAGAGTCCAAGCAGACGAGAAGAAAAACAATCAAGGATGAAATCACCACAGAAACTGAGCTGAGAAAGAGATCAGACAAACAGAGCAGGAACCAGAAATATGATACACAAGGCAGCTCACGGACATGCAGACAACCGGCATCCAATGGAGCGAAGCAGAGAGAAGGACAGAACAAAAAAAGTAATCGAACCTCAGATCCGAACTCTAAAGGAAACCCGGCGCAGCAGCCGAGGCTGGCAATGTCACCACGAAGTCCGGGGCTGCATTCTCCACCAAAATGTAGAAGTGAAATCTGTAATATAAGGAATAATAAATGATAGAAATGATAACACGACCACAGTTCTTTGTCAGCTCAGAAGATGGTAGATTTATTAAGTCAACAAAACACCAAATACGTGTGACACGGAGACAATCAGCATAGAAGCCTGAATGTCCAAAGAGTTGATGTGTTTGGCATACTTTATAGACATAAACCACAAAAACCACCCATATGATACGTAGCAAGAATTATTATATGTAGCACAGTCCACCATGATTCCTACAGCCAATGGACAAAGATCTGTAACAAGAAATCTCCTTGTAAGGTCCGATACATACATACTGTAGCTAACCATGTGATCTGAATGGGCAGTATTGGGGTCAGTCAATCAAATGAAGCTGCCATGGCTTGGTATATTTCCATCCAAAACTGCAACATAAGCAAGGAGACGAATGATGTTGCGAAATCTGTTATTGCTAAAGAATATTGTGCAAGCGGTGTGTCACGTATCTCGTCTGGGGACAGGTTTATGCAAGGGCAGCATTCGTTTGAGACTGTGAAAGGGCAGAACTACCCAAGATGGATAAATTTAGATATAGGCTAAGCTAATAGGGCCTGAAACTACAACATTTATTTATTTATTTATTTATTATTTAGGCTTGTAGAGCACGACAGCTACCCATAAGGGTCTCCCGGCGCTAAAATACTGCAGCTAGCAAGGGATGGTTGACCAAATAGTTATAGATCGAAAAGCCAGGTCTTGACGGCTTTACGAAAACAAATAAGGCTGTCCTCAGACCGAATGGCCAAAGGAAGAGAGTTCCATAACTTGGGCCCAAAATAAGAAAAGGAGCGACCCCCCATTCTGGAGAGCTTAATCCTAGGAACTGAGAAAAGGCATTGGGAGGAAGAGCGGAGAGAACGGGAAGGTGAATAGGATTTTACTAGGGTCTGTAAGTAACTAGGTGCCACCTTGTCCCTGATCTTGTGCATGTAGGTGAGAGCCTTAAACTTCACCCGGTTTTCCACCTTCAACCAGTGAAGATCACGGAGGCGGCTGGATATGTGGTCGGCTGCAGCATTTTGAACTAGTTGCAGGCGTCGGGTGACAGCCTTGGCCGCCCCGAGGTAGAGTATGTTGCCATAGTCCAACGGGAGGTGACCAAGGCACTCACCACCTTCCTCCTTGTGTCATCAGGCAACATCCAGAGGATCTTTCTAAGCCAACGTATAATGGTGAAACATATGGCTGATACTTTACTGACTTGACATTGCATTGTCAGGCCCCTGTCCATGGCAATGCCCAAATTTCGTACCTGCTCCACTGGTACAGGAAGGGGACCTAATTTTGCTGGCCAGTGTCTCGAAGTCCACAGGTTAGGCTTCTGTCCTAGGACAAGGACCTCCATCTTCTCGCCATTCAGCTTGAGAAGGTTGTAATTCATCCATTTTGCTATTTCTCCGAGACCAATCTGAAGGCGGGAGGAGGAGGCCTCGTCACAGTTCGTAAGCGAAAAGATAACCTGGGAGTCGTCAGCGTATGTGAATAACGTGAGACCGACGTTCTCAGCTATATGAGCCAGGGGGTAACATATAAATTAAAAAGAAGGGGACCAAGGATAGAACCCTGAGGGACACCATGGGACTGTGAATAGGTATTGGAAGTGGCGGAATGGGTATAAAATATGAAAGGTGCGCTTAGAAAGAAAAGAGTAAAAAGAAACAATTCCCAACAGGTATTATTTAAAAGGCAATTTCAACAATGTATGCAATTAGCATTACATTAACAAACAACAAGGAGTCTCTAAAGTTATTTTTAAGAAGGGGTATTATTCACCAATTCAGAAAAGAGGGGTCTTTCACATGGTAATACAGTTGAACAGCACTGTACAGAACAAATCATGTGACAACCCGGTGGCACTTGGTGAATAGTGATATGTACAGTAGGTGATAGTGAAATTGCAAGTGCTAAGGTGAACAGCGTGGTCGGCGCATAGTGACAAATTATAAAAATAACAGTAATGGCTCCAGAGGATCAAGTTGTAATCACTTAGAACATGAATAAATGACACACATTATGTTTTGTACTGAAAAAATTCATTTATTCATGTTCTAAGTGATTACAACTTGATCCTCTGGAGCCATTACTGTTATTTTTATAATTTGTCACTATGCGCCGACCACGCTGTTCACCTTAGCACTTGCACCTTCACTATCACCTACTGTACATATCACTATTCACCAAGTGCCACCGGGTTGTCACATGATTTGTTCTGTACAGTGCTGTTCAACTGTATTACCATGTGAAAGACCCCTCTTTTCTGAATTGGTGAATAATACCCCTTCTTAAAAATAACTTTAGAGACTCCTTGTTGTTTGTTCATGTAATGCTAATTGCATACATTGTTGAAATTGCCTTTTAAATAATACCTGTTGGGAATTGTTTCTTTTTACACTACACACCCATCCCAACGTGGTTTATGGGTTTCCACCTGTTATTCTTACACATAGAAAGAAAAGAGGCCAGCCAGTCCAAAGCCAATCCTTCCACGCCCATGGTGGCTAAGGTGTCAAGAAGGATTTTGTGTGAGATGGTGTCAAACGCCGCGCTGAGGTCAAGTAGTATCAGCGCAGCCGTTTTACCTTTGTCAAGCAGGGACCGTAGGTTCGCTGTAACGCCCAGGAGTGGGGTCTCCGTCGAGAAACCAGGCCGGAAACCAGACTGCGAGGGATGAAGTAAGTTGTTGGAGCTCACATACTGAGTAAGATGAAGATGGATGTGATGCTCAAGGACCTTGGAAAAAGCAGGTAACAATGAAATGGGACGATAGTTGGCAAGAAGCTCCGGATCGGCAGTTGGCTTTTTTAAATGTGGCGTGACCATTGCATGTTTCCAGATGGCAGGGACCGTGGCAGTCTTTAGTGATAAATTCAGAATGGAACAGTTTTCAGACAAATGCGGGGGATCGAGCTCCCTAAGTACAGAAATAGGGAGGGGATCCAAAGGGGAACCAGATTTTACATTGCAAAGAATTCCTGAAGACCTTCAGGCTGTAATACAGGCCAAGTTAGGAGCGGGTCTAGAAAGGAGGTCTCGGGCCGGGATACTTTCTCCACTAGCATGGGTTGGGCTATGGTCTTGTTATTAGAGTTACAGGTGGAGATGTCCTGATGGATCTTCTCCACCTTGCTTAGGAAAAACTGGGCAATTTCATCGCATTTCCTATCTGTCAGAGGAGGAGTTTTAGCTAATGTGGAAGAGCCTGAAAGATATTTCACTAAGCTGAACAAGACTTTGGAATTGTCAATGGCATCTGTTATAGACTTCGTCACAAAGCTAGCCCTAGTAGAGGCGCACGCTTTGTGGTAAGATTTTAAGGCGATTCTGTAGGCTAGAGCTGCATGCTGAGAATAGTCTTTGTGCCAAATGCGCTCAAGCTTCTTACACCGAGACTTCTGAACTTTTAATGCCTCGGTGTACCAAGGAGCGGGCATCATGTGAGATACATCCTGCTTTAGAGAAGCAGGGAGGACGGTATCAATGGCATTTTTTAGCCAAAAATCGATCAGCATTGCAGAAGTTTCCACATCAGCTGGTGTGGACAGTTCCAAAGGGAGGTGAGAGGCAAGAGCTTTATTCAGAGAACCGATGTCCAATTTCCTCCATGCCCTGCTCCTTTCCGCATAATTGCCTCTGTGCAGAGCTGCGGTAGTCAAAGACGAAATTCTAAAATTGACTAGATAGTGATCTGACCAAAGGACGGGCAAGGCCGGAAGACATTGTAGATCCAGCAGATTGGAGAAAATGGGGTCTAAGAGATGTCCACCTTTGTGTGTGGGACCATGATTATGTAAAATAACGTTCATCGCATAGAGGTCAGTGATCAAGGTTCTAGCTACACTATTGCTAAGGTCGTCCAAATGAATATTAAGGTCACCCACAACTAGAAGAGTACTAACGTTAGGCAGCAGGGAGGCAATGAGCTCAGATACGTGAGGGACCCAGTCGTTGGCTGGCCCCGGTGAGCGGTAGATAAGAAGGCCATTTAGGGAGATTTTGGGATGAAGGACAAGTCTAAAAGATGCGGCTTTGTAGTTTTGTAAATTAATACGGTCTAAAAAGCATTGATACACGTTTTTAAAAATAACAGCAATGCCCCCACCAATTTTGGCCACCCTATCACATCTGACCATGGCGTAGTTAGTCGGGAGTGCTTCTGCGATATCCGGGCCCGAGCCTTCATGGAGCCAAGACTCCATTTGGTATCAAAATCAAAGATGGCTTCTACAATTTTATGTTCCTCATCCTCTGAGAGTAATGTCATATGTACAATTTCCCTTGGAGGCATTTAATCCTGATGTCATATTTATTCCAGTGCTGAGCATCTGTCAGTAGACCGATTGGTGAGAATTTATAGTATTAGTGTTTCATGAAAATGTGGATCTTCTCTGATAAGACAAGTTGGTAACAACCAACTCATTACTATTCTTTTGAATTGCAGACAATCCTTAGTTGCCCTTGTCTTTGCAGGTAGTGAATTCCATAGTTTGACGGTTTGAATGGGGATATTAGTGCCACCATGGGTTTTCTTGCTGTAGGATGGAATTATTAAATTTGGAGCCTTATCAGTGTGGAATATATGAAGATTTGTTTGTTGCAGGAGTTTCACTCCTTAAACATTTATCACCTTAGGGGTAATGCATAATAGTTTGAAATAAGATCTTTAAAATCGAAGTCAGAGGAGAGCCTTAACTTAATGAAAGGAGAGATGCATGTTAAACAAGCATTTGCAATGCAATCTGTCTCACCTTTGGGACCTTATATGTATTTAGCTCTGCGGCACAATAGCCTGGGTGCTGAAACATCCACTGTTCTTCAACATGGAGGGAAAGTAAGCACCAATTTGCGTGACAAGCCAGGTATGGGAACACATGCAGTGAAATATTGCCTTTCAGCAGGAAATGGTATAGTCCAAAGCTCTGTTTTTAATATAAAATCATGGCCTTCTGTGGTCAAATCACTGAAAATACAAGATTTGAAAAAATATTATTGTCTACAGGTGCTTGTGGAAGACAATTTCTGTGGACTGGAATCTAGAGAATGCTAAAGTGATTCTAGTATTTTACTGGCCTCTGCTGGTCGTTTTCTATCAAGAAAGTTAAATAGAGGCAGTTGAAAGAAAAATTAAAAAAAGGAAGTCCCTCAGCAGAAAGCAATTCTGGTATTTTACTGACCTCTACTAGTCGTTTTCTATCCAGACAGTTAAATAGAGGCAGTTGAACAAGTAGAAAGCAATTGTGGAATATTACTGACCCCTACTGGTCGTTTTCTATCAAGACAGTTAAATAGAGGCAGTTGAACGGAAAAAAAGTCCATTGGCAAAAGCAGATAAGTCCTAGGGCCGATCTCCAGAGCCCACAAAGTACATACACATATAAGTATATAATAAAGGATATACAAGAGGTCTCGAATGCTCAATCAAACAATTTAGAAGCAGTCTTGCTGCTGAGTGCTTTGTAGTCTATGCTAGGTTGAGATAGCTGTGCTATAGTTCATGAGGGTACTCAAATTCTGAACATTTCAGTGATGTAGGTGCCTGGACTTTTTGAGGGAATCCAATGTATCGGAAAATGTGGTTGCATCTTTTCATTGTGTTGTAAGTCCATCTAGACAGCTTTTCCACTTAGGCATTCAAAGAGAGTGCAGAGTCCATTCCATATCTAATATTTCATAAACCTTTAGCTATTTTGTTTCTTGATCCCACTTCAGTCAGCCAAAAAGATAGTAGATAATCAAACTTCCATTTGCCACAGGTTAGTCTTTCTGCTTTTGAAGCACTTATTTGAGAATGGTTACATATCTTTCATGAATCAGGCAATAAGGCATTTGGGGCCAGATGTAGGTAGGCAAATACCGGTCGGTAACGGCCCAAAATCGGTAAAATCGACCGTTACCGACCGGTATTGAGAAAATGAGATGTCGGTGACAAAAAAGTACCGATTCGGAAAATACCGAACCTGTGTTTTATACCGAATCGGTATTTACTGATACCTTATTTACCGAGTCCTTATTCACCGAATCGGTAAATAAGAATTAGGAAATAATGCCCATCGAGATGTAGGAAAGGATAAAAATACCGAATTCAATGAAATTCGGTATTTAAGAGTCGGTATATACCATGGACTGAAAGCAGGTGGTAACCATGTGCAGGCTATAAAAAAGGGCCCAAAATGCAACAGTGTTGCAAGAATAGCGGCACTCTATGTGATTGCGAGGAGGCGAAGGCTACAGGCTGCAGGTCTGAGGGTATGGATAAGGGAGCAGCAGGAATACAGGCAGAGGATCACTCTGTTCCAATTGACTGAGCCTGAGATACTTTGGAGGTACAGGCTGCACCCCAGAACCATCATGGACTTAATAAGGGACCTCCACCCATACCTGGATCACCCAACACCCCGGGCCCACGCCATCCCACCCCATGTCCAGGTGCTATGTAGCTTACACCTGCTTGCCTCTGGGAGCTACCAGAGTGTAATAGCTGCAGTAGGTGGTGTATCCCAGAGCTGTCTGTCCCGTTTTTTCAGGAAGTTTCTGGATGCCATGACGCAGAGAATGGGACATTACATCCGGTTCCCTGACACACCTGCGGAACTTGCCAAAACAAAAACTGACTTTTATGGACTGGCACACTTCCCACATGTGATAGGCTGCATAGATGGTACCCACATTCCCCTCTGCCCACCTGCAGCCACCGAACACATCTACAGAAACTGTAAGTCAACGCACTCCATCAATGTGCAGGTGATATGCAATGCAGGCAACATCATCGCCGACATAGTGGCCAAATTTCCTGGGAGCACGCACGACTCTTACATTTTCCAGAACAGCGGAATATACACACGGCTAGTTGCTGGAGATTTTGGAGATGGATATCTGCTAGGTAAATAAGTGTAACACACCCTGTAATGAATGGCAGATGAATGTGTAATGTGATTGTAACTCCTGTACCTCTCATTCCCTCCCAGGCGATAGTGCATATGCCCTGCGTTCCTTTGTGCTCACACCGTACCTCAACCCAACTAACAGAGCTGAAAGGCAATACAATGTGGCACACAGGTCAACTCGCAACGTAGTGGAGCGAACATTTGGACTCCTCAAGAGCAGGTTCCGCTGCCTCCACAAGAGTGGAGGTGCTCGACAGTACACCCCCATCCTGTGTTGCAAGATAATAGTGACCTGTGACATTTTGCACAATCTTGCCCCAAGGAAGGCACAGAGGTGGAGGTGACACATCACAAGAACATTGATGATGACCAAGAACATGCAGAGCCCCAGGCAACAGGACCAGCAGCAATAGATGGTAGATTGAGACGGACAGAAATTACACGTCGATATTTCTAGGTAATGTATGACACATAGACAGGTATAGTGTTTGACAGGTGTAGTTTAATATTCACTACATCATCATTGTCACATCGGAAAAGGCATCATACATCAAAGTCTATGTCTCTGGCTGCTCCTGCTCAGTTTCCGTCACTGTGTGCAGTTGTGTCAATCTGCAGCATAGGTCAGTGCTTACGTCCACGCACTACATTGCGCGATTGATGTGCCTGGCTTTCAGATTCTCTGCTGGGGCCTGACTCAGCATGGCTGCGCCTGCCGCTCCTGCGCACCTCCAGTACAGGTGTGCTGGAGCCACTTCTGCTGGTTGACCCCTCTGTCTCCTCCACACCTGTGTCACCAGCATTGCCTGTGTTTGTGTTGAGCATCTGCTCCATAGCAGAGGTCACTCTTCCCATGCCCCGTGTCAAGTCTGTGCAGCAGTGCACAATTGCATCCTGCATGGATATGGAGCGTCGGCACAGTAGTGACGTACTTGAAGCAAATCTGTTCATAGCCTTTGTTTGCTGGCACATGTACTGCTGATCCCTGCCACGCTGTAGATGATCCCTGTCCAACTTATCTGACAGTACATCCATGTATGTGGAGATGTCTGTTATCCCCTTTGATATTGCCTCCAAACTAGATCCTATGTGTGTCCATGTTGGTCATTTATTTGTTCATGCAGCGAACCTGCCTATGCATGGCTAACAGTGCTTTGGCCTGCATGCGCTGCACTTTGACCATCGTGGCCTCCAAGCCACAGAAGATGCTCTCACCTTCCTGCCCCTCCCCACCCTCACGTGCCCTCCTGCCAAGCACACTGGTGCGCGCTGCGCCTGCTGCAATCTGTGGTCTAGCCTTGTCAGCCACAGGTGCATTTCTTTGAGGTACAACATCCTCATCCTCCGAATCAGAGGTTTGCAGGATCCTCTGAGGGGGCTCCTCATGCCTACTTGCCCCTCCCTGCATGGACACCTTGGACATTGCTATGGGTGTACGTGGTGTGCTTGACAATTCAGGAGATCCACCCAACAAAGGGGATAGTGGGACAGGTGGTGTGGGTCGCTCTGGTGATGAGGCTTCCTGGGTGGTGTTGTTGCCTCCTTCCACAGCACTGTGACCTGTTCTTTTCTTCCCTTTCTCCCTTCTCTTAGTTGCTGGTGCCCTCTCCTCCCTTGCTGGTGCTGAACTGCGTGAGGACTCTCCTGTGGAATGAAATTGACATAGGGTCAATATTGTTGTTCATCTGTGTGTAGTTCTTAAATAAATAGTTTACACACCTTTGCCCAGTGCACATTGTGTGTTTGGTGATGTGTGTGGCATGCCTTGCAGAGTCATGTGGTGTATGCTTTGCATCTACGTATTCATGACTACGTCTACCATGATGCATTGCTGCCACCAAGTATGAGCTGTTATGCAGTGTGATGATTCTACACAGTGGGGTACGGGGTCAGGTTGATGGTTGTGGATTAGGGTACATGCCTCTTACCTTGTTTCTTTGTAGCTTTTGCTGTACTGTCCAGGTCTCCTATCCCATGGATGCATTCTGGCTCCATGGTGGTTTCCACAAGCTCCTCCATCGCTGTCAGCTTTGTTGCTTTGCTCCTGCCACCTCCAGTCCCACCAGCATCTTTTTGTGTGCTGCAATCTTTTTCTTTGTTACGATGCGCAGGTCATACCATCGCTTTTTGATGTCCTCAATCTCCCGGTGGGTCACACCAATGGCATTCACTTTGCCCTGTATGGCAAGCCAAATGTTCCTCTTCACAGTCTCTGCAACATGCAGAGACTGTCTCCCAAAAATCTGGCTGTAGTGGCTTACAATTTCTTCTACAGCCACCTGCAGATCTTCTGGGCTGAACTTTATCTTCCTTTTTCTCTCCCCACCATCTTTTTGCCCTTCATGTGACTCCATTCTGTAGCACTGCTTGCCTGTGGATGCTCAGCTCCTCTCACCTCTGCTCAATTGTTTGTTCTGTTGGTGTGCACCTGCATGGGTGTGGCCACTCCCAGGTACTTGGGAGGGGTGCTTCAATCTGATTGGTTGGATTCTCAGGGCATTGGTTGTGGGGCGTGTAGGGTGTCCCTGATTGGTTGGTAGGCTCACATTGCGTTTTTCAAATATCCGAACCGGTTATTACCGATTCTGTAATCACCGATTCGGAAAAATCCGAATCGGTAAATCCCATTCATTCCTATGGGCCAGGAGGCCCATAGGAATGCATGGGTTTCACTGAATCGGAATTTACCGACTCGGAATTTATCGATTCAGTAATTACCGATTTGAGATACCGAGTCATACCGAATCTGTAAGTTTTACCGATTTTTTTACCTACATACCATTTTCCGATTCTGAAATACCGATTCGGTATGAGTCGGTATTTAAGAATCGGTAAATGGGAATTAACTACATCTGGCCCTTGGTGATTTGTGATTTTCCTAACTCCTTGTGAAAGTTCAGATTTGAAAATGATTTACATATTGACCACATAGGTATAGCAAGTAAGCCTGCGACAGTCAATTAGGTCTGGTAGTGGTGCCATGCAGATGTTGAAGATTAGCTGTGAGATGATGGATCCTTGTGGAAGTCCAGTTTTCATGTTGTAAGGGGCAGATGAAGAAAGGAGTATATAAATCGAGTAAGAGCTGTTGTGCTGATAAAAAGAAATTGAAGAAAGAATAACGCTACCCCATTTGTTTAAATCTGAGTATTATTCTGTACTGTGTCAAAGACCACTGGCAGATCCAAAAGTAATAATGCAGCTACACCATTTTTGTTATCAATATTTTTTAGGTGCTCCCAAATTGCAGCTAAGTTTGAATTAGAGCCTCTTCCTGGGTGAAATCCTCTTTGGTAGTCTGAGAAAAAGGGACATTTTTGGAATTCAGATAGCTGCACAAAAGGTCCTCCTGCCCATGATTTTGTGGGGAAAGGTCCATTGGCAACTGGACTGTAATTGTTAGGGTCCGGTATGTCTAGTTAATTCTTCTTGAGAATTGGGCTTATGAATGCCTTCTTAATTCTACTGGAAAAATTCCTATGGGTAAAAGAACTGCTCTGACTGGTACAATTGCCGATGTTAATGGAGGAATCTTCTTAAACATTAATGGAGGGCAGGGGGCTGATGGGCTCATGGGCTGCTAGACCATGTTCTCAAATACTTGCATTGTAATTTCCTGGAAGGAAGCAATAGATGTCAGTGCTTCTTCTGTCTCAGTGCTCTTTAGTTCTCTAATCAGGGCAGCAGTTCTCTTGATTGAAGACAGGCTTCCAATCTATCGACTTAGGTTATGTAATCTTTCACTAACTTGTTGAGGAAGTCATGAGCGTCTGAAGTGGAGACTTGATTGCTTTCTGGATTGCGAAATTCTGATATAATTATGTGAAGTTCTTTACTTGGGCATTTGACATTGTAGGCCAAACTACATTACCAATGGATTTACTGACCTTTTTCATGTATTCTTTACACATCCTGTTATGTCTGTTAAAGGCAAGTACTCAAAAGTATCATGAAATGTATACATCTTATATTTCTTAAAACTTCATTCATCTAAGGAGATTTCTGTTTCTTTTTTTTGCCTTGCTTGGAAAGTTTATTGTCTCCAGTTGAGGGGATGTAGTTAGCTGAGATTCCAACAAGCATCCTGGGTCCAGACTTGCCTAACTCCAGTGGCATGTAGAGGCCAGGACTCACTTCTGGGCATACCCGTCCCACTCGGGGTCACAAATGCAAAAAGAACAATTGATGGACAGAATGCTGAACAATGTCATGCATTCACCCCTAAATCCATCATTTTTAGGTCTCGCAGAGGCAGTGCACATGCGCTGTCTCTCCGAGACATCTAGTAGTCTAAATTGGTGGTGAAACTCTGCCTATTGCTTTGTTATTTCTTGCCACTTGTCATTGGTTAACTTTGGCATTTTATTTGGTAGTGGGCTTATTATTGGCTCTTTAGCCGATAGGTAACTTCCAGTTATTCAGGAAGCAGCACCGCCTAAGTACAGTATTGTAATGCTTACACAGGGCAATTGTCTTTTTTTAAATTAGTGCACAGTCATTTTGAACTGCACCAGAAAAGAACCCTCGGTTGCTCCGGAAGCAGCATGCTAGAGCTGCTCTGTTTACTTTCCTGTTTCTTTTGTTCCTGCCCCTTCCCGGCCATGGACGTGCTTGTTGGCGCTGTGACCGCACTTCCCTTCCCCTGCAAGCGGCTCTGTCCACTGGAGCTGAGCGCTCCTGGGTGCTTTTCATTTTATAAACCCTGCTTGGTGTTGGTTGAAGCTCTGTATAACCACGGTTTCCCTGCTGCAGTCACCTGTGGTGAGCGGGGGTGCCACCGTTTACCCCCTGGCTCGTCCTTCTGCTGCCGGGTGCTGCTGCTGGACAGATGTCAGCATGGATCAGCCCCCGGGACTCAGGCTCGACTGGGCAGAAAGTGAAGTTTTGTTTTCCCAACAGTCGGTCAGCCCTCGCCCACCTGCAGGCTCCTCTACACGCACAAATTCATGTGTTTCTCCTTAATCCTTGTTATATACGTTTTTGTTTCCTCTCTCTATTTTCCACTTGCTCACTTCCCTCCTCTTCCAGAGCCCCCTTTGTGCCCCTCTCTTTAGAACGTGCCCTTCCCTTTCGCCACCCAGTCTCTTCTGCCTTTCTAAGGCATACCCTGCCTCACCCCATTCCGCATACCTTCCTCTCCCTTAATTGTTCTCCCGTCTCTGTCCTTCACTTTTCCTATTTGGCTGTTTATCTTTTTCTGTATGCAGCGCATTTCCTCCTTTCTGTTCCAAATCTTAGCTCGGATGTTTGTTGGTTGTGCATTTTGCTTTGTTCTGCACGGTACACCACAGAGTCCATAGAGCAGGGTGCACGCTTTGTTAGCGCTGCCATTGATAGCAAGCTGAGTGTCCTTAAATGGAGGCTGGCAGAGTCCTACCCGTGTCCGCTGCACATGCTGCCAGCACTGGGTCATTATAAAAAGGGCAACACCGCACACTTGCGTTCAAAGCACCATTTCTCATCGAAAACAACTTCATTTTCCAAACAGCGCAGTCCCACAGTTGTTAGTAATAACTTTTTTTTTCAAATTGTTGCACTGAGCACCCTGCACTGTATTCTTTAACTTTGGTGGGCACGATTTGCTTTGTTCTGCCGGCTGCCCGGGGTCCACTCAGAGGACCGGCTAACAGGGCGACCGCTTTAGTGCCACATGAGGGCACAAGAAGAAGCCTTCTAGTGGTTTGGACCCTCAATGTTCCGGATGGCCGCGTCACTTCCGGTCAGAGGCGGGCTGGGAGGAGGTATATATACCTTTCCCTGCACACTGGGCGCCCTCTTTGCACTTTCTTCAGGAACCCTGACCCATTTGACGATATCTGCGGGATCAAGACCACGAGGTAAGTTGGTGCGCCGCACGGCCTGTAACCCCCCATCCTATTTTCTTGACCGTGCTCCCTTTGTAATGTATGTTGTGTAGCCTTGCTCTTTGCTTATTATGTAGTAAGGTTTTGTTGCCCTGTTAGGTGATCTGGCCCACAGGCAGGCCCAAATTCATCAGGCACCCGAGTTTTCGGTAAAAGATTTATCCACCGTGACTAGGCCTGCCAGGTCCTTTCGCGGTGATGTGCTTGCGGTGCACGGCATCATCCCCCCCGCCATCCGGCCGCCAGCGTGTGTGTACTCTGAGTGTTATCTGAGTTAAAGAGGCCTTGAACTGGTACAGGCCTATTTTCTAGGCCTTCGAGTCAGTGAATAGATGGGGTGGGGGTGGGCCTTGGCAGGCACGGGAGGCGGCCCATCCTAAACATGCCCCCCTACCCATCAGCGCTTTGAGTGGGATTTTGGCCAGTTATGGATATTCAATAATGTAGTTATCCCACGGTGTCCTGTTTAGAGTGTGGCACCAAAATGTTTGTTATAATTTTGGCTTGGGGGTCTTGTATAAGCGAGAGCGCTAAGTGCATTTATTTTGGAATATGGGACTCCGGGACGAGAAAGCTATGTGCATAATTTGAATTATGGGCCTCCAGGATGGTGAGGCCTCAGCATCGGGCTCCGCGAGCGTGATGAGGCCCCGGCCGCATACCCCCAGAGCTCCCCGACCCCCAGCCGTATGCCTCATCGCTAACGCCTGCCGCTTGAATGATTGGGTCTATCCTCAAGGCCGGGGCAGTTTCAGAGAGGCACAGAGTTTTTGGTGGATCGAGGTGGGGAGTGAGCCTCAGGCGCGGCGAGCGCGGTAAGCCAGAACCCCATTGATCTCACAGTCCCACTGCACTCAAGGCAGTGTGCGCGTGATGAGGCCTGCCTCCTGGGCACTGCTGTCGAGGAGTTTAAATTTGTTGGATTGGGGTGGAGGGGCATCATGCTCGGCGAGCACACAGTTACCCAGCCCCCCCCATAGCTACCGCGGGCATCCGGCACACTGATATTGATGTGTGGCCCGGCCACCAGGGCAGGCCCGACGGTATCAGGCCCCTGATAATTTTGTATAGATTAGGGCCGGGGGGCATCTATCTCGGCAAGCGGCCAGTCAGACAACCCCTCCCCGCCACCCCAACCGAGGGCGCATTGATTATATGTTTGGGCCTGGCCTCTGGGGCAGGACCGACTGTATCTGGCCCCTGATTTCTTTGGATGGTTTGGGGTGGGGAGAAGGCCTCGGCTAGCATGGTGAGGCATCTGCAGCCCCCTTCCGTAGCACCCATGCCGTGAGTGTGTGTAGCGTGTCCCGATAGGGGTGGGGCCAACATCCAGGGCAGACCTGTTTCACATAGGGCCGCACATTTTGTATACATGCTAGCCTGTAGACAATGGCACAATTCAGGGGCCAGGCAAGGGGCAGCAGGGGGCCCCGATTTGACGGGGGCCAGTAAAAAAAAACTACCAAAAAAAACCGAATTAATTGAACAAACTGCGGTAGATGAGCGACAGAGGTGTTCAGCTTTTTGGCTTTCCTTCATGGGATACTATGATGAAATTAGTTTATTGACAGGTAGGGGGGGATGTTAACCCATGTAGAATTTTTCTTTCAGCCCTTGCACAAGGGTGACAAATAAAAGGCCAAACAGCACAACCACATCAGGCCAAGGAACAGGGATCTGGTCAACGGGATTAAAGCGCAAGCCGTACAGGGAGCTGGAAACAGAATTGCATTGAGCGTTGTTAATGTGTATATTCATATTTTCAGGTTCAACGGAGTGAAAGACAGGCATCACACAGGGAACTGTTTAAAGGGAACAGAAGCAGGTATGGATAGGATGCTCACTGAAGAGGGAGACATGCAGGCAGACCTGGGGGTTGAAGTTTATATTGACAACTGCAGGGGTACAAGTCACTGGGGGGGGGCGCAACTACAGTCCGGACCCGGGGCGTCTTTTAATTTGCTTTTCTTCATCTCCACACACAGAGCACACACTGAATTCGAATTAGGGACACAACCAATAAGGCCAACGCACAATTCAGAAGATGTAAGTATAAAAGTGGGAATGGGACGTGAACATCTGGCGGATAGGGTCTTGAAGGTCTGACAAAGACCAGGGGTAATGCAACGGGGTTTTGTTCTGATTCCTGACTTTGTTTCCTCAGATTTTTTGATGGTTAGGCCAGCGAGGCGGCATGGAAGGCCAAGGTTCTCCCCCCTATTTTCGCAGATGTCTCAGGTTGAGGACTCCCCGCCCGAAACATCCCAGGAGGCTCAGTGGGCAGCATTTATCATGATGGCCGAGTCCAAAGGTTTGGCAAGAGCCACGGCTCTCTTGAATGCGGGGGACACAGAAGATTCTGGGATTGTCATCGACGCCCCTATCCTAGAGCAGGAGCACATCTCAGAGTCAGGTTTAACTAGGCCCAAGTGGGTACGCAAGCCTACGACGAAGGATTTCCTAGCAGATCCGCCACCCCCAAAGACCAGGGCATTGCCTGCACCTAGGGACACCATTGCCCAGCCGATCGTTTCCCAGCCTGTGGCTTTGTCTACTCCCTCGGACAGTGTGACGGCCGCAGTGAAATTCGCCACCAAGGAAGACCTGGGTAGGATGTTGGACACAATGAGGGACTTTATGGCAGAGATCAGAGCGGGTCGACCAGGGCCCAGCTCACCGCATGTAGGGGGCAAGACAAACTTGGATGAAGGAGGGGTGTGGGCAGCTGCGGCAGCCTGGGGGTGACCAGGGTTTCGTTCAACAAACACAACAAGGGGTCACTGCCGTTGCTGCATTCGGTTTAGCAGGGGTGGCAAAGCAAGTCATCCAGCCACTCAAGAAGACAGCAAGCACAGCCACAGAGGTGGTCACACCGGCCGCCGGGGTGGGGCCACTACCGTCCACCAGCGAGGCTAGTGTTAGTCCCCTTTCTGTAATGAAAGAACTCTCAGTGGGGCCACGACCTAGTCCGGTGGCAGCAATGGTAACTCCCCAACAGTTTTGCAAGCCCCCCGTGCAAGTACAGTTAGTTACAGAAGCGCAACTGCTATCTGGATATTGCTCTCTGGCGTGGCAGGTGGCCCAGGTGGCCAAGGAAGCCATTTGGAGGCAGGAACATTTTTTCCCTGTTATTACTAGGCCAGGATGGCATAGATGCCAGGAAGGCGGGTGTAAAGGAAGAGGACAAAAAGATAAAGTTTCAGGCCTGGTCAGAGAAGAGTATAGAAAACTGGCTGGATGCTTTCTACATTTTGTCGGCTGTCATTCTAGAAAAACAACCTGAGGCAGCGCAAGGGCTCTTGCAACATGGCAGGTGAGGCGATGAAGTGGGGGGGAGTGGTTGGCTGAACTATGACCGCGAGTTCAGGAAAAAGATGTCCATGTATCCAGAAATGGAGTGGGACCAGAAGAAGGTCCAGCTATGGCTAGATCACATGGGTTCCCGAACACAGCAATCCACTGACACTCTGGGGAAGGCACAGGCAGGACGGGGTACCGGCAAAGGCTTTTTTCAGTGGGAATCGCATGGTTTTAAACCGACATTTCGAGTCGGGTTTAGGAGGGGTGGCCAGAGAGTGGGCTTTAGGAGGTTTCTCCAGGGTCATGCCGATTGTTCAACAAAGGTTCTTGCTCATGGGGCAAAACGTGCACATTCCAGCATGCACGACTCGTGTGGTGGAGCAAACCCTGTGGTCAATTGTCGCGCTCAACAGGAGAGACAGCCCGCCGGCAAAGGCAAGCAGGATAGTTGAGGACAACGGCGCAACCAAACACCATGTCACACACCTCCCCCCAACCAGTAGCAGCACCTTTTTGTCTCTATGTCAGCAATTGCCTACACCAGCAGTACCCCCACTACCTCTGGATGTTGCCCCAGTTCACAGGGTGGCAGTCAAGGGCCCCTCACCAGTCAGACTGGTCAACCTCATGCCTCTCCTAAGACGGTACCTTAATAAGCAGGATAGCCTTCTACGGCTGCAAGGTTTCAGCAAAGGTTTCAGGATTCCCTATGTGGGCGCACTGGGGAGTCGGGAGGAGGAGAATCTGAAGTCAGCAAGGGAACAACCTGCAATAGTCAGAGCAAAGGTGAATAAGGAGAGGGACCTAGGCAGGGTGGCGGGACCTTTTCAGCGGCCCCCGTGGGACAATTTTGTTGACTCCCCTCTAGGGGTGGTGCCCCAGAAGGAGCCAGGGTCTTTTAGACTAATACATCACTTGTCCTACCCTGAAGGAGAGTCTGTCAACCGTGGGCTGGAGGAGGGATCTTGCTCTGTCACGTATTGTACGCTGGATGTAGCCGTGGACCTAGTCAGGAGGGCGGGCAAGGGAACTTGGTTAGCAAAAGCAGACATCGAATTTGCTTTTCGCTTGCTGCCAGTTCACCCGTGCAGCCATCACCTGCTGGGTTTCAGGCTGGATGACAGGTACTATTACGACATATGCATGCCCATGTGTTGCGTGGTTTCCTGTACCTACTTCGAGGCTTTCAGCACTTTCCTTCGGTGGGCCCTGCAAGAAAGCCATGGGGTGGTAGGCGTCTCGCACTACCTCGATGACTACCTTTTTATAGGGGGGGAGTCAAGCTGGATTGCAGTGAAGCCCTGGAGAACTTTGAAGAGTTGGCTTGTCATCTGGGTGTTCCACTCGCGCCAGAGAAAACAGATGGTCCGGCGCAGGTATTAACATTCCTGGGGATCGAACTTGACACCATAAAAGGAGAGTCCAGACTTGCAGCTGACAAAGTCCAGGACTTGGCAAACCAGATTCAGTCACTATTAGGTCAGGAAAAGGCATCCTTGGTTCCATTCAAAGCCTGCTGGGCATACTTAACTTTGCAGCCAGTGTTATATCAGCTGGGAGGGTGTTTGTGCGTGGGCTAGCCAGGGCAAAGGTAAAGAAGAAACACCACATGGTGAAGCTAAGCAAAGGTATGAAGGAAGATCTATACATGTGGGCTACTTTTCTGGTGAGTTTAAACAGCTCAATTATATGGAGAACACCCTGGGCGGAGAGTACTGAACTTGCGCTTTATACAGACGCATCAGGTAGGGAAGGTTTTGGGGTGATCCAGGACAGGAAGTGGTGCGCGCCGAAATGGCCCAATTCTTGGTGCAAGAAGAAAATCACGGTCCGCATTACAGTACTGGAATTGTTTCCTATAGTGCTAGCTTTTCACCTTTGTTCGGCAATACTATCAACTAGAAGGGTGGTTTTCTGGTCGGACAACATGGCTGTAGTTCAGGCCATCAATTCACAGTCGGCGACTTGTCCCCTAAATTTATGCCTGTTGAGGGAACTGGTGCGGGCTTGCCTAGTGAATAATGTAAAATGCAGGGCGCGACACATCCAGGGGGCGCAGAACATTGCAGCTGACGCTCTCTCTCGTTTTCAGTGGTGCTGGTTCCGGGAGGCATGGCTGAGAGCGAGAGAGGACATGACACCTTTTCCACCTCAAATAATCAAAGGAGAGGAAGAAGAAGAAGCTGTGATCCATTCAGCTTCCTTGGTTCTATATCAAAAAATCATGTGGGGAATGGATCACTTGTCCTGCATAACCTGGGTTAGCAATTCTTTGGTTCTGTGTCCCAATAAAAAACCCTCTTTCACATGTAATAGATGGAAGTGGCGGTATATCTTGATTCTCCGCTTTTATTCACGTGACTGAATCATCATGGGGTTAGTGATCATGCTTCCTCCACCCGGAGGTGTACCCCTGGTTAGAACAGTAGTGATCAGTGATATCATAGGGGTCATAAGTGGCTTTTTAAAAAAAATACTCGTACAGCCAGGAGTTGATTTAATACGTCTGGATTCGAGATATTGGTTAAAAATATGATGTAGTGCGTATTGAGATTTGATTAGGGATCTCTCGCACTTTAAGAGTCCTTAAAAATGGTCGACATGTTTCAGCCCTTTGTCACCTATGTAGGTCAGATGGGCTTTCTTCAGGACCAGGGTAAAGAAGTGGTATGAGGCTGTGAGTGTCTCTCAGTGTCTATCCCTCTGAAAATGTTTCTTTTCAAGGAAAGGTGAGAAAAGATATATTGATCTGTTTCTTGGTGAGGTCCAGTGGTACCTTCCGTATTTCGTATCAACACCTCAACGGGCTGCCAGTGAATCTTTAGGCCTACTTCGGCCTCGAGTCAACACGACTTGTGCTGACTCTTCTGCTCTGGGCCCGGACGGTGCCTTTTCCACCTTCTGAAGTGGAAATGCGACTGAGGGGGCTGGGTGAGCTGTCCCTGGCGCCAAGGACCAGTAAGCGTTACAGAGCCTGTGTAGCTACATTTTGTACAGTGGCAGAAGCCTGGGAAGGTGGGAGGACATCACTAGAAAGCAGGGTGAAGCAGTTTGTTATATGGGCCAAGGACGAAGGGAAGAGCCATTCTTGGATAGCGGGCCATTTGTCAGCAATAAGCCACCATGCAAGATTACTGGGGCAGGAGGATCCTACAAAATCTTTCTTAATCAGGGCAGCGCCTAAGGGCTGGGCCAGGTGCGAACCTAGACTGCCTGACACTAGGTCCCCTATTGATTTTGAAACTCTGCAAGGGATGCTGGAGTGGGTACACAAGGCTACAAATTCACCTTTTGAAGTGGCACTGTTCTCGGCCACTTTCAGCCTGGCCTACGCTTTCTTAGCGCTGCCATTGATAGCAAGCTGAGTGCCCTTAAATGGAGGCTGGCAGAGTTCTGCCTGTGTCCGCTGCACATGCTGCCAGCACTGGGTCATTATAAAAAGGGTAACACCGCACACTTGCGTTCAAAGCACCATTTCTCATCGAAAACAACTTCATTTTGCAAACAGCGCAGTCCCACAGTTGTTAGTAATAACTTTTTTTTTCTAATTGTTGCACTGAGCACCCTGCACTGTATTCTTTAACTATGGTGGGCACGATTTGCTTTGTTCTGCTGGCTGCCCGGGGTCCACGCAGAGGACCGGCTAATAGGGCGACCGCTTTAGTGCCACATGAGGGCACAAGAAGAAGCCTTCTAGTGTTTTGGACCCTCAATGGTCCGGATGGCCGCGTCACTTCCGGTCAGAGGCGGGCTGGGAGGAGGTATATATACCTTTCCCTGCACACTGGGCGCCCTCTTTGCACTTTCTTCAGGAACCCTGACCCATTTGACGATATCTGCGGGATCAAGACCACGAGGTAAGTTGAGTAGGCGAGTTGGTGGCAAAGTCCAAGCTGGACAAATCTGGGGTGGCATTGAGCAGGCAGGATGCGAGCCTGGTGGGAGACGCCCTCACAATAGTGTCAAGGAGGTCAAAAATGGACCAAACAGGGGAGAGGAGGATGATTGTATTGTACCAGCTTGAAACAGCCAGGTATTGCCCAGTGCGTCTGTTCGCTGCCTACCTAGCGCTGCGCCCAGCAACTGAAGGTTACCTGTTGATACATGCAGACGGTACCCCCTTCACTAAGTTCCAAGTACAGCGCATCATGCAGGCTTGTTTGTCGTTGTCAGGAAACAAGATAGAAGGGAAACATTTTTGCAGCCACTCATTTCGCATAGGAACAGCTACCACAGCGTTTAAGGCAGGCCTTCCAGCTGAACGAATACAGCAAGTGGGGCGTTGGGAGTCCCAGTGTTACAAAAAATACATCCGGACTTGAAGGCACTGTTTTTAGGTTTGAGGACTGGGAAAAGAGTTGATATGGACAAGTGTTGGGACATCAACAAGGACAATTTGCAGCAACTGTTGCCGGTGGAGTGCAGGGTGGTGTAATAAGTACATTTAATTATAAAAGATGTGCAGTGAGGCAATATTCCGTTTGACATGAACATATGATTGACATAAATAATTTTGGGCACCAGATGCCCGTGGCTTGCGGTGAAGTGCAAAATGTTTGTTTAATATGTAGATGTGAAGTGAGTCAATAAAAGCTTGCAAACTTTCGTCTAAATTGCCAGAGACTGTGGTCTGGGTGATTGGCCACTCAGGCGTTTTGCGTTTTGCGTTTGGCACGGTGGGCCGAGAACAGGAAATTGAGACATGGTTTCATGGCCACAGACATTATCTGGCTAGGATATCCAGGCATGCGTTGGACCTGCTTGCTGAAGAACCTGCAGCAGAGACTGGGGGGGGGATTTCCCCTCTGAATGTGTTGGTGATACACCTGGGAGGGAATGAACTGGAATCTGTGAGGAGAAAGGCACTACTCCATGAAATGACTGTCACCATGAGTAGGTTGAGCAATCAGCTGGGTACCTGTGAGATATGGTGGTCTGAGATAACACCCTGGCTAGTGTGGCAGAGGGCACTATCAAGGGAAGCCATGGAGGTCTCGCGCAGAAAGGTCAACAGCGCCATGAAGAAATTCACGGAGCAAAGGGGGTTTGGTTTCATCCGTCATGGTTGTGGTATTCCATTAACTTATGTCATCTGGAATCTTCCCATGTCACTCAGTAGAATGTTAGGATGTTAGAATGTTTTCCTTTGAACGTTGGGCTGGACTGCTGCACTGATGATGAAGACATCCTTTTCCTCCTGTGGTTGTTAAGCTGTTCTTCCTTCGAATAAACCCACTTGAACCTACTTCTTGTGTAGTCCTCATTACTACACAATTATTGGCGACGTTGGGAGCAGTGGAGTTTTGAAGACAGCGTTCACTCGTTTTTCAGCGTTTCCTGTTTTATGCAAAATTTATTTTGCCTACTGGAAAGAACTATCTATCTACTTATGTGTGAGAGGATTCAGTAATCATCCTTGGGAACGGATTTTTGGTGCAGTTCGTCTCAAAAGTGAGTTACATTATTGGTTTTTATTTGTCCTTTGACTCTGCTTTGCGTGTTCAGCATTTTCCTGCCCGTTCTGCACCCTTCGACCGCATTCATCGAGCGGTTTCCCTGTTTCTCGACCGCATTCATCGAGCGGTTTCAAACCATTGTGTTTTGTACATTTTGCTCGGTAACATTGGACAAAGTTACTGTGCTCGTTTGTTTTGAAAAGATTTTAAAAATAAACATCTTCAGAACTCACCTCGAGCCAGCTCTACCCTCGAGCTTCAACGAGTCCGTTTCTAGTCCCGTGTTGCATTCTGGGATAGGAACGTCACTGCGCACGTCATCGCGCACAAGTTCACGTCCATGGCGGCCATCTTAATGCAGTATGAAGCATTTTCTTCGTGTTGTCCTTAACTTTTACGAGCAACATCAGTTTGAAGTTTAATCTCATTTTAAACATTTCCGGATACCTAACGTTCTACTACAAATTACTTTGTTGGTGCTAAAATATCTCTGCAATTATTTATTTATTAATTTTTTTTCTCAACTTTACAGAGAAGTGGAACAACACTACAAAACTTCCAACATTTAGAATTGTTCACTCACCTATTTACATTATACTATTACTTACCTACTTATACTGTACTATTTCTGTGTGTTAATATTAGACTTTATTTACAGGATGTCTAACATTGCAGCACCACCCCATTTTCTTCAAGTTGCTGGTGATCCTCCTATAGAATGGGATCTCTGGTATCCCATGTTTATAGCATACGTGGATGTCTTAGAAAAAGAGGATTGCTCAGCAAAAAGAAAGCTTGCCCTTCTAAGACATTGTCTTGGTGGTGCAGGAATAAAAGAATTCGACAATCTACCACCTTTGGAAGATGCAGGTGAAATGGATGTTTTTAACAAAGCTTCTAAGCAAATGAAAATTCGTTTTGGTAGAAGGATAAATACTGTGATGGAGAGGTTCAAGTTCTACTCTCGCGAACAGAAACCGGATGAAACAATTGAGGATTATGTTGCAGCACTACGTTCACTTGCCTGCACTTGTTCTTTCGAAACTATATCATACGAGCAAGTCCTCAGGGACCAAATTATGATGAAAACAAAAAGCAAAAAGATACAAGAAAGGCTTTGGTTGGGTACGGAGACTACTCTTTCTGCAGTAGTAAATATAGCTAAGGGTATAGAACACTCTGAAATATTTGTATCCGAAATTAGAGGAAAAAATATAAAAACAAATGTCCCTGAAGTTGAAGTAGCCATTGTTAAAACTCATTCTGGTCATCCTACTTCGAACACTTTTAATGCTAAACCTACCTTTAAGAAAGAATATGTAAAGAATTCTAGCGATAATAAGAATTTTACTAGGAAAAGTACAATATTCTGTTATAGATGCGGTAGTGCCAACCATGTTGGCAACTACAAAGGTTGTCCTGCCTGGGATAAAATCTGTATCAAATGTAAAAGGAAAGGACATTTTGGCAATGTGTGCAGATCTGTTCAGAGAATTAATTATATCTCTCCTGAAGAAGAAGAAGTTCTTAATAGCCTAAACTGCATACTTTCTGTTGATGAGTGTATTCAAAATAATTTTCCTTCTTGTACTATTTTTATGGATGACAAACCTGTTGAAATTTTTGTCGATTCTTGTGCATGGTACACTATTATTGGTAAGAATATTTTCGAACAATTGTGGCATAAGAGGGAACTCTTAAGTCCAGACATATATCCTGGTGGGTACACTGGACGAAAGATTGCATTAGAGGGTTTCTTTTGGGCCAAGTTGTCTTTTAAGAACTGGGATTTCAAAGCAAAGGTTTATGTTGCCACCAAGGGTGTTTCTATCCTTGGTTGGCCTCATCAACGTGCCTTAGGGATCAAGTTGGATCCAAATTCCATTCCACCAGTTTATGTTGATGAACCCCGGGTAGAAAAGCACATTACTGACTCGTTAGTTAACTTAACTTTGAATACTTCTACCAATACTGATTTCACTAAAAGTGTACTCAAGAATTTTCCTGAAATCTTTAATGACAAACTGGGAAAATATATTGGTTTCAAGCATAAAATTGTCCTAAATGATAATGCCGTTCCCGTCAGGCATAGGGTAAGAAACGTCCCTTTGGCCTATAGACCCAAATTAAAAGAAATCCTAGATGACTTAGTAAAACGGAATATAATTGAACCAATTGAATCTTCTCCTTGGGTTTCTCCTATTGTGATCTCACTTAAGAGTTCAGGCGAACTTCGCTTATGTGCGGATCTGCGTAGTCTTAATAAAGAAATATGGATTGATAAACATCCCTTGCCAAATATTCACGAGTTAATTTCTGCATTATCAGGTGCTACTGTTTTTTCTTCAATAGACTTGGCTAATGCCTACCACCAAGTAGAATTAGATGAAGACTCGAGGAAATTGACTGCTTTTGTTACCCCAGAAGGCATGTTTCAGTACTTACGCATGCCTTTCGGGTTGGCAAGTGCGGCCTCTGTCTTTCAGCGTCTTATGAAAGAATTATTGACAGACTGCAAGGGGGCCATAGCTTTCCAAGACGACATTTTGATTTTTGGAAAAGACCATACTGAACATGATGAGAATTTATCTTGTGTTTTGGGGAAAGTTCTATCTAAGGGTCTCACTCTGAAATATAAGAAATGCAAATTCAGACAAGACAAGGTTGAGTACCTTGGACATGAAATATCAAGTTATGGAATCAAACCCAAAGTTAATCATGTCCAAAATATTGTCAATGCACCTTCTCCCAATTCAAAGGAACAGTTACTTTCATTCTTAGGATTGACTGAATTCTATGGCAAATTTGTTAAAAATTATTCTGATATTGTGCATCCCTTGAGGATTCTTTTTTAAAAAAATGCAAAATTTGTCTGGGGCAAAGAACAAGAAAATTCCTTTGAAATTTTGAAACGCAAAATTGTTGAGGCTCCATTTTTGAAACCTTACTCTGTGGGTAAAGAATGTATCGTTTATGTTGATGCAAGCAATGTTGGCTTGGGGGCTGTTCTAATGCAAAAGGATAAATCTGGTGAGTTTGTTGTCTCTTATGCTTCTCGAGCCCTACGTGATGCCGAGAAGAATTACTCAACTATTGAGAGAGAATTGCTTGCTTGTACTTGGGCTTCTCAGCACTTCAGGCAATTCTTGTGGGGGACAAAATTCTCTTTGAAGACTGATCATAAGCCTCTGATCACCATGTTAGCTGCTGGTGGTGGAAGAGTTCTTACTGCCCGTTTAGCGAGACTAGCAGCCAAATTACAGGAATACCGCTGTGAGGTTGTATATATTCCTGGTCGTTTAAATGTTCACGCGGATTGTATGTCACGTTTTCCAGCTAGTGTAGAAGTAGGTGACACCATAGATTGTGATGTTGCGTACTCGTTTGCGGATGTCAATATAATTTCAGATCAAGAAAGTTCTTTGATTCTTTCAGAAAAGGATTGGTCAGAAGCTATGGAGAATGACGTTGTCTTAAATCAAGTTAAGCAGTTTTTGATTAGAGGCTGGCCTGAAGAAAGGAAGCTTTCTGGTGAATTGGGATCATTTTATAAAGTTAAGGATGATTTAATGTTATGTCAAGACATCATTCTCAGATCAGATAAAATTATACCTCCTACAAGTTTGAGAGAAAGAATTTGTAAATTGGCACATGAAGGACACATGGGGATGTCCACCACCAAAAGAAGGATCAGGGAACACTACTGGTGGCCTGGTATTGATGCCATGGTAGATAGTTGGGTCAGGAATTGTTCTCCTTGCTCGTTGAGTGACAAATCTGTGAAGAGTTTGGCTGTTGACACTACTCCCATTGAGTACGCTAATGGTCCTTGGAGAAGGTTAGCAATTGATATTATTGGACCTTTCAGTTATCAGTCCGGTAAAGAAATGTTCGCATTAGTTTTAATTGACTACTTCTTTAAGTGGCCTGAATTAAAAATTGTTGAGAAAATCTCCTCAGAGCATGTAATCGATTTTCTTGATGAGATATTTGCTAGGGAAGGTTTGCCGGAGGAACTTATATCAGATAATGGCCCACAGTTCATTAGCAACGAGTTTGAGTGTTTTCTCAGAAATTGTGGTATCATTCACAAAAGGACCTCCAATTATTTTCCGCAGGCCAATGGCCAAGTTGAGAGGTTCAACAGGGTCATCAAAGAATCTTGCCAATTGGCCATTAAAAGTGGTTTGAAGTGGAAGAAAGCGCTTCAAGCAACCTTATTAACTTATCGATTGTCTCCCAATTCAGTCACTGGTCTTTCTCCTTTTGAGTTATTACGAGGGAGGAAACCAGGTTCTCGGCTTTTACCCTGGTGGTTAAAAAGTGATACGCCCTACAAGGTAGACTTTAAGGTATTGAGGGATAAGATTGGGAGATACCAGGAAAGTATGGTCCAGCATTCTGCCAAAAAGAAGTATAACACTTGCAGAGTAAAGGTTGGTGATTGTGTTCGTGTAAAAATGGGTGGTTTGTTTCACAAGAACGTCTCTAGATGGTCTGATCCTATCAAAGTAATTGAAATTTTTAGCAAAGCTGTTAGAGTCGAAGGGGGGAAAATATGGAATTTGAGAAGGATTTCCTTATGCAAACCCTTTGTTACCCCTTCTCAAAAAACTACTATTCCAAAGAAACTTGTCTCAGACCATATTTCAGATGGTTTCTCCGGCATGCATGAGGTTTATGACAATTTAGAAAAGGTTATTGTAAATAATTCTGATGTTGTGATCAATTCTGATGTTAGACCTGTTCCGTGTGTCGCTACAGACAACCAATCAAATGTAGAGTGTGAAGATATTTCATTAAGACGTAGTGAACGCGTGAAATGTGCTCCTTCAAAGTTTAAAGATTACATTAGAACTTGAACTAGTTTTGCATTATCTTGTTTCTGTTAAGATTTTAATTTTTTTTGGTTTGTTGTTTTTTTTTGTTTTTTTTAAAGGGGGGGAGGTGTGTGGTATTCCATTAACTTATGTCATCTGGAATCTTCCCATGTCACTCAGTAGAATGTTAGGATGTTAGAATGTTTTCCTTTGAACGTTGGGCTGGACTGCTGCACTGATGATGAAGACATCCTTTTCCTCCTGTGGTTGTTAAGCTGTTCTTCCTTCGAATAAACCCACTTGAACCTACTTCTTGTGTAGTCCTCATTACTACAATGGTTTACTGCACACTAAGACCACAGGGTGTTGGGAGGATGATGGGGTATACCTGTCCAAAGTTGGGATGGACCTGTTCTTACTGGATCTGGCGGAGGCTTTAGGACAGCAGGGTGTAAGTAAGGAGGAATATTCTGGTGGGGGGCTCTGTGGTGACGGTGGCCACACCCAGCGCTGTGGCAGAGTTACAAGGTGATCCAGGGCTGTAAGGTACATATGGGTACCCTCTGCAGGAGCACAACAAGGGTGCAAAGGCCAAATATTCACAGGGGGTCCTCCGGTTGGACCCTGGAGAAGCGACGGTGCCCCATTAGCCCTACGGGTGGTTGTGGACCTGAGCAACCAGGGGTTGCCTGGCAGGATCTGTCCCCCCTATGGGGCGTGAGCAGAAGGGGTGGGCTGTTGGCCCACCAGTGGGAGGGTCTATCCTCTCCCAAAATATGGGAAACACCTTTGGGCAGGGCCCCGGTGTAATTTGGCTCATAAGGTGCCAGGCGGCGAGTGGCTGCCTGCCTTGGGAACGCCCGTAAGCTAACCCACCAATCTTGACATCTTTGTAATGCTAATAAACCTGCAGCAATGTTTCTCCACAAAGAAGGTGTCTTGTCGGGTTATTTCTCTATGAGATCACTGCATGGGTGGATGGTGAAGGTTGCCGATATTGGCACTTTGCTGTCTACCCGGGGTTCACGCAGGGGACCCGCTAACAGGGCGGCAGCTTTAGTGCCACATGAGGGCACAAGAAGAAGCCTTTTAGTGTTTCGGACCCTCAGGGTCCAGATGGCCTCATCACTTTCGGTCAGAGGGGGGCTGGGAGGACGGCGCCCCATTAGCCCTACGGGTGGTTGTGGACCTGAGCAACCAGGGGTTGCCTGGCAGGATCTGTCCCCCCTATGGGGCGTGAGCAGAAGGGGTGGGCTGTTGGCCCACAGGTGGGAGGGTCTATCCTCCCCCAAAATATGGGAAACACCGTTGGGCTGGGCCCGGTGTAATTTGGCTCATCAGGTGGCAGGCGGCGAGGGGCTGTCTGCCTTGGGATTGCCCGTAAGCTAACCCATCAATCTTCACATCTTTGTAATGCTAATAAACCTGCAGCAATGTTTCTCCACAAAGAAGGTGTCTTGTCTGGTCATTTCTCTATGAGATCGTTGCATGGATGGATGGTGAATGTTGCTGATATTGGCACAATGCACAGCACACCATACAGTCCATGGAGCAGGCTGTGCTCATTGTTCATGCTCCTTTTGATGGGAAGCAGAGTGCCCTTAAATGGGAGGCCGGCAGCATCCTGCCTGTCTCAGCTGCCAGGCCTGGGTCATTATGAGAAGAGTCACATGCTTGCGTTCAAAGCACATTTCGCTTGTGTCATCAAACACACCTTTGTTTTGCAAATGGCGCAGTCTGTCGTTGCTCCTAACCCCTAGGGAGTGCCCTCACTACGCCCACCACCTCCCACTCATTGTTAAAAGCACCCCTCACCCCTCCAGGTAGTACCTCACTTGGTCCGTTGTCACAGTGCAGCAATCCAGGTGCTGTGCAGTGGATGCGGTGAGTATGACTCACTTTCTTAAATGTATTTCTAACTGGTAATAAATGCTTACAGCATATCACATGCTTTATCTTTACCTTTACCCTTTCTAATTTTTCCTCTTATTCCCTCTCTTGATGTCTCCTCCTCTCTCACTAAAAATACACACTTTGGCTTCTCCTGCTCTCACGCTATCAGATTCCACTCCCCCCTCTCTCTTTGATCCACTTAATACTTCTCCTGTCTCTGTGTCAGTCCTCCTCAGTGGTCACAAAGTGCCCAGATTGGGTCAGATTGGGTCAGATTGGGTCAAGTATCAACTGCACCATTCCTGGAGGTACTATAATAAGTGGTTCAGCCTCGGGACTGACACAAAAAAGGGTCAAAATATCAAAGGATGTCAGATTAATTGTTTTCACAACCACATTCATTAGCGCTACAACAGAGTTTTCCTATGAATCACTACTTTCGTTTTATCGTGTTTGTTTAAACAGCACTGTTCACTTCTGCTTTGCCACTAATAGCTGCCCCTCTCTCTCTTTCTTCCAGGTATTGCATCTCCTTCTGTTTCTGTCTCGCTCCTCCTCCTCAGTGGTCGTAAAGTGCCCAGATTGGTGTTACAACCACACACATTAACAGCACTTTACAGAGTTTGCCAGTAGAGCTCCACTTTAGTTTTCTCCTCTATCTTAAAATAACAGTGTTTCCTTCGGATAAGGAAGTGCACCATTTCTAGAGGGACTGCAAAACCCAGTGCAGCCTGCCAGAGAGAAAGAAAAAGAATTTGCAATGCAATAGGTCTCGCATTTACGAGACAATCCCTTTAATTTATGTTTCAAAAAACAAAAATAATGCGCATTGTCTTTTACAATGCCAATAGCTTAAACTTGCGTAAATGCGAGACCTATCGCATTGCAAATGCTTAGGTCTCGCATTTGCGAGAGTTTAAGCTATTATCATTGTAAATGACAATTCTTTTTATTTATGTGTTTTATAAACAACACATAAATGAAAGGCATTGCCATTTACAATGCCAATAGTTCAAACTCTCATAAATGCGAGACCTATTGCATTGCAAAAGCTTGTTTTGTTTGCTCCCCATGCCATTCCAGTTTAGACCCAGACATATGCAAATCAGTCTCAGCTCTGTTGATCAGGGGTGATGCCCTGAAACTGGTCCCAGGATGCTTATTTCCTGTCCAGGTAGGACCTGGCTTGGCATTTCGGGCTGGAATGTTCCCATAAGGGAACAGGTTAAAAATCATTTGCATATGGCTGGATCTAAACTGGGGTAGCATGGTGAGAAACAAAAATGATGGACTTAATGCAGATCTCCTGACTAGGGGTGAATGTTTGATTTGCTCTGCATTCCAACCATCATTTGTGTGTCTTTTGCAGGCCCAATAGTAGCATTTGATTTACAGGCCATGGGCACTCACAGGGAACTGTACTAAAGAATAATTGGTAAATAAAATATGCCGATCAAGGATAACCAGGTGTCTGCTCAAAAGGAGAGAATTGGATATGGACTGGACTCTGCTATCTTCCAGGTCAGATAGACAATTGCCACAGCACAGCAGCATGCACATAGTACCACACTTACATTAACAATTACTCATCTTGAGCGTGGCACATGGGCCACCACCAATATGGTTGACAAAATTGCCTGTCTGTAATATGACATGTATTGCTCTGACCAGGACTCTGCTGCTGTTGGGCACTCAACTGTCATTCAAGGTACGGGTAGGCCACCACCAGTGTAATGGCCATAAGGGGAGGGGTCAGTCACCAGGATGCACCCCTTCCACTTTGGGATGACTTCCCCAAATGGACCTCCATGATCTTCCAGGTCCAGCACCGTAGGTCCTCCCACCTCTTTTTTAAGTGGGCACTACACAGGTTGTTAGACTACGAGAGTTCGCACCTATCGAGTGATAGCTCTCCACCTGTATGGATGCAATAGATGTAGAAATAGATTGTAACTACAATTGTAAGGATATTGTAATCTGTATGGTTGATACACATTTTTTAACACATAGCACAAACATCCAACACAATACATGTGTCCATGTCACATGCTAAGCTAAAAAAAAGCATGGATACACACTTTTATAGTCATGTGACGACTAACCTCAACCCTGTTCATGACCTACACTGACTGAGCCAGCCCACTAACATCTTGTAAGGCAGGGCTACCCTACATGTAGTATGATGTGAGGTCCCATGACACACAGCAAACCATTTGGGCATTCTGAAGGGTTAAATTCCTGTTCATCACTGTCCAGCTACTTTTACTGCCAGGTCCATTGCAATGATGCTAATGATCCATAGAGGCAAGTACCATAGTATACACAACATCCTAGGACAAAGACCACACGGTAAGTGATGGTATGTGTGACACTCAGAGCTACATCCCGGGGGTGTGTGGACTTGTGGACTGCTCATATTAATATCTGAGTAAGTCATAAAGAGTTTGCGTTGTTTGTCCTGCCATCACAGGACACCTCCTTCTCAATATGTGGCACTGTAACAGGGATAACCCTCAACATAGTGTGATGTGGAATACTGTAGCCAAGCAGATGATTACATTTCTTCATCTATTCAAAGTAACCCACTTTCGACACTGTACAAGTCTCTGATGTGCAGTAGGCATGTACAGTGGAAGCAACACTATTAGAAAAGTGTCTACATACCTGTGCGAGTAAGGGGACAATCATTAGTGACAGACACACATTGACACTATGGGTCAATGGAAAGAAATATCAGCTCAGGGGATAACCTCAGTCACAATGCCTCGTGTTATGCATGTAACAGTTATAAGGGTTACTAGTGGTTCAGGTAACTCTTTCTGGGAACATCATTGTATCAGCAGGTCTACAGGGACATTACTCTGTGTAATAGTTCTCCTCCCACATGCAGACCTTGTTCTCTGGAGGCTCAGGCTACCTATCTGACATGACCTCACATTTCCAACAAATCACTTACTCATTTCTTATGTGAACATAGGTTTGTGTTGCACTCTGAAGGTGTCTGTAAGGTATAATTACCTCCCTGACAACTGTTTTAAAAAGTCTGATGTGGGCTAAATGACCAGTGGGGTGGAACACTTGGCTAACATTATCCTCAAATGGCAATAACAGTATACAGACATGGTTCATGGTGAAACCTATACATAACAATGCACATATACCATGATATGTTTTGAGAACCAATTTTAGCTACCCTAAACTTGAGGCCTACATAAAGATATGCCTGTAGCACAAGTACAAATTGCTCTTTTCATACATTGTAATGGTGGCCTTCACTACACAAAGTACCCAGGGCCTCATAATCCATCACAAGTTTGCCCTATGTAGGGGGCACGCAATGTCTGCAATCAACATAATGATTACACTCTGACACCCAGATGCATTTTGTAGCCTATGGGAATAGGAAGGAAGACCTTTTTTCTGACATGGTGTTGCCAACTTAGATGGTTTGGGCACTTTGCCACTGCTGATCAGTGTTAAAGTGCAAGTGCTCCCTGTGAAAAGTGTAATGGTAAGTGGTTGTGCATAATTGGTATATCTGCCTTACTAGTAAAGTCCCTAGTAAAGTGCACTATGTGTTTCAAGGGTGGTAATGCAAATGCTACTAGTGGGCCTGCAGCACTAATTGTGCCACCCACACAAGTAGCCTTAAAGAGAGAACTCAGGCCTGCCACTGCAGTAACTGCACCCAGTTTGTTAAACTGCCATGTTGTTATGACAAGTGCACCCACTTGCCATGCCTTAACCTTCCCTTTCTATGCACATCAGACACACCTATGGTCGGTCCAAGGTACTCCTTGGGCAGGGTGCAGTTTATGTGAAAGGTAGGACATATACTGAGGTGTGTACCATGTCTGACAGTGAAATACTCTCCATTTCGTTTTTCACTTTTGAAAGGCCATCTTGCCCATAGAACAGATTGGGGAGGCGGGGTAATATGTTTTCCAGCCTATCTTCTCAAAGGCTGAAGAGGGAGAGGTGAAGTTTAGTGTGCCTAAACTCACAATTCAATAACACATCTTTTTGTGAAGGTGGTTTTTGCATTGTGTGTTTAGAAACCCTCTTTTAGAAGTGGCTGTTTTTTTGTGCTCTAACATTTCTGTGTGTCTCTGCCTGGTTGTGGATTGACTGTCTGGATGTGAAAGTGATAGGATATGGGGGATGTCTTGACCCAGGGGAGGAGGTGAGACAGCAACAGGCTGGCCTGCATCTGGACTGTAGGGGGAGGAGTAGCCCCTGGAGGTGAAGAGGTCTGGGCTACTGCCATAAAACAATGGTTCCATCTCTCGCTGAGTGATTGAAAATCCAGATCCCCACTATCAAAGGAAAAAGTTGTCACTGGCAGGGAGACACCCAGACCTGGTTTGGGCAGGGGTCGGTACCCCCTGAACACAAAGACTTCAAAAACAGTTAGGGGTATAACTAGGAGAGCTGAAGCCCCTGTCGTAGGAATTGGATTGATCAAGACTGAAAAGGATTGAACCTACTTTGAGGTCAAGAGGAACCTCTGCCGTGGAGGAAACAGCTGAAGAGACTGAATGAAAGTCTGACCCTTGCTGTGTGTTACGGGGCTGGCCTGCAGTTTGCTGCTTTAACCAAGGAGAGGCTAAAGGGACTTTGATGTGTACTGTGTCCTCCTGCTTGAACGGACTTTGCTGTGTGCTGTGTCCTGAAGTAACTTATCCCCAAGGGCCTGAGGAGAGCTGGCTCACTGTTGTGGAAACTCAGGGACACAAACGTGTTCAGGAGAGTTTCAGCGATGTTGTGTGCTTGTGCTTTTTGCAGCCTGAGACCCTCGTATGAATTGCCCTGTGATCACAGGCACCTGGAATCCAAGTGAGTCTCAGCGACGCTGTGTGCGTGTGCTTTGTGCAGCTTGAGACTTCTGTGAGTATTGCCCTGTTATTGTGCACACCCGGAATCCAAGTGAGTCTCTGCGACGCTGTGTGCGTGTGCTTCTTGCAGCCTGAGACCTTCGTGAGAATTGCCCTGTCATCGTGTGCACCTGAAACTCAAGTGAGTGAAAATGCTACTAGTGGGCCTGCAGCACTAATTGTGCCACCCACACAAGTAGCCTTAAAGAGTGAACTCAGGCCTGCCACTGCCATGCTTGCACGCAGTTTGTTAAACTGCCTTATTGTCCTGACAAGTGCACCCACTTGCAAGGCCTTACCCTTCCCTTTCTATGAACATCAGACACTCCTATGGTAGGTTCAAGGTACTACCTGGGCAGGGTGCAGTGTATGTGAAAGGTAGGACATATACTGAGGTGTGTACCATGTCCTGACAGTGAAATACTCTTCATTTCGTTTTTAACTGTTGAAAGGCCATCTTGCCCATAGGACAGAACAGGGAGGCTGTGTAATATGTTTTCCAGCCTATCTTCCCAATGGCTTAATATGGAGAGGTGAAGTTTAGTGTGCCTAAACTCACAATTGAATAACACATCTTTTTGTGAAGGTGGTTTTTGCATTGTGTGTTTAGAACCCACTCTTTTAGAAGTGGCTGGGTTTTTGTGCTCTAACATTTCTGTGTGTCTCTGCCTGATTGTGGATTGACTGTCTGGAACTGAAAGTGATAGGATCTGGGCAATGTTTTGACCCAGGGGAGGAGATGAGACAGCAACAGGCTGACCTGCATCTGGAGTGTAGGGGGGAGGAGTAGCCCTGGAGGTGAAGAGGCCTAAGCTACCACTATAAAACAATGGCTCCATCTCCTTCTGAGTGATTAAGGATCCAGACCCCACTATCAAAGGAAAACGGTGTGACTGGCAGGGAGACACGCAGAACAGGTTTGGACAGGGGTCAGTGCCCCCCTGAACATTAAGACTTCAAAGACATTTAGGGGT
This sequence comes from Lissotriton helveticus, assembly GCF_964261635.1. Classification (NCBI taxonomy): domain Eukaryota; kingdom Metazoa; phylum Chordata; class Amphibia; order Caudata; family Salamandridae; genus Lissotriton; species Lissotriton helveticus. The sequence continues at coordinate 503,864,406 of NC_136061.1, read as the reverse complement.
ATAACTCTGAGAGCTGCTGCCCCTGAACGTTGGAATTGGATTGATCAAGACTGAAAAGGATTGAACCTACTTTGTGGTTGAGAGGAACCTCTGCCAAGGAAGAAACAGCTGAAGAGACTGAAGGAAAGGTCTGACCCTTGCTGTGTGTTCTGGGGCTGGCCTGCAGTTTGCTGCTTTAACCAAGGAGAGGCTAAAGGGACTTTGCTGCGTGCTGTGACCCGAGCGAGGTTGCACCCCCAAGGTAACGTGTGTCACCGACTGGGGCAGGGTGTGGGCTTGGAGAGAGAAGCTCTCGGCCTCTCCATTCTTGCAGCGTGAGCTTCTGCTTCAGCTCGTATCGCGGCCCGTACTTGCCAAGGAGTGGCTGTACCGGGCCCGGAGTGTGGAGCTGCATTTTGGTTTACACCATACCCGTGTTGGGGGCATCTTTTGTCAGTAAAAGGGGCAGAGAGCCCATCTAAAGCACAGTGATCGGTACTGGAGTGTATTACGCATTGCATTATTTACACATTACGAATCACCTGATTGTCGTATTACGCATTGCATTATTTCTGCATTACGAACTACCTGATTGTTGCGTTACGTATTGCATTATTTCTGCATATCAAACTACCTGATTGTTGCATTAGGCATTGCATTATTTTGCATAACAAACTGCCTGATTGGTGCATTACGCATTGCATTATTTTGGCATTACGAACTGCTTGATTGTTGCTTAACAAACTGCATTATTTTTACATTGCGAAGTGCCTGATTCTTGCCTCACGAATTGCATAGCTTTGCATTAGGACTGCTGTGGATCTTCTAGAATTGCTCATTAAAATCATCAGAACCTGCAAGGGCTGACTGGCCTAATAACCGGCCAGGAGGAATATTACAAATACGCATATGTTGGAGTTATATCGTGCGGTCTCATCGTATATCTTTTTATATAAATGTATGACACTTGTGTGGAGTCCATTTGTGGTGTGATCTTTGGGTTACTGAGAGCGTGGTTGCAAAAATGTTACACACTTGCCTTGAAGATAAGCCTGGCTGATCGTGCCAAGCTACCGAGCGGGTGAGCAGGGGCTATTTGGGAGGGTGTCCTTCCTTTCCCTCACGTGGAAGCAAGGGTCCCCATTTGGCCTAAGGTAGCTACCTCAGCCAACTAGCAACCCCCAGTTCTAACATACACCACGTACATGGTGATCAGTGTTGGTAAACACAGTCATTTGGGAGCGAACGCCCTTATCCCCAACATTAGCCAATGGCTGTGACTGCTGTGCATGTGACCACCAGCGGCACAGTTGACTACATATGTCCTATTAGCAAGGTCAGGCATTCGTCATGATAGCAGTTGGGTAAACTGTATTGGTGCCAGTTAAGTGCGTCACCACCACTACAAAGGAGGGCAAACATGTTTAAATTTGAAATACTCTATTCACATGTCATGTCCAGTACAAAACTTCATCTGTGTATGTTTGGTCCCTTATGACCCTTCCAGAAATGTACGCTCTGCCAAGAAGTCTCTGCTACGAGCGCCCCGCATTCGTAGAGCTAAGTGGGGGGGCAGAGCCTTCTTGAGTCTTGCGCCTAAATGGTGAAACACCCTACCGGATGAAATCAAGTCTCTGCCTACTATGCAAGCCTTCAGAAAGGCTTTGAAGACTCGTCTTTTTGCCAAAGCCTACCTGTAGTTTTTGTCTCCGCCTTTTTTTTTAGGACTTTTGTCTGTTAGGCGCCTTGATGCCTTCGGGTTTTATTTGCGCATTGTCTTTCTTCTTCTTCTTCTTCTATTGCATTACTGTGCCTATAGGTAAAATGTGTTCAGTGCACTATACACAGCGGTTGTTCCCATGGATAGTTCTGCTACCCTTACTGTAGTGACAATTTAACTTTTCGGAATAGAAGATGTGCACAGGTCTGTTACAGATCTGTGGAGGCCACATTGGAGATGGCTGGTGGATGTAACATATGACAATGATGATGTAAAACGTGTAATGCTTCATGAAGCATTAATGTTCTGACACATGTCTTTTACCTTCCTCCTCACATATGTTACTCTACACACTGTGACCAGTAAACATTTTTGTTTTACTCCTCACATAGGTACCCTGGGAGAGGGAAACACGTCAGGCTCCAGTCTACCACCCATTTCCAGACCTGCAGACCATGGAAGAGTGACATGTTACCCAGAAGTTCTGTTTGAATTCTCAAACAATGCAGGATTTATGTCATCAGTTGGAGCCTTACCTCCTTCCTCACATCAATAGTCCTACATCAATCCCACCCCATGTTAAACTCTTGTCAATTTTGCATCTTTTGGTCACAGGATCATTTTAATTCATGGTCGATATTTCAGGTGGAATGTCACAACATATGTTTATTCTGGTACCTCACAGAGGTGCCAGTACCAATTTTTAGACATGTTGCCAGCTACATCCAGTTCCCCAGATGTGAGGATTTAGCCACTGTGAAGTTGTATTTCTATGGATTTGGTCACACCCCAAATGTAATAGGATCTAGTGATGGCACCCATATTGCCTTAGTACCACCACAAGGCAGGGAGCAAGTCCACCAGAACAGGAAGCAATTCCATTCAAACAATGTGCAAGTTGTCTGCTTACCGGATTTGTACATCTTAAATGTCAGTGCCTGTTCCCAGGATCAGCATTTGATGCCTTCATACTGCGGAACAGCACCATTTCCCAGCAGATGTCGCATACAGGAGAGGGCCTGGCTTGTAGGTAAATGTGATCTGTCCTAACTTTGGGTGGGAAATGTCAGGTAGTATTACCTATAAGTGTAAAACTAAATGTTGCCCTTCTGCTTATCTATCTTTAGGAGACTCAGCATATCCCAGCCGGCCATGGTTGTTGGCACCGCTGAGGAATTCTACAATGCCAGGGGAAGTCCGCTTCAATGAGGCCCATGGAAGAACACAGCACCCAGTGGAGCGGGCTTTTGGGATCCTGAAATCCAGATTCCGATGTCTGGACAAGATTGTGGGAGCTCTCCTCTACTGACCGGGTAAGATGTGTAAGATCACCGTAGCCTGCTGCATACTCCACAACATTGCACTTCGACGGGACATAACTAATATTGCGGAGGATACAGGCAATGAAGACCCACAGGGTGGGGACCCAGAAATGCCAAATTAAGTTGGCAAAAGTGGTGATGTGGAAGGAGCTGACTTGTATCAGGATTACATCTAGAACTACTTCTCCTGAGTGTAAGTATGGTGAGATTTGATGACTTTGACTATTCATGCACATTTTGTAGTGATGTTTTTAAGAAGATATAAATGCTACATAGTAGGAATATATGGGTCTGGAACTATCTAGGGAAAGGTGTTTATTATGTAAGTGTAGCTTTGTTCAGCTGTACATGTTATTTTGGACTGTGTTCTCTAGCAGTTCACAAGGTAATGAGTGTCATATGTACGTTTTCATTGCTAATCTCTCTGTGTTGGTCTGTTTTAGGTATCTTCACCATGTCTTCTTCATTTGGACATTTCAGAGTTGCGACATTAACAGATTTATGATGCTGTCCTGATGTTTGAAGTGGACATGAATTGGTCCTGGGAATGTCTGTCACAGAGTTTGAGTGTACAAAGCCGAGACTAATACAGCATGCATAGTGATAGAATGGAAGTTATGTGGCTTCCATTGGACTCGTTCCTTGTGGTCCGCTAGTCGTAATGCAATATGTGTGCAATCATGAAATTCAATACAATGTTGTGTATGGTGTAATTCATGCTATCCTGCTTTCACATTGGCTAATTCCTCTTTGTGTATGAGCTGTATGTAGCTGTTGATGTATCTCCTCATTGTAGGCCAAAGTGCTTGTAGGACATCACTGACATTTGTTTGTGACATTTCACCAGATGCAAGCAACATTGGATTGAAAATACCCTGTAGTCAGAAACTGTTGTACTGACATGTGTCTGTTTTTGTTTATTCTATATAGGATTCCTTGTGTGAGGCAGGCAATATGACTCCAGCTGATGACATAGACCTAATTTATTGTTGTCTATGTGTGGGATATTGTCAGATTTCTGCCATTCAATCATGTTGTGAAAGTCTGAAAGTGATGATCCAGAATAATTGAGTCATGTCTTCTTTGCTATGTGTCTGACATCATGTCAGCCTATGATTTGAACAATGGAATAAAGATGATGAACGCCCAGACACTTGTATCTATGTGTTGTTGTGACATGGTAGTGATCCTGAGTTGAACATTGTTTACGTACAACATATCCATGCTTCCACAAGTTCCTATTTTTTAAATTGCAAAGTTCGCTTGGTAGTACATACACATTGTTATATGTGAGAATTACAACAAGAGACAATGCATTGGTGACGTGTTCTTAATGAAGCGAATTAGGTCATTAATCCATTGGCTGCGCTGAACGCTCCGCGCTAGTTTGAGTTTGAGTTTAAAACATTTATTGAGCGCGCGTACACCTGGCGGTTTCATGGCGCTATGAGTTACTGAGCCGTAGAGGGTAGGGAAGTCGGGGAAGATGAGGAGGGGTGGATTATGAAGGGAAGGCTTGTGAAAAAAGAAAGGTTTTTAGGGCCTTTCGGAAGTGGGAGTATTGAGTGGAGGATCTGAGGTGGGCAGGCAGAGAATTCCAAAAGGCGGGCGCAAGTGTGGAGAATTTCGTGCCCCCCCACTTTTTACGTCTGAAGCGTGGGACTGCCAACAGGTGTTGGGAAGATGAGCGAAGTTCCCTGGCGGGGGCATAAGCCTTGATTTCCGCAGAAATAAAGGCGGGAGCGGTGCCAGCCTGGGCTTGAAAGGTGATACATCCCATCTTGAACTGGACTCGTTCTCGAATAGGGAGCCAGTGTAGGGACTTTAGGAGAGGCGTAGCGTGATGGAATTTGGCCAAGTTGTAGACCAGGCGTGCCGCCTGGTTTTGAACCAGCTGTAAACGTCGCATGCTATAGGCGGGCATAGCGCAATATAGAGCATTTCCATAGTCCAAGCGGGAGACCACCATCGCTAGGACAATGAGTTTAAGGGCAGAGAACGAAAAAAAACGGGAAACTTTGCGGATGGTGCGAAGTGAAAGGAAAGAAGAGGACACCACCGAACTGACCTGGGAGTGCAGGGTGAGTTGGTTATTCAGTTTGATCCCTAACGTTTTTACGGAGAAGGAAGGGGATGGAGGGGGACCCAGTGAGGGGGGCCAGAAGAGAGAGGTCCAGGTACTGGAGCAACCACCTGTCAGAATCAACTCGGCCTTATCTGGATTTAACTTTAGGTGGTTGTAATTCATCCAGTCCAGGATGAAGATCATGGTGGACTGAAAATTCACCATGGACTCTGGGGATGGGGACAGGGTAAAAATAAGCTGCAGGTCATCTGCATAGTTAAGAACGGTGACTTCCATTTGGTGGAGGGCGAAAATAAGAGGGGCGATGTACAAATTAAATAAAAGGGGAGAAAGGGAGGAACCCTGGGGGACCCCGCATGGGACTTTCCGGAAGTCCGCCGAGAAGTCGCCCAGGCGTACTGCCTGGATGCGGTCCCTCAGGAAGGAGGACAGCCAGACCAGGGCCGAACCTCCAATCCCCGCCGCCCTGACACGAGAAAGTAAGATGGAATGATCAACCGTGTCAAAGGCGGCGGAGAGGTCGAGGAGGACCAGGGCCTGGGGATGGTTGGTGTCCATACCCTCTCTGAGGTTGTCAAGGACCGATAGCACCACTGACTCCGTGGAGTGTGCGGGGCGGAACCCCGCCTGCCGAGGGGCTAAAACCCCGCTCTCCTTCACAAAGGTGCTAAGCGTACGGGTGACATGGCGCTCTAGTACCTTCCCTAGGAAGGGCAATAATGAAATAGGGCGGTAGTTGACAAGGGCGGTGGGGTCGGCTCCAGGTTTCTTGAGGATGGGCAAGATGGTGGCTGTTTTTAGGGGTTGGATAACAATGCCCTGAGACAGTGAGCTGTTGAGAAGTTTGAGAGGGGGCTGCACACAGGTGGAGTAGATATGTCTGAGGATGTGAGGGGGACAGGGATCCAGGGGTGAGCCTGATTTGAGAGGAGGGTAAGAAAGGCCTCCTCTGTCAAAGGGGGGAGGGATACGAGGCGAGCCTCGCCTAACGGACACTGGGGGTCGACAAAAGTAGGGGGGGGGAGGAGGGATGTTTGCTTTGATATTAGAGATTTTATCTAGAAAGTAGGTATTAAGGGAGTCGCAAAGATCCTGGGAAGGAGAAGGTTTGAGGGTGGTTCTGTCAGAGTAGGCCAGATTGTGTACTATAGAAAAGATTTCCCTGGGCTGATTTTCAGCGGCTAAAATTTTTGAGGAGAAAAAGGCGGTCTTAGTGGCCAGAATTGCTTTTTTATACTGGGATAGGAGAACGGAGTACTGGGTTTTAAGGTTTGGGGAGTAGTCACGCCTCCAGGCCCGCTCAGCATGACGTCCTGAGAGTTTTAGGGTTTTGAGTTCTTCATTAAACCAGCGATTAGCGTCATTCGGACGTCTGGAAGACACCCGCCTGAGGGGAGCGACAGAGTTGCAAGCCGATAGGAGCCAGGAATTTATAGAGTCGGCTTGGGCGGAAGATGACAGTCCGTCTAGGTCCGGGCTAGATGTGGAGAGTGTGACAGATAGAGCGGCCACATCCACCTTGCTCCAAGAGCGCGCCCAGGTGTTTCTGAGAAGGAGAGGCTTAGTGACTGGGTTAAGGTGTAGGGAGAAGGATATCAGAAAGTGATCAAACCAGGTGCAAGGGGAGATAGACAGGGAGGCTATCGGGCAGTTGAGGGACCAAATCTGATCAAGGATATGACCCTGATTATGAGTGGGAGAGTGAACGTGGGAGTCGAAGTTAAGGGAACGAAGGGTTTCTGAGAATTCTTTGGAAGTAGGGCATTCTGCAGGGTCGGAGGGCCAGAAGTTAAAGTCTCCTAACACCAATATGGAGGAGTTGATGACCGCAAGGGTGGCCACTAGATCTTGGAACCCGGGGAGAAAGAGTTGAGAGGGCCGAGGGGAACGGTACATGAGCAGGCAGGTAAGTGGGACTCCAAAAGACGCTGAGTGCACAACTAAAAAGTCGGCTGAGCCAATGGAGGAAAAGGTTAAGGACTGAAAAGAGAACTCTCTACGAGCAATCAGTGCAATGCCGCCTCCTGATTTGCCGGAAGGACGGTCGGTGCGCAGAGCGTAGTATGTGACGGGAAGGGTAGCTAACAAAGAGGGGAGGGAGTGGTCAGCGAGCCAAGTCTCAGTGAGAAATAGTAGGTCTGGTTTGTGCAGGTCTAATAACACAAAAAGTTCATGGCAGTGCTTGACTGCTGACCTGGTGTTGAGGTAATAAACGGAAAGGGTAGTAGTGGGTACAGGGGGCGCAAGGTGGGCGGAAGGAGGATCAGAGGGAAGAGGGGGGAGGACATGAGCGGGAAAGTGGGGAGAGGGCACGGAGCCGTCAAACCCAATTTACCAATGTGGAAAGTCACAGAGTCCTCTAAGGGCCATGGTCCCTGGAGATAGTGAAGCTGTGCCGGTGAATATTGAATAGTTTGGGCATGATGGGTCGCCCCTAGGCCCGGTCGGCCGCGGACGGGCGCAGACAGGCTTACCTTTGGCGCGCCTTTGGCGCGCAAACGTGGCGCCCGCTGAGCTCGTCCGCTGCGCTTCCGGAAAATGCACATGTTTTATGGATAGATAGGGCGGCCGGGGGGCGTGGCCTCGGCAAAACGGGGCATGGCCTCCAGGCACGCCGCGATGGCGGCAGAGAAGTTTGTTTAGAGGGGCCGCGCCATCGGTAAATCGGCTGCGTGACCAGGAGTGAGGAGGCGAAGTAGGTAGGTAGTGACACAGGAATACAGTGACTCTCAAATGCAATATTTAAAATACAAGTGAAAACAAACTGGCACTCCTGGCTTTTCGCCTCAGGAGCTCAGTGCTGTCAGGTGCGGAATGTTCTAAGAAACAGGCGGGGCCGGGTCGGCCAATGGACGTGCACAGCACTACCGAGGTAGTGCTCGCGCCGACCGTCGGGCGACAGCAGCAGCCTACGAGTTAAATCATCTTAAAGTAAAAGAGTAACAACATAAATGTGAAGTCTTCAGTCATGGTGGATGAAGCCATTGTAGTAGAAATGTCAGGAGTCCAAAGTCCAAAATACTCCTACCATCAGATATGAAAAAGTGGACAAGAATAGTCCACAAAGTGGATGTGTAGCACACACAGGAGGACGTTAAGGGCAAGGTTTCTTCTTGGCAGTGGTGGGTGTCTTGTATACTAAGTGTCTGGATTTTTCTGTGGACAACTTCCTCCCTCTGACACAGGAGGGATCTAGAGGTGCTGAGACAGGGGCACATGCAGGCGTCTACTCCTCTGACAGGGCTCCCTTCCTGTGCTGCAGCAGATGTTGATGGAGTGGACATACTTGGACAAAAGGAAGGTCTAAATGTAGGTGGAAAAGCCCTGCGGAGGTGGTATTGATGTCCTGCAGCACTCCAACCACGGATGCGAACTTGGTGCAGTTGCCAGACACCTCGGTGTTAATCCTGGCCAACCCAGTTTGGATGCCGGCCACCCCGGTGTGGATGGCAGCAACCTCCTGCTATGTGTCCCTCAGCAGCTCTTTTATTTCACAGATTTCAGTCAATACCTGGCCCATGACACTTTGGGAGTCCCAGTAGACACCCAAGACTTGGGTGATAGAATGCTGGGTGTCCACGGATTTAGTGGCCTCACTCTGTTGGCCCAAATTTACCATCCCATTATACATACCCCATGGCCCTGTACCGTTGGTGCATACTGCCCCTCCTACTGGGATCTGGATCCTCCATGTCTGGGGTCCATCTGAGAATCCAGAACTGGGGGGGCACAGGAAGAGACTGGCTGGGCTAGGTGCAGAGGTTGGTGGCACTGGTTGACTGAGAAGATGCAACTAGGGTGGGAGGTGTTGTTGTGGGCACAGTGAGCTCCACTGTTGGTGTCTGCCAGGATGACCAGATCCACCATTTCAGGAATGGTGTTATCACTGAGGGCTTCGTCCTGGGATGGAGAGGAACTCTGCACCTTTTCCAACCTCTGTGCAGGTACAGTTACGGATTGACCTGTTGAGAAATTGAGTGCATTAATAATGGTGGAAGTGAGGTATATGCATCCATTTTGTTTGTGTCAAAGTAAATGGAGACCTAAAATGGAACAAAATAGACTGATATTAGTATTGCCATCTATTTGATTGGAGTGGAAGTTGGTTACTAGACATTTATTGACATTCAGAGGATGTAGTAGATTTTTTTCAACTCATTAGATGTGCAAATATATGGCATTCTGGCTTTAGTAATAGACATGACATCTCCATAACTCCATAACTCCATCTCCATAACTCTGCTACAAACACAGTTTAGTCATAATGTGCTTTTCCTTTCTAATGCCTAGTTGTGTATAATTTAGGCTAACACCCAGCTTGGTTGTATATGTAGCATTATTCATCATGTGAACAGTGCAGAGTTAAGGGGTCACAACTGGCACTGCCAACCAGCTGAGTTTCCTTCATGGCTGACCTATTTTAGGGGTAAACCTATATTATGGTGTCACTCATGCCTTAAATAGTTTCAGTTGATGGGTCCAGGATACCATCAAGAAAAGTATTCAGACATATATCTGAATAGAGCATTGACTGTAAATTGCACACTCCATGATGAGTAAAGATCGGTAGTGACATGGCTGACAAGTGAGAAGGGGCAAAAGCAGTCTAGCATCTTGGTTAGAGTTGTAGTGATAGGGCCTCATGGTAGTAATGGTAGCTTTTCTATCTCTACTTACCAACACTTGTCAAATATATAGCTGCATGGCTACTGTAGATCAGTAGTGAAATGGCAGACAAGTGAACAGGGCCAAAAGGAGTCTAGCATCTTGGATAGAGTTGCAGTGATAGGGTCTCATGGGAGTTGTAGTCATTTCTATCACCACTAACCAACAACGTTGACAAATGGTAATCTGCATGATATGGGACCATTAGTTTGTAACATGAAAGACAAGTGAGACGGGGCAAAAACAGTCTAGCATCTTGGTTAGAGTTGTAGTGACAGGGCCTTAAAGTAGTAGAGTTAGCATTTCTACGTCTATGTTAGACTTGGCTTTTTTAACTGGTTTACCTCCAGACTTTTTGCTTTTTGGCCTCCTGTTTTTGACCTTGTTTTTGTTGGTCTTAGGACTCTGGGCACTTTACCACTGCTATTCAGTGCTAAAGTGTATATGCTCACCATGTAAATTGTGTTTTTTGATTTACTAGTAAGTCCCTAGTACTATGCACTGCGTGTGCTCATGGCCTGTAAATCAAATGCTACTCGTGGGCCTGCAGCACTGGTTGTGCCACCCACATAAGTAGCTTTTCAAAGAGGTGTCTCAAACCTGCCTCTAATGTGTCTTCATGCAGTTTTTAACTGCCATGTCAACCTGGCAAGTGCCCTTCACTTCCCATTTCTTACATCTAATCCCCTCCTTAGGTAGGCACAAGATACCCTCATGGGCAGTGTGCAGTGTATGTAAATGGTGGGACATGTAGTGGAGTACTTTTGCATGACCTAACAGTGAAATACTGCATATTTAATTTTCACTGTTGAAAAGCTAACTCTCCCACAGGTTAACATAGGAGCTGCTTGGTAACACTGTAGCTTGCCAGTAGGAGCTGATAGGAAAATAGAGTTTGGTATGCTGAACTCAGGTATTAAAAACACACCTTACAGTAAAGATGATTTTTATATTATGTGTCTGGAAAGACCACTTTTAGAAAGAGGGTATTTTGTTGTCTAACCATCCTGTGTGCCTCTGCCTTTTGTGTATTCCCTGTCTGGGTTTAGAGTGACAGGAGCATGGGATGTGCATTCACACTACACATATACAGGCGGGGTGATTGAGGTGTGTCCACCTTTCCTGGATGACTCATAGCCAAGCTGAATAGACCTGGCTGCATTTAGAGTAGTGGGAGGGGTTGTCGCTTGCACCTGAATGACTATGGCTGCATCTCACAAAGCTATCTCCACCTCCAGTGGCGAACCTGGCCTGAGCCAGGCTGTGCTGGTTTATGTTTGCCAGAGGAATGTTTTGTGTACCAACGTCAAAGGAAAATGTGGTATAAATACTGGGGCCCTGACCCCAGAACTTTAGATTACTGCTGGACTAAGGAACCTGCCAGGAAGAAGAGATGAAAGAACTGTGAGAAGAGACTACCACTTTGCTTTGTGCTTTGCTTCATTGGCCTGCAGTTACTGGACTGTTCTTTCTTCATTCTAAGTGTCTCCGAGGGCATGATGCAGAGCTTGTCTGCTGTTGGAAGTCTCAGGGAAAACAAAGGCTTCAACAACTTCTTGGTGCCTGTTTCTGGAACTGGATGGTTTTCGCTGCCACAGAGGAGAAAGGTAACCCAATGTCGTCAACAACGCCGCTGCTGGCTCCGTGACCTTAAGGTACTGCAGAGGGCACTGACAAGCTTAGCACTACAATTCTGGTCTCACCGACGCTGCTGACCGATGCCGCCACTGAGCCGCTGCTTGTTCCGTGACCTGTGGGCAACTCACTCTGCACCGCCTTGCTTCACACTGCCGCACTGGTGTCCCCTATTATGCAGTGATGCCATTAAGAATGCAGCTGCCTGCACCGTGGCCTGGGGAAACTGCTGGGGTAAAACACAGAGCACTGTCCAGCTTCACATAATATCCCTGATCCCACCAATGATGATGGTCCAAGCTGACCTCAGTGCCGCTGCTTTCACAGTGGTTTGGGGGCACCACTCGTAAGTTGTATGACGCACTGCCCCGTTCCATACCACAGCCTTGGCCCACAGACGCCAGGGCCATCAACTCCACATCATCAATACCGCTGCCTCCACCGTGACTAGTGGGCCCCACACAATGCATTGCTCCATCTCACACTGCAGCCTTTGGGTCTACCAACGACAGCGCTTCAGCAACAACGATGTCGCTGTATGCACCGTGACCTGTCAGCACAGCAACGAGCACCGCTCTGCTTTGCACCGCAGCCCTGGTCTCAATGACACCGGTGGATGATCGTCACTGAGCTGCTGCATGCACCGCTGTCCAAGGGCACGGCAGGCCAAACTGCTCTGCTTCACACTGCAGCCCCAACACCTGCCAACGCCAGCGCTCCTGACTTCAAATTCAAAGAGATCTACCTGCAGTGCTTATGACTTAAGGGGCCCGACAACTCCTGCACCGACTTCCGGAGCAGACGCTGGCCAACAGCGCTCCTTCAGAGCTCACCACAAAGTCTGACGCCCCGCATCTCCAAAGGTACTGTTATACGGGTCTCCCTGACACCCAGCTGGCCCGCGACACCGCGGTCAGCCAGAACTATTGGATTTGTTGTTCACAACACTGTAATAGCCCCGGACAAAGCTCTTGACTTCAAGGAACTGTATATAAAGTTTATTTTTGCTTTACTGGTATTGTGGAATACTGTATGGTGGATTTTTATCATTTTGGCAGTGTTTTACACAGATACATATTGGATATTTTTCTAAAACTGGTGTGGTGTTCTTTTGAAGTGTTTTCACTGTATTATTGTTTGTTATATGTAAATGCTTTACACACTGCCTTTTGGATAAGCCTGACTGCTCATGCCAACTTAACAAGGTTGTGATCAGGGGTTATTTTAGACATGTAATCCCCTTTTCCTGACTAGAGTGGTGGATTATGCCAGGCTTAGGAGCAAACATCAGCCAACTAGAAAACCCATTTCAAACAGTCTACTCAGCAACTCTTGGCAAATAGTAAGCTGCATGACTAGTGTAGACCAGTAGTGACATGGCAGACAAGTGAGAAGGGGAAAAAAGCAACCAAGCATCTTGGTTATAGTTGCATTGACAAGGTCTCATGGAAGTTGTAGTCATTTCTATCTCCACTTACCAACTTTTGACAAAGGGCAACTGCATGATAAGGTACTATCAATTGTAACATGGCAGACAAGTGAGAAGGGGGCAAAAGGAGTCTAGCATCTTGGTTAGGGTTGGAGTGACAGGGCCTCATGGTAGTAGTAGTTACTTGAATCTCATTTTAGCAATACTTGGCAAATGGTAAGCTGCATGAGTAGTGTAGATCAGTTGTAACATGGCAGACAAGGGAGTAGGGACAAAAGGAGTCTAGCATCTTGATTTGAGTTCCAGTCACAATGCCTCATGGTAGTTGTAGTCACTTCAATCTCACTTTACCAACCCTTGACGAATGGTTATTGTACCATAGCTGTTGGCAACATGCATTTGGGTTGGACCATACATAAACATTTTAACACATACCATGAGTCTTGGATTGATATTGTGATGGTAATGCACTTACAGCATTGCAACTTGTGGCATATCATGGATTTGGATACATGTGCTCTCATATGCAGCAATACACATTGCCACAGACAAACCAACATTTAAGACATTTTGAGTATTGCATGTTAGGAAAGTAGATAGAGAAGACAATAGCAAACACAGGGTTGATAGCAAAGAGGCAATTGTGATATTGTGGCAGTTATCGAAGTATAACTTACCAGAGTCTACTGCCCCTCTATGCCTGCCAAGCCCTCAGTATACAGGATGGCCAAGACCTTCTCCTCTTAGAGTAAGAGTAGTTATGGTTGTGCTGGGAGGGCCACCGCCAGTAATCTGAAACCTCCAGATGGTGGCTGTTATACTTGGTATGTACCCTTAGCCTGAGGTCATTCTCCCTCTTTGTAATGTCACCCTTTGTGCTCTGGGTGGTAACAACAGAATTTAATCTGTTGACTGTCCTGTCCCACATTTCAATTTTCCTACTGAGAGAAGTCTGCTTGACTTGGGCTCAAAAACCTTGTGGCTCTACACTAATGATTTTATCCATCATGACTGTCAACTCTTGATCAGTGAAGCTTGTTTTTTTCCCCAGGCATGGTGACAAAATAAAATGTGAGTAAGTATATGAGTGAAAAACAAACAAGCGATAGAGGTAAAGAGGTGTAAAACAAACATTACAATAGTAGGAAAGTGCTAAATGGGAAGATCATTTTTAAAAATACATGTTTTTAAATTAAGATTCATTATTAATATTTAATCATATTTTAGAAATTAAATTGTATATATTTGCATTTAAGAAAATAATGTACTCATCTATCTTTACTTAAGTAAAGTACCTTTATTATTAATATTCAACTACTACAATGAATGCCACTTCAACAAATTCATCTATACCCCTTACATCCCACCCCTAAATACCAATTTTACATCGTTCAAAAATTATAGAATTTTAATATTATTATTACAAAATACCAAATATTACATTGTGATGCTAAAGTATTAAAATGAATACCTGAGTAGTAATACACTTCCCAACCTAATACCCCTAGATCCATCGCATGCAATCCCTAAATACTAATTATGTCATTTTATTAAATAATGTTAACGTTAAATGTATCATTAATTTAAAACAATTACATTCCATAAATATTAATACTAAGGTATTGCAATTAATTCCTGAGTATTTATACACGCCCCCATCCAATACCCTTACATCCCTAACATCCCAAAACATAAACATATTACTATTTAAAATATATAAAAATGAATACCTGAGTTTTAATACTCTTCCCCACCCAATACCGATATATATTCCAAACATTTCATCCCTAAAACATATTATGATTTTAAAAAACATTTTTAAATAAATGAATACCTGTGTATTAATACACTTTTTACACCCAATACCACTATATCCCTTTTATCCCATCCCTAAAACACATTCTTAAAATAAATATAATAAATAATTATACAATTAATATTCATCAAATACTTATAACATATACTTACCGTGTACTTACCCATATACTAACATATTGATGCGTGGTAAACATATTCTTGGTAATGACACGTGTGGTAAAATACATGAGTACTAATGACACCAGTAGTAAGAATATACGTGGTAATGACACTCGTAAAACAAAAAGTACTAATGACACTTGTGGTAAAAAATATATGCTAATGAAACTAGTTATAAAACACAGAAGTAGTAATAACACAAGTGATAAAAAAAATGCATAGTAATGACACATGCATGCTAAATATCTAGTTCCAAAAATAGCTGTAAACTCATGCATGGTAATGGCACTAGTGGTAAAGACATAGGGGGTCATTAGGATTTACCCCCGCCATATTATTATGGCGGGGGTATCGCGGCGGGCGGAAAGTGCGTCTGCCGCTTTTCCACCAGTCGGTAATCGTTATGATTGCCAGCCGGGTGGACTTGGCCATGCATTTGGTGGCGGTGCCTTCCAGGCACCGCCATCCATATTAGGATGTGTGCGGAAACTGGCCCCTTGCGGGCCCCTGGGGGGCTCGGGGGTGTACTTGGGGGGTACCCTCCTCCATTCCCATGCACAAGATGGCAGAAACCGCATGGTGCCTGCCACGTTGTGCATGGGAATGCATGACATGGCACTTTGGCATTGCGGCAGGTGCTGCTTACAGCAGCACCTGCTGCAATGTCAACAATGCAGAATGCGACTGCCAGGATGGCGGTTGCATCCTAATTAGCTGTGCAGGACCGCCACACGCCTGGCGGCTGGTCATAGCACCGCAAGGATAGTGGGCAGACTAAAGTCCGCCTGCCATCTTAATCAGCCGCATAGTAGTTGGAAACACCTTTTTTGGTAAAGACTAAAGTATATTTAAGACCATGATGTAAAGATACATCATGGTTTAGACTGCAATGTAAATGCTGCTTCCCTCAATATTCTTGGGCCCGATTCACAGAATGAATTTAAGACTTAATCCTAAACTTACTACTACTTTTGGTATTCACAGAAGTTAGGATTTTGTCTTAAGACAGACTTAAGACAGACTTAAGACAAAATCCTAACTTAAGTCTGTCTTAAGTCTGTCTTATGTCTGTCTTAAGACAAACTTAAGACAAAATCCTAACTTCTGTGAATACCAAAGGTAGTAAGTGCATTCTGTGAATACCAAAATAGTAGTAAGTTTAGGATTGAGTCTTAAGTTCATTCTGTGAATCGGGCCCTATGTAAATAAGATACTTCTAGAGACCTACTTCATAATGCATCTCATAGTTTAGGCTATGCATAGATAATGAATGAAATGATTTGACATTCTATGCAACACTGCAATACAAAAGTTTGTTCAGCTAATAAATGACATACACAGAACATCAGCAGGAAACTTTAAAAAGTTACAGAATAGAGGAACATCATGAACATTGCTTCTCCAACTTAGCACAAACATTACGTCACATACACCACATATAAGGCTACTTTTCAATGATTTTTCTGAAAAAAACAGACAAGTACACAGAGACAAGGAAAGGACTGCTCAGGAAATATATTTGCAATATTGTTCTGCAAAGGTAAATAGTTGTCAATACAATCTTATTAGGCCTTAGTTATGCCAACTGAGTAATGACTAAATGTTAGAAATTGGGTTTTAGGTTGACTGGAGTGTGAGCTTTGGCCAAACAGTACCCACATTCCTAGACAGGGTAAGGCACAAGCAGACCTTGGCTAACCCTCGGGTAGCTTGGAACAGAGCAAACACACTTAACTTGAAGGCAATGTGTAAAGTAATTGTGCAACACTTCAAACAGTAAAAAAAGTGAAAACATAATATAAAAATATCCCACGCCAGGTTTAGAAATATAGAGAATATGTTAGAAGATAGAAAAGAACCAAAATGACAACTATCCAATCAGGGGAAACTGGAGATATTGAATTTCAAAGTTGTAGGTAAAAATAGCACCAAAAAGCACAAAGCGCCAACAAGGCATATCTGGTCAAGCCAGAATGGGACAAAGTCACAAGTTCAGGCCAACCGCGATGTAGCATGGGCAGGCTACGGGAACCAGGTACAGCTAGCTAAACAAAGAGGCTTTAATTCTGGTTGTCAGAGTATTGCATTGACCTGAGGCATGCAGCCTCATGCAGTCGATTCAATGTGTCGATTCAGAGATGCATCGAGGCTGTGTTGTGAGGTCCTGTATGTCGTCACCAATGGCACCTGCGATATAAAGTCCAGTCATCGAGGATGCAGTGTACAGCTCTGTTCTGTTACTGTTCTGTTGAGCTGTGAGGCTGCGATGTGGAGGCTGGTGTCGTTGCCAAGCTGCCATTGACAAGGTATGTGAGGACCTGGGTCAAAGGTGTGCCACGCCGTCGATGATGCCTCAGTTCCAAAGATGGTGGTGTATGCATACCTTCTGCGCCAGGTTCAATCCATGCAGCACCAGCAATTCATTGGTTCTGCTCGAGGATGCACTGCTCAGACGAGGAGATGCATCAGTTTAGCTCGATGACAGGATGTGACAGTTCCACTGGGAAGCACCTTGGGCACACTTCCAAAAGTCCATGACTGAGGTGGAACCAGTTGGTAGGGTAGACTCACATATGGCAGAGTCTATATGCAGTTGTAAGGTTGTTGGATTCCTGTTATGTCCCTGCGGCTTCAGATCAGGAGGCAAGTCAACTAGTCGAGTCACTCTGGGTTCAAGAGATACAGGTCCTGTGCTTCTCATTCGGGGAAGAGGGCAGCAGGCAGCAGGTCTGCACAACAAATCAGGAGTCCAGCAGAGGAACAGTTCAACAGAGTGGCAGACCTTTTAGCAGCATAGCAGTCCTTTTTCCTGGAAGAGTGTCCACAGGTCCAAAAGTGTACTGAAGTGGTTGTGTCTAAGGTCCAGTACTTATATCCAGTGGTACCTTTGAAATGAAGAGACTTCAGATGCCTTGTAAGTTCAGAGATGCCCTCCCTTCCTGTCCTGCCTCCATACTCACGACAGAGGGGTATTCAGTGCTTTGAATGTGGATAAGACACAACCTATTTGTGTGGTGCAGAGGTCAGAATGGCTGACTCCAGAGCCTGGGGCTGACAGTTGGATCCCCAGCGCCAGAGACAGATCAGCTCAGCCTCATGTGACTCTGGGCAATAGCTCACTTAATCTCCCCGATGGCCCTAGCACCTTGAGACCTTTATGGGTGATTAGTTTGCGCTTTACAAATACTGGGTTATTATTATTATTATTATTATTATTATTATTTAAGTGTAAGTGAGGCTGTGCCTAGCTCTCCCCTCCCATCCTGTCTAGATGACCTATCAAGTCACACCCACGGTCCTATTGTGTGTGGCTGTCTAGGTGGAATACACAAAACCCAACTGCCAAATACCCCCAGACAGGTGATCAGAGACAGGTTGTAGTAACTAAATAATTAAGGTAAAAAATGCTGAAATTCTAAAAGTTAATTTTCAGAATTTAAATTTAAATTCCAACTTCACCATTAATTAGGATTTGAAATTAGGATTTCAGAGACACCAAACTTGATCCAGTCATATCGTCCCATTGGGAAATTACACATATAAAATGTAATAAATTAGTCTCAATGTTAGTCTATGCAAGATATAGGCTTAGTAGCCGGAGGGAAAAACAAACCTCAGAGTTTTTCCGTACCAAGACATGTAAAAGTAAAAAAAAAGTCCTGCTTTTTAAATACATTTCACCCTGCCCTCTGCCCTGCCCAGGGCCTAACAAAGGGGTGTATTATTTGTATTAAAAAGGAAGGTTTGAGCATGGCAAGAAGTTTATGTTGCCTGCTCGATATGTCAGTTTAAAATTGCACACACAGACTCTGCAATGGTAGGCTTGAGACATGTTTAAATAATACTTAAGTAGGTGGCACAATCAGTGTTGCAGGCCCACTATTAACATTAAATTTACAGCCCTGGGCACATATATTGCACTTTACAAGGGTCTTATAAGTAAATTAAATGTGCCAATTTTGGATAAGTCAATGTTACCACGGTTTAGGGAATGAGCACAAAAATATAGCACTGGTCAGCAGTGGGAAAGGGCACAGAATCCTAAGGCCAGCAAGAACAAATTCAGCGTAGCAGGAGGGATGAAGGCATAAAGTTAGGGAAAACAACTCCAAGAATGTCAGGTCTAACATTTGTCCCCCTAGCTGAAAGTGGGGAGAGCTACTCAATCGCTTGAGAGTTCTCTTCACTGAGGCGGAAGAACCTGGAGAGACCATTAGCATTGGTGTGGTCTGTTCCATGACGGTGTTCTACGATAAAGTCTATTCCCTGGAGGGAGATGGACCAACTCAACAGTTTGGAAATCCCACCCCTCATCTGCATTAACCATCTGAGTGGTCTGTAGTCTGTCTGAACCCAAATGTGAGTACCAAACATGTAGGGTCAAGACTGATTTGCATATGGCTGGGTCCAAACTGGGGTGGCATAGTGAGCAAAAGAACAATGGATTAAACCCAGATCTGTGACTGGGGTGAGTGGGTGAAGTTTCAGCACTCTATCCATCAGCTATGTTTGCCCTAAGTGGCCAATGGTATGCCCAGACTTGGGTCCCTTGCTCACTGTGCCACTGGATTCAAGCTGTCCTGGCTGATGAGGGATGGAGCTCCAAAGACATTCCCAGGTTGCTTGTTTTCGGTCCAGGGAGGACCTGGCCAGGCAGTTCGGGGTGGACTGTTCCCATGAGGAACACGGGTAAAGACTTTTTTGCATAAGACTGGGTCCAAACTGGGGTAGCATAGTGAGCAAAAGAACAATGGATTAAACCCAGATCTGTGACTGGGGTGAGTGGTTAAAAAGTTTCAGCACTCTGTCCATCATCTCGTTGCATTTGGTCTCAGTTTCTTCAGGGCCCAGACCACAGCAAAGGCTTTCCTCTCTATTGCACTCCACCTCTGTTCCTTGGGAAGTAACCTCCTACTGATGAAGGATGTAGGCTTATTCAGGCCTTCTTCAATTAGCTGTGTGAGCATGGCCCATATGCCATGCTCTGGAGTGTCTGTCTGTGTAATAAAATCTTGGGACGACTCAGAGGTCTTGAGCAGTGGTGCTGTGCACATAGCCTCTTTCAGGGCATAAAAAGATTTCTGGCATACCTCTGTCCAGATCGCAGGATGTGGCTGCTTCTTGAAAGAAGTCAGATCTGTGAAGAGGGCAACAATAGTGCCATACCCCTTGATGACTCTCCTGTAATAGTCAGAGAGAGATAAAAAGGCTCTCGCCTCCCTCTGGATCTTGGAGGATTTCCAAGCCAGAATGGTTTACATTTTGGCTTGGGACGAGGCTGCACCTTACCTCGTCCCACTTGGTGCCCCAAATACACCACTGAATACTGCCCAATATGCCACTTTCTGGCCTTGATAGTCAGACCTGCCCTCTGCAGAGCCTGAGGCACTTCCTTGATGTGGCTCAGGTGGTCCTCTCACCTAGAACTCAAGACTGCAATGTCATCTAGATGGGCACCACCAACGTTCTACAGCTCAGCCCAAACTTGATTGACCAACCTCTGCAGGGTGGCAGGGGCATTCTTCATCCTGAAATGCATTACTCAGAATTGGAAGTGTCTTCCAGGGTAGAGAATGCAGACCTATTTTTGACCTCCTTGGTCAAGGCAATCTGCCAGCACGCAGGAATTAAGTTAAATTTGCTGAGGAACTTTGGTGCTCCTAGCTGATCTATGAGCTCATTAGCTCAGGGGATGGGGTGAGATTCAGTCTTGGTTACTGCATTTACCCCACGTTAGTTCACATACAACCTACGTTCAGGCATCACATCTGGATGGGCAGCCTTGTGGACCAACATCAATGGGCTGGTCCAAGGGTTTTTTGAGGGCTCAAGAACCACTAACACCAGCTTTTGGACACCTCCTCCTCCTTAATGCTGACTCTCACCTTGCAGGTTGACTCTCACCTTGTAAGGCAACCTATACATTTTATTCTTCAGAGGCAGGCTGTCCCTGGTATCAACATCCAGGGTACACCATGTAGCGAGTCCCATGGTAAGGGAGAACACAGAGGTAAACTGTCTTAGCAACTGGCGGCAGTCTGTCTGTTGGTCTAGGTTCATTGGAGGGAAGAGGCTGATGGCCTTTACTGTCCCATCCTGTTTCATAGAAGAAAGAAAGCCAGGGACATGTACACTCTCCTCCTCCATCCCATCATCAGTAATTAGGAGCATGGTTAGCTCAGACCTGCAGAAGTGGGGCTTGAGAAAATTGACTCGAAAGACTCTTGAAGTGTCCAGGAGGGTCTTAAGGTACACCGAATGGGTGACATCACTCCTATGCTCCTTCACCTCATAAGGCAAAGAGCAGAAGTCTTGCAGAGACCTAGGCTCCACTTTTTGACCAGGTTGAAAGTCAACCAGGGTGTCATTCTAGTCATAATGCCATTTCATATCTTCCTGGCTGGTTTCCAGATCCAACTGCATGAGCTTCCAGAAGCATGCTGTCTGGTTGCGGAGTGCCAGCCTGTAGCTGACCACATCCTGGGAAGCCTTCCTGGAGGCTGTTTCTAGCCCTCCTACACCAAATTGAGAGGTCCTTACAGAATATCAAATGGGCTAAACCAACCCTCTTCTGCAGTACCTCCCTGTAGGCAAACAAAAGGCATAGCAGAAGGGCGTCCCACTTCTGCCTTATTAGCTCTGGTAGGCATAGAATAATGACTTTTAGAGTCCTCTTGAACCTAACAACAAGCCCATTGGTTTGTGGATGTTAAGGAGAGTAGAACTTGTAAGATACCCCACATGGCTTGGACATGACCTTCATGTACCCTGACATGAAGTTGGTACCAAGGTCAATACCATCTCCTTGAGGAAGCCCACATAGGAGAATATCCCCATCAATGCCCTGGCCAGGGTTGGTGAAATCACAGTACTTTAGAGGGATAGCCTCCAGGTACTGGGTGCATTGGCTCACTAAGACCAGGAAGAACCTGTTGCTCATGGCTGTCTTGAGGTTTAGAGGCCCAATATTGTCAATGCCTACCCTTTTAAAAGGGGGTGCCAGTGACAAGGAAAGATTGGAGTGGCGTTCTACACTTCTCTCCTGACTTGTCATAGCCTGGGAGGTAGGACAGGACCTGCGGAACACATTCGAGGCAAGGAAAAGTAGGTAGCAAGCCTGACAAAGGTCTTGTTCTGCCCCAAATGACGTGCCTGGAGTACATCATGATCTAGCTCTAGTAGGATGGCCCTGTAGCATTGGGGGGCCATCAACACATGGGTTGAACCAGGATCAGGAACTTTAGGCTCAGTATGCAGGAGCTCACTGTCCCAGAAAATTAGATAATCACCAGAGGTGTCTCCAGGTGCCTGGGTCTCAGCCTACCGCTGAAGACCCACACGAGTAGGCCAAACCTATCATCTCCAAGTAGGAAATGAGCTCCACCTTCTTCCAAGCGGTATGCTCCAGGTAATTGCCAAGCAGGCAATCTACAGGCATGGACTGAGTCACGGTTACCCTCAAGGAACCTGAAACCCCCTCATTCAAATGGAACGAGAGCCATTGGCTAGTGACTCTCATGGATTTATTTATTTATTTAATTTTCCCTATCATGTTGTCTGTCAACATCCTCTCCACCCCGCCCCACCATGCTTACCTTAACTGGCCATCGCCTGATAAGGGATGTGAGGACCTCGTTCAGAGGATAAACATCACTTACAACGAAACTTTTACAACGCACTACCATTACAACGCGGTCATTACAACGCAAACTATTACAACGCATTGCGCTGGGTGGCGCTCTAGGATAGGGAATAGGTTAATTTACTATCCAATAACCTTCCCTAGTGTCCACGGGGACTGGAGTTGGAATAGTAAATTAAACTATTCACTATCCAGCACCCAAAAGCGCTATGCGTTGTAATGGTATGCGATGTAAAAACCGCGTTGTAAAGGCAGGCGTTGTAATAGCCTGTGTTGTAACGTCATACATCCCGTTCAGAGGTGTGTCACACCTTCGGCGATGCATCGATTCAGAAGATGCATCAGGCCCAGTCTATGCAGCAGCAGCGATGTGCCGGTTATGCTCGAGGAAGAGCCGCCCAGCCAAGGAAATGGTGTTTTGACCCATGGGCATACATTTTTGAAAGCAGGGTCATCATCAGGACATAAAATATACAAGAAGCACCAAACAGTGTGGCAAAAGATTGCTCAGTCATATGGCATGCACGTTACCTACATAGGAAAGCGTGCCAAGCCCTTCACTGACATTCTGTATTGCTAGCTGGCTGAAGGAGACAATGGAAGCTGCTCACTGAAGCGCAATGTACAGATGATATTTTAAAAGTAATGAACATAAATTCAGATGAATTAAGCCTCTAGCATTGTACCCGGTATTCGACTGGGCTCATTGAAGCTGCTTATTAAAGCACGATGTACAGAATGCATTTAAAGAAGGAGCTTTTTTTGGATGATTTAGGCATCCAGCATTGCACCCTTTTTAGGGCTCGGACTCCTCCCCACTGTAAGTGGGGGAGGAGTTTCGAGATCCTAATGTTAATGAAGAAAAAAAAGAAGTATCTCCTAGGGCCTTGGCGAGAGGAATTCCACACATTCCTTAGGGTTTTCTGTCATCTGGCCAGTGATTCGTCTTCCTTGTGTTTTCGTTTTAATAGGCTTGAAGTGATAGGGTAAATGTAGTTTTGTTCCGCCATTTTGGGCATATTTCGTTCGTGCTCGCGCAAAGAAGTACATAAATTATAATTAGGAGCTGTCAGGGTGCCTCCGTTAGTGAATCCAGATGGCCGGGCGCGTTCACAATTCTGCAGCGCTCAGCGCGCAGCTTCCTTGTTTTGTTAGGCACGGTGAGATTAAGTGATTTGTCCAGAATCACGGATGTTGAGCGTCGTTGCCGAGACACGAACCCCGTTCTCCAGCTTCGAGGGCGACCGCTCTAGCCGTAAGCCTACATCCTTGCGCTTTCATCCTTTTGGGATCGGAAAATTTATTACCAATTTATTGACACCGCTTTGGAGCAACAGAGCACGGTACAGAGCGCTAAAAAGAATGTGTTGCAATAAAGTTAAACGTACATATATATTTTTAATACAATACATTTTTTACAGGTACGCAACAATGCACTGCAAGGTTCACGCCTCATAAAGATGTTTATGTGTATTTCGAATAAAGCGCCTTTTGTTTTTTTCACCATTTCTTCGGCTTCCCCCGCTCGAAGCGCACTCGGGAATGTGAAAAAGTGTTCCTGAGACTCTGGCACTCGAGCGGGCTCCAAGCCGGAATCACACAGTGTCAAATATGACATCATTTTTTATTGCTCAGTCCTGCGGCACGTGAGCTGTGTGCGCGAGAAACCTCATTCCAGCCCACGGACACACGAAAAGTAGTTGTAAGAGCTGCGGCCATCATTAGCGGACACTAGGACCCTTTCTCTAAGAACAGAAAGTAGCCGTGAGAGGAGCGCCGGCAATTACTTCAGAGGAAGAGTTTGGAGCCGAGAACAAGACTTTCACTAACTCCTTGGATGGCGACAGAAGGGTTTCATACACTAGACACACATATGTCTGGAGGTGTCACAGTCCATACGTGGAGATGGACACTTCGCTGTTCTTCATTCGCAAAGATTAAAAGAAATACGAACTTGGCTGCGACATGAATGGCGGAAACGGTCGGGTGAACACAGTTCGTAAGAGATCCGTCCCGTGAAGTGCACCAAACGCGTTCTGGAGAAACCCTGTCCTGAGCCACTCAACAGCGGCGTGGGGATTCGATTCGTTTAAAAGAATATTTGTCCGACGTTGTGATTTTTCCTTCGGCTTCTGTGCACAGCATATAATACCATCTTAATTCAATGTATTTAGTTGTGACTGTGTAGTTCATTGTTTGTGGACGATAGTGAAGTTGAAATATCTAGAAAAGAGAATTTTGTACATATATAAATATAATAGTGGTGGACTGTATGGAGTATGATCGGACGCCTGAAACTGCAGCTGGTGTGTGAGTGCCGGCTCTTGTGACACTGTGTCTGTCTCCTGTCGGCTCCTCCTCACACGGTGCTGTGGCTCTCGTGACTCTGTGTCTGGCTCCTGCCTGCTCCTCACACAGTGCTGTGGCTCTCCTGACACTGTGTCTGTTTCCTGCCGGCTCCTCACACGGTGCAGTGGCTATCGTGACACGGTGTCTGTCTCCTGCCTGCTCCTCACACGGTGCTGTAGCTCTCGTGACACTGTCTGTCTCCTACTGGCTCCTCACACGGTGCTGTGACTCTGTGTCTGCCTCCTACTGGCTCCTCACACGGTGCTGTAGCTCTCGTGACACTGTGTCTGTCTCCTGCCTGCTCCTCACACGGTGCTGTGGCTCTCCTGACTCTGTGGTCTGTCTCCTGCCGGTTCCTCACACGGTGCTGTGACTCTGTGTCTGTCTCTCACTGGCTCCTCACACGGTGCAGTGACTCTCGTGATTCTGTGTCTGTTTCCTGCCTGCTCCTCACACGGCGCTGTGGCTCTCCTGACACTGAGTCTGTCTCCTGCCGGCTCCTCACACGGTGCTGTGGCTTTCGTAATTCTGTGACCGTTTCCTGCCTGCTCCTCACACGGCGCTGTGGCTCTCGTGACACTGAGTCTGTCTCCTGCCGGCTCCTCACACGGTCACACGGTGCTATGGCTCTCTGACACTGTTTCCGTCTCCTGCCGGCTCCTCACACGGTGCTATGGCCCGGAATACCAGGAGGACCCCCCCCCAGGCCGGAGTGGCGGTGCGGCGGTGCAGAGTGGCGGTGCAGAGTGGCGGTGCAGAGTGGCGGTGCAGAGTGGCGGTGCAGAGTGGCAGTGCAGAGTGGCGGTGCAGAGTGCAGAGTGGCGGTGCAGAGTGCAGAGTGGGGGTGCAGAGTGGGGGTGCAGAATGGCGGTGCAGAGTGGCGGTGCAGAGTGGCGGTGCAGAGTGGCGGTGCAGAGTGGCGGTGCGGCGGTGCAGAGTGGCGGTGCAGAGTGCAGAGTGGGGGTGCAGAGTGGCGGTGCAGAGTGGCGGTGCAGAGTGGCGGTGCAGAGTGGCGGTGCAGAGTGCAGAGTGGCGGTGCAGAGTGGCAGTGCAGAGTGCAGAGTGGCGGTGCAGAGTGGCGGTGCAGAGTGCAGAGTGGCGGTGCAGAGTGACAGCAGAGTGACAGTGAGTGCAGAGTGACAGCAGAGTGACAGTGACAGCAGAGTGAC
This sequence comes from Lissotriton helveticus, assembly GCF_964261635.1. NCBI lineage: Eukaryota > Metazoa > Chordata > Amphibia > Caudata > Salamandridae > Lissotriton > Lissotriton helveticus. The sequence goes on along the minus strand of NC_136061.1, from coordinate 503,838,433 downwards.
AGCAGAGTGACAGTGAGTGCAGAGTGACAGCAGAGTGACAGTGAGTGCAGAGTGACAGTGAGTGCAGAGTGACTGTAGAGTGCAGAGTGACTGTAGAGTGCAGAGTGACTGTAGAGTGCAGAGTGACTGTAGAGTGCAGAGTGACTGTAGAGTGCAGAGTGACTGCAGAGTGCAGAGTGACTGTAGAGTGCAGAGTGACTGTAGAGTGCAGAGTGACTGCAGAGTGCAGAGTGACTGCAGAGTGCAGAGTGACAGCAGAGTGCAGAGTGACAGCAGAGTGCAGAGTGACAGCAGAGTGACAGTGAGTGCAGAGTGACAGTGAGTGCAGAGTGACAGTGAGTGCAGAGTGACAGTGAGTGCAGAGTGACAGTGAGTGCAGAGTGACAGTGAGTGCAGAGTGACAGTGAGTGCAGAGTGACTGCGGAGACAGTGTGTCAGGGTGCACATTGTGTGAGTGTGCAGAATGAGTGTGCAGGGTAAACAGTGTGTGACTATGCAGGGTGACATTGGGAGTGTGCGGGTGAGCAGTGTGTGAATGTTACGGGGCAGTGTGTGAGTGTGCAGAAAACACCACACACACATACACCACACACACATAACGCACACACAAACCACACACCTCAGTCTCTCAACACCACACACTTGTCACCACTCAACACAACACACTCACCACCACACTCACTCCCCAGGCTCACCCCCACAGACTCACCACCACACACTCACCAGCACACAGAAAACAACACACACAACAACACACCCCCAGCCGTCAATTAATGCTTTCACCATGCACAAACACCAACAACCATCATCCATCTGTGCACGCTTTTACCAAGCACACACCCACCAGCCGTCAGTGCACCCTTCCACCAGGCACACACACCTCCAGCCGGCAGTGCACTTTTCCACCAAGCAATCGCAGTATGGTACACTTTACTTTTAAACATATTCATATAAAGCACAGCATGCCACCATTGGTAAAAATACAATTCAACAAACATACTTCCACTAGACACCACATGCAGACACTCCATAACACATGGCAAAAAGACATTGGCATTTACAATGCCATTAGCTCAAACTCAAATAAATCCGAGCCCGATTGCATTTCTAATGCTTGTTTCAACTTGATTTTGTGATAAATACTCTTCCTGAAGTTATTTAATCTACTGGAATTTCAATTTCCATATGACTGTGCAATTTTCTGCCACAATGTTTGGTGCTTCCTGTATATTTTACATCCTGATGATGAACTTACTTTAAATAACTTATTCCCCTGGGTTCGAAACGTTGATAAATCTACAAATGTGGACTGTGTTTTTAAGAATGTGCTGGTGGATATCAATCCTTGCTTGACGAGTACTAACTTCAAACACTCTATTATCCCTGTCCGGCACATGTATATATTTTTATACATGGCATGTGTACACTTTCTTCACTATTGATCACTCTCACGTAGCCGTCACTTTATAGGAGCTCCTTATCTTTTTTAAGATATATGTAATGCATTATAATTGTAAAAAATTGATGTATATATTCATAACTGAGAAGATACATAAAAATAAAAGCACTAAACACATAATTGAAAACCTACTCTTGTTAGAGGTTATCTCTAGCTCTATTTTTATACTATTGCTGTGGTAGTCAAGAGCTACACTTCCCCCATTGGGGACCACCTTTTACATATTTACTGTCCAGCCCAGGTCACTGGGTTACTGTGTTTCCCCTTTTCTTCCAGAGAAACAACCAAGAGAGATGCATTATTTCAGCTCAAGGATGCACCGCTAAGTAGAAAAGATGCATTTGTTTTACTAGTAAGCACCTTAGGCCCATTTACAAGGTCAAGGACTGGGGTGGCACCATTTTCAGAGCCTACTCACAGGTGGTAGTGTCCAGTTGCAGTTGCAAGAGTGTTGGCAGCCTGTTATGTCCCTGAGACTTTGGATCAGGAGGCCAGTCAATTAGCCCTTGGAGTTACTCTGGGTTTTAGGATCCAGAGAAGAAGGTCTATTCCTTCTCCCACAGGCAAGAGGGCAGCAGGCAACAGGTCAGCACAGCAAGCGCAGGAGTCCAGCAGAGTAGCAGTCTAACAGAGTGGCAGTCCTTTCAGCAGCACAACAGTCCTGAAAAAGTATCCACAGTTCCAGAAGTGTACTGAAGTGGTGGTGGCTGAGGTCCAGTACTTATACCCATTGATGCCCTGGGGAGACTTTCAAGAGGTGCCTTTGAAGTGCACAGATGCCCTCCCATCCTGCCCTGGCCCAAGACTCACTATAGGGGGGTATGCAGGCCTTTGTGCAACTGCTAACTACCTCCAAACATGTAATCAGTGACAGGCTGAAGTCACCATATGGCTAAGGGAAGAAATTGCCCTTTCTAAATGTGGCATTTTTAGAATTGTAATTTTAAATCAGAATTCACCTTCAGTTAAGATTTTAAATTTACATTCCAGAGACATCAGACTTGTTCCGGTTATATCTTCACATTTGGAAATTGCACATAAAATGTAAGACAGTAATCCCAATGTTAGCCCATGGGAAATATAGGCCTCGCAGTCATTAAGAGCTTTTTTACTACCAGGACAAACAAACCTAAAAGGTACATGTCCTGCTTTACAAATGCATTGCACCGTGTCCGCTGGGCTGCCCAGGGCCTGGCAAATCTATGTATTAAAAGGAAGGTTTGGGCATTGCAATCAGTTTATCTTGCCAGGTCAACATGTCAGATTAAAACTGCACATACAAGTTCTGCAATGGCTGTCCTGAGATATGTTTAAAGGGCTATTTAAGTGGGTGGTATGCCAAATGTGGATAAGTCACTGTTACCATGTTTTTGGGAAAGAGCACAAGCACTTTACCACTGGTCAGCAGTGGTAAAGTGTGCAGAATCCTAAGGCCAGCAAAAACACATTCTCAGCACTCAGCACTGTTCTGTTTGTGACTGTACACATTGGTAAATTGAGCTAAGACCGATAGTGAAAATCATTTTGCAAACCTACAACTTATTTTGCTCCACAGCACCTACCTGTTTGGTTGTACTAGGTTATAACATTAGGTATGAAATGGTGGGGTAGAGACTGACATGTGAGGAGGATTCCAATGGTGGCAGTTCCCACCCGAATGTAAGTGCTGTCAGGCAAAACAATACCTTACTCCTACTTGAAGGTGTTGTCTTTTCAGTGATGACGAAGAGACAGCACTGAGCAATCCTGGGCGTGTTTCAGCCAAATTGAAGTTCCTGTGTCTTCCTGGTGTGTCCTGTCTTCACAAAATAGCCCATTTTTATACATACCTTACTTTTCATTCGACTGTCCACATTGTTGCCATATCTCTCTTGCACACTCCTCCTTACATCTAGCATATTCTTTACCCTGTTTATGTTCAAATACTTCCTACCCATCCACTTCTTATTCAAGTCTGATCCAGCAACTCTAGCCCTTAATAGAAGAACGGGTACGTTTCCCTATTAATGTGTGGAATAGTTCTCATTTCCCACAACATAGCTTTTAATACTTTCCTCCAAGATAAGTCATCCACCAAATACAATTGTAATTGATCTTTAGTGATTAGGTGATAAGAACATTGCTACAGGGATGGAATAATATAGTCTTAATATGCTTGATGCCATTGTTTTCCAAAAACGTCTTCATTACCTTTGAAATTAGCTGGGCATCGTTATCAGTTTTCAATTCCTCAGGAAAACTTTCCCTGATGAACACTTCCTGGAAAAACTCAATGACAATACCAGAATTGACACTTGTAACAAATTTGATCTCAGTCCATTTTGATATATATAGTCAACTAATACCAGCATGTACCATGAGGTACCTGCCACACGGTGCACAGATGTTTACAAACTCCCAATTTTTCAATGGGAGGTAGTGCGGCAGGCGTAAATTGTTGAGAAATGGGAGTTTCACCCACACTATGTGCGGCCGGATCGAGGCTCCTTCACCGAAACTGTGTTGGTAGGAGGAAACTCTGGCCGACATCGTAATTAGGCCCTAAGTTTTACATGACAAGTTTTTAACAAAGTTTCAGTATTCAATTAAACCAGGGAATGACTTGAGCTTATCCTTATTTGTGGATGCAGGTGTTTCCTCAATTGCGTTCACAATCTTCATTTTAGGCTCTTAACCATGACCAGACAATTGATGACCTAAATAATGCCCACCATTTTGTGGAAACGTACACTTGCCTTTCTTTAAGGTTAACCCAGATCATTTGAAAATCTCCAACACTTTCCTTAGTCTTTCATCGTGCTCACATTCATCCTTACCATCAATTGAAATATCAGCCTGAAAACATGCTACCCCTGGAATGTCTTTGAAAAGATTGTTCATTAACATTTGGAACACTGCAGAGGCAGATGCCAAACCAAAAGGCATGCACTTATACCTATAATCCCCTTCTGGTGTAACAAAAAAGCCAGCTGCCTGGACTCCTCACACAGCTCTACTTGATGGTATACCACTGACATGTCCAAATAGGTCAAAATGACAGCCCCCTTAAGAGTAGCTAAAAGTTAATTTATGTTAGGAAGTAGCTGACAGTCAACCCAAATGTTTGAATTCAATTCGCACAAGTCTACGTATAGACTGAAGGTTTTGTTAGTCTGACCCTCAAGAACCACAGGGGCCAAGCGTTCCAAACCCGTAATTGGCTCACTGATCCCTAAGTCACAAAATTTGTCCAATTCAGACTAGAGCTCCTTGCTCAATTTAATAGGTATTTGGCACACTTTATGTACCACTGGTTCAGCAAGTTCCTTTTCACAATACAGTGTTGAAACCCTTTCAATTTCCCAAGTTCATCAGGAAAAACTTCTGGATATTAACATACTCGCCGACACTCCTCATCATTGCATACTACACTATTACACATTTCAAGGAGTTGTTGTTTCGACAAGCATTTCAAGATGATTAGGGCCAAGTACCATTTAATCATCTCCTTGTTCATTCCATCCCAAGAGATTTAAACCCTCCCTAGCTACATATATAGAATTACTGATCATTTAGCCATCATAAATCAAAGTGACATCAAATTAGCCTTGTACATCCCCCCTTTTTCCACCATAAGCAAAAAATTGAATGCATGACTCTTTAAGGCTTGAATTACATTTTAAAAAGTCAGACTCGCCAATCAAAGTGAAAGGTGAGCCAGAATTGGCTATAACCCTCACCTTGACATCATTAATGATTAAAGTACAAAAATGGGATTTCTTCATGTGACAGTACAAATAAAAACAATTTGAACAATAGCATCTTCATCTGTATTACGGAATGATAGCAACAGGACATTATCATCATAATCAAACACAGAATCTTCTATTAATTTCACAATGTAATCACTTCAACACTTTTGACTTTTGCACGACTTACACACTCTCGAAAAGTGACCCTTTTCCCACACTTGAAACAAGTTGCATTGACACCAGGACACTTTTTGTGTTGCTCACATGGAATTTTCTATCACATCTGAAACATAACACAACCACCTTGTCACGACTAATAGTGTTATCATTGCGAATTTTTTATGAACAAGATTTGTCAGAATCAGATTCATTAGATTTTTTCCTAGAATGTTTGACAATCTCTCTCACTTCTTTGGTAGTTGCCTCCCCCCACTCATTTCCTTCATACACTGCTCTGAGTTTTCTATGCTCCTGGCAATAGCAAGTGCTGCTTCCAAACTGGGAACCTCTATTGATAGCAACCACTCCTGCATTTTCTTGTTGTTTGCCTTCTAGATCAATTAATTGCATATTATCTCGTCCCTGTGGTCTCTGTAATTCCACGTAAAAGACAAGGTGACTAACACTGCCATAACATCATCAATGGGTTCTCCTGGTGCTTGAGATCGTGGTAGAAATATATGTCTACAACACTACATTCTTCCATGGATTAAACCTTTCATTAAGGGTTTTTACAACAGAAGCATACTCATCAGTAACTTCATTACCACCCACATTTCCACAGCCACCACTCATACTACTACAGTTTCTGAAAGAAGAGTTTTAAGAATGCTTCTGCCCTCAGTACCCAAATTGAATTTTAATTAAGCCGTTTTCTTTTTAGCAATGAAAGTGTGCCAATCTATGGCTTCTAAGTAAGATTGAAAAAAATCATTCCACTGTTCCCAATTTAATTGTGGGTTACCAGGTGTAGCAAGAAAGGGAGGGAGGGTGAAGTTTTTCAATCCATGTTCCAATTCTATAAATGCTAAGATACAGGAATGGTCAGTGTGTTGCTGCCCAGACTTTACAGACCTGCACATATGCACAGTACTGAGCTTGAATCATCAGCTAGAATCATCAGCATAAACATGACGTTGTTGAAGAGATAACAGAAACCTTTAAAGATAAGGTGTGCCTGTCACCATATAATGACTTGACAGACAATTCCAATGAAGATTTACAAACAGTCTCTGTACAATGTGAATATTTAGCCCACAGGTTGACATCTTTCAAGTGTGCAAAGTAACCACCAAAATTATAGAACTGCAGTGTCTCTAAAGTGGATAAATCACATTCTTACCAAGTCAAAAAGTTTCTTAAATAACCAATATGGCCGCAAAAAACTTGAAAATAATGTTGTTTTTCAAAAGGTGTCTGGAGTCAATTTCATTTCTCAAACCAAAATGGCCATCCAATGACAAATGCACCAAGGGAATTAGAGCTTGTTTTGTGGCAGCGCAAACACGGAGCAGAAAGCACTGAGCTTCCTAAAATGTCTCTTCAACAATACTGGCTGGGCAGTACCATCAGGCGCTGGACACTGGAACCAAGGCTGCTCATCTAGAGGTCACAGAGCAAGGCCACTGGACAACTCCCTTCTTGTTTAAGACACACCAGGAGGACAGAGAAATTGCAATTTTGCCAAAACACATGCAGGATCACTTGGTGCTGTCTCCTCGTTGCCACTGATTAGTGCAGGAATTTTCCCCTTTTCCCTATTAAGGGGTAGAGTTGCTGGATCGCTCTTGAATATGGAATGAATGGGTAGGAAGTGTTTGGAAGTGAACACGGTAAAGAAAGCAGGATGTAAGGAGGAGTGTGCAGGAGAGATATGGTACAAATGTGGACAGTCGAATAAAAGACATAATTTCTTATCATCGTCTTAAAGCATTTGAGATGCAATACCTATATAATTGGTGCTAACACCTGTAATTTTGGTTTGGGTGTAGTAGTAATGCAGAGAAGGAGTTGCAGCAAGGAAGAAATTATTGCATTTGCATCTAGGACATAATGCAGGGCTTAGTTCGTTTGGGCTTTGGGTTTATAGTGGGGTGTTCAACATTTTAGGAATTGTTTTGGGGAGGCAGTTCATTTTGCGTACAGAGCATAAATCTCTGGTGGAATTGTTCAGCACTAGTAAAGGTGAGAAATTGACTCCTTGTATTGCTAAATGGCAGTACTGGCTTTAAGAGTGTCAGTATAAGATGGAATATATTCCTGGAAGGAAAAAGGTTGTTGCTAACTGTCTATTATGTTCGCCGGTACTTTCCGAATAATCAGAAGTGGAAAATGGTGTCAGCTGAGCTGTTAATGAAGACGGTGCTTTAAAGAAGGTCATTGAATGTGTGACTTAGATAAGTCTTTAGTTCCATATTGGTGGTCACCTAATGAGTTGACTCTGGTAAATGGTATACTGTGTAGGGGGAGCGCTTAGTTGTTCCACAGACGCTTACATCTAGCATGCTTGATTTGGCTCATGAAGGGCATATTTGAATGCAGGCTGTGAAACGCAGAATCAGAGAAGTTTTTTAGTCCTGCAATAAACAAAGCTGTGAAGCTTTATTCAAGAGACTGTAACGCTTGTGTGGTAAGTGGTATATCACAGGTTACCACACCGTCAACCATTACACCTATTACCAGTAATGGGATACCATGGTGCAAATTAGCAGTTGGTGTGTCTGGACCATTTGGAGTGTAAGGGAGACTTCCTGAGCATCTGCTAGTATTAGTAGATTATGTGTCAAAATGGAATAAGATCAACATTGTTTAACAGTGTCCATGAAGTTTTTACAGGAAGTGTCCATCAAGGAAGGTTTTTCTGAGGAATAGGTAACTGATAATGACGCCCAGATAATGTCAAAGGAAATAAACTAGTTTTTGAAGAAGAATGGTATCAAACACATTAAGACTTGATTGTAAATTGTAACTTGTATAGCACACTACTCACCCGCAAGGGTCCCAAGGCGCTTGTACGAATACCGCTGTGGAACCCATCCTGGCTTTCCCTGTGAGTTGTCCACTCTTGGGCACCCCCAAGGTGGAGGCCAGGTATCCTTAGCGTTGCAGGGGCCGTTGTGGAGATTAAGCAAGCTATTGCCCAGAGTTGCAGAGTGGGACTCCATGATTGGAATAGGCACCGAGGCGAGAATTATCAGGTCCGTGGAATTTTGAGCCCAAGACCCGCCGAGGCAGGGCATTGAACCCTGGTCCCGGGCTAGACCTCTGCATCAGGGTCTGCCGCTCTAACCATTGAGCCACACTTCTCCACTGCCACTCTGACCATTGAGCCACACTTCTAAACCATTGCTGCAGCAGTGTTCTTGTTCACAGGGTTAACCAAATCATTAAAGACCAACTACAATTGGCTTTGGTGAATGGTTTATCTTGGAGGAAGTAATAAGAGATATGTTGTGGACAATGAAAACTACTCCCCTATTAAGGGACGGAGCTGCTGGATCACACTTGAATAAAGAGAGGCTTGATAGGAAGTGTTTGGACACAAACAACGTAACGAATATGCTAGATATAAGGAGGAGTGTGCAAGAGAGATATGGTACAAATGTTAGCAGTGGAATGAAAGACAGGTATATGAAAATCTGGGTGTTTCTGTGAAGATAAACATTCCATGCCTTGCCCAAAAAGGGTAATTTCAAATGTTCTCTTCCTACCTTAGTTAAAAAAGTAAAAGATCAGGATGTGGTACTTGAAAATGGCAAAATATGGAACAAGACTATGGTAGTTGTAATACCAAGAACTAAAGTGAAATATGTTTGTGAAAGACTGGGGGCAGAAACGCCCAGTGCTCCATCCATTCAGGTCAAAGATCAGACCCCTGGAAAATTCAATGATTCATTCCTTCCAGCCTAGAATCAGGACCTCCCCAGAACATATGCCCTAAAGCAGGAAGCTTTTGCCTTCAAAATTCAAAGATTATGTGATGTAAACTGTAATATAAACTATTGCTGGTGTAATAAGGCTTATAGGGCTATTGTCGACAATTGCTACATTAGCATGAGCTTCGTTGCCATGAACGTGCTTTTGCGCACGACACTGCAAGCATCTATTTCGCAATCCTTATTTATGCCCCTTTTACACATGAGAACTGTCTGGTTTGCAGGTTCTTTGCTTTGCTCTGAGGTTTACTCTGCACATGATGTTCAAGGTTAAACAACAATGCCCCTTGTTATTCGGTTCCGATCTGTCCCTTGCACCTAGACTTAATAGGCTTCACACCGCTGCACCTCTGGAAATCGTGTACTTTATTATTACAAACACAAGCTGTTTTCACACAGACGGAGAGACACCTTTCCAGAGAGAAGGCCCGTGTTTGTCCTGCGATGTGAACATTGCATCTAGGCCATGAGGTATGGGGTTCTGCTGACAAAGCCCAGAGGTCTTCTGTTTTATAATAAACTATCTCTTGTTACAGGGAGGGTGGTTAGGTTGTTCCATCCTTTTCCATTGTTTTCTATAACATGACAACCCCATTTCTATTCTATGGAATTTTAACAATGCTGACTATATTGTGTTTAGGCATTCTGCTTGTATTGGCTCGTGTACTTCATCATAGAGCGCGTTAGTTTAAATAAAAATGTTAAACTAAACTGCATCTCTGATTACTCGCATTGTGGACAAGTATGAGTGGCTAAGTGAAATAGTGTCTAGCTCCAGCGATTCCCAAGATAGAGTTACCTGTTCTGGGTTGTCAAATTATTGGTAGCTTCGCTGCAGACGGAGAATGAATGAAACACTAAAGCTAGTCGTAACGGAGTTTGGGTACAGATGTGGTTGGTTGGTACACCACCTATTCACTGAGGTCCTGTTTTCCTGTGAAAAGTTCTGTGTTTGTGCAGAATCCCGGCAACATGGCACCACCAACGTTTGGTTCTTATCTGCAAGATGCTTGAATGGTGCTTGTGCTTGTCCACGATACCCTCACATCTGCCTCGGGAGGCGGCTGTGATGGGAATACCTTCTATATTGAAGATTTTATAGGTTATTTCAAGTTTGAAGTTAAATAAAAAAGGCTACTCTCTCTTATTAGCCCGTGCTGTGCTGCCTAAACATTAAGTTGTACATCCTACTTTTGTGATGGGGCATGAGATTGCCGCACAGAGTCATACCCCGCTCAGGGACTACTTAAGGAATTTTGGGGTCCCTGATACAGATGTCGATCTAATTTTTGTAGTTGAAACGGACCCTACGTGTCGGTTTGAAGTCTTTAATGAAACTCCTCAAAAATCCTGCAACAAGTTGCAAGTGGTTCAAAATGCTGCAGTGCGTCTACTGCTAAACATACCTAAAAATTAATCTGTCTCCATGGAACTCAAAAACCTGCACTGGTTGCCAGTGAAAAGGCGGATAGAATTCAAGGGACTCTGCATTGCATTTAAATCAACTCACAATACAGGGCCAGCATTTCTTAAAAAGAACTTTCAGCCCCATGTGCCTGTCCGCCAGCTCTGCTCAGCACCTTCTAACAACCTGGTAGGTCCCAGGTTCAAAAAGTGTGCTTGGGGTGGAAGGAGCTTTTTGGTCAGTACGACCCAGCTTTGGAATTCACTGCCAGTGGAGATTAAGAAGGAAAAGCAACTGTTACCATTCAGAAAAGATTTAAAGACATGGTTGTTCAATCTTTGAGGTGTCTCTATCGTTCTTACTGGTCTCATGCTGAGCTAGCGCCATGATACCTTCGGGTGAATGTTTGCCCTCTACAAATCTTTTTTTCATTTCATTTTCAATTTTAAAAGGCAATATAGCACATGTATTTGTTAAGTGTACGATCATCCTGTGGGGCATGTTGGCACTGACTAACAGATGTTTGTCGTTTTATAGCTCAATGGCACTCTTTATATGATGAAAGACTGAGTGGATGTGCCAGGATTTGATCTTGTAGCTATAATGTCAAACATAGATCTCTGGGGTGGATGCATTAGTTGACTGAGCCACCGGATCTGGTTAAAGACAGAAAATGTTTATATTTGTCATGTTCTAACCTGTAGAAAAACTACAATACCTTCAAAAATATCAAGCAATGCTCCTCTAGTTGAAATTACAAATGCACATAAATCTTAATTGTTTTAAAGTTATAACTCAAATCTAAACATGGGAAAATATGGAGGGCAGTAGTCGAAATTCACAAAGCTTTGTTTTAAAGGAAATTAAGATACATCTGTAAGCCTATTACAGTTACAAAGTTGCTTTTCTACCAAAATCGTAACATGGCATCAGTCTGCACACTCATAAGTGAGCACAAACATGGCTATTCAAGAACCCTGCTGTGTGGCCCATCATAATTATTGTGTGCTCTTGTTGATACAGGTGCCCATAAACACTTAACTCCCAGCCAGGGGAGGGGAGTCGTAGAATGGCAAATTTAACAGCTGTTCCATAAGTGTGTGCTGTTGGTCTTTGTGAATGTTAAGGGTAGCTTGGAGTCCCTCAAAAGGGTAGGTGTAAGCCACCCTTGTGCTTTCACCCTCACGGGGACCCTATGACACTGATTAGCAGCTATTGTGTAGGGTGGAACCGTTAAAATTATTTTCATGTTGCTACAGTCATTTTTACTGCATCCAGACATATCACACAACAAAACACATACACTGAAAACAAACCAGACCCATTGCTTTTTCAGTGCTTACTAACACCGTCAGGTAAATGTGTAACAACAATTATATGGTTCATTGTGGAAGTAGTAGAGGCCTTCAGAGCATCTAATGTTTTCAAAATATCCCTTTCACACTACATTCTTCTGCAATTTCCCACTCAGCTAAACCAGTTCATCTTTTTACTCCCCACATCTTTCTGAAATCCTCCAGCTGCATACCTCAGACCTCACACAACATCTACTTCCTATTTATCACTGTCTTTCTGCACTTTATGCTCCTGTATGCACTTCCTTGCATCACACCACCTTGGCCCTTTCTCTCTCTCTCTCTCTCTCTCTCTCTCTCTCTCTCTATCTATCTATCTCTGTCACACACACAAGCCCGCATGAACAAACACACATATGCAAACTCACACACAGGGCCTGATTTCAATGTCGGGCGGAAAGCCTCCCACCGGGGGTCTGAGGGTTTCCGCCCGACATGGTAGCTTTAAAGTCCAACCTCCGTATTAGGATGACAACGGTCGAAGTTAAACCTGTGGGGAGATTCAAACAGGCACAAGGAGCCCGTCGGTCCATCGGAAAGTCTGCATAATCCCTTAATGATGGCGGCTCCTCCGGAAGGGTTATGATGTCGGTTTCCGACAGCCATTCCATGTCGGCCTCTCTGAAATGGAAAGGCTGTCGGAAAGTGACATTGAGGGCCCCTAGCTGGGCCTCCTTACCCATTGGCCCTCCGAATTTAGACCTGGGTGGCACTTTTAAATATGCCTGCACCGTGTGGTGCAGGGATGTTGCAAAACATCCATTTTTCAATGGAAGCTTGTGCTGCAGGCCTTTTCCGCTTACCACGCCAACTTCACTAGTGAAATGGATGTTTGTGACCACCCTCTGAGCGGTCGCATCATAATAGTGCAGTAGGAAGCGCCGACCTAAAGTCAGGTGGTTCCTTTCTGCAACCGTATCTGACATCATAATAAGGCCTATCTGACCTGTAAACAGCGCAGTATTTGTTTTCCCTAGGAACTGTCAAGTTATCAACAGTTGAGTATACCTCCTTTGCATACTTTTATGACAATTACAATTGGCATAAATGTCAATGATTGAATGAGCAAGTAGTCAAGACCTGCCAAACACACACTGGTGCTGTGTGCTGTGTTTAAATTATCTCCAGGTCATCATTCAGTATCACACAGCTGGTGACCATGTGATCTGGAAACCCCTCTGCAGAGTGAGACGCCAGCTACATTGTGGAGGCTGTGCACTGTTGGTCCCAGATTTTCAAATACATCATGCAACCCAGCACAGCATAAACAATTCTGCATTGTGTTTAAATAATAGGAGAGAGACAAACACTGACTTATCTACTAAGATGGGGTGCTGTTCTGCTTTCTGAATGTGCTAGCACACTTAACCGGCTGTGCAACAATACAGATATCCTCGTGGCATAGTGAAAGGATGTATGCATTGTGATAAGCATAGTTTTTGTGGAGGAAGATGTCCCTCACTGTACAGAAAATATGCTTTAATTTATTTACCTCTCTGTAGGTGTACTGAGGAATGCAACACACATTCAAAACGGAAAATTTAGGAAAAATCTTAATATTTCACCTCATTATGCACACCTCAGGGAGGCGCAGGATGTTGGTGCAGATCCCTGTCTACAATTCTTTGTGGATAGAAATGTGTGTTAAAACCTATGGGTGGCTGCATGGGAATGTCCATGCATCACACATGGAAAGCTCCTTAGTAGCTCTACTATGGAGCTCATGCCCCCAGTGCCTCCCTACTCCCCTCCTCTCACATGGAGACTTTATCAATGTTTGCAGTTCTAAAACAAGCCCTTCATTCATCCCTAACTCTAGAACTTTCAACAATACTTCGTCAGGAACACACACCACAACCTGAACCCATCCAAACACGAGCCAAACACAAGCCAAATGATGCAATACAAAATACAGAAACACAACATCTGGAAACAAATACTCTTAGCGACTGCAAGATGTATTAAAATATGTGAAATAGGGTATGCATCGCTGACATGGATTACCTCAAGGGTTTTTAGAGTCACTGTTAAAAGTTCAATCAGTGTGTTTGCCTGTAACTGTAGAACATGAATAAGACCCTACTAGAACTAAGGTCAAAGTCAGTTTTTGATTACTGGCAGGGTTGAGACCTAGGGGCACATGTTCCACGTAAAGCTCTGGGACCATCCAAAGGGAAAATGGAAGTATATATGCACAAAACAATAGCCCTCAATGCAACCTGCCTATCTCACTATCTCGAGTGTGTGGCTAATATTCAGCCCATGCTGCAGAGGGTTAGGTATTCTTCTGTAATATCATGCCCAGAGACAAAGGAGATTACCTTATTTGCCTGGAGCCCTTGCGGGTCAGCAGAACCTAACGTGTTGCCCCTGTTATAGAAAAGGCACGTCACAGAGGTGCTACAGGTGCTTCACAAAATGTATGCCAACGTCCCCACACCGGCTGAACTCAGGAAAGATCGATGCCAGCACGCTGTTTTTCTTTTCTTTTCCGGTGCTACAGAGTAAACAGAAAAGGGGTGAGCTGCTGTTTTCCAGTGCTCAATTCCCACATGTAGTCTTATTGCTCTTGGCAGGCCAGGTGTTTTAGCTATTTGTTATAGGAGAATATTAATGTTTGTCCATAAGCAGCGGGATGTGCACGTTTGCACATAAAAGGACATCTACGGCCTCAGCTTCACTGAGCTGTTTAACTCTTGATTATCTCAAAGAAAAAAAAGGCCCCAAAAAATAACTAATTAAATTTTAGTTTACTTTTAACAAAACTGCTAAGTGGCTCAGTGCCATATGATAACCTGGCTTTTCAGCCAGTGATACGGTGCATCGTGGGGAATGTAGTTATACGTTTAAAACTGTCATTAGGTGTTGAAAGACACACACATCGTAAGTGAAATTGGCTACAGAAGGTATCACACATGACAGGAGGCCACTTGGTCGATGTTTTCAAAAGTAGCAAAGTGGTCTAGTCTAGGTCAATATGCAAAACATCACAATTAACCGGGGTGCTTGTAATGAGGTCACTAAAGAGTGAACCACACAGCATTATGTCATTCACGTTTGACAATGTATTCTCTAATTAGCGAACTTGTGATAATTTTGATAGCCACGTATACAGAACTGGCATAAAAGGTCATTCATGTGCTCAGGCAAAAGTTCTGTCGCCTTCATTTTGATACCGTTTTGTGATTCATTAATGAAATCTGTCTAGTAAGAATTTATTTTGTAGGTTGAGCGTCCTCAATAAACATGATTCTTTTATTTTTCGTGACAAAAAAGCTATTTTCTTGAACGCATTTGTTAATGGGGACGTTTTTCCTATTTTGAAGCGACGGTGAGAGTTCGCTGTTATTGAATTGTAAAGCTATTTTTAAACATTTTAAAAGTGAAACAATGCACATCAAGGTGGGTGGTAAATTATTGCACTGTACTTCTCTGTGCTGGCTCTTAAGGGCTGATTATGAGTTTGGTGGTCCTCATGGCACAAAACCGCCTGCACCATGACACCCCCGTGCATGCGCAAGTCCGTCAGTCGCATTAGGAGTTTCGCATGCAGATCCAGTCGGTTCGGTGGTTCAGCCAGTGGTCTTGCGCCGGCCTTGCAGTTAGGAAACCCGTCGTCAGTTCACCGCCGTGCAGCGCCTGCACTGCAAGTCTGACCGCCGAGCTCATTACAACAAGCATTTGCAATGCAATAGGTCTCGCAGCATTAAAGTTTGAGTTACTGGCATTGTAAATGACAATGCTTTGCATTTTGTTTTTTGATTTACAATTGGTATATAAACATTGTTTGTGAGTGGTTAGCTGTTGCTTATGCTAAGCTAAGTTGGCAGTAATATAAAGTGCTCGTCTTGCTTGTTATAAGCATGCTGATTTAAAGCGCTCTGATACCTGCGGGCAAAGTTTGTGCTATATAAAAGTGAAAACTAAGGGGGGGGCGTGGCTTAGGAGCCTTTCGAGATGGCCGCGACTCACGGGAGCTCCGCCGGGACGTAGAAGTCCGAGTTGCCTCCAGGACTTCATTTCTATCTTCGGACCCGGAATTTGGTCTTTTCCGACGTCGGACAGGATGCTGCCTGCCCTGCTGCCACGACGGCCGCTTTCTGTAAGCAGTTCCCCTTCATTTTGATGTTTATCGCTGCCGCTCTCCTCAGCAGCGTTGCGGCCGCCATTTTGTTTTTCGGCGCGTCCGCGTTTTTCCCGCTTTCACCCATTTTTTGATGCTTTTTCCTCACAACTCCTCAGCGGACCCTCTACTTTTCGGCCATAAGGTTGGTTTCTTCCTCTCTTTACCTCGCCTTTGCCATTTTTAGGTCTCGGTACTATCCGGTTCGGAAGAACCGGAAGTAGAGAGATCTTATGTTTCTTAGAGGGGCTCTATATCCCGCCTCTAATTTTGGCTCTCTCCCATTGGCTGGCTTCCTAAATGGAGGCCAGCCATTGGAGGAGAGAGCCGTCACTCCAAATAGGCTCCGTCTTTTTCGGATTTGGGGGCGTCATTTTTGCTGTTCTTTAGCTCGTGACGTAGTCCGTCACTCAGGCCAGCAAACCACGCCCCCAAATCCAAAAAATACGGAAGCTGTTGGGTGCCATTGTTGGCCAGATCAGCCTCGCTGCCACAGGTAACTTTTCTTCTGCCCCTTGGAGGATGGAGACCGGTGTAAAAAATACGGAAGCTGTTGGGCGCCATTGTTGGCCAGATCAGCCTCACTGCCACAGGTATCTTTTCTTCTGCCCCTTGGAGGATGGAGACCGGTGTGCGGTAACTTAAGATCGTGTACGGTAACTCCAGACCTGTGTGTGGTAATGTCAATCTCCGCCTGCACCGGCCAGCTGCACAGTCCCCTTTCCCTGTACAGTGCTGCAACTTCAGTCAAGTGCGTGGTGGTCTGTGTCCGGTAACTTTCAGGCGCAGCATGTAAACACTAAGCCATCCTCCGGTGTGTGGAGGTCGGAGTGCGGTACCATCAGTTGCAGCTGCATACACACAGCACAGCTCTGCAGGGTGCACAGCCCCCCCTCTGGAGTATGCAGATCGCTGTGCGGTAACTTCAGACCGGCGTGATGCGGTCGGTGTGCTGTAACGTCACTCGCAGTCTGTGCACACACCTCCTTGGCCGGCTGCACAGTCCCCCTCTCGTGAGTTGACATCGGTGTGCTGTAACTTCAGGCGCAGCACGTTCACGCATAGCCCCCCTGCGGTGCGTGGAGATCGGTGAGCGGTAACATCAGACCAGTGCGGTGTGTGAAGAGGTGCGCTGTAACTTCAGGTGGAGGACGGTGTAGGGTATCACACGGTGCTGGGAGGTCGGTGTGCGGTATTACACGGTGCGGGGAGGTCGGTGTGTGTAGGTAGAGCAGCGTGCGGTAACTTCAGACGCACCTCGCACGCAGCCCCGGCCAGCTGCAGAGCCCCCTCCGCCCGCTCCGCAGACCTCCCCCTCCCGCCTCACACTGTCCTCTTCCTGCACCGCACGGACGGGCTTCAAGGCGCTCTCGGCCGGTGTAATCCACTATACGGAGTACAGTGCTTCGCGAGTTTTCATGGCTGCACTGAGCTCCTTTCATAGGGGTCTGTGTCTCTCTGAGCGCTGATTTGTTTCAGTTTCTTTGAAAGTGTCTGGCGGGGTTCAAGAAATCTCCTGGGTGACCCAAAAACTCTATTTGCCAATTCGAGCTTCGAGGACATGAAAGTGCAGAGTGGAAATAGGGCCCTCTGAAAGGGGAGAAGGGGGAGGGGGCGAATGACAATGCCATTTATGTAACGATTAAGCTATTGACAATGTAAATGACAATGCCATTATTTATGATTTCCCCAAAAAAAAAATCATGAGCAATGCCAATAGCTTTACCTTTAATAATGCCGAGACCATTGCATTGTAAATGATTGTTGATTATTGCTGGCATTCATGGGTGTTTTCTGAGACAGACTCTGCAGACTTTCTCTTTACCTTCACCTGTTGGTTATCTTTGGCGCACGAACTCACATCGATTACGCAGTGGTTTTCCTCTCACTTTGATAATGGCTACGGCACGTACTAACCGCAATGGGTGTTCTCGGCTAAAGGAAACAACTTTGGAGGACTTTAATCCTTTTAATGCCTTACAAGACTCTCCAGAGGATTCCCTCACGGACTCTGTTAATTCTAAGTGGTCTGCTTCTTCGGTGTCCCGCTTGACCACTAAGCAAAACACTAAAGTGCCCCTTACTGTACCTAATTCCTCCTCTATACCAGGCAAACGAGTCAAGGTGAATCCTCCTTCTCCACCTCCTGCATCATCCTCTTTGGCTTCCTCAGACCTCATTCTTGAAGAACTACGTGCCCTCAAACCTCACATGGAGGAAACTAATCTGCGTTTGCTTAACCTAGAGTCCAACTGGTCCGTCACTGAACAGAAAGTTGGAGTGTGCGAAAATCGTGTTGAGCTTATTCAAGGCCGTGCGGACCAGATTCCACCCATGTCTAAAGAGATTACATTACTTAAACAACAGGTTGAACAGTTAGAAAACCGTAATAGGCGTAACAATCTACGCATTTATGGCCTAGTAGAGGGTTTGGAGGGTCCCACACCGATTTCCTTTTTTCAAACCTTTTTGCCAACACTTCTTGGCCTACCTGACTCTCCCGTTCTGAATATTCAGCCAGCACATCGTCTTGGTCCAAGTACATCATCTTCAGCCTCCTCTCCTAAACCTAGGGGAGTTATTTTGTACTTTCTTGAATATACTGATCTACTCCATGTGTTGCAAGCTGCTAAACAACGAGGGAAAATCATCTGGAATGGCTCTACTCTATTTTTTGCTCAAGATTACGCTAAGGCTACAGCGGATCGGCGTAAGAAATTCCTGGATATGAGGCCGGCGTTGCGCAGTTTGAATGCGAGATGCGGTTTATTCCATCCTTGCCTTTTCAAAGTGACATATAACAATAAAACTACCACTTACGAAGACCCTGCTCTTCTTCAACGGTTCCTGAATAGCTGCAGAGTGGATTCAATGGACATTCCTCAACCATGAAGTCTGATACCTCTTTAACATGATTTTTTCTTCAGCATTTTTTCATCTTCTTCGCTCCCCTTTTGCCTCTTGTAATGTCTCCTTATTTTGGTGATTTTTGTCTTTCATTTTGTTGATATTTATTGTCTGACGTAATTCCTCACCTTTCCGGAGGTTGTAGCTCTGCTTGTGTTTCTTTTGTAAGTTTCATTGTAAGTTTTCCCTTGTTACTCAAGTTTTTTCCCTCCTTTTTCTCTCCCCTTCTAGGTGGTTTCGTATATGGTCCCAAATTGTTTTTTCACCTGTGGCGTTGTTTCCTGAAGTTGTTTCCTTCTCTGTCATCTCGTCGTGGAGTTTTCCCGTCCTTCGCTCCATCTCCCTCATGTGGCTTCACCATCCCTATTTTTTCTATTTCCCAGTGGTATGTTTTTCATATAACGTTTTTCTCTTATTTTTCTTCTGTACCCTTCCTTTTCCTTTAGTCGCTTTTTTCCCCTTTTGCTCTCTTTTCTCTTTTTTCTCTTTCTTCTCTCTTTTTCTTTTATCTTTTTCACTCTTTTCCTTTTTCTTATGTTTCCATCCTCTTCTTTTCTGTACTAATTTTCTTCCTTCATTTTCCTCCACTTTTCTGATCTATACTCCTTTGTCTTTTGCTAATTTTGCTACCTTGTAGTTAAGTTGTAATTTATGCTGGTTACTCATGTTCATGTTGCTTAATATTGTGTTATTCGATTTTGCTGATAAGTTTAAATGTCTATTAATGTAATCTCATGGAATGTCAAAGGTTTGGGGTCTCCAATTAAGAGACAACGGGTTCTTTCGCATTTAGCACATTTGAAGGCTGATATAGCTTTATTGCAAGAAATCCATGTTAAAGATGTTGAAATTTCTAAATTACGCCGGAACTGGGTAGGTCATGTTTATGCCTCTCCAGGTTCGGGGAAGCGTAACGGGGTCGCAATTTTATGTCATAAGCGTCTAAACATTCAACTTCTTTCCCAAGATACTGATACGGAGGGTAGATGGGTGGTGGTTTCGTTATTGGTCAATAAAATTCCTTTAACCGTTTTCAACTTATATGCCTCCACTGTTCCTGATAAATTGTTTTGGCCCTCCATCCTTCAATCCTCTATGAATTATAATGATGAGTACTTTATTCTTGGAGGAGATTGTAATATGGTTGTAGACCCATTTCTTGATAGGAAGTCCACGTCTCGTTTCTCCCCTTCTCAGGTTCATACTCAATTCACATCCACTATTTCCCAAAGGTCCCTTGTTGATTCCTGGAGACTTTCCAATCCCACCTTACTAGAATATACATATTTCTCACCCGTCCACTCCTCCCAATCACGTATTGATTATCTATTTATTTCTAAGAATCTCACTCAACATATCACTCACTCTGACATTGGGTCTATCCTAATTTCCGACCATGCCCCTGTTTCATTAGGTCTTGATTTACTCCCTCCAGTTAAAGGAACTCGAAGATGGCGTTTTAATAATGCCCTCCTTTTAGATACATCTTTTACTTCTGCTTTCCTTGACTTTGCACCACGCTTTTTTGCAGAGAATGAAACACCACACTCTTCTCCTCAATTAATTTGGGACACCTTTAAAGCTGCTTTATTATTTCTTATGTTGCCAAGAAACGTCGCCTTGCACACCAATCTTTATCTTCTTTAACCTCTCAGATTAAACAATTGGAACTTTCTTATCATTCCACCAAATCTCAATCAGTCCTTACCCAACTCATTAAAGCTAAACGTTCCTTTAATAAATTAACTACCAACTCAGCCAACTTGTTTTTACTTAAGTCTAGTGCTAAATTTTACTCTGCCCAAAACAAGGCTGGGAATATTCTTGCCAACTACCTTAAAATAAAACAAGAACGAACGAAGATCGATTCGATTGTTTCTTCCTCTAATACTGTACTTCATAAAGATGAGGACATTTTAAATGAATTCTCTGCTTTTTACCAAAATCTTTATACTCCAGAATCTCCTCCTGTACCCTCCGATATTGATAACTACTTATCCTCTATTCCTCGTCCTCAACTGACCGATGTTGATTTTTCCTCTTTAGATAAGGATATCCTCCCCAAAGATATTTTGGATGCCATTCATGTCCTCAAAAAAGGTAAAGCACCGGGTCCCGATGGGTTCTCTATGGAATTTTATTCTCATTTTTCTTCTTTTCTTGTTCCCAAACTCCACCACTTATTCAGCTTTTTTATATCCTCTCAGAAATCCGAAGGTACCTTCCAAGAAGCTCTCATTTGTCTCCTTCCTAAGGACAACAAGGATCATAGTCTCTGTAAAAATTATAGGCCTATATCATTAATAATTTAGATTACAAAATATTTGCTAAGATTTTAGCTCTTTGTTTAGATAAAATTCTTCCACTCCTGATAGGTTCGGAACAATGTGGCTTCATCAAGGGACGCCTTCTCTCGGATAATACCCGTCTTTTCTTTAACGTTCTTAGCAGGTCCCCCACTTTCAAACACTCCTTAGCTGCGATTGCATTAGATGCAGAGAAAGCTTTCGATAGAGTCAATTGGTCCTTTATGCTTTCTACTCTCTCTTGGTTTGGGTTTGGCCCTAAATTCATATCTTACATCTGCCTACTATATTCCTTTCCTAGGTCTTTTATTTTTGCTAACGTTTTTGTATCTTCTTCTTTCCCCCTCTTTCGTGGTGTTCGTCAAGGTTGTCCTCTTTCTCCTTTACTTTTTATCCTTGCTTTAGAACCGTTTTTGTCAAAAATTAGATTAAATAGCGATATTTCTGGATTTCCATATGGAGACACACAATTAAAGCTATCTGCTTATGCAGACGATATTCTTCTGTTTATCTCTCACCCTCACACATCTATTCCGGCTTTTTTATCCGAAGTCTCTTCTTATGCACTAGTCTCTGGTTATAAACTTAATGTTGACAAATGTGAAATTCTCCCTCTTAATAAATATTGTTTCCATGCTGATTTTTTACTTTCGTCTTTCCATTGGAGTCCCAATAAAATCAAATATTTAGGTCTTGAATTTACCCCTTCTATTAAAGAAACAGTGGCTTTAAACATTAAAAACTTAATCGATACTATAACAGCCTCCACGACTAGATGGCACCACTTATTTTTATCCTGGTGGGGCAGATTAGACTCTATTAAAATGATGTTGGTTCCGGTAATTTTATTTTTTCTTTCTAACCTTCCTGTTAACCTTCCCAAGTCCTGTTTCAAAACCATTTATTCTGTCCTTTCAAAATTTCTATGGCAACATAAAAAAGCTAGGATATCTTTTACCAAACTTAAACGTCCCAAGTTTCTAGGTGGAGTTAACTTTCCGGATTTCGCGTCCTACCACTCTTCATTTTTTCTTTCTCATTCAACTCCTTTTTTATTAGACGCGGTATCAGGTTTTTCCTCACCTCCGATATGGGTCACACTTGAATCCTCCTTCTTCCATCCTTTTACCTTCAAAGAATTTATTTCTCTTTCTCGCGTTCCATCTAAGATGTCTCTTCCTATTCTTAAACTTGCTAGGAAACTCTTCTTACCTTTTTTCCTCACTGGTCTTGACGATCGAGCTCAATTTTTATCTTCCCCCATATGGTATAACCCTTCTGTTAAAATTCATAACAAAACGTTCTTCTGGAAAGATTGGTATTCTCGTAGTCTTTTTTGGGTTCATCAATTCTTTCATGATGGCCTTTGCCTTCCTTTCTCGTCCCTTCAATCTCTTTTTGCTCTTCCTTCTTCCTTTCTTAATAAATATCATTTGTTGCGCGTGGCTCTCCAAACGTCTTATAACTCTTTTCCTACTTCTTCTTCTCCCCCTGTATCCTCTTCTCTCACTCTTCCTTCCCTTTTGTCTTCCCCTTTGGCTTCGCAAATTTATAAAAAAAATACATGACTTTCCTCTTGATAGAGATAAATCCAAGACAGAACTTGATTGGGAATCTGATTTGGCTGATACTTTTTCTATTTCGTTATGGCATGACATTTGGAATAAAATAAGAAGATCTTCTAGAGCAGCTAATACTACTCAGACCTTATTTTTTATTTACAACAGACTCTTGATCACTCCTGCCCGATTACACACTATGGACTCATCTCTCCCCTCCACGTGTTGGTCCTGCTCCTCTCCATGTGCTGATCTCAAACATATGCTTTTCACTTGCCCACTTATTCATTTCTTTTGGTCTAAAGTATGGCAACAAATTAATTCAATTTTTTCTACACATTTTCCCTATTCTATCACTCACATTTTCCTCGGTAGCTTGTCTGAGGTTTGGTCCTCTTTGCCCATTAATACTTCTATTATTGACCTGCTCTTGGCAGTGGCTTTTCAACAGATCACTAAATCTTGGAAGGATACATCAAACGTCTCCTTTCAAGCGTGGTGGTATGGTGTTTGCTACAATCACAGATTGGATAGAGCTTATGTCTCCCACCTATCTCTTGCTATTAAACGTGACCTCTTATGGATACCAATTACTAATTTTCTTGATGTTTCTGCTTCTTCCCGTTCCTTGCATAATCCTGATGTTGAGGAAGTCCCTAAACCACCATGATGTAGTTATTGTTTCTATAGCAATATTTAATTGTATTATATAAGCATTTTCTCATTGTTTACAGTTAAGGAATTTTATTTAGCAACGTTTATCTCTTTAGATATATTTTAGGCATTTTGCATAATGAACTGTTATTGTTTTCCTGCCCCATCCCTTTTCTTTCTTTACCTCTTTCTTCTTTTTGTCTTTCATCCCACTACTTTCTTTCTTTTCCCTTCCTTTTCCCCTTCTATATATTGTGCTTTATTATTATATATTGGATTGCTGTTTACTTTGTATTTTGATTATACTGTATGTTTTCTGGTTGCAATCTTTTCTTGAAATAAACTTCCTTTAAACTAAAAAAAAAAAAAAAGTGAAAACTAAGAAATAAATAAATAAAAAACAGCCTACCTGTACCACGTCCGCTCTTATGACGGAAGCATGCACAAAGAGAGAAGGGATAGAGGTGTGCACGCACAAGGAAGCAGGGACGTGCACACATGAAACAATGGAAGCGCAGAGGTACGCATAAATGCGGGGCACGGGAAGGCAGAGGGATGCACACAAGAGAAGCTGAGAGGTGCAAGCGGGGATGGGGAGGCACATGGATGCGCACAGCACGTAGGAGACAGGGAGTGTACAGGTGCACAGAGGAATGCATAGGAAGGCGCAGAGGTGCACAGAACGGGAGGCAGAGAGGAGTGCAAACAAGCGAGGCTAAGAGGTGCAGCAGGAGGGGAAGATTCTTGCACATAGAGGTGAGGACACAGGGGTGTAAGGGTGGACACTGGAGGACATAGGGAGGCACAGAGATGCGCACAGCACCAGGAGTCAAAGCGTTCCTGTAGTAGAAGCTCGCTGGTCAGAGGGTAATCCTAGGGGCTGTTGCCAAAGACATTTGCATGATTACATTTGACATTGAAAATGCTCTCCCCTGCTGCATCGTGGAGCTCTTTTAAGGATGGACCTTCTCAGTTATCCAAGGGGGAAGAAGGCTCTTTGGATCACTGTGCCAACCACAGGGGTTCTTCCAGGCGCACTTAAGACATGTTGCGCTGGTGGTGATACATAATAATTGGAGTGGATAGGTTGTCTAGCCTGGATCAGCAGAAATGGATCAGCAGAAATGAATCAGCAGTAATGGAAAGAGACTGCCAGGTATGAACCAAGACTGCAGACCCTGTACGTGACAGACGGGGAGCAGAGCGGTTATACTCAACAGTACAGTCGAGCAAGAGCCAGTCTGTGTGTGTTTCCATTTACATGGGTCATTCTATAGTTGCACATATGAAAACATGTGTCTGTCCAGGTCGGACCAGGACACTAGGCTCACATAAAGGGTCCTTGGAGCTACATGTCCTGATCCTGAAAGGATCACCAGGGTCTAGGTCAAAACGTGCTTGCAAATGTAGCAGGAGCTCAGGGAAATAAGCACACGTTCTCCTTATGCAGGCCCTACATAATTTTAAGAAGTTCAATCTCTGAGTTTAGCACCAAAAAAAGTGAAACCATTTGGCGAAGGACCTTTCTGAAAGGAGGGTACAAAAAACAAACAGAGGAAGTACTGCCAAAAACACCAATTGATACAAAACGGGAAGGGGACATATGGGATTGTGAGAATGAGCCCACCAGGCATAAAAATGCGAGACCGGTTGCATTGAAAATGCTTGTTTTTTTTTTGCGGTTTTATAAAGCGCAAACTCAACCGGAAGGTATCGGAGCGCTTTACATGACCCCTTCTGTGTGCGCACTAGGACCTGCAACCCCTGTAGTCTTTATCCAGGACTTTTCTTTTCCTTTATAAATAATCCCAATCGTATCAGTCACAAAATGTACAGGTTGGTTAGTTCCTGTTTAAAATGCAACTATAAAAGGATAAACAATTAAAAATGGGGCTCAAAGTACCTAACAATATGCTCCTGAAGCCGGATACAATCCTCGGTCCTAGGGCTTGGGGGGGTGGCCCTGCCCTGCCTCTACCTGGCAAGGACGGGCTCGCCCTTGCCGTGTCCCACGCTGCGGGAGGTATGCGCAAGCTTTATGGCACCTCCGGCCGTGAGTGCAGCGTCACGCTGGTGCGAGGCTGCTGGATGATGTGGTTTCGGCCGTTCCCCTCATGGAGCGTTAATGGGGGTGGTGATGGCCATTTACCTCGCGGCGGTGATTCCAGGTGGGAGCCGTTCCCCTCACAGCAGTGGATTGTGCAAAACCTGGGCCTGGCTGCAAGCACTTTCAAAAGTCCCCAATAGGTTACACAAAACTGCAAGTCCCAAAATGCAAAAAACAAAACAAAACATGGACCTGAAAAATCTTCATAGTGCGAGGAGGTAAAGCTAATGTGCTAAAGTAGCTGTTGAAGAGCTATTATACGGATAGGTGGCATAGTTTAAACAGGCTTGAGAGTGTGTGTGTAGGGGTAGCCCCCCCGTGAACCAGATCGCAGCAGTTTCCTTACTTTCCAAGTTCCTCGAAGAGCTGGTACTCGTCTGTGAAGCATGTACATGTAGCTGTGGACGCCATGCCGACTCCTCCGGGTTGGTGATGCCGCCTGTGGCGAGGCATGGTGTGAGCTGTACCAGGTGCGTAGCTAAGCA
Source organism: Lissotriton helveticus (assembly GCF_964261635.1). Classification (NCBI taxonomy): domain Eukaryota; kingdom Metazoa; phylum Chordata; class Amphibia; order Caudata; family Salamandridae; genus Lissotriton; species Lissotriton helveticus. The sequence goes on along the minus strand of NC_136061.1, from coordinate 503,812,407 downwards.
GGAAACGGCACGGGAGAGCAGGCTCCCTCTCCTCTCTCAGCAGCACCCCTGCACCACGGCTCCTTCCTATTGCTGCTTTCACTCCCCCTCAGCCTGCTTTGCGATTCCAGGCACAATGTCTCTTCTGGCGTTATCTCAATTTCCACCACGCAATAAATGAAATAAAGTAAAGGCAGTCTCCAGGAATCCGGGCAGCTCGACAGCCACAAAAACAAGTAAAAGACACGCAAGAAGGCAGGGCCTGTTTCCTCTCCGCTGACTTCTGCCGCACACAATAACAAGGCGCGCAGCATTCAGAAGCATGACAGAGTCGGATTCCGACGCGTGCCTTGGGATTGGGTCGCGCGCGTGAGCTGTCTACGTTACAAGCTCACGGGCGCGACCCAATCCGAAGGCGCGCGTCGGAATCCGACTCTGCCATGTTTCTTAATGGTGCGCGTAGCCAGCTCTTGTCTCCATTCGTTGTCGGCTGAGCCGACAGCTATGGTCCTTGCTGCGAGAGCGCGCTTTCACCAAAGTGAGACCTAAAAAGGCATTAGTGGTCTGGTAGTGGGACATACCAATAGGCGGTCAAGCACCATCTTCCAATACCTATGTTATAAGCAACAAATCACAGTGCGATTTAAATTTTCAAGAATCAGCAATCATTGGAAGGTTCAAACACCACGTGTACACAAAGCAACATAACTAATTGACACGTTTCTTGCCCAGTCCATAAAACAGCTTCAAATGCAGACCACAAACCCTTTCCAAGACTACGGAAAAGCCATTATTTACCATCCTCCTCCTCCTCACGATAACCAGTACACTGAGCACACATTCAGCAACACCCACAAACCATGTGTGTCACTTCCTTGTCCCCCTTCCTGCACACCAAACCACTACATCTTATCACCTCTTTTTTCGTTCAAATTTCACTTGTCAATTACACAATCCCACCATGCCTTGCAAAAAACCGGCATTCAACAGACAGAAGCTCACTATCATGGTGGATGAAAACATCTGAGCCGAACCCTATATTTTCAGTACCCAATTCCTGACTACTCCACATGTACACAGGAAATATAGACCAGGATAGTCAAGAAAGTGAACAGTGTTGGCAACACCCTCCACACACAGGGAGATATCTGGAGAGGTGGAACGACCTCAGGTTCCACATCAAGAGCAAGTATACCAACTATTACAAGGAGGCCCAAATGACTGGCGGCGGCCCTCCCATCACACCACTAGAACAACAGCTGTGGGAGGAGAAGGTATTGGAAAACCTACAAACTGAGGGCATGACTGGAATTCAGAGTGGAACTGAAACTTGTAAGTGATCACAATACAAATGTCCGCACTACACATGAATGTGTCTGTTAACAAGAATGCCTGTACACTCCTCCATCGACAATTACAATGCCCAGTACTGAAACCACTTTTTTCAAATGACTCTTACGTGGATGTGCAAATAAGGTGAAATGACTCACCATATACACATATTTAATGTCTATCCACATCTGTAAATTGAGTTTGTAAGTGGAGTACCATCTCAAATGTTTGTACAAGTCACTTCAAGAATTACCAGTGATTACTAATATATTCCAACAAAAATAATCACAACTGTACATAAAGTAAGTGTAACAGTATGGGTTATGCAATGTAACATAACTTCCAGGAGAGCATTTTAATAACACATTAAATAAGGTTTGGTTCTGGGACACTGCGCATTGACATATTGAAGCCCGGATCCATGTTCCAGTACCATAGGTGGATACCCTGTGGTTCAAAACATGCCCCTGAACCATATCCCATATCCCTAATCCCTAATCTCATGTGGGAGTGAAATGGCCTCCTGCGAGTTCTACGTATGTCCGCCATATCGTCCTTGAGATGTGTGGGTCACGCTAACGAAAGCCATATTATCCCACATGTCCATGAACTTCACCTGAAGAGGCTGTCGATTGGTATACAACAACACTACTCCTTCAATACACCATGATACATAGTCATGACAACACACACTTCGAATGTATGCAGCACAACACACACGCAAAACATCATCAATAAACAACAAGAAAAATGTTAATTTGTCAAATGTGATGTTATTTAAACACAGTGTATGTGGCATTCAAACATAAAAACTATAAATGCTAAGGCATGCAGAGGATCCTTCTACCAACAAACCCTTGCAGAAGCAAAGCATGTATGGAAATGGAGAGGCACATATATCCAGAGTCAATAACAGACCATGTATCCCTGCATTTCTAGATGAAAATAAAACATCACACATGTGCCAGAATGTCTGTGATTTATACTTTTTACACAAATGATTTAGAGCTACATGTAATATTGGCAATTGTAACATCCAATTTCTGGGGATGGGCAAAAGGCTCTCGACTCACAGAGACAATCAAAGATGGTCGTGCATCAGCAATATGTCCAGCATGGAACAATGTTGTTCAACATCTCAGAACATCTGCACACCAACTGCCTGGTGAATCACGAAAAGAACTCGCCAGCCAGGAAATCTACTGACTTGACAGTCAATAGCCGTCACAAAGTAATGTAGAACAAAGTGCACAACACAAAGAACTGCAGACAGATAGGTAGAAAAATCAGTTAATGGAACATTGATGAAGGAACATAGATTAAGCAGAGTAACCTTCCGCTTTTGACAAATCATCCAGTGAATATGAATTGTCTGAGAAAACGTCAGTCAATGTACTTCCACCAAATGATTTCAAACATACTTCTGAAGTAAATTAATCTCAAACTTCTTTAACAATCAATTGATCCATTAGCGACTCGAAGTGACACACACTGCAAACCTGAAACAGTTTCTGTTGCCATAAGAAATTCCACTGCCCATTGTATGAATTCCAAATTACAGACATGATCGTGCACTCCACCCAATCCTGGGATAGGTGACAACTGGCCTTCAAACATGACCACCCAATCAGACTTCTGCGTGTAGATGCACTTTCTTCAGGTGAGAATAATGGCTCCAACCTCGCATGATGGAGCAATTGCAAGCCAGATTGACAAACTAGATAATGGTTCAGTAATGGACTCTTCAGCAGCACAAACTTCTGGGCACCCGAGATAGGCCAACATAAGCAAAGATGCTATGTCCACTGAAACGACACCATAGACAGTGGAAAACAAACTATATGCATTCAAACATCAAAGTTGTAAGTTAGAATATGTCCAACCTCAGATAACAATTCCATTTCAAAATAACAGTTGTGTGTTTTCCTTCATAGATGAGCCTACCCCTTATGCACGTCAGAGTCAGGCTAGTGAGCAGAGTCAAACAACTGAACCTGCAGATACCCAAGAAGCCAGTCCTGTGCAAGGGCAAGGGCCAGTGTAGCCACATGCACTGGAAGGAGAATTGTGCTCATCCCATTAGAGGACACTGAGGAGACTGACACCCAGCCTGTGAAGCAGACGGACTTAGTTAGTGTCACTGGGCTCACAACTCCAACCATCATAGCTGTTGCATCACAAACCACAACCAGGGCCGCTGGTACAGGTGGGAACTGTTCCACATCCTCAAGTGGTGAATACCACCACAGACACAAAGGAGGCTGGACCGAGTGGCAGAAGGCAGTCTCGTGCTAGGGGAACTGACATTGGTCAAAGACGTGGGGAAAGGAGACATATGGTGCACCTAGCTGAGCCAACTGAGGATCTGAATGCAGAGGCTGCCCTCACCCAAGTAATGGGTTTTTACCAAGACTGCCATGGTGCATTGCCAGGTGGTGTCTGTCCTGAGGAAAATGATGGAGCTGCACCGGTCCAGTGAGCAGAGGATGGAGGCCATTCAGCAAGATCTCTCTGGTATGCGTGCATAGAGATGGTCTCTCTGGTCAGTGTCCTGCGGAACATCAATGATAACCTCAGGTGGCCTTTCACACCCTCATTAACCACACTCTCTGGTCCAAGCACAGTGGAGCCATCAACATCAGCAGCAGCCAGAGGATGTGATATTCAATCTCTTGAAGGACAGTCATGCAGACACACAAGATTCTGCAGTTCCAGATCCCTCTCAAGTCAGGAAGAGGGGGGGTCCACCTAAAAACCAAAGAGGAAAGATTTCCACAACCTCAAGATCCGCCAGTGTCCCACCTTGGCCATGATGTCTGTCTGTGTGCTAACAAAACCTCCACTTTGTTGACTGTTCCAGTACACCACTCCTGGCACTGATGTGAGAAGTAAATAAGGCTTTGCTAATGGAAACTGACTGCCTCCAAACAATACATTCATCCTGAACGTTTTTTTCTGCACTTTTTCATTGCTTCACATGTACCACAAATTACCATGGAACACTGTTCACAAAACCTATTTCACTGTTTCCTGCACAAAATAAATATCCATCACCTAAACATCTATGGCTCCGATCATGTTAAGGATGTGACCAAATGCAAAAAATGCTCCCTTCGCATGTGCGAAATCATCGTGGTGTGCAATTGTATGTATGTCCCAACTTGCTTCAATAGAGTTCAAGAACTTCTGTAAGCACCATACTGAACTTGGGTTGTGACATCCCACCTGATGTGGCAGTCGTGAATGAGAACATACTTGTGGCAAAGAAATACAATTCCTCCAACCCCTTGACAAGTGGCGTGATAATGTGAGGATTATTCAGTGCTGGTGAAATGTTTGGCTTCAGGTGCTCTGAAAGATTCAAAATGGTCTACGATCTAAATGGTACTTCTGGATCACATGTCGATCTTGCATCATGAGCGACCTCTGACCCTGTTCACCAGGCAGGTCGCTCCCCTCACTGCTACGCAGCCCCCTGTGTGACCGTGCTCCACCGCCTGCATCACCTCTAGCTGTTGTCCTGGTCTCCATCCTTGTGCCTGCTGTTTGTGCCCATCCTTCGCTTTGTCCTCTGTCCATCTTTCTCTGACCCCCTGTGCCCGCTTGCCCCTGTACCCCCTCGCTTCCCCCGCCTCCCGTGTCCCTGCCGTTTTCCCCACCGTTTTTGACCCTCTGTGCCCGCATGCCCCTGTGCCCCCTTGCTTCCCCCCGCCTCCCGTGTCCCCTGCCATTTTTCCTGCCGTTTTTGACCCCCTGTGCCTGCTTGCCCCTGTGCCACCTCGCACCCCTTCCTCCCTGCGGCCCCGTCCCCCTGCCCCCCATTGGCCGCCCCGCTCCCACCTACCAGCTGCCCCTCCCTCCCTCTGCCCACATATGGAGGCCGCGCAGCGACAGAGCAGCGGACGCGCGCAGCGGGCACGCCGCTGGTGCACCGAAGGCACGCCAAAGGCAAGCCCGTCTGCGCCCATCCACAGCTGGACCAGGCCCAGCGCCAGAACCCCTGGACCCCGCGCCCCCCGCAACGCCAGACTGCACTAAGACTCCAACACCCTCCACGCACTCAACACTGGACGAGACCACCCCTGCCACCAGCCCACCCCGAAGCGCACCCAAGGGCCCTTCGCCTGCCAGAACTGCAGATTCACCAGCATCCAGCCCGCCAGACCACCAACCAGAGAACCCAACCACCTCCGCTGCATCCTCCTCAACACCCGCTCCACCCGCAAGCACGCCATCGAACTCTGGGACCTCCTAGACTCCACCGCCCCTGATGTCGCCTTCCTGACGGAGACCTGGCTAAACGCCACTTCAGCACCAGACATTGCCATAGCCATCCCAAAGGCCTACAAGATCTCCTGCAGAGACCGCACCAACGGAGTTGGAGGGAGAATCACCATCATCCACAAGGACACCCTCAGAGTCTCGACCAACACAGACGACACCCTCACCACTGCCGAGCACATGCACTTCCAGATCTACACCGACCCCAACACGACCCTCCGAGGAACACTAGTTTACAGACCACCTGGACCAAGACCACAGTTCAGCACCCATGCCCTCGCTTACACGGACTACATCCTCCTCGGGGACCTGAACTTCCACCTCGAGAATAACAACGACGCCAACTCCACCGCCCTGATAGACAACCTCGCCAACCTCGGACTCAAACAGCTCGTGACGACACCCACCCACGCCGCTGGACACATGCTGGATCCCATCTTCTCCAAAAGCCCCCACATCTCCTTCAGCCACACCACCGAACCCCACTGGACCGACCACATATGCGTCCACTTCACCTTCAGGAAACCCACCACACACCACCGAACCCAACAGTGCCACGCCGCTGCTGGGGCAAGGTCACCAAAGACCAACTGACTACCACCCTCGCCCTGAGACCACCCGCCGACCCCACCAACCCCGACCCCCCCCGCGACCAACCTCAAACAAAGGATCAACGACTGCGCCAACACCCTCGCCCCTCTCAAGACCTCCACAACCAACCACACCAACAAGAAAGCCGCATGGTTCACCGAAGACCCCCGGATCTCCAAGCGCACCTGTCAGAAGCTGGAGAAGAAATTGCTCCATGACCGAAGACCAGATAGCCACACAGCCCACAAGAGCGCCACCCGCAAACACCCCCAAATCATCAGGACCACCAAGAGGACCGCCTTCAAGGACCGCCTTGACAACAACGCACACAACTCCAAGGAGCTCTTCAGCATCGTGAAAGAACTCTCCAACCCCAGCTCTAACACCAACGACATACCACCATCACAAGACCTGTGCGACTCCCTGGCCACCTTCTTTCACCGCAAGATCACCGACATCCACGACAGCTTCAACCCCTAGACCCCCGCACCCACCACCGGGTCCACCACCCCCCGCGACCACTACCCACTACCCGCACCAGCCGCCTGACCGCCTGGTCCAACGTCAGTGACGAATACACCATCAAAACCATGAACTCCATCCACTCCGGATCCCGATCCGACCCCTGCCCTCACCACATCTTCAACAAAGCCAGAACAACCATCGCGCCCCACCTCCGGAAAACTATCAACAGCTCCTTCGAGACAGCAACCTACCCGGAAAGCTGGAAGCACACCGAGATCAACGCCCTTCTGAAGAAACCCAAGGCGGACCCCAAGGACCTCAAGAACTTCCGGCCCATTTCCCTGCTCCCGTTCCCGGCGAAAGTGACAGAGAAGATTGTCAACAAACAGCTAACCCGCTACCTCAAAGACAACAACATCCTGGACCCTTCCCAATCCGGTTTTCGCAGCAACCACAGCACCAAGACTGCCCTCATCGCCGCCACTGACGACATCAGGATCCTAATGGACAAAGGAGAAACAGCCGCCCTCATCCTCCTGGACCTGTCAGCAGCCTTTGATACAGTCTGCCACCGCACCCTATCAGCAAGCCTCCATGACGCCGGAATTCAAGAAAAGGCCCTGGCTGGACCACATCCTTCCTCTCCGGCAGAACCCAGAGCGTCCGTCTCCCACCCTTTCGCTCAAAAACCACCGAGATCATCTGCGGCGTCCCACAGGGATCCTCCCTCAGCCCGTCGCTGTTCAATATCTACATGGCACCGCTCGCCCACGTCGCACGTCAACATAACCTCAACATCATCTACGCCGACGACACCCAGCTGATCATATCCCTCACCGAAGACCCCAACACCGCCAAACCCAACCTCCACAGAGGAATGAAGGCCGTAGCCGACCGGATGAAGGACAGCAGACTGAAGCTGAATTCCGACAAGACGGAGGTCCTCATTCTAGGACCCACCTCATCAGCCTGGGATGACTCTTGTTGGCCCACAACGCTTGGCACAGCCCTGGAACCCACAGACCACGCACGCAACCTGGGTGTCATCCTCGACTCCACCCTCTCCATGACCAGGCAAGTCAATGCCATCTCTGCATCCTGCTTCAACACCCTCTGAATGCTCCGCAGGATCTTCAAGTGGATCCCTCCCGACATGAGAAAAACCGTCACCCAGACCCTCGTCACCAGCAGACTTGACTACGGGAACGCCCTCTACTCAGGAACAACAACCAAGCTCCTGAGATGACTACAACAAATCCAGAACGCCTCGGCACGTCTGATCCTCGACGTCCCCCGACGCAGCCACATCACACCCCACCTGAGAGGCCTACACTGGCTCCCTGTCGACCAGAGGATCACCTTCAAACTCCTCATCTACGCACACAAAGCACTGCACAACACCGGACCCACATACCTCAACAACCGTCTCAGCTTCCACATCCCCACCCGAAGCCTCCGCTCAGCCAACCTCGCGCTCGCCACAGTTCTCCGTATCCAAAAAACCACAGCCGGTGGCAGATCCTTCTCCTACCTCGCCGCCAAGACCTGGAACGCTCTCCCTACCAGCAGACTCAGGACCTGCTGGCCTTCAGAAGACTTCTCAAGACCTGGCTCTTCGATCAGTAGCGGCTCCCCTCCAGCGCCTTGAGACCCTCACGGGTATGTAGCTCGCTTTAGAAATGCAATGATTGATGATTGATTGATTGATGAGAAGATCAGGAAATGGTCCATAGACTGAAGGCAAGCCTTTCCTTCTCCTTGGATACCTAGATGAGAGACAGAAGCCACATGTGCAAATGAGGCATGGGAATGCTGTCACATGGATGTTGTTTTTAAAAAACAACAAATTAAACAACATTGATTGAAACAACATATGCCTAATGCCATTCACACATTTTTAATACATACATTACTTGGCAACATCACATATGTTACACAGAGGCAAATCATGCCCTGTCAACATATTAATCAAAATGTCTACATGACGAAGGAGTCATTACAATGACTTATGTGTGTGCAACATTTTTCACCAAGGAATATCAGATAATGTCTGACAGTGGTGGACATTAAAACTGTACACTGCATCCAATTTGTGAGCAATCATTGCACAAATCGTAGGTGCAAGGTCCCAAGGTATAGCAGTGGTCCAGGTAATCAATTTGCCAGAGGAAGTCACTGATTATAATATAACAATGAAAGGTTTGATAATTACACGTTTGCAAGGGTGGCACATGCCCTACATAGTGCGATTGTCTCTCAGAGGCCCCTAACATTGGTGCTAGGAGATTAAGAGTGTGACGTGATCTCGCCCATAGGCGAACGTTGGAGAATGTTACCGCAGAACTCCAATCAATGTGCGCGCATACGAGCATGACTGCATATATTGAATACAGTTGCGCTTAGTTGATAAAACATGCACTAGTGTCTGCAGAGACTGCAGCCATACACAACTCATCTACATCAGCTGCTGTGTAGCCCCGATGTGAGCAATAATGCCAGGCCAGACAGGTGTGAGGATCCCTGCCTTCACTACGGAGGAACTCGGAATCGTGGTAGACAAGATGCTTCCCCTGTATGCCAAACTTTATGGCTCTTCAGAGGAGCAGGCGAGATTTGATAGATGTTGGATGCCCAATAATCTTGCAGAATACACGTCTGGTGATTTGTGTCATGTGGTGCACTATGACCAACACATATCCACATTTCATATCTTGCCATCTCTGACAAGGTGAGGTATGTGATGGCTGAGGATTGACTGTGCTGCTTTGGTTCACTTCAGAATATATTGTGTCTGACTCTCAAAAACATCACAGTCAGGAGCATGCATGATCTTCAGCATGCTTTTGTCACAGTTCACAAAGTTGTCACCCAGGACGCTAACTAGTGGCCCACTATCCAGTTGATAGTACTTTTGTTGTGCCAATGTCAAAAGTCAACTCTATGGGGCCCATTAGGATGGCGGACGGATCGCCTCCACCAGGCCTGCGGTAGCCACTGCTGGCCTGGTGGGGATGATCCGTCCGCCATCCGTGGCGGAATGACTCCCCGCCATATTAGTATGGCTGGGGGGTCCGCGGCGGATGGAAAAACCGTCCGCCGCCTTTCCGCCCTGGTTGCCTTGCGACCGGGCGGAAAAGGGTTCAGATGGTGGCGGTGTCTATCAGACACCGCCAGCCATACTACAAGGGCTTTGGCAGATGCCTTTCTGTGGAGGCAATGCCGCCACGGAAAGGCTTGTGGAGTCTGCTTTGGGGGCCCGATGTGGGCCCCCATGGACTCCAGAGGGTGTGGGGGGTGCAAATGGGGGGTACCTATGCTACCCCCCAGCAGTTCCATGCACAGCATGGCAGGCACCGCGCGGTGCCTGCCATGCCGTGCATGGAAGTGCACAGCATGCCTTCCTGCCATTGTGGCGGGCGGTGCTGAGTGCACCACCCGCCACAATGGTAGGAATGCTGGATGCGCCCGCCACTGTGGTGGGCTCATCCTAATGCTGGCCACGGGACTCCCACCCTTATGGCGGGTGGTCCCTTTCACCGGTAGGATGATGGGCGGACAAAATCCGCCCGTCATCCTAATGGGCCCCTATGTGTCTATGTATGGACCTAAACAATATCATGCGATGTCTTTATTCACAACAGAGTCTCACTCACAGGTCTGAATACTGCTTACACATGTATGGGACATTGTCAGACGAAGCCACAGCAGACCACTAACTGTCTCACTCTGTTTTATCAATGCATCTCGACGCCCACTTCATGCGACGTCACTGGAAAGACTTTGCACGGAAAGCGCAGTCCTTGGTAGTCCATCCCCATTGTATCATCCATTGTAGGAAAAGGTGGGAGGACCTACGACAGAGTTGTTACAACATCCCCCAGTTCAAGCTTGAATGGTTCTCCCCACATTGTAGGGGTGTGCGTGGGAACATGACTCCCATGATGTACTGTATCCTGGCAATGGCCCATACGGAGCTACATGGGCTATTGAGAGCTCAAGAACATCAAGGAGGGGGTGAGTAATGTACTTCAAAGCTAAAAACTAACAAGATGACATCTTAGTGACGCTACAGGTGATGTCATTCACAAGCAGCATGAGTGTTGATGCTTTAAAAGGGTTTGTCGGCTTGGGGAATGAGACAACTAAATATACGTCTGTCAGCATGACCACAAGTATCTCTGAACATTTTTATGTTTGAATCTTCAGTTTATTTTGCTGTTCAGATTCATTGAATTGGAGGGCAGCGCGTAAAGCACAAGGGTGTATAATGTGAAGTAACATGGTAGGTGTTGGATTTGGCAATTTCTGCAGCGCTGATTGTGCCATCCACATGAGTAGCTCTGAAAAGGTAACCCAAGCCTGCCACTGCAGTGCCTGTGTGCAGTTATTAACTGCCATGTTGACTTGGCAAGTAGACCTACTTGCTAGGCCCTAACCTTACGTTTTCTTACATAGAAGTTACCCCTATCATAGGCCCAAGGTACCCTCCTGGGCAGGGTGCAGTGCATGTGAAAGGTAGTGTTGTGTAGTTCCTATAACCCTACATAGGATCTGCGCATTTAGACAACATACACTGTAGGATTGGTTCCAGATTGATTCTAGACACCCCCACTGGGTATGTCAGCCTGTATACCAGCTAGCTCACATTGCCAATGTGAAACCCCTCTTACCAAGGAGAGAATAGTTCTTGGCAACTATATAACATGCAAAAACAACAGTTGATGGACAGAATGCAGAACAACGTCATACATTCACCACAGTACAGAGATCTGGGCCTAAATCCATCGTTTTTTTGCACTCCACACCACCCCAGTTCAGACATGGCCATATGCAAATCAGTCTTGACCCTGTGCCTCATGGGAACAGTCCAGCCCGAACTGCTAAGCCATGTCTTTCCTGGACCGGAATCAAGCATCCTAGGATCGGTTTCTGGCTATCAGCCGTCATCAGCCAGGATAGCTTGACTCCAGTGGTGTGGAGAGCACGGGACTCATGTCTGAGCATACCCGTCCCACTCGGGGTGACGAATGCAAAAAAAATAGTTGTTTGACAGAATGCAGAACAATGTCAGACATTCACCCCAGTACAGAGATCTGGGCCTAAATCCATTGTTTTTTTTGCACTCCACACCACCCCAGTTCAGACGTGGCCATATGCAAATCAGTCTTGACCCTGTGCCTCATGGCAACAGTCCAGCCCGAACTGCAAAGCCATGTCTTTCCTGGACCAGAATCAAGCATCCTAGGACCGGTTTCTGGCTATCAGCCGTCATCAGCCAGGATAGCTTGACTCCAATGGTGTGGAGAGCACGGGACGCACGTCTGAGCATATCCGTCCCACTCGGGGTGATGAATTCAAAAACAGCAGTTGATGGACAGATTGCAGAATAATGTCATACATTCACCCCAGTACAGAGATCTGGGCCTAAATCTATTGTTTTTTGCACTCCACACCACCCCAGTTCAGATATGGCCATATGCAAATAAGTCTTGACCCTGTGCCTCATGGGAACAGTCCAGCCCGAACTGCTAAGCCATGTCTTTCCTGGACCGGAATCAAGCATCCTGGGACCGGTTTCTGGCTATTAGTCGTCATCAGCCAGGAAACTGTAGTTTTGCATTTGTCACCCCGAGTGGGATGGGTATGCTCAGACGTGAGTCCCATGCTCTCCACATCACTGGAAACAAGCTATCCTGGCTGAAGTAACATCATTAATTATATTACTGCAACATTTTCTGTGAAAATATTGATGAGAAAACCGTGCATGGCTGGGGCCGGGACTATAATGGCCCTGTAACCTTTGGTTGTTGTTCAGTGAATATATATATATTTTATTCCAGCAGTGTGAAGATTTTATTAAAATCAAACTCAAGGATGAAAACAGAAAAGTGCCAACGTGTTTCAAAGCATTTCAGCTACTTTTGACTTTAGCACAACACTGCCTCCATTACTTTACCCCATATTTAACATACATTTTTTTTGTCAGACGTGGAAAATGGACTCAATGCAGTTTGGAAAATCATAAGGCGTCTTGGAGTGGTATTAAATCCCATACCTGCTTCCAGCACTATTATGATTTGTTACAATCTCATGAACACAGGAGAATCATATTAAAGATTATGTAATATCAATCAATCAATCAAGCTGTACTTATATTGTGCGGTTTATCACCTGTGATGGTATCCAGGCACTGGGCTGTGGAGTCAGTCGAAGAGCCAGGTCTTGAGTACTGATACTGATATCAGCCAATGAGGGACCTGTTGAAAGGTGGAGGGTAAGGGCATTCCAGGATTTGGCAGTGAGGTGGGAGAAGGATTGACTTCCATTGTCCCAGGAGCAGATGTGTAATGTGTGCGCAAGGGTGAAGTGGGCGGAGCGAAAGTTTCTCTGTGGTTGGTGGGAATTCAGGTGGTGGTTCATGAATGCATGTCCTTGGTTGTGGAGGGCTTTGTAGGAATGGGTTACAAGCTTGAAGTGACACCTGTTCAGATGGGGGGCCACTGGAGTTTTCTCAGGTGCTGGGTGATGTGGGGTCTTTTGGGCAAGTTGAATATCAGTCTGGCTTCTGCGTTCTGGATCATCTCGAGTCTTCTCTTTGCTGCTGGTGCCTGCATAGAGTGTGTTTCATTGCCTAGGCAGCTGGTGATGAGGGCCTGCATCACTGTTTTGCTAATGATGATGGGTAGCCATTTGAAAAGTATGCATATCATGTGGACCGTGTGGAAGCAGGCTGAGGAGACGGCGTTGACCTGTCATTTCATGGAGAGTTCACTGTCTAGGATGATGCAAAGGTTGCGGGCGTGGTCTTTCAGAGTGGGGGTGAGTCTGAGTTCTGATGGCCACCAGGAGTCATTCCAGAGGGAGGTGTGGCTGAAAATAAGCACTTCAGTTTTGTCCATATTGAACTTCAGGCAGCCAGGGTAACACATTCTTCATGCAGGTATAAAAGTTATTTTTCATCATGGTAGGTTCCGCTGAGAGTAAGAGGACAAGCTGGGTGTCGTCGGCATTGGAGATTATGTTGATGTTGTGGGTTCTGACAATGTCTGCTAGTGGCGTCATGTAGATGTTGAAGAAAGTAGGACTGGTAGATGAGCCTTACGGGACACCACAGGTGGTATGCTTTGGCTATGATATGAAGTGAGGGAGATGGAGCCTATGTTTGCGCCCCCATGTGGAAGGATGCCTTCCAACTAAGAGCATTGTCTTTGATTCTGATCTGATGCTATCTATTGATGAGTGTCTGGTGGGAGACGGTGTCGAACCTGCAGAGAGGTGAAGAAGGATCAGAGCGGCTGATTTCCCTTCGTCGAGTAGGGTCTGAATATCATTTGTCACAGCGATCAGGGCTACCTTGGTGCTGTGGTTGGCTATGAATTCTGATTGGGAGGTGTTCAGAAGGTTGTTTCTTTCCAGGTGTTCAGTGAGTTGGAGGTGTATGGCCTTCTCCAGGACTTTGGTGGAAAACAGGAGCACCAAGATGGGGGCAATATTTCTGGAAGCCTATGGGGTCTGAGAAGGGTTTCTTGAGGAGGGGGCAGGCCTCTGCATGTTTCCAGGCATCAGGAAAGGTGGTTGTGGTGATGGAAGCATTGAGGATGCTGATGAGCTGGTGGCTGATTTCTTTGCTTCCGAGGTTGAAGAGTCGGTGTGGGCATGGATGAATGGGTGCTCCCAAGTTGATGGAGCCACTTGGTGCCACTGTGCTGTGTTGTTCCTATGTGGTAAGCAGGTGATCAGCGGCAGTCCCTGTGGCAGAGGTCGGTGGTTTGGGGTTTGAAAGTTTCTGTATATGGTGGCTATCTTGTTGTGTAAGTGGACTGCATGAGAGTCACAGAGCTCTTGTGGTGAGTGAATGAAGTTTTCTGTGGCTGATGGGCAGGTGAACTCATTGGCGAAGAGTTCCTTGGTCTGGATGGTGCTGACCTTGATGGGGTATCTCAGGGCCCTCTTTTTCACTGCTTTAAGTAGGTGGTGGTAGTTGTTGAGGGCAGTCTTGAAAATGGCTCGTCCCTGTTGTTTCTGCTGGAACACCATATTTTTTCTAATTGTTTGTATCTGTGTTTCACTGCACTGAGATCTCTGGAGTACCAGCTGGCTCATTTGGTGCATTCTGGCTGGTTTGGTGGGGATCGCTCGCTCAGCGATGCACGTGATCATTGAAATTCTCTACTGGCTGATTTAGGTTAGTGGAGGCAGAGGGCTGGGAGAGGCTGAGGGTGTCAGACCATTGGTGCTGAGTGACATTGGTCCAGTTGCAGGAAGAGGCTCTGAGGTGGTTGGGGGTGCAGGGAATGCAACAATGGTAAAGTGTATGAGGAAGTGGTCAGAGCAGGTGAATTCCATGGGGTAATTGTAAGTGAATCTAGTTCCGGCCATAAAGATCAGGTGCAGCATGTGTCCAGCTATTCGTATTGGGTCTGCGTCAAGCTGCATGAGGTGGATGTTATCCATTTGTTGCAGGAGGTTGATGGAGTTTGTGGTCCTAGGGTTGTCAAGGTGAAAGTTGAGGTCTTTCAGGAAGACGTAGTGTTCGTATTCTATGGCAAGCGGGGAGATTAATTTGTTGATGGTGTTGCTAAGGCCAGTTCATAGTCCTGGAGGTTTGAATGCGAGGGTGCCGCTGAAGGTGATTTTGTTGACGGTATGAAACTTGAAGTTCAGATTTTCCATGTATGGTGTGGTTTCATCTATGGTGATCATGCAGATGATAGCTTTCTTATGTACAATTAGGATGCCACCTTCCTGTCTGTTCGTGCAGTGTTCCATCTTGTAGACAGTGGGTGTTTCAGTGATAACCAGGGTTGATGCAGGTGGGAGCCATGTGTCTGTGATGAAGGTCATGTCGGGTTGAGGGTGGAAATGGTGTCCCAGACTTCAGTAGGCTATTTGCACATAGATCTGGCATTTATCATGAGGCATCTGAGTTGGAAGGTGGAAATGGTGTCCCAGACTTCAGTAGCCTATTTGCACATAGATCTGGCATTTACCATGAGTTGTTATGGGGGGTCTGGGCCGGCAGGGATGATGTAGTGTGGGATACTGCCAGGAGGGTCATCCTGGGGTGGAGGTGAAGTGGCAACAGAGGCAAGTGAAAAGTCCAAAAGTGGAGTGGGGTGATGCGAGGCAACAGTTGGTGTGGCATCCAGGGCACGGAGATCTGCAGCAGCTCTGGGTGCATTCCATGTGCAGACAGGCACAGCCAGGCTTGCCTTTAGCATGCCTTCAGCGCACCGAGGGATGCCCGAGCTGCAGCCTCCATTAAATAGGTCCCGGGGTGGGAAGGGTGCTGGGGAGGCAGGAAACCTGGGAGTGGAAAAAAACTTAAAGGGGAGAAAGGTGGTGGAAAAAACGGTGAGTGCACAGTGCATGAGGTAACCCAGGACACTGGAACATGTGACAAGGCCACAGCAGGCAGGAAGGAAGTGCTGGCTGGTGAGATTGTCTTCAGTGGAAAAGGAGTAGATTTAACAATCAGCATGAAGAACATGGCAGGCAAGGGGAGCTGGAAGGAGCTGCCATATAAGGCCAAACAAATTATTCATCTACAGTAATTTGGCCTAAGTCTGCAAACAATATGCACAAAAATCAAACACAAAGAAGAATTTTGAACAGCATACAGTTTGATACTTTTAAATTGCATATTAGAAAAAAAGTCCTTGTAGGAACTTAATATTAATTAACGAATAATGCCCCCTATGGGCAAACTTCCCATAACTTGTTTTGTATTCCGCTATCTTCATAAAATTGTGCCGCTTTTCATTAGTGTGTAGCTCAGTGTATCATCTGCACCAACTGTATTCTTGAAATTATAAGAATAGATACAAGTTGATGAAGTGATGTAAACTCATAATCTAATAGCATTGCATAAGTTGACCGAGCAGCACTACAAGTGGTATACATTTCCTCATCGATATTAAGTCAATGAGGTTCCTTCATGCCAATTTACAAAATATATCTGAATTCCATACTCCTCAGTGATTTCTCTCTGTCTTCCCCTCTAGCTGTCTTGGGTACACAGTCTTTTGGACTGTATGTGATATTATTGGGATCTCCATTATGGACATTGTTAAAGTGATGTACTGTGGGATAACTTTCGTCGTGATTTTTGATCGTCCAACTGTGTTGCAAAGTAGTCTCATGTACTGGCGATATAGTACTACTGACGCACATTTTTAGACAGAGACAAAAGAGAGCATACACTGCATAAACTATCTTGCATGTTAGTGCACGTTTGATCTTTATCTTTTCTTTAGAGCTTGTGATTATCTCAGTAGTATTTGTCTTATAAGTTCAAGCTTTGCACTTCCTGCATTTAGAAAAAGCTTTGTGGTGTTTCAACCAATGATCTTTCTTTGATTTAACTTCATTACTGTCTAATTTGTACTTCATTGATATCGCCTTTGTGTAAGTAATTTGTGGTTTCCTCTCTACTTTTCTACAAATGATGGGATCACTACGGCTAAGATACTAATGTTTCTTTAAGGCCCTTCTTAATTGATCATGTTGGTTGTTGTATGTAGTTATAAACCTACAAACTCGTTCCTCACTGCTCTGTGGAACTTTACTTTGGAATAAAATTGTTTCCCTCATGCACTTATCTATTCTTCAATTGGTAAATGTTAAAAACTACTTTCAGAGTACCCTCTTTCTCTCCTAATATTTTTTATTAATTAATATTTATGTATTTAACATCTTATATTGTTAATTGTGGTAATTCATGTATTATTAATGGATTATTCATTGGTTGTTAATTATTAATAATTATTGTATAAATATCTTAATTGTGTTATTTTTTTAGGAGCGGGTTGTGGGTTTACAGGGGAATAGGGTGGGAAGTAATTTAATTATATTTAATCAATTAATATTTTTACTAATTAATATTTAGGGTATTTAAGATTTTATATTTGTTAATTGTGGTAATTAATTTCCTATTGATTTGTTATTAATTGTTTGTTAATTATTAATAATTAATTGATAAATATGTAAATTGTGTCATTTCTTTTAGGAGCAAGTTGTAAGTTTATAGGGGAGTAGGGTTGGAAGTAATTAAATAATAATTAATTAATATAGATTTTGTATCATTTAATATTTATGTATTTAACATTTTATATGGTTAATTGTGGTAAATAATGTATTGCTAAGTATTTATGAATTGGTTATTAATAATGATTAATTAATTATGTTATTTGTGTCATCTGTTTCAGAGCGGGTTGATAGGGGAGTAGGACAGGAAGTAATTTAATTGTAATAAGTTTTGTAAATTTTTTATTATAACATTTATTTTAAGTTGTTATATAGTGTTAATTGTGTAGATTAATTTGTTATAGATTGTTTTAAAATTGCTTGTTAATTATTACTAATTCATTCATTCATTAGTAATTAATTATGTTATTTACTTTATGTTTTACAACATTGGTGGTGCCATTTATAGGGGAATATGGTGGGAGATAATTATGTTTAATTAATTAATTGTTTGTTAATTAATGTTAATTATTTTGCTGGGGTGGGAATAGTAAATTATTCCCTTTCTGCTACCCAACACTTTCCCTACTGTTGCACTCGCTGGAGTGGGAATAGTAAATTATTCCTCTCCGCTATCCAACACTTTCCCTACTGTTGCACTCGCTGGAGTGGGAATAGTAATTTTTACCCCTACGGTATCCAACACTTTCCCTACTGTTGCACTCACTGGAGTGGGAGTAATAATTGCATCCCCTCTGCTATCTCACACTTTCCCAGCTGTTGCACTCTCTGGAGTGGGAATAGTACATTTGATCCCCGTTGCTATCCAATATTTTCCCCACTGTTGCAATCCCTGGAGTGGGAATAGTTAATTATTCCTCTCCACTATCCAACACTTTCCCTATTGTTGTACTTGCTGGAGTGGGAATAGTAAATTATTCCCCTTCGCTATCCAACACTTTCCCTACAGTTGCACTTGCAGGAGTGGGAATAGTAATTTTATTCCATCCGCCATCCAACACTTTCCCTAATGTTGCACTCACTGGAGTGGGAATAGTAATTTTTACCCCTCTGCTGTCCAACATTTTCTCAACTGTTGCACTCTCTGGAGTGGGAATAGTAAATGTTATCCCCTCTGCTATCCAACACTTTCCCTACTGTTGCACTCACTAGAGTGGGAATAGCATTTTTTTCCCCTCTGCTATCCAATGCTTTCCCTACTGTTGCACTCTCTGGAGTTGGAATAGTAAATTTGATCCCCTCTGCTATCCAACACTTTCCCTACTGTTGCACTACTTGGAGTGGGAATAGTAATTTTTACCTCTCCACTATCCAACAATTTCCCTACTGTTGCACTCTCTAAAGTGGGAATAGTAATTTTTACCCCTACGCTGTCCCACACTTTCCCAGCTGTTGCACTCTCTGGAGTAGGAAAAGTTAATTTTATCCCCTCTTCTATCTAGCACTTTCCCTACTGTTGCACTCCCTGTAGTGGGAAGAGTAAAGTATTCCCCTCTGCTATCCAAAACTTTCCATAATGTTGCACTCCCTGGAGTGGGAATAGTAAATTATTCCCCTCCGCTATCCAAAACGTTCCCTACTGTTGAACTCCCTGGAGTGGGAATAGTAAATTATTCTCCTACGCTATCCAACACTTTCCCTACTGTTGTACTTGCTGGAGTAGTAATAATAATGGTATCCCCTCCGCTATCCAACAATTTCCCTACTGTTGCAGTTAATGTAGTGTCAAAATAAATTGTAAAAAAATAAAAATATTTTAATATATTAGATATATATTTTATTTTTATTTTACGGTACCGGTGTATATATGCATGTGTATGTATGTGTATGTATATATATATATATATTACCTACTGGCGGTCGCCAGTAGGTATATATAGTTAGGATTTTTTCCCTATGGGATTTTTGAAAATTCTATGTCTAATAACTTTGGCGTTTGTGGACGGAATTGGCTGAAATTTTCAGGAAAATGGCACATTTTGTTTCTGAGCAGCCCCTGAAAATTTTGGGGGGGTTTGTCAAGGGGGGGCCGAGAAAAAAGGGGGGTCCCAAAACGCGTTTTTCCCATGTTAATTTCCTTAGGGCGGTTGGCCTCACTTTTAGCCCGAATGGCTGAATGGATTTGCACGAAACTTGGCAAAATTGTAGGGACTGGTAGCCCGATGTGCCTTTTGTAGGTCTCAATATATGTGCTCCAGTGGATTTTGAGAAATTAACGTTTAAAAAAAGATATATATCTGTAACAGCGGACCGGGCAGCGCCCCAGGACGCGTACTTTTCGCGCAACGGAGCTTTGTGAAGCGAAGCTGATTGGTTCTCCGGCGTCTGTCAACATTCCAAACAGTCCGTAGCGGCCGCCATCTTGTCTCTCGGTAGGATCGAGAGACAAGAGGAGGCCAAAGCGAAGGGGCAAATGACCATAAGGGGGCATAGTACATTGTCGCTCACCCCCTAGGTTTGATGTGGAGGTCTTAAAAGGGCCCCGCGGGGCAAAAAAAAATAAAAATAATAATAATCGAACAGCTGAATGGATTTGCACGAAACTTGGCAAAATTGTAGGGACTGGTAGCCCGATGTGCCTTTGCTAGATCTCAATATATGTGCTCCAGTGGATTTTGAGAAATTAACGTTAAAAAAAAGATATATATCTGTAACAGCGCACCGCTTCGCATACTTTTCGCGTTACGGAGCTTTGCGAAGCGAAGCTGATTGGCTCTCCGGTGTCTGTAAACATTCCAAACAGTCCGTAGCGGCCGCCATCTTGTCTCTCGGTAGGATCGAACAGCTGAATGGATTTGCACGAAACTTGGCAAAATTGTAGGGACTGGTAGCCCGATGTGCCTTTGCTAGGTCTCAATATATGTGCTTCAGTGCATTTTGAGAAATTAACGTTCAGAAACAAGATATATATCTGTAACAGCGCTCCGCTTCGCGGAGATAAAATTATATGTGTATTACCTAGCTGTTGCTAACACCAGTTAGCGACGGCTAGTAGAATATAGCGACCATCTTGGGCCCCACTTTGCATGTGAGTGATATTTATCACTAATGACATGCAAAGTGGGCATGCCAAGATGTTAGCGACTGGAAACAGTCGCTAACATCGCTATCTCCTATTATCAACTTTTGGAAATATTCGAGATAAGCGCGAATATCTCCAAAAGCTACCACCTGCCCTGAGCAGTTCTTAGCCATGTTATCCAATGGGAGGTGGATAACATGGCTAAGAGCATTAGCTCGGTAATGCATGAATATCGCTGAGTTTTCAGCGATATTAATGCATTGCGGTCGTTTTTTATCGTATTTCCGATAAACCTTGATAATAGCAAGGTTTATCTGCGATAATTTCTGACGGTAAAAAAATCGTTGCTAAGCATCGTTAGGGATAAATATCGCTTAACTTTGGTAATATGCCCCAACGTCTGTTAACGTTCGATTCGAAGGAAATCAGGAAGTGTTGAAAAACATTGTCTGCGCCATCTTGTCTTTTTTCAAATGCCACACTTTTGTCGTGCACGGCAGCCATTTTAGATGCCTTGACCAGACCCACTCTGTGCACGCTGTCGATCCTTAGCATGGCTCCCCACCCTCGCAAGCATCTCCCCCAGGCAGTGGTCACCCCCGCTCTCTGTCTTATGCATGGGTAATAAACCTCCCCCCATCTGCGCTGCTCTTCCCTGAGAATCACACCCTGTGCCCGCCCGACACCTCCCTTTCGCCCTATTCACTACCGCACCCTCTGACACTCCTTTTCCTCTGTGTCCGATTGTCCAGGCTGGTCCTAGGGTATCAGCTAGCCCTGCAGATGTAGTTTATGGCCACAGCTGTAAAGAATCACCCCTCTTCAAAGGAGTTATAGTAGATCAAGGCCCACACTCGATGAGATCCGTCACAGCAGAAGCGTTGCTATTATCTGAAAACCATCCTGTATTGTGATTGGGGAGGGGACCGAGCCTGAAGCGGAAGATTCCAGGGATGACTCTTTGTACATCAAAGTTTTTACAATTATGTGTCACATTAAAAATATATAGCACTCCGACAAAGTAGTAAGATTATAAAACTTTAATAATTTATAAATATATACAAGAAAACAAAAATAGTAATAACATATAAACATTTTTAGGGAAAAACAACGAAGTAGCGGTCGGCTGTGCGAATAGTCCCAACGCAGCACAACGTCCAGATTTCCGTCGTGGGGCGTCGCGGGGGGTGGGTCATCAGTAGCAAACTGTTGTGCGAATAGTTCCAAGGCAGCAGAACGCGCTGAAATCTAGATGACACGAAAGTGATGTCTAGTAAGTTGCCACCCAGCAAATAACGGCATGGGGCGTCGCGGGGGGTGGGTCATCAGTAGCAAACTGTTGCGCGAATAGTTCCAAGGCAGCAGAACGATGGCACCAAGGTGATGTCCAGTAAGTTGCCGCACTGGTTTTGGTATCCTACAATGCTGCTCCGAATAACGGCGTGGGGCACCCCGGGGGAGGCGGCGTGAACGGGCCTCTCCAGGTGGAGTGTCATCTGTTGTAGTGGGGCGCCCCTTTACCGTTTCAGTTGCCATTCCGTCCGTTTTTGGTCCACTGTGTCAAAAGCCGCAATTCAGCTGAGTTGCGCCCACTCTTGCGGTGCAGCGATAGGCGGCTGTCACAGGACTCTCAAAATGGCGGCAGGCTGTTTCCTTTTTGGGCCTGGTCCACTGAAATGGCCCTGGGACACCTTGGAAATCGGACGCTTGTCTGCTAGGTCTTGGACCCCATTCTCGAAAGCGTCCCCTCCGCCTTGAGAATTCATCAAAAGTTTTGGGGGCTCCGACTCCTGCAGGCTTCTGGTGGGGAGCGGCTGCCATGATTGCTCGCGGAATGACCACGACTGAGCTACGAGATGGTGGTGCTCTCATGCTGACGCCAGCTTCAGTCTGAAACATCCAGAAACAAGGTGGGGCTTTCATCGTTTGGGAAAAAAAAAAAGTTTTCATCCAATGAAAAGTGTTGTTTTTAGGTCACATGATCAAGCCTTCCATCATTAGGAAACCAAAAGTAAAATGAACCAATGAAAAGTTTTATAAACAAGTCACATGACCTGTTATGCGGCATAGGGTGTAAAATGCAGAGAAAATACGTTGGCACGTGAGGCGGCGTCAGTAGCGGACCGATGTGCGAATAGGCCGAAGGCAACACAACGCGCCAAGATCCGGATGGCACCGAGGTGGTGTCCAGCAAGTTGCAGCACTGGTGTGGCCATCCTACAATGCTGAAAGTCGGCGTGGGGCGCCCCGTTGGCCTGTGAGTTTGCGTCAGTAGCGGACCGATGTGCGAATAGGCCGAAGGCAGCACAACGCGCCAAGATCCGGATGGCACCGAGGTGGTGTCTAGTAAGTTGCCGCACTGGTGTGGCCATCCAACAATGCTGAAAGTCGGCGTGGGGCGCCCCGTTGGCCTGTGAGTTTGCGTCAGTAGCGGACCGATGTGCGAATAGGCCGAAGGCAGCACAACGCGCCAAGATCCGGATGGCACCGAGGTGGTGTCTAGTAAGTTGCCGCACTGGTGTGGCCATCCTACAATGCTGAAAGTCGGCGTGGGGCGCCCCGTTGGACTGTGAGATGGCGTCAGTAGCGGACCGATGTGTGAATGGGGCCGAAGGCAGCGCAACAATATTTTCGGAATAGAAGACACCACTAGGCGCTGAGATGCCAAGATCCGGATGGCACCGAGGTGGTGTGTAGCAAGTTGCCGCACTGGTGTGGCCATCCTACAATGCTGAAAGTCGGCGTGGGGCGCCCCGTTGGCCTGTGAGTTTGCGTCAGTAGCGGACCGATGTGCGAATAGGCCGAAGGCAGCACAACGCGCCAAGATCCGGATGGCACCGAGGTGGTGTCTAGTAAGTTGTCGCACTTCTGTGGCCATCCTACAATGTTGAAAGTCGGCGTGGGGCGCCCCGTTGGCCTGTGAGATGGCGTCAGTAGCGGACCGATGTGCGAATGGGGCCAAAGGCAGCGCAACAATATTTTCTGATTTGAAGACACCACAAGGCGCTGAGATGCCAAGATCCGGATGGCACCGAGGTGGTGTCTAGCAAGTTGTGGCACTGGTGTGGCCATCGTACAATGGTAAAAGTCGGCGTGGGGCGCCCTGTTGGCCTGTGAGATGGTGTCAGTAGCGGACTGATGTGTGAATGGGGCCAAAGGCAGCGCAACAATATTTTCTACAATATTTTCGGAGTAGAAGACACCACAAGGCGCTGAGATGCCAAGATCCGGATGGCACCGAGGTGATGTCTAAGTTGCGGACCGATGTGCGAATGGGGCCAAAGGCAGCGCAACAATATTTTCTACAATATTTTCGGAGTAGAAGACACCACAAGGCGCTGAGATGCCAAGATCCGGATGGCACCGAGGTGATGTCTAAGTTGCGGACCGATGTTTGAATGGGGCCAAAGGCAGCTCAACAATATTTTCTGAAGAGAATACACCACAAGGCGCTGAGATGCCAAGATCCGGATGGCACCGAGGTGATGTCTAAGTTGCGGACCGATGTGCGAATGGGGCCAAAGGTAGTGTAACAAGATTTTCTGTATGGAAGATACCACTAGGCGTTGAGATGCCAAGATTCGGATGGCACCGAGGTGATGTCTAGCAAGTTGTGCCACTGGTGTGGCCATCGTACAATGGTAAAAGTCGGCGTGGGGCGCCCTATTGGCCTGTGAGATGGTGTCAGTAGCGGACTGATGTGCGAATGGGGCCAAAGGCAGCGCAACAATATTTTCTGACTGACACCACAAGGCGCTGAGATGCCAAGATCCGGATGGCACCGAGGTGATGTCTAAGTTGCGGACTGATGTGCGAATGGGGCCAAAGGCAGCGTAACAATATTTTCTGTATGGAAGATACCACTAGGCGTTGAGATGCCAAGATTCGGATGGCACCGAGGTGATGTCTAGCAAGTTGGTGTGGTCATCCTACAATGCTGAAACTCGGCGTGGGTCACCCCATTAGCCTGTGAGATGGCGTCAGTAGCGGACCGATGTGCGAATAGGCCGAAGGCAGCACAACGCGCCAAGATCCGGATGTCACCGTGGTGGTTTCATAGTTGAGAGGCACTTCATCTGCAGTGGGGCGCCGAGATCCGGATGGCACCGAGGTGATGTCTAGCAAGTTGCTGTACTGGTGTGGTCATCCTACAATGCTGCAATGTAGTGGGGCGCCCATTTACCGTTTCAGTTGCCATTCAGCTGAGTTTCGGCTGCTCTTGATGCTACAGCGACAGGCGGCTGCAAGAGGACTCTCAAAATGGCGGCCTGTTCTTTGGATTTGGGCCTGGTCCACTAAAATGGCCCTGGGACACCTTAGAACTCGGACGCTCGATTTTTTTTTCCTTTCCTGTACATGCAAAAAAAGGTAAATGCCCGGTACGTTACACGCTTCATCTGCCACGATGAACTCTCCAGAGGAACCGAAAAAAAATATAGTTGTGGTAACTATACCATGCATCGTCATATGGAGAGGTGGCACCAATTAATTATAGTGCTGCATAAAAGAGAGATTTGGAGGAGAACCCCTGACCTGCTAGTACATTCATCAAAGAAGTGGCACTGAGAGCTTCAGAGGCAAGGGAAACGGTCCCAAATATTTAGAAGAACTTTGGAAAGATTAAAATGACATGTTTAGATTGTGGTAAATTAATTTCATGTGGACAGATGAGTGTTACTCTAATAAATACAGCATATGAACATCATCATAGTCGATGGTTGGTAGAGACATTTTGACTATATCCTGGACCTGCCCGTCCTCGCCCAAAATGGCGCCGGAATAAATGGGACTCGTAACTCCTTGTTGTGTACTGGTTGCAGAACCTTGAAATCACGAGATACGTATGCAGTTTTGAAGCACATGGCGGGCGGGGACGAGAATTGATTGAATATTTCGACATCCCTATTGATATTAAGTTCTGATGTGTTATTGATTACTGTACTGTTGAAAGTTCGAATTAACGTCACCCATGGTACTTGCCCGCAAATGTATATCTAGATAATTTTATTGTAACTGGCCCTGTCGTATTTTAATTATAAAATGTACATCCACCGATTCCGTAACTGTTAGAAACCTTAGTTCTTGCAACCTAATGGCCCGCCCGTTACGTTCCTCTACAGTGTAAATGTCTATTCATCATATACGATTACAGTTTGCTCCGTGGCAGGCCCACGTGGTTATAGGCTCGTATTTGTATAATGAAATTTTCACAATAAAGGTTTTTAAAAGAAAACATGGTAGTAGTATATACATTGGTAAAGTTTTTAATAATAGTCACTGTTTTAGAATCATTAAAAGGCAAGTGAAATAAAGCAGCCCAATTACATGAAGGGTAAAAGGTATAATACGAAGGAACGCAGTAAAGATAAATGGTCAAGGGCTGTTGTGTTTTCTATTCCTGCAACATAAAGTGATCGATAAGAATCTCATATTCAGGCGTATCGGCGACTAAGACAGCAGGTCGACCCTCTTTTGCTCAACGGCTCCGTCATGGGACGAAGAAACGCTCTTTTTCTCGAAAAAAGAATATATTTTACTTGCAGGACAGTTGTAAAATTTCCGGGAAAGTACATTAGCCTGGAACATTATAACATATATTTAAGAAAAAATAATGTTCGGAAGTAATTAAAAGCGTAATTTTTAGGTGATATGACCAAGGCTTTCATCATTAGAATAAGAAAAGTAAAATGAACCAATGAAAAGTTTTATTAACAAGTCACATGACTTGTTATGCTTACGTTACGCGCTGCGCGCCCCGGATGACTTCCGGATGCGCTAACGCGGCGCGTCATATGACGCATTACGCGACAACGCAGGTCCAGAATATAGTCAAAATGTCTCCACCAACCAGCGGTCGAAACACAACCCCTTTCAGCAGGCTAAATAGTTCTGTTAAATGACAACAGAAGGGACAGGCAACAAGAACCATCAGTCAAAGAGGGGAGGGCTAGTTCTTCTCTACCGGGTTACATTGGGGCGCTACCGGAACTGATCGAATTGGTAGTCTACAGTGTTTCTGGATGTTTCAGACTGAAGCTGGGGTTAGCATGAGAGCACCACCATTTCGTAGCTCCGTTGTGGCCATTCCGCAACCAATCATGGCAGCCGCTCTTTATCGTTATTTTGGGCGGGATGGGTGGCGGAGCCGAGCTGTTTTGCAGCCATCATTGTGTGGAGTTCAGTTCATCTCACTAGTTTTGTATTTGTCATGAGGGGTTGTTCCTAATGTTTCTATTTTAGCGAGGTCAAAAAGAGATCCCATTAGTGGCCTACTGATTTTGCTCGATTCCTTTTCTTTTTTTTTACACGATTTTTCGTTATCTGCAAAGACTAAACAGAGTATTGCGACTCTGTGTTTGTTTGTAAATAGAGAATGAACCAAAGAGAACTAATTCTAAAACAGTAAATACTTGGATAACAATCAATCAAATGGAGAGAGAAGCAGGCACGACGGATTACAACGGGGGCAAAGGCCTGCGTTAACTACCTTTCACTATCTGCAAAGAGAGAGTACTCCTAATAGAAATGAGGGGGGGGGGCACCATTCAAAGCAGATCAGTGTGCATAAACACGAAAATGTTTTCACTTACCACGTACTTGACATTCGACAGCTTATGATATTTGCTATTAAAAAAACATTGAAATTCACTGAAAAAACCATAGGTTATAGACCATATATAGTTAGGAATTAGCATTTACAAAACCTTGAAAATTCACTAAAAAAACCATAGGTTATAGACCATATATAGTTAGGAATTAGCATTTAAAAAACCTTATTTTACTCACACAAAACCATTGAAATTCCATATATAGTTAGTTGCACTAACTATATATCGCGCACCCGCAATCCACTGCTGATCATGTCACATATTACATCATTCATGACATGGTCAGTGACATCACTGATGACATCACTGATGACATCTCAAATGACATCACTGATGACATCACTGATGACAACATCCAGTGACTGTATGTTTCTGTAAAGTTAAAATATGTCTTACATATTGAAGAATGAGTGGATGTAGAAGTGTCTGAACAAAGGATTTAGTAGGTGCATGACTGACTGTATGAGTGAGTGATTAAATGTGTCTCACTGAGTGCATGGGTTAGTGACTAAACTGTCTTAATTTGTGCATCATTATGTCTGTTGTTCTGTAAACTGCTGCATGTGTTGATCAGTAGCTATATGATTAACTATATGGGTTATTGATTGGTTGCCCAAGTATTTGTATGGGAGACTGAGAGTGTGTATGGGTGGCTGGGAGGTGTATGACTCTCTGCATAGATGTATGGGTTCAAAAGTGCATGTGGAAACAGCTGTATGGGCGGTTGACTGTGTGCATGACTGTATTGGTGAGTGAATAGATATCTCAGTGCTACATGTCAAAGTAAGTACATATGTAAAATACAGTACATGTGAGAGTTGACATATATAAATAACTGTGCATAAGAGCCAGTGAATGTGTGAGTGGCTGTATGGATCATTGTGAACTTGTATCCAGGATTGTATAAGTGAGTAAATATGTTTTAGTATATGTTTGAATAAGTAAGGTGTGTTTAACTGTATAGTTAAGGAAATGGAGGTGTGATTGATTGTTTGCATGACTGACTAGGTGTGTGTGTAACTTCATGGATGAGTGACAATCTGCGAGTCTGTGTTTACACTGAGTGTATCTAAGGTTATATTAGAGTCTGAAGAGGTTCATCGTATTATCACATGAATGATGTCATCAGTGATGTGATCAGTAATGTCAAATGAGATGTCATCAGTGATGTCATCAGTGATGTCATTTGAGATGTCATCAGTGATGTCATCAGTGATGTCATTTGAGATGTCATCAGTGATGTCATCAGTGATGTCATTTGAGATGTCATCAGTGATGTGATCAGTAATGTCAAATGAGATGTCATCAGTGATGTCATCAGTGATGTCATTTGAGATGTCATCTGTGATGTCATCAGTGATGTCATTTGAGATGTCATCAGTGATGTCATCAGTGATGTCATTTGAGATGTCATCAGTGATGTCATCAGTGATGTCATTTGAGATGTCATCAGTGATGTCATCAGTGATGTCACTGACCATGTCATGAATGATGTAATATGTGACATGATCAGCAGTGGATTGCGGGTGCGCGATATATAGTTAGTGCAACTAACTATATATGGAATTTCAATGGTTTTGTGTGAGTAAAATAAGGTTTTTTAAATGCTAATTCCTAACTATATATGGTCTATAACCTATGGTTTTTTCAGTGAATTTTCAAGGTTTTGTAAATGCTAATTCCTAACTATATATGGTCTATAACCTATGGTTTTTTCAGTGAATATATATATATTCAGCATAAAGACGCCCAGCAGCAGCATGCAGCAGCAGAACAGACGAGGCAAACCCAGTATTTGTGAGTAGTGATTTTAATTACTCATCACCATACCGCCATGACACGTTTCGGTGCAAACAGCACCTTGATCACATGACATCGATACAAGGCGGACGTGCTCTATTTCAAGGGCTCAGAACCAATGATCAGTTACTAATTTGCATAGATATAGAAAATATACTATCACAAAACGATAATTGCATGAATGCATGATCGTACTATTGGCACACATGGGCTTAGTCGTGACATTTGATTAAACAATTTGAGCAATATCTAGATATTATACTGTGTTTGTTTTTTGTTAAGATCTTACTTACACACTAAGTTTTGGAGTTGAATAAATAAATAAACATTCATATTATACACACCTATTTACAATTCATCAATTTACATCACTAGCAGCAACAAAATGTAAAAACTTTTGTGCAACATTACGCAATGTAAACAAACTAAAGTGCATCGTGGGAGAATTTGCTATATGTTATGTAAACACCAGACATTGTTTAATTAAATACATAAAAATATATAGATTAATGTATACCTATGTACATATATAAAAAACCCATTTAAATATGAAAGTCATGAAGTATTTACATCTATAAAAATTCTGTTGAATTTATGATCTAATTCATATAGGACTTCCTAACTTTTAAATTACTGCCATAGTGGAATAACCTTATGTCCTAGGGATGACTCCCTAAATGAAGTATACTTGTGTGCCCACTTAACCTATCAGTGACTAGTGATTGTCTGTCATTTGGTTCTTGAGCTGTTATGTGCAACCCAGTCCGAAAAATGTGAAAAAATATAATATTAGTTTAAAATGTGATATTGGGATGAGGCAGTTGCTATGTTCATTCAAGGATGTACCGCAATATATGAATTAATCAAAGATACGTGTGGCAGTCCTCCCCCGCATTTAATCCATTGGGGCTCTTTGTATCCAGCAGGATAATGTGCCGAGTTCCTAATCTGCGCAGCAATAGATCCCGTTCTCCGCCCCTTCTTTGAGGAGGGACAGTGTCTATTACAAAATAGCGCAATTTAGAGGACTTTTTGTTGTGTACTGAGCCGAAGTGCCTGGCTACCGGGTACGCAGTGTCACCGTTGGTTATGGCTCTTAGGTGCTGGAGTATACGCTTGTAGACATGCGGCCTCGTGCTTCCAACATAGCGGAGGCCGCAGGGACACTCCAGCACATACACTGCGTACTCGGTGCGACAGGTCAGCTTATACCTGATGGTAGTCGGAATCTTATTAAAAGGCGTAGCATAATCTTTCCTGCTGACCCCATTTTTGCATGCCTTGCAGGTTGAACAACGAAGGAACCCTTTACTCTTGTTCAACCATGGAGTCTCTACACGTGTTTTTGGACTATTAGATACTAGGCAATTACCAAGTGTTCTCGCTCGCTTATAGGCAATCATGGGAGCCCCCTTAATTTGATTGCCTAATAATGGATCACTCGTAATGAGTGCCCAGTGGCGTTTAATAATATTTCTGATAGTGCGGTGTTGGTTGTTGTAAGTGAAAATCAAACGAGTTGTATTTTCATCTTTGCGTTTGGTAGACTGCTGTTGCAGTTAATGTAGTGTCAAATTAAATTGTAAATAAATAAAAATATTTTAATATATTAGATATATATTTTAATTTTATTTTACGGTACCGGTGTATATATGCATGTGAATATATATATATTACCTACTGGCGGTCGCCAGTAGGTATATATAGTTAGGATTTTTTCTCTATGGGATTTTTGAAAATTCTATGTCTAATAACTTTGGCGTTTGTGGACGGAATTGGCTGAAATTTTCAGGAAAATGGCACATTTTGTTTCTGAGCAGCCCTTGAAAATTTGGGGGGGGGTCGTCAAGGGGGGGCCGAGAAAAAAGGGGGGTCCCAAAACGTGTTTTTAACATTGAGTTTTCCATAGGGCGGTTGGCCTCACTTTTAGCCCGAACGGCTGAATGGATTTGCACGAAACTTGGCAAAATTGTAGGGACTGGTAGCCCGATGTGCCTTTTGTAGGTCTCAATATATGTGCTCCAGTGGATTTTGAGAAATTAACGTTTAAAAAAAGATATATATCTGTAACAGCGGACCTGGCAGCGTCCCAGGACGCGTACTTTACGCGCAACGGAGCTTTGTGAAGCGAAGCTGATTGGTTCTCCGGCGTCTGTCAACATTCCAAAAAGTCCGTAGCGGCCGCCATCTTGTCTCTCGGTAGGATCGAGAGACAAGAGGAGGTCAAAACAAAGGGGGAAATAACTATAAGGGGGCATAGTAGATCCTCGCTGACCCCCTAGGTTTGATGTGGAGGTTTTAAAAGGGCCCCGCGGGGCAAAAAAAAATAATAATAATAATAATCGAACGGCTGAATGGATTTGCACGAAACTTGGCAAAATATTAGGGACTGGTAGCCCGATGTGCCTTTGCTAGGTCTCAATATATGTGCTCCAGTGGATTTTGAGAAATTAACGTTCAATGAAAGATATATATCTGTAACAGCGCTCCGCTTCGCGTAACGGAGGTTTGCGAAGCTGATTGGTCATTCTGTCACTGGGCTATAGTTGGGCTACATCTGGCTGATATTTGGGCTACATTTGTTTTTTTGTGTGTCTGGCGGCCATCTTTGGGCTACATTGGGCTACATTGGGCTTCATTGGGCTACATTGGGCTACATTTGGGCTCCAACATATATATAGGCCAATGTAGCCCAATATATATTTTTCAAAGTTAATTTTCGTAAAAACCACTGGAGCATATATCTTGAGACATAGCAAAGGCACATCGGGCTACCAGTCCCTACAATTTTGCCAAGTTTCGTGGAAATCCATTCAGCCGTTCGAGCTAAAAGTGAGTCCAACCGCCGTATGGAAATGAAGGAAATGAATGGGTAATTTGTAATTAGCAAATAGCTAATCGCAAACTAGGAATGGTAAAGAATTGCTATTTATTCCTTAAAGTTCGCTATTTAGGAAATGCAAAAAACTTTGATGATACATATGGCGGTTCATCTCTAACAAGATAAGAAGCATAGGGATACATTTATGATGACTGGCGCATCACCAGGGATGTGTTAGTCATTCTGTGCCGCTGTTCCGTCACCTATGGTGTGCTGCATTTACAATGCGGCGCATCATGGGGCAAAAACAGCACAGATGCGTGATGTATCTGTGCCGTAAAGGTGGCGCATTGCTGGAGTTGTATCGCAAGTGTGATGAAGCTCCAGCAAGGGTCGGGGGTGCCCCTGTCGCAGGGTTTCTGTTCTCACACAGAACTGTGGACAGAGGATTGGAACCTCGGCGAATTAGGGTGTCCCAAAACTCACGTTAGTAATCAAAAACTCCTTAGCAAGCTAGGTACAGTGTCACATTGGATATAACAAACTCTCAATGTTTAGACAATCCAGAATATGAACTTATAGTACCTCAGGATACGTGGAACTCATGAACAGTCGGTCGTTATATATTTCTTAGAAACCAGAACATGGAGTTAAGAAGAACACATGTGTATTTGAAATGTTTATTTACTAATGCGGTCTTCTCAGGCGTAGTATCTTAGATAATACAAGTACACATATTATCAGTAGCAAAATTACCAGCATAGTTACTAGTACATAAAAAGCGAATGGTGATAGTATGTTAACATGCTGTAAATGAATAAGAGTTAGCAACACTTATAAGCAGCCGCGGGCCGTGGAGGGAGTTATGGTGAGGCAGGGAGGCGGGGAGGGGGAGAAGCAGGGTGGAGAATACAAGTACACATATTATCAGTAGCAAAATTACCAGCATAGTTACTAGTACATAAAAAGCGAATGGTGACAGTATGTTAACATGCTGTAAATGAATAAGAGTTAGCAACACTTATAAGCAGCCGCGGGCCGTGGAGGGAGTTACGGTGGGGCAGGGAGGCGGGGAGGGGGAGGGGCAAGGTAGAGAGGGCTCCACCCTGCTTCTCCCCCTCCCCGCCTCCCTGCCTCACCGTAACTCCCTCCACGGCCCGCGGCTGCTTATATCTCACCCTCCCTAATACACATATTATATTATTTGCTAAGAAGGTCTCTTTGTGTTGGTTTAGGGCGTGCCCATACTTTAGTGTCTTAGATTTGAAGGAATCACATCAGCATACACCAGCTCTCTCTTCATGTGAACCGCATCAACTGTTGTGTATGTGTGTTCGGCAAAGCAATATAAAACCCGCCTCATGCCCAGAATTGGCAGAAGTTGCACTTATGTTATGAGTATGAAGTCGTGGAGATCAGACCTCATAACAATTCTGTATCGTGTTGTTCTTGAAACTTTAGCACTCGCTGTACAGATATAGTTTAACAAGCAAAGCAGATAGTAGAGCAATAACATATTATTCTCATGTAAACCACGATGAACTACTAGGTGGAAAGCTAAAGCAACAACTAAGTGTCGTGTGCAGAAGTTGCAAAAAAGGAAAAATGGCGTTTAAACCGGTAATGAGCCCATGCTAACTTAACACGGTGTAAAAATATCCAGGACCTAGATGACACCTCCCCATTAACCCGGAAACGAACTGAATAAGATAATAGAAGTGCCATCTCATGAGAGCAGATTGCAAGTTTATATGTGGACGGTCCGCAAGGTAAAGCATTAAAAACTAGGAAAATTTAATGCTAAAGAAAAATAAAACAGCCAAGTACTTTATCGAGTCTTAAGCCAATAGGCAAGGTAAATAATAAAAACTTGACAAATAAGTCAATGAATTGTCAATGAAATGCTAGTACTCAGCATATCAAACATGAAAAAGGTCTATGACATAACTGTGTATGCAAAATAAGCTGCAACAGCCTCCAATAGGAAGTCACCGTCTTCATCCGAAAACAGTTCAGCCATCCAATTTAAAAGCGGAAAAGAACATACGTGCTCTCCCAGCACCGGATCCTCTATCACCATCAGAGCACAGCTCGGTGGGTTTTCAAGAAAGCTCTGTTCCAAGAAAGACTGTGCTGCCGCCAGTAAATTCCAGGGACCAAGTAGTCCATGCATCAATGCCACAGCCATAATCCTTTCGCCAGGACAAACCAACTCGTGAGTAATGATAGGAGTCATCAGCTGATTAAAGTCGACGTCAGGAGAAACCGGTCCGCAGAGACACAAATCAATGGCCCAATCGAAATCACAGGTCAGGCAGTGAAATACAGGCTGGACACAGGTGAAGTAGGAGAATCGAAAAGATAATCCATATGCCGTGCTTAATATCGCCAACGGCATTGTGCCATAATATTCTAGCATGCGATTGCGGAACAGTGTCAGCAGCTGCAGGGTGGGAGGTTGCATAGGAGGGACATCCATATTTAAAAATGTAAAAAAGCACAAGAGCGTCCGCTGGTAATGCAAGTAAAAATGCCAATCCACGAACCAGAGTGGAGAAAATAGAATGAAAGGAAGCAGGGATGACTCCAAAGATTTTCTCAAATGAAGTCACGAGACCACTGGTAACAACTTTAAAAAAAGTGCGCCAGGGTCTTTGTGGAGGATGCGTTAAAGATAGTCGGAACCATCTTGCTGAAATTGAAAGGCAAATCTGAATTGAAAAGGGTCTGCACCTCTGTACGGGTGTTCGCTATGTGAAGCATGAAAGTTTCACGGGCCGAACTCAAGGCCACCTCTCTCTGAGACAAAAGAGCTCTTATTCTTGCCATGCCGTTGAAATCTGTCCCAAGGTTGGTATTTGTGGCCAGATTGAAAACTCCCTATGTTCATGTGTGGGAGGAAATAGAACATTTCTGCAGCAAATAACCCGTTCACTTACTGTTACGATAAAAGGAATACTTTTAATTAACTCAGAACAATCTTCATTATTGAGCATCAAATAACTACCATTTTCCAACAACTTGAACGTGGGGATGATAGCAGGAACTGGCGTGCCTTGCAACACGCAAGCCATATTTGGTCGGTGTTTGTTGCATGAACCGTGTAACTGTATGTGCCTACACATTAGTGAATGATCTGGCGTCTCAGTGCATTCCTCTCCATTCAGATAAACTTCTTGATCATCTTTGAAACATCTGTATGTGTATGGAAGCGACCAGACCTCATGAAGAAAAGCACTACCTAAAGGTTCATAACGACCTATTGGTATATATTTCATACAATTTGAAAACTTATATAAAGCAAAAGGCAGCGTTATTAAACCGTGGATAAGGCACGTTGCCAAAAAACCCGCAATCCTCTGCTGATGATGTCACTGAGCATGTCATGAATGATGTAATATGTGACATCATCAGCAGTGGATTACGGGTAATAGTATCTCTAGTTTACTCCCCTATAGCTGTCTTTCTTTTAACATAAGTGTCTGTTTCCTTCCCTTATACTTACTGTTTTTGGTTCGCTTCTAGTTCGCGTACCGGCGAGCGAACTGGGAAGCGAACTAAGAGAAATAGAGGTTGGCACAGTTCCAAATATTGTACCAATTTTTTAATAACGGGGAGGTAGTTCTGAAAAGAACTTTTTTTTTATTGTTTTTGTTGTTTTATATTTTTTTTATTATTTTTCGGAACATTTTTTTACTTTTTTTGAATTTTTCTGAACAGTTTTATATTTTTTTGGGTTTTTCTTGGAGGGGGCAATGAAAACGATTCATTGTAAAGGGCTCAACAGGAGCAACAAAACAAAAAAAGAAGTATTTATTATTTTGTGCGTTTCGTACAAACTTGCATATGATAGTCAATAGCTCTGTTGATCAGAGTGATGCTTTTTTCTCCGTAGGAAATGAATCCATCGCAAAATACGCAGGTGTGTTTTACTTCACCAAATTTCATTTGTATATTTGGCACCATCTCCCTGCCCTCTGGTCCCGTTACTTCCGGTACAACAGATCTTCTGGCCATAATAGGGAGATTATCTAGGTCGTTCCGAAACTGTGCAGCACTGTAGTTGTTAGGATGCCACCTAGTCATATGGCGATGCATTGTGTAGTTTCCGAAACTGTATTTTTTCTCGGTTCCTCTGGACAGTCTATCTTGACATATAAGGCAAGTTACGTATCTTGCATTTACTTTTTTCTGACCTTTGGGAATTTTAAAAAATTGCCAAATGAAGTTTTCTTTCCGGTGAGACGTCCTGGGCTGCTCAGGCAAAAACTGCCTCTCTTCGTGCTCGTCGTCCTGTTCCTCTTCTTCTTCTTCTTGTTGAATTATAACTTGAGCAGGTGGTCCACTCTTCCTTGGATGTGGTGGAGGTGGTGGGGAAGCACCAGCTGAAGCTACTAAAGAAGCCATTGCTCAGTGATCACAAAGGGTCTTTCTCTCACAATGATGAAAGTCAGAGTGAGGAAAGAAGGAGGGATTTTCATCATTTGGGAAAAACAAGAGTTCTCAACCAATCAAAAGTGTTCATTTTAGATTATATGACCTAGTCTTACATCATTAGGAAACCAAAAGTGAAATGAACCAATGAAAAGTGTTATTACCAAGTCACATGACTTGCTGTGTTTACGTTAAGCGCTTTGCAGGGCCTCCCGGTTTGCTTCCAGAAACCTGCGCTTTGCGACTCGCTTCGCGTACCAGTTCGCTAACGTAGCACGTCATATGACGTATCACGCGACAACGTGAAACGTCATGCGGACGGGAGGCGTCACGATGTTGTTTTCTAACGCGGCACTTGCGGTAAAGAAACGTTTACCGGCTCGCGGTCTATTTCGCGGCATCAAGGTCAGCTAACGGGAAGCTTCCCGATTCGCGAAGCGGGAACGAAGAAAAAAAAATATTAAAAAAAAAAATTATTCATAAACATATTAAATATATTTTTGGATTTAAAGAAGAATACATTTTACAGCTACAGATATTAGCTGTTAAAAAACCAATGAAATTCACAGAAAAAACCATAGGTTATAGACCATATATAGTTAGGAATTAGCATTTACAAAACCTTGAAAATTCACTGAAAAAACCATAGGTTATAGACCATATATAGTTAGGAATTAGCATTTAGAAAACCTTATTTTACTCACACAAAACCATTGAAATTCCATATATAGTTAGTTGCACTAACTATATATCGCGCACCCGCAATCCACTGCTGATGATGTCACATATTACATCATTCATGACATGGTCAGTGACATCACTGATGACATCACTGATGACATCTCAAATGACATCACTGATGACATCACTGATGACATCTCATTTGACATCAATGACCACATCACTGATGATATCATTCATGTGACAATACAATGCATCTCCTCACATTTTAATATAACCTCTGTTTCACCCAGTGTTAAAAAGAGAGTATAATTTTTGAAACCATTGACACACCAATACTAGTTACTACATACGCACTCACTGATTGCTACGTCTACACACACCTTCACTCATTCACCCATACAATCATTCATACATACAATCACTCATCTTTACAACACTATCATATGCACTCATACACCTATACAGACACTCACAGTCTGCCACTCATCCATGGAGTTACTCACACACCTAGTCAGTCCTGTAAAGAATCAATGACACTTCCATTTTCTTGTCTATACAGTTAAACATAGAGCACCTTACATTTTCAAACATATACTAACACATACTTACCTTCTTATACAATCATTGATACAAGTACAGATTGATCTGCACAGAGTCACACACCTCCCAGCTAGCCACACACACACTCAGTCTCCCATACAAATACTTGGGCAATCAATCAATAACCCATATAGTTACTCATATAGCTACTGATCAACACATGCAGCAGTTTACAGAACAACAGACATAATGATGCACAAATTAAGACAGTTTAGTCACTAACCCATGCAGTCAGTGAGACACATTTAATCACTCACTCATACAGTCAGTCATGCACCTACTAAATCCTTCGTCCAGACACTTACACATCCACTCATTCTTCAATATGTAAGACATATTTAAACTTTATAGAAACAAAAAATCACTGGATGTTGTTATCAGTGATGTCATCAGTGATGTCATTTGAGATGTCATCAGTGATGTCATCAGTGATGTCACTGACCATGTCATGAATGATGTAATATGTGACATCATCAGCAGTGGATTGCGGGTGCGCGATATATAGTTAGTGCAACTAACTATATATGGAATTTCAATGGTTTTGTGTGAGTAAAATAAGGTTTTCTAAATGCTAATTCCTAACTATATATGGTCTATAACCTATGGTTTTTTCAGTGAATATATATATATATATATATATTTATAATCTATAAAATGTTTCTAACATTTTATAATTTTATTAACATAATTATGTATTAATATTATTAAGTAAATGTATATATTATATTTTATATATATACCTGCATGTTTTTATTATATGTATTATTTACTTTATTTTACATTATTTTTTAAACATTTAAAAAAACTATATTTTTAACAACACTATTTTTAACAATGATTTTTTTTTCAGATTTTTTTGTACTTACCATTATGAAGATAGGACATCAATATTTTTGACAACGATATTTTTGTCACAATACATTTGCAGGACCACATTTCTGTTAACGATATCCTGGCAGTGATCCAATTATATGGATAGACCATCCTGCCATTTTGACTCCATGAAACACCTGCTCCTCCCACCAGCTCCTTTGCAGATTGGCATAGCTGATGGGGAAGCAAGGGCCCTTTGCTGTACCTCTTAGCTGTTGAAGCAGCTCTTTGTTAAATGGAATGATGCCACACACCAAAAAACAATTAATATAGCCTTATAGCCAGCCGTACTGGGCTGTACCGGCTATTAAAGGCCCACTCCCGCGTTAAAGGTTCAAGCCGCAGGTGAGGGACTTTAACAAGGGAGTGGGACTTTATTAGCTGGTATAGCCCTGCTACGAAGGGCTATAAGGCTATTAGAACATTCTGCCACTAGAGGGCAGAATGTTCTAACAAATAAAACAAAGGCATCTCGAAACTCGAGGGGATTTAAATCTCCTCGAGCTCCGAGAGGCCTTTGTAAAACATTGGAATGTTGCTCTGCGGGCCTTTACCGGCTCGTAGAAGCAGGGAGCACTCAATTGTCTTCAATGAAGCTCCCAACATTCCAAAGTTCTAATTATGCTTAAAGGCGTATCATCAATTCCACAAAATGTATGAGGTCTAGCTCTCAAAAAGTGTTTCACTTCTTTTATACCATCCTCATGCCATATACTGGTGTAAAATGAGGTTACATCCAGACACATCATGAGCAAATCATCCTCTCACAATACAGCAAATATTATTTTCAGGAAACTGGAAGTGTCCTTAATATGGGACGGGAAGTTCATAACCAAAGATTGCGAAAAATTATCAACATACTTAGATACATTTTCAAATAAACTATCGCTAACTGCTATAATTGACCTTCTTGCTTGCTTTTCCCTGTGCTTGTGTATCTTTGCGATTAAATAAAAGACTGGCAACTTGGATTGATCAACTATCACAAAGTTGTATTCATCAGCCCTACTTTATGCCATTCATTCAACTCTTTCAGGAATCTCTCTATTTAAATCCCTCATACTCTACTTTTTAGAGTCTCTCATTACATGTAGCATCATTTAATTGTGAATAGGCTTCTACTAAATACATATTTTTGGGCTACAATACCACACTGCATCCTTAGGGGCCCATTATGATGTCGGGCCATGATAGGCTGGCGGTGGCCACCGCCGGCCTGGCGGAGGCAATCCGCCCGACACCAATGCCTGGATCCCTCCCCGCCATATTAGGGTGGCGGGGGGACAGCGGCGGACGGAAAGACCGCCCGCCGCTTTACAGCGGCGGTAATGGAATAATATGGTGGCAGTGTCCAAGGACACCGCCAGCCAAATTACGATGGCTAAATTCAGGAGCCTTTCCGCGGCGGGAATGCCGCCACGGAAAGGCAGGCGGTGATTGCTGCGGGGGGCCCCCTGCAGGGCCCCCAGGTGATGCCAGTGTTGGGGGTGCAAATGGGGTACCCCCCACATTTGCATATGCAAAGCGGCAGGCACCGCGGGGTGCCTGCCGCTTTGCATATGCAAATGCGTGCTGAAATGTTTATCATTGTGGCGGGCGGTGCAGAGTGCTCCGCCCGCCACAATGATAAACTTGTAGGATGTGCCCGCCACTGTGGCGGGCACATCCTAATTCCCCCTACGGGACCCCCGCCCTTATGGCAGGCGGTCCCGTTCTCTGTTAGGGTGGCGGACGGACAAAGTCCGCCCGCCATCCTAATGTGCCCCTTTGTCTGAGCCTCATGTCATACACTCATCCTTTTGACTCCATTTATACATGACAAACTTGGATGTGTCTTCCTGATGGGTCTGTCTATATTTGTTGTGATTGGCACACACTTTCAATCTTCTTAATTCAATCATTATTGCTTCTGGAAAGTGGTCAATATTGTCATGCGAGGTAAGTGCTATAAAGTATAATTTTTGGTTTAAAGGTGGTATCCCCTCCTTCTTCACCACTCAATCTCATCTCCCTCTATTGTTCAATATCAGTCAAAGTCACTGCCTCTGCTCCACTGTCACTCTCCAATTGCAACAAATCTTTCATCACGTCTACCTCCAAGACCTTGAGATTACTGTATGAGTGTCTGACAAAATCTCTCCTTGGTCTCACTTTGTCATGTTTTGTCTTGAAAAATGTCAACAATTTCCATTTCTGTATAAACGGAAATAAGTCAACAATACATTGTATGCAATTGAAAGGGGCATTTGAGCAAAAAATTAATTCACGGGCCAAAATTTCTATGCCATCCTGTGATAATTGTTCATTTGTAAGATTGAGTACCGTATTAGTGTCAATTAACATTTTTCATTGCTGCGTGTCATTATCCTAATTGTAAAAAATGAAATTCTTCTTTAACAGAGGATCCTCCTATTGTTGAATTAGCATCTTTGTCAGATTCAGATCCAGTGTCAGAATTCAAATTTCTCAACGAAACATCCTGTCTTACTTTGATAACTTCACCTAGATCTTGCCTGCAAATATTTTCAAATTGTCTATCAAATGTGGAAATGTGACTTCCTTCATAATTCATTTGGTCTTGCTGATATGTTGCGTTTTATCGCATTTTACTGTTCCTGCATGTTTGACCATTCATGCCTTCATTTTTTCTCTAAAGTAAGTTTCAAATGCTTATATCTTCTTTTTTAAGTTGTTCATTTATCTGTTGTGTTTGTTCCAAGATTCCCCTTTCATGTATTGCTGCACATTTTACAAGCAATTGCATCATGTTCATGGAGTATGCTGCATTAAGCTCTGCCCATTTCTGATTTGGTTAGATTTTCCGGTATTTAAAGATACATTTGCACTATATTGCGATCACTCATATTCTTTCCCCTTCCCCTTATAATACTACTAGAAGCTGCGGAACTTCTATCTGCGAATAAATCCTCAACTGTATTCAACCTGGCAATAATATCTTTCTCCTCTAGGATTCTCAGTTAGTGTATTCTCACCGCCTTCGTTGAGAGAGACGCCTAGTCGCTTATCTGTGTCTCTCTCAAAAGAGTCAGTCCAAACACCCCTTTGAATCACGTACAATGTAGAGTTGACTTATTTAAGTTTGTACGTAAATTGGAATTTTTGAAATTTTTTATTTCAGAAGTTTTTTATTGGAAGTTTCCAAATCAAAAACATACAAAAACATACAAGGAAACACAAGCGTCACTGAGGATTACAATAACTAAACGACTGGAGAAATATCTATATGGGCAATGGTAAGCATGGAGAATCAAAGTAAATTAAAGACTAAAACAAACATAAAGCAATGAAATGAAAGCTGCATAACAACAGTCATATACATCATATTGTGTATCTACACTAGGATGGATGACACTGGAATGCAGACTTCAAACTTTCTGGGTCAGAATACATGGAGCAGTTGAATACGTTATAGATTAGGCCATTTTTGTATTCAAAACATGACACAGTGAGACCAGGGTGGGATATTATCAGACACCCCTAAAGTAATCTCAAGGTCACAGTAGCAATTTGTTGCAATTGGAGGATGAGATTAGAGCAGAGGCAGTGACTTTGGCTGATCTTTGACTGTTGAGGCAGATGAGAGTGAGTGATGAAGGTGGGCATATAACCATTAAATCAAAATCCAAGTTTATACCTGCAACCTCACATGACAATATTGGCCAGTTTTCAGAAGCAATACTGAGGAGCTGGTGTTTGGTGCACAAGAATCCATTTGGTCTTGCAGTTGGTGGCCTGAGGAATGTGGCCCTTTACTCACTCCTGTTAAAGCTGCCAAAAACCTTTGGGTAATCTTTGACACTTCCCTGTACTTTGACTCACAGGTCCATCACATCACGAGTACCTGCTTTCACATAGTTAGGACACTTAGGAAGGTCTTTTCTTTTATTCTAGTTGAATTGTACCACTAGGTGGTCATTGCTTTAGTTGCCTCTAGACTCAAATATTGCAAATATGCTCTATTTGAACATTAATGCCTCGTCACTGAACAAGCTGCAAGTGGTGCAAAATGTGGCTGCATCTCTTATTCTCAACATTCCCCAATGAGAGTAAGTCAGAGATGGCATTAGAGCACTGCTTTGGCTCCCTGCAAGGAAGCGCATTGTTATCAAGGCTATTTGCCTAGCCTTCCTAGCTCTCCATCACAAAAAATCCAATCATCTCTCCTCCCTCCTCAACTAGGACACCTCAGGCAGGTCAATCAGATCTTCCTCAGCCAGGAAAGTTTCAATTACCAGGTTCCGGAGAGTCCTATTGGGCGGGCCGATTCATTTCCGGGGCTGCAGCCTGAGGAATGTGGCCCTTTACTCACTCCTGGTAAAGCTGCCAAACACCTTGGGGTAATCTTCGACACTTCCCTGAACTTTTACTCACAGGTCAATCACATCATGAGTACCTGCTTTCACATAGTTAGGACTTTTGGGAAGATCTTTCCTTTTATTCCAGTTGAATTGCATCACTCTGTGGTCATTGCTTTAGTGGCCTCCAGATTCGATTATTGCAAATATGCTCTATTTGAACATTATTGCCTCGTCACTGAACAGGCTGCAAGTGGTGCAACAGCTGCAGGTCTTACTCTCAACCTTCCCAAGTGAGAGTTATTCTGAGATGGCATTAGAGCACTGCTTTAGCTCCCTGCAAGGAAGTGCATTGTTATCAGGGCTATTCGCCTAGCCTTCTTAGCACTCCATCGTAAAGGATCCAATCATCTCTCCTCCTTCCTCAACTGGTACACCCCAGGCAGGTCACTCAGATCTTCTTCAGCCAGGAAAGTTTCAATTACCAGGTTCTGGAGAGTCCCATGGCGGGGCTGGGTACTTTTCCAGGGCTGTAGCAAAGTTATGAAATTCCCTGCCT
This sequence comes from Lissotriton helveticus, assembly GCF_964261635.1. Classification (NCBI taxonomy): domain Eukaryota; kingdom Metazoa; phylum Chordata; class Amphibia; order Caudata; family Salamandridae; genus Lissotriton; species Lissotriton helveticus. The sequence continues at coordinate 503,769,056 of NC_136061.1, read as the reverse complement.
GTCCACATTGCTAGACTTGACTTTTTGTCTCATTTAAGACAGCTTTAAAGCAAGACTTTTCTCATCGTATTTTTCGGACATCATGCTTAGATACCCTCGGGTTTAATACACTCTATAAACTCATTTTTCATTTAATTTACATTTCATTTCAATAGTGGATGAATTAAGAAGAATGAGAGTGAGCGTCAATCACAAGAAATACAGACTAACGCCACAGGAAAAAAAAATCAAGTGTGTCATGGATAAATGAAGTCAGAAGAATGAGTGCATTATACGAGGCTCAGACAAAGGAAGCAAGTTGGAATTGTTGCCCAAACATGGTCTACTGGCAAAATATCACCTCCTAAAATATTGTGGTATAAAAATAAAAATCCAAGTAAAAAAATCATCTTCTTATACTTCCTATACTTATAATGATAAGTTCAAAAATATATAGAAAACAAATATCGTTGCCACTAATATTGATGTACAAATGTCATTCTTTCAATATATATATATATACATTTAAATTCTAAATATTAAATATATTAAAGAATACCATTTATGTAATAAACATAAAATATATTTAATGTTTATTTAAACAAATCTAATAATTATACTTATTTTTAAAAAGATAAACACACACACATATATATGTGCATATATCTAGTTAAAAAGTAGTATTACATTAATAAATACATCATTTTAATGTATATTATAATTTAACATATTTTTAATAATGTAATAATATTTCATATATATATATATATATATATATATATATAATATCATTAAATTATGAAAAGAAATATTACATTATAATATAAATCAGCTTTATTCACCAACTAAAAGCACTAAGGCGTTTCGGCGAAAGCCTTTTTCAAAGTGCAATCATACATATACCCAATAACATAAAAATGTTCAAAAAATTACAAATAAAAAAGTAACCAACATAAAAAATTACAATTTGCTAAAATTATTGTTAAAAACAATAATGGTAAATAGTAGAATTTTAATTAAACAAAAACATGATAATATAAATTGTAATAATATAAAATAAACTATAACATTTCACATGTAATACATATGCTTTTCCCAATGCAATTTATACAAAAGTAGGCAACGTGTTGACCTGAGGAGGGATAAAATGTACTACTCCCACTTCGCATGATGCAACTGTAAATAAATTGTTACATTACACAGGGGTAAAAGTTACTATTGCCACTCCATTCAGTGTAATAGTTGGGTAATTCTTAAATTGCTGAGGGGTACATTTTGCTATTCCCATTCCAGTGAGTGCAACAGTCGGTAAAGTGTTGGATTGTGGGGGGGTAAAATGTACTATTCCCACTCGATTCAGTGCAACTGTAGGGAAACTGTTGGATTGCAGAGGGGTAAAATGTACTATTCCGACTCCAGTCAGTGCAACTTTATAAACAAACTAATTCACTTTGACAAAATAAAATATTTTAAAAAACATAGTAAATAATTAAAAACTAAGAGGGTGTGGGGGGTGCACATGGGGTGTACCTATGGTATCACCCTCATTGCCATGCACTATGTGGCAGGTACCACATGGTGCCTGCCATGTAGTGCATGACAGTGCCGTGCACAGTCCTTTTCCATTGTGAGTGGGTCTGCAGCCAGCAGATCTAACCGCATTGGAAAAGGCACAGGAAGCGCCTGCCAGTGTGGTGGGCGCATCCTAATGTGCATGGAGGGACCGCCGCAGCTTCGGCAGGCAGTCCCATGCTCCGTTACGGTGGCGGGTAGACTATGTCCGCCCAATTATAATAGGCCGCTTAATGTTTCAAAAATATATGAATGAGTGTTTTTTTTAAATAAATACAATAAATATGTATTAAATTATTAAATACACATCATAAATTACTGCAAATATTATTATAATTAAAATACAAAACTATACTCCCAAAAAATAACTAATAACTATAATATTATTTACATTTAAAAATACAACACAATTAACACATACAATAATAAATAACATAATTTAGAACATGATTACTTATTTTAAATGTGTTATTACTTAAGTAACTTTCTATAGTATACTTCAATAAAACACACAATGCACATCTTAAAGTCTTTATTAAAATATTATTATGTACATAAGTTTAATAATCAAATATTAGTTTAAATATTAATAATTATTATTTATTCCTAAAATAATTATACTTAATTGCAACTCCACCCTTTATCCATACAAATAAATCAACACTCAGCAAATATATAAATTAAAAAAGCATTATTTCCATCATTTTCATAATTATATCTCAAGGAAAACATTCATTATGAATAATTAGGTAATAATAAAGTATTCATATTTCATTAACGTCCCACGATTTCCTCCTACAAATTCAACAACTGAAACCTAATATATAATATAAAAAACAATGTACTTACATATTTTATATACTTATTTATGATTTCAATAATTTCTATAAGTTAACTATATTTATTGTTTAGTATAATTAATTTCTGACACGCCCTTTACACATACAAAGACAACACACACCAAATAAAACATTCACTATATTTCACAATTTACCTAATTGTTTTTCATTCAAAGAATTAATATTAATAAAAAATTCACTATTAACAGACAATTAATTATTAAAAAATTCTGATTACTTAGTCATGTCCCATACTATACCCTTACAAAACCCACAACATGCTCCTAGAATTTTATGTAGTACAAAACTGTTTACAGCATTAACATAGTTAATTGGCAATTAAATAATTATTTTAAGATAATTATTACTTAATTCAAAATAATTTACTTCCCACCAATAAACTCCAGAACCCACACCTAAAATGTAACACAAAAAATGAATTGCACAATTAACACAATTAATTATCAAATAAATAATTGATGTCAATTAAAAACAAATTATTAATTAGTTACAATTTAATGACCTCCAATCCTGCATCCCTTTAAACTCACTACCCATGCCTACAATTAAACTTAAAAAATATTAGTTACACAAATAACATAATTAATTATCAATTAAATAATTAATATTATTTTAAAAAAAATTATTAATCATAATAATAAAATTACTTACCATCTTGTACACTTATAGAACCACAACCTGCTATGGCAGTAAAAATCCCAAAAATGTATTACATTTAATTGAATAACTACAAAAAATGTAACAACTCTATTAAAAAAACATAAACAATAATTATACAAAACATTTAAAACATATCATTTCAATTATAAACTAAAATGCATTACAATAATAAAAAATGATATTATTAACAACTATATTTTTGTAAACGATATTAATGACTTCGATATTTTCAAAATCAGTATTACTTACCTTAAATTGATATTCTTGATAGCGATATTCTTGCAGACAATATTTCTAAATCACAATATTTTTGACAAAATATTTTGGTAGCCCGAAATTTTTGTTCTGAAATTTTTTCTGAATACCGCCAAACATATGCATTGAGCAGAAGTCTATTCCTAATTTTATAATGGAATCACAAAAGCAGAAGGTGAAGGAATTAAAGAGAGATTTCTAAAAGAGTTGAATGAACGGGCTTGAAGTGGGGCTTGTGAATACCCATGAATACATCTTTGTGAAAGGGGATCATCCCAAGTTACCGATATTTTATTTAATCCCAAAGATACACAAGAAGTTGGATAATCCTCTATGAAGCCCAATTATAGCAGCTATTGACAGTTTATTTGAAAATGTATCATAGGGCCCAATTACAAGTTTGGCGGTCTTGGAGCAGGCCGCCATGCCAGCGCCTCACTCCAAGACTGCCAAACCCATAGTAAGTCTACCAGTTGTAATCCTGACAGACAGTTCTGTGGCAGCAGTCCCACGGCAGTGCCTTTCCAAGGCTTATCGGAGAGCCTTAGAAAGGCACTACCATAGGAGCACTGCAGCCTGTTCCTGCATAGACATAAATGCACAATGTTGTGCATTTCTGTATGTGCAGGAACAGGGGGTAGAAAAATACAGGTTGGCACAACATTTGCCTCCCTGCATGCACTCCTGTGTACAGAGGCAACCGGTTTTCTCACTGCCATGAAAAGGGTTGCAGTGAGGAAACTCATAATATGCTTGACAGTGCCGCAGCGGCACCGCCACCATAGTACAGCCTCACACCACTGTCCCAAACTGCGGAATAAGGGATCCCCCGTCATTGTGGCGATCCTGTAACGATACCACTTTAGCAGTTGGAATACTGTTAGTGGATCGCCAGTCTGGCGGTCCAGGGCCACCCACCACTGGTTTGGCATTCTTATGGACCTTCAAACTCGAAATTAGCCCCTAAGTATATTAATCACTTCTTGCAACCTTTGGTGATGAACCTCCTGTCCTATATTAAAGACACTTCCAATTTCCTGAAAAGAATATTTGATGTACCATGGGAAGATGATTTGCTCATGATGTGTCCGGACATAATCTCGTTATAGACTAGTATATGCCATGAGGGTGGTATAAAAGCAGTGAAGCACTTTTTGAGGGCTATACCTATTAGGTTTTGTACGCATAATGAGATGCTATTAAACATGATTCACTGGTGTTTGATGTGTAATATCTAAGAGGCGCAGCAATGGGCACTTGCTTCACCCCCAGCTATGCCAATCTGCATATATGCTGGTGGGAGGAACAGGTGCTTAATGGAGTCAAAATGCAAGAATGGCCTAGCCATATAATTATGTGGGTTAGCTACTTTGACTATTAATGTATATTGTGATAAGGAGTTATGAACTCAGCAAACACATTTTTCAATGTGTAAAGAGGCGGACTTGCCAGTGGAGTCCTCTAATTGACAGCACCTGACCTGCTATCCCTCTGCTAATATTAGCCCCTCTGTTCTTTACTGGGGTCTGTGTGCACACTGGATCGAACCCACTGTCACAGTGCTAGCTCCCGTAGGAACCTAACATTTTTTCAATGGGATCAATGTCAGTTAGCAGAGCCCCCAAGCCCTCCTTGGGAAGCAGAGCCCCCAAGCCCTCTAAAGGGCAAGTGGGGGCACTCCCACAAAGGCTCGGGGTGGGCAGATTGCATCCTTCGGGCTCGACCATCTGGTTGCGCCTTTCCCCTCAGCCACCTGGTCGCTCGCAATGATTTCCAATGGGGCGACCGAATGGCCGGGCAGGTCTGGAAGTCCCGATGAGGGCTAGCCCACCTCCCCGATCCCAGCCAGGTCTCCAGGAGGTCGGGCTGCTCGGTGTGCCCGGGTTACCAGAAAGAAGGGTAGCTATTCTCCGGATTACTATTGACAGGGTATGCCGGAACCACTCCTGGGATGATGGTTCTCAGCCGGGAACCAGATGGGCTGGGACTGGGCACCACCTTCCCCTGTCCGAGGCTCCATCCTCCGTCCTGCCGTGTGGCAAAGTTCCCGGGCAAGAACTCCTGAACCCAAACCGAGCTAGGGACGGTCCTCCCTAGGGAATAAGGGCACAAGAGCTCTGGCTGGGTGCTCCCTACACTGGGTTCCGTCCTTCACTCCGCAATGGACCCGGGTCCTGTCGGGCATTCCCCAGCTCGGTTTGGGTTCAGGAGTTCTGTCAGGGGCCCTTGGTGGCCCAGGGGTGGAAGGTGCCCTCCCCACCCAAGGCTCCATGCTTGGGCCTCCCACCTGGCAGGACGCACAGCACTCGGACCTTGAGGAGGCCTCCCTGCATGTACCAGCTTGAGACCTCTGGCTAGGCTTAGGGGACTGGGATCTGTCCCCCTGCTTAGCCATGGTCCCAAGACGGGGGTCCGTCGGGCCCGGGAAGGCCTCCCTCCTGCTTTGCCCACCTGTCAAGGTGCCTTGGGGACCCCTGGTTGGAGTTTCGTTGGGGACACCCATCCGCAACCCCGGACCTGAGGCCCAGCTGGGGTCTCTGAGACCCCATGATGCAGAGCCCCAGAGCCCTCCGAAGGGCATGCAGGAGCCCTCCCATGAAGGCTCGGGCAGACACTTTGTGCTCCTTTGGGCCTGGCTGTCTGGTCGCGCCTCCCCCCTCGGCCATATGGTCGCGCGCAATGCATTCCAATGGGGTGACCAGATGGCCGGGCTGCCCTGGAAGTCCTGATGAGGGCTCATTTGCTTCCTCGATCCCAGCCAGGGCTCCAGGAGGTCGGACATGTCTGCACCTTGGGTCCCCTCAATCTCGCAGTGCACACAGGTTACCAGAAAGGGTGTACCCTTCCTCCAGATTACTAGGAACAGGGTACTCCAAAACCCTTCTCGGCCTAGCGGTCCTCAGTCTGCAGCAGGATGGGCCAAGTTACACCCCCTGCCCGGAGCTCCGTCCCCCTGCTCAACGTGTAGCGTGGGGCCCAGAATGGGAGCCCGCAGGCCCAGGGAGGCCTCACTTCTGCCTGGGAGCCCCAATAGGTTCCAGGGACCCCAGGCTTACTCTCCTAGCCTTTCATTATGCCAGCAGCCCAAGACTGGGTTCCGCCGGGCCCGGGGAGCATCCCCTTGCTTGGCTGGGTGCAGGAGCTCCAACCGAGGGTCTGGGAAGCCACCCCAGGCTCTGTCCTCATGCCTGTCATGTGGCAGGTTGCTTGAAATGGGATCCCGCTGGCCCAGGGAGGCTTCTCCAGCACCTTTGGGCCTGGGTGCCCTGATGCAGTCCAGGGTCCTGCCGGGCCCTGGGCCAGGAGCTCCAGCCCTGGTCCCGGTCCTCTGTCCTGTGCCCTGCCAAATGACCGAGACAGGGTTCTGTCGTGCCCCGGAGAGCCTCCAACTGCTTGGCTGGGTTCAGGAGCTCTGACCAGGGCCCCTGAGGACCCTAGGGAGTTTGGCCTCCCCACCCTGGGCTCCGTCCTTGGGCCTGCCTCTACACCCTGGACTCTGTCCTCAGGCTTGCTGCATGACATGGTGCCCGGCATGGGGTCTGGCGGGCCCAGGGAGGCTTTCCCTCTACCTTTGGGCCTGGAAGCCCCGGCTTGGTCCTGGGACCCCACCGGGACCCGGGTTGGGTGCTCCAGTCCTGGGCCCTGTCTCCTGGCCTGCCGCTATCCTAAAGGCATGAGATGGGGTTCCTTCATGCCCGGGGAGCCCCCCTCGCTTGGCTGGGTTCAGGAGCTCCATCCAGGCCCCTGAGGGCCCTGGAGAGGGCAGCCTCCCCACTCCGGACTCTGTTCTTGGACCTGCCATGTGGCAGGGTGCCCAGGACGGGGTCCCGGGGAGGCCTCCCTTGCGCCTCTGGGCCAGGGAGCCGTGGCTAGGTCCAGGGGTCCAACAGGGCCTCAGTTCAGGTGCTCCAGCCCTGGGCCCCGTCCCCTGGCCTCCCCCTATACCAAAGGCCCGAGACAGGGTTCTTTCATTCCTGGGGAGCCCACCTCACTTGGCAGGGTCCAGGAGCTCTGTCTGGGCCCCTGAAGGCCATGGTTAGGGCAGCCTCCCCACTCCCAGCTCTGTCCTCGGGCCTGCCTCATAGCAGGGTGCCTGAGGACAGGGTCCCGTGGGCCCGAGGAGGCTTCCCCAGTGCCTCTGGGCCCGGGAGCCCCACTTGGGATTAGGGGCCCGCCGGGCCATGGGTCGGGTGCTCTAGCCCTGGCTCCATTCCCCGGCCTGCCACTATGCCAAAGGCCCAAGACGGGGTTCCGTCCAAACCGGGGAGCCCCCTCACCTGGCTTGGTTCAGGAACTCTGTCTGGAGCCCCTGAGCGCTCCGGAGAGGGGTGCATCCCCAACCCAGGCTCCATCCTCAGGCCTGCTGCATGGCAGGGTATCCTCAGGAGCCCAAACTGTGCCCAGGGGCACCATTAGGCCCGGGTCAGGTGCTCCAGCCCTGGGCCTTGTCCGCCGGCCTGCCGCATTGCCAAAGGTCCGAGACAGGGTTCTGTCATGCCTGGGGAGCCACCCCTTGCTTGGCTGGGTCCAGGAGCTATGTCCGAGGCTTCTGAGAGCCCTGGGGAGGCTGGCCTCCCAAACCCCGGGCTCCGTCCTTGGTCCTGCCACATGGCATGGTGCCCGGGACGGGACGGGGTCCCATTGGCCCAGGGAGGCTTCCCCTGCGCATCTGGGCCTGGGACCCCCCGGCTCAGTCCAGGGGCCCCACCGGGCCTTGGGCCGGGTGGTCCAGCCCAGGGCCCTGCCCTCCAGCCTGCCACAGTGCCAAGGGCCCAGGACAGGGGTCAATCGGTCCTGTGCCAACCTCCCCGCTTAGCCTGCTTGTCAAGATAATTGCGGGCCCCGGGTCAGAGGGCCCGCCTGCTCCCCCCTCGTAGCCCCATGCCCTGGGCCTCTAGACCCCCATGCCTCAGTGCGCACTCACTCTTTTGTTAGGGCACAGAGCGACCAGATGGTCGCCCTTCGAGCCCAGCCATCAGGTTGCGTCTTTCCCCTCAGCCATCTGGTCGCACCTATCCCCTCGGCCATCTGGTCGCACGCAATGCTTTCCAATGGGGTGACCAGATGGCCGGGCTTTCCTGGAAGTCGCAATGAGGGTTAATTTGCCTCCTCGATTCCAGTGCCGGCTGCAGGAGGTCAGGCATGTTCGCGCCTTGGGTCCCCTCCGCCACTCGGTGCACACAGATTACAAGAAAGGGGGATCATTTTCCTACAGATTACTAGGAAGAGGGTCAGTCGGACCTCTGTTGGGTCTGGTGATTCTGAGACAGAGTAAGGCAGGACACAGGCTCGCCTGCCAGGGCCTGGGTCTGCACCTGCCTCTCAGACCCTTTCTGATGGGCCTTTCCTCCGAGTCTGCTCACCCCGGGAGCAGGCAGGGATGCGAAGCCTGCATCCCCCGCGCAGGGCTACCTGCTGGGGAGGCCCCGGCTGTACTCCAATCGATTGGGCATTCTGGGTCAGTGTTGAGATGGACTGCTTGGCCAGCCTTGGTTGTTGTTTCAAAGAGCTTCCACCCCGCATGGACCATCCGAATCGAGGGCCTTCCGCCTGGCCGTATGCCCTTCACGCTGCCCAGCAGAGTGAAGGCTCAAAGGCCCCGGCAGCTTGTGCCCCCCACTGTTCTGACCCGAGCTGAAGGGCTCGGGTGGTGCCAAGCCCTTGAATGCTGCCGCCTTTGCAGGCCCCTAGGCCCTGTGTACCACATCATCACCCCTCTCCACCCAGTGCATTTCCACAGCAGCTCGGAATGACCAATGTTCCAAGAGGTGCCGCCGCCCTCGGGCTTCGGCACCCTGCGTCTTGATCTGGTTGTGTCTCAGCCCGCCTCTCCATTCCCGGGGGAGACAGCTGGACCCGCTGGTGCCCATACAATCGCACCTATCCTCCCCTCCAGTGAGCCCTCCCACCCAAGTGGGTGGGCTCCTTCCCCTAGCAGGCTCCAGTGAGGGAGGGGTGTGCGAAGGTTGCCGGTCGGAGAGACAGGCATGCGGCTCCTGAACCCACCCAGTCAGCAGGTGCGGCTACCTGGTTGATCCTGCCAGTAGCATAAGCTTGTCTCAAAGATGAAGCCATGCACGTGTAAGTACACAAGACTGGTACAGTGAAACTTCGAATGGCTCATTAAATCAGTTATGGTTCCTTTGATCGCTCCATCTGTTACTTGGATAACGGGTAATTCTAGAGCTAATACATTCCAACGAGCGCTGACCTCCCGGGATGCGTGCATTTATCAGGCCCGGGCGCTTTGGTGACACTAGATAACCTGGCGCCGACAGCATGTCTCCGTGACGGTGATGATAAAGTGCAACTGTTCCTAGATCAAAGCGCCAGGATGCCCTTTGGGTGACAGGACTGCGCTCTATAAATACACAAAATAAATAAATAAATAAATGATACATTCGGATGTCTGCCCTATCAACTTTTTATAGTACTTTCTGTGCTTACCATGGTGACCACGGGTAAAGGGGAATCAGGGTTCGATTCCGGAGAGGTAGCCTGAGAAATGCCTACCACATCCAAGGACAGCAGCAGGCGCCGTCCTGTGAGCTCTCGCTTGAAAATCTGGAGGAGATGGTGTAAATCTTGCGCCGGGCCGTACCCATATCCGCAGCAGGTCTGCAAGGTGAACAACCTCTGGTATGTTGGAACAATATAGGTAAGGGATGTAGGCAAGTCAGATCCATAACTTTGGGATAAGGATTGGCTCTAAGGGCTGAGTCGGTCGGGCTAAGGGAAAGAAGCGGGCTGGGCGCGTGCCACTGGTAGATGAGGCACCGCCCTCTGGGGCAGCAGCGACTCTGGATGCAAGACGGGCCCTTCCTATGGATCGCCCCAGCTACGATGTTCTCCTCTCCCCATGCCCCCTCCCCGGGGGGTGGCTGGAGTTCCGCCTCGGCGGGCGCCTAGCAGCTGATTTAGAACTGGTGCGGACCAGGGGAATCCAACTGTTTAATTAAAACAAAGCATTGCGAAAGCCTGAGTCGGATGTTGACGCTATGTGATTAGCCTTTACCTCCCAGTGGTACCACCGGTAACTGCCTCCATAGTGCTAGACTCTGCGTAGAGAAGTCTATAGAGACAGGTCAAATAAGGTTCTGTCATGGCGGCGAGCGTGATAGTGAGAAATGGCGAAGCAAACAAACACAATTCCAGATGGGGTAGTCCTGGAGAATAAAAACCCCGTTAAGATGACGTAAGGAGTTGCTGTCTTTTCCAGAAATCAATAATCTCCTCACCGAATTAGACAAACCAGCACCAGCTTCAAACAGTGCAACAAGCAACAGCGATTCAGATCATGATATAGGCCCTAGTTCACCCTTCATAGCAGATGAAGACGCAACAGTAGACCTCAGCGAAACCATCGAGTTTGTGGCCTCCTCCGCCAAGAATGACATTGTTACAACCAACTTTGAAAATCTACCTGATGTGTATGAGGTCAGCAAAGAAACATAACAAAGAAAAGTGACTACACAAAAAAATTCACATATTGGAAATACCCAAACCAAAAGTATAAATGTGACTTGTGTGGAGACATATTGGGAACATTTAAAGAATTGAGAAAACATTTCTCCAACAAGCATAAAGGCTTCTATCTCAAAACTTAGTGACAAAGAAGCCGAATACCACAACATTGCATGCTATTATGCCAAATGTAAAGGAAGACCTCAAAAAGGAGAGCTGCCATTCCTGTGCAGCTTCTGTGACCTCAGATTTGGAACAAAGATTGGAGGTTCATAACATGCTCGGCATGCACATTCAAGAGCGCAAAATGAGGCTAGACTAGCAGTTCTAGCAAGCAGCAAACCATCCAAATTATGGTCACAGGAAGAAATACTGCTATTAGCAGAAATGGAAAAAGTGTATGAGAACAAGAGACATATTAATGCGCTGATGGTTCCACATTTTTACAATAAAAACAGAAAACAAATTGCAGAAAAAAGAAGAGATAGAAGAGATAAAAGTAAAAAATTGGCAAATGATGTACTGCAAGCATCAAGTGTTTTTGAGAATGACTCTGGTAATGAACCAGAGGTTACAGTGGAAGTAACAACAGAGAAGCGCAGAGATTTTATCAATCGCAAACGTGCGCAAAAAATCAAGAACTTTGTTGAGCTGAAGGATATACTCACAGAAGTCGAGAAGTACACCCAAAACATAGAGCAACATGATGCTGCTATGGATCTGATGGATGACTTATATCTCAGAAAACACCTCTGATATAAGTCCTGCACCAGCAAATCATAGTGAACCAGCAAGTGAACTAAATAATGAGCCTATGAACGCTGCTTAAGATGAGCACCAGCATGCCTCAGTAGAAAACAAGATATCAAAGAAAGACAAGAAAAACAGAAGGCTTAATCGGACACACAAGAATAATTAGTCAAAAGCAAAGGGCAGCTATAAACAATACCAGGCAATATTTAAAAAAGACAAAAAAGAAAATTGCCAGGATTATCACTAATGGAGTCGAAGATGCCAGTTGACAAATCAGTGCTGATTAAATGTTCCAATACTACAAAGGCATAATTGAAAAAGAACACAAGAAAAACCCTAAATTCATACCGATTGATCGGATACCGGATGAGTGGGAAATTAGAAATGTATGTAGGGAAATTACACTGCTTGAAATAACTAACGCCTTCGATGACTCAGATTTAAAGAAAGCAGTGGGGCCTGATAAGATTGGTCTGAATGACTTAACACCTTGACTGCTACAGCAATTCCCGCTGGGTGCTGACAAGTCAGATTTACCATTGTTCATGACAAGGTCAGCTCGTCATCAGCACAGGAGCAGTGTACTGCATGACGAGCTGAGCTCGTCATGAGCATGGAAGGTGTTAAATAAAGTGCATAGCAGGCAACCAAGACTGCTGCCCAGAATTTTATAGTCTTGCTTATCGATGAGAAGAGTACCAGAAAGTATCAAAAAGAACCAGTCGATATTGATACCTAAGAATGTACCGATTAGTGAACTTAAAAAATCAGTAATTGGCGTCCAATTGCCATCTGTACTGCATTCATGAAGTTATTCACAAAAATACTAACTAAAAGACTCTCATTTTTTGTTGATTGAATAAGAGGCAAAAAGACTTCATGAAGGTGAGAGGTTGTCTGGAGAATCTGACTCGTCTGCAAAATATCAAAAAAGGGGCACGAAAAAACAGTCACTCATTAGCAGTAGTGTTCATAGATATCTCAAAAGCCTTTGACTCTGTCAGCCAAGGTCACATTCTACAGAGTCTCGCAAGGCACAGAGTTCCATCACGCATTAGAGACGTAATAAAAGACTTATACGCTGACTCAACAACATTTTTCAAGGGAAAGAACAGCGAAGCAACTCCTGAAATAACAATGAAATCTTGGATTAAACAATGTGACACTTTATCCCCACTGCTATTTAACATTGCCATTGATCCTCTGATTTTTGACCTTCAGAAAGACGGCAAGGGCTTCACATTCGGATCTGAGGGTCTTATTGAGCAAATCACCGCTCTCACCTTTGCCGATGACATCACAGTCCTCTGCAGCACCTGGGAAGGAATGAGTACAAATCTGAAAATCATTCAGAAATTCAGTAAAACAACAGGATTGAACCTTAATGTGAAAAAGACACATGGATTTTATATCAGTCACCATAAAGATAAAATCCTGATTAACAACTGTAAACCATGGCAGATTGAAAACCAAAATATTGAAAACATTCATCCAGGAGAAAGTGAGAGATGCATTGGATTGAACTTTGATCCACACACTGGCCATGCAAGCAACAACAAAATTAATGAGGTTCTTGTTAATTGGGCTCAAAAACTTGATAATCTACCACTTAAACCCACTCAGAAAATAGACATTTTGTGTCAGTGCTTGATCCCTAAACTGTCATTTAAATTGGAAATAACAGAAACAGAAGATAAACCTTTAAATGTTCTGAACCAAACAATAAAAAACACCTTCCTGCATACACATGTGATGGTCTCCTATAGCCGAAAAGATCATTTGGGGGACTCAGTATAGCAAAACTATGTACAACAATTGGTCTAAACAAAGTCATAGTTTATTGTATCTCAGGGCAGCTCCAGATCTGTAGATAGCTCGTTCATTCATGTATGCAGAAGTAATGAATGAAAAAATTGATAACATCGTCAAAACACACAAACTCAACATTTTAGACAGTAGGGGGCCCATTACGATGTTGGGCGGATTGCCTCTGCCAGGCTGGCGGTAGCCACCGCCGGCATGGCGGAGGCAATCCGCCCGACATCGTTTCCCGAATTCCCCCCTGCCATATTAGTATGGCGGGGGGACCGTGGTGGACGGAAAGACCATCCGCCGCTTTTCCACCCCGGTCGCCTTGCAGCCGGGGCGGAAAAGGAATAATATGGTGGCGGTATCTGTCAGACACCGCCAGCCATATTAGGATGGGGTGAAACAGATGCCTTTCCATGGCAGCGATGCTGCGACGGAAAGGCATGCGGTCTTCACTTTGGGGGCCCCCTCTGGGCCCCCAAAGTGAAGGAGGGGTGAGGGGTGCACACGGGGGGTACCTGTGGTACCCCCCTGCATTTGCATATACAATGCGGTAGGCACTGCGCGGTGCCTGTCGCATTGTGTATGCAAATGCATACAAGCATTCATAGCATTGTGGCGGGCGGTGCAGAGAGCACCGCCCGCCACAATGTTATGAATGCAGGATGCGGCCGTCACTGTGGCGGCTGCATCCTAATGCCACCCACGGAACCCCTGCCCTTATGGCGGGCGGTCCCTACTCCCGATGGGATTGCGGGCAGACTAAGTCCGCCCGTCATCCTAATGACCCCCTAGGTTTCTGAGTTACGATTTGAATTTGTTAGCAATATATGACTGGAGAAAAGGAGAATTTGAGAAATGGGCAAATCTCCCTGTCCAAGGTGATGGTATAAAATACTTAGCAAGTAATCTTACCTCAAATTTCTGGATCAGCAAGCATAATAAAATGAAAGAAAATCAATATATAGATGCGCTGATGTTAAGAGCAATTGTCTTATATACTAGAGAAACCATCACTAGGGGAAGAAATTGTACATTTGCTACATGTAGGTACTGTAAAGATGTTTGCAAAAGAATTTCACATACTTTAGGTGCATGTCCCAAAACCAAGGACATTAGGATAAAACGACATAATAAATCTAGAATTGCTAATTAATAGAGCAAAAATGTGTGGTTGGATGGCATGTAGGAAACCTCATGTTAAGAATAATCAAGGTGAACTACGAAAACCAGATTTAGTGTTCACCAAAAATGGTACAGCTGTAGTGATTGGTGTTCCAATACGTTATGAAAACTCACAGAAATCCCTTGAATTAGCGTTTGAGAGTAAAGTTTATGTTGTTTATGTTTGTGGGATTTATAAAACACGTGACCACCCTTGGGCATCTCAGCGCTACCAGATAAGGAGAAAGACCGCCAATACTTAATCCAGCGGGAAAAGCCAAGACTTGAGCCTTTTTTTACAGAGGAGTTCTTTTTCAATCGACGAATCTCTGGGTCTAAGCTGTTCCAAAGCCTTGGAACCAGATGAGCGAAGGATCTTCCCCCCATCTAGCCTTCTAACTGGAACTACTTTCATCAGAAATTTTGAGCTGGATCTGAGGTGCCGATCCGGTAGGGAGTGCGTAATTAATCCCCTGCATGGCCCTATGGGCAATACTCAGAGACTTGAATTTAATTCTGGCCTGTATCGGAAGCCAGTGCAATTTACGCAGTCCTAACCTGGCTGATTGACGTCTGGGAATGCTCAGCAGCATTCGGGTGGCGGCATTCTGAACCACTTGTAGTCGCCTTACAACATATTTGGGTGATCCCAGAAAGAGGGAATTACCATAGTCCAGTCGCGATGTAACTAATGCCTGAACTATGGTTCTCCTTGCTTCCTCTGGGAGCAAAGACATGATTTTCCTTATCATGCGCATGATTCCAAAGCAAGTCCCGGCCAGTATATTGGCCTGGGTCTCCATTGTTAGATTCTGGTCCAACCATACGCCTAGATCGTTATAGGCAGCCTTGGGGGAGGGCGAAGGCCCCTAGCTTGGTGGCCAGAGGATTTCCAATTTTGGATTAGCATTATTGCCCAGAATTATTAGTTCTGTTTTATCTCTGTTTAACTTGAGCTTGCAATTTGCCATCCATGATCCAATTTTTTCGAGACAGGGGACAAGTTGGTGATGATCAGAGTTTAGCGAATCCGAGATTGCAAACACCAGTTGCGTGTCATCGGCATATGACCCGATTGAGATGCTGAATTCCTGTACTAACTGAGCCAATGGGCTGAGATAGACGTTAAATAACGTCGGGATCAGGGAGGAGCCCTGTGGTACTCCCCAGGGGGCTTCAAGGGGGTCAGACTGGAAACCTGCCTCCACACATTGGAAATGCTTATTGCTTAAAAATGATGCTACTCATTTCTTTGCCTTTCCTACTATTCCAACATTTTCCAGCCTCTGATTCAGCACTGTGTGGTCTACCGTATCAAAAGCGGCACTTAAATCAAAGAGTACCACAGCAGTTGTTTTACCTTGGTCCAAAATAGACTTCAGTTTTTCGGTGACCACCAGCAGTGCCAATTCAGTGCTGTGTTTGGGCTGAACCCCATCTGGGACTGGTGGATGACATTGTTGTTTTCCAGAAAGAATGAAATAGCAGTGTTAACCTGCCTTTCTGGGATTTTTCCCACTATCGGCAGTAATGATATTGGACGATAGTTAGATAGATCAGCGGGGTCCAAATCTGTTTTTTTCAACAGGGACTTCATGGATGCGTATTTCCAATCTCTTGGAACTACACCTTTTTCAAGGGAGAGATTTATTACATTGCATAGTTGGATAAGCATTGAGCTTCCTCCTTGTGCAAGAATATGCGGGGGGCTGGATTCCTTTGGTGAGCCTGATTTAATGTCTTGGAGTAATCCGGAAATGAGATCTATATTGACCGGTGGAATGGATCTGAGAACAGGGTGGGTCAATAGTTCTGGTTCCCTTTGTTCCCATTGTAATTTTCTTTGGATCAATCCTCCTGATGTTATCATTGGATTGGGGAGGAGGGAGTTGTAGACATTTTCTACTTTACTTTTAAAAAACATGGCCAGTCCATTGCACCTTTCTTTGGAGTAGTGTGGTCTAATAGCTCCCTCTATTACCGTTGTGAGTCCCTTCACAATTTTAAAAAGCTCCTTAGAATAGTTAGAGGCCTTGGCAATTTTTTTTTCGAAGAAAGCCGCCTGCGCTAACCTAATGCTCTTATGGTAGAGCTGTATTGCCACTTTATAGGCTCTTTTCAGTTCTGGATCATATGACTTCCTTCAGTCTCTTACAAGCCTTTTACATCTTTTTTTTTAGCGACCAGCGCGGGTGAGAACCAAGATGATCTATTCAAGTTTTTGTTTGATAGGGGTCCTGTTTCCTAAATTTTTTATCTATAGAGGTATTTACCCATTCCTGCCAATTCCTATAAGCAACTTCTGGATCTTTAGTGTCCGGGGGCACTAAGGACTCCAAATTGCTAACCCAGGTTTCCTATCAGGTTTCCTATCAGGATCTGTCACAGAAAATCAAAGATCTCAACAAAACTGTAACATTTTTATTGCTTTATTGTTGGATGTCGTGGTATTTGGCCTCAATGTAATGATGTTGCTCTGGCTGATCTAGGTCTGTAAATGTCACTCCCGTTCAAGAAAAATGTTTACCTGACTACTTTAATAGACACTCTTAAAATGTGCCAAGTATTCATGGACAATTAAATATCAAGCTTATGCTGAGATGTACACTTTCTTGCAGCACACATGTAACCCTTATGAAGCATATTGTTTTAAATTGCTGATACAGTTACATAATAGTTTATAGTTGACACAAGATTTAGTATAAATGTGAATTTAATAGATGTGAATTTTCTAGAACTTTATAGATGTGCATTTTCTACTTAGATGTGCAATTTATAGATGTGTATTTTTTATAAATGTGTACTTATAACAATTTAGATACAAATGTGTACATCATGAATATTGTGATGTCTTGAATGATGAACAGTTCTCAAATAATTACATACACATAATCACCACACACCACACATTGATTATTGATGTCCTGCTAATCATATTTTAATTTCTCAGGACTGTTCATAGACAATTTTACATTATTGGAACAGTACTGCAGGGTGCACTATCTCTGGCCTATACGTGATCCAAGTTCCAGTGAGGACAGCGTTCAGTGTGGCTGTACTCCGGAGCGAACAAATGTTGTATTGTTGGAAGCAAAACCGATTTGACGCTGATGAGCAGCATAATAACCAAAAATGAGCCACCGTGAGGTGGTACAGATAGCCAAACGCCTCTTCATCTAATTAGTGACATGCATGAATGGATGAACAAGATTCCCACTGTCCCTACCTACTATCTAGTGAAACCACAGCCAAGGACACAGGCTTGGCAGAATCAGCCCTGTGGGGCTTTGCTTCTGGCTCCAAGCAACCGGCGCCCGCCAGGCGCGACGCACCCCGGGGAAAGTGGCAGGTGGGGAGTTTGACTGGGGCGGTACACCTGTCAAACGGAGGTGTCCTAAGGCGAGCTCAAGGAGGACAGAAACCTCACACGGAGCAGAAGGGCAAAAGCTCGCTTGATCTCGATTTTCAATATGAATAGAGACCATTGAAAGCGGGGCCTCACGATCCTTCTGACTTTTTGGGTTTCAAGGAGGAGGTGTCAAATAAGTTACCACAGGGATAACTGGCTTGTGGTGGCCAAGCATTCATAGCGACATCACTTTTTGATCCTTCGATGTCAGCTCTTCCTATCATTGTGAAGCAGATTCCACCAAGCGTTGGATTGTTCACCCACTAATAGGGAATGTGAGCTGGATTTAGACTGTCGTGATACAGGTTAGTTTTACCCTCCTGAGGATGTGTTGTTGCAATAGTAATCCTGCTCAGTACAAGAGGAATTGCAGGTTCAGACATTTAGTGTATGTGCCTTGCTGAGGAGCGAATGGAGCGAATCTACCATCTGTGGAAATATGACTGAACGCCTCTATGTCAGAATCCCCCCTAAACCGTAATGATACCGCAGTGCAGTGGAGCCATGGTTGGCCTGGGATAGCCGGCCTCTCTCAGGGGGCAGGTGCATAGAGACGCTCGCTTGGGGAGCGGAGCGTGGACAGAAGGGAGCCGCTACAATCGCCTTTAGTGCACTGAATGTTCGTGGGCCACCCGGTGCTAAATCATTCATAGACAACCTGATTCTGGGTCAGGGTTTTATAAGTAGAAAAGCAGCTACCTCGCTGTGATCTATTGAAAGTCATTCTCTGAGCCAAGCTTTTGTCTTTCCATGTGTGGGTGCCCACGGACACCCTCCTCCACCACACCCTGGATGGCAGGAGGGACGCAGAAGGGGTGATGCGGGCCTGTGGGTGGCTGCCTCCACCACATGCCCTGTGGCACGGGGGCCTCCCCCTCATGTCCCTGTCCCACCGAGGTGCAGGGATGGGGACCACCATCCCTTGCGAGTCAGCAGGGTGACTAGATGTCCTGGGCCGGCCGAGGCCCCCTACCCACTACTCCCGGAGAACATCCTTTATTACCCCGCGCTACCATTACAACACGGGGATTACAACGAAAGTCGTTACAACGACTTTCGCTGGAGGGCGCTGTTGGATAGTGAATAGTTTAATTTTCTATCAAACACCTTCCCTACTATCCATGGGGACTGGAGTTGGAATAGAAAATTAAACTATTCCACTATCCAGCGCCCCCCAACGCAAGTCGTTGTAACGACTTGCATTGTAATCCCCGCGTTGTAATGGCATGCGGGGTAAAAGCATGCGTTGTACTGACATACAACCCTCCTCCCATGCAAGTCGAGCAGGAAAGTGAGCAACCCTGGGGAAGGAGCCTCCCGAGCAGCAGCCTCGGAGCGCATAGCCACCCTTGCCATCGCTGCAACGGCAACTGGATCTGGCTGTCTCTGGGCACTGTATCATCCTGGGCCATCTGGTCACCTGGCTGTGCGACCAGATGCCCCTGCAGGCTGAGTGGCCAGATGGCCCTGCGTGCCATGAGACCAGATGGCCCTGTGGGCCAGGCGACCACATGCCCCTTTGGGCCAGGGGACCAGATGGCCCTGCGGGCTGTGTTACCAGATGGCCGAGCCCCCACTATGTGGGGGCTTAATAGTCTGGGAAAATGGGCTCCCTGGGCAGGAAGGCGGGGAGAGGACATGGCCTGGGCTTAACCTTCCTTGGTTCCTGTCCCCTGCTCTGGGAAGGTGGAAGGCACACCTTCTTGAGTCAGCACCCTGATGCCCAAGGTTCTGGGTATGGGGGGTGACAGTCAGTTGCCAGGGCAGGACGGCTGCAGAGCGGGGAGAACTACCTTGCTCCCCTCTGTCTCAGGGGCGAAGAGCGGGAGGAGGTCAGCCCTGCATTATAGGGGGGCTGAGCCAGAGCTAGAGCCCCTGGAGTGCTTGGAGAAGCACTGAGCAGGGGACGCCTTGGCCCGGTCTGGGATGGCAGCAGTTTGCGGATGTCCTATGCCGCCGAGGGGGGTCCACATGGGCATGGGGAGTCTCTCCCTGGCTACAGTTCAGAAACTGGGTGTGGGGGCTCCCTGTCCTGCAAGCCAGCCAAGGGTCTAGGCGCTTGGAAAAGGTGTCCACCGGGGCCCAGGGAGGCTCTCCCCAGCCTGCAAGGGTTCAGAGGCTGGGACCGGGCCTGGGGCTTGAGCTCCGTCCGGCGGGCCCCGTGATGCAGGAGACCCCTATCCTGCAATCCAGCCGAGGGAGGTTCCGGGCACTGGGGACGTGAATCCATCAGGCCCAGGGAGGCTCTCCCTGGCCTGGCTAGGGTTCAGAAGCTGGGACCGGGTTTAAGCTCTATCTGGCGAGCCTGGTGTGTAGGAGCCCCACATCCTGCAAGCCAGCCGAGTGTTCGGGCACTGGGGACGGGTGTCCACTGAGGTCCATGGAGGATTTCCTGGCCTGGCTAGGGTTTGGAAAATGGGACCGGTCTTGGGTCTTGTGCTCCGTCCGGCAGGCCCTGGGGTGCTGGAGCCCCCCGTCCTGCAAGACAGCAGAGGGTCTAGGCGCTTGGAAAAGGTGTCTACCGGGGCCCAGGGAGGCTCTCCCCAGCCTGCAAGGGTTCAGAGGCTGGGACCGGGCCTGGGGCTTGAGCTCCGTCCGGCGGGCCCCGTGATGCAGGAGACCCCTATCCTGCAATCCAGCCGAGGGAGGTTCCGGGCACTGGGGACGTGAATCCATCAGGCCCAGGGAGGCTCTCCCTGGCCTGGCTAGGGTTCAGAAGCTGGGACCGGGTTTAAGCTCTGTCTGGCGAGCCTGGTGTGTAGGAGCCCCACATCCTGCAAGCCAGCCGAGTGTTCGGGCACTGGGGACGGGTGTCCACTGAGGTCCATGGAGGATTTCCTGGCCTGGCTAGGGTTTGGAAAATGGGACCGGTCTTGGGTCTTGAGCTCTGTCCGGCAGGCCCTGGGGTGCTGGAGCCCCCCGTCCTGCAAGCCAGCAGAGGGTCTAGGCGCTTGGAAAAGGTGTCCACCGGGGCCCAGGGAGGCTCTCCCCAGCCTGCAAGGGTTCAGAGGCTGGGACCGGGCCTGGGGCTTGAGCTCCGTCCGGCGGGCCCCGTGATGCAGGAGACCCCTATCCTGCAATCCAGCCGAGGGAGGTTCCGGGCACTGGGGACGTGAATCCATCAGGCCCAGGGAGGCTCTCCCTGGCCTGGCTAGGGATATATGACGGTACAACGCGTACCGTCACAACGCATACCTTTACAACGCGGCCGTGACAACGCAAGTCGTTACCACGACTTGCGTTGGGGGGCGCGGATTTCGAATAGTTTAATTTACTATTCTAACACCAGTCCCCGTGGACCCTAGGGAAGGTGTTAGGATAGTAAATTAACTATTTTTAGACCTTGAGCGCCCTCCAGCGCAAGTCGTGGTAACGACTTGCGTTGTCACAGCCGCGGTGTAAAGGTACCGCGTTGTGAAAACATCGTTGTAAACGATGTTTACCCTGGCTAGGGTTCAGAAGCTGGGACCGGGTTTAAGCTCTGTCTGGCGAGCCTGGTGTGTAGGAGCCCCACATCCTGCAAGCCAGCCGAGTGTTCGGGCACTGGGGACGGGTGTCCACTGAGGTCCATGGAGGATTTCCTGGCCTGGCTAGGGTTTGGAAAATGGGACCGGTCTTGGGTCTTGAGCTCCGTCCGGCAGGCCCTGGGGTGCTGGAGCCCCCCGTCCTGCAAGCCAGCAGAGGGTTCCGGCACTGGGGATGGGGATCCACTGTGGGGCCCAGGGAGGCTCCCCAAGGCCTGGCTAGGGTTTGGGAGCTGGGACCACGCCTGGGGCTTGAGCTCTGTCCGGCAGGCCCCGGCGTGAAGACGCCCTTTTCCTGCAAGCCAGCTGAGGGTCTGGGTGCTGGGGGGGGTCCACCAGGGTCTGGGGAGGCTCTCCCTGGCCTGTCTAGGGTTCGGAAGCTGGGACTGGGCCCAGGGCTTGAGCTTCATCTGGAAAGCCCTGGGGTGTGGGAGCTCCCCGTCCTGCAAGCCAGCCGAGGGTCTGGGTGCTGGGGACAGGGGTCCACTGGGGCCCAGGGAAGCCTTCCCCAGCCTGGGTAGGGTTTGGAAGCTGGGACCAGGTCCGGGGCTTGAGCTCCGTCCAGTGGGCCCCTTGGCGCGGGAGCTCCCCATCTTGCAAGACAGCTGAGTGTCCAGGCACTGGGTACGGGTGTCCTACGGGGCCCGGTCTGCCTGGCTAGGGTTCTGAAGCTAGGACCCAGCCCAGGGCTTTAGCTCCATTCGGTGAGCCCCGGGATGTGGGAGCCTCCCGTCCTGCAAGCCAGTCGAGGTTCTGGGCGCTGGGGACGTGAGACCACCAGGGCCCAGGGCAGCTCTCCCTGGCCTGGCTATGGTTGGGAAGCTGGGACTGGGCCAGGAGCTTGAGCTCTATCCAGCGGGCCCCGGGGTGTGGTAACCCCCCGTCCTGCAAGCCAGCTGAGGGTCCTGATGCTGAAGACAGGGGTACAGTGGGGCCCGGGGAAGCTCTCCCCAGCCTGGCTAGGGTTCGGAAGCCCGGACCTGGCCTGGGGCTTGAGCTCCATCTGGTGGGCCCCGGGGTGGGGAGCCTCCGTCTTGCAAGAAAGCCAAGGGTCCGGGTGCTGGGGACAGGGGTCCATTGGGACCTTGGGGAGGCTTTCCCCTGCCTGGCTCGGGTTCGGAAAATGGTATGGGGCCCGGGGCTTGAGCTCCATCTGGTGGGCCCCAGAATGCTGGAGCCCCCGTCCTGCAAGCCAGCTGAGGGTCCTGGTACTGGGGACGGGGGTCCACTGGGGGTCCAGTGAGGCTCTCCCCAGCCTGGCTAGGGTTCAGAAGGTGGGACCTGGCCTGGGGCTTGAGCTCCATCTGGCAGGCCCCAAGGTGCAGGAGCCCTCCCTTCTTCCTGCAAAGCAGTTGAAGGTCCAGGCACTGGGGACGGTGCAGGCTCACCCGACCTGGCTAGGTTCAGAAGCAGGGACTGGCTTGGGTAGTGGGCAGAGTACACTGTCCACCCCTAGTTACAACTAACAATGGGCGGAGTTCACGTAGTCGCGCTACGCGAAGTTCCCCGAAGCGGTAAAAAAACTCCACAAGCTTTGCATAGCTCCGCAAGCATGCGGAGTTGCTTGTTGCGTCTGTTCGCGATGCATTTATCCTGTTGAGGAAAGCTGTTTGCGTGCTCTCGAGAAATATCTCGCGAACTTGCCCATGCGGTCACCAATGGGCGTGGCCACCTTGTTTTTCACTTGCCCCACCCGTTTGCAATGCTTATTTTCTGTTCCGGGTTGCCTACTGGGTGCTCCCACCCGTTCGATATGAGTATTTCCTGTTCGGAATGCATATTATGTGTTTGTGATGCTTTTTGCATGCTCAGGGGGGGAAATATCGCACGAACTTGCCCATGCTGTCGCAATGAGCGTGGCATCTTGTTTTTCACTTAATTGCTATGGTTCTGGGCCTGCTTCTCTATCCTCCTTCTATCTTTGCAATGCATTGTTTCTGCACACTTTTTAAAATCTTTTTTATTTATCATCTATCTGTCTATGTTCCTGATTCTATATTTTGAGTTATTTCTACTACTTTTTCACTCTTTTTCTATAACTTGCTTTTAAAATTTCTTTTACTTACTTTTCTGATTCCTCCCGTTTTTTTTCTGCCCCCCCCCCAAGTCCCAGAACCATGGCCAAGGATGAGGACAAGGGCAAGGCTACTCTTGGCTGCAGCCGCGACCGCCTTCCCTGTAGAAGGCGGCGCCCACAAGGGGCAGTAGGCTAGGGTCATCTTCAACGAGGTGGAGGTGGCTGCACTTGTTTTTTTATGTGCAGCAGGCCTAGGTCCGAGTCAGTGCTCCGGGAGCATCACCAGCGGTGGGGAAAGGTGTTCCGGGCAGTGTTTCGCTGCTCTGCTGTCTGGTGCACCGATACCCAGCTGACGAACCGTTGGTCCATATCCGGGAGCAGGACCTGCTGGACCTGCTAGGAGTGAATGTCCTGGGGCTTGGTGAGTAGCTATTTAATTTTACTACTTTGTGTTCTTCTGCTTTGTGTTATATATTGTGAATATATATGTTTTCAAAACAGCAAGAATGCTGCTGCTTACATTGGAGGTAAATTATGTTTAAAAATCTTTTGTGATAGTTATGACACGGTGCTCAGCGCTACTAATCTTACTTGTTTGCAACTTTGCACTTGCATGACCTGATAACGTAAGAGATTATTTTAGAGCACTTAAGTTAGGTAATACTAGAGAGACTCTAGTCCTTCCTTTGTCCTCTTGCCACTAAGAAGAGATAGTGGTGGATTGGTAGGTTTAGTTATTTGTTAGTAGTATTAGTTGGTAATTTTTTTAGTGGTCTGTGTGACGCATCCTCTGTCACGTCACATGTTGCTGAGTGCTGCTTTCCCCATTCCTCAGTAGAACCTTTTGTAGTTTGTTTAGTGAGTGGTAATAGGCGTATCACTAGCAGAACATCGGCAGCAATGAACCAACAATTTGGTGTATGCAAAAATGTATGCATGTGTCCTCCATTTATGTATTTTTTAGACCTAACATCAATGGAAATGCAGACTTAGTGAACAATTGGACCGTCTGGAATAGGTGGGTTAGGTCAGGTGGTGCTTAAGCTTAGTTAGTATTCTAGAATCGGAATGGAACAGTGGATTAGTGTTCAAAAATAATAACTAGATGGTCCGCGATTCCAGCAATACTAGTCGACCAGATTAGATAAGTCAATTTTATTGCAATTGTTGTTTCCATAAATGTTTTTTGAGTGTTTTTTTAAAAATATTTTACTTCTTTCACACCAATCATCCATGTTTGTCTCTTTCTTACATCTTTCATGATCAACACCACAGGGCAAGAAGACTGGGTCGTTTGAGTCGGCAAGAGAAGCTGATGGCCAGGACTGCTCCTCTACGGAGGGCTCTGCTGCTGTCCCCAGTAAGTCCTTGTGTTGTTAATAATAATAATATTTATACTTCCCTAATTTTTACTGCACCTTAAACGACAAAAAGACAAAAGGGGAAATCATGATAACTGAACAGTGGCGGAAGAACCACCCTCCCCTTGGTAGGAAGACAGTTTGTATAAATGAAGATCTCTGAGCGAATTCTGGGGGAACCCCTCACCTTAGAACCCAGAAGTACTGGTTACATCATAAGCTCTGCAAAGCTCTGGTTTGTAGAAGGGAATCTTCTGTCTGTTATGAGAAAAATAGAGTGCGTTGGTATAATGCAAGCATTTCTCAGTTGTGCCAAAAAGTGTAGCATGTTATGGCTAAGCAATATGGACTGACAAGAACTCCATAACAAAGTGGCTTGTTTTTTACCTTGTACGCAGCGCTCAGACAGTAGCAGTATGAGCTCATGTGGGCTCAAAGGTGTCTTACACAACAAGCTGTGAGGTAAAGTGCGCAAAAATTAAAGACACAAAGCTAAAATGGTTTCATGGCTCAGGCTAACTTAGCAAAGACTAGAATGACCCTACGGACCATATAACACTACTAGTGTCTACTCTACTCTAATACCCGATTTGTACTAGTGATGTATGTTGTATATGTATGTATTAAACTTTTTTCAATCTTGCTAATGAAAAAGAATAAATAGGGGGAGGTGTATATGGCAACCAAACAATTTGTAATGTTTTTTCTAGGCGTACTACCGACTACCAGTGTCGGGGCCAGCAGTGATAACAACGTGGCCACTTTGGAGGGAGCCGTAGGTGCTGCAGAGGTGAGCCAGCAGCAGTGGCGGGCGGTGGTAAGTTATATTCCTTACTTATTGACATGATACTCGCTGCAAGGGTGTACACTGCGCTGTTGAGACTTAGTAAGTAAAAAGTTGGTGTGAAAAACGGTTGAAGAAGACACCCTTTACTTAGCATTAGCAATAGCATTAGCGGCAGGAGTTGAGTAACCAATGGCCTCTTCTATCTGACGTCAACTCAGCTGTGAAAGTTTTATGGAGAACACTAAAAGTCAGATCAGATTACCTTGAGGGAAGGGTTGAACGAAAAGGGAAAGTAGGGTGGAAGGAGGAAAGACGGGCGAGATGTGATATTTATGACTGGCAGAGAAGGATACATGGGATGTATGCATAGGTGGCTGATAGGAATCAGATGCATGGGTGATTGAAGTATGGGTGGAAGGTGAAAGAAAAGATGTCTGCCTGGGTGGGTGAAACTGTAGGGGTGAATAGCAAGAATCCTCTGGGGTGTTTTGGTCAAACTCAAAGCCAAGTCAAGCAAGGAAAAATGACGCACGGGTAGTGGTTTAAAAAAAAATGTTTCTTGTTGGTGAAAGAAACTAAGGTTTGGTGAGAGATTAAAAAGAATGATAGATGTTTACTTTGAATGGACGGATGCCTGGATGGTATTCATCATAGATAGCATATGTGGACACTGTCACTGGATGAAGAGTCTTAGTTTGAAGAGAATGTAAAAAAAAACTGCGCCAGTGTAGCAAAGGCAAGGAGAATAGAAGTTGTATTTTCAGAATAATCCCTTGACTCACAGTAGTTTGCAAGCATATAGATTGTGTATGTATGTAGTTATCAAGTGCCTTCCTTTGACTCTGAGGACCACTCCCTACCTATGTTAATTTATTTATGACTGTGTCAGCCAGCCAGCCATGGGTGGCCTATCGGCTGGTTACACAGTCAATCAAAACAAAGTACCTAATGTTGTCCCATATATAAGCAATTATCATTGGATCAGATATCATCCGCCTTTTTGTAGTAGTCCGGGCAGGGTAAAAGTGAAATTGAGCAGTTGCCCTTGATGTAACAGAGTATGGCCAGTGCCATCCGTAATGGAAAAATACGAGCCTTCCCACCTGCAGACAGTAGTAAATAAAACTAACGTGAGTCTACGTCATGACTCAAGTATGTTTGTCTTGGGCGCAAGCTGACTGAGCTGGCATGCCAGCTACAACAAGGTTACGTAATTTCGCTAAACAAGAGAGAAGAAGAAGACTGGTGTACGGTGTATTCAGGTCCATAGTGCTAGTATAATGCCTGAAACTCCCACAAATGTTAGAGGCTGTGGAAGCGGGAGGTTAGATACATACCACAAATGTTATGTACTGTACTTGCTAGTGCTACTGTGCCACTGTGTGTTGAATTAATTTTGTGTTACTGTTTTGCTAAGAGTATTGGTTACAATAGTCTTTTTTTCTTTCTTGATATAGCTCTTCCTTCCCAAGCAAAAAAAAACAACCAGGAAGGAGTTGGCAGCCATGGCCCAGCACCAGAAGATGGAGGCAATCTGCCCAAAAAAATGGCGGCTGCAGCCTCCTCCAATGCCCCAGGCCCCAGCCAGGCTCCTCCATGGTACGGCACCACGATCAGGCAGCCACCCACCATTGCACTACAACATCCAACACTGCTTCCCCCCTCTGTGGATACAACTGCAGGGCATATGTGTGCCACATGCTCCTCCAAATGGCACGTCTAGAGTAGCACGTACAGGAACAGAACAAGAAGATCAAGGTCCTGGAGAAGGAAATCAGAAGAGCCCACCGATAAGACCCTGTTGTAATCCTGTTTTTTGTGGATGGCAATTGGGCGTTGGGGTTTATTATTATGGACAATTTGGACATTGGTTGGACTTTCTCATTTTGGACATTGGTGGGGGTTAGGGAGCGGGGTGGGTTGAGTGTTTTGGGATTTTTTACATAGTTTATTTTTGTTAGGGGATTAAATTATATTTACACATGGTTTCCTTGCTGCTGCAGGGACGCAGCCAGTGTTTGATTTAAATAATCAGCCCATTTTGTAACACACAAACAGATAGATGCGGTACTCCTCACTAAGTGACATGTCCTACTAGTTCTGTCCGTCTCTCCTCCTAGCCTATTATTATACCTCCCCCAAATTTCTTATCTTACCTGTGACTGATGTTGGAGTCGGATGCCATGGTTGTGGTGTTAGTAGTAGACTCTGGCAATAGCATTTGCAAAAAAAGAAAATGAGACAGTCAGTCGCCTGAGAGAGACCCTGGGAGAAGTAGTAGAACGAAGTACAGTACAATACACAAGAAGGCTGCCAAACAATAATAATACTACTGATTAGCAATGCTAAACTAAAATAAAACATAATGGTGGCGGGGATAGCCTAGTGTCTAAATCAATGCACTGCTGTCAGTCATACCACTACACCCGACTCCACCACTACACAGACATGTAGGTCTGCTGTGGTTCTTGTTGACTTGTTTACCTTTTATCCCACTTTATGAAATGCTGTTGTTCCATCAATCATCTACAATCCTACTAACTGACTGCAAAGAGTATACTATGTGGTCATCATCATCATGGTGTCCAATTCAGTCTGTAGTGTACAGAGTGAGTCCAGATTCCATATTAAAAAATGCAATGGATCGGCCTGCAGTAGATGTAAAATTTAGTTATTAAACAACAAGTCTGTTTCCAGCATTAACCTACAAAAGCAACAGGACAGAGCAGGCCCACAGCACCCACCCAACCTCCACTTAGTTTAGATTTTGGCTGAGCTAGACAGAGCACACATGTCACATATATACAACAACATAGCATTTTCCAAAGTAGGCAACTAAATCAATGGCATGCACAGCTGTCAGTCATACCACCACTACTACATTCATGACTCAACTACACAGACATGTAGGTCTGCTGTGGTTGTTGTTGACTTGTTTACCTTTTATGCCACTCATGAAACACCCTAACTTATTCCATCAATCATCGCCGATCCTACTGAGGGACTACGAAGATATTATGTCGCTGTGGTCATCATCATGGTGTTGTCCAACTCAGTGTGCAGGGTGCAGAGTGAGACATTCCATATCAAAATGCAGTGGATCGGCCTGCAGTAGAAGTACAATTTCGTTAATAAAAAACAAGAAGGGAAACATTGACTTGAGTTACTTTTAGTGTGTAGATTACTTAATAGTACACAATGAATTCACTTCATGCACAACAAACAACAACAATACAAACACCAATTACTCAGTCAGCATCCAATGCATGCCATCATTCATTACCTGTTCCATCTCATCTTAAGTTAAGGGGCAGTCTCTCTCGGCTAGATAGCGATAGTAGTCATTACGTTCCGTTCTTTTGGAGGGACTCAACAAGGCAACATTGTCTTTTTTCTTGTACTATTATTCTACATCCAATCATCATCTGGCTTGAGGGAAATGGATGTAGGGCGAGTCAGGAGGATGGAGGAGCAGGTGTCTGAGGAGTGGACCTCAGTTAAATGCAAACAGCTGCAACTCCAATATCGCAATAAAAAGACTAGAAGATGGTGGTGATGGATTTGTTTTGATTCGAAATTTCGAACCAGAAAGACAGACACACACAACTAAAAGTAAATAAGGAAGGAAGAAAGTAAGAAGTTCAAGCCTAGTTGTCAGGGAAGTATAGCTTGTCCTCAAACTCTGGGGATTCAACCAGAAGTAGGTAATCATCTAACACACTACTTCCGTCACCTAAGTCGCTGTCCTCATCTTCCTGTGTTGATTCATGTATTGTGTTTTTTGATCATGTTAAACCTCTCCATGTTTTTGGGTGAGAGACTGGTCATTTTCACTGTTACAATGGCACCAGCAGCACTGAAAACATGTTTAGAAGAGACACTTGCGACAGGGTAAGCCATATAATTTATCGCCAGCCTGCTGAGCACTGGCCATTGACCCCTTTTCCCATCGCAATAATACAATGGGTTTGGACCAATGTTGGGTCATCCAGATAGGCCTGGATCATCTGCTCAATGTTCAGGGGTGCTCCACTTTGCTTGGCCTCTTTTGTATTTGCATCAGCACTGGACCCAGCAGGCCCTTGCTGTAAAGACGAATCCTGTGCAGATTTTACTGGGGCTGATGGTCCGGTTCTTGCTGTTGTCAATAGTGTTGGTGACAGCTCTGAGCCAAACGCACTGACCTCAGGCTCTGAAGTTGAACTTAACGCTGGATGCCTTGCTGCAGTACTTGTAGGTTTGATTAGAGGGCCTTTAATTACCAGACATTCATTTTCCAAGTCACTGGCTACCTCAGCTATCGAGTTTTTGTAGTGGGCAACATCCACTTCTGAAAAAGGAATTAATGTCTTAGTGTTCAGTGCTGATTAGTCCGTGGATCCAGAATTATGGCACAAATGTAATGTTTTTCTGAAACAATGTGAGTGTGTACCCTTGTATTTTCAGCTAAGCGAAGGGATAAGCTCTCCACTAACTCATATGCTTCATTTCTTTTCCTCCACACCTGTGTACGCTTGAGACACCTCCTTCAGCTGTTGATCTAGCATGTTCAACAATGGGATATCTTGGCCCATAGTACAGTCCTCCTTGCTGACTTCACGTGTGAAGAGTTCGAAAGGAAGAAGCATCTCTGTCAGGCATTTAACTAGGCCCCATTGGTCCATCTGTAGGGTCATACCTTTCACAGGCGCACCCCTAATTCTTTGCATGACATACTCATCGATTGATCAGGCACTCCTGTACCCCAATCAATATTTAAACAACAACTAAGGAGTGACTAGGTGCAAATGAATAAAGAATAATAAAAAAAAAGGGTTTGGGCACTGTTGCACTCACCACATCCCGCTCCGCTGCAAATCAGGCGTTGTAGCACGCTGGGGAGGCATTCGGCCACCCCAGCGGGGACCCAATGATGACGCATGTCACCAACTAGTGGTGAGTGAGGGTCCTTTTACAAAAAAGACATGATTTTGCCTTCCCCCTGGAAACCACACAAGGAACATTGTTTCCCCTTGTGAATATTTTTCTCTAAAGGGGTCTCTTAGTTCTTGAGGGGGGTAGTAAGAGGAACATATATAAAGAAAAAGACACTACAAACCCTTTTTTTGAATTATTCTTTATTCATTTGCACCTAGTCACTCCTTAGTTGTTGTTTAAATATTGATTGGGGTACAGGAGTGCCTGCTCATGCCCTTACTCTCTAGTTGTTTATTGATATATATTGCGCAGCGCATAGCTGTGAGAGTTTCAGTTCTCTGAAGTAGCATAGCTTCGTCTGTAAAATCAATCCACTATGGAAGATTAGTGTCTCTCCTCTTCCACAGAAGAAGTGGTTACTTTATTAGGTGATAATACTCTAATTTTTGACCTTTTTCTAGTACATGCCATCTCGCAAACCGGTGACCTTAAGCGCAATGACTCTAGTCTAACTTCAAGGCCCCACTGGTTGAGTCGACTGCCGGCCTGTAGCCTTGAACTAATATAAAAATCCATATGTTAGACACTCTTGTAATCATTACACTAACTAAATCGGGCATTATGAATTTTGGCATGGTTTAGTGAGCATTGTCTATAATACTATAATATTCGCTCCATCTGGCACATGGGGGATTTGAACCCCGAATGTAAGCATATTATCAGACACTACCTCTTTAAGAGCTGGAGCCTGGCGTAAAGGAGTTGACGTCAGGCTACCCACGTGATTGGAACTCCCTCGCACTGCAAGATAAATGCGATCCCGGGAAAGTACATTTTACTTCCGGGGAGACAGCAGCCCAGAGTGCAGGTATAATGCGGGGAGTCGTGAGAGCCATAGTAAGTCACAAGCTCTGACTTGATTAAGCGGCAACAAAGGAAAATAATTGTTAATAATTTTTATTCGTGGGTTAACATTTTCTCCCCCCTTTGTTAAGATAGACTCCGCGTGAAGGCCTCCCGCGCTGTCTCAACCCATGGGGAGAGTCTATTACTCTTGTAACGTGAGTGTATGTGTTTGTATGTCGCTGCTGATAAGAGCACCACTGAGATCTTACCAGGGGCCCCTTCTTACACTGGGTTTCCAGGCACTGTTGGAAGAGGCACGACACTATTCAGGACGAAGCATGTTAGCTACTCTTTCTTTAATTATTACTTTTGGCAGTGTCAGGTTGAGTAAAACATACTCCCCCTACATTCTGCCTACATTAAATAAAAGCAGCTGTAATACAGCTTGTTAACGTCACCTCGGGGTGGTAAAGTCTTTCACTTTACCGATGGGGGACATCAGAAAACCTTGAAGGCTCTCTGTGAATTTTAGAGTGCCTGGGAATGGTCACCCCAAATAAAATAATGGCTTTGACACCATTCTGACATTGTGCATGTAATATCGCTATGCACTATATTTTGCTAATATGATAAGCTTATTTCATGTCAGTGTGTCATTAAGTGTTATTTTGTATTGTCTTTTTCTCTCCACAGGTTTTTTTACTCCTGCAAATCGCAGGGAGCTACCACGGCGACTAACCGTGACTAATATTATATGGTCTATACTTCAAAAAGAATTTTTCACATTTAAGAGCCTCACGGGAGGGTGCGCCATAACGCGCGTACACCACCGGAGGACTAAATTTAGGTCCTGACGAATGCTGAGCAAATTTGCAGTTGTAACAGCAGAAACATGTTGACCAGTTGTTTGTTCAAAGGACACAGGTTTCCTGAAACTGAACCTTTTAGTCCGCCACTTTGTTTTTAACTTAATACAGGTTGGCCGGTATTAAAATTTTTTGTACATGCCTCAACCTTGTATTTTTAATATTGCACCCACAGTTACACTCACACCTTAATTTGGGCACTGTTGCACTCACCACATCCCGCTCCGCTGCAAATCAGGCGTTGTAGCACGCTGGGGAGGCATTCGGCCACCCCAGCGGGGACCCAATGATGAAGCATGTCACCAACTAGTGGTGAGTGAGAGTCCTTTTTACAAAAAAGACATGATTTTGCCTTCCCCCTGGAAACCACACAAGGAACATTGTTTCCCCTTGTGAATATTTTTCTCTAAAGGGGTCTCTTAGTTCTTGAGGGGGGTAGTAAGAGGAACATATATAAAGAAAAAGACACTACAAACCCTTTTTTTGAATTATTCTTTATTCATTTGCACCTAGTCACTCCTTAGTTGTTGTTTAAATACTCATCGATTGGTCTGTACTGATCAAACAGACAATCAAGCATGTAATAAGTTTAGTTCTAATGTGTTGGCACCTCCTAGATGAGTGCTTGACTGGCATTTTATGCTCATGTTGAATGATCCTCAGCTGCTTCTGGGTTTTAAAAGAATGACTGAAATGTGTGCATATTCTTCTGCAGGTGGTCAGTAAGTTGCTGACTCTGGCTTCTTTTTTCAGAAAGTCTTGAACAATGACGTTAATGCAGTGTGCCAAACACAGGACCCTGAAATAGGCACCATCCTCCATGGCCTTAACTATATTACTGCCATTATCCATGGCAACAAAACCAATGTTAAGCCCTCTTGGGCGCAGCCATTCAAAGACCTTGCTGTTAAACTCTTCCAAAATGTTTGCAGCAGTAAGAGATTTCTCCACGGCAAACATGGCTACATTTGCATGTTTCCGAGTAGCATTAAAAATCTCAGCAGTGTCAATAGCACATGCTTCAGATATTTTTTCTCTAACCCCCACAAAAGAGATCCAGTGTGCAGTGATGCACATGTAATCAGTGGCTTGTGAACTGGTCCACGTGTCTATTGTCAGGTGGATATTGTGAACAGCACTCTGCTGCAAAGTTGGTCCAAGCAATTCTAGCACATCGTGATGTAGTGCTGGAACAGCAACTCTTGCGAAATAGGACCGGCTGGGAACCTTCCTTTTTGGACAGATGGTTGTCACAAATTCAAGGAAACCCACCCCTTCCACAAAAGAAAAAGGGAGAAGGTCCAGCGCTAACATTTTAGCCAGTTTTGCATTGTACAAAACATGCCGTTGGGTGGTTGCGTTCGTACTGCCCCTCTGACCTAAGCATCCTGACAATAGTAGTCTGGATTATTTTCCTTTGTGGTGCGGCTGATGCAAGTGACTTCTTGAATGCAGTTAGGCTCACCAATGCACTTATTTTTCATTGCAGTACTCTGTTGGTTTGGTGTCTCAGCCTGACTCATACTATGGTGCCACTGAGATGTTGCTGAGGATGTGGGTGGTACCACTACACTGCTGGGGCAGGGCTACTTTGTGTACCAGAGACAATGTCTCCCTCTTGTTCACCTACCACTGCGATCCTATCTTCTTCATCGACACCAACAGAAATGGGTGCAGATTTACTTAGGCCATTAAGGTGTTCTTCCCACTGGATCAAGGGGTGTTTTTTCAGATGGGTTGTTTGGCCGAAGTACCATAGTTTGTACCAAGTTTACCCCGACTAACACAATGTCCACAAATTGAGCATATAGCAATGTTCTCCTCCTTACTGCTAACCGAAAAGAAGTTCCAAACTGGGGAGGTGTACTTTCTTGCGCTACTGGAGGTGTCACTAGTTGCAATGCAGGATGAACTGTAGGGTGTACCTGGAATTTGACTCTGTGCAATACTACTACTACCTACTGAGGTGGTGGTTGTGCTAGATGTAGGTCCCTGCCGGGCCTTTGCAAATGCAAATATGGAAGCTGGAGGTGGTGTTGGTGTTACTTGTCTTGGTTGTGATAGAACGTGCAGGTCACCCGACTATACATTTACCAAATACTATACTGATAGAGCGCGCAGGTCACCCGACTATACATTTACCAAATACTCACCTAGGCCCATATACAAATTAATCACAACTTCTTAGATCAGGTAACCTGAGCACTATCTACCAGATATTTGTACTTCCTAGGTCCTATACCCTTGACTTACACTCCTGGTCATCGGTATCTGTGAACCTATGGGATCAGGGCGTCTAGCATAATAAGTGGCAGCAAACAACAATATGCACTCATATAATAACCACAGACTCGAGAAGTTTTGAAAACCTTTATCTAATCTTCAACAAAAGTCATAAGCCAAAGATTAACAGTAAGCAAGCTATCGATAATCAGAATCACAAACAGCCTATAACTATGCAAAAGATATATCATGCCGACCATTTAGAATTCTAAAGGGAAGGTAAGAACAAGGAACATACTGAAATGAACTGATAGAAAATCAAACTTGAAATGATATTTTCTAAAGGACGGGAAAAATAAGGGACATACTAGAAGTCACAGTTTAATCGTTTCCAAAAGGGTGGGTAAAAATAAGGAACACAAATTGTTATGACGAAACTAAATTAACCATAGGGAAGGTAAGAAAATGGAACACACTAATATTTCAGAATAATCACTTCAGCTTCTTATAGGGTGGGTAAAGAAAGGACACCCCTATACATTCATGGATAGCATTTAATATTCAACTCTAAGGAGGAGGGGAAATAATGGAACATGCTAATGAAGGCAAGATTTACGATTTTATTAAATGATCACAAGGGAAGGGTAAGAAATAGGAACATGTGCAATTAAGACTTTAGCAAAATTCAGGGAAGGTAAGAAAAGGATGCAATTGATACTATTGGTTAACCACACAGATTTATATTTATCTAGACGGAGTGAAGACCAACCCTGGCCACGGGTCAGTTAAGGACAGAAACCCTGAAAGTTGCAAACGCCAGTAGGCCAGCAAGTGCAGGTCAGAAACAGGACAGGAAAGCCAGATTTGGATCAGAACCGGACCACCGAAAGTTGAGACCAGCACCCGCAGTTCAGTTGCAAAGCCTGCGCTGCCCCCTCTCTGCAGCTATCAGTCAGAACCCTGATTGGGTTATCGAATTTCCCAGCAAAGAGCTTCGCCAGCACTTCAGGTCCCAGAACCCCGATTGGGTCAGCAAGTCTTCTGACAGAGTGCTTCGCAGCACCTCTGTACTCGATCAGCTAGTGAGTGTGTTGGGTCAGTGACAGGTCAGCTATTTGGACAAGTCGGACAACTTCTCTTTCTAAACCTAGGCTAGTTATACTATTTTCCAGGTCAGTGTACCACCCCCAATGTTGCAAGTGTGAGGATCCCCAATTTTGATTGGACAAGAGAGAAGGAGAGGTTGACACACCACCTAAATATTTGATACTTAAGCATTGAATATTAATTTTTACATTCCCGCCCATCTATTCCTGGTACACATTACTTGGGTGATTCACGTAACAATGGTCGCTTTATTAATAAATACATTGTAATTCAACAGGTACACTCTGGCTTCTGCGAGCAAGGGCAAAGTTCAGCTTCTCAGGCGCATCTTGGCTGTGGCTGTCTTGGCTGGGTTTTAATGTGAAATGACTTCAGCCCTCCTCTTGGTAGGGTGCCGTGTGCAGAAGGATTTTCAAAATGGAATATTCCCGTCCCTCAGGCCCAAAGATTATGATACATGAAAGGTACAAGGAAACAGTCTTAGAACACAGAGTAAATGATTCCACTGTATACCATGAACTTCTATTCTATACCCATTACCTTATTTTTATCTATTGCATTATAATTAGGCAAAACGAACAGCTTGGCAAAAAGCAGCAGTGCAAGCTTCTTGCATGTGAGTAAATAAAGCAGACATCTTAACTCTAGTGTGCAGATGCGAACAGTTTCCCACCAAGACAACGAATGCGTCTCGTCACATGGGTATGACTGACGCATGCGCAGTCAAAATTCCCACGTAGCAGTGGCCATTTTAGATTCAAGCCCATTAGTATTAGTAGACACAAAGGCAAGCTTCTCTCAGACACCCAGTATATACTGAAAATGTAAGTTTAGTAGGACAAACATGTTGGTTACTTATTAATACTGTTATTCGAGGTCCTTGAATACAAGCAAGTCGCTTTTTGTTCGAAACCTTGCTCCATCAGTTGTATCCGTGCCACATCCCTCATGTCGGTCTCCATCTCCACTGAGCCAGGAGTGATGTTCATGATGACTGGCTCATCATCATCAGAACCCCTGTTCTACATCTACCTCCATAACTCTAATTCTTTCTTGAACCGTCCTTTTCCCTAGCCTTGTCTTGTGGCGTGCCTCACCCTCAGACTGAGCTGGTGGCTTCCAGGTGGCATCTTCATCATCAGAAGGGGGGCTTGAAGAAGAAGTTGATGGACTAACCATCCTTTTCCTTGCTGGGGATCTGGAAGACAATGGATCTTCTGAAAGAGTGGCTTGCTCTTCGTCTGCAGGAAGCTCGATTTCCTGTACTTTGGGAGGAACAACTACTATTATGGGCTGTTGTTGCGGCTGTTGTTGCAGCTGTAGTTCCGGCTGTTGTTACGGCTGTTGTTGCCCACTTATCTGCTGAGTTTTAGCCTGCCTTGATTTAGTACTACTTTACGATAATAACATTTCAACATCACTGCTCGTTGGCGTTTGAAACACTCATGGGTCTGGGCTTAAGTTGGTGGGGTGGGCCCACTGATGTGGAGGTGCTGCTCCCAGTTTGGTCCCCGGACACCGCTGATGCAGGTGTAATTTTTGGCTTCCCAAAAACTTATTGGCTGGCACACCAGTCTTGGCAAGTGCCACTTCCTTCTCCTCACTGGCAACTTTTTTAGTACTGGAGGACCTGGGTCCTTTCTTTGGGGCAATCTTCTTCCTTCCGATGTCAGCAGGACGCAGATGCACAAGTTGCAGAGATGTCTGTGGTCAAACTTGGACGTGACGTGGTGCCCAGCAGGAATTCTGTCTGGCAGTACAACGGGTGATGATGACACCTTCTCCTCTGTCTTCTTTTTGTGCTCCTAAAGGCAAATAAGCCAGGAGAAGAACATCAGTGAAATGTTGCATTTGTTGTTGCGGTTCAATTGCCACTAATACAAACAAACAAATATAACTGAGTATGTAGTGGTCACACTTGTTAGTGTTATATTATTACATTTTATTAACTCAGTTTAAGTTATAAAAATAAAACATAACAGTGTACCCATTTGTGAGAATTTGACAACAATGGCTTTCATGATATACTGTGTACACTCAGGAAGGAAAGGAAAAAAGAAGAACAAAAATGAAAATACAAATGTAATTGAAGTGGAACCTGTTTGCCATTAATTTGCTCATCACGTCATTCAGGGAGCTGTAGTTGGCAAAGGAGATGGAAGCAGCAAGCCAAGAGGAACAAAGAAAAGACATGCAGGCCTATTTGGCAAAAGCAACACACTACTAAACTACCACCATCAAATGGCCACCAGTCACATGGTAACTCACAGTCACAACAAGCAGGAGGCCGGGTA
The DNA here is from genome assembly GCF_964261635.1 of Lissotriton helveticus. Taxonomy (NCBI): domain Eukaryota; kingdom Metazoa; phylum Chordata; class Amphibia; order Caudata; family Salamandridae; genus Lissotriton; species Lissotriton helveticus. Next base: position 503,731,189 of record NC_136061.1, on the reverse strand, counting down.
ACAATGAACTCAAGCAAGGCTATATGGCCAGACATAGGAGGCATGCTAAACAACACAGCTTTAATGCAAAAACAAAACCCACAGGGCTAAACAAGGGGTGTAGGTTACACAACATTCACACCACACACACACAACAACAAAAGCATATATTCAACCCACACACCAAAAAAGTGAAATATCCCCAAAAATAAACATCTTGCAATTCAATCCAATGCCATCCATGCCCTAATGATGTTTAAATCAATAGACACCACTGAAACAGTTGTTTCATTTCATGCATCCATGACTAGCTCTCGGCCTACTGGATGAAAGGCTTATTGGCAGACTAGGCCACAAGCTTGCAGGCCTATGGTAAACACACATTGCCTGGCTTCAAAATGCCCACCAGCCACATGGCCAGGCCCCCAACAACACGAAAGGGAAGAGAGCCAATTCAGGCCTATGGCAAAAGCACACTGCCTGGCTTCAAAATGGCCGTTAGCCATATGGCCAGGCCCCCAACAACAAGAAAGGGAAGAGAGCCAATGCAGGTTTATGGCAAAAGCACACTGCCTGGCTTCAAAATGACCATTAGCCACATGGCCAGGCCCCCACCAACAAGAAAGGGAAGACAGACAATGCAGGCCTATGGCAAAAGCACATTGCCTGGCTTCAAAATGGCCACCAGTCACATGGCCAGGCCACCAACAACAAGAAAGGGAAGACAGGCAATGCAGGCCTATGGCAAAAGCACACTGCCTGGCTTTAAAATGGCCACCAGCCACATGGACAGGCCCACAACAACAATAAGCCTAGGCCAAAAGGAACAAAGGAAAGACATGAAGGCTTATATGGCAAAAGCAGCACACTACTACACTACCCCCACAAAATGACCACCGGACACATGGTCACTCACAGACAGAACAAGCAGGAGTCCTGGAAAACAATGAACTCAAGCAGGCCTATATGGCCAGACAAAGGAGGCATGATAAACAACACAGCTTTAATTCAAAAATGAAAATCCATAGGGCTAAACAAGGTGTGCAAGTTACACAACAGCAACCACACCACATATACACATCCAACAAAGGCATTTATTTAACACACACCAAAAAGTGAAATACCCAAAAAATATGCATTTTTCAATTCAATCCAATGCCATCCATGCCCTAAATGATGTTTACATTCAACAGACACCACAGAAACCATAGTTTCAATTCATGCACCCACGACTAGCTCCGGGCCTACTCGCTACCCACAATAAAAAAAAGTAAAATGATGAAAAGTATAAAAATTGTAGTTGCAGCAACCGCAATGCCCCAATCAAACATACAACACCAACTTACTTGTAAAATCTCAAATCCAAAAGTCCTCAAATCCATATATGATGCAGCAGATACAAATCCTTCCAGCTCCAAATACAAATTAAAATGAACAGGACATGGACAAAGCACTGGAAGGAGCCTGCTGGACATGAACAGGAAGTTGGAGACTCTGGGGAACTTCCTTCCTCTAAAAAAAAAAATTTTTTTAAAGAAAAAGGACTCCTTGCACAAAAAAGTACAGGCAAATGTCAATCTGAGGAGTTTTTTTAATCCAATTCTCTCACAAACTTCACTGAACTTCCGCCGGATGTCCGATAGCACGTCCGCATTACGTGTTTGTGATCGCACATTCTCGCAGGATCACGCGGCCAGCTATCAAATTCTCATGGCACACGCGAACGGGTACGAAAACTCGCAGGCGAATGCAGGGATCTCGTTAAGTCTCTACCGCGCTTGTGAAAATGCATTTTGAAAGCGCAAACAAGGGAAAAAATCCGCTCCGTCACGGATCGAGGAGTTTTCGGTAACTCCACATTCTACGCGGAACGCAGAGCTGCCACAAATCCGCAAACTCCGCAAGTGGAGCATATTTTACCACCCAGGCTTAGTAACAACTCACCAGCTGAATCAACTAGCCCTGAAAATGGATGGCACTTGAGCGTTGGGGCTATACCTGGCCGTTGCCGCCACTGAGAGCTGCGGAGGCTAAGCCACGATGAGTAGGAGGGCCGCTGCGGTGCACATGGAAGCCCGGGGGTGAGGGCCTGGGTGGAGCTATCACAGGTTCAGGTCTTGGTGATAGTAACAAATATTCAAATGAGAACTTTGAAGGCCGAAGTAAGAAGGGTTCCATGTGAACAGCTGTTGAACATGGGTCAGTCTGTCCTAAGAGATGGGCGAGCACCCTTCTGAAGGTATGGGCGATGGCCTCTGTTGCCCTCTGCCGATCGAAAGGAAGTCGGGTTCAGATATCCGATTGGTGCCCTCACGGCGTCCAGTGTGATAACGCAAACAATCCCAGACAAACAGGTGGGAGCCCTGGGTAGAGTTCTCTTTTCTTTGTGAAGGGCAGAGCACCCTGGAATGGGTTCAGCCCGATAGAAGGGCCAGAGCCTAGGATGCGTCTTGGTTCCAGTCGCGCCCAGAGAGCTCTTGCTGGTCGTTGTAAATGCAGGGGAGATGGTGTAAATCTCACGCTGGGCTGTATCCATATCCGCAGCAGGACTCCAAGTTGAACAACCTCTGGAATGTTGGAACGATTTAGGTTAGGGAAGTCAGCAAGTCAGATCTGTAACTTCAGTATAAGGATTGGCTCAGTCTGGCTGCGTAGTGAAGCAGGGCTGTGCGCGTGGCGCGGCTGGACAACGCACCGCCCTCTGGGGCAGCGGCGACTCTGGACGCAAGACGCTCCCTTCCTATGGATTGTCCCATCCGCGGTGGTCCCCTCCCCTGTACCCACTCAACAGAGATGCGGGCCGGTGTTCTGCCATGGCCAGCGCCTAACAGCTGACTTCGAGCTGGTGTGGACCAGAGGCATCTGACTGTTTAGTGAAAACAAAGCATCGCGAATGCCTGAGGAGGATGTTGACTCAATGTGATTTTTGCCCAGTGCTCTGAATGTCAAAGTGAAGAAATTCAATGAAGCGTGGGTAAACGGCGGGAGTAACTATGATTATCTTATGGTAGCCAAATGCCTCGTCATCTAATTAGTGACGTGCATAAATGGATGAATGAGATTCCCACTGTCCCTACCTACAATCTAGTGAAACTACAGCCAAGGGAACAGGTTTCAGCAGAATCTATGGGAAAAGAAGGCCCTATTGAGCTTGACTCTAGTCTGGCACTGTGAAGAGATATGAGAGGTATATGATAAGTGGGAGGTCCTCGGGCTGCTCCTCTTATTGTTTTTTCATTTACCCAGTGAGGTGAGGGCGAGCCCCGTGGGGCTCTGGCTTTTGGCTCCAAGCGCCCGGCGCCCGCCAGGTGGGACCCGCTCTTGGGGCAGTGGCAGGTGAGGACTTTGACTGGGGTGGTACATCTGTCAAATCCTAACTCAGGTGTCCTAAGGCGAGCTCAGGGACGACAGAAACCTCCAGCAGAGCAGAAGGGCAAAAGCTTGCTTAATCTTGATTTTAAGTATGAATACAGACCGTGAAAGTGGGGCTTCACGATCCATCTGCTTTTATGGGTTTCAAGCAGGAGGTGTCAGAAAAGTTACCACAGGGATACCCGGCTTGTGGCAGCCAAGTGTTCATAGCGATGTCGCTTTTTGATCCTTCGCCGTCGGCTCTTTCTATCACTGTGCAGCAGAATTCACCAAGACCAATAATAGAGAACGTGAGCTGGGTTTAGACCGTTGTGAGACAGGTTAGTTTTATCCTACTGATAACAATCTATTGAAAGTCATCCTCTGAGCAAAGCTTTTGCCTTTCAGTGTGTGGGTGCCCGCGGACACCGCCCTCCACCACACCCAGGGGTGGGTTCCTCTGCTGCTAGGATTGTAGGAGGGACGCAGAGGGGGTGATGCGGGCCTACGGGAGGCAGCCTCCACCACCGGGGAGCAGGGATGAGGGCCACCATGCCTTGTGGATCAGCAGGGTGACCAGATGACCTGGGCCGGCCAGGTCCCCCTTCCCAGTGCCCATATGCAACTTGAGCAGGGAGGTGAGCAGCCCTGGAAAAGGAGCCTCCCAAGCAGCAGCCTTGGAGCACCTGGCCACGTTCACAATTGTCGGACCGCAAGGGCGTCTGGGTCCGGCTGTCTGTGGGCGCTACATTGGCACGGGTCAACTGGTCACCTGGCTGCGAGACCAGATGGCCCTACGGACTGGGCGACCAGATTCCCCAGCGGGCTGGGCAACCAGATGGACCTGCGGGCAGGGTGACCAGATGGCCCTGCAGGCCGGGCGACCAGATGACCCTGCAGGCCGGGTGACCAATGGCCCAGCGAGCTGGATGACTAGATGGCCAGCCTGTTGGCCGGCCGGGCTGACTCCATCGTTTGTCCTTCCTCAGGGTTCTGTAAGAATAGTCGAGAAAAATAGGCTCCCTGGGCAGGCCAGCGGGGAGAGGACGTAGCCTGGGCTTAACCCTCCTTGGTTCCTGCTCCCCCCGGGCTCCAAGAAGGTAGGAGTCACACCTGCCGGAGTCATCACCCTGACGCCTAAGGGTCTGGGTGTGGGGGGTGACAGACAGTAGCCAGGGCAGGGAGGCTGCAGAGTGGGGAGGACTGCCTAGCTCCCCACTGTCTCCGGGGCGAGGAGTGGCAGGAGGCCAGCCCTGCGTGGAAGGGGACAGAGCTGGAGCACCTGGAAAGCTTGGAGAAGCCCTGGGCAGGGGACACCTGGGGCCGGTCTGGGATGGCAGTGACTTGTGGATGTCCCGTTCCACCCAAGGGGGCCAACCGGGCCCCGGGTTGCTCTCCCTAGTCTGACTAGGGTTCAGAAGCTGGGACCGGGCCCAGGACATGAGCTCAGTCTGGTAGGCCCCAGGGTGCAGGAGCCCCCAGTCCTGCAAGCCAGCCGAGGGTCCGGGTGCTGGGAACGGGGGTCCACCGGGGCCCAGGGAGGCTCTCCCCAGCCTAGCTAGGGTTTGGAAGCTGGGACTGGGGCATGAGCTCCCACTGGCAAGCCTCAGGGTGTTGGACCCCATCCTGCAAGCCAGCTAAGGGTCTGGGCACTGGGGACAGGGGTCCATCGGGCCTGGGGATGCTCTCCCCAGCCTGGCTAGGGTTCAGAAGCTGGGACCTGTCTTGGGGCTTTAGCTCCATCTGGCGGGCCCCAGGATGCAGGAGGCCCCCTGTCTTGTAAGTCATCCGAAGGCCTGGACGCTGGGGACGGGTGTCCATAGGGGCCCAGGGAAGCTCTCCCCAGCCTGGCTAGGGTTCAAAAGCTGGGACCTGGCCCAGGGCTTGAGCTCCATCCAGCTGGCCCCGGGGTGCGGGAGCTCTCCATCCTGCAAGACAGCCAAGAGTCCGGCCACTGGCGATGGGGGTCCACCGGGGCCCAGGGAGACTCTCCCCAGCCTGGCTAGGGGCTTGAACTCCATCCAGCAGGCCCCGGGAAGCAGGAGCCCCCCCATCCTGCAAGCCAGTTGAGGGTCCTGCCACTGGGGATGGGGGTCTACCGGAGCCCGGGGAGACTCTCCTAAGCCTGGCTAGGTTTCGGAAGGTTGGACCGGGCCCGGGGCCTGAGCTACGTCTGGCGGGCCCCAGGGTGTGGGAGACCCCATCCTGCAAGCCAGCTGAGGGTCTCGGCTCTGAGGATGCTCTCCCCGGCCAGGTTTGGGTTCGGATACTGGGCCCAGGGCTTAAGCTCCATCCGGCGGGCTCCGGGGTACGGGAGCCCCCCATCCTACAAGCTAGCTGAGGGTCTGGGCACTGGGGACGGTGGTCCATCGGGGCCTGCGGAGGTTCTCCCTTGCCTGGCTAGGGTTCCGAAGCTGGGACTGGGCCCAAGGCTTGAGCTCTGTCCGGCGGGCCCCAGGGAGCGGGAGCCCCACAGTCCTGCAAGCCATCCAGGGGTCCAGCGCTAGGGACGGGGCTCCATTGGGTCCAGGTCAGGCTCACACGATCTGGCTGGGTACAGAAGCAGGGACTGGGCCAGGGGCCGGGGTTGGCTGGGTCAGCGGTGCGGAGTTCTCTGCCCACCCCTAGTCAAAGGCGGCAGAGATGTCCAGGAGGATGAGGGCTGCAGTTTTGCCTCAGTTGAGGACACTGCAGATGTTGTCTGTAGTAGCTAGGAGTGAAGTCTCGGTGCTGTGGTTGCTTTAAAAGCCCAGTTGGGAGAGGTCAAAGATGAAGTTTTGATGAACTTGGAGAGTTGGGCGTTTATGGACTTCTCTATTACTTTAACTGAGAAGAGGAGCAGAGAGATGCAGAGAGATGGATATGTAGTTCTTGAGGTCCGTCGGGTTAGTAGAAGGTTTCTTCAGCAGGGCTTTGATCTCTGCACTTTTCCAGTCTTCAGGGAAGGTGGTGGATTCCTTGGAGCAGTTTATGGTGCGGCAGAGTTTGGGGCGATGCAGGTGCCAGCTCTGTTGGAGACGTGGTGAGGGGAGGGATCTGAGGAGGCTCTGGAGTGGTTGCTCTTCATGATCCTGAGGGTGTTGGCAGAGGTGAGGGTGGTCCGGCTGCCCAGGGTCTAGAGCCAATGGGTGCCGTGGTTGTGGGTGGGGTGGGTGGGTCTTGGGTTGCGATCTCCTTGATCTTGCAGTAGCATACAGTGATGAGGTTGTCGCAGAGGTCTTGGGAGGGGAAAGAATGGCTGCTGTCTCTGTGCTGGATTTGGCAAATTCTTTGACCACGTTGAAGAGTTCTTTGCTGTTGTACATTGGCCTTGATGCATTCTAGCACAGCAATTTACTTTGTTTGTTTTAATGAGGTGGGGGTGTGCGGTGATGGAGGTTTTGAAGGCAATGTGGTCTGCCAAGATCTTGATGCTCCTTTTGAAGGCTGTGTGGTCTGCCAAGATATTGCTGCTCCTCCACCCTTTCTCGAGCTGTTTGCAGGTTTGCCCGGACTCTTGGAGTGTGGGAGAAAACTAGCTTGCTTTCTTGGAGGTCTGCTTTCCTGAGAGGAGCCAGTGTTTTGGCACAGTTGGACATTCATAGGTAGAGGTTGCATGCTGAGGCATTTTTGTTCGTGGATATCAGTGGTGAGGTTTTGCTGAGGGAGGTGGTGAGATGGTCTTCGGTGACCTTTTACTATCTACTACAAGGATAGTGGTGGGTGTGGTGGTGTACAGTGGGTGTGGTGGGATTGATAAAGGAGCAGTGGACGCAGTGGTGGTCAGTCCAAAGTAGATCACAGTTGTGGCTGACAGATACGCTGTTGTATGTGGAGAAGAAGTGGTCAATCGTGTATCCTTTTGAGTGGGTTGGAAAGGTGACCAGTTGTTTGAATCCAATGGTGGCGAGGTTCTCTTGTAGGGATGAGGTTTGGTGGTCATTGAGGTTGTCCAGGTGGACATTAAGATCACCGAATGATGAAGTCCGTGGACATGAGCGTGTGGGTTGTGACAAAGACACCCCCTTATTTAACATGATAAGAACCTTAAGATGGCACCGACATACTGACCGTTCTTACTTGACACAGGTTTGGGCCCTGGGCCCTGGATGTTCCTCGATCACCCTCCGGATTGAACTGTGGCCCAGCACCACACCTGGTTGTATAGACTGGTGGCACTCCGATAGCAGATACACCTGGTTCTGTTGGTATGACATGTTAAGCTTTTGTTAACAGGTTTGGTCGAAGGACCTACAATCGCTGGACCGAAATTTGGGGGGGAGGGAGGGAGGAGGGTTTTATTTGTTGTTTCTTACAGCGTTTACATGTTTCACCACTATTGCAGGGGAAAGAGGACTTTTTGCAGGTGCACCATGCCTGGATGTGCTTTAGTTTTCACAGATATAGAGAAGGCATCAGTGACGATGCAGTATAAACTAGCAACCTGGAATGTGCAGGTATGGGATCCATACAGAAAAGGCATAGGAACCTGGCCCATATTATCTTTCTTCAAGAAAGACATTTGGTTGACGCAGAGACCTCTAAATTACACAAGCACTGGTAAGGCCAATACTCCTTCTCACCCTTTGCATGTGGGGCGGCAGTCTGATTGGGTTGCATGACTCGAGGGTGGACACACAGGGCTGCTATATGATAGTAACAGGCACCCTAGATGGGGAACTGATATTCATCTGCTGCATAGATGGCCCCAATATGGAGCAAGAAGATTTTTATAAACACTAGCTAGTCTATTAGGCCCCATACTCCTAGGTGCTTGGGAAGATTTTAATACAGTATTAGATGTGACATTTGATAGATCACACCCCTGACTGCCAGGGAACCCACCAACCCAATAGGCCACGTTATTGAAGCAATGGGTGTATCTATGGGAACTGACTGATGTGTGGTGAGTTTGAAATGAAGGTATGAGAGAATACTAATTTCCTCACATCCACATACTCTGCACGCATAGCCAGATCGCTTCCTATGCCCAGTGCACCCACAAACAAAAATTACCCACTTAGTTAGGCAAGACAATCTCCGATCATAATCCTCAAGAGATTTAATTAGAATGGGGCAGGGTACCAGCCCCAATCCCTACATAGCAACTACAGCCTGGCTTATTGGAAGAAGTGATCTTTCTCGACACCCTGGCAACTGCCATAGATACACATTTCACAACGAACGCTGTTACTGCTCCCTCCCCCATCATAGAATGGGAAGCATTTAAGGCAGTGATTTGTGGCACTTTCATCAATTCAGTGGTGGGGCTAGAAGGGAGATACTTTGAGATCTCCGAAAAGTAGAGGAATCATTGGGACCCTTGAGAAGGAGGCACCCGAAAAACAATGACGCAATGCCTAGATTACCAAGAGGCCAGGATACAATATGCAGAGCTACTTGAATGTCTCAGGGTGATGGATTATTGCCAATACACACAGAGAGTACATACAGCAGCAGCCAGATTGGGTACGTTTTCGGTGCATATGATATACGCGAAGCTCTCACCCACACCGATTCTGGCAATATCCCAGCTTGGGCAACGGTGGTCACACAGCTCGATATTAACTGAGCATTTCAAGACTATTACACTGAATTATACTTTGTACACCCCACTCCTAACCCTGTAGAGTTACTGGAGCTCCTACAAAGGGCGCACCTCCTCAGAGTGCAGGAAGTAAATAGGGAAGACCTTTCTGCTCCAATCATGTCGAATGAAATCAGAAGGGCCCTGAAGGAACTGGCCCGAAATAAAATACCGGGATCTGATGGACTCCCAGTGGAATTCTACTCTACCTATTCTACTCAGCTAGTCCCATGATTAGAAAAATTGTATAACATATCTTTGGATGCTGGACAACTTCCTCCCCCAACAGAAAAGAATTAGTCATATCATTATTGAAACACAAGAAGTCTCCAAGAGAATTGAATTCCTATCGCCCACTTTCGATACTAAATACTGAGTATAAGATACTTAGGAGCTGTTTATGACTTTGGCGGTGTGGAAGTGGGAAGCCACACCACCGCGTTGCTAATACACCCCCAAAGCTGACTGTCTTCTGGATTACAAGTTGTAATCTGGGAGGATAGTCCTAAGCGGATCCACAGCGCTGCCTTTAAAAAGCTCATAGGGGAGCTGTAGAAAGCCAGATCGATGGGCCTATGACAGCACGGACTGTAAAGTCTATGCCCTGCTCCAACCGTGGGAGCATGCAGACAGGGGGCACACCACGTGACCCCTGCATGCATCCCTAACTGCGAAGGTAACAGGGGCCCTGGAGGGTCCCCTGAATTTCCTCACCACCAGCATTTTTATGCTGTGAGAACCACCATGAGGCCAGTGGTGGTGAGGAAACTCCTAATATGCTTGGCAGTGCCTCAGCGTTACCACCAAGCATATTGTGACCTCATCCCCACTGAACCGACACCAGGGAGAGTTGCTGCAGTCCCGCCGTACTTGTAATACGGTGGTCGAACCATTGGTGTGTGAGTCCCTGACTACCATCGCCAAACTCATAATTAGGATCTTAGTAAGATCCTCACTTGCCGACTGCTTCCAATACTGCCCAAACTGAAGCACAGTGATCAGTGCAGATATGTACCTCGCAGAAGCACTTTGTGAAATATACAATGGTTGTTTTAGGTGTTTAACTCCTTGAATTGGGATTATATGCTTGTCACACTGAATCGATGTGGGATACCTCAAGCCTACATCAAATAGGTCATATAACTATATATGGCCTCTATGGCCAGAGCTAGAATAGGTCCCAGCATCTCCTAATCCTATCCAGTATTGTGAGGCACTATCTATCGCTATCCTTTCTGTTGTACATATAGCACAAAGAATAAGACAGGAAACAAGGCACAAGGGGATTCTAGTTGATAACACAGTTAATGCCATTTCACTGTATGCCGATGGCATGATTCTGCATTTCAATGATCTCTGAGAAGTGCAGATGGAATTGGCCCAATTACTTTCCACTTTGGGACCCTTTCTACCCTCTGCATTAATGCAGACAAATCATGTGTGCTTCCTTTACTGGCACATATGTAGTATTGGCCCTGCACTTTGGGGAATATGTGATCCCAATCAGCCTGGAAAAACTACAACTTCTGATGAATAGAGAAGGACTAGGAGCTCTTTAAGGTGTACTGTATTGCCGGACAACTGCAGTGGTTGTCATACTCACTCGCTGGCCATAACCTACTGGAAATAGACTTTCGAGAGACACAATTTGCGTGGGGATAACTGCACCGTCTGCTGTGGCCTAGCACCCTGTCATTGCTCTCACACAAATTATTATTACACATTGATTGCGCTGTCATACTGGAAAATGGCGATGAAATATTCCTCAGTTAAGGCATCTTACACACCGAACATACCCTTGTGAGGTCTCCATACTGCGTCTGGCACCCTAATGAGTAAGAGGCTAATACCCTGGGAACATGTAATGTAATGTAATGTAATGTGTATACTTGTAAAGCGCACTGTTGCCAGCCGGCGTCCTGGCGCTGTATACCGCTGGGGAACCCGTCCTGGCTTTCCCTGTGGGATGGTCCCTGCTGGGAATCCCCAAGATGGAGCCTGGCATTCCCGGTGTTGATGGGGCCGTTGTAGAGATTAGGCAAGCTAATGCCCAGAGTTGCCGAGTGTGACCCCTGGTTAGAGTAGGCATCGAGGTGAGAATTATCGAGTCCGCTGACCCTGGTCCACGACCTTGCCGCGTCTGGAATCGAACCCTGGTCCCGGGCCGACTTCTGCTTCCGGGACTGCCGCCTCTAACCAGTGAGCCACACCACTCCACATAAAGGTGACCTGTTTGCAGAGAGCTCCCTCATGACACACAAGGTCTTCATCCATACAGACACACTCCCAGAAAGCCTATTCCTGATCCATGCAAGTCTTCTTCGGATTGTGTGTCAACACTGGGCAGGTGATGATCATGAACCTACGACTCATGAGTTACTGAGGGTGTTGTACACAATGGGACAGGGATGGCACCTGGTATGATGGCTTTACATATGCGTTTGAGGCCATCTGATGTTATTACTTACTACACTAAGGGAGAAATGGGAGACAGACTTGGGCAGCACACTCTGTGATGAGGAATTGGCACAGCTGCTGGAATACCCCTCGAAAGTGTCTCGTAATTCAAGATTTTAATTTATACAATATGCCATTTTACACCGGGCATACTTAATGTCATACAAAATCAACAAGATATCCCCTGCTGCATCCTCAATGTGCCCCCGCTGCCAGGTGGCAGGGGCGGGCCTGATTCACAAGCTATGGGCTTGCCCACAACTATCGGTATACTTGGCAGGAGTAGCTAGACTGCTAGGTGCATTCATTGGTCAGGCCTGTTGGGATACCATGAAGTGTTGTGTATTGGGGTTACCCGTTGTTCCTATGGACTTTAAGGTGGGGGTGAGATTTGTAAACTTGACATTGTTACTGGTAAAACCCCTTCTCACATGGTGCTGGGTGGGGATACATCAATTATGCACACATTACAACATAGTGCCTTTACAACACAGTCAGTACCACGACTGCGACGCTACTACAAGTACCATTACAACACAGGTCATTACAACGACTTGCTTAAGGGAATGTAGTGTTGGACTGGTGTTGGAATTTAAGTTCAACACTTTACCTACTGATACACCGACTGGAGTTTGAATAGTAATTTAAACTATTCCAAAGTCCAGTCCTTCCCTAAAGCAAGTCGCTGTAAAGATTTGCGTTGTAATGGAACTCGTGGTAACCATACAATCATGGTATTGACCGCGTTGTTAAGCGTGCAATGTTGTTTTTGCATGCTTGGTAACAGATGCTATTCTGCTGGAAGTCCTCCAGGGCCCCAAATTTAACAAACTGCTGTGAAGAACTGCAACAATGTGGCCATGCAGAAAGTTTAGCCTTCAGGTAAGAGGAATATAGGGGACTCTGCAAAGCACCAATTTCAATGCAATGGGACACACTGTTGGAGAGGTTTAAAGCATGTGATCCAGATCTCGGAGAGGCTGCAGAATCCCAGTAAATAAGTATTCATCCACCCAGAAGGGATAGTGTCCAGGGAATACAGGTACATGGGTCCAGCGTCACCACTGATGGCAGTAATCATAAATAAGTTGCAATGCACCAGCACGGCCCCCCTCCCCCATTTTGTTTAATACCATGGTGATGGTTCTTTGGTGATACATGGGAGTTCTGATTAGATTTGGGAACCAGGTGGTGGGATTCAGTTTTATTATGTCCTTGATTACTGTACATGTTTCTTCCTTACAAAATTTGCAACGCGGAACAAACTGGAAGCTAATAACTAAATTGCATCGCTGTGTTGAAAACTGCATTATAAGACTCCTGCTTATAAAATGGACACCCAATATCCTGTATTATGAGTGGTTTGCTATAACAGTTCAGTAATACCTTTATTTTGGTCAGTTTGACCTTAAAAGTACATCTAAAATTGCATACAATTCACTTTCTTTAAAATCGATAAGGATAAAAAGAGATAGAACAAGATTGGAGACATACAATAAAAATAGTTAAATATAACATAAAGAAGTATGGCCTGGCATAAATATGAAGTATGGTGCGAACTATTCAAGCAGCTCAACAAGTAAGGGAATCAGATCATATGAGGCAATAAATTGAACAAAGATGGAAAAAGTACTGGCAATTCAAAGTGCATATGCGAGCTATATAAGTAGGTGACTGGTTCAAATATGAAAGGTCAAAACTTGATCTTAGCCACTAGATACAGAATCTCGGGATCAACAAACCAATGTAACAATAAACTCAAAATGTAAGTAAACTGCATCAATACAAATGATCTCAATTGAAGGTGGAACACCCTTTAAAATTCCTAATTTAATTTTTTCGAAACTATTGACCTTACTTGTTAAGTTGTTTTTAAAAATGCTTTGCGAGTGCACCACATAGGGAATAGGAAACCTGCCACCGAGTATACTATCAGGAGACTAGAATCGTGTTTCCATATCCTAAAAGCCTGGTACCTAGCGCCTTGTACCTAGATTTCTACAGATCTGAACCAGCCACCATTTTCTCGCTTTGTAGTAATAGGGGCAGCTAAAAAACACATGAAGGTCTGATTCTGTGGGGCAGTCACATGCAGGACACCCCAGAATTTGTGAACCCGCCCACTTATTTGTAAAAGAGCGGAGTGGCAGGACCCCATGTCTGAACTGCAAATAAAGCTTTCTTGTGGTTGCCGGCTTGATGTCGTTCAGTGCCGGCTCTAGGCTATACCTGTCCTTGGTTTCTAGGAAGACTGCAGTCAGCTTACCTGCTAAAGGGTTGCTTTGGAGATCGGCCAGTTTAAACTCCCTTTAGCAGTCCATTAGCATTTTCCTTGAAATTGAGCCACAAGCAACCTCCGGGTCACCCCAAAGGTTTCCCCGTCCCAGACTCGCTAACGTGTGTCGAATATAGGAAAGCCAGGGTAATTTACCCGCCCCCGGTAGACTCATCACCTCTCTTAATTTGTCCCTGTATTCTGTAACAAAAATAAAATAACGTTTGCGATATAAATCTGTAACAAAAATTAAAATAACGTTTGTGATATAAAAAAAGAACCCTCATGGTGATAAGCATATTTTAGCATGCAGCTCTGCCATGTGAAGACACGTGCAGAAGTTCTGATTGGCACCTACCACTGGAACCAGGGTTATGAGAACAAACATAAAGTGATGAACATAAAAGTGATGCCTACCACTGCAATCAGGTTTACAATTAGTGAACAAACATATTGTGATGAACATAAAAATGATGCCTATCACTGCCACTAGAGTTACAATTAGTGTCCACACAACATCGTTATATGCTGTGCCACCAGGGATCAGAATAACTATGGTACAAGGGATAAACCAGTGCTAACATATGCATCATGATGTCACACCTGTAATCACCACCTGGAATCATGGTAAAATGGAGCTGGTACACAGGCAAACTAGCTTCAAGGCGTGTTTAAGCATGCCATGGCATGAAGGGTTTGATGGGATGTGATCCTCCTAACAGTGCAAATACTCTGCATCAACCTCGCAGGCCACATCGGAACTGTTGCTTTGCAAAGCTTCACCGACGCAGGTCCTCGCATCATAAATCAACTGTCAATGGCAGCCTCGACAATAAAGCAGTTTCACACATTTCAACCTTGTAGCTCCTAGGAACTAACACATTACCTCAACTGTGCGATGCATCCTTGATGCCGGAATTTGCAGCGCAAGCCCTCATCAACAGGAAACTCAATGGTGATACAGGACCTTGCATCACAGCTTTGTAGCCCCTTGAAACCGATGAATCGACATGGCAGCGTGATGCATCCTCGACACAGGACCTTGCAACACCCCACAACTCAGACTTAGGGTACTGTTGTTCAGTGGTTCTAACTAGCTCCCTGTAGCTAGCCCATGCTCTAGCACGGTCTACCTGAACTAGTAACTTTGGGCCCGATGTAGGTAGCCCTTTACCGATCGGAATCGGCCGAAAATACCGATTTTCGGCCGTTTCCGATCGGTAAAGGGCTATCGAGATGTAGGGGCACATTTTCGGTAATTTTACCGATTCGTTATCATTACCGAATCGGTAATATTTACCGATTTGGTAATGATAACGATTCGGTAAAATTACCGAAAATGCAATGTAGGTAGCCTATGTTCCATCAGCACATGGCTTACAGAATCGGTATTTTACCATGGAATACAAATCCATGGTAAAAAACCGATTCCTGTGTACATGCACATCTGTGCATGTACACATGTGCCATGTGACAGACAGACGTGCCCTTAGGGCATGTCTGTGTGCCACATTGCACACATGCCCGTTTTGGGGGTGCTAGAGGGTGTCAAAGTGACACCCCCTGCACCCTTGTGAATTCTTTAATTACCGATTCGGTAAATACCGAATCGGTAATGCCTAATCATTCCTATGGGCTTCAAAGCCCATAGGAATGAATGGGCATTACCGATTCGGTATTTACCGAATCGGTAATTAAAGAATTGTTAAGGATTCGGTAACGAATCCAGATGTTGGGACCTACATCCCATTTACCGATTTTGAAATACCGAATCGGTAAAATTCGGTATTTCAAAATCGGTAAATGGGATTTACCTACATCGGGCCCTTTGTCCCAGTCCGGTGCGACCAGATGGGTACAGTTAGTGCTTTGGCATTTTCGGCACTATATTTACAGATTGGATTTTAGCCATTTTGGTCTTGTTTTAGTTATTACAATTTACTCTATGTTTCTAAATTTGTGTGGAATTTTTCTTGCCACTTTAGCACAGTTTAAAGTGCTGCATAAATACTTTTCACTTTGCCTCTAAGTTAAGCCTGACTGCTCTGTGCCAAGATACCAGAGGGTTGGGCACTGGTTAATTTGGGGTTTGCTTGTGCATAACCTGGACAAAGATTATGTGCTGGCTTGAGTAGGGTTTCACCCCCCACCCTCAACAACTAACCCAATTACTCACAAAGGTAAATGGGAATTACGTCAAAAATACACTTATGCTTAGCCTATGTGCTTGTTACAGGTGTGGTGAGCAGTTTCCCTGTTTTTATACCAGCAAGGCAATTGGTATTATTGAGATTGACCATTTGTTTCAAAGTCTGATGTTCATCTGGACATTGAGTGGCTTCCATAAATGGCAGAAGGCATAATTTTAAACTATATTTTGTGGTTGATATTGTGGTCTAGGGCTGTGAGTGAACAATGGTATAGAAAGCAAGTATAGTTAATGCCAAAAGCCTGGCATTCACTTTCAATGCAGGTTTATTGCCTTTGCCTACGCTTCTTTGTTTGTGTTATTGTTAGTTTATGTGTGTGTGCATCTGTATCTGTATGTGTGTGCTGTGTATGAATGTACATTTGTATGAAGGTAAAAATGTATATGTGCATGGATTTAAGGGAGATATAGGGTCTCTGTGAGTGTGCATGACTGAGTAGGTGCAGCTTATGCTACTAATTTGTGAGTGCTTTTTAAAATGTGTTTACATTTCCAAGCAGTTTCTGCACACTCTGTTGTGAAGGAGTGTAAGTGCAGCCTCCCTAAGAGCAGCTGCTTTTAAAGCTCAAATAGAAGAGCAGGTGATTTCCCCCCAGACATACTAAACAGCACTCAGCCATCTTGCACAGTTGGAGAGAGAAGGATAAAGTCAGGGACCAGGCAACAGTGAGGTAATGATGGGTACATTCTCTCAAACCCTACTCATGATTCTACAGATGGAACAATGACAGTGCAGCTTCTAAGAGAAGAAGATGCTGCTGGGTCCCACTGAAAGTTTGATAGCACCATTAGGCCTGCATGACTTGCGTGTTTATTTCCACTACTTTTGGACATGTGAGAAAGAATACTGTTTTCAGTTGGGCTCAGCAAGACAGTGGAAGGTGATGAAAACAACCAGGAGTGTGACAGAGTTGTGATGGCAGAGATTGTGGTTTATTCTTGCCAACTGGCTCTCTGGCATGTTTGGGCAGCTGGAGCTTAATTACTACCACCGGCTTGCAAGTATGTTATGACAGCTAGAACTTGATTGTCGAGCTGATAGTGGTGACTATGATGATAATGATGGGGATGCTAGTGATAATGAAAGGGGTGGTGATGGTGGTGGTAATAATAATAATAATAGCAGAAGTGATGATGAAAGTGGTTGTGATGGTGGCAGTAATAATGATAGCAGTAGTAATGATGAAAGTTGTTGTCATAGTTTTCATAATAGTGGTGGCGATAGTGAGGGTGCAGATAGGGGTGTTGGTGACAGCAAAGGCAATGGTAGTAGTAGTGGTACAACTAGTAGGAATGCAGTAGTAGTAGGGATGGTGGTGATGATTTGTGATAGTAATGGTGCCTCCTGTGTTGTTGGTAGTAAGGTGAGCTTTGAGGGAGGTAATAGCATTGGTGGTGGTGATGGTGGTGGTATTGCTTATGGTGGTGATATTGGTGTTGATGTTGTTAGCTTTATTGGTGGCGGTAATTCTAGTGGTGGGGGTATTAACAGTGATGAGGTGAAAACGGTGATAGTATTGGTGATGATAGTGCTTGTGACATTGGTAATAGTGGTGATAGTGGTGGCGAATGTGATGATGGTAATAGTGGTATTGATGGTGATAGTGATTGTGGTAGTCCTAGTAGAAGTGTGGTGATAATGGGACGAAAGGTTTGATAGTGTAAGTCA
This sequence comes from Lissotriton helveticus, assembly GCF_964261635.1. NCBI lineage: Eukaryota > Metazoa > Chordata > Amphibia > Caudata > Salamandridae > Lissotriton > Lissotriton helveticus. The sequence continues at coordinate 503,713,683 of NC_136061.1, read as the reverse complement.
TAGTTTTGGTGGAGATTAAGGATGTGATAGCGATGGTGATGGTAGTGATACTGTGGGTATCTATTGAAATAGTGGTGATGGTTATGTGGTGGTGATGGAGGTGATTGTAATTCTACTAGTAATGCTACTGATGAAAATAGTGTTGTGGCACTAGTGGTAAAAGTAATGACGATAATTGTAATGGTGGTAAGGGTGTTTCGGGTTGATGTGGTAATGGTGGCAGTGTTTACAGTTGTGGTCATAATGGTGGTGGTGCAAAGGACAGTGGTAATAGTGCTGGTGGTGGTGTCTGTGGTGGGCTATTGGTAGTGATGGTAATAGCAAATGTTGTGGTGCCATTTGTAATGATTGGGATTGTAATGGTAACTATGTCAATGGTAGTAATGGTAATGGTGGTGTTACTCATAATGGTGGCGGAAGTCATGGTAGTGTTGGCAATGGTGGTAGTTGCAGTAGTAGTGGCGGTGGTAGTAATAGTGGTGGAAGGACTGAATAGAATAGAATGAAGGAATTGCAACCTTCTGTGTTTTTCTTCTCCATGCGTAAAACATTTTCATCTCCCCCTCCACAAATGCATGGATGATCCATCCTCTTTCCTAAACAGGAAAGGGAGTTATTTGAGCCCTGAGCTGGAGCAAATCTCTGAACATTTCCAGTGTCAAAGGTCGAAAGATCGAAGTTTAGGAATGCCTACTGATGGTCTCCTCACAAAATAATAACAGCAGAGGAGGAAGAAGAGGCAGAGGGAGGAAGAATGCATGTGGGAAGGTTGATAGAGGGTTTGAAGTTAACTTTCAGAATTTTGTTTTTTAAGTGATGTTCCTCGGTGAAAGGGTGTGAGAAGGGAAGGTGAGTGATGGGAAAAAGGATTTATGAAATTCAGCATATATCTACATGGGGAAAAGAATGTATGCAATTTCTACAGAAAAAAACAACTGAAATAACTAACGTTCAAGATTAACGAAATTTCCCCCAAAAAAGTATGAACAAAACTTTTTTATTAATTGCGTTTTATGTTATGTTATGTTAGGGTGATTTATTATGCGCACAGATACTCCAGCCAAGGAGCGTCCCGGCGCAAAGACAAGGCAGAACATAACACAACAAAAAATAAAATCAGAACAGCTAAAACAGGAAAGTTTTTATCGCCCTCCGGAAGGTCAAAAGGTCCTCCATCAGACGGATTTCAACGGGGAGGGAGTTCCATGCTGATGCAGCCATGACCCTAAATGAACGGCCTCCCATACGACTGAGCCTAAATCTGGGGACCACTGCAAGAGCCAGACCCTGGGAACGGAGACTGCGGGTGGGGACATAAAAGGAAAGGCAGCTCGACAGAATTTCCGGGCCGATACCTCTCAGAATCTTAAAAGCAAGACATAAGATCTTAAAAAGAATGCGCTTCCTAACCGGAAGCCAATGTAAAGAGCGAAGGACACCTGCCACAGAACTGAATCTGGGCAGGCCAACAATCGCTCTCGCCGCGGCATTCTGAACCCGTTGCAAACGGGTTAGTTCGGCCTGGTTAGCCCCAGCCAGGAGAGAACTGGCATAATCCAGGCGAGAGATGACAGTAGCCTGGATCACCAGTTGCCTGGTTGGGGCATCAAAGAACTTGAGTACTGGTCTCAAGCCTCTTAGAAGTCCAAAACAACAGGCCGCAGTCTTTTGTGTGTGCCCTACAAAAGAGAGGCCGGCATCCAACCATACCCCGAGATTTTTCACCTCCGACACCGGAATCGGAGTGGGTCCCAGCTCTGAAGGCCACCATTGGTCGCCCCACAGCTCCACTCCCTTACCGACGACCATCACCTCCGTCTTTGTGGCATTAAGCTGAAGGCAGTTGCCTGTCAGCCAACTAGCCACCGCCTTCAGTCCAGACTGAAACCTGGGGGCCGCAGTTTCCACGTCCCCGCTGAGAGTAACCGCCAGCTGTGTGTCGTCGGCATATGAGACCAAGGTTAGGCCCCACTGCCTAGCGACATCAGCCAGCGGTCTCACGTAGAGATTGAACAACGTGGGACTCAGCGAGGACCCTTGCGGAACCCCCATGGCCAGCGGTTGGTAGTTGGACTTGAAGGGAGGGATGGCAACACAGAAGGAGCGGTCGTCTAAAAAGGAGCGGAACCATTGCAGCACCTGACCACCAATACCAGTCTCCTCGAGCCGGTGCAGGAGGATGCTGTGGTCCACCGTGTCAAAGGCGGCGCTAAGGTCTAACAAGATAAGCGCCGCCGTTTGACCAGCATCCAACCTTGCCCGGAGATGTTCCACCATCACAAGTAACGCGGTTTCCGTACTGTGCCCAGCACGGAATCCGTTTTGTGTGGGATCGAGGGCATTGGTTCGTACCAAATGCTCAGACAGGGCCAGATTGACGTGGGCCTCAGTAATCTTGGCTGGCCAGGGTAGCAACGAGATGGGGCGGTAACTTTCAGGCTTGGATGGGTCCAGAGTGGGCTTTTTAATAATTGGGGACACCACGGCTTGTTTCCACTTGGCTGGAACTACTCCCGTTTCCAAGGACAGATTGACAAGGGAGCATATAGCTGAACGCCCCATAAAAGCCTGATCCCGAAAGAGAGCAGGCCTTACCGGATCGGATGGAGATCCGGATTTAACTTGCAATGCAAGTTTGTCAAAGCCGTCCGAGGTGAGGGGGGGGAAAACAAGCAGAGTAGTCTGATGGTGAGCCCCATTGGTACTTTCCTCACTGTGCCCTGTAACAGGGAATGTCCGATAAATAGCTTGCACCTTCCCTAAAAAGTAGGATGCAAGGGATTCACAGTGGGAAAGAGAGCTTTCGGTCGTAGAGGTGATCCGCTTCGTCGTAAGATCTTTAACGGCCTTAAAGATGGCTTTCGACGGATTAGAACTGTTCCGGAATTCAGCGGCGTAGAAAGCCGCACGGGCTCGGCAAATAGCTCGATGGTAGAGCTTGACAGACCTGGAGTATGCGGCCTTTTAGCAGAGGGTAAATGTCATTACTCTTGAATTATTTTATTGAACAATTCATGTATTGAATAGTTTAGGTGAAATAGTTTCTAAGTACATTCTCTGAATTTGTTCCTCCCATTAAATGATACACAACCGGAGCAGCATGGCAAAGGGCTATCAGCTTTGGTCTGGATCCTATCTTTCCCTTTATACCCCTTCCTTCGAGGGAACTAATGAATGCTGAACCAGTGAGAGCATCACCAAGTAGATCTGGGTTGCAATGGGCTCAATAGCTGTTACGTTGCCAGCCGAGACGTCCTCATGCTCACAGATTCCCACTGTGATTTAGGACCTGAATCCTGTCGGACTGAGCCTGAATATTTGCAACAGATATGCATCAGTGCTGTTTAACTGGCTTACGAATGTCACTCATCATCCGACTAAAGTTCTAAGTTGAAACCATCTTGATTACAAGTGTAGGAGACATTTCCTACAACTCATGCTTTGATAGGACTAACCTGGCTTTTCCTTTTAGCTAAAATTCTGTTAAAGACAGCGAGGCTCAATGACTGGACCTTTCATGAGTCAGCACCCTTCTTCTTTTTGAAAACCTCTGACTGATATAAGATGACAAGATTTGCTTAGCCTAAAGAGAAATAAGATCTGGAAAACTTAAACAAAACGGATCCCAATGTAGTTATTTCCGTATACAAATCACCCTCACATCTCTGTCTGTGAGTAGAAAACTTAACATAAATGTATACATGTTTACAAATATCTCGAAGCCTAGTTGCTCATTAACGTCTCTGATTTTCTTTACAGTAAACCTACTTTACAGCACATGTACTTAATTACATTAATCACTTTTCTTTTTTACTTTTTTTTCTAATTTTGGTAACATATCATTCATCAACTATACTCCTTTTCAATAAAAAATATATAGTTCATTTTTAACAACGTTCACTTATTCTTAATTTGTCAAATGGTTGTACAATTGTTTAGTTTTGCTGGAGTTCGTTTTTTTCTTATTTTCACTAGATAACATTCAACCATTCTTGGGTATCAAATTTGCACAATAATTAATTAGAAAACAATTATTCATAAAAAAATTCGTTTATTTGAGTTGAATTCGAATTATATTTCAGAGCTTGAACATTCTAATTAAGAGGTTGTGAATATATAGTCGAGATTTCGGTTCTATCAAATATGTGGCCAAAGTTACTAAAAGAGGACGGGAGTGGCGGCTTGCTTCTTGAAATTGAAAGAACTGTGGGTGATATGTACAATGAAGTGGCGGAGCGTGTCGTTAGCCTCCTCAGCTTAACTACATGCTCCGCCACTTCGGAAACGTAAGGTTGCACCATATTTACAAGAATGTACAGGAAGGGTGACCTTCCTGTACATAACCAAACCATGGAATTTTGTTTTTTCCGTATGTGCTGCACAAGGCAGCACACAAGGAAAAAGCAAAATCGAGGAGAAATAATAAACTTATCCTCGTTTCACCAACTTAAGACCAGGATTTTCCTGGTCTTAATTCTGGTCTTAATTTTGATGCTGCCTCCTATGTACGCCACCCTTGTACATTGGGGTCAGCGTCAAATACAATGGGTGTTGTGGTGGAACGCCCACTACAACACCCACTGCAAGCCCCTTTCACGCTAAACATAGTGTGAAAGGTTGCCTTATATACAAGGCAGTGTTAAGCCGCGTTAAGTGGCTTAGCGCTGTCTTGTACATAAGGCTAGGCCCCTATCGCCATGGGAACGTCACAAAAAGTGAGGCTCCCATGGCTATAGGGGCTTGTACACATGCCCCTGTGTTTTTGCCTGGATGAGGTGCAGGCTGTTCTGCTGAGGTTACGACGCTTGTGCAGAACAAGAAAATATTTCTTTTCACAAATTAGTAGAAATTACACAGTTTTCAGATATCAGTGTTTCCTAGAACAATTTTGTTAGTTTCTAGCTAATTTGCTTACATATGTTGCCACATTTGTGTCCTGGGCTGGCCATCCACAGACGATGGTATGCCATCATCATTTATCACCCACATAAACCATCTCAGAATCATTAGGAACATCTGACACTTCCTAATAAGACTCGATGTGAAGAACATAATTCAAGCCTCAGCCATATCCAGAATAGAATTAAGCAACTTTCCATTCACTAGACAACCCAAGATCTGACTTGGACGTTTAAAATCAATCCTCCCCCTGGAACCTCTGGCATCTCCAGAACAAAGACAATTCCACCACATTACTGCAGTCCTGGTGTCATGGATTTTGTGGCATATAGTCTGTATGATATAGAAGATCAGTTCTAAGCACCCTACAAGCACCTCCATTTGCTGGCAATGCCCCAAAAATATGGAACTAAAATATGCATGCCCACCTCCTTTGCAATGTTCAAGAACATCCTAATGAATTAGCTTCTGGTCTGATCCTGACACTATGCTTCTGCAGTTTGGCCTAGTATCTGTTGCTGTAACTAAAATGGTGTGTGCCTTTCACCTGTCTCTCACGTTTTGTACACTGTGGGGTATATTCACAAGAATGTGTGATAACTACTGCAAGAGTAACTTAACACAACTTTCAGCATCGCAGCCCATCATGGGAAAATAACCCAGTCACAACGTGGAATTCACAACACAGCGGTAGCATGCAATAGGTTACAGACACCGTGGCCAATGTCCGTGAAACAACCACCTCAATGGAGATAAAAACACAAACCCCAACGTGACAAAACCTGCGATGGTCAAAAGCGCAATAAGAAAACAGTGACAACCAGCGCGAGGGCAGCATTACTCATGTGCAATGCGGGAAAAAAGTACAAGAACAGCACACGGAAAATGCCTCTGAACAAAAATCATCAACAGCGGAGTACGACGAATGCACCCTGGCCATCTGCAGAGGACGACATGTACACCACAACATCCAAGCTTTGTGGAAGAACAGAACCGACAGGCACACCGCACGAAAGAGACCAGTGGCAGACAGAGCAGTGCTGCAGGAGTGACCCACCGTGCAGCATACGCACACAATCAGGAGTACACCCCGGCAGTGACAATATCCCCGGTCAAACAGCACCCCCACCACATTTGAACACAGGACACAACTTGTTCAGCAAATGTGCACAAATTCCCAAATCACATCTGGAAAGCAGGGACACGTAATATCAAAATGTACAAGTACAAGCTGAGACCTGCAAAGATGTTTTATTCACACATGCAGTGCATTTGGACATTTTCTACTGTCGCATGATTGCCATGGACGGTCACAATGTGACGTGCTCAAGAGAGGTAAGTGTCAATGATGGTATTCCTACGGGCCATTCCTGCCACTGCTGCAGTAGGAAGTGGTTCACCTGCCCCATCACCACCATCATCGGCCGGTACCACTGGAACTGGGATCCATGGGGAACTGGTGTAAACACAGATGTTGTGCAACACACAACATGCAGCGATCAGCTTTCACACAATGTCCGGGCTGTACAGGAGCTTCCCACCTGTGCCGTCCAGGCACCGGAAACGTGTCTTCAACACACCAAATGTGTGTTCAACAATGCCCCTGGTACGTATGTGGGCTGCATTGTACCGCCTCTGGGCAGGTGTGTTCGGATCTCGGAGTGGTGTCATCATTCAAGGTCAGAGTGCATATTGTTGATCAACTGTGACAGTGCAGAGAGAAAAGAGTCATTACTTGGTTCGGCAGATTGTGATGGCAGGTCCACCAATCCAGTGATGCCTGTGCTGGTTGTGTGTGGGGTGAGTGTTCACCAGCCCACAGGGAGTAGCTGATGCAGGCAACTACATCACCAGTCTGTATAGGGTGCAGGGGTAGACCAGGATGACCATGTAGTGTGGTGGTCGTGTCTGGCAGGTGTTTGTGTAGTTTGACAGGTTGAATGAGGTTTGGTCACGTGTGCATCCCCACAGTTGTGCATTGTGCTTTGGAGGCATTGTGATGTGTGGTGTGTTGACTTGGTACTTACCAACGAGCAGTCACGTCCCATATGTGCCATCCTGGAAGCGCTGGTTGATGATGGACTGTCAGAAGATGAACGAATCATGCACACTGCCTGGGTAGTTGGCAACAACATTGGTGAAGGGTCCCCGGTGGTCCACTATTGCCAGCACATTGATGGAATGCGTGTGCTTTCTGTTGCGGTAGTGGTGTGCAGTATCCACAGGGGGCACATGTGGGACATGTGTGCAGTCAATTGCCCCCAATATGGCCGGGAATCTGGCTATAGCGTAAAAGCCTTGCTATGTCTCCAGCTGTTCCTGCGCAGTGTTGGGGAAGGGAAGGTACTCGGGTAGGAAGCTGAGGATGGCATCCAGGACAGGTGTGATGAACTTTGATAGGGCTGGCTGTGAGACCCCTCCAACTCTGGCAGTTGTTGTTTGGAAGGTACCTGTTGGACTTAGCCCTGTTGGCAGGTTCACCACTAAACTCTTTGCCTGTCTCCTAGCTAGTGTTGGTGATTTTAGGCCTCTCGGCACTTTAGCCCTGTGATCCAGTGTAAAGTGCGTGCACTCTCTGTGTTACATTTGTACGGTTGGCTGCCCTCCCATAGGAATGCATGGGGATTCCCTGGTCAGTGTATGTCAGTGGTAATTCCTGTTATGAGAGGTGGAGCATGGTCAAGTCTGGTATGTGTGAAACGGTATTAATAAATGCTGCTCAATGCTGTGCGCAGATTTGTTATGGTTATTTTAGAAATGCCACTTTTAGAAGTTGTCAGGTAAAGTGTGCCAACAAGGGATTTCATTCAGGAGATACAATCACTTTTGAATTACTTTTAAAGCAACTTCTTTGATAGTTCAATATTAACAAATTTTGAACCAATAATGAAATGAATTAAATAACTTGTGCAATCAATGTGCAGAAAATCAAAACAGCAGAAAACAAAATACAAACACGGGAATTTCTTATAATCAAAATATATTTTCAATTGTGAATCAAAATTAGCAGGGTACAATCAAAACTGAAGTTAATTCAATGCATACACATGAAAAAGGTATAGTGAATTTTAACCTATAATTCATGGGTAAAAACATCCATTCCTAATTAGATCAAAACGGCGACATATATCCTCATAAAAAAAAGTCACTTAAAATACATCAATTATTGGGGAAATGGACAATACAGTCAACGTTTCGGTCTTCTATGATGTGAATACTTCGGACCAACTTCAGGACAAAAGAAACTGCATATAACAAAGACCCCTAAGAGAACTCAATGCATATCATTACATTTATGTCATATAATTCAAATTAATTCTCTAAGAAAACAAATCATAACCTGTGTGACCAAAAAAGTCAAGCAACGTATAGCATTTAGACATGAACAAAATTATTATCCCCTCTAGTATTTTGCTGTGCCTTTATTTAAAGTACAGCTCCAAAAGTAAGGGATCACTCAAGTATTAGGGTTGTTTATTCCTATCCATCTTTTTGAGCCAATTTTCAATCTTTCACAACACCAATTGGCTGAAGTCGAGATATCGGTTCTTTCAGCAGGGTTGTCATTTGTACTGACAAATAAAAATGACCAATGTCAGACTAAATTAGAGCTTTATAAGTTCTTTGGCTCGATTAGATTGAGAATTGTGTTTGCCAACAAGCTCACAGTAAGTGAAAATCATGTCACAGGATTACATAACCGGTCCACCTTTTTTCCAACCCACAACATACAGGTGAAGGAAATAGTGACATTTGAGAATGCAATCCTCACAGAGATAGCCAATCTATTAAAAAAAAAGTGTTGTGTCAAAAATAATCTGACTAAGGAAGAACAACAAGCCCTCTGACATCTACAGTCCTTACCTAATACCTTTATAAAACCCGGGGATAAGGGTGGGGTGATAGTTCTTTGGGACCAAGAGGCATATAGGACTGAAATATTCAAACAGTTGTCAGTCGAATCTCATTACAAAAAGCTACTCGGCAATCCCACCAGCCGTTTAGAAAAATCCATTGCAAACCTTAGCAAACAAGGCCTAGAAGGCGGATGGTTGAGTGAAAGGGAGGCTGCTTTTTTAATAAATAAATCTCCTACAGTGCCAGTCATTTATATTCTACCCAAGATACATAAGAGCACAACAGCCCCACCGGGTAGACCGATTGTGTCCAGGTGTAATTCCATACTGAAACCCCTGGCCCAATACCCAGACTTCTTCATTCGACCTTTTGCGCTTGAATGTAAGACCTACATCAGAGACAGCAGAGCAGTCATCAAGATGGTGGAAAATCATTGTTTTGATCCAGAGTGTGAGCTCTAAGTGTCCATGGACATAGAGAGCCTCTACACTAACATCCCCCAACAGGAAGTTTTAGGGATTATAGAACAATTACTGAATAGCTGACCCAGACCATTAATTGTTCCAACTGAGTTCATACTTGATTGTATCAGAATCTCTTTGTGTGAAAACTTTTTTCTATGTGAAAAGACATTCTACCAACAACAAAAGGGTGTTGCAATGTGGGCTGTAAATGCTCCAGATGTAGCTAATATCTATGTCTCTGATTTCGAACAAAGATACGTCTATAACCCCTTAAATTCATTCTCAGCCAACATTTCATGTTGGCGGAGGTATATAGATGATATCTTTTTGATTTGGAAAGGAAGCAAGGAGTTGCTTTCTGAATTCCATGGCTGGTTGAACTCCAGGAATTCAAACTTGAAATTCACCCTTGAAAGTGACAACCAGCAGATGAACTTTTTAGACATTTCGATAAGAGCAGGAAGTGACAACACTCTGTACACCACTCTTTTCACTAAACCAACAGCCAGAAACACTCTACTTAAATATAGTAGTCATCTCCCGCAGGCATTGAGAGACGGACTTCCTTTTGGATAATTTCTCCTGTTGCGAAGGAATTGTTCCAGAAGGGAGGATTACTTTGAGGAAGCTAAAAAACTCAAGGAAAAACTGCATGCACAAGGTTACCCTAATAGACTCCTTAAGAGATCATTGAAGATAGCTTGGTACAACAACCGTTAGGCACTTCTAGAAGTTAAAGATAAAAAAACTCAACCGTATCTGGTTTGTGTACCAACATACAGCACAGCCACCAACCAGATCAAGAAAATAATTAACAAGCATTGGACACTTCTTGACTCGGTACCAGAACTGGTTGAAAACCGCTCTTTTCATTCAAAAGGGGATTCAATTTAAAAGATCGGCTTGTTCATGCATATGAGATTAAGGAAACAAACAGTAGTCAACAACATGAGACAACTGGTGCCTGTGACAGGACATTAAAAATGAAATACCTGTGCTGCCTGTTCCACCACGAGTAACAAGAAATCTTTTGAACTAAACGGCCGTAACAACATCATTAAGCACTTCTCCAACTGTAACACTACTAACGTAGTGTATTGAATTCAATGTCCCTGTGGCCAGATATATATAGGCAAAACGACACAAATGATTAAAAAGCGCATCCTGCAGCATCAATCGAGGATTCGGTGTAAAGTTGAGAATGCTCCACTTGTATATCACTTTAGCGAGGCTAAACATACAGAGAAGGATATGGCTTGGTGGGGTATCGAAGTGATAAAACCAACGATAAGCCAGACTAATGTTGATAACATCCTCACCATGAAGGAGAACCGTTGGATGTGCTATGCTGACAGTTTCAAACAAGGCCTTAATACAGCCACAGAATGGACTATTAGTTTTCCCCTGAGGCGGAAGCCGGGGGCATTTTGCTTTCTCTGCTAACTACTAAAATCGAACCTGTATGATTGTGTGCTCAGAAATTGTTTGTGTGGTGATTTATGACCTGTATGCAGTCACGCTGACCGGCATTTTAAACATTGTAATTATTTTAATTGTGGCTCTTTTAAAAATCGGTTACTGACCGCCTGCATGTTTGGACGAGATTAAATCGTCACAGGGGTCCCGATCTCCACTTCTTCACCGGTGCAGCCGAGCACAGCGCTCTCGCCGGCTGGGCAAAGCGGAACCGCCATCTTGGGGGGAGGCAGGGTAGCGCTCCAGCTCCTGGACGCCTCCCACCCTCCTCCCACTCCCTTTACGCTATGGATATAAAAAAACGACTTTCCCGTCCGCGCAGCGGGCGGGCGCAGCGGGCGCGCCGATGGCGCGCCAAAGGCGCGCCTAAGGCAAGCCCGTCTGCGCCCGTCCGCGCCGGACCCGCGCCCAGCGCCAGTCCCCCTGCCTCTCATACCTGCATGATCACCTGGTCTTCGGAGCAACTTACATTATTACGCCGTAACACTTGTAACCCGCACAAACACTGTAACCCCCAAACTTTGGACAATTGTTCTTATTCTTGCCCAGGGTGTAATCTTTTTATTCCCGCTTGCACTACACGCTGTTTACCATCCAACAGTGGTACTCACTGCTCATCCTCGCCTACCATTCATGCCGGCCTAATTAACTGCCGGTCTCTTCCTGCACATGCATCTGACATTTGGCTTCTACTAGATACAAACAAGTGGGATATTTTATTTCTCACTGAAACATGGCTTAAAGACTCGTCCATGCCAGATATTAACTTGGCCATTCCCTCCGGCTTCCGTTTGATAGGCATTAATCGTGACGGTCCTAAACCTGGAGGGGGTCTGGCGATCATTGCTAAATCTCATTTTACTCTGAGCTCGACTCAAATTATTAACCTCGGTTTGATCGAGGCCATGTATTTTGTAATTAAGGACGCTGCCCGCATTATCTTTGCTGGTATCCTTGTATATAACCCTCCCCCCGTTACTGCCTGTTCTCTCAGTGCCCTTGTGCACTCAATTGCGGACTTTTCCCTTAAACACTCGCACTTCACAGTGCTGGGAGATTTTAATCTTCACATAGATAATCCTTCCTGTGCTCAAGCCTCTTCAATTCTGGAAACCTTACAAGGACTGACCTTGTCCCAACTAGTTAAAGGCCCTACGCACAAAGCCGGTCACACATTAGATTTGATTTTTTCAAATCATCCTTGCATAACGGTTTTTCCATCTTTCCCTCTTACCTGGTCTGACCACTTTTTTATCCCCTTTCATATTGACAGACCTCCCCTTCCCCCTACCTCTTCCCTTAGCAGAGATAGTGGTCGTAAATGGGCTAAGGTGACCTGTGATGCCATTGAGTCTCAATTTCAGTTCCATTTTAATCAGACGGTGGATCTGGATACGGAAACGGCAAGATACAACTCTGTCCTTACCTCAGTACTTGATTCCATTGCTCCTCTTGCTCCCCTGGCATCCGCCAGATCTCGTCCCTCGGCTCCCTGGTTTACCCCCCTCCTTCGCGAGGAAAAAAGCAAATGTAAAAGGCTAGAACGCATTTGGCGTCAGAAATATGATCCAGAGGCTAAACTAGCCTATAAATCTGCTTTAAATAAATTTCAAATGCTCAAACGTTCTTCCATGAGATCATATTTCTCTAACCGTATTCAACAGGCACAGAATTCATCAAAAACTCTTTTCTCAATTGTGAAAGATTTTGTTACTCCTCAGGCCATAAAAACTCAATGCAGCCCTACCCAAGATCTTTGCAACGGTCTCTCTGATTTTTTTCAGGATAAAATTGCTAAACTTGCTTCTTCATTTGTCTCAGCCATGCCCAACCCAATTTCAGACTCCTCTCCCCTTGTGCAAAGTTCCTTCAACTCCTTTAATGAATTATCATTTGAGTCTGCTTTATCTCTTCTTCAGCAAGTCAAGTCTGGCTCACCTTTAGACCCTGTTCCTGCTAAAATAATGGGCAATCTTGCCCCTGTTTTAGTTAATCCCCTTCTTTCCATTTGGAACGCCTCCCTGACCCAGGGTCTTTTTCCTTCAGCATGGAAACAAGCTAGGCTGCTTCCCATTCTTAAAAAACCCAACGCTGATTCTTCCCTGTTCTGCAGCTACCGACCCATTTCGCTTCTGCCTAAGCCAGCTAAGATATTGGAGAAAGTTGTTCAGAAACAAATGGCCCAATTCTTGGAAACAAATAAACTGCTTCACGATTCCCAATCTGGGTTTCGAACCGGCTACAGCACCGAGACAGCGTTGCTGGAAGTCTCAGAGACAATTAGGGAATCGGTGGATAGGGGTGAGGAGGCCATGTTGGTTCTCCTCGACCTATCCGCCGCATTCGACACGGTTTCCCATGTCATTCTTACATCCAGACTCCAACAGCTGGGGATTGAGGGCACTGTTTTAGCATGGATCAAATCCTTTTTATCCGGACGGACCCAAAGGGTACTGCTGCATCCTTACCAATCTGAAGATAAACCCCTCCTGTGTGGCGTACCCCAGGGCTCAGCTTTGAGCCCTTTATTGTTTAATGTTTACCTGGCCCCTCTTGCCAAGGTAGTTGAGTCTTTCGGAGTCAGGGTGGTCTCGTATGCTGATGATACTCAGCTTGTTTTTTCATTTAGAGACTATTCTGACTCCCTCTTTTCCAACTTTCGAAACTGCCTTGGCAATATCTGCACTTGGATGGCTGCTAACCATCTTGCCCTTAACACTGAAAAAACAGAGGTCCTTTTTTTCAGCCAGAAAACTGCTCCCCCTTCTACCCTCTGGTGGCCTGCCATTCTGGACCCTCCTCCTGTACCAGTGCATTCAGCCCGCAACCTGGGCTTTATATTTGACAATACCTTGTCCGGAAAAATCCAGGTTAATAAAGTGGCGGCTGCTTGCTTTAATAAACTGCGCATGATCAGGAAGATTTTTCCCTATCTCCCCCAATCTTCCCGTAAAACAGTGGTTCAGGGACTTATTACGTCTCATCTTGATTATGCCAACAGCCTCTATGCCGGTGCCCCCCAATATCTCATTGATCGACTTCAGATTATACAAAATGCGGCTGCAAGGCTGATTGGCAACATCCCTCCACGCAACTCGGTCAGAGCCTATCGAGAGGAGCTTCATTGGCTCCCAATTGCCCGCCGCATTGATTTTAAGGTTCTGACCCTTGCCTTTAGGGCAATCAATGGCATTGGCCCCTGCTATTTGAGCAAAAGGCTTAATATAGCTTCTTCAGTTAGGCATCTGAGATCTAATAGTCTACGCCTGATGACGGTTCCTCGCTTCAGACTCACGCGTACTGGTGGTAGAACCTTTACCGTTTTGTCCGCTAAGCTTTGGAACAGTCTTCCCTTGGATCTCAGGTTTTCCGAATCAGAACAAGTCTTTCGCCGTAAACTGAAAACTTGGCTGTTTTCTAAGCACTAGTCTACAAAGCTTCTGTACACTTCCAGATTTTTTATGAACTTGGTACTCCCCTCTGTGATAATCAATTAGTCTTAGCGCCGGGACACCCCCTCTGGAGGTAGCCGTGCGCTCTATAAAATTCTAAATAAATAAATAAATAATAAATAAATGGCATACATTAGCATGTACACCTTAGACAGGGTAATAGACCTCTCCCCAATATCCACTGCACTGATACAAGAGACAGGGATAATGCCAAATGCACTGCAGACATTATGAAGTTAATCAAACAGATGTAGTTTAACTATATACCATATTTAATAAAACATTTGCACAATGTCAAGAGCAATATTAACATACAATAGGCTCTTATTTAGCTCAGTGTAGATTGTGTATGCACCAACATGCTAAAAGAATGTACGCATTCCAGATTGCAAACGCTTTTTTGTGTCATAAGGGCAAGGTATGAAATAATAATATGATATTATTGCAAAACAAATGCTGCAAATATTGTTAAATAGACTAGGAATGCTGGGCCATCAAACGTTCATAATGTATGAATAATGTAAGTGGCTCGATCCATTTAACATTCTACAATATGTTATCGTAACTCTGTGAGCTGGTGTAAGCAACAAAAAGAATGATTAATTTGTTTGATTTTAAGTCTCTGTAGAACTTTGTGTACTGTATATACTGTGTGAAAATGCCCAGTGGATAGATGGTTGCACGTTTGTCCTCTGCGAAGCCATGTAATTCAGCAATCGCTACTGGCAGGTTCCACAATGGTCTGCGAGACCGCCAGAGTAATCAAACTTTTTACCGCATTATTGTGTCAAAGCCATCATGTTTAACGTTCACGAATGTGGCTTATTTTTCGTCCTGCTTGTTTGCATTTCTGCACAGCGCCAACTATACAGTGTTTTATATAAAAAAAGAGACCACTTTTCACGAATGTGGCATATTTATTGGTCTTTTTGCCTGCACTGTCGGGCTACGCGAATCAGGTAGCTTTACAAAGATAGGACACACATTCTTTACAGTGACTTGCAATAGACAACAGCCTTTATGGCGTAAGCAGTCGTCACTGTGTGTAACTGCCATCAATCATGGGACTACATTTTACAAAACTGCATTAACAACTATGCAGAAATTTTTTATTCATATCCACATCCAGACTCTTTTCGGCGTTCTCCTGATGCCGAGCTCTATAGGCTTTATTTGATGTTAAGCTTCATAAACGAAATGCACTATCTGGTTGCGAGAGCCTATACATTGCTTAAACAGATATTTTTGAAGCTCTGTTGATGCTTTTTAGGTATTCAATTATTTCGAACACAGATGCAATATGATGCCATTTATGTACTGTCATTTTTTCAGATTGGCTGTCGTAAAATAAGATTGTATCTCAAGATTAATACGTACGAGTTGAGACCAATACATACGCCTTAAGATATCGGCATCATTGCTCTGTCAAAGATTACAACAGGTATACAATAAACCCTATCCTTAAAGTTGCTACACCATATAAACTCTAGATAGGAGGTGTAGGACAATATATATATATCTTGTTTTTAGAGTCACCAGAGGAGCACCACCGAGTGCCTCTCTAACTGATCCAAGCCTGCTGAATTTCATACAGATTCGCCTTTATGTCAAAAGTAAGCAATCCGCAATTAATCTACTTGCTCAAAAAGATGAATAGGAATAAACAACCCTAATACTTGAGTGATCACTTACTTTTGGAGCTGTAATTTAAATAAAGGCACAGCGAAATACTAGAGGGGATAATAATTTTGTCCATGTCTAAATGCTATACATAGCTTGACTTTTTTGGTTACACAGGTTATCATTTGTTTTCTTAGAGAATTAATTTGAATTATATGACATAAATGTAATGATATGCATTGTGTTCTCCTAGGGTTTTTTGTTATATGCAGTTTCTTTTGTCCAGGAGATGGTCCGAAGGATACACACCATAGAAGACCGAAACGCTGACTGTATTGTCTATTTCCCCAATAATTGATGTCTTTTAAGTGACTGTTTTATTTATGAGGATATATGTCAACGTCTTGATCTAATTAGGAATGGATGTTTTTACCCATAAATTATAGGTTAAAAGGCACTATACCTTTTTCATGTGTATGCATTGAATTAACTTCAATTTTGATTGTACAATGCTAATTATGATTCACAATTGAAAATATATTTTGATTATAAGATATTCCCGTGTTTGTATTTTGTTTTCTGCTGTTTTGATTTTCTGCACATTGATTGCACAAGTTATTTATTTAATTTCATTATTAGTTCAAAATTTGTTAATATTGAACTATTAAAAAGTTGCTTTAAAAATAATTCATAAGTGATTTTATCTCCTGAATGAAATCCCTTGTTGGCACACTTTACCTGGCAATACCAGATTTGCCCAAGCCTCCAAGGTTGTATTGGGTTTCCCACTCTACCATTGCACTTTTACAAGTTGGCATTTCTGTGGGCAATGTGTCTGCCTGCCTGATGTGAATTGCATGTCTGGCTTTTGAGTGACTGGGGCTGGTGAGGTGGGGGTGGCTCCAGGAGGGGCAGGATGAGTGAGCCCTAGGCTGAATAGGGACATCTGCATCCTGAGTAGTGAGAGGGGAGGTCCCTGAATAGGTGTATGCCTGCCTACGTGAATGCTGGCTCCACCCACCTGTGGTGTGTCTGATGACGAGCCCCCACCTGACAAAGGGGAAGAGGAGCCTTGTAAACAAAGTGCTCCAATTCCCCTTGAACCAGTTGCATCTGGTTTACCAAGCCCTACACTGCAGACAAAGGAGGGAAGTAGTGTAAGTAAAGGGGCTGTGATCCCATGAGGGTTATTGTGCTGTTCCTGATGTGAGGGGGGCCTGCTGCTGGACTCCAGGAGGAACCGCCACTAGGGACTGCCTCCCTGCTGGAGGGCCCTGTGAGCTAGCCAGCCTGGACCAGGCCTTTGACCTCTTTCTCTTGAAGGACTTTCCATGGACTTTTTGGGTTTTATCTCTCTGCGTGCTTTCCCTGCATTATACAGAGGGGACTGGAGACTTTGCCCTAGCGCTTAGAGATCGCTTCTATTTTCAATTTGCAGCTCTGGGCTGCTGCCTGTGGATTACCCTGCACTGCTTTATTTTGCCGGATCCCACCCCGCAGTTGTGCCCTTTAGCGGGAGCCCACCCTGCTAATTTATGCTGAAAACCGAGCGGGAGCCCACCCGCATCGGTACCATAAGAACGGGTTCCCACCCAGCATGTTTATGCATCCTAGAGCGGGTGCCCACTCCTCATGGCGTGCTTCGCGGGTGCCCATCCCTCATCCTGCCTGAAGTGTGGTGGGCACTTTTCCTTTGGTTTCCCACGAGCGCACAGTGAGCGCTTCAGTGCCGAAACCAGAAGTCAGGCCAGGGTGACCGGAAGTCAGGCAATACGGGCTGTGAGAGTGGCACTGCAGAGTCTACTAGTAGGGGGCCCACCACGTGTGATGCCGCAGAGATCGCCAGTGGCCCAGAAGGAGCCGCGCTCGAGGCTGGGAAGGTTGCCCCAACCCCCTCTGTGAGGCAACTTTAGGAAAGGAGGAGTTACGTCTGCCAATCGCCCTGGCGGGGGCCGCAGGACAAAGACAGCTTCCCATGTAAATCTCCGACCTGCCTTGCCGCTATGCCTTTCCTGTTGTGGGTTGGGAGTTAACGTGTCGGCCGAGGGTGGCTCGTGTGACTCAGGAGTTAGGTGAGCTCTTGCTAAGACTGCAGGCCTGCCTGAGACTGTGCCGGCATTCCTCACAGAGATTTACCACGGCCCGTACCAGCTCATCAGGAGAGCTGCAGTATCAGGGCCCGCCTGTTATTAACATTTGTTTGTCTCACAACTTGGGGGCCTTTCTCTTCAAGGCCCCTGGGCACTGTAAGGGCCTGTGCTAATTCCTTTGGGGACATTGTTGGGTGTTGGCAATCCAAGGGCACAAGTGGTGACGATCTGGGAACATTGTCGGTGCTCATTTGGCCCCAATCATTTCGCAAAGTCCCCGTGGGGGCACCGTGAATGCCAGTGCTGGTTTTGTGTCCTCAGCTGCACCGCCGTAGGGGGCAGCTGCAATGTGGGGCCAAAGTTAGCTCTTAAGAGTCCCAGTGGAGGTTCAGTAGGCACAGTAGTGCCAGCCTTATTCTTTTGCTTGTGGGCATTTCACTTAGAGTCCGAGAGTGGGTCTCAGGGGCACGCTGGTGCCCGGCTCATTTTCACAGCTGCCCAGCAATTAGTGTGCAGCTGCTATGTTTAGGCCAGTGCATTGTGCACTTTTTGGATGTTGCTACATTTGCAGCTAGGCCCTAACTTTGCTGGACAACGGGCATTGGAGCCCTAGAGAAGGCCAGTTGGCCTGGGGGTCAGTGGTAGGTTGGTAGGGCACAGGGCCCTAATGTGATTTAGGAGATGTACATGCCTAATGTGATGCCTACAATGATTTATGCAAGGGAGGCCCTTTGCGTTAAGTGGTTATGATGATAAGGTTTGGACCGAATGTGGGTTTATGCCTAATATGATAATGCTGAGGTCAATATTGTGCCAGTAGTGACTGGTTGTGCTTTGCATTTACCTACCTGCGTTCTGATGGTTCTGACCGTGGCCTGATTGGCCCGGTCCTTTATATAATCCCATGTGAATATTACCTAGTGCCAGTTGGTACAATGTATATTAAGTGATTATGTTTCGAATGTATTTATGACAATACAAAGGATATTTTTTCATATAACCTTGTATGGAGTTCCTTTTGTGGTGTGCCTAGGGTGTTGCTGTTGTGTGTGTGTTGTGCAAATGCTTTACACATTGGCTCTGGGATAAGCCTGACTGCTCATGCCAAGCTACCAAGAGGGTGAGCAGGGGTTATCTTTGGTGTGTAACTCCCTTGCCCTGACTTGAGTGGTGGTTTCTGCCTAGCTTTGGCGCAAGCCTTAGCAAACCAGAAATCCCATTTCTAACAGTACCAGAGGCCAACAGGTGCAGCACAGCCAGCAGCTTTGTCTGCGGAGGGATGTTGGTTCTCCTCTGTGTTGAGATCGTCAGCCTGTGGGCAATGTGAGTCAGGATCGTTGAATGGTTGTCCTTTTGAGCCTGTAGTGGGCAATGACTTCCTCGGGCGTTAGGTCTATGAGAGTGGTACGTTTTTGGTGGCTCCGCTGTCTTACTCTGTGCTGCCTCTGTGGTGGTCCAGAAGGGGGGGCGGGTCTGGGTCCGTGGGGTGGTGGCGGTCCTGGGGGTGGTGGCGGTGGGTGTTGTGGCCCTGTTGGGGCTCCAAGCTGCATGATGAGCAGCTCCATGGCATCATTAGTTCTTTGGATGTGGGTGTGTGCGGGGCTCCGTTGCCCACTGCAGGTAGTCGTCCGTTTTTACACCGGCTTGAGGCAGGTGTTAAATGCCTATGGCTAACGCGGCTTATCGGGTGTTTTCGGTTTGCTTTGCAGATCTGTCAGATTGTTGTGAAAGTGATGTTGCTGTTTTTCATGTGTTTCTGCACGGGAACTCCAATTCTGCATCTCATTAGCGTTAGTTGGTGGTGTCTGCCGTGGTGTTAGGTTTTGGGGCTGTTATCAGAGGAATTCTGATGAAGTCTGCTATTTGCACCAGCTTGTGAATAGGGTGTTAGTTCTATCTCTACTTTTGATGCATTAAGGTTGTGATAAATTGGAGGTACCTCCTTGTGAATATGCCCCTATGTCTCAGAAGTATGTGAAGAGCTCTGGCACCTGTGAAAAGGGTCAATGTCACTCCATTAAAGTATTAAAAAACTAAGGAGCATTTTCACAAGGAGCCATTGCCAATTTATCGGCACTTTCTCGCAGCCAAAGTCGTGATAAATTTACCCCACCATTCATATGCAGGTGCTAACAGCCCACAGCACCAGTTTACCCGTGATAGCAGCCGCAAACAAAATCGCCACAGAAGACCCCCCAAACTATTGCTAATGAGATGCAGATTAGGCGTTCCAATGCAAAAACCCACGACAACACCACACCTCAACATTCACAACGACCAGACAGATCGGCGATAAGAACACAAAACACACGATAAGGCGAATTAGCAGTAGGAGTTTTATACCTGCTCTGACCTGGTGTAAAGTCGGATGGCAGTCTGCACCACAATGGGGAGACCAGCCCACAGCCACACCAAAAGAACAACAGATGCCATGGAGCTACTCATGCTCACCGGACACGACACCAAGGTGGGAAGACATGCTACTCCAGCTACACCTAAACATGTACCAAATAATCCTCCTGATGTTGCACAATCACAACTGGTGACATGCATGCGTCGGCACAGAAATGACCATCACACATTCACTATTGAAGCAAACAATTAAACTTTATTGAAGCAACACAGAAATCACATTAATCAATCAATCAATCAATCAAAGTACTTGTAGAGCGTGCTACTTACCCGTGAGGGTCCCAAGGCGCTGAGGGGAGGGGGGTGCTGCTACTGCTCGAAGATCCAGGTCTTGAGGAGTCTTCTGAAGGCGAGTAGGTCTGTCGTTTGTGGGTAGGGAGGGTGTTCCAGGTTTTGGCGGTGAGGTAGGAGAAGGATCTGCCGCCGGAGGTCGTTCGTTGGGTGCGGGGGACAGCGGCGAGTGCGAGGCTGGCAGAGCAGAGCTGGCGGGTGGGAGTGTAGAAGCTGAGTCTGCTGTTCAAGTAGGCTGGTCCGGCGTTGTGGAGTGCTTTGTGTGCGTGGGTAAGGAGCTCAACACCAGGTCAGCGGTCAAGCACCACCATGAGCTGTTTGTCCTGCTTGATACTGAGAAGCCTGACCTACTGCTCTTGACCGAAACCTGGTTTTGTGATTCTTCCCTTCCTGTTCTCCTGGCTACCCTCCCCCATTCCTACGTTGCCCTATGTGCCGATCGTCCGGCAGGCAGGGCTGGTGGAGGTGTGGCGTTAATCGCTCGGTCAGAATTAAACTTTCAAACTCTTCCCTTTCCTCCCATTGCCCTCACTGAGTTCCTTGTAGTCCGTTCCCTATCCTTTTCTCCCCCTATTACTTGTCTCCTAATGTATCGCCCACCCCAGTCTTCGTCTCTGTTCCTACCGGCATTTCAAGACCTGCTGGCCAACTTGGTGGTCAATTACGCCTCGGTCTTGGTGCTAGGGGATTTTAATTACTGGCCTTCGGATCCCTCTGAGTGCACTGCTTCGAAAGAGTTTACAGAATCTCTCTCTTCTTTGAACTTTGTTCCGCACATAACTGTCCCCACTCACTCTCACGGTCATTCACTTGACCAGGTTTGGTCCCTCAATCTTCAAATATCCTCGGTGACTGTATCCCCCTGTTTTTGGTCCGACCATGCCCTTATTTCCTTTTCCATCTCTCACAACCGTGCATCCAAAGTCCCACACGCCAAAAATACCTGGGCGCGGAATTGGAACAGAGTCGATCTCCCTTCCTTGTCCTCCCTGCTTCGGAACTCCACTCTGACTCTCTCCGGTCTCTCTTCCAACTCTCAAGCCACCGCCATTAATACCTGGCTGACTGGAGGTTGCGACTCAGTGGCTCCCCTGCGTCGCATTTCCATCCGGCGACCAAAGGACTCCAACAGGTGGTTCAACGACCACCTAAAAGAACTAAAACTGACCGCTCGACAGGCAGAGAGACAGTGGAGGAAAAACTATTGCCCCTCATTAAAAACCCTCTATCTTAAATCACTTGCCGATTACAAAACTGCAATTCTCTCCGCCAAAACCACCTATTTTTCTACAAAAATAATGGCAGCTGAAAACAAATCTAGAGAAATATTCGGTATAGTGAACGACCTGGCCTATTCCGATAGAGCTTCACCTCAAATCCCTCCATCCCAGTCACTATGCAACCAACTCAACATTTACTTCTTGGAGAAGATCGCTACCATCAAGGCTAATATCCCCCCCCCTTCATCTGTCTTTGTGGATCCCTCCCCTCCCACTGCCATCTCACCTCTATCCCTCCCCTTACTGAGGCTAGTTTCCGGGAGATACTCCCCAAAGTAAAGTCGGGCTCTCCGGCAGACATCTGTCCGGCTCGGATCCTGCAACATATCTACTCCTCCTGCCCTGATTCCCCCATTACTTTCCTCAACAATTCCCTTGCGCAGGGAGTAGTGACCCCGGCGCTCAAGTCAGCCACTATAGTGCCCATTTTAAAAAAGCCTGGCGCTGACCCATCCATCTCAGCCAACTACCGCCCCATTTCCCTGCTGCCCTACCTGGGCAAGGTGCTGGAACGCCATGCCACCGCGGTTTTCAGCGCCCACGTAGAGGCTAATGGGGGATTGGCCCCCCGCCAGGCTGGCTTTCGCCCCAGGCACTCGACCGAATCAGTTGTGGTTTCGGTCTTGGATAACCTCAGGAGGGTATGGACAATAACAATTATCAGGCGCTGGTACTCCTCAATCTTTCCGCCGCCTTTGACACGGTGGACCACACCATCTTACTGTCCCGTGTCAGGGCGGCTGGAATTGAGGGTTCAGCCCTGATTTGGCTTTCCTCCTTCCTGAGGGACCGCACTCAGGCGGTCCGGCTAGGAGACTTTACGACCACTCCACTTCCTGTCACTTGTGGTGTTCCCCAGGGCTCCTCTCTTTCTCCTTTATTATTCAACCTCTATATCTCTCCCCTTATTTTCGCTCTTCAGCAGCTGGAGGTCACCGTGTACAATTATGCCGATGACCTCCAGCTCATCTTTGACCTGTCCTCCTCTCCTCTTTCTGTTTCTAACTTTCAGTCTACTATGACCTTCATCAGGGACTGGATGAACCACAACCATCTTAAATTGAACCCGGACAAAACCGAGTTGGTTCTCACCGGTGGTTCGTCCAGTCCCTGGAACTCCCTCTTCTGGCCCTCCTCTCTTAGTCCCTCCCCCACTCCCTCAACCACAGTTAAAACATTGGGGGTTAGAATGAACAACCAGCTCACCCTTCATTCACAAATCAGTGCTGTGGTCTCTTCCTGTTTCCTCACCCTCCGAACCATCCGCACCGTTTCCCGTTTCTTTTCCCCACAGGCACTCAAGTTGATCATGGCCGCACTGGTGATATCGCGGCTAGATTATGCCAATGCCATCTACAACGGCATTCCAGCATACAGCCTGCGGAGACTCCAGATGGTCCAGAACCAGGCGGCCCGGCTGGTCTATGGTCTCCCACGTTATCATCATTCCACACCCCTCCTCAAGGAGCTTCATTGGCTCCCTGTTAAGGAACGTTCCTTGTTCAAGACCGGCTGCATGGTCTTCCAGGCCCGTCAAGGCACTGCCCCCGCTTTCATCTCCTCGCTAATAAATGAATATGTCCCTACCAGAGAGCTTCGCTCTTCTTCCAAATCCCTCCTCCGAATCCCACGTTTCAAACGTAAAAAGTGGGGTGGAACTAACTTCTCTAACCCTAGCCCCCACGTTCTGGAACTCCCTCCCTGATCACCTCCGCTCTGCCACTCATTATCTTTCCTTCCGTAAAGATCTAAAAACGTTTCTCTTCAAACAGGCCTTCTCCGTGTAAATTCCCCTCCTTCCTATGACAGGTTTTACTTTGCCTCAGTTGTCGAACTCTCCACTAGCGCCAAGAAACCGTACGGTGCACGTTGCGCTTTATAAATGTTTTAAATTGAAAATTGGAATTGGAGCTTGAAGGCGATCCTCTTGTCGACGTGGAGCCAGTGTAGGTCTCTCAGGTGGGGGGTGATGTAGATTCAGCGGGGGATTTTGACGATGAGTCGGGGGGAGGCGTTTTGGATGCGTTGTAGTCGTCGTAGGTGTTTGGCTGGGATTTCTGCGTAGAGAGCGTGCCGTAGTCCAGTCTGCTGCTGACGAGGGCATGTGTAACTGTTTTTCTTGTTTCGGTCAGGATCCACTTGTAGATCCTGCGGAGCATGCGGAGGGTGTTGTAGCAGGAGGAGGAGATGGCGTTGACCTGCTTAGACATGGAGAGGGAGGAGACGAAGATGACTCCTAGGTTGCGTGCATGGTCGATCGGTGTTGGTACTGTTCCCAGTGTGGTCGGCCACCAGGAGTCATCCCAGGCTGAGGGGGTGGGTCCGAAGATGAGGACCTCCATCTTGTCCGAGTTCAGCTTCAGACGGCTGAACTCTGGCGGCTAAGACACATGGCGACTCCCCTCGACACATTCTGTAGGTCACAGACTGCAAGACAAAAAACATGATGATAAGGAGTGTCCTGCGCCCATCAAAGAACAGAGAGCGAGAGCGAAGGAGAGAGATAGAGAGAAGAGAGGGGGTAAAGAGTGAGAGTGAAGAGAGGAGGAGAGAGAGAGAGAGAGAGAAGAAGAGAGGAGAGGGAGAGGGAGAGAGAGAAGAAGAGAGAGGGAGAGAGAGAGAGAGAAGAAGAGATGGGGAGAGAGAGATAAAAAGAGAGGGTGAGGGAGAGAGGGAAGAAGAGAGGTAGAGGGAGAAAGAGAAGAAAGAGGGGAAGAGAGAGAGATATGACCCTGCACACCCAGGCCATACTGCTCACCTGCAGCCACTGGTGTGTCTAACCACTTGCCGGTACGTAGAGCTGCACTACAGGTCCCACATCTGAGACAGCGCCGTCATCTGAAACAGAGTCCATAGACATGACTGGCACAGTACACACACTTTCACAAGACAACAAAACCCGCCCATTCACACTCAGCCCCTCCCGCCACCCATCGGAGCATTCCAGCCCATACACACCTGGGACTCACTGCTCACCTTCCACCACCGACGTGTAGACTGCAGGTCCCACCACATGCTGCTGCAAGCCATAAGGCCGGGGTCCGCAGACATGGCACCCTCGGCACCATGATTCCACGCTGCGCTGGCCACCAGGTAACATGTCTGGTGCTGGGACCATATTACACCATGGCATGGTATGAACCCGGGCACCCGGCAATATCGCAGCCTGCACAGCCGCTCTGCCAAAGGGGGGACCACGTTGTGGTAGGCCAGCGCAGGATGCTGGTGTGGCCTACACAGCAACTGCCACAAACCCTGTCCAACCCCAGCCAGTGTCCCGCGGCAGGGTGCCTGTGCAGGCCGCAACTCAGCAACTGCCACAAACCCTGTGCAAACCCAGTCAGCGCCACGTGGTGGTAGGCCCATGCCAGCCTCAAGGCCTCGGGTCCGCCATCCAGTCACCACCGGCAGAGGGGCATGTTATGTTGTCTGTCCCTTATATTTGTGCGGTCACATGGCCTGTGATGCCTCCTCCGGGTGGGTGTGGTGTGTGTGCAAACCTGCCCTCAAGGAGTGGCTGTGACATGCTGACAACTAGACCTGTGACATGTACAACACCAGTGAGTATGCCTGCGACAGGTATCAACGAGGCCCCCCCCGGGAGCTTGAGCGGAGTGGTCTGGCCTGCCATACATTGAAACGAGGCAGGGCTTGAGAAAATGACTTGTGGGCCCTGGGCGTGGTTCAGCCCATGTCCAGACTAGAAAGTGGCTGCTGCGTGTGTCCTTGTTGTGGTGTCCACTGGACCCCTGACACAAATTGCCATGTTGCCCCCTCTGACTGCCATCCCACAGGATGTGCATCATGGACGCAAGGAAAATCACTGTCCCTACATTCATCCACACAAACATACAAGATTGAGGAAAGACATGACACAGCAGTGCGTCACTAAATGTTTATTGCACATCCAGTGCATTTCCGCAGCTGGAGCGGTACAGGGCAATGCCGAATACACCACTCTGTCTGTGCCCATGGAGGGCCAGCCAGAGTCCATTCTTGAAGGACAAGTACTGCGGAAGAGGAGGGGTGCAGTCCGCAGTCTGTTCATTATGTCATTGATCATCAAACAGGATGTGGTGGTCCATGTCGCTGTCCAAGGTGAGTGCAGCAGAATGAATCAGTGGTCAGTGGAAGGTCATGAGGCCACATGCAGTACCAACCAGGAACAGGCCAGGTGGTGAAAATTAATGCTACTGAGCCCTTCTGATCACAAGCCCATCCACGTCCTCGTCCCCTAATACGTGCCCTGCCCTACCTGGGGGTGTTGCTGTACTGGCTGCATCACTGTGTGGCACTGACACCTCAGGTGACAGAGGTGGTCTTTCTGCCACACTGAGTGGCACTGACACCTCAGGTGCCAGAGGTGATCTTTCTGCCACACTGTGTGTCACTGAAACCTCAGGTGACGGAGGTGGTCTTTCTGCCACACTGTGTGGCACTGACACCTCAGGTGCCGGAGGTGGTCTTTCTGCCACACTGTGTGGCACTGACAGCTCAGGTGCCGGAGGGGGTCTTTCTGCCACACTGTGTGGCACTGGCACCTCAGGTGACGGAGGTGGTCTTTCTGCCACACTGTGTGTCACTGAAACTTCAGGTGACGGAGATGGTCTTTCTGCCACACTGTGTGGCACTGACACCTTCGGTGCCGGAGGTGGTCTTTCTGCCACACTGTGTGACACTGACACTTCAGATGCCGGAGGTGATCTTTCTGCCACACTGTGTGGCACTGGTACCTCAGGTGATGGAGGTAGTCTTTCTGCCACACTGTGTGGCACTGACACATTAGGTGACGGAGGTGGTCTTTCCACCACACTGTGTGGCACTGACACCTCAGGTGACGGAGGTGGTCTTTCTGCCACACTGTGTGGCACTGACACCTCAAGTGACGGAGGTGGTCTTTCTGCTATACTGTGTGGCACTGGCACCTCAGGTGACGGAGGTAGTCTTTCTGCCACACTGTGTGGCACTGACACCTCAGGTGACGGAGGTGGTCTTTCTGCCACATTTGTGTGGCACTGACATTTCAGGTGATGGAGGTGGTCTTTCTGCCACACTGTGTAACACTGATACCCCAGGTGCCCGAGTGATTAAGACTGCCGCACATGGAGGCATAGGCACACCAGGGGACGGAGATGTGGATGGTGTGGGGGGCCGCAGAATTCAACATAAGCACGCCTTGTGGCAGCAATGCCATCATGAGGATCTGCAGGGCATGGTAGATCCCTGCTATATTCCACTGATGCGATGGCTGCCACCCTTTCTGTCTCCATCCACACCCTGTCCACCATGACCCTCTGCATGTGTGCCAGCTCACGGCTGGGATTGCTGGACCCACTCTGAGTGGACAGGTGTTCTTCTCTCCGCGTCATGACTCCAGCGATGTCAGACAGGGCTCGTTGGAGACCATGGAGCGGGGCTACACACCCAAGGATAGCGTCAAGTTTGGTTGCCATGCTGCCGAAGCCCGACCGCACCTGCTCTGCGGTGTCCCTCTGGCCCTCCAGCACACAGCGTTGGAAGGCCATGTGTTGTTCCTGGGGGTCTTCCTGCCAGGCCTGTGGGTGCCTCCTGCTGGGTGGTTTGGGTAGTAGGTGGGGTCTCCTCGTTGCAGCTGGCCTGCCCTGATCCTGGAGGTGAGTTGCCGATGAGGTCCATGATGTCTTGGATGGCTTGGGTGTCGATGGTGGTGTTATCCTCCTCGTCATCAGTGAAGAGTGGCTGGGACTGCTCTCCAGGAGGTGTTGATGGCGCCCCTGCGATGTGAAGGGGAGATGGTGTATTACGAAGTGTCCACATGTATGTAGTCGCATGGTACATGTTGAGTTTCAGACAGCATGGCATTGTACATTGTGACAGTCTGGAGATCTGGGCGAGGACTCAGAGTCATTGTGGGTGTGCACTGTGCTGTGCTTGATTGTGCATGTGTGCCATTGTGCCCATCTCCTCTCGTCCCCTCAGTATCTGGTGGTCACTCACCCTGTTAAGGTTGTGTTGTGTCCTGTCGAGCAGTGTCCGATCCCCCAACTCCGGCCACAGTCTCCACACTGATGACTGTCGACACAAGCTCCTCCATGCCATCCAGCTTGAGCTGTGGCGCTGGGCCCCCACCTCCAGTCTGTGTTGCTGTCTTCCGGTTTGCGGAGAGTTTCTCCTTGGTCCCCCGCTTGATGTCATTCCATCGCGTCTTGACCTCCTCCATTGTCATCTTGTGCTCCCCGATGGCATTCACCTTGTCCACAATGTCCCGCCATATTTGGTGGTGACGAACATTTGTTGATAGTGTCCCATCACCTCTGTGACTATGATCCTGTTTGCCTGCGGACTGAACTTCGTCTTCCTCTTCTTCTTGTCCTTGCCCTTCCCTGTCCCCGAGGTCCCGAGCTGGTCGTCCGGGGTGCTTGGTGGGTTGCGCTCACCCTCTGCGCCTGCTGCTGCAGCCTCCATGGTGCTAGAGTGTTGGTCAGTTTGTGTTTGGGTGTTTTTCTACTTTCATGATGATTTTTCCCACCTACTTTTATGATGATTTTTCCCACCTGCCAGGTGTGTGTTACAGGCCTGGCACTGCTTATCACTGGTTTCCTCATCACTCTTAGGCCCACCCAGGTTTTTTAGTGTTGTGGTTTGTGTCTTTGTCTCCATCGCGGTGGTTGTATCGCAGACATTGTCCGCGGTTTCGTCAGACTATTGCATGCTACCGCCGTGTTGTGAATTCCACGTTGACACGGGCTTCTGTTTCCGCGATGGACTGCGATGTTGACAATTGTGTTACGCTACTCTTGTGGTAGTAATCACCCGTTCTTGTGAATATGCCCCTCAAACTAAATAAAGACATATTTAGGTGCGAGGAGGGTTGCTATAGACAGTGCCCTGAAAGACACATCAGGTATCCATCCCTGCAGTTGCATCATCTTAAGGGGCAGCTTCCCCAAACCAGAGGTTGGTAACTGGTCAATGATTTGCAAGCACAACTGCTGTCTCAGGGCACTGATGCAACCCTTCCAGACTGTAATAGGAGGGAGGCACCCCTTTTACGACCCTCCTACTAATGATTCAGAAAGGGTTGCATAAACTCTTCTAAAAGTCCAACCAAAAAAAGGCTTTACACACCATGCCCATAGTTTGTGTATAATGTAATGTGTGTGTATTGTTGTCATGAAAGTACTGTAATCATAAATCCTGTCACTTACAACAAACGTGGTCGTTTCCAGAGTCACCATGTACTATAATCTGTTAGCCGCTGTACATTTTTAGTACTTGCGAAAAAATGCAGCTCTTACCGTTCAGTTCATATTTCTTCTTTGCAGTCCTTAAAACATTATATAATAGCAATGCTCTGGGAGCCGCAGTCTTGCTCGCGTAATTTGAAAATCATCTCAGCTTGACACGCTAACCTCAGTGGGAAAATTTCTTTTTAAGGTAGCGCTGTCTTTGACCTGACCTGTGACATACAAATAAACCAGAGTAAATCGCTTATTAATGTCCGTGACTCCGTATGTGGCTGCTCCACAAATATACAAAGCAATTTCATGCACCATAATAGTCTTATGGCAAAAAGACTACAAATAATAGTCCTCAAAGAACATGTACCTTACACCGATAAAACAAAAGAAATTACATCTTCAGCAGGCCATCTAGCACAACGTTTAGCTGCACTGGGAAAACAAGTTATCTATCTATGCGAATGCATGCATTAAAGGTTTGTATTTTAACTCACTTTTCCCAAGATACTTGAAAGCCCATTTTCCTTTGCCTCATTACTTTTTAGATGGCTCCTGCTCTACCGATATCAAGGAAAACAAGCTTTGACAAAGCCATAGGTCTGGCGCTCACTGCCAGCCTTTTGACAATTTTTTCTCGTTCTCTCAGGGTTTTGCAAAACTTATTGTTAGAGACGCTGCTGGGTCCTCATCAGCCTAAAAAGAATATATATATTGGCTCAAGGTAAAATATTTTTTGCCTTAAAATAGCATAAATTAACATAAAAGTTCCTGCTACAGACGGGAACTAGTTTGTGTGAGGATGTGCTTCTTGTGAAAGGGAAGCATTTAGTACCTTACAGTGAAACAAGCAAATGGATGTAGTGGACTCAGCTATTGCTCCATGATGCATGATGGTGAAGGTTGGAGAAAAACGTAATTGATACAACAACAGACTAATGGAGGCAATCTGCCTGAAAATCACTATAACTAACTATGATATACACATAATTTCAGTAAAATCAAAATGTCTTGGCTGAAACCAGACCTAAAAAAGCCAATCGGTCAGCCTCTTACTTTTGCACGTTTTTTTGTAAAGGTTTTGTAAATCTTTATCACAAGCATACAGAGAGGCTTGACAAGTCAGACAGATAGTAAAGCTTGCATGGAAAGACAGAGAGGCTTGCAAAGACAGACTGACAGATGGAGAGATAGACAGATAGATAGATTTGCAAAGACAGATTTGCAGAGATAGGGCTGCAAAGAGATAGATGGGGCTAGAGGTCTGCGAGGGAAAACAAGAAGATGGTGGCCACATGAGGTGGCCGGAACACAGCTCTCCGAACAGATGGCAGACTAAGCAAGGTATAGGTTATATCCCCCATGAAATGCTTGAAGAGGCCATGACAGAGCTTTACAGTGTGGTTACTTGGCAACTAAAGCTAGGCAGCAGATGTTGCAAGCTTGCGGGCACCGCCTGGTACTAAGGATGGGTCCCAAGACTGCCAGCACCGAATCAAGCAGCCAGCAAGGGAGAACCGTTCCTCAAACTGCTGTGATCACTCAAACCCCGGCAGGCTCAGGAGCAGAGCCCATAGCCAAAGCAACCACAGCAGAACAGGCTATGCCTTCCGCCAGCTTCCAGGACAGAGTCTACTGGGGAGAGGAAGGGAAAAGGCGGCACCACTTCCTACCAATGTCTGACAGACACTACAGTACTGGAGCTTCTACATGGCCCCACAGGAGAAGGTCAACCCCCAGAACATAATCACCCTCCTCTGAGTGCACAGCTGCATCCCTGGTTGCTAACCATGCACCAGTGCCTTTTGCATCGCCTCCTTTTTAGTGAGGCCTTAAAAGAACAATTGAACCCCTTGCAGAACCTTTTGAGCTGGGTCACTGTGTAGGTTTCCAACTTCAACTGCTCAAACTCCAATATTGTAGGTACAGCTGTTGGCTCTCCAGATTGAGACACAACTGTTGCAAAAACTCAAAAAGTTGGCAAAGAGAACAAAAGAAAAAAATGTATAAAGGCACATAATGGTCTGAGATATAGAAATGGGGCCAGATTCACAGAACTAACTTAAGACAAAATCCTAACCTTACTACTTTTGGTATTCACAGAAGGCATTTAGTAGTAGTAAAGTTAGGAGTTTGTCTTAAGACAAGCTTAAGACAGACTTAAGACAGACGTAAGACAGACTTAAGACAGACTTAAGACAAACTTAAGACAGACTTAAGACAGACTTAAGTTAGGATTTTGTCTTAAGTATGTCTTAAGTCAAACTTAAGACAAAATCCTAACTTCACTACTACTAAATGCATTCTGTGAATACCAAAAGTAGTAAGTTTAAGTAGACCATGTCAAAGTTTTTACCTTCTGACCTAGAAACTTTCCTGGAACTTTTTCTGCTGGGGTCCCTAAAGGCTATCAACCAGTCCGGGATTGATGAGGGTTTGCTGGCTTACTTTTTGACGAGCTTCCGTTCAAACTATGGAAGTCAGACCTCGAACACTTTCCAGAGGGAAGAATCATGGATCCAGACCTGCACGTGGTTTACGGTTGTCAATTTGACTCTCGTGATTGAGCCAGTCAAGACTTTTACCTTCTTATTTAGAACTTTTACAGAGCTTTTTCTCCAGGGGTCCCTCGATGCAGGCCAGGTTCGGTAAGGGTTTGCTGGCTTGGCCTTGGATGAGCTATCGTCAAACTTTGGAAATCGGTCCTCCGGAGCTTTTCAATGGGATGAACATGGAGGGCAGGTCGGATCGTGGAGTTGCTGCCTTGGCTGGCCAGGTTGAGTTGGTCCACTTATGTAGCCTTTTTCCAAAGTTGCTTTAAACTTCTCCAAACCTACAGAACTTCTTCCTGAAATTCCTCTGAGGGTTGCAAAGGATCCAAAACTTACTCCAAGGGTCTGGAAGCTCTAGGATGGTCCTTGAAAGTCTGAGACTTCAGTTCCCACAATCCACTTGGACAACACACTTCAAATCCACTGGAGTCACTCACGGCTGGGGATTCTTGATGGTGATGGTGATGGTCCAGGTAAGCTCTGTTAACTTGTAGCTTGCACAGTGTCCATTCTTTATTCTTCTTGAAGCCAGTCAGGTCCACAGGGCTGTAGTTCCAGATTGTACTGCAGGAGTCAGTCAGTGTGCAGGACATTTGGTGTAATTCAAACGTTCGGCACGGAACCTTCTTCTTCTGTTGTTTGAATGCATATCTGAGAGGGGCAGAGCCTCTCAGATCTGCTGCTTCAGTGTTCTCTGGAGTTAGTCGGGCACTCCTGTCCAATGAGGTGCAAGGCAACACCCCAAACCATCACCATTTCCTCCAAAGGGTGGCACAATGGTCTCCCAGAAAGCACTATTCTTCCAAAATTCAATATTGATGAAGTCTCAGCAGAGAAGCAAGAGCTAACTGAACCAACCTCCCAGATGGCTCATTCCAATAACTCTCCTCCATCCTGCAACTGCACATTCCTTCCTTAGGCCTGCCATCTGGCTGTGTTCAGAGTGGAAAGGTGATAGATAGACCTGGCTGTCCCTGCCTGTCCCCTTCTACCTTTGAGGCTGAAGCTTTACGACCCATCCCCCCTGCTCTTGCATTCCTGTGTAGAAGGGTCCTCTCACAGGCTATAGCTTTTTCTCCCTTGGTGCCACTTCATCAAAGCAGACTGGCTAATCTACTTAACTCTGAAAAATCAGGGCAGACCACTGAAGACTGAATTTTGGCTTACAGATAAGAAAGACTTATACATTCTTTTCTGTACCTTCTAAGGATAAATTCAACAGCAGGATATTGTTCGATTTATGAAAAACATTCTCCTAAGTCCTTGAATGATATTTTTCGGTTGTCCTTTGTGGTAGTTATTAATTCATAAACTATTGCAATGTTAACCTTAGTGGATGGGGGTCTACAGTGGGGAAAGGGAAACGTCCAATTTCTCCAACACCAGGGCCTATAACAATGCTTTTATAAAGACTCTGCTTATAACCGCATGACCACCCCAACCTTTGGGACACCTAGGGGAGACTTTAAAGTATCTGAATATACAAACATAATGTAGATACATACTCTACAGTGCCCCTAGCGCAAAAGTCGATTTTGGAAAGCACTTTACTACAATGAGGGGAGTGAAATGTGCAATTTCTCTATCCACAAGGCATATAAAATCTCTTTTATATTGGCCCTCCTTATAAGTACCTGACCTCCCACCCCTGGGACACCTAGGAGATATCCGTAGGGTACCTAATATGTCAAACTATTGTAGTTTATCAATTTTTGAGTGCCCCTAACACCAACGTCAAGTTTGGGCACAATTCACATTTAAAAACAGTTCCGCAACCCAGAGCTGCTTCTTATATACTAGGAACTTAAAGGTAGTTTTAATCCCCCTGCCTTATTATGTACTAAGGCGTTATGGGAGAGGTCATGCCAATCATAGGGGTACCCTAACGCATACTGTACCCTAGTGTATGCAGGTTTTTTTGCTGTATTCCAAGTGTCTTCAGCAAAGCACTGGCTCTGGGCCTGGTAAGGCAGAGCCCAGTGATAGTCAGAGTCAGTTACCACCAGTACCAATCAGCCTAAATACGTGGGTGCCCAGGGCATAGGATGGCTTTGCAACATTAGCACACAGTCAAAAAAGCAGGTCAGAAGCTAAAAAGTCAAGGGAATCCATGCCAAAAGATGCCAGGTCTAACAGATATCGTTGCTAAAATAAATATAGATACATACTGTTGCTAGGAGACAGATATAGGGAAACATATAGATAGACTGACAGCTCGGGTTACTTAGATAGATAGATAGATAGTTAGATAGATAGATAGATAGATAGATAGATAGATAGATAGATAGATAGATAGATAGATAGATAGATAGATAGATAGATAGATAGATAGATAGATAGACAGACAGACAGACAGACAGATAGACAAACACAGGTTTGCAAAGATAGATAGATAGATAGATAGATAGATAGATAGATAGATAGATAGATAGATAGATAGATAGATAGATAGATAGATAGATAGATAGATAGATAGATAGATAGATAGATAGATAGATAGATAGAGAGATAGATAGATAGACAGACAGACAGACAGACAGACAGACAGACAGACAGACAGACAGACAGACAGGCAGGCAGACAGGCAGACAGACAGACAGCTAGATAGATAGATAGATAGATAGATAGATAGATAGATAGATAGATAGATAGATAGATAGATAGATAGATAGATAGATAGATAGATAATTGAAATAAACAGCACAGACTTAATTTGTAATGTAATAGCTGAATGTCTGCTTAAGCACAACATACCAGCGCACTGAAAGAAAACTAGAAAGCCATATGAGTATGACAAACCGGTTAAATTCATGACACACAAGAGTGCAGTTGTAAATGCATTTCATTGCATCTATATTAAAAAGTGGATTACTTTCTAAAGAACATTTTTGAATGGGCACCATTTGGTATGTTGCGAAACAGCAGAAATCATCAAGAAAGGCCACTGAAAATGAGTTTGCAGCAGCATTAGCAGGGGACAGGAACTGCCAAAGGTGGGATGTGCCCTGCGCCGAGGTCTGGTAGCATCCTGCTATCACATCATGCAGTAACACAAAGGCAACACTGAACAATAAAGTGAAAACAAAAACACTAGCACTGAAGAGAACTACCTCGTGTATGGATGTGCTCATTGTGAAAGAGCAAAATGCAGTCACAAAATGTGAATGACACAACAACAGATCAATGGATGAAAAGAGGTGGCTGAAAGCTTTTTTAAGTAAGTAAGTAATTATATTATCAATATAACTACTTTTTACGTATATTATATGCTTAATTTTAGTAAAATCAAACAGTCTTGGCTAACGCCAGACCTAAAAAGGAGCAACTCTCATAAAGGAATACGCCCAATGATTTTCTAAAGTGGTTTGTTTCAACTCAACACGAATTAAGGCCTTTCTACTCAGTCTACTCCTTATGTACGTGTCAGATATATCTCAATTTAGGAAATATAGGACATTAGAAAAACAGGACTTTTGAGAAATGGGGATTACCAAGAACTACTTGGCATGTCTAATATGACTTACCTTCCCTTGTTCTGGCCTGGCCCTAAACACTGTAGTATATATGTCAAGATTTTGCATTAAGGACCATATTTCACTGAAAAACCATGAAACTCTGAGCTTGCTTTGCTGCCATCCATGCACAGAGTACCAGAAGTGAATTCCTTGCTTTGTGTAAATGAAGCAACCCGTTGCTTTGATAAATGTCTGCACTTGAAGCCTCAAAATGTCTGATTTAGAAAGAAAGGGAGAACTCGTGCTCCCTGAACCTTTCTCAAAATGGCCTCATGTGGACCCAAAGGAAACAGAAAATATTTTCATAGCCAAAGCCATGCCATATCGAAGGGCCAGATTAAATATACTGCTGCATTCAAACTGCAGCTTTTTAAAGTGGGTAAAGATCTCCAGTGGCAATGCATCCTTAGCCAGCCAAAGCTATTTACAAGCAATTCAGAGCCTCAGAGAGTTTTTTTATGTTGATGGTGGGTATACCAGCTATGTGTATGTTTTTAATATGCTCTGAGGATGCATGGATGCTAAACGAATGCAGCTCAGGCATAGTTTAAAACAGAGGGGTTAATGTACAAGGAATTAATGCTGCCGGAGAGTCAGTTTATGACGGTACCGTGGCTATTTTTCCCTCGCCTTATTTCCAAGCTGCCGCTAACTGGAATTACCAGCACTTTTCCGGCGAAAATGTGAATTTTAAAGATCGCCACTTCTGTTAGCGAGAGTTAATGAAAATGAGATTCAAGGTGGGCGTTCCTGGATAAAAACTGCAGCTAACCCCACTTTGCGATATTTACAAGGAATTCCTTGTATGGTGCAAAACCCTAAAAACTGTGTCTAGGTTCAGTTATTTTTTTTAATTATTTATTGGTGCTCTTATCATTACTGCATTACATGTAACAATACAAAAAATAACATGACACAAGCAGGCATTGCAATACACACCCAACCCTTTGTTACAATTATTTGTCATATATCTCTGCCCATTCCATTACACCTCAAGCACATCTTTAAACTCACAGTGCATTGTGTAGCTTTATACCCCATCCGAATGTTGCATTAGATACACCCTGCCCGTACCCCAGAAATCTTTGGACTTGGATGAGAGAGGCAATTTCTCCGCATATGTATTCAGTTGTACCCTGCAATAAACAATGTCTTTAAGCCATTGCACTTTTTTAGGACCCCTTTCTCCGCCCCAATACTTTGCCACCAGTCTTTTTGTTAATAATGTAGTGACTGCAACCAGTTTACGATTCCATGGCTTTAATAATCTTACCAGTCCCAGCAGACATAGCTGCAGCGTACACTCAATCTGTTCCATCACCATAATAATAAAGAAGTTTGTAGAGCGCTATTGCTGCGCCATCCCGGCGTGTCCCCGCACTGTAGGACTGTGGAGCCAAAAAAGAAATAAGAGCTAACCAGCAGCAGATACCAGAACCCAACTAGCATGTAAACAAGTGAGTTTTTAATAGACAGCGAAACTTCCTTTCTGTTTGCTCAAGACGCAGGTTAAGTGGAAGTTTATTTCAACTTATGGCAGCAATCACTCTGAAAGAGCGACCTCCCATTTTTGCCCTCTTAAATCGATGGGTCACCAAAGTGCCCATTCCACAGGACCGAAGTGCTCGCACTGGCTCATATCTGGTGACCATGGCAGCGCCACCTGGTTCCAGAACTGGAGAATAAACACATGCTCAGGCCAGGTGTATTAAATGTGGCACCTCTTTCTCACATCTGTTGCACCTGGAGTTATATTGAAGACCGTATCTATGAAGCTTAGCTGGGGTGTTATGTCTGCTGGATATATTTAAAAATGTTTTAGAACCGGGATCCCTAGTTGGCTGAGGTAGGTACCTTAAGCCAAGTAGGGACCCTCATTTCCATGTCAGGGAAAGGAAGGACACATTCTCAGATAACCCCTGCTCACCCCCTTTGTAGCTTGGCAGGAGCAGCCAGGCTTATCTTCAAGGCCAATGTGTAAAGTATTTGCAACCACACTCCCATAGACCCAATGGTGACACCACAAAAGGACTCCATATGAGTTTCATATAAAAACAAGTATAAGTTCATTTAAAACGATATACAATGAGACCACACAATAAATTATCCAACATATGCGTTTTTGTAATATACCTCCTTGCCAGTCATTAGGTCGGCCAGCTCTTGTAAGTTCTGACGGAATTAATGAGCACTTCTAGGTTATCCTATGCAGTCCTAATGCAAGGCTTTGCAGTTTGTAATGCTAGAATCAGGAACTTTACAATGTAAGAATAATGCAGTTTGTGATGCAAACTAATGCAAAGAATCCAGAATGCTTCTGCACGCCTGATCCTCGACGTACCGCGCTGCGACCACATCACCCCCCACCTGAAGTACCTGCCCTGGCTCCCTGTCGACAATAGAATCTCCTTCAAGCTCCTGATCCACGCACACAAGGCACTTCACAAGACCGGCCCAGCCTATCTCAACAGTCGACTCTCCTTCTACGTACCCAACAGGCATCTCTGCTTCGCGGACCTCTCCCTGGCTACCATCCCACGCATCTGCAGAACCACAGCCGGAGGCAAATCCTTCTCCCACCACGCCGCCAAGACCTGGAACACTCTCCCCCTCATCCTACGACAAACCGAAGACCTTCTAACCTTCACGAGACAACTCAAGACCTGGCTGTTCGACCAGTAGCAACAGCACCACCTTCCTCCCCACCCCTCAGCGCCTTGAAACCCTTACGGGTATATAGTGCACTTTACAACTTATATGATTGATTGATTGATTGATTGAATGCGTAATACAACTATCCGGCAGTTCGTTATGCAAAAATAATGCAATGCAACAATCAGGTAGTTCAGTCTGCACACTAATGCAATGCGTAATACAACAATCAGGCAGTTCGTTATGCAGAATTAATGCAATGCGTATTGCAACAATCAGGTAGTTCGTTTTGCAACCTAATGCAATGCGTAATACACTCCGGCACCGATCATGGTGCTTCAGACAGTCTCTCCGCCCCTCTGACTGACTAGCGGTCAGTTTCCGCTACGATATGCCCCCAACACAGATCTGGTGTAAACCACAGAGCCCCCGAACTGCCACTTCTTGGCACGTACGGGCTGCGACACGCTCTGGGACAGAGGCTCGTGCTGCCAGAAGGGGAGAGGCAGAGAGCGCCTCTCTCCGAGCCCGCACCCCACCCCAGGCGCCGACACATGTAATACCTGGGGGTGCAACCTTGCTCTCCGATGCGGCTTGGTTGATTCTGGGCTGATGACAATAACGAAAATCTCGGGCTGCAACAGGGCACACGCACACAGCGTCGCTGAGACTCCCTTGAGCCTCGGGTGTGCATGGTCATGGGGCAATCCTCACGAAGGTCTCAGGCTGCATGAAGCACACGCACACAGCGTCGCTGAGACTCCCTTGAGCTTCTGGCAACCACGATCACTGGGCAATTCTTCCGAGGTATCAGGCTGTACGAAGCACAGGCACACAGGATCACTGAGATACACTTGACTTCTGGTGCCCACGATCACAGGGCAATTCTTCCGCGGGTCTCGGGCTGCAAAAAGCACACGCACACAGTGTCCCTGAGACACACTTGACTTTTGGTGCCCACGATCACAGGGCAATTCTTCTGCGGGTCTCAGGCTGCAAAAAGCACACACACACACAGCGTCACTGAGACTAACTTGAACTTCTGGTGTGCATGGTCACTGGACAATCCTCGAGAAAGTTTCAGGCTGCACGAAGCACACTCACACAGCACCTTTGAGACTCACTTGAACGCTAGGTGGACAGGATCACAGGGCAATCCTTACGACGGCTCAGGCTGCAAAAAGCACTCGCACACAGCGTCACTCTTCTGATTCTTCTGGAAACATTTGTGTTCCTGAGTTTCCACAACAGGGAGCCAGCTCACCTCAGGCCCATGGGGTTAAGTTACGTCAGGATCCAGCACGGCAAAGTCCTATCAAGCAGGGGGACACAGCACACAGCAAAGTCACTGTAGCCTCTTCCTTGGTTAAAACAACAAACTGCAGGCCAGCCCTAGAACACACAGCAAGGGTCAATCCTTTCCTTCAGTCTCTTCAGTTATTTCTTCCTTGGCAAAGGTTCTTATTGACCATGAAGTAGCTTCAGTCTTGTTCAAACTTGATCAATCCATTTCTCCAAAGTTCGGGGGACCATTGTTTTATGACAGCAATCCAGGCCTCTTCACCTCTAAGGGCTACTCCTCCCCCTACGCTCCAGATGCAGGTCAGCCTTTTGCTGTCTCACCTCCTCCCCTGGGTCAAGATATTCCACAGATCCTATCACTTTCAAATCCAGACAGTCAAACCACAACCAGGCAGAGACACACAGAAATGTTAGGGCACAAAAACCCAGCCACTTCTAAAAGTGTGGCTTTTAAACAGTGCAAAAAAAACAGGCATACTAAACTTCAACTCTCCATCTTAAGCCTTTGGGAAGATAGGCTGGAAAACATATTGCACAGCCTCCCCAACCTGTCCTATGGGCAAGATGGCCTTTCAACACTGAAAAACGAAATGGAGATTATTTCACTGTCAGGACATGGTACACACCTTAGTACATGTCCTACCTTTCACATGCACTGCACCCTGCCCAGGGGATACCACTGGCCTACCATAGGGGTGTCTTATGTAAAAGGAAGGGTAAGATCTGGCAAGTGGGTGCACTTCTCAGAACAACAAGGCAGGTTACCAAACTGTGCGCAGGCACTGTATTGGCAGGCCTGAGTTTCTCTCTTTAAGGCTACTTGTGTGGGTGGCACAATTAGTGCTGCAGACCCACTAGTAGCCTTTGCACAAAAATACCTGGCACACATAGTGCACTTTACTAGGGACTTTACTAGTAAGGCAAACATACCAATCATGGACAACCAATTAACATTATACTTTACACAGGGAGCACTTGCACTTTGACACTGATCAGCAGTGGCAAAGTGCCCATAGCATCTAAGTTGGCAACACTATGTCAGAAAAAAGGTCTAGTGGAAAAGCAAAAAAGTTGAGGGAACTTTAGCCAAAAAGGGCCAAGTCCAACAAAATGTATTATTCGTAAATTACAGTTTGAGGTGAGTCGCTCTCTAAGCGCGCAGCACGCCTCCCATTCCTCCAGAGAGGTTGGCCTTTCCAACACTTTGTTCCATATGTCTAAAGCCTTAGTGTTTGTCTGCTAGTTCTCTTTAGGGGATGCATTGTATAGTCTTGTGATAATCCCCTTTTGCGACCCATTCGAAAGCAGCATCTGTAGCACCTTTAAGACTATCTGCTTCTTCGGGAACCCAGGGTATAGGGACTTCAGGGCTGCTCTCAATCTCACATATGTGAACTCTAGCATTGCAGTACACTGTTGCTTCTCTGTGAGTGCCTCTAGTGGCAAAAAGTTCCCACCTATGTATAAATCTCCTAGCGTCCACACCCCATCAGCTCCCAGGAGCTCCACAGCCTTTGGTTCATGTGTGAACAATATATTTGGGTGCACAACCAGGGGCACTGCCGGTGCATATATGTAATCCCTGTCTGCTCTGACTTGTAGTCAGACTGCCCGTCTTCTGCAGTGGCTATATGATGTTCTACTTCACTCAACCTGGCACCCTGCTTATCTAATTTCCCCGCCATGTGGTCCATCCGCAAATTGAGTGCATCTATTTTGCCATCGATGGATTGTAGACTGGACTGCATTGCCAGCAGCGTTGCCTCCAGCCCAGAGGCATCCTTCTCCTGAGGCTCCTGCTCCGAATCGGATAAGGCACCCTGTTGATTTTTCACAGGCCTGCGCACCTCAAAGGTTAGATGCACCTTTTGCTTAGCAGTTTTCCCCATGGCCTTGGGACAGCGTAGTGACAACACCCCAAAGTCAACTGTATTATAAAGCACAGACTGTCGGGTACTCTTATACTATTACTGGCCTGCTACCCCCCTTGTCGCAATACCTTCATGCATGCAGCCCGCAGACACAGTGTGCCACTGTGAACTCTCTCTCCTGCTTTTCATTTCACTGCTTTTCATCTTATGCTTTCCTATTTGTACTAGTGCATGTTCAAAAACCTCCTTTGCTGCTAGACTCGATTTCACTGCACCGCAGGCCCGGGCCCCCTGCTGCCTGGCAACCGCTGTGCCATCAATGTTTGCAACACCCACCAGGGAGCACGGACCCTCCGTCCTTCCCTGCACCATCCAGTCACTTGCAGTAGTCGCTGCCTTTCTTTACAGATCGAGTTCGGCAGAATGCCAAGACGCCGACAGAATCCCATCAGGTCCGCTGGCCGCACATACACAGCAGTTCTTTCACCTTTGCTGCTGCTTCTAATTTCACTGCTTTCCAGTTTGGGCGCTCCTATTTGTAGTAGTGTGTGTACAAACACCACCTTTGCTGCTAGGCTCGATTTCACCACACCACGGGCCCATCCCCCTAAGAAAGCTCACCCAATCTGGCACCTCCTGCTGCCCGGCATCTGCCAGGCCATCAACGTCTGCAGCACCCTTCAGGGAGCACAAAGCCTCCATCCTTCCGTGCACCCACTGGTCACCCACAGCGGCCGACGCCTCTCTTTTCAGATCTCTTATGGCAGGATGCCGAGAAGCTAACAGGATCCCTGCAGTTCCGCTGTCCGCTAAGTTCTTTCACCTTTGGTAGGCGCCGCAGACAGCAGCCGTTTTCCTCATTACGGCAAGTGCGGGTTGCTGCTTTGCTCCAAGCTACATCCACTGTTTTACTCTACACTATTTCAGTGTACCGGTGACCAGGCACTGTCTTTTCACGCTCTGAAAGCCCTCGATGACCAAGATAATTATCGGATCGTAGTTCTTGGCCGGCACAGCAGCACTAGAGCTGGCAATCTTGTTATGGGCTTTTCAGACCAGAAAATACACTTG
This sequence comes from Lissotriton helveticus, assembly GCF_964261635.1. Lineage (NCBI taxonomy): Eukaryota > Metazoa > Chordata > Amphibia > Caudata > Salamandridae > Lissotriton > Lissotriton helveticus. The sequence continues at coordinate 503,671,661 of NC_136061.1, read as the reverse complement.
GGGTCTCATTTCAGAGAATTTGGTGCTGGACAGCGCAGCAAAGAATATTGTTGCGCTGCCCTGTGCCAAAACAAAATCTCAGGAATGCTCCCCACAATAAGATAGGGTGCAGTCCTGGGCCCCATTCATGAAAAGCGTTGCATCGCTGCAGCAACACTTTTCACTGTGCCCTCCTTGCGACAATCATGGACGTAGTCGCAGAGACACTTTAGTCCATACTCAGACTAGGGATAGGCCCACGAGGGACCTTCCATCGATAACCTAGGCATGGGGCCTTCCTAAGGTGAAGGGACACTTTCCCTGTGTCAATTGTAGTATTTCCCATCTCACAACACACACAAAAGTCTTGGACCTTGAACATGGGAAAACGTGGACACAGTGTGCCCACACTAATTGTAACTCCACTAACGTGGTCTATCTGATCAGTTGTCCATGTGGGTTACGCTATGTGGGCATGACCACACGCAAAGTGAAACTGCGTATATGTAAGCATTGGAGTAATATAAGATGCAGGCGTGCCACCACTAAATTAAGCGAACATTTCTTACAGCAAAACCACACGACCAATGACCTTAGGTGGACAATCATTGAGCAAGTAAAAGCTCAAACAAACATACAACGAACCCTATAAGAGAAAGAGCAAAGATTGATGTATCGATTGGGGATGCACAGACATGGATTGAATGATAATATTCTGTGGGGTACAGTATTACAGCGTTAACCACCGGAATATTCACTGTCACTCCGTATACACATACATATTCTTTTTTCATCCCCACTTTCTTCCCCTTAAGGAGATGTATACATATTCTTTCTGCTCCATACCACCGGTAATATACATCTTCCAGGGGATTAGACCAATACCCTCTAAGATGTATGAGGCTAATCACGCTTAATGGTAGTGTGTCCCTTCGTAATATCTCTTTTAAATTTTCATGCTGAATTGACATTCCATATCCGGGTTCTATCTACTTTTAAATACAATTTCCGCTCACAATTTCAGCACTTCCACATTTTTAATGGCCACCGCGATGCCTGACAACAGCAACAGTTGTTTACTTCAAACAATCCTTGGAGATTGTTTGTTTATGTTTCTATGCGAGGATTGGATATCCCATTCAGGGTCTGAGAAAGTAATCGTGTGATTGGCTGCCACGTACACCACGTCACTCACGTTCACGCGATGACGTGTGCGGATACGCTCAGTCCTACCTTTTTCGTGACTTCCCAGGCGTTTGAAATCAGGTCGGTTTTCAACATTTATGCAGCCAACGGGGTCGGGTCAAAAGAGGGACGACGTAGGTACCAAGCGGGTGCCTGGCAGCGGGGGCATGAGTTTCCCACACATCAGCATAAGATAAGTGGCGCCCTCCATGTCCTGGCCTTGTAACTTAATTCGTTTTTTCCTTCTTCCTATATCTATATGGTGTGCCATTTTGCCACCACCCCCCTCCCGAGACCCATGGTGTAATTAGTGATTACACCCCATGTAAGATAAACTCCGAATTTCTTCGATCTATGCGTGCCTAGCAGCACTGATTTATAGCCGTGATTTACATAGTGTTGAATTTTCACTGAGTACTGACTATCGCTAAACACCGCAATAGGCATATTGAAACTCTTTGATATTTTCTCACAGAATACTGATTACCGCTTAAACACCGTAATGGGTTTGGCATTTCTTCCAACGATATGAATCAAGCGTTCTCCTTTTGATTAAATGCACAAGTAGCACGTCTGATCAGTGTTACCATTTCAGTGCACCTTGAAGTACACAAATATATGTATATTCTGTCATGACAAACCTACGAATACCCTGTCTAAATATATTTTTGTCTGTTTTGCTCTGTATGTTCGTTTGTCAATGTCTACTTCAATAATTTTCAGTGTAAACTCGGTTCCTCTCAACACGGGGAGTACTTGACTAATTAAGTTTTTAAGATATTTTTCACACTTGTAACCTCAGGTTAGAATGGGCCTTAGGACGCCCATACCGCCAAGGTTCACCTTTCTTCTGTCCTGATGAATGCCTGAATAATTATCACAGATAGGCAGAAACATGTTGACCACACACCAGTGGATATGGCTGAACAATTTATTCAGTCATATATCCCACATTTCGTTTTTATCTATGTCGGATTGGCCAACATATAAAATGTCTTTTTTTGACGCAATCTAGACATTTATAATCCACTATCACTTATCACAAATCACACAAAACCAGCTCCGCAGTAATTCTGGCATTGCAGGACACCAGGGTGGCATTCGGCCTCTCCTGTTAGGGCCCAGTGACGAAGCATGTCACCAACTAGGTTGGTGAGAGAGGGATTTTTAAAGAATCTAGTTGGATTCTACATACATGCTCTTCTTTCTAATAAGGCACACTATTTTGTTGTAATGAATAAGCAAACAAGAATTGACTCATAACCAGCCTCCCCACAATTTTCAAACCATACTAAACTGCATTTGGCTCACGATATGCCTCAGTGGTGGTGCTCTCTTTCTGATCTTTTATGTAATTAATGTCTAGAGTTTTCACTGTAAACATAACTGTTTTTCTCTGTAGCCTCTTGTGTAATGTATTAAGTTAATGCTCTGTACATACACCAATTAAACAAAGGTAACTATCTTCCTAGCTATGACTATTCATCATATGCCTTTACCTGTATTGTTATATTTGTTATACAGTCATTGTTATACCTGACCATGAGTAATATGTAGACAGACTGCATCAATCACGTTGGATATTAGTGATTTTAAGTATTGTCACCTGTTCTTTACAGGATGCTTCAACTTACAATGTAACAAGCTAGCATCTCCTTGCTGATGCACTAAAGGTATGTCATACCTGGATAACATTTTGTAAGCCAGGACCAGCATTAACAGCTATTATACGATGTTTCTAATTTCCATCAGAATGAAACTTTAAACTCGTCTTTACTTTCTCTTTTATTTCTGGTTTTCTAGCCCCCTACACGATTCAGATCAGAGTGACTTTATTGGATTTTTTCAGGCAGGATTTTTACAGAGTAGTTGGTAAGCAGATTTTCCATTACATCGAGCAGGTTACTAGTAGGTTTGTTAATTAGTTATCCACGACTCTGAGTTAACTACCCAACAGCATAAAAGTGTTATTCTGGTGAATTTATCTGAATGCCATCTAACTTTATGTAAATGATTCACGTTTTTGTTTGATTTGACTAATTGAATGTCATATTGATTTGTACTTTTTTTTAAATTGCAGTTCCCCTGAAGAAGAGATCACCTGATATCGAAATGCATTGGGATTTACTACTGTTTTTTTCATGATGTTAAGAGAAATTATGTGAAATGATGATTTGTGATCATGTATATGACTTTACACAGTTTGTGTACTGAAGAATTGCTTTGTTTATTTGATTAAATAATTATCATATTAAGGACAGCACCTTAATGCGTGACAAATTATTATTATTTGCATCAAAAGATAACTATTTGTACAGTTTAATTTGTGGCATAACCCTCGAGGTTAGCATTTGCAGTGCAGGACGGGTTTAGTGATATATTATCACCAATAACTATCACACCTTTACCTGTACAATGGCAATAAATATGTAAATGTGAGCCCATGAAAGCATGGTAACAAACAGTCTGCTATGCTGCATCTCTCTACAGACTTTATCTACAGGTTGAACCTAACTACTAGATGAAGTGAGATCTGAATCTCCTGACCAGACATGTCCGATTCTGCTTATGGCCTTCTCATGGGCTACTTTTGCAACTTGACAAATTCTTACCCTAGCGTTTGTAATTGTCTTAATTGTTGCTAATGAAGGATATTGTATACACATTTTCATTGTCACATAGGTTTAATAAAAATAAAAGAAAACATAGATATCACTGGTAAATCTGATGATGTTTCCACAAGTACATCGCACCCTATGTGCAGTTTAAAAGAATAACATGATGGGGGAGATTTACCATTTTTTTTACATAGCGCACTGCAGCAGCCACAAATGCTGCACTGTGCAGCATGAAAAAGAGAGAGGAGAGTGCCTAATTTACTAAAATAAGGCACTCTCCTCCCCTCTCCCTTGCACCAGCTCTGAAATCAGCTGCTGGGCCCCACTCAGACACCTTTGCTCCATGGTGCAAGGTTGTCTCCATGAGTCTAGCTTAGGTTTTGTACTGGAAGGGAACCCTTCCTGTACAAAATACTATGCTTAGACTAACTGGAAACCTTTTCCCACGTTGTATGTGTGCTTTACAGTGCAGCAAACATTCAAAGTCAGAAAAGGAAGGAGTAATTAAGGCATTTCTCCTTCCTTGTGTCTACTTTGAAAGGGCGCCATTTTCTCACGCTAAACCCTGTTTACTTTGTTTAATAAATTGGCTTTAGCGCCAGAAACCTTGTGTGGTTGCATGCGAACGCCCATGTTCCACCCATGGTACGCCTCTTGGCGCTAAGTAATGCAAAGCAGCACTAAGGCTGCTTTGCATTACTTTTACATTATTTCCAGTGCTAAACAAGTTTATTATTGAAAAGTAAATCGGAAAAAAAAGATTTTGTACCCATTTGCGTCACTTGTGTGACACGAAAATGGTGTAAAATCTTAGTAAATCTCCCCCAATATTTTTTAATGCAGGATACTCACGGGCACTAAGACATGATATCCGCTGGTTCATATTTACCCCATAGTTATAACCACTGTCGACTTTTGGTGTGAAATTTGATGTTGGAACCGCCCCACAAAACCATGTATAAAACATGAATTAAACAATAAATTAAGAGTGAATGATTGATATAGTAAAGTGCTAAAAAGTGGTGTGTTCTGGTGGGGAGAATGGGTGAACAGAGTACCCAAAATGTGAGTTTTGGTTTTTGTGAATGCTAGGCGGTTGTTTTTGGGTAAATTGTCACAGAATGCGAGTTTCCAAAGATATGGTCCTAAACTGCAAAGTATGTGCTTCTTTTCCAGCTGCAGTATGTCATCAAGAATATTAATTTCAGTCCATACTAAACTGCATCTGGCTCACGATATGCCTCAGTGGTGGTGCAGTGTTATAAATAAGGCACAATGCTTACAGATGCATTTCATTTTATGACCACAGGCAAAGTAGCAAGAATAAAAGGTTGAAAGGTGTAACCATGAATGCACATTTATAAACTAGAGGGCGGGTGCTAATGGCCTGAATTAGAGCACACGCAAATGATTTCTTTTATTGCAAGACCCGGTTTAAATGACCGGAGAATACAATGGAGAAACGCAAGCCATCTAAAACTTAGCAATGTGATAATTTTAGTAGGAGAATGGAATGGCACCGCAGGATGTATTTGAGAAATAGAAGCAGGAATGGTAGGCAGGTTTGTAGCATGTGCACATCAATGCATTTATCAAAATATCGATCTGTCATTACCCAGACAAAATAATGTAATCCCTACTGTAGTTCCGGGGCCAGTCATCTCTGCCATGCTTAAGGCTTAACCAGACTGTTACTGTGCCAATCACCACGAGCCTCTCTTAAAATATGCCTTGTGTATCCCTCCCCTCGGTAAACTATGCATTAATTGTTTCTGTATAACCCAGTCTTGTCAAGGAGGCCAAAATGAAAAATATGCAATCCTATCCATAGCAGATATATCACATAAGTGAAAACCGCTGTGGCTCATAGTATTATGAAATAACTTTGAACTGTCATAACTTTATGGATAATTCATGATAATTAATGGTTCTTAAGCCCAACAGTGGCAGTTACAATTGAAAAATAAGAATACTCTAATCGATTTTATTAACAGTCTATGAGGTGGTGGGATGGCTTCCGCCCCAGACAAAATGGCAGAACCCTAGGCTTCGTAGCGACACGGAGCAACAACCTCAAATTAGCCACCTTTCCGCCACAACTTCACTAATCTGGGAATGCCTTCTTGGTGGTTTTCGCACCCGCAGTTTTTATGGCCAGTGGGTGGTGAGTGTAAGGCTTCATATTTGATCAGGAGCTGCAGTGGTGAGTTCTCTCAGATGTGAACAGCTGTCATTTTAACAGCACGCCTCTCACTATTTGTGCCCCCTGCTGGTTTTGCCTGACACTTCGGGACAATGCTCTAAATATGCTAGGCTGTGACCCAGGGTCTGAGCGCTGTATAAATATGTCAATACTCTCCTTTTCTGGAGCCTTTTCTCAACCCTGCCTCTGTGGTAGTCATTTATATAATTACTAACTGGCTGCCATTTGGTCAATGAAGCACTCATTCCACAACTTTCCCTGCAAGCAACCATTTTGAATATGCACCTCAACAATGTAATTTTTTTTAACTCTCCCACCATAATGTCGACATATATAATGGATTCATTTTCTGTACAATACTGTGAGTTCTTTCTGCTACACTTCTCTTCTGCTTCTCTCAGAGTTATTTATTATTTTGGACACAGCCCGATGCTAGCAAATCTTTGTTTCACTGCTGTTATGCACTTCTTGCAGTTGTTGTGCTGTGGATTCATTGACTGTGAGTTTTGCTCATACCATCATTACCTTGTATGGGCAGGGTCCTTTTGAAGGTATCTTCTTCATTCTATAAACTCTCTCACAATGGCTAATGAACTACTCACATCTGCTAAACCTACTTCTTCCAACACAAAATCTAAACGTGTAAAAAATGATCCTCCATCGCCTATTCTGTCCTCTCACAATTCTGTCTTGGATATTATCCTCAATGAGGAGGGATCTCAAATCTTTCATGTGCGCTACTAATGAAAAGATTCAGCAAATAGAGGACCGTTGGATCATTATGCAGGGTAAAATATTTGAATTGGAGCAACATATTAGCAGTCTTTAGGATTTGGCCACCAAAATCCCCTTCCTGGAACAAGAGATTAAAAAACTCAAACTGCACACTGAAGACCTTGAAAACAAACATAGACGGAACAATCTCCGCTTTTAGGGATTACCGGAGAACCTTGAGGGTCCCGACCTACTTGTCTCCCTGAAAAAGTTTCTCTGTGATCGCCTTGGTTTTCCGCATACACCTCTTTTTAGCATACAGCAAGCACACTGTCTTGGTTGTCTTTAACCTCATTCTCCTGGACCCAAAGGCATTATAATGCTATTTTGGGAATTTACTGACCTTTTAAGTGTTTTGAAAGCAGCCAAAGAAAAACTTTGCTTCGTCTGGTCTGACCACAACATTTTTATCTCTCAAGATCACTCTAAAAAAATGCCAGATGAAAGAGTTCCCCACTTTGCGACATCAAATGGGTCAAGTGAACATTTGCTATGGCGTTCTCTATCCTTGTATCTGCAAAATTACTCTTGAAGGCACTTCTCGCTCCTTTGATCCTGTTAAATTAAAAACGTTTCTTCAAAATATTTGACCTCATAATATGGATACAGCTGTTCAACAAACCTAAGAATTTTGATATGCGCATGCTTTTCTTTGCAGTTTTTTTGTTTCTGTAATTTCTTGTGTACATGGCTTCTCTAAATATAATTTACTTTTTATCATCCTGCTCTTGTTCTTGCTCTGGTGCTGACATGTCTCATGTTACTTTTTTGCACTCTTTTCTTCAGAACTTCAGATCCTAGATCTGTTTTTTCTTTTTTTTCTCTATCCTTTCTTTCTTTTTTCGGCCCTTTTCTTCTATCTCTTTTGTTTCTGTGACAAAGTGAGTGCTCACATGTGTTTAATTATTTTTTGTTGACATTGCTTACTCATTTAGTTGTTAAGACGAAATGTTTAACATTGTCTGGGGTATCCAATGAAAAGAAAAAATGTACTCTCTGATCTGTCTAAACTTAATTCACATGTAGATTTTTTACAGGAGACACTGATGGACAATCTGTATTGGCTAATGCCATAGTTCATAATAAACTCATTTCTTTATTCAATATCTACGGTCCAGTCAGACCTGATTCTGATTTTTGGCATAATATTAAAATAAAACTTACTTCCATTGACAATCCCAGCATTATTGTAACAGTTGATTTAAATCAAGATCCCTTTACAGATAGGAAGTCTAAATGCAAATTTAATCCTGACAAAATCTCATAAGGCATTTGAATCAGCCATTACCACTTGTCCATTATTGGATGTTTGGAAACCTAGTAACCTTAATATTTGTGAGTTTATATTTTTCTCTAATGTACCATATACTATGTCCAGAATTGATTATATTTTAGCTACTAAATCCCTACTTCCTTCTATTCAAACCTCAGAAATTGGTTCCATTTTTATTTCAGATCTTGCCCCTGTTTTCTCTTCTTTTGATTTCTCCCTTACTTACTTTAAAACAGTTCAGATCTAAAGTTCATTACAGAAGCTACTGCTTTTAATAAAGATTTTTTTCAAATTAACCACTCTACTGAAACTTACATTCCCAATAACTGAGATGCTTTTAAAGTCTCTTATCGGGGCTTAATTATAGCTTATTCAGCTGAAAGGAAAATAAATTGAATTCACAATACCTTGAATTGTTTCAACAAATTAAAACACTTGAGCATACTTACTTCACTTTTATGTCTTGCTCCGTTTCACACAATTTAATTACAGCCAAGTCTGTCCTTAATAAGCTTGCTGCCACTGATGCATGTAACATTCTACTTAAGATTAAATCTAATTTCAACGATGGTCAAAATAAAGTGGGTAAAATGTTGGCTAAATATTAAAAATTTACATCTGAACCTAAAAATATTGCCCTGTTTGTAATGAACTCAACAACAACCTTGCAACCTCTGTTTCTGATATTTCCAATGTCTTCCAAGCTTACTGCAAATCATTGTGTACAGAAGATACCATTCTCTCAGAACATGATATTAAGACTTTCTTTAGTAGTCTTCCCAATCCTTCCTCAATCCCTGATACCTTTAAAACATTATAAGCCGACATAACTCCTTAGACAATTATTGATGTTATTAAATCCCTTAAAAAAGATAAAGCTTCTGTCACAGACAGATTTTCCAAGAAACTAATTTCCTAATTTTCTTCTTTTCTTGCTCCTAAATTTTTTGAACTTATCAATCCCTTTCTTCTGAGTTCAAAGACTAGTGGTATTTTTCTAGAATCCCTGATTGTTATTTTCCCTAAGCCAGATAAAGATCACACACTTTGTCAAAACTATTGTCCTCTTTCATTAATTAACTATGATTGTAAAATATTTCCCAAAATGTTAGCATCTCTCCTTGAAAGTGTTGTTCCCCTACTTGTTAAACCTGATCAATCTGTTCTCGTTAAGGGTAGGCTTGTTGCGGACAATGCGAGAATGTACTCTAATGTTCTTGAATTGGTTAAGAAATATCATTCTCCCCAACCCACCCAGTCTCTAGATGAGGAAAAGGCTTTTGACCACATTAATTGGCCTATTATTGGCCTATTATGTTTACTACTCTTCATTGGTTTGGCTTTCACCCTAAATTTATTTAATTCATAAAATTATTATCTCTGACCCTAATGCCAAAGATTTTGTTAACAGGCACTATTCCCCTTATTTTAATTTACATTGAAGCACTATGAAAGGCTGTCACCTTTCCCCTTTGCTTTTTATTCTTTGTAACACTCTTATCTCAGGATTTAAATATAATGCCCTCGAAACTAAGATATCAGCTTATGCTGATGATGTTTTAATATCCATGTCAAATCTGTCTTTATATGAGGTACATTTATATTCTAACATCGCATTATATAAACTAAGGGCCTCATTTATGGGTTTTTTGCCATAAGGCAGCGCAGCAAGCCTTGCTAGTGCGCTGCTCTACGGCTAATGAAATAGGGCAGGAATGCACCATATCTATTAGATATGGTGCATTCCTGTCCTTTTCCCCTGCGCCAGCGCACAAAGGGCTGCCGTGCACCAGTGCAGGCACCTTTGCACCTTGGTGCAAGGGTCGTTGCAGGTATGATTATTTTTGTGCAGGAAGGGAAACCTTCCTGCACAAAAACCATCACAAGAGGCGTTTTCTTCCTTCTATATAGAATAGAATAGAATAGAAGCCATTTATAAAGCGCCTGGTTACTCAGGAACAGAGTGTCCCCGCGCTGAAAACCGCAAAGAGCCAAGAGGACTGAACACCGGAAAACGGACAAGGCAGGGGAAATGGGAAAATCAGATGCGGGGAAAGAGGAAGGTTTTTAATTTTCCTCGAAATCTCATTTCAGAGGGTTCCATCCGCATCTCAAGAGGGAGTTCATTCCAGCCCTTGGCAGCCAAGTATCTGAAAGAGGAGCCACCCATCTTCGCTCTAGTTATCTTAGGGATGTTGAACACCATCGAACCGGCAGATCTAAGGTTCCTGGTCGGGCGATGTATAGTAAGTAATCCTTGCAGATATCCTGGGCCGGTGCCGTGGGCTATGCGGTGGGCGAAGCATAGGGCTTTGAATTTAATTCGCTCCTTGATGGGGAGCCAATGGAGTCTGGACAAGGCCAGTCTCCCTGAGGCTCTACGAGGAAGCTTAAGCACAAGGCGCGCTGCGGCATTTTGAGCGGACTGGAGTTGGTAGGTGCCTTTTTTGCTCAGTCCCAGTAGCAAGGCGTTTCCATAGTCCAGATGAGGGGTGACTAAGGCATGAACTATGGTCTTTCTTGAGTCCAAGGGGAGAAGGTCTAAAACCTTTCGAAGGACTCTCAGTATGCTGAAGCATCTTGCTGCGACCTTGTTCACATGAGGATTATAGGACAGGTTAGAATCCAATATTATGCCCAGGTTCCGCACCGATGCCACGGGGCAGGGCAGGCTGCCCAGTTCCGCAGGCCACCACATGTGGGACCAAGCGGAAGAAGACTTGCCTACCACCAACAGCTCAGTTTTGTCGCCATTGAGGCGAAGACAGCTGTTATTCATCCAAGCTGCCACGGAAGAGAGGCAGTTGGAGAAATTGGTGGCGTCTTCTCTGTGATCAGGCGTACGTTTGAACACCAATTGGGTGTCGTCAGCATAGCTAACAATGCCCACCCCATAAGTCTCCACTATGCGAGCCAGGGGTTCCATATAGATATTAAACAAGGTGGGGCTCAGACTGGAGCCCTGAGGAACCCCATGGCTTGCTTTTCTGGGAGAAGACTTAAAGGGGGGGCAATGCAACTGGAAATTTCTGTTGGCCAAGAAGGACTCCAGCCACGCAAGGGCCGACCCCTTAACTCCCAGTCCAGATAGCCGAGACAGCAGCGTTGAGTGCAGCACGGTGTCAAAGGCTGCACTAAGATCTAATAGTACCAACGCTGCTGTCTCTCCTCCATCCACTATGCGCCTAAGACTCTCGGTGGAAAAAAGTAGGGCTGACTCAGTAGAGTATCCGGCTCTAAACCCTGATTGAGTAGGGTGTAGGAGCGAATGATCTTTCAGATAACTCATGAGCTGCTTATTCACTACTTTTTCCACAATCTTGGCACAAAAAGGGAGGAGGGATATGGGGCGAAGATTCTGGAATTGGGAGATGTGGATGTTAGCCTTTTTTTTAAGGGGGATTACTTGGGCTGTTTTCCAGGCATCTAGTACCTTACATTCCTCGAAGGACAGTGATACAATACGACTGATATAGTCAATAACTGTGGATTCCATGACTCCTCTGCAGCGAGTCGGTGGGCATACATCACTCGGAGAACCGGATTGTATGCTGTTCACAATGCTGAGGAGCTCTTGTTTCTCAGGAGTGATGAAACACGTAAGGTCAGGTGTCCCCGTGTTATTGTTAATGGCTTCAGCCGGTTTGCAAGAGCGAGACTCATCTTTTGTGAAGGTGTCATGGATTTTGTCAATTTTATTAACAAAAAAATCAGCAATGGAGTCGCATAGTTCTTTCGAATATGTGTCCTGGGCTTCTAATCTAGTAGGAATGGTGAGTTCCCTGTAGATTGAGAACAGTTCTTTGGTAGGATTATCAGCTGAGTCAATTCTATTTTTAAGATGGCATCTTTTCTCCGATCTCACTAATTTATGATATTTATGGAGTTCAGTCTTGTATAACATTTTATCCTCGAGGTTGTAATGTTTTCTCCAGTTGCGCTCTAGAGTTTTACATCTGGCTTTGGCTAGTTTTAGTTTTTCAGAAAACCATGGAGCGGTTTTAGACTGCCTAGCGGGGGGCTTAGATGTCCATGGGGCTATCTCATCCAGGGCAGTAGAGAGCCAGTGTTCATAACTTTCGTAGGTTTCTTGAAGAGAATTAAAATGCGGCGGAGGATTTTTTTGGAGAGCAAGTTCGAAAGCTACTTGATCGAACTTCTTCCAATTTCTGCGTTTATAGGATGAGGGCTTAAAAATTATGTTTTCTGTGAGTGTATTATCTGCCAGAAACGGAATAATGAAGTGGTCAGACCAGATTATTTTTACCGAAGGGAGGGTAGTAATGCCTTCCCAGTTGGCAAAGATGGGATCCAAAAGATGGCCATGTTGATGTGATGGGGCAGTAGATTGAAGATTCAGTCCCAGCGACGCCAATGCCGTGGCTACCTCCTGTGCTACAGAATGCAGCACACATAGAAAGAGGAAAAACAAGGAGAAATGAAGATATTTCTCGTTGTGGTGCCCTCTTTATGCCTCCCCTAGGGATGGCGTACATTTTTTGGCGCTGCCTCAGACCTACGATTTCTCGTAAATCTGGGGCAGTGTCAAAAAGCCATGGATGTTGCTGGAAACGTCCCCAGAAAGCCTCATGGAACGCACCTTCCATGCAGTGTTCTGCATGAAAGGTCCCATATTTATAAGCCCATGAAAAGCCATGTCATGTGGCTTTATGTGGCCTTATAAATATGCCAGTGGCACATTGTGTAACCATAACATAAACAAGCTTTGGCATAGCCAATAGGTCTCGCCTTTGGGATTTATGTGTTTAGCCATGCAACAGTAGATGTTGTTACACCAAGAATATTGTGCTGGAAAACTAAACATTTATAAGGTCCCTAAGGCGAGACCTGTAGGATATGCCAATGCTACTGGACCTGACCTTCGACCTCCTTAACAATGTTTGTACATAAACCACACCTTCTAAATAAGAGGTAAGTGTCAATATTTTTAAAAAATATATATTAATGAGAGTGTATTACATTTTTAAATAAAGTTGAATTATACATAATTCTACATAATAATTATATTTAGAATTAAAAATTATCTTATTTGGTATAAAATTTTTAGACTCTACTTATCGCATTTAGTGAGAAAAGCTTTGCATTATTATGTATTTGTACGATGATTTTTTATTACATTGAAACATTTTCCCACGCTTTCCAATATATTTCAATGACTATAACTGTCCATTTTCTATTTTTGTTAAAACTGCTGACGTATGCGGTAGAACATCTTCCTGTGTTTTATGTAGAGCGTCATGGTGAAGAAGGGAAGACGGAGGACTTGCAGACGGGTACGTTTTTTAATATTTTTAGATTTATAACATATGTTTCTCATGTAAAGCTAATTGTAAGGGAGGCGTTTAAGTATACGGGAAAGGACAGCATATAAAGTGATTGAGCCAACTGCGACCACAGGAGAGCTCTGTATAGTATGACAGTGCATAATGGATAGGAATGCTACAGCGATGCAAAGACTATGCATACTTTGAGGGTAGTGTAGAGAGGGTTATGGATGGGTCACCCAAGCAGTACTTTATTAGTCTTGTTCGAGACGAAAGATGTGCAACGTTGACATTAGAAAAGCTAACTGTTATTGAACAAATAACTATTAAAAGGTAAGGCGTTAACATATAGTGCATTTATCTGGGCTGAGAAGTATTTGAAAGACACTGGAGTATTATTATTATTGGTATTTAAAATGAATTTATTGTTAATTTATGATAATTCATTATTTAATGTTTAATATGTTATTTTTAACCTCTATGCTATCCGACACTTTCCCTACCGTTGCACTGTTTGGAGTGGGAATAATAATTTTTAACCACCCGCTATCCAACACTTTCCCTACTGTTGCACTCACTGGAGTGGGAATAGTAATTTTTACCCACCTACCATCCAACACTTTCCCTCTGTTGCACTGTTTGGAGTGGAAATAGTAATTTTTACCCACCCGCTACACAACACTTCCCCTACTGTTGCGCTCACTGTAGTGGGAATAGTAATTTTTATCCACTCGCTATCCAACACTTTCCCTACTGTGGCACTGTTTGGAGTGGGAATAGTAATTGTTACCCACCCACTATCCAACACTTTCCCTACTGTTGCACTCCCTGGAGTGGGAATGGTAATTTTTACCCACCCACTATCCAACACTTTCCCTACTTTTGCACTCACTGGAGTGGGAATAGTAACTTTTACCCACCCGCTATCTAACACTGTTCCTACTGTTGCGCTGTTTGGAGTAGGAATAGTAATTTTTACCCACCCCGCTATCCAACACTTACCCTACTGTTGCACTCAATGGAGTGGGAATAGTAATTGTTAGCCACCTGCTATCCAACACTTTCACTACTGTTGCACTGTTTGGAGTGAGAATAGTAATTTTTACCCACCCACTATCCAACACTTTCACTACTGTTGCACTGTTTGGAGTGGGAATAGTAATTTTTACCCACCCGCTATCCAACACTTTCCCTACTGTGGCACTGTTTGGAGTGGGAATAGTAATTTTTACCCACCCACTATCCAACACTTTCCCTACTGTTGCACTCCCTGGAGTGGGAATAGTAATTTTTACCCACCCACTATCCAACACTTTCCCTACTTTTGCGCTCACTGGAGTGGGAATAGTAACTTTTACCCACCCGCTATCTAACACTGTTCCTACTGTTGCGCTGTTTGGAGTAGGAATAGTAATTTTTACCCCCCCCCCGCTATCCAACACTTACCCTACTGTTGCACTCAATGGAGTGGGAATAGTAATTGTTAGCCACCTGCTATCCAACACTTTCACTACTGTTGCACTGTTTGGAGTGAGAATAGTAATTTTTACCCACCCACTATCCAACACTTTCACTACTGTTGCACTGTTTGGAGTGGGAATAGTAATTTTTACCCACCTGCTATCCAACACTTTCCCTACTGTGGCGCTCACTGTAGTGGTAATAGTAATTTTTACCCACCCGCTATCCAACACTTTCCCTACTGTGGCACTGTTTGGAGTGGGAATAGTAATTTTTACCCACTCGATATCCAACACTTTCCCTTTTGTTGCACTCACTGAAGTGGGTATAGTAATTTTTACCCATCCGCTATCCAACACTTTCCCTACTGTTGCACTGTTTGGGGTGGGAATAGTAATTTTTACCCACCCACTATCCAACACTTTCCCTACTGTTACACTCACTGGAGTGGGAATATTAATTTTTACCCACCTACCATCCAACACTTTTCCTACTGTTGCACTGTTTGGAGTGGGAATAGTAATTTTAACCCACCCGCTATCCAACACTTTCCCTACTGTTGCACTCACTGGAGTGGGAAGAGTAATTTTTACCCACCCGCTATCCAACACTTACCCTATTGTTGCGCTGGTTGGAGAAGGAATAGTAATTTTTACCCACCCGCTATCCAACACTTTCCCTACTGTTGCACTCACTGGACTTGGAACAGTAATTTTTACCCACCCCGCTATCAAACACTTTCCCTAATGCTGCACTCACTGGAGTGGGAATAGTAATTTTCACCCACCCCCTCTCCAACACTTTCACTACTGTTGCACTGTTTGGAGTGGGAACAGTAATTTTTACCCACACACAATCCAACACTTTCCCTATTATTGCGCTCACTGGAGTGGGAATAGTAATTTTACCCACCCGCTATCCAACACTTTCCCTACTGTTGCACTGTTTGGAGTGGGAATAGTAATTTTTACCCACCCGCTATCCAACACGTTCCCTACTGGTGCACTCACTAGAGTGGAAATAGTAATTTTTACCCACCTATCATCCAACACTTTCCCTACTGTTGCACTGTTTGGAGTGGGAACAGTAATTTGTACCCACCCGCTATCCAACACTTTCACTACCGTTGCACTGTTTGGAGTGGGAATAGTAATTTTTACCCACCCACTATCCAACACTTTCTCTACTGTGGCGCTCACTTTAGTGGGAATAGTAATTTTCACCCACAAGCTATCCAACATGTTCCTTCCCTACTGTGGCACTGTTTGGAGTGGGAATAGTCATTTTTACCCACTCGCTATCCAACACTTTCCCTATTGTTGCACTCACTGAAGTGGGTATAGTAATTTTTACCCACCCGGTATCCAACACTTACCCTACTGTTGCGCTGGTTGGAGAAGGAATAGTAATTTTTACCCACCCGCTATCCAACACTTTCCCTACTGTTGCACTCACTGGACTTGGAACAGTCATTTTTACCCACCCCGCTATCAAACACTTTCCCTAATGTTGCATTCACTGGAGTGGGAATAGTAATTTTTACCCACCCTCTATCCAACACTTTCACTACTGTTGCACTGTTTGGAGTGGGAACAGTAATTTTACCCTCACACAATCCAACACTTTCCCTATTATTGCGCTCACTGGAGTGGGAATAGTAATTTTTACCCAGGCGCTATCCAACACTTTCCCTACTGTTGCACTGTTTGGAGTGGGAATAGTAATTCTTACCCACCCGCTATCCAACACGTTCCCTACTGGTGCACACACTAGAGTGGAAATAGTAATTTTTACCCACCTATCATCCAACACTTTACCTACTGTTGCACTGTTTGGAGTGGGAATAGTAATTTGTACCCACCCGCTATCCAACACTTTCACTACCGTTGCACTGTTTGGAGTGGGAATAGTAATTTTTACCCACCCGCTATCCAACACGTTCCCTACTGTGGCGCTCACTGTAGTGGGAATAGTAATTTTCACCCACAGGCTATCCAACACGTTCCTTCCCTACTGTGGCACTGTTTGGAGTGGGAATAGTCATTTTTACCCACTCGCTATCCAACACTTTCCCTATTGTTATACTCACTGAAGTGGGTATAGTAATTTTTACCCATCCACTATCCAACACTTTCCCTACTGTTGCACTGTTTGGGGTTGGAATTGTAATTTTTACCCACCCACTATCCAACACTTTCCCTATTGGTACACTCACTGGAGTGGGAATAGTAATTTTTACCCACGTACCATTCAACACTTTACCTACTGTTGCACTGTTTGGAGTGGTAATAGTAATTTTTACCCACCCGCTATCCAACACTTTCCCTACTGTTGCGCTCACTGGAGTGGGAATAGTAATTTCTACCCACCCGCTATCCAACACTTACCCTACTGTTGCGCTGTTTGGAGTAGGAATAGTCATTTTTACCCATCCGCTATCCAACACTTTCTCTAATGTTGCACTCACTGGAGTGGGAATAGTAATTGTTACCCACCCGCTAGCCAACACTCTCACTACTGTTGCACTGTTTGGAGTGGGAACAGTCATTTTTACCCACCCGCTATCCAACACTTCCCCTATTGTTGCGCTCACTGGAGTGCGAATAGTAATTTTTAACCACCCGTTATCCAACACTCTCCCTACTGTTGCACTTGGTGGAGTGGGAATAGTAATTTTTATTTTCCCGCTATCCATCTTTTTTTCGTACTGTACCACTCGCTGGAGTGGGAATAGTAATTTTATCCCCTACGTTATGCAATGTTTTCACAATTGTTATATTTAATGTACTATAAAAAATAATTACAACTTTTGTATATGTTTAACTTATTATATATAATTTATTTTTATATTTATATTATAGATTTATTTATATATATATAATTCATTCGTTCCAAGCTTTATTTCGATCATAACAGACCATAAAAACAACAAATAAAAAAACATACCGCTTAGTATGGCATTAAATATTACAAATAAATATGTGCCCCAGACATTAGGTTCTTCCCGATATAGGTCCCCAGGGATCTTGTCTAGTCCAGGGGCCATTCCAAGAGGCAGTTTCCCAATAGCATTCAGGACTTCTGTCAGAGAAAATCAAGTCTCGTCTTCAGGGGAGACCTCTACACCAGTTGGCTGGGAGCCCTCTACGGGAACTATAATATCCTGAAAAGAGTACAATGATTGGAAATGAAGTTTCCATGCTTCTGCAGATATATTTGGCTCGATGGGTGAACTCCCAGAGGAACTCGCAGTTCTAACCAGCGACCAAAACTCCCTCATATCTCTTTGGTGAGTGCCTGTGTGATCGCATCCCATCTTTTGGACTCCCACCCCTCTTTGGCAGACTTTATACTATTCTTATAAAGAACCCTCCTGATTTTTATCAGGGATCTATCATTGTTTTTTATGGCATAAATAAGTGCACTCTTTGCCATACGGCAAGTGTTGTTATACCTGGTGGATTTTGGAGGCCTATTTGCCTTGGTATGCATGAGGGGATTGAAAATATTAGTTTGACTGGTGGTCAAGCCCGAGTGTATGGTTGTAATTTGAGTGATGGTATCAGGAATGCCAAGTGTTACCACTGCCATTTCCAGGGCCAACAAGGGAGGGATAATTAGGGAATAAAGTGCAGCTACCTTGTCCAGTGACTTCCTCAAATGATCCCATCCGATTCTCCTTCTGTTATTGTCAAGGGACAGACTGGAGTCAGAAGAGGGGCCGGTAATAGGGGGACCATGTACTTCCGGGAGCTGGAGTTCAAGCACTAAAGCATTGTGGGCACAGTCGTGTCTTGGCGCGATAGCAAAGTCAATCACCCAATGCCAAATGCTTGCCTCCACTAGATTGTAGTCAAGTAGGGATGATGAGCCCGGTCGATTAAGGGTGTATTTGCCTGGTTGGTCTGACTTAGTGCGCCCATTACAAGCCCTCAATGCATGGGTTCGTATTACTACATTTATCTGTAAAACCAGAGGTGTCCAAGCTCTGACTGGAGGAATAAGTGGGGGAGGGATTGACCAAAGAGAGTCCTCTGCGGAAAAGAAGGAATCAGTAAAAGTGGTTAATGGTTCAAAATGGCAGTTGAAGTCACCGCCTATCACCATCCTGGTATTTAGAGGAACCAATTCAATGAGCAAGGAAAGCAAGCCCATAGTCTTGGATTCGTGAGCCAAAGGGACCGGGCGGGAATATATATTAATAAATGCAATCTTGGTTAGGGCACTAAAAGTGAGAATGGTGCACTGGATGTCATCCGAGGAGGTGGCCATCAACTTAACAGTACAGTCCAGATAGGTTGCAACCCACGTGGCTAGCCCTCCTGATGGTCTACCTCTGCCTCCTGTAGTAGCTAACACATCAAATGCTGCAAAGCACTTCATGGTGGTGTTATCTCTGGTCCAAGTCTCCTGGAACACGCACACGTCATAATTTTGTACAAATTGTGTCCAGTCAGGGTTATGCAGTTTATTTTTAATTCCGGCAATGTTCCAGGACAACACCCTCAATAGGAGTCTTTGACTTACAATGGTGGCTTGCTCGATGGGACCTGCAATGTTTATGTCTAAGATGGAGTCCTGCTCAACCAAGGTGTTGGGAGTTTCCACATGTGATGAAAGACTGTTAGTATCCCTAGATACAGTTTTAAGGTCGGTGATGTAGGGGATTCGATTATTTGATGGAGGTGAAAGAACATCAACGAGGCTTTGTGGTCCTAGTTGGAGTTCATGCTGGGATGGCTTTGTTGTATGATGTATTGTACCAAGGCTATCTCTGGCCTACTAGCGTTCAAATTGATCTCTCTGTAGTGCTCCCCTAATTACAGTTTAGCAGGGTTGCCAAGTGAGTTTGAGAGTCAATTCACTTCTTCAAGTGCCCCATACATATTATCTACTGCAACATTATACTGATTTCGAGGGGATTGGCCAGATGTAGAAAGAGGGTGAAGCCAGTGGGTTCGAGGTCTTGTGCCTGGGGTCCTTGATGGTGTATATTTACACGCATAAAAAAAAGTTCAGCGTATGTAATTGTATCCCTGTGGGCGGTGCATAGAAGCTGGGAAAGTGAAGAGCCAAAGTCTGGACTGTCCGGGGATTACTAAAGTTGATGACTATGCAGTTGCCATTGATTGTCTTAGGATTCTTACCAACCCAACTCACTCTTCGGATCACCCGCCCTATCATAGGGAAATTGGCCATGCCTAGTGAGCCAAAAGAGGCACTTGTTTCTTAGTTCCAATTGTGTCTCTTCCCGTCCTGGTTTTGTGTCGGGTACACCAGTCAAGACTATAACATATGGGAGTGAGGCTGGTGGTAGATTAATTATTGGCAAGGCCGGAGAGAACAAACCAAAAACCCTCACAAGGTGGTAGTATGGGCACTGTCCTCTCTGCCATCTGGGCGGTGTGAGTGGGTGCATCTCTGGATGGGCCTCCCTAGTTCAAGTCAGACTGGGAGCTCGCTATACAATTATTGGTGTTGATATTGGTGTTACGAGCCCCGATTTTGTCAGCATTCGAAGGGGGAGGGCATAATGGAGTACGAAGGGATACATCTCTGATTGAGAGAGTTTGCTCTGCACTGTCCGTCTGTGTGCTGCTATCTTTTTTCTCTACTGGAACCGCCAGTGTATTAGCCAAACAATTATTTAGTAGGGATTGGGCAGATATCTGGACACTTGATCGGTTCCCTAGATGGAGCACACGCTCTTCTTTAACAATGGTTCTCATATGTGCCTCTAATTCTACTATCAGACTCCTTACCCATAAGGGGCAGTCAGAGTTTTTATAGGAATCGGTAGTTGGTTCTGTTGTTTGTGCCAGTCTGACTGGATAGGCGTCACTAGTGCATGATTCTGGGCTGGGTTTCTTAGTTGGACCTTTCCCTTTCCCCGTTTTCTGTCTCACAACTTTGGGTACTGCAGTGTTTGTACCGCCTTTCCGAGTTTTAGTTTTTACTGGGGAAGTGTGTGGGGGAGATAGCATGGACCTACTGTGGCCAGATGAAGATATTAGTGCCCTAGGAGTCAGTTCTAAACTAGTTTGTTTTGAGAGGGGTGTTTCTGTGGATTTGGGAAATAGATCCGGAGTCAAAGAAAGCCGCCTTTCTGTTAGCTCAATTTCTGTCGACACTACCCCGCCGGCTCTCTGGAGCATCCTGTCGATAGAAGTTTGAGGAAGTGGGGCCGGAATTGATGCCGAAGGTTTTTGTTTACAAAGGCTAGTCCCTGCGGAGAATATGATGGAGCCAGCTCACAATTAGAGCAACAAAAGGGAGAACAGACAAAGGCCAGTAAAAGCACAGTGATGACGGAACAAGGCCTTAGCCCAAATAGGTCAAAATTACAACGTGTGCAATACACTTAGCAGCAGGGAGTGGATGTAAACATAGACCAATATATACAGACTAAAAATTTGCTCAAGACCAATAGATCAAAAGTGCAACGTGCGTAGTACAAATCGCAGCAAGAAAAGCATGTAAACATAGATCAGGGTGAACAGGCTACTAAGACTAAAATAAATAAATAAATAAATAAAAACGCTAGCCCACATAGGTCAAAAGTAGAACGTGCGTATTAGCAGCAAAAAGGCTTGTAACATAGACCATAGTATGAAGGCTGCTAGAGCAAAAAAAGGACCTTGGGCCAGAAGGCAACAATATTAATTGCCTGGGGTAGGTTTAACAGCAAAAAACGCATATATGGGATTTACAGTCATTACAATGTCCCTGTTTAGGTGTAAAAGAAGTCCCAGTGCACTTGCTCAGGCCACGCTGGAGGTGATGGAATCCCCGCTTTGCACTCTGGGACAAGAAGTCCCACCAGAGTGTGAAATGCCTCGTGGTTTGGTGGAGGAACTGGCGAGCACATCCCGACTCAGCTGGGGTCAAGAGAAGCACAGGGGCACCGAGAGCCCCCTCAGGTCGTCCACCGGTCTCTGTCACAACAGCTCTGCGGGATATGGGGGCATTTTTAAGTGGTTCAGGGTGCGCCTCCCATGCAGCTGGAGGTGATGGAATCCCCGCGTTGCATTCTGGGACAAGAAGTCCCACCAGAGTGTGAAATGCCTCGTGGTTTGGTGTAGGAGCAGGCGAGCACGTCCCAGACTCAGCTGGGGTCAAGAGAGGCACAGGGGCACCCAGAGCCCCCTCAGGTCGTCCACCGGTCTCTGTCACAACAGCTCACCCACAGCAGCAAAACGCGTCCCGCGCTGCGGGATATGGGCAGCGTTTTTAAGTGGTTCAGGGCGCCCCTCCCACACAGCTGGAGGTGATGGAATCCCCGTGTTGCACTCTGGGACTAGAAGTCCCACCAGAGTGTGAAATGCCTCGTGGTTTGGTGGAGGAGCTGGCGAGCATGTCCCCGACTCAGCTGGGGTCAAGAGAAGCACATGGACACCCAGAGCCCCCTCAGGTCGTCCACCGGTCTCTGTCACAACAGCTCACCCACAGCAGCAAAAAAACTAAAACCATAGGTTTCAGGTATGTCATAGTTAGGAATTATCATTTAAAAAACCTTAGAAATTCACTGAAAAAACATAAGTTTCAGGGGTGCTATAGTTAGCTGGACATTTCACTCATACAAAACCATTGAAATTCCTCCGTTATAGTTAGTTGCACTAACTGTAGCTCACGCACCCGCAATCCACTGCTGATGATGTCACATATTACATCATTCATGACATGGTCAGTGACATCACTGATGACATCACTGATGACATCTCAAATGATAATTCCTAACTATAACATACCTGAAACCTATGTTTTTTTGTGAATTTCAAGGTTTTTTAAATGATAATTAGTAATTATAATGTTCATTAAGCATATCTTTTTTTCTACCTTTTTTAATTATCATCCTATTCTCAACCTAGTAAAAACTGCAAATATTACCACTCTTCAATTGATTCCTTCCTCCAACAAAATCACCACATACCAGAACCACAACTAACGTTAATAATATACAAACTAGGTATTCCCGTAAAGAAAAACACCAATTCTTCATATTTTCAATAACAGGCCAAATCTGCAATGCTACCTAAAAACATGCGATAGTTCCACTTACCACTAACAAATTAACATCAACATTTAACTAGTGTAAGGACGTCGACTATGTACTGCGTGAATTACATCCAACTCACACCCATATTTAAAGACGAATAGGTGATAGAGGTACTAATTATGCACTTCCGACACCCAACAAAATCACAACACCCAGCGCCACCACCACTACAACCACCTCTCCTGACCCCTCCCCATCTACTGCCTCAGAGGCAGCGCAAAACAGGACAACGGACCTTCCCAAAATAATATAACCCCTCAACAGCACCCTAGCTGAATGTTCAGAGATATGACAACCAACTGTGTATAAGGGAGGGAACTCGCACATCAACAATAATTTACACAATGCCAAGACTACCGGTGATATGCTATACACAACTCACTATACAAACCAAAAACTTTTCTGTGTGTAGATATAGTATTGATAGGTGTAGTGTACTGCACAGTGGATGCAACCATATTATCTCAGACACTGGGGAATATCTCGGTCATGTACCTGTGCTGTCTCCCCGTCTTGAAGCAGAAGCGAAGTGGGCTGGTCCAACGTACGCAACTCCAGCGTAAGAGTATAAATAATTAGGCTACGTCTTGGGCATGGTTCACTTGTGCAAAGACAAAAGACACTGCCACAGCAAAAGTCCTCACCCTGCCACGTGGCTACAGCCATGACCATGTGCCTCTCGATACAGGCCCATTGCGAACTCAGCGCCACAGCACTGCAAACTTATGTCTGTATCGACTATTGCCTTCGATCTACACTGCGGACAGCAGGGTTCACAACTAGAATTCAGATTTGGATCTACACCACAGACAACATTGAATCTATGCTCAATTTATTTAATGCGGAGACAATTGTATTATATGTCTTCGGATGTTGTTAAAGGATGTGACAAAAAGCATTCATCGATATCTGTGCTGACTGCTGCCTTCGATGTACACTGCGGACAGTAGGGTTCACAACTTGAGTTCAGCTTTGGATCTACACTACGGACAGCATTGAATTTAGCCTTGATTTATTTAAGGCAGAGACAATTGTACTCTATGTCCTCAGATTTTGTTAAAGGATGTGACAAAAAGTATTCCTCAATGTTTGTGCCGACTACTGCCTTCTATCTACACTGCGGACAGCAGGATTCACAACTTGAATTCAGCTTTGCATCTACACTGCGCACAGTAATGAATTCAGTCTTAATTTATTTAATGCAGAGACAATTGTACGGTATGTCTTCAGAGTTTGTTGAAATAAGTGACAAAAAGCATTCGTCCATATCTGTGCTGACTACTGCCTTCAATCTACACTGCGGACAGCAGGGTTCACAACTTGAATTCAGCTTTGGATCTACACTATGGACAGCATGAAATTCAGCCTTGGTTTATTTAATGAAGAGACAATTGTACTATATGTCTTCAGATTTTTTTTAATGATCTTACAAAAAGCATTCCTCAATGTCTGTACTGACTACTGCCTTCAATCTACACTGCGGACAGCAGGGTTCACAATTTGAATTCAGCTTTGCATCTACACTATGGACAGTAGGGAATTCAGCCTTGATTTATTTAATGCAGAGACAATTGTACTATATGTCTTCAGATTTTGTTAAAGGATCTTACAAAAAGCATTCCTCAATGTCTGTGCTGACTACTGCCTTCAATCTACATTGTGGACAGCAGGGTTCACAACTTGACTTCAGCTTTGGATCTACACTACGGAACGCATGAAATTCAGCCTTGCTTTATTTAAGGCAGAGACAATTGTACTCTATGTCCTCAGATTTGTTAAAGGATGCGACAAAAAACATGTCTCAATGTTTGTGTCGACTACTCCCTTCGATCTACATTGTGAGGGCTCATGATTCAGGTGGCATGGCGGTTGCACATGACGCATTCCAGTAAGCAAGATACATTGTACCAGTGCGACCCGCTCGAACCACGAATCATTGCAGGGTACACACACGCTGAGTTCTTCAGGTACCACTAACTCACTGCACCACAAGTCATCTTCACATGGCCTTATTAAGGCAGAATTCACAAGGCAAAAAACATTGCTACCAGTGCGGCCTGCCAGGACCGCAGGCTCCACAGAACCTTGCTTCAAGTGCCACTAACTCAGTGTTATCATCGCTGGCTGCGCACACGCTAAATTACCAATACTGTGCACCTCTCCTCAATGCCACGTGGTTGTGGACCCCTGCTATCTGCTACCTCCTGCCTACACTGCGGTCATCAGAGCTCACAATTAAATAGACTCTTGATTCATTATTTGCAGAGTGCAGTACTAAACAAAGTATAACATCCCTCAAACCTACATAATTTCCCTTTAGTATCCTTCCTTTAAGAACTTCTTTTATATCAGTTATAGGTTTAGTTCAATAACAAAATTCACCCTGCAAGTCCAAAGGAACACTGAATGGAAGTCTACACTGCGGACAGCACAGGTTACCAATTGAACTATAATATCCATGAAACCTACATATTTCGACAATGTATTCCATATATGTTTCGTCTTTTATTTGAATCATGATTACAGATAATGCAGTCCAGTAGGCAACAGACATTGCTTCCACTGCAGCCCATTCGGACCACGCATCATCGCAGGGTGAGCACACGCTGAGCACCAGACGTACCACTAACTCAATACACCATAAATAATCACCACGTGGCCTTATTAAGGCACAATTCAGTAGTCAAAAGACATTCTTACCAGTGCGGTCTACCTGGACCATGTATCATCGCAGGCTCCACACAAACCGCCCCTACCTCAGTGCATCACAACTCATGAACCTTTTACAATAGAATCTTCTGTGTATTATTTCACATGTAGTGCTTCTACCTTTGTACAGCAGAAGTTATACACCGTTTAGAATGGAATATCTGTACCTGGGCTTCTATTGGAATTCTATAATGCATATTAGCAAGACCATTAGATAATGTTAATGAGGTTCTTGCTAATATGCCCCTTGGTTTGGATTTTGAAAGAGAGAACAGGGAAACCTGCTCACTCGTTCAAATTGCAAAGTAGATTGCTTTTCCCCACGAGGAACTGCATATTAGCAGGTCCCCATGTGGAAAATGTAATGGCTGCCTCAGAAGGACGCGGGGAGCTATGTAGGACCATAGAGACATTGGGGCTCCATCCATGGTCCCCAACATTGTATATACGCCTAAACAGTAACCAGGGCGATATAATTTTCACCACATTTCTACGTTTTTTAAAAACAAATACGAAAAAATAGCCCTTGTTAATATGCCTTCAAGTTTGCTATGATGGACCTTGAACCTTTACTCCCACCCTGCCATAGCAAACAGCAGTGTCCCGGGTGTAGGCACCAAGAGACACAGCAGGAGCCGGCCCTGGGGAGTGGTGTTCCCCAGAGACCTCGACCTCTCCAGAATGGGGGCGATGCGGCCCCTTTCCCACAATATAAGAAGCCCCGTAGGGTGGTGATCACCGGGGCTTAGAGGTACCTTTGAACCCTCTGACCCATTTTTTTGAAAGTCACAAAGGGTAGCGGTCCCCGGGGCTGGAGGGGGCCCTTAAGCCCCCCTACCCAAGTATTTTACTTGGGGAGTACCTTTAAACCCCTCTACCCATTCATTTTGTAGCACTGAGGGATGGCGGTCCCCGGGCTACAGGGCCCTTCTGGACCCCCATCAAATTTAATATTTTAAACCCCGGGTTTTGGCCCCCCCAGGTAGCTAATTTTTAAACAAGCACATTTATGGTGGATCAATGCACCCTGCGTACATTTCTCTGTTTTTTCAACAAACAAAATATTTGTTTGGGCCCTAGGGGTCCTTGTGGGACCCCCTAAGCAGGTCTAGAGGGCCAAGATATTTCTAATCTGCCACCTTTACACATTTTAAACACTTATTCCACTGATTTCTAGACCATCGCTTCTACCGAGGCACAAAATGGCTGCCAACACTTCCTGGTTGCGAATGTTGACAACCACTTGACAGCCAAATAGCATTCAGCGCGTGATCGGGACGGTGTGCTTAGGGTGCGCTCTGGACGCGCGGGTACACCGCCTCCATAGATATATATGTACTTTTAATAGTGATTTATTTTCTCAGGAACTACTGAACAGATGTACACCATTTAAGCAAAAGATACGAGTCTGAACCAAGAACTACCTCTTTGCCAAATTTGGTGTAATTCCGTTCGGCAGTTCAGGCTGAAGCCGCGATGAACGGTTCCTATGGAAAATTGCAGGGGGAAAACACGTTTTGGTACCCCTATATTTTCTCAGCCCCCGCTTCACGAATCACCCCAAGACTTTCAGGTTAGGAGAGGATCAGAGCACCCCTCCAGTTTTGAAAATTTCGCAAAGATTCGTCAACTGGCGCCAAAGTTATTCCAAATAGAATGTTGCAGATTTCCTATGGAAAATAGGTCCTAACTATAACCTACTGGCGACCGCCAGTAGGTAACATATGTAATTCAATTTAAAATATATTTTTAATATTTTAAAATTATAAATAATATTTACATTTTAATATTATTAAATTAATATATGTATGTATGTATGTATATATATATATATATATATATATATATATGTATATATATATATATATATATATATATATGTATATATATATATATAAAATAAAAATATATGTTTATTATTTTAGTTTACATTTGTTATTTATTAATTTTGTACTTTTGTACTTAATTTTGAGTATGTTTTATTTAATTATATGTATTATTTAATGTTATATTACTTTTAAGACATTAAAAAAATGTGATATTTTCGCATTCTATATTTTTAACATCGATATTTTGCATTCAATATTTTTGCACTTACCGGTTTGTAGATAGGGAGTCGATATTCTGTCATTCTATATTTTTACTTCGATATTCTGTTAAGTCAATATTCTTGTATTCTATATTCTGTCAGTGATCCGTCACTCTTTATACTAAAGAGAAATTGAGTGTGAGTTCCTTCAGGATTTGATGATCTAAAGTGTGGATCGCCCTAACTAGACTTCCAACTTTTGAGTTTTGAAGAACAGTCTTAAAACCTATTTGTTTACATAACACCTTGTCTGTTTCTCCTCTTTTTGCGCCTTTGTGCAGTTTTTAGTTTTTGAGTTCTCTTAGTGCCATGATTCCTCTGGATGACCTTGCACTCAAATAAATAAATAGATAATCACACAAATTAATGGTTGTGTAAAATACACAGGAGCATCATGTCTCTGCAGTAGAAAATCATGTAAGTTATGTGCCTATGAGAAAATTGTGCATCAGTTTGGCACAAGTACGTTCTGGACTTAGAGGACCGAGGATCCCTCATCTCATTTAACCCTGAAAGCATCCTCTTGCATTCAGTTTACCTGAGGTTTTTCACTGTGTCGTCCTATATGACCAGTGAAGTCTGGGAGCTTAGGTTGTCTAAAGTTGGGATTGTCTTGTATATTTTACTGGATATGGCTCTGTAAGATTTCTGTGTGGTCCTTTGGATAATGATTGGGATTTTGAAAGATGATCCAGTTTGTTTTTATTTGCATTGTAAACATCATTTATTGCATGAGCCCTTTTCTGAATGTGATTATAATAAAACATCAATGTTTATCAAATGTGCTATTTTGGTAGAGTTACAAAGTAGTTCTTCTATACAACAGCTTATGTTTAGGAATGGTGGTGCTGGAAATGACCATCACCCAGAATGTTACCTTCGGTAGCTGAACCTGTTTTTGTTAGATATAAGACCCTGCGCACATTAATCCTGCTAACCAGTGGAAAAGCATTGTGTTCTCCCTTTTAAACATGATGAAATTGGCATATACTTTGCACATTAAATTAACTTGTAAATCCCTAGTATATATAACAACATGTACCTAGGGCCTGTAAATTAAATGCTACTACTGGACTGCATCACATATTGTGCCACCCACTGTAAAACATCTATACCGGTCTGCTATTGCAGCTTGTGTGGCAGTTTTAAACTACTGTTCCAGCCTGGTAGAATAGGCCTTTTGTCATGCCTAACTGTACTTTTTTAATACTTATAAGTCACCCCCTAAGTTAGGCACTAAGGGCCAGATGTAGGAAGTCAAATACCAGTCGGTAACGGCCGATTTCGGCCGTTACCGACCGGTATTTAGAGTTTGGGATGTAGGGGCATGTTAAAATACAGATTCGGTAATTTAACCGATTCGGTAAAATACCGATTTGGTAAAATTACTGAATCTGTATTTGGACGTAGGTAGGTCTGTAATCAGTGCTACAGGGGTTTAAGAATTCATTATTTACCACCAACTAGAAGTTGGTGGTAAATAATCAAAACCCTTTAAAAAACATTTTTTTTGCTTTTTAAACAATGCCATGTTGCAGACATACATGCCCTAAGGGCATGTATGTCTGCAACATGTGCACCCATGCACAATTGAGGGGTGCAACAGGGTGTCAAAGTGACACCCTGCCACCCTTCAATGTTCCCCCCAATTACCGAATCGGTATTTACCGATTCGGTAATTGACATTCATTCCTATGGGCCTCCAGGCCCATAGGAATGAATGTCAATTACCGATTCAGTAAATACCGATTCGGTAATTACCAATTCATACCGATTCGGTAATTAAATCGGTAAAATTCCCTACATCCCGATTGCCAGTTCTTAAATACCGAATCGGTATGAGTCGGTATTTAAGAATCGGAAATCTGGGATTACCTACATCGGGCTCTAAATGCTTGTAGGGCATGGTATTTAATTTCTTGGCAGTGAACAACCTCCAAAGCTGGTCCAAAGATAGTGGCCACATAATAGGCAAGCTTCCAGCAGGTGCCTAAGTGATCTGTAAATATCCATCCCATATCCTCAATGAATCACTTTTGAACACCAATCTCGGTGTGGTGGAGATGGCAGAGAACATTTCTGTGGCCAGTGTGATGACCGCCGAGCCCCAGTCGGACTGGAGGGGACAGCAGCCTATCTGTGCTGTGGGCTGGTGGAGGGGGCCCGGGCCTGGTGTTGGGGTTGCAAAAGAGTGAGCAACTTCTGGGGCAAATAAAGATGACTCTTCGGCATGAACATCCACCGGCAGCTGTGGGTTTCCTTACAAAGCCCTGTCGGTCAGGGCCTGCGTGTGAGAGGAGGTCATGACATGCAGCACGTGTGGCCTGGTGATGAACAACTAGCATAGCAGGGGGCTTTGTACGCCCACAAGTCATGGCCCGCGATGGCCTGAGGGCAGCAAGACTACCAAAAGGAAGCAGCACTGCCCCAGCACATAGCAGAGTGACTCAGGCGTTATCCTGCACCCGCTCCGCCGATAACATGGTGGGGCCTCCCGGCTGCTGACTGTCTCCTGGACTGGGTGGACCTGGCCTCCTTATCCCAGTCGGTGGTCATATCTGACTCTCAGCTGCCCCAGAGGCTTCTGGAGATCCCTCCAAAGAAACAGGGGGCTGTTGGAGCCATGATCCCTTGCAAGGAAGTGTTGGACTGGATGTAGAACTGGGCCTTAACCTGGGGCTGGGCAATGGGGGCACCCCGATTGCGGCCTTGCGGCCTGTCTTGAGCTGTGTGCAGCCTGGCCCTGAGGCGGCTGGTGGACTCGTGTACTGGCTCTTTGGGTCTCATGGACAGGGCGGCAACCCGAAGAGTGGAATGTGACATTTTGGCGCTCTCCCAGCAGGCACCGCTCCACAACATCATGTTTGGCAGCTACAACCACCTTTTCTGACAGCCCTTAATGTGGGCTGCGGAGAGACTGGCGCCAGAGGACCCCTCATTTAGGGCCAGATGTAGGTAGCCAAATACCGGTCGGTAATGGCCGAAAATACCGAATTTCGGCCGATACCGACCGTTTTTTGGATATTGAGATGTAGGGGCCCCAAAAAGACTGATTCGGTAAATACGAGTCGGTAATTTACAGATTTGGAATTTAACGATTCGGAATTTACCGATTCGGAATTTTCCGATTCGGTATTTACCGATTCGGAAATTACCGAATTCTTATTTTCCGAATCGGTAAAAAAGGAATGGTAAAAAATGAGTTTTGAGATGTAGAAAACTACTAAAATACTGAATTTCATGAAATTCAGTATTTAAGAGTCGGTATTTACCATGGATTGAAAGCAGGTGGGCTGATGGGCGAACAACACATACAGATTACCCCACGAATGTTCGCTCCTATGTCTATGTTGTTTAGCCTCCAAATCGTTGGGTGAGTTTTGCTGCACTAGGGGAGGGGGGGAGGGGGAGTGTTCTCTTGGTTTTTCTTTCCTTTTATCAGGTTTTCTTTCTGTACAACGAAAGTAAAAGCAGAGCTGAGGTGCAGCGTGAAGACTGTCTGTG
Organism: Lissotriton helveticus; assembly: GCF_964261635.1. Classification (NCBI taxonomy): domain Eukaryota; kingdom Metazoa; phylum Chordata; class Amphibia; order Caudata; family Salamandridae; genus Lissotriton; species Lissotriton helveticus. The sequence continues at coordinate 503,640,525 of NC_136061.1, read as the reverse complement.
TCGGGCTTCTTGCTGGGCCAGTGCACATACATCGTTTACAGTTTGCCGCCCGACCTCCGGGTTGTGGGCTGAATGGCCGTGTATCAGTACTGCAATAAAAATACATTTAAAAAAAAAATGGATTGAAAGCAGGTGGTAACCAGGTGCAGGCTATAAAATGGCGGCATTCTACGTGATAGCAAGGTGGCTATGGCTACAGGCAGTAGGAGAGAGGGTCTAGAGAAGGGAGGAGCAAGTCTACAGACAGAGGATAACGCTATTTCAACTCACTGAGCCAGAGATATTGCAAAGGTACAGGCTACACCCCCAAACCATCCTGGACTTGATCAGAGACTTGCAACCACTTTTGGAGCACCCAACCTCAAGGGCGCATGCCATCCCACCCCATGTGCAGATGCTCTGTTGCCTACACCTGCTTGCATCTGGGAGTTACCAGGGGGTGATTGCTGTGGTAGGTGGGGTGTCTCAGGGCTGCCTGTCCCGTTTCTTCAGGAAGTACCTAGGGGCCATGATGCAGAGAATGCATCATTACAACTGCTTTCCTAACACACATGTGGAACTGCTGAAGACCAAGACTGACTTCTATCTAATTGCACATTTCTCACACGTCATCGGCTGTATTGATGGCACCCACATCCCTATATGCCCACCTGCTGCCACAGAGTACATTTACAGAAACAGAAAGTCAATTCACTCTATCAATGTACAGGTAATCTGTGATGCCAGCAACATAATCACAGATATTGTGGCCAAGTTCCCAGGAAGTACCCACTACTCCTACATCTTTCAGAACAGTGGGATCTATACACGCCAGACAGCGGGGGAATTTGGCGAAGGATACCTGGTAGGTAAAACACTGTGACACACCCTGATAGATATTGCAGATGCATGTGTATGTGTGCATGTGAGTAATGGCTTTCTCATTTACTAATAGGGGATAGTGCATATGCGGTCCGCTCATTCATCCTGACACCCTACATCAACCCTTCGATCCCCAGCCAGAGACGATACAACGTGGCACACAAATCCACTAGGAACGTTGTGGAGCGCACCTTTGGGCTGTTAAAAAGCAGGTTCCGCTGCCTCCACAAAAGTGGAGGGGCATGGCAGTACTCACCAATCATCTGCTGTAAGATAATTGCAACTTGTGCAATGTTGCACAACCTTGCTACAGGGCACAGAGGTGGAATTTAGCGACTATGAGGACCACAATGATGAACATGCACTGCCTGAACTAAACACAGCAGGAGTTGCGACACCAACAGATGGCAGACAGAGACGGACAGAGATCACATTGAACTTTTTTTGAGTAATTAAAGAGACACAGAAAGGTGGAGTATGCACCCACGTAGTTTAATATTTGGCACTATGCAGGTACTCGAAAGCACAAATGTGCAACACAAATTTCATCCATTTAATAATGGTAGTCCTGGCTCACTTCCCCATTTAAGGTCATGGAGTGTGGGCTGTACAAGTCATTTCCGGCCAGGCCTACCAGTGCCAGATGAAAGTGGCTGGCTTTCTTCACTGGGTGTTTGGGCTGTTGGCTCACCACGGTGCCTGCTGCTCCTCCGTGTCTCAACAACAAGGGGGCTTGTCATGCTGCTCCTACTGGTGCTTTCCTCACTTTCCGGTACATCCAGAGCATTACTCAGCACCTCTACAGCACTGGTCACCCTTGCAAGGCCCCAAGACACCTCATTGCTGCTGTGTGTTAGTCCCTCTTGCATGTTGATGCATAGCCTGCATAGAAGGGAAGTGGCTGTGGCCAGGCGGTTCATTGCCTTACTTTGTTGCTGCGCATGCTGACTGTCCTTGCGCCTTGCTAACCTGTCCTGGTCCAGTTTAGTGCACAGAAGCTGCACCGATTGTGTCATGTCCCGCAGATGTGGAGACATTTCAAGGTCTTGGGATGGTGGCAATGGTGTTGATGCACCAGCGTCCTCTGTGACATTCTCTGCACTTGTATAAAGACGTTCACTGCCAGCCATCATTAACTACTCAATTCCTACCGTTCTCACTCCGGTCATTGTGTCACATTGAAATTCGGAACATTTGTCTCCATCACTGCACCTAAATAGTCTGCCCTCACGGGAATTGATATTTTGCTCCTCAATGCGCCGCTATTTTGTCATCACTGGCACTCAAATACACCCCTCTCACACGATGAAGTCATTTCCCTGTTGTACTTCACAGTCCTGGACACTGAGTCCCACAAATGCGCTGTTTTTCTCCACCACGAGCACATAAATATACTCTGTTTTAATGGAAGAGATGAGGTTGCAAGTTTCCAATACAACATGCCTAATTTCATGTATTTCTTCTCCCCTTTTCTCCCCCTTTTTCCCATGTAATGTATAAATGTATAGAATTGCGTTAAAAGGCAGTGTAATATTTAAAGACAACAATGACTATAATTTTGTCCTGATGATGATGATGCCCCTCATTTAACTTAGGCACCGAAACGTCGTCGACCCAAAAACCCCCGTATGCAATATGACAATTAAAATATTGTGAAATGCAACGGTGTGGTTATAACAATCTCTGTCTGTAACACTGACTACAATTACACAGACATATTTTTGCTTTGCTCCTTTTACCATTCTGTTTGTTGTTTTGTCTGAATGTTGTGGGTCACGGCTGTGCCCACTTGTTATTAATGTGTTCATTCAGTTTTTATTAAGAAAATTGTCAAATAAATTCCTTGTCTGGCTGGACAAAAGACATAACACTTATCAGGTGTGTGATTATCAGCTCAGTATACCATTGTGTCCACGAGTCGGGACCACTGTTTTTTGTAACATTCTCTGCACTTGTGCCTGCCTCCTGGCTGTGATCCCTATGTGGCGCAGTGACTTCCTTCTCCCTGGTATGCCTGCGAGATGTAAAAGCGTACAATAGCTCTGTGCTCCTGCCTCACTGCTTCTACAATTAAATTATTCTCACTGAAACACTGTACATATTGCCTCAGCTTCATTATAACTGATATGTTTTGCCTAACTTGTTGCTTGCTGTGCTGTATGACATGGTGGGTCTTTCAATGACTACATGTCCCATAATGCATTGCTCCTGTATAGTGCTACCTCTACTGGAGTGGGGTTAACTTTGCCACATACGGAAAAGGTAAGGTGATGGGGTGGGGGGGATTGCTGTGCATGTGTCTTACCGATTCTGGTGGCAGCTCTGGCTGAGCTGTCTGCATCTCCCAGTCCACAGACGCTCTCTGGTTCAATGGTGGACCCCACCAGCTCCTCCAGCTCAGTCAGGGGAGGTGCATGGTTCTTCCCCCTTCCAGTTTTGTGTGCCTCTTTGTGGAGCTCTGCAATTTTTTTCTTAGTCGTGCTCCTGAGGTCATACCACCTCTTTTTCAGGTCATCTATGTCCCTTGGAGTCACTCCTACAGCATTCACCTTCGACTGTATTTCCAGACAAATCTTTCTTCTGGCAGATTCAGCCACAGTCAGGGACTGCTTTCCAAACAATTTCTGGTGTTCTTTAACCACCTCCTCCACGAGGACCTGTAGCTCCATGGTGCTAAATTTGATTTTTCTCCTCCTCTCTGGAAGTTCCTTTTCACTGCTGCTTGCCATTTTCAAGCTTTAAAAGCACAAAAGTTTTCCTGTGGCTCAGGGACTCAGCTCTGCTTTCACAGCCTCTCCAGAAGCTTCTAATTACTTCCAGCTGCCTGGGTGTAGCCACTTCCTGGTTGGGAGGGGGTGGGTGGTAGCACCTGATTTGCTGACTCCTAAGTTTCACTTTTCTTTCCTTTCCGATTCGGTATTTACCGAATCGGTATTTACCGAATCGGTATTTCCCATTCATTCCTATGGCCCAAAAGGCCCATAGGATTGAATGGGAAGTACCGATTCGTTAAATACCGAATCGGTAAATACCGATTCGGTAAATTCCGAATGGCAGATACCGAATTTTACCGAATCGGAAACAAATACAGATTTTTTACCTACATCTCAATTACCGATTCTAAAATACCGAATCGGTAAAATTCGGTATTTTAGAATCTGTAAATTTCAATTACCTACATCTAGCCCATAGTCCTTTCTATGAACTGAGGTACAACACCACTTACACTTGCATGCTCCATCTATATTAACCTGCATGGTGCTTATTGATGCAGATTTCCGTGAGGGAGGGCTGTACTACAGCCAGTCCCTTGGTCACGGAAGCGGCCAGGCTAGATCCTGGTGTGGCTTGCGGCCTGGGGCTGACCGCGTATCGTGCAACCACATTCAGATGGCCCTTCCGTTGGAGAGTCGGACTGCTTATGCTGCCCCTTGGAAATGCATTAGGGGGTCTGGCAGGTCATGCATGGCTTACCGCGAGATCTGGCTATCTGATTACATAAACCTGCGGGGACCTCAGCCAGGCAGAGCACCATGGACAAGTATACCTTCTCCAGTGCTGCAGCAGTAGATGTTGGCGCAGCTGCCGAGCCCGGCCTGGATAATGCACCACTTCTGGTGGCTATAAAACAATTGCAAGACATGCTGGATGCCAAAATAGAGCCGGTAGGATCCGAAGTAACTTTACTACACCAAGATCTTTGGAATGCAGTTGACTGAATCACAGAGACAGGCACCAGGGTGTCGAGAGTGGAACACTCAGCATATACCCTTCAACAGAAGGTCAATAAACTGATGGTTGTGACCAAGGAATTGGCGGTGCGAATGGAAAATGAGGAGGGTCACACGCGCTGCAACAACCTGCACTTCGTAGGCTTCCTGGAGGAGTGTGAGGGCTCATCTTGGAACTAATTCCTTGCACAATGACTTTGATCACTAATGCCAGCTGATTCCCTCTTGACATGCTTCGTTGTTGAACGGGTTCATAGGGTCCTGGTACAGAATACCCCACCACCCCAGGTGCAAGGCCCGACCAATAGTTGCCAACTTCCTCAATTACTCAGACAGGGATGTGATCCTCACACATGCTCAGGACTAAGATAATAGACCTATTTGATACTCATCAAATAGATATATTTCCGGACTATACAATGATGGTACAACAACAGAGACAATCCTTTATGGTGTCAAAAGAGAGATTGAGAGAGCTTAAAATTCAATACATGCTCCTATATCAGGTCCGTCTTAGGGTCTTCTTTAATCCACAGACTTTCTTCTTCAACACTCCAGAGGAAGTATTGACATGGACAGATGAATAGGTATCACTGAAGCCTAATACTCTGCCATGCATAGACTCTGGCTCATCCAAGAGTGACAGGTGTAACCATCCCAAGAGGTCCATGACAAAGCACCGTAATTGATCCCGCTCATCCTGGAGGATTATGCACCCACATGATAAACTCTAGCTGCTCGCAGCTTCAGCAGCTGAACGCAGCAGTCATCTTCCTCCGCTATGCCTACATGACTGTACTTTCTACTTCTTCCTGCAGCATGGGCACTATCTATTAGACTGCATTCCTAGAGTACAATACTGGTTTGCTCTTGCACAACGTTGAGTTGGGTACGGCCATGGAGATTCATTGGCGGTTTCCTCTCCCGGCCTCCATTAAGGTTTGAAGAAGGCATCATCCGCAACAGAAACTTCTTGTTCTGTGAAGTATTGGTGTGCGGGCGGAGGTAGTTGGGGTTTTTCATTGTTTTTTAAGTTGTAACAATGCACAGTCCTGGTACATGCACCCCCAGATATTCCTGTGTTTGGCCCCCTGGACTGTCAACCATATCTATAATACCTGATGCAGGACTCGTTGGTCTGATGGAACATCTACAAGTGATGACTTGGAGTGTATGTATGTTGCAGGCCAAGAGAATGGGTGCTGAAATTCTCCTTTTACAAGAGAGACACCACTTAGGTTCTAAAGTCCCCTGCCTCGCATGCTCCAGATACACACTGACATTTCATTCTGGATTTATGATGGGTTGACAGGGAACCAGTATTCTAATCCATTGTAGAGTCCCTTTCCAGCCTGCTAGAGTATGGTCAGACGATTATAGTAGAAACATCATTGTGACCGGTACATTCTATGGGTAGCTGCTTACGTAGGGCCAGGTGTATCCCCCCCATTGGGACAAACATTTGTGGATACATTTATATGCATGTGGGAAGATCTCCCTGGAGGTCTCTCTGTGATGGGTGGGGAATGAAATGGTGTACCAATTCCAGCTAACTGGTCAACTAGTGGCATGCTAGCGAGAGGGAGGTGGAGACTGGAACAACCAATTTAAGTCCAGTATTAATCGCACTTGGTTGGATTGATGCGAGCTGAAGTCGGCCACACCTATTATTCACCAGTACATGGCTATTTTTCTAAACTTGATTATTTAATAATCCACACAAGCTACTCCCCCAGTGTGTTGGAAGTTGACATTTTGCCTGGGGCGAGTGTTTGATCACTCCCTTGTGGCCCTCAAGCTCCATGTCAGTTCAGAGTGCCCACATTCCACTTGCACATCGCCTTGGCATTTGCAAAATCCATGGTATAAAATGTCATTGTGTTGGTCTCTTACGAAGACTTTTTCCATTAACCTGAATACTGCATCCTCCCGAGCAGGATTATGGGAAGCCCTTAAACCGACTTGCAGGGAATTGATATTAGTTACTGTACTGTAGAACGTTAGAGTAAAACCCAATCCCTAGTGGCACTTGATCATCAGATGCAGACCTTGGAAGAGAGTAGCTGACAAGACGGTGGCAATATGGCATGCCATCAGCTCCATTTGCTGCAGCAGCAGTATCAGCAGCTGCTCCTTGATGAAGCTAAACAGGTGTGGCAAGAGGCTCAGAGCTGCATTTACCACTGGGGTGACAAATCCAGTAGGATGCTCCACAGGCTTTGTCAGGTCTCTTAGGTAGTCTCCTCAGTGCCAATGGTGCATAACGCCAGAGGTGAGCTCTTGTCACACCCACAAGCGGTGGCCCAAAGTTTTGCTGCATTTTACGGTGAGCTATATGCCTGCAGAGACGTGATTGACCTAGAACAGATACTGGAGTTTGTCAAGGCCCTACTCCCACGATCCCTGTCTGATGCTGCCCACAGTTAGATGAGATGATTACAGAGGAGGAGTTTTCCACCCCCGGCAGAGATGCAGAGTGGGAAAGTCCCGGGACCTAATGACTTCCCTTGCAAATTTCTTAAATCTTCTATGGCGCAGCTTAGAAAATATTTATTCGGGGCAATTCATTCTGCGCTGACCAACTCAGGGCTCCCACCTAATTAGAAAATGTTGTCTTCCTTAAGCTGGGCCACCCACCTGAGGACCACTCCTCATATCACCCTATCTCTTTCCTCAATGTGGAGGTCAAGCTACACACTAAACCTCTCACCAACAGACTCATGAGATGCATGCATGATCTGGTCCACACAGATCAAACTGGCTTCATGCCTCATAGAGCCACACGCTACAATATCTGACGTGTCCACAATACCCTAGCCATGGTTTATCCTCTGGAAGGGAATGTATGTCATTATCCCGCAAACTTTATCCCCGCAGGGAATCACAACGTGGTTGTTACACCGACCAAGTTGTGATACTGCATACCATTACTCAGCAAGTCGGAACAACGACTTGCGGAGGGGGGGACGCTGGTTGTTGGAATAGTAAAATTTACTATTCCAACTCCAGTCTGTGGGGACAGTAGGGAAGGTGTTGGATTTTAAATCCAACACCTCCCCCGACCCCTACACAAATTGTTGTTCCGACTTGCGGAGTAATGGAATGCGGAATCACAACGCGGTCATTGTAATAACCGCGTTGTGATTCCCTGTGGGGATAAAGTTTCGTGGTAAACATTGTTTACCCTCCGGAAGGTCCGGTGTCAATACTATTGACCAATATTGACAAAGCATTTGATTCAGTCAGTTGGGAATCCCTATTTGTTTTTACTTCAGACCATGACTTTTGGCCCGTGGTTCCTATCCTATGTCTGTCTTTCATTTACAGAATTGCGGGTTGCGAACGAGGTGTCAGCACCCTTCCAGATCCATGGACGCACCAGACAAGGGTGCCCCCTCTACCCCCTGTTGTTCGCCCGGGCCATGGAATCTTTGGCTTCATGAGTAAGGGTGGACACTCAGGTATGTGGCTCTGAGTGGTTGCTGGAGTTGTCTGGCAGAATAGCCCTATATGCAGATGATGTTTTGTTCTTTCTTAACAGTTCACAGACTTCTGGGCCCCGTATTTTGAAGATTATGCAGATATTCAGTGAGACTTCCGTGCTTTATATGATTGCTGGGAAGTCGGTGGTGTTCCCTGTGTTAGACTCTGCCAGCAACATGGAGTGGGCAGCTGGCTTAATACTGACTAGACATGGTTTCAAATATCTGGGGGTATTTATCTCCCCTGACCCCATGATATCATGGTCCTGCAACATTTGAACAATGCAGTCACGTCTTAAAGAGGGGATGAAGGCCTGGTCTCAGCTGCCACTCTACCTGCTGGGCAGATTGACACTCTTTAAAATGATTTCACTCCCACATATGCTGTATCAGCTCCAGAATCGCCCCCGCACTATTCAATGCCATGGTTCCAACAGATCACTGCTGTGTTAAACCAGTTTTTATGGGGTAGTGGTGCGATGCGCATTGCCCATCGGAAATGTTTTCAGACCACTTACTCTGGGGGAATCAAAGCTGTCAATGTACAAACGTATTATGATGCCTCACACCTTCTGATCATTAATGACTGGCAGTATAGCGCTCAAGATAACACCGCCTACGCTACGTAGAGATGAGTGATGGGCAGCACCCTGTTACTTGACCTCCTCTACAGTAGGAAAGGGCTAGGCTTTCTTCCGCCTGCGATGCAGATAGTTATATTCATATGGTGGTGCTCCCTTCGGCGAGTGTGGTGCTGGGGGAGATTGACAGGGGAGACTCCTTCATGGCATCGTATTCTTCTTCGTCAGGTAGCCTTACTATACGGGTTCCAAAATGGGATGACATAGTAGTGTCCACAATATTATGAAATGTCTCATCTTGAAATCCTTCCAGGAGCTGCAGACAGAGTGTCTGCTTCATAATAGCCAGTTCTATAAGTATCTACAACTCCATCACGCCAGATCCCCCTTTCTATGTGACTTTCTGGAGTTTCCAGCGTTCAGCCTTCTGGAGAGTAAACTATTAATGTGTGACTTAGGCATGCATAAAATTACACATAACTACCAGACACTGATCACTCATAGTGCCACAACACTACCCACTCTTCGGGAGACATGGCAAGGGAACGTTGGTGAGGTTGAAGATGAGTTGACAGAGGCCCCAGGTCCCCCCATGAAGCGGCTATTTCCTCTTGACTTGGACTGATTCAATTCAAATATCTGCACAGACATTACTACACAAGGCGCCGCCTATGGAGCAAAAGAGTAATTGGATCTCGTATGTGCCTTTGGTGCAGGATAGATGAGAGCACCTTCCTACACAGTGTGGAACTGTTTGTCCTTGAAGTGCTTTTGATAGTGAGTGGCATATTGCCTTGCAGAGGTTCTTTCTTGGGAGATCCTATTAGATCCCAAACTGATCCTTCTTCATAGTACAAAGGGTTCAAATTGCCCAAGAAGGACATAGACAAGATGTACAAAGCAAAATCGCCACCGTCCATAGGCGCATAGAAAAAATGTATGGAAAATTGCATGCGTTTAGAAATAGTAGTTTTTCAGGCCAGGGGCGGTCCTCAAAAACACCCAAGGATATGGCAATGCTGGGCCGTATATAGGGGTATTGTCCTAGCCCCGGCGAGTACTGTCAATGCCCAGTTGGACACTGAGATACAAAATATGGAGATAACACATTAGGGAACATGTCATAAACCACAAGTGCATTTGCAGTGGGGATCCATGGGGGCAATCCAGGTGTTGTGGGGAAATTGGGAAGCACTGTGCCAGTTTTCTCTCATTATTAATCAAGGGTTTGCACCCTACGATTGTCTGTCTAAATATGTGGTCCGTAATGGCCTTGTTTCATTGCAAAAACCCAATAAAATCTGTTGTGAAGAAAAATAAAACAAAAAAAAGCATCTAAAGCTGACTTTCACTGTAGCAAGGCTGCCTCTCGTATAGGGAAATGCTGGGTTACATTACAAAAACATATAGTGCTTAATTTTGATTTGGGAACACTTAGAAAAATAATTTAAGGACTCATTTAATAGTAATTACAAATCCAACTTGATGGTAAAGTCATATTTTATATTAATATTTGGTCATTTCCCTGCCTAAGCCAAATGTGCCTTTCTGCCAGTGTCCATTGTCATCTGACTGGGGAATATGGATTACTCCAAGACAGTGGACAAAAGACATGGATGCGAAAAGGTGTTTTTCTTCTCTTAACAGGATGGTTTGAGGGTTGTGCACAACTCCTTCCTATGCTTCAAATGGTGTCTACCATGTTATTGGCAGATGTAGCTCACACCCAGGCCTGCCTTCATTGTTTTTCTTAGTTAGCTTGGCTCCAAACCCAATGGGAGGGAGACCTGCCACAGATCTTGTTGGAGTGAAAACAAGGGAAGGTTTGCCCATTATCATAGCTACACCTCTGCATATGTAAATGGAGCTCTGTCCAGGAGACAAAGGTTTTGGCCATGTTTGATGTAGGTGGAGAAGGGTACTCTGGGGTAGTTTACTGTAAAACACACAGCACTGCAAATGTGGGTAGGGTCACTGATGGGAACCTTTACCACATTGGCTAGGGAGTGGCATGGAGTTTGTATCATCCACAGGCTGACGCTAGGCATCAATGTGGCAACCCCAGTTGGCTACTTAGAACTCTCCTTAACCTTTGAAAATCAGAAGAAGTACTGCCTTGCTGTCTGATTCTAAATGATGACTGGGCCTACTTGAAATAAACTCAGGGCCTCAGAGGTATTCTAAGATTCAGTTGGCTGAGCTCCTGTATGATCTAGAGAGACACAACAAGCTTCCAGAAGCCTTTTCCTGCAACTGTCCAGCTGAAGTTGCATCTGGACCTCCACTGGACCCTGCTGCTGACCTCGTTGGAGTGGGTCCTAACCCCCAAGTTGTGCCTCCCATGTCCTGGACCCTTGGCTGGTGTTAGAGTATACTATTGCTGCTCAAACTGCAAAAGCTGATACTTTTGCCAACTTTTTCTCCCAAGAGACAGTGGGAGACCGTGATCAACATTGAGCCTAAGCCATTGATGTCAAATCATTGATCGGATTCAACTTGCTGGATTCCCCCGCTGAAGGAGATCTGACTTCCAGAAAAGTTTCTATGCCAGAATGTAGAGTGCTTTCGCTGGACGAAAGCCGAGCAGCAAATTATTGACATTGAAGCCTTCATAGGCACAGACTCTGGACTTTGTCTGCTCAGAGGTTTCCCACCTGTGTCGACAACAGCCCTGGGACCCTGATCTTCAGCAATGCACCATATTGCATAATGAATCCAGTGTGCAGCTTGCCCAGCCAACTAATGGTATTATTTTTTAACTTCAAAATTCATACGTCTGGTTCTACTGATTGGATTTGTGTCATTTTTGCAGCATTCTATTTTTTACAATGCAGTCTATTTTTATAATTTGGTTTGGGATTTTACTTCTGTTGTGCTTTCACCTTATTACTGTTTGAGTGCGGCATAAATCCTTTACAAATTGCCTCCAAGTTAGACCAGACTACTTCATGCCAAGCTACCAGAGGGTTAAGCACAGGTTTAATTAGTGACTTTAGTAGTTCAACTTGGTTTGTGATTCAAAACAAGGTGGTATGCTGTTATGAGGCAAGAAACATGTTGCCCTGATTTTCCAGTGCAGAACCCTGCAACCTTAGAGCAGGTGTGTGCGCATGTTTGCCTTTAATCAGGATAGTGACCAAATTCATTAAAGTTGTTTTGGGTGGACCACTAACTCCTGTTTTAACCTCTCATATCTCACATCCATACATCTACACTCATGAGGGCACTAACACGCACCGCACCCTATGGCTAAGAATAAAGAACTCCGCCAAGAAGGTCCCATCAAGGGTTCCGATAGAGTTTGCAGTGCTGACCCGATAAGGAGCAGACCCAGTGATTAAGAAAGAAACCTAGCTGTGTGTGAGGGTCTTTTTTGAAAGGAGAAAAGAAAGATTTTCTCCGACCTCCAGCAAGCACTCCTGTGCTTTCCATACAGTAACAGCATACCACCTTGCTTAGGATTAAATTGGGCCTTGTATGCTGGACCTGGATTAATTGGTCTGCAGTCTCTCCTTTTGTAATACACGGATTATGATTAACATTTAAAATGGGTCTCATCCACCTCAACTAATATTCCAATTTGTTTCATGGGGTAAGTGTTTTACCTGTTTTCTTTTATCATCGTATATGAGGGTGACTTTTCAATGCGCTCTCTGACCCCACTGCCCTAGTATTTATTTTTCTGAGTGTCAACTATCTAGTCTTTTGTGAGAGCATTTAAAGGCGCTCAGACAGAGCTGGTTTTGTGGGCATCAGATGTGACCAATCAAGACCTCTTTTGCACATTTTCAGTTGGGATCACTTAAGAATATGATCAACATATGTCCCTGCGATGGGTATGACAATTTTTCCTGCTGTTCCCTGGTATCTTTTGACAATAATTCTTATGTCACCTTTTCGCATACTCCTTCTGCTTTTGCTGTGAGGTAGCATTGTTTAAGAAAGACATTCAACGTATGCACAGCAGCACTTGAAGCCTATATCAATGATATAAAACATACGCTGCATGTGTTATTATGGAGACAGCAATTGTGGATAGTGTGGGAGAATGGCCTAAGCTGTTGCATTCTTCCTCATTGACATCATGTGCAAAGACTTTAAAAGATCACAGGAAATCACTAAATTGCTTATACAGTGTCTGGCTCTCACTAACTGCTACTCACTGCCCCTCAAATGGAATCAATCACCTGCAAAAATAAACTAATAACCAGTTTATCCAGAAAACGTGAACAGAAGTCTTCAAACTAACTTTCCAAGACAAACATGACCCTGATAGACTTCCCCAGTCCTCTCAATGCTCAACTGCAACGAACCCCTCAATTATGGCATGGTAACCTATACCCTTTCCCCTCCACAGTCCATCATAAATTGTGTGACTAAACTGTTCAGGAGAAAGATAATGTGATGCTATCTTCCTCATAATTTTCCTCTTGGTACCCCAGTAGCCTAAGAGTCATTTTCATACTCTTCACTATCATCCTTCAAATCCTACACAAAGCTGGAAGTTCATATCACCAAATCTTATGAAAATTGTTCATAAAAACTCAATCACTTGTCACAGATCACACGTAGACTAGTAATATGTAAATTAATCTTCCCAGTCACACTTTCCCCAGGTGGATAGGATGATTCCCACGATGCAAGGATTAAGAGAATACAATTACTTTACTCTCAACTTCAGATCCGAAGACCATCCATTCTCCAGACATGATAGCAAGCATAGTAGAACATGCTACGGACCTACATCGTAAAACCATTAGTGGTGAATGGATAGGTCAAATGCTAGAAAAACAATGGATGGATCGATGGAGCTGTGAATTATTTGAGGCATGAATGGGAGACTAGATGAAGGGTTTAGAAGTTTAACCCCTTCGCTGCGGGGGTAATTCTCCCGCTGTGCTGGGAGTTCAGCTCGTCATGAGGCACGGCGCTCCTGTGCTCATGACGAGCTGAGCTCGTCACAGGTGCACCGGCTCCCGTGGAACGCTCAGCACAGCAGGGGAATCATCCCCGCGTGTGAGCGTTCCACGGCTCATGACGAACTGAGCTCGTCATGAGCACCGGAGCACCGTGCCTCATGACGAGCTCAGCTCGTCATGAGCATGGAAAAGGTTAAATTGTTAAAAATTGATTAACGGGGACTGTAGTGAGGAAATGAGTATAGTGAATGAAGAGGTAAAGGGGATATAGAGGAAATGAAGGAGAGATCAACTGAGGTATGGACGATAAATGAAAGGTTGTAAATATAGACCTGGATGTTCAGATGATGGGTGGATACTATGATGGAGTTACACAGCATAGAAAAGCATTAACTTTACTCTTTTCTACTGATTACCACTGTCACATTATCTCTAGTAAAATCATTGCAGACTGTAAAAAAGTGTATGAGAAGTGGTATTGCCATACTAGATACCGACTGTCTGTATGGTACCTGCTGGAATGAACAACTGTACCTTTTGTCCAGTGAGCAATGATAGATTGAAAGTATCTGAGTTCACTAATGTGAGGTGATGTGTCACCTTTTATATGGCATACAGCTCAATGCAGTGAAAGACAACTAAGTAAATACTGCATAGCTTACATCGCATGAAAACTCAGCCAGAAAACAAAATAGCAGCATACAGAAACCAACATTATCACTGAGAGATGTAAGTTCTCAGGAGTCGTATCAATGCTGGAATTAAGGAGGAACAAGCCGGATCCCCGCTCTGGCAGCTATTATTCACTTGGCTCAAGGATCCATCCGGATCCATGAAATATGTTCAGTTGGTCCCAGTGTAATTACCTCCTCGTTAGTCTTCCTCACCACATGACTAACGAAGTGACCCTCAGCTCCACACCAGAACCCTCCAAAGCAAAAGTTAGCCTCCCCTGCCTCCCATCCCTTCCCAATATGGCCGACCCATACAACCCATGACCCCTATCAGAGGTGGGCCGTCCAACCCCAAAGCCTGAAACTACCAAGCCCAAACATGAAGCTGATAGCCAGACATGGCGGGAGGGACAGGAAATCATGTGGCAAGGAAGACTAACTCGGCGTAATGAAGATTACTGGTAAGTAACCCAGGCATTACCTCCTCATTAGTCTTCCTCGCCACATGACTAACAAAGTGAGCACATACCTAGGCCAAAAGGCTTCATGGTACACAAGAAACCACCACCTAGGCGGAAATAGGTAACTAAATATAACTTTAATCCGACGAGGCGTAGCTGGGCCAGTAATATGGTGGCGATGCCTAGCAGGCACCGCCAGCCATATTAGGATATGGCTTGGGACAGCCTTTTCCATGGGAGGCTGGCGGGGATTAGCTTTGGGGGCCCATTGCGGGCCCACGGGTGGTGGTGGTGGTGGGGGTGGTGCACTTGGGGGGTACCCATGGTACTGTCTGCAATGGTTTAAGGACAGGATGCGCCCGCCACTATGGCGGGCGCATCCAAATTGGGCCGGCGGGACCGGCGCACGTCTAGCAGTTGTTCCCATCCCCACCATCATAATGAGCCCCTAAGTACTTGTCTTGCAGTTGCATGCATGTCCGTGATTCTGGTTTTTAACTCACTGTGCTATATTAGAAGGATGTAATTAATGAAATGCTGGTAATAAAAGGGTATCTGTGTCAAAAGCAGTGGCACACTTACCTATCTAAAGAACATAATAATTTGTCATCTGCATGTTATACACTATGCTTTCCAAGAGACACATTAATCCTCTATGCTACTTTGTGAGACCAGAACTGTGAGTAAACACAACACGCTTTAACCACCAGAGTTGTCTCACCATTATTATTATTCCCTGTGGCTTACTGGGCACACAACTCTCTTTGCAGCAGGTGCTTTGACCCCATAAGATATTTTAAAATGCATCCTTTACAACCAAATAAACCAGAACAGATATACAGTGGCATTTCTTCTTAGGGCCATTTTCTTTTGTGTTGCCAAGCTTGAGCCCCAATGTATGTGCCTCGAGATTACAGTCTTTCCAATTGCAGCACTCGGTAGCATTATTCACCGAACTCCGTATTTTATAAACCTTTTTTTACGAGTGACCGTTTATGACTAGCATGATGATTGAACTCTTGATTTCCCTCAATTTTCGTTTGCGAATGATATCGCAAACATATCTTTCATGGTTGATGTATTAATGTTTTTTATGTTTTCTTACTTCTTCCCTTTATACTCATTTCCCCTTCTTCCCTTTATACTCTTTTCTTGACCCACGAACGATTTAACGGATTACTTACGATTGACCTATGTACAACACTACTGTAATAATGATTCATCCTCTGTTCTGTTCTCTTTATTTCAGTCTTATTTCGCCTTTTGAGTATTTTTCTCCCTGCTGTATACTGAAAATTAACAAAGATTATTTTGGAATCAAAACAATGAGAAATAGTTTGTTTGGTAAATTGTAACTGAAACGTGCGGCTCGTTTCCGGACCCGGTAATAATGTAAGACTTCCAATGGATGTCCTGGATGCTCTGCAATGACGTAGTGTTCTTTTCCGACAAACATTTGTATCTAATCCTCAGAGAGCTCTTATCAGAGGAATTCACTCTGGTGCCAAATACCAACAACCGAGTGTGTTTGGAATTTAAGCAGAATCACTCTCCAGCAGCAGGGTCGACCTCAGGAGACTAATCACAATTTAAAATAAACTGAGTTTTACTCTGGGAATAAAATGAATAAGCTTTGGTTTAATTCTTTCAGTAAACGTGGCTCCTCATCCACCGCCTTCCCTGCAGTAAACACCTTTATGATTGCCCTTCTCATAGCACTATCTTTTTCCATCCCTCAAAACGCGGTTTCCAGGCAGGTTGTTATAAATAGACCGTCATTAGAGCATCGACAAAATGGGAAGCGAGGTAAAGGCCAAGGGTTGGGAGTTCATTTTATTTCTACGCCTTGTAGTGCTGGCCGGAGACCAAGTGTATCTTTAAGCGTGGAAAACAGGCCTCGCGAGCTGTACGCGGTGTACCTCGGGAGAACGGTGAGGTCCTTATTACAGGAAGGACAATGAATGGACACCGCGAGGCATTGTCTCCCCGCCTTCCTCTCTGTCATTCTGAGGCAGCTGTGCGGCCAAGTAAGATAAACAGATGAAGTGCCATTGGCCCAAATGTTATTGAACGGAATCGTCGGTAGTGCAGGGGTTCACTTCAATAAGTGTAATTAACTCTAGGCACTTTCAGGTGCAAACTTCAGGAAGTTGCATGTATACAAAACGCCACCAGGAGCTAGCGGTTCATGCAGCTCAGTCCGTCCTCTAATGCGCTCCTTAACTTACTCCTGGAATAGTGCACACCTTGGAGCACTCTGCAGCATGCGTTACACCTCTATGTCCTACTCTCACACTCACGCAAATACCTCACACATAGACACCACAGAGCCTAAAGCAAGTGTTTCTTAATTCATTCATGTTAGCCACATTGCATTACTCGGCCCATTCGCCCTCCTGATATCGTTCTTTCCATACCATAGGCCCCTTCGCCTCAGCCGTGGAGCAGCGTCATTTTGGCTCCACCTTTTTGTTTGATTAGGGCACATATATATCTTTATGTATGGCCTCATGTACTCGTCTGATTTCAATTTTTTTATGTAATGTATTGCACTTCAACAGACACAGAGGGGCAGATTTACAAGCCCCTTGTGCTGCCAGTACGCCACTTTTTGATACACACCTGCACCGCAAACACTGCCCCATATTTACAAGGACAGGAAAAGCTACCTTGCATGGCTTTTCCTGTCCTTGTAAATATGGCCCCTTTACACGCAGCACTTCACGTGAAAAGGGCGTTCCATGGGTGTTGCTGTGGGTATTCCCACGCAACACCAATGGAACATGCGTGTGAATGCTAAGCCTCCCCAGGGGAGGCGTAGGGAGGCGCAACAAGGAGAAATGTATTCATTTCTCATCGTTTGTGTTTCCTGTTTCTATGCGTTCTACATTCTGCAGCACACACTGAAAGAGGAAATCACCTCTAATGATTGTTTTTGTTCAGGAAGGGTTCTCTTCCTGCACATAAACAATCATAAAAACAATGCTGTTTTTCAACTTCTATGTGTGCTAATGCAGCACACATATAAGCTGAAAAAAGGCATTTCAGATTGTTTTTGTGCAGGAAGGGAACACACAACACACAGCGCAGGCATCCTTGCAGGAAGGGAACCCACAACGCAGGCATCTTTGCACCATGGTGCAATGGTGCCTGCGTGGGCGCATTGGCACCAGTTTATGCGCCAGCGCAGGGGGAAGTACAGAGATGCGACATATTATTGTAAATATGTCACATCGCTGTGCTTTCCAAACTAACGCAGCACAGTGAAGCAAAATGACTTGCTGCACTGTGCTGCGTTAGTTTATTGTAAATCTGCCCCAGAGAGTGCATTTACTGTGTAAATGCAAACTTTATACGAGTGTGTATATTAACGTTTTCCTTGCAGTAATAGCTCACATATATTTATACATTTGTGTTGTTTGAAAAATGTTATTAATTCTTATATATTCACATACTCATTTGAGCAGGGGCGGGCAATGGGTGTTGCAGTGGGCGTTCCACCACAAAACCAATTGCTTTATGATGCAGACCTAGATTCATAAGGCTGGGGCAGCACCACAAACTAAGGCCAGGTATTCCTGGTCTTAGAATGGTGATAAGAGGAGGAATTATTATTTTCTCCACAATTTTTGCAAAGATTTCAGCACACATAGAAAGTGCAAATCACCATTATTCAATGTTTATGTGCAGGAAGGGTCACTTCCTGCACATAAACAATCACCCCTGAAGTGCAGGCACCCTTGCAACATGGCGCAAGGGAGCCTACGCTGGTGCTGGTAGTTTTTTAGCACCAGCGCTAGGGGAAATGCAGGGGTGCACCGTATTTTTGTGAATATGGAGCATCCATGCGGTTTGAAAATGTCAGAGAGTGACATTGCCAAATTTGGCGTACCACGGTGCTCCAGCATTTTCTTTTAAATATCTCCCATACTGCTTTAACCTCTTCACTGTGGCGGCTATTACGCCGCAGTGCTAAGGGGGGGGGGCGGGTGCGCGGCGGCCGCATGCAGGTGACGGAACCGCTCCGTCACCAGCCGCGGTTGAGCTGTGCTCATGAAGGAGCGGTTCCGTCAAGGCCCCGCCCGCTCAATGGAACGTCCAGCACAGGCGCGGAATTCGCGCCGCGCAGGTGCACCGAGCAGGCCGTGACGGAACCGCTCCGTCATCAGCACAGCGCGACCGCAGCTGATGACGGAGTGGTTCCGTCACCAGCAGGGGAGGGGTTAATGAAACTCAGCTTTTACCGAAAGGGCAGAATTGGCCAACTGCCCCAGCTCAAGTGTTTTCAGGAAGGCTCAGTATACCGGGGTCATGTCAGACACTGGTTCGACCATAACGAAGGCAAGGAGAGTACTCTTAACACACAAAGACACTGGCTTACTACAGCCACAGATTAATAGATACAGTGTTTCTGTTACAGGAACCTGGATAAGGGAACTGCAGTAAAAGTGCCCTCACAGAGGCAAATATGGCCCTTGCATTGACATCATTGGACACTCTACTTTCATTCCAACATGAAGAGGGAATTCCATGTCCACACATGACCTTTTTATAGTGTCACATGCGGCTTCTACAAGGAGACAAGCAGCCCCTCTTTCCTACAGAGACATGCAGCTCTTTACAATATTATGGGCTCCTTCATGCAGTAACACAGCTAGAGCTTACACTCGTGCAGGAGCAAAGACAGTCCATATGGATACATGTGGCCCTTATACGGTCGGAGGTGGCTTCTGAAATGAGACTAAGCTAAACACGCAAAAGATTATGCAAGTAGCACTTATATTCAGCAGCGGCCAGTGCAGGTAAGAGCGTTGGGGCGATGGAGCTGGGAGTGGGGGGGATTTCGAAAGATGACCACTAGGGAAAGTTAAATAAATAATAAATTTTCCCTCATGGCTGCCTGTCAAAATCCCCCCATCCCAGCCCCACCCGGACCCAAGATCCCACCACTCTGACCTGCATGGGCCGCTGCTGCTTATATTCTCACCGGGACAGAAGTCCATAACCTTCTAGTATGGACACTGAAGACTTTACATTCCATGGATGGTCCTTACATTCACACTGGAACATATGTATCTCTTTGATTTATGCAGGAATCAGCCCATAGATTGCGAAAGGGAGTGAGCAACTCTTGCATTCCAACAGAGACACAGACAGGCCTTCCTTTCCCAAAGAGAGGGGTGCTACAAAGTGCAAACAACCTTTGCATCCTACAGGTGAACTGCCACAGGGGCACACACAAGCCTTGCGCTCCCAGAGGTCCACCATTGTCCACACATTCCCAAAGTGATATAGGCAGCCAACTCATTCCCATGGGGCATGAGCGGCGCTTCCTAAATGCCCAGTGACATAGGCAGTCCTTTCGAAGCAGAGTGATTTTTAGATGCACCCAGAAAGGAATTATATTCCAATAAAGACACAGGGCAGAGCTGAGTGTGCAGTGATGGACAGACTAAGCACACTGACTCACTTTTAGATCATAATCTGAACTCCAAGATCTCAACATTCAATATCCATCCATACTTTGACAACCAAAACACATACACAGGTTCATTTACTGTTTAAAGCCTTGTTGTAACACATTTTGGGGCACAAGAATGTAGATATATTGGTACTTGACATTAAGGTGTTGCTATAGCATCTTAAGTTCTCAGTATTAGGATTTGTCATGTTGTAATTTTGGCTTCAAGTTTTTTGATGGATACCGGTGCATCACGCCTATCATGACCTAAATCAAAGCCAAGCTAAATTCTGATGAAGAGAAACACGTACTTCCAAAACTGCATAAGCAATTGGATGTTCCTGTGCTCATTAGGCTTAACAGTGATGTGCTGTTGTAGAAACTAGCTTTGTTATAAAGAAGTGGAGAAACATGATTCGACCAGATAGCTCACTGGATGTGCAGACAAAATATCGCGTTGGAAATTTGAAACTACAGGAATATGAAGTCCTAAATATCCTCAGTGAGAAATATCGACAGCAAGAATATCATTGTCAAGAATATCGATTTAAATGTAAGAAATATTGTTTTTAAAAATATAGAAGTCAATAATATCGTTTGCAAAAATATAGCTATTTAAAATGAGGATTTTTTCATTAGTATTATGTATTTTAGTATATATTTTAAATGTATCTTATGGATCTTTTTGTATAAGTATTGTTTATATTTTTTAATTTATATGTGTTACAGTTTTAGTACTTATTAATTTTATTTTAATTGTTTTGTTTTTTAGTTCTTTAGCAGATATGTGGGTTTATAGGGGAGTAGGGTGTGACGTCATTTAAGTATAATACATTAATGATAATTATTATTTAAAAATATTTATTTAAATGAGATTTTCTAGTGGTAATTGTGAGAAGTCATTTATTTGTAATTAATTATTATTTTGTTGTTAATTAATATTTTTTAATTGAAAATTAAATATGGAACTTGTTTAAATAATTTTAGGTGCAGGATGTGGGGCTTATTGTCGTAAAGGGTGGGAAGTAATTTAATTTTAATTAATTTATAATGTGTTCTTAATTAATATTAACAATTAATTGAATATTAAATATTGAAATTGTGTAATTAATTTTAGGTGCGGTTTGGGGGATTTATTGGTGGGAAGAAATTTATTTTTAATTAATTATTAATTCATTGTTAATTAGTATTAATTAATTGGAAATTAAATATGAACATTGTTTAATTGATTTTAGTCGCAGGTTGTGGGTTTATAGGGGTGAAGGGCGGAAAGTAATTTATTTTTAAGTAATTAATAAATAGTTGTTCATATCATTTCATTAATTAAAAATTAAATATAGGAATTTGTGTAATTAATTTAAGGAGTGGGTTGTGGGGTTCATAGGGGTAAAGGGTGGAAAGGTAATCAATTTGTATGTTTTTAATGAGTTTTTGAATTAATAATATTTATTTGATTAATAAAAAATATGTTAATTATGGAAGTACATTTTATTTTCTATTTAGATGTTGGTTGTGAACAGTGTGGTGTTATAGCGTAGTATGTAAATAAAATAAATGTATGTAATAATAATTTTGTTTATAAATAATTTGTAACAAAAATATTTGTTTGTTTAAATTTTTTTTATATTTTATTTATTATAACAGTTGCAGGTATTTGGTATATGTATTTACCATTATATTATGTTTTTATCTTTTTTAATTTATAATATGCAATATATTTGTATTTTATTATTTAATATATTTATATATATTGTATAATTTATTTTGGTTTTCAAATATTTTTTGTTGTTGTTGATGGTTTGTTTGTTTTTAATTTTGAATTGACTGTAGTAGAAATAGTAATTTTTATCCTTCCACAATCCAATACTTTCTCTACTG
The DNA here is from genome assembly GCF_964261635.1 of Lissotriton helveticus. Lineage (NCBI taxonomy): Eukaryota > Metazoa > Chordata > Amphibia > Caudata > Salamandridae > Lissotriton > Lissotriton helveticus. The sequence goes on along the minus strand of NC_136061.1, from coordinate 503,618,477 downwards.
TCGCACTCACTGGAGTGGAAAAAGTAATTTTTACCCCTCCTCTATCCAACACTTTCCCAACTGTTGCACTAATTGGGGTGGGAATAGTAATTTTTACCTCTCCACTATCCAACACTTTCCCTACTTTTGCATTGACTGGAGTGGAGAATTTAAGTTTAAATATTTTTAAATAGTTTAATATTTTAATTAATAATAGGATTTTTTTTAACATAAATTTTATGTTATTGGTATATGAATATGAATATATATTTTTCTTTATTGCATTTTTATATATTTTTTAAATTGTAAAATAAATGTAAATTAATACTTTATTAATTGTTTTACGATAAATATATATATAACAATTATTATATATGTGTGTTTAACATTTTGTATTTTTGTTAAAATGTATATTAAATCTATTTTCTTTAGTAAGTTTATTATTTAATATATATATTTTTTTATTTTACACATATATATATATACATATATATATAAACATTATTTTTACATACATATTTATGTCATTTATATATATATATTTGTACTTACCTTCATAAATATATGATGCCGATATTTTTGACTTTTATATTTATGACTCGATATTTTGGTATGGGGATGTTTTGGGTGTCGATGTTTTGTCAGTGAACCAGCTCACTGTGAGCACAGTTCAGGGTCTGACTGGGACAGAAAATAGGCCCTAGCACCAAAATAAAAGTGTACGCCATTAGTGAATTTGATTGCTAGAAAAATGACACGAATCCAAATGAGGGCAGTTTTGAACTTATAAAGACACTCTATATAAATGTTTTTCAAGGACTGGAAGACTGCGTGGATGTGAGCTTGCTGCATGCATGTTTATTTTAATTTCAGGTGAATCAATTGTAACAACAAGCCCAGTATGCCATGAAACAGACACACATCCAGCCAGAAACCGTCTTACACACTCACTTGTCAGGCCAGTCCTTCGGTACTGCCTGATTTCCTTATAGACCAGTCGGACCCTGGATCAAATTCATCAGTGTGAAGCAAATGTTTGTTCTCTGACCACATATTGATACACTTCAGGGCACTTCCGAGTGGTCTACATCTGAATCTTTTTAGGCAGGTGTACTGCTCAGTCTCAATGGCATTAAACCAGAAAGATGGTTCTTTTCAAGTCACTTGCAGACAGCTTTAGCTGTTTGGAAGCTTATATGGAAGCTTATCTGTAATATGTGATGAATAGGGTTGTTGGCTGTTGTTGTGTCCTGCCCTTGACCACTGCTTCCCAGCAAAAAACAAACAGCAAGAAAATAAGTCCCTTCACACACATAATAGTTGCTACAAGCAAGTGGCAAATATGTGTGGATTTGGAACTGTTATCCCTAAGTTGCAGTCTTTCTCCTCCTCTTCGTTCACCTCTTCTCCACCTTGCCTGATCATCATTCCAATCTTGAAGCAGACTCTCTGTCCTTTTTTGTTTTGGAGTTTTACATAAAGCAGACTTCATCCAAGGACATTGGACCAGTGTACTTGAGCAGCAGTTACATTACACAAGTCAGAATCATTATTTGTTTTTTTAGGCAGAGGAAGATTAAGTGATTTGCACAGAATCACAGAATACCGAGCTGACACCATGACTTCAACCCAGTTCCCTAGTTCCAAAGTTGCAGCTCTCGCTATTAGGCCACATCTCCTCCTTTGTGGAACAAAATGAGCTTGCACGTGTTGAAACCTACTTTTTGTACAGGAAAGGTGCCCTCGGCCCCAATGCTTCCAAGGAAAATTAAACCCTGTACCCTTTTTTTAGAGACCAACAGGTATAATTGTGAAAAGACCGCTAAACCCCAGTGCTGTTGCACCTGCTTCACTAATCATAGCTACTGCCTTGAGAAGTGGGCAGAATCCTCTGCCCTTCATTAAAAACATGGGCCCCATCTTTCCTCATCCCCCTCACTGCCATCTCTATAACACCTTTACTAAGGTGGCTCATCTGCTTCAATTTTCCCCACCCATGGGCCAGTGCTTCAAGGTCCAGAGCAACACTGGCACAGCAAGTGGGCACCAGCACCTTATGCAAGCATGGAAGGTTAGTAAAACAGCCCTAATTGAGGGGTTTTCAGGGCCACTGGAATTATGCAATTTTGTGTCCATTTTGTAAGCTGCATAATTATAGATTGGCCTTATTTGCTACATAATCCATGATCTGCTGCAAAATGTGTATATTTTAACACACAAACGTTTTCTAGCTAAAACCGACCAACACTTGCTACAAATACAGTGGCATGTTACTGCACAGTAAAAAGCCCTTCACAAAGGTTGACTGGTCACCTTTCCTTTGCTCATTGGTGTCTTTGGGTGTTAAATCAGTACTAATGAGGTGAAAACTATGCCCAGACAGTGTTAACAAAGGTAAAAATGACAACAAAATTGAAGTAATACTATCTCAAAACATACTGCATTACTCCATATAAATTGTCTTTTCTTGCTGCATATTGCCCAGCCTCAGGATTGTCCACTGCCACATAATTTCTGTGGCCCTGGGTTTTGTTGGTTACTCATAACTCTTAACCCTGTGCAATTGGTTAAACACCAAACATAAATGTTGCTTGAGAGCTACTATATTCCTTAACTGATGGAGTCACTGGGAGCTCCACCGTGATAAAGATGTATTCTTCTTGAGAGGTAATGTAAGGGTGCTACCAGTTGAGCTTTGGCATGTGTCCCTTTAATGGACATCTTTAAAAATGCCTCTAAGTATTGTCTAATTATTTACTAATTATATATATAAATATATATATATATTACCTACAGGCGGTCGCCAGTAGGTAGTTATAGTTAGGACCTAGTTTCCATAGGAAATCCGCAACATTCTATTTAGAATAACTTTGGCGTCGATTGACGGAATTGGCTGAATTTCTCAAAGAAAATGGGCAGCTCCGCTCCTTCCCTAAAAGTTTGGGGGGGATTCGTGAAGCGGGGGCCCAGATGAAAGGGGGGTCCCAAAACGTGTTTTCCCCATGTTAATTTCCATAGGGCGGTTGGACTCACTTTTAGCCCGAACGGCTGAATGGATTTCCACCAAACTTGGCAAAATTGTAGGGACTGGTAGCCCGATGTGCCTTTGCTATGTCTCAAGATATGTGCTCCAGTGGATTTTGAGTAATTTAGGTTCAAAAAAATAAATGTATCTATGTGCGCGCCCCGGTACACGCACCGGGGCGCGCTCCAGCGCGCTACGCGAGTTCGCGAGCGGAAAGCTGATAGGCTCTCGGGTGTCTGTCAACATTCCAAACAGTCCGGAGCGGCCGCCATCTTGTGTCTCGGTAGGATCGAGACACAAGAGGTGGCAAAAACAAAGGGGGAAATGACCAAAAGGGGGCAGGGTAGACCCCCCCTGATCCCCTAGGTTTGATGTTGGGGCCATAAAAGGGCCCCGCGGGGCAAAAAATATTTTTATTTTTTTCGATTTACGCACCGGGGAGCGTACTGGGGAGCGTACCATGGGGAAAAAAGAATGACAGAGTTTTAAAAAATTGTAGCATTTTTTTATAAATTGCAGGTAGTTCTAAAAAGAACTGTTTTTGTATTCTTTTTGTTGTTTTATATTTTTTTATTGTTTTTTTGAACATTTTGTACTTTTTTTGGCTTTTATGAACAGTTTTATATTTTTTTTGAAATTTTTATGGGGACAAACGAAAAACTGGGAATTGCAAACGGCTCAACTGGAGCAAAAAAAATCAGGAAAAAATTAAGGTTTCTTTCTGCAGTTGTGGTTGTCTCCAGCACGGTTGATGAGTTTGATGCTTTGCTCCCCATAGGAAATTGTAGTCCCGCAAAATATACAAACTATTTTATAATCTCCAAACTGGCGTTGGATATTTGGGACCATCTCCCTTGTCTCTGGACCCGAAGGAGTGGGTTGATTTCTTTAGGAGGTGCTGGGAGAAGATTGGGGAGGGTTTCTGGTCAGTTCTCTGACCTCTGCCGCAGCATAGTTGTTTGGGTGCCTGCGTTGCATATGGCGAAGCATTGTATGGTTCCCAAATGAATATTTTTTTGCAGGGTTCCCCCTGGAAAGTACAGTGCCACAGATGAGACATGTCACTTTTGCAGCATTTACTTTCTTTGCACCCCTTGGGATTTTAAAAAACTCCCACACAAAGTGCTCCTTAGGTTTATAGGGGGTATTATCTTCAGGCAGGAAGTGCCTCTCCTCCTCCTCCTCCTCCTCCTCTTCTTCTTCTTCACCACCACTGTGGTGTTGTGGTGGTCCTTGCGGTGGTGGAGGTGGTTGAGATGCTCCTGCTGCTGCTGCTACTGTAGCCATTTCTCAGGTCTGCAAACAGGTCTTCCTCAGTCAAAGTACAAAGTGAGAATGAGGAAAAAAGGTGGGGGCTTTCATCATTTGGAAAAACAAACTGCTCTGAACCAATGAAAAGTGTTATTTTCAGGTCACATGACCCGACGCGCTGACGCTATGCGCCCCGGGGCGCGCCCGGGTGCGCGCCCGGGGGCGCTCACGTAGCGCGATCGCCGTGCGTAATAAGATGCATCACGCGGCTACGCGATACGTCACGATGATGTTTTCGTTCGCGGAAATAGCGCTAACGGGACGCTCACCGGTATGCGCACCGGGGCACGCCCCAAGACTGCGCTTACCGCTTACGGAAGCGCTCCAGGGCAAAAAAAATAAAAAATTAACAATATACATAAAAAAATAGTATTACATACATATACAATATAGGATTCATTATAAAAAATATTATATTTCATAGCTATAGAAATGTGCTATTAAAAAACCTATGAAATTCACTGAAAAAACCATAGGTTTCACACCAGTTATAGTAAGGAATTAGCATTTAAAAAACCTATTAAATTCACTAAAAAAACCATAGGTTTGACACCAGTTATAGTTAGCTGGAAATTTTACTGACATAAAACCATTGAAATTCCCACGTTATAGTTAGTTGGACTCACTATAACTCGCGCGCCCGCAATGCACTGCTGATGATGTCACATAATACATCATTCATGACATGATTAGTGACATCACTGATGACATCACTGATGACATCTCAAATGACATCAATGATGACATCACTGATTACATCTCAAATGACATCACTGATGACATCATCCATGTGATAATACAATACACCTACTCACACTCTAATCTAACCCATGATACACCTAGTGTTAAATACAAACTACCATTCCTGAAACCATTGACACAGTAAAACCACTTACCACGCACTCACTGATTTCTAGGTCTACACACACATCCACTCATTCACCCATACAATCTTTCATAAATACAGTCACTCATCAATACAAGACCAACATATGCACTCATACAGCTATATAGAGACTCACACACTGCCACTCATCCATGGAGTTACTCATACACCTAGTCAGTCATGTAAGGAATCGATCATTCTCCCATTTCCACAACTATACAGTTATACACACAAAACCTTGCTTATTTAAACATAGACTAACACATACTTACTGTCTTTTACAATCACTGATACAAGTACATGTTGATAGATACAGTCACTTATGCAATCACAGGCTGTTATATATAGTCATTTATATATGACAACTCTCACATGCAGCAGCTTACCCAACAACAAACATAATGATGTACACATTCAGACAGTTTAGTCACTAACCCATGCATTCACTAAGACACATTTAATAACTCACTCATACACTCAGTCACGCACCTACTAAATCCTTCATCCAGACACTCATACATACACTCATTCTTCAATATGTAAAACATATTTTAACTTTACAGATACACACAGACACTGGATGATGTCATCAGTGATGTCATTTGAGATGTCATCAGTGATGTTATCATTGATGTCATTTGAGATGCCATCAGTGATGTCATCAGTGATGTCATTTGAGATGTCATCAGTGATGTCACTAACCATGTCATGAATGATGTGATATGTGACATCATCAGCAGTGGATTGCGGGCGCGCGAGTTATAGTGAGTTTAACTAACTATAACGTGGGAATTTCAATGGTTTTATGTCAGTAAAATTTCCAGCTAACTATAACTGGTGTCAAACCTATGGTTTTTTCAGCGAATTTAATAGGTTTTTTAAATGCTAATTCCTAACTATAACTGGTGTGAAACCTATGTTTTTTTCAGTGAATCTATATATATATATATTCACTGAAAAAACCATAGGTTATAGACCATATATAGTTAGGAATTAGCATTTAAAAAACCTTATTTTACTCACACAAAACCATTGAAATTCCATATATAGTTAGTTGCACTAACTATATATCGTGCACCCGCGATCCACTGCTGATCATGTCACATATTACATCATTCATGACATGGTCAGTGACATCACTGATGACATCACTGATGAAGTCATCCAGTGACTGTGTGTTTCTGTAAAGTTTAAATATGTTTTACATATTGAAGAATGAGTAGATGTATAAGTGTCTGGACGAAGGATTTAGTAGGTGCATGACTGAATGTATGAGTGAGTGATTAAATGTGTCTCACTGAGTGCATGGGTTAGTGACTAAACTGTCTTAATTTGTGCATCATTATGTCTGTTGTTCTGTAAACTGCTGCATGTGTTGATCAGTAGCTATATGATTAACTATATGGGTTATTGATTGATTGTCCAAGTATTTGTATGGGAGACTGAGTGTGTGTGTGGCTGGCTGGGAGGTGTGTGACTCTGTGCAGATCAATGTGTACTTGTATCAATGATTGTATAAGAAAGTAAGTATGTGTTAGTATATGTTTGAAAATGTAAGGTGCTCTATGTTTAACTGTATAGACAAGAAAATGGAAGTGTGATTGATTCTTTACAGGACTGACTAGGTGTGTGAGTAACTCCATGGATGAGTGGCAGAGTGTGAGTGTCTGTATAGGTGTATGAGTGCACATGATAGTGTTGTAAAGATGAGTGATTGTATGTATGAATGATTGTATGGGTGAATGAGTGAATGTGTGTGTAGACGTAGGAATCAGTGAGTACGTATGTAGTAACTAGTATTGGTGTGTCAATGGTTTCAAAAATTATACTCTGTATTTAACACTGGGTGAAACAGAGGTTATATTAAAATGTGAGGAGATGCATTGTATTGTCACATGAATGATATCATCAGTGATGTGGTCATTGATGTCAAATGAGATGTCATCAGTGATGTCATCAGTGATGTCATTTGAGATGTCATCAGTGATGTCATCAGTGATGTCACTGACCATGTCATGAATGATGTAATATGTGACATGATCAGCAGTGGATTGCGGGTGCACGATATATAGTTAGTGCAACTAACTATATATGGAATTTCAATGGTTTTGTGTGAGTAAAATAAGGTTTTTTAAATGCTAATTCCTAACTATATATGGTCTATAACCTATGGTTTTTTCAGTGAATTTTCAAGGTTTTGTAAATGCTAATTCCTAACTATATATGGTCTATAACCTATGGTTTTTTCAGTGAATTTCAATGGTTTTTTAATAGCAAATATCATAAGCTGTCGAATGTCAAGTACGTGGTAAGTGAAAACATTTTCGTGTTTATGCACACTGATCTGCTTTGAATGGTGCCCCCCCCCCTCATTTCTATTAGGAGTACTCTCTCTTTGCAGATAGTGAAAGGTAGTTAACGCAGGCCTTTGCCCCCGTTGTAATCCGTCGTGCCTGCTTCTCTCTCCATTTGATTGATTGTTATCCAAGTATTTACTGTTTTAGAATTAGTTCTCTTTGGTTCATTCTCTATTTACAAACAAACACAGAGTCGCAATACTCTGTTTAGTCTTTGCAGATAACGAAAAATCGTGTAAAAAAAAAGAAAAGGAATCGAGCAAAATCAGTAGGCCACTAATGGGATCTCTTTTTGACCTCGCTAAAATAGAAACATTAGGAACAACCCCTCATGACAAATACAAAACTAGTGAGATGAACTGAACTCCACACAATGATGGCTGCAAAACAGCTCGGCTCCGCCACCCACCCCGCCCAAAATAACGATAAAGAGCGGCTGCCATGATTGGTTGCGGAATGGCCACAACGGAGCTACGAAATGGTGCTGCTCTCATGCTAATCCCAGCTTCGGTCTGAAACATCCAGAAACACTGTAGACTACCAATTCGATCAGTTCCGGTAGCGCCCCAATGTAACCCGGTAGAGAAGAACTAGCCCTCCCCTCTTTGACTGATGGTTCTTGTTGCCTGTCCCTTCTGTTGTCATTTAACAGAACTATTTAGCCTGCTGAAAGGGGTTGTGTTTCGACCGCTGGTTGGTGGAGACATTTTGACTATATTCTGGACCTGCGTTGTCGCGTAATGCGTCATATGACGCGCCGCGTTAGCGCATCCGGAAGTCATCCGGGGCGCGCAGCGCGTAACGTAAGCATAACAAGTCATGTGACTTGTTAATAAAACTTTTCATTGGTTCATTTTACTTTTCTTATTCTAATGATGAAAGCCTTGGTCATATCACCTAAAAATTACGCTTTTAATTACTTCCGAACATTATTTTCTCTTAAATATATGTTATAATGTTCCAGGCTAATGTACTTTCCCGGAAATTTTACAACTGTCCTGCAAGTAAAATATATTCTTTTTTCGAGAAAAAGAGCTTTTCTTCGTCCCATGACGGAGCCGTTGAGCAAAAGAGGGTCGACCTGCTGTCTTAGTCGCCGATACGCCTGAATATGAGATTCTTATCGATCACTTTATGTTGCAGGAATAGAAAACACAACAGCCCTTGACCATTTATCTTTACTGCGTTCCTTCGTATTATACCTTTTACCCTTCATGTAATTGGTCTGCTTTATTTCACTTGCCTTTTAATGATTCTAAAACAGTGACTATTATTAAAAACTTTACCAATGTATACACTACTACCATGTTTTCTTTTAAAAACCTTTATTGTGAAAATTTCATTATACAAATACGAGCCTATAACCACGTGGGCCTGCCACGGAGCAAACTGTAATCGTATATGATGAATAGACATTTACACTGTAGAGGAACGTAACGGGCGGGCCATTAGGTTGCAAAAACTAAGGTGTCTAACAGTTACGGAATCGGTGGACGTACATTTTATAATTAAAATACGACAGGGCCAGTTACAATAAAATTATCTAGATATACATTTGCGGGCAAGTACCATGGGTGACGTTAATTCGAATTTTCAACAGTACAGTAATCAATAACACATCAGAACTTAATATCAATAGGGATGTCGAAATATTCAATCAATTCTCGTCCCCGCCCGCCATGTGCTTCAAAACTGCATACGTATCTCGTGATTTCAAGGTTCTGCAACCAGTACACAACAAGGAGTTACGAGTCCCATTTATTCCGGCGCCATTTTGGGCGAGGACGGGCAGGTCCAGGATATAGTCAAAATGTCTCTACCAACCATCGACTATGATGATGTTCATATGCTGTATTTATTAGAGTAACACTCATCTGCCCACATGAAATTAATTTACCACAATCTAAACATGTCATTTTAATCTTTCCAAAGTTCTTCTAAATATTTGGGACCGTTTCCCTTGCCTCTGAAGCTCTCAGTGCCACTTCTTTGATGAATGTACTAGCAGGTCAGGGGTTCTCCTCCAAATCTCTCTTTTATGCAGCACTATAATTAATTGGTGCCACCTCTCCATATGACGATGCATGGTATAGTTACCACAACTATATTTTTTTTCGGTTCCTCTGGAGAGTTCATCGTGGCAGATGAAGCGTGTAACATACCGGGCATTTACCTTTTTTTGCATGTACAGGAAAGGAAAAAAAAATCGAGCGTCCGAGTTCTAAGGTGTCCCAGGGCCATTTTAGTGGACCAGGACCAAATCCAAAGAACAGCCATCTCACAGGCTAATGGGGCGACCCACGCCGACTTTCAGCATTGTAGAATGACCACACCAGTACAGCAACTTGCTAGACATCACCTCGGTGCCATCCGGATCTCGGCGCCCCACTGCAGATGAAGTGCCTCTCAAATATGAAACCACCACGGTGACATCCGGATCTTGGCGCGTTGTGCTGCCTTCGGCCTATTCGCACATCGGTCCGCTACTGACGCCATCTCACAGGCTAATGGGGCGACCCACGCCGAGTTTCAGCATTGTAGGATGACCACACCAGTACAGCAACTTGCTAGACATCACCTCGGTGCCATCCGAATCTTGGCATCTCAACGCCTAGTGGTATCTTCCATACAAAAAATATTGTTACGCTGCCTTTGGCCCCATTCGCACATCAGTCCGCAACTTAGACATCACCTCGGTGCCATCCGGATCTTGGCATCTCAGCGCCTTGTGGTGTCTTCTACTCCGAAAATATAGTAGAAAATATTGTTGCGCTGCCTTTGGCCCCATTCACACATCAGTCCGCTACTGACACCATCTCACAGGCCAACAGGGCGCCCCACGCCGACTTTTACCATTGTACGATGGCCACACCAGTGCCACAACTTGCTAGACACCACCTCGGTGCCATCCGGATCTTGGCATCTCAGCGCCTTGTGGTGTCTTCAAATCAGAAAATATTGTTGCGCTGCCTTTGGCCCCATTCGCACATCGGTCCGCTACTGACGCCATCTCACAGGCCAACGGGGCGCCCCACGCCGACTTTCAGCATTGTAGGATGGCCACACCAGTGCGGCAACTTACTAGACACCACCTCGGTGCCATCCGGATCTTGGCGCGTTGTGCTGCCTTCGGCCTATTCACACATCGGTCCGCTACTGACGCAAACTCACAGGCCAACGGGGCGCCCCACGCCGACTTTCAGCATTGTAGGAGGGCCACACCAGTGCGGCAACTTACTAGACACCACCTCGGTGCCATCCGGATCTTGGCGCGTTGTGCTGCCTTCGGCCTATTCGCACATCGGTCCGCTACTGACGCAAACTCACAGGCCAACGGGGCACCCCACGCCGACTTTCAGCATTGTTGGATGGCCACACCAGTGCGGCAACTTACTAGACACCACCTCGGTGCCATCCGGATCTTGGCGCGTTGTGCTGCCTTCGGCCTATTCGCACATCGGTCCGCTACTGACGCAAACTCACAGGCCAACGGGGCGCCCCACGCCGACTTTCAGCATTGTTGGATAGCCACACCAGTGCGGCAACTTACTAGACACCACCTCGGTGCCATCCGGATCTTGGCGCGTTGTGCTGCCTTCGGCCTATTCGCACATCGGTCCGCTACTGACGCAAACTCACAGGCCAACGGGGCGCCCCACGCCGACTTTCAGCATTGTAGGATGGCCACACCAGTGCTGCAACTTGCTGGACACCACCTCGGTGCCATCCGGATCTTGGCGCGTTGTGTTGCCTTCGGCCTATTCGCACATCGGTCCGCTACTGACGCCGCCTCACGTGCCAACGTATTTTCTCCGCATTTTACACCCTATGCCGCATAACAGGTCATGTGACTTGTTTATAAAACTTTTCATTGGTTCATTTTACTTTTGGTTTCCTAATGATGGAAGGCTTGATCATGTGACCTAAAAACAACACTTTTCATAGGATGAAAACTTTTTTTTTTTCCCAAACGATGAAAGCCCCACCTTGTTTCTGGATGTTTCAGACTGAAGCTGGCGTCAGCATGAGAGCACCACCATCTCGTGGCTCCGTCGTGGTCATTCCGCGAGCAATCATGGCAGCCGCTCCCCACCAGAAGCCTGCAGGAGTCGGAGCCCCCAAAACTTTTGATGAATTCTCAAGGCGGAGGGGACGCTTTCGAGAATGGGGTCCAAGACCTAGCAGACAAGCGTCCGATTTCCAAGGTGTCCCAGGGCCATTTCAATGGACCAGGCCCAAAAAGGAAACAGCCTGCCGCCATTTTGAGAGTCCTGTGACAGCCGCCTATCGCTGCACCGCAAGAGTGGGCGCAACTCAGCTGAATTGCGGCTTTTGACACAGTGGACCAAAAACGGACGGAATGGCAACTGAAACGGTAAAGGGGCGCCCCACTACAACAGATGACACTCCACCTGGAGAGGCCCGTTCACGCTGCCTCCCCCGGGGCGCTCCACGCCGTTATTCGGAGCAGCATTGTAGGATACCAAAACCAGTGCGGCAACTTACTGGACATCACCTTGGTGCCATCGTTCTGCTGCCTTGGAACTATTCGCGCAACAGTTTGCTACTGATGACCCACCCCCCGCGACGCCCCATGCCGTTATTTGCTGGGTGGCAACTTACTAGACATCACTTTCGTGTCATTTAGATTTCGGCGCGTTCTGCTGCCTTGGAACTATTCGCACAACAGTTTGCTACTGATGACCCACCCCCCGCGACGCCCCACGCCGGAAATCTGGACGTTGTGCTGCGTTGGGACTATTCGCACAGCCGACCGCTACTTCGTTGTTTTTCCCTAAAAATGTTTATATGTTATTACTATTTTTGTTTTCTTGTATATATTTATAAATTATTAAAGTTTTATAATCTTACTACTTTGTCGGAGTGCTATATATTTTTAATGTGACACATAATTGTAAAAACTTTGATGTACAAACAGTCATCCCTGGAATCTTCCGCTTCAGGCTCGATCCCCTCCCCAATCACAATACAGGATGGTTTTCAGATAATAGCAACGCTTCTGCTGTGACGGATCTCATCGAGTGTGGGCCTTGATCTACTATAACTCCTTTGAAGAGGGGTGATTCTTTACAGCTGTGGCCATAAACTACATCTGCAGGGCTAGCTGATACCCTAGGACCAGCCTGGACAATCGGACACAGAGGAAAAGGAGTGTCAGAGGGTGCGGTAGTGAATAGGGCGAAAGGGAGGTGTCGGGCGGGCACAGGGTGTGATTCTCAGGGAACAGCAGCGCAGATGGGGGAGGTTTATTACCCATGCATTAGACAGAGAGCGGGGGTGACCACTGCCTGGGGGAGATGCTTGCGAGGGTGGGGAGCCATGCTAAGGATCGACAGCGTGCACAGAGTGGGTCTGGTCAAGGCATCTAAAATGGCTGCCGTGCACGACAAAAGTGTGGCATTTGAAAAAAGACAAGATGGCGCAGACAATGTTTTTCAACACTTCCTGATTTCCTTCGAATCGAACGTTAACAGACGTTGGGGCATATTACCAAAGTTAAGCGATATTTATCCCTAACGATGCTTAGCAATGATTTTTTTACCGTCAGAAATTATCGCAGATAAACCTTGCTATTATCAAGGTTTATCGGAAATACGATAAAAAACGACCGCAATGCATTAATATCGCTGAAAACTCAGCGATATTCATGCATTACCGAGCTAATGCTCTTAGCCATGTTATCCACCTCCCATTGGATAACATGGCTAAGAACTGCTCAGGGCAGGTGGTAGCTTTTGGAGATATTCGCCCTTATCTCGAATATTTCCAAAAGTTGATAATAGGAGATAGCGATGTTAGCGACTGTTTCCAGTCGCTAACATCTTGGCATGCCCACTTTGCATGTCATTAGTGATAAATATCACTCACATGCAAAGTGGGGCCCAAGATGGTCGCTATCTTCTACTAGCCGTCGCTAACTGGTGTTAGCAACAGCTAGGTAATACACATATAATTTTATCTCCGCGAAGCGGAGCGCTGTTACAGATATATATCTTGTTTCTGAACGTTAATTTCTCAAAATGCACTGAAGCACATATATTGAGACCTAGCAAAGGCACATCGGGCTACCAGTCCCTACAATTTTGCCAAGTTTCGTGCAAATCCATTCAGCTGTTCGATCCTACCGAGAGACAAGATGGCGGCCGCTACGGACTGTTTGGAATGTTTACAGACACCGGAGAGCCAATCAGCTTCGCTTCGCAAAGCTCCGTAACGCGAAAAGTACGCGAAGCGGTGCGCTGTTACAGATATATACCTTTTTTTGAACGTTAATTTCTCAAAATCCACTGGAGCACATATATTGAGATCTAGCAAAGGCACATCGGGCTACCAGTCCCTACAATTTTGCCAAGTTTCGTGCAAATCCATTCAGCTGTTCGATTATTATTATTTTAATTTTTTTTTGCCCCGCGGGGCCCTTTTAAAACCTCCACATCAAACCTAGGGGGTGAGCGACAATGTACTATGCCCCCTTATGGTCATTTGCCCCTTCGCTTTGGCCTCCTCTTGTCTCTCGATCCTACCGAGAGACAAGATGGCGGCCGCTACGGACTGTTTGGAATGTTGACAGACGCCGGAGAACCAATCAGCTTCGCTTCACAAAGCTCCGTTGCGCGAAAAGTACGCGTAGCGGAGCGCTGCCCAGTCCGCTGTTACAGATATATATCTTTTTTTGAACATTAATTTCTCAAAATCCACTGAAGCACATATATTGAGACCTACAAAAGGCACATCGGGCTACCAGTCCCTACAATTTTGCCAAGTTTCGTGCAAATCCATTCAGCCGTTCGGGCTAAAAGTGAGGCCAACCGCCCTATGGAAATGAACATGGGAAAAACGCGTTTTGGGACCCCCCTTTTTTCTCGGCCCCCCCTTGACGAACCCCCCCAAAATTTTCAGGGGCTGCTCAGAAACAAAATGTGCCATTTTCCTGAAAATTTCAGCCAATTCCGTCCACAAACGCCAAAGTTATTAGACATAGAATTTTCAAAAAACCCATAGAGAAAAAATCCTAACTATATATACCTACTGGCGACCGCCAGTAGGTAATATATATATATATATATATATCCTTGTAGATTCTGTATATGGCGTGCTTACACCACAGAAAAACGGACCACCACGCAACAAGTAAATATTTCAGGAAGTTTTATTTTCTCTTCTCACGATCCTTCTCTGGCATGACGCGTTTCGGTTACCAAGTAACCTTGATCACATAGCGACCATGCAGTAACCTTCCACAATAAATACTTAATTTTTGCAACCATTTACACCACGTGGTGATGACAAGTGAAGAAATACTATTTAGGACAATACATTTTTCTTCTTGTGTATGCTTTAAAAAATTCCATTTTGTTATATATTCTCAATGGCATTGACAATTGATAGTTTTCGACAAGCCATATTACATGAATGTGCAAAATATATGCCATAAATGTTAAATAAACAAGAAATATGAGCAAATGCAATTTCATGGTATTTACATTATTTAAAACAATCTAAAATTCATTTAATTTTGGAGAATTAAATATAGCAGCTTTAAATGCTTAAAAAACAATCTACTGTTGTGCAAACTTGCGCATTGGTTCGTTATAAATTTCTAAAATACCAAATTATTAAAGAAATAACAGCATAAAATGCTTTAAAACCAAACATGTGCAAAATTACGCAGATACAGTACATAGAGGAACCTCCTCCTATATGTGCAAAATGCCTATCGACAATTATCCTCAACACCAAAAAATTAATATAGCATACTTAGTATTCTATACCTTTCTATGATTCTGGGACCGAGCCCGGGCCCAAAACCACATACGTTATCTGTATTTAGTCCAAAAAAGTGCTCTGTGCATATACAAATAATGGATAAAATGTAAGTGTATTTAAAATTTCTTAGGAATGAGAGATTGACTTCTGCATTTGCATAAAAAATCTGATTTCACTATTGCCGTATTCTACTATGTACTTATTAGTTTTCATAGGAACGTATGCATGTCTTCCGTGTTATTTAGTCCATTTGGAGACTTACTGTTCAGATTTAAAATGTATTTCGTCTCCAGTTGCCTTAAAAGCTTTTCCCTGTCTCCACCTCTTTTGGGTACCGGTACCGCATCAATGACAAAGTAATTTAAGCAATTAATATTTTTGTCATGTATTGCTTTAAAATGCCTTGCTACCGGGTAGGTGGGATCACTATTGATGATCGCTCGTATATGCTGCAATATTCTTACATGCACTGGTTTGATAGTGCTGCCCACATATCTGAGCCCACACGTACATGTAAGTATATATACAGCAAATTCCGTACGACAATCATAATTGCCTTTAATCTTGTATTCACGATCACTAAAAGGGGTGTTGTACTTAGTAGTGTTTACACCAAAATTACAGGCCCGGCAGGTTGTACATTTAAAGAAACCTTGTTTAGTTGGCAACCACATAGATGTAGGAGCCCCTACTACCTGTGGTTGTGACACATATGCGGCCATGTTTTTACTTTTTCTAAAAGTCACCTGAAGTTTTTCTGAAAGGTTTTCTTTTAAAATGTTATCGGTTAAAACTATTGGCCAGTTTCTATTTAATATTGCTCTTATTTTACGTTCTTGTCTGCTGAACGTAGTGATCACTCTTGGTGCCTCTTTACTATTTACAATTTCATTGTCTGCCTCGATATCTGATGGTAAAAGATCTATTCGAGGTTTTGCATCTGCCTTGATGGTAGCCTTATTAAGCATATCCTCTGTATACCCTCTAATTCGCAACCTCTCTAAACTTGCGTTTTAACATTTTTCATATTCCTCGGGGGTACTGCATATTCGTTTTAAACGCAATACTTCCCTGTAGGGTATACTAGCAATCAGGTGTTTTGGGTGCGCGCTAGATGCGTGGAGGGTCGCATTGCCTGCAGTTGGCTTTCTGTATGCAGTAGTGATTAATTTGTTGTCAGCTACCTGTACTTTAACATCTAAAAACTCATTTGAGCTCTTACTGCAATGAGATGTAAAATACAGGTTGTAATCATTCACATTCAGTTTTTCAACAAAGTCTTTTGCACTTTGACTGTCCCCCCTCCAAACAATAAAAACATCATCTATAAAGCGCACCCATAGACAAATTCTTTGTTCCATTTCTTGTCGGTAGTTTTTCCAGAGGACCTGCCTTTCCCAGAACCCAACGTGCAAACACGCGTAGCTCGGGGAAAAGCAGGCCCCCATTGCCACCCCTCGTTTCTGTCTG
Source organism: Lissotriton helveticus (assembly GCF_964261635.1). Lineage (NCBI taxonomy): Eukaryota > Metazoa > Chordata > Amphibia > Caudata > Salamandridae > Lissotriton > Lissotriton helveticus. The sequence goes on along the minus strand of NC_136061.1, from coordinate 503,601,661 downwards.
AACACCTCTTTGCCAAAAGTAAAGAAATTGTTATTTAAACACCAAGTGATCAATGACATGAGCATCTTGTTGTGAAATACATATTCTGCTGGACGAGTATTTAAAAAGTATTTTACACCCTGCAGACCTTGTTCATGATTAATGCTAGTGTATAGCGACTCGATGTCTAGAGTTAATAGCATTAAATCATCAGTCCATAACATCTTGTCAATACGTTTCAAAAAATCGCCAGTGTCTTTTATATATGACGGCATACCTTTTACCAAATCTTGTAGATAAAAGTCTATATATTGTCCTATTTGTTCCGTCATGCCATTAATGGCTGATATTATTGGGCGACCTGGTATGGGCATTTGTCCTTTATGTAACTTGGGCAGCAAGTATAGGAAGGGCATTGCTGGATGGGTGTTATACATGAATTTAAATTCTTCACCAGTTATTAATCCTTCATTTTTCCATTTTTGCAATTCCTTTTTGATACTATCTTTGGCTTTATTGTACATTTTCATTGATGTTTTTTCATAGCAGTCTGTGTTGTCTAACTGCCGCTTTGCCTCTGCCTCATAGTCTGTTTTGCACCAAAGGACAATATTGCCCCCTTTGTCCGATTTTTTCACCACCACCTCAGGATTTTTATTTATTTTTTCCATTAATTTGGTGAACTCTATCTGTTGCTGATTAGGTCTGCTTTTGTTACGATTAGTTTGGCAATTCAGTTTTTTCATTTCTTCAATAACACGGTCATGGAACACATCGATCGTGTCTTTTGGCATGAGAGGAATGAATGTCGATTTGGGCTTAAAGGGGCTTTCTCCCGCACCTTTCTGAAGTAGATTCATCTCCCGTAATCTTGTTTGCGTTGATAATTGTGAATCACTTTCTTCTTCATTGTTTAACTCTTGTAATGCCCATAGCGTAGGTACTTCTGAGGCCTGTAGGTTTGAACCTGTTGTTATGGGTGTTCCTGATTTTTTCTCATCCCATACACTTTTCATTGCAAAAAACTTTCTCAACTTTAATTTCCTTATAAATTTGAAAATATCAATCCTTGTGGTGGCATAGTTAAAATCAGTATTAGGACAGTAGTTGAGACCCAGTGCTAATAGTTGTTCCTCCGCTTTTGTAAGCACCATGGTTGTTAAATTTACCACTGTATGTGCGTCAGCCTTTACTTCTTGCGCCAGAAGTTTTTCTTCTTTTTGGGCTTCCCGCTTGCGTTTCCTCCTGATTGTGCGTCTAATTGTGTTCCGCCTTTTCCGACCTCATTTTGTTCGTTTCGCGGTCTCAAGGTTCTCATCCTGGCAGCCACCAAAAAATCCACCTCTTCTTCCATGCGTAGTGCCACAAATTCGGTACTTCTACTACTGTTGCTGCTCGTTTCATCACTTGAACCACTCGTTAATGATTCTGCATCAGTATTTGTATCATCTTCAATTACATTTGAGGCACCAGTTTGCAAGGTATTTGGTTTCAAGGTGTTCTTCCCTTTCAGTTTTCGAAGGTTATCATATTTTTTTGAGAAAGTATATATTTGCCCTTTTTGGTAATCTTCCAGGTCTCTAGCAAATGTATGTATTTTCCTCGCAATTATTTTTTCTTCATATTTTTTCGGACGGTCTTTAATTTCATTCTTTTTCAATGTGATCCAATCTTGTTTGTCTGACTTACTCAGTTCATTCTCAATGTCCTCAATTTCCGCTATTATCACCAAGCGGTCATTCTCCGCATATTTAATTAATATACGTATAAGATTCATGGAGGCTTGTAAATTGCTCTCTCCCCATTCCCGAAGCATCGCTGGGTTGGGCTTTTCAAAACTTGGAGCCAGTAATATGCGCAGCCCACGTGGGACTCTTCCTGCATCTGCATACTTTGTAAGGGACTTATGCTCCCACCATTTTGTTATTTCAGCCTTTATTTTCTTTTCTAGATTTTTTAAAATCGAATTGAGGTCTTTATTAACTCCCTCCTTGGGGTTATTTATTGCCGTATTCACGGCGCTTGTTGTTTTTACGGCATCAAAATATGCATCTGCATTGGCCTCTCTCTCTCGTACTGCGTCGTTGAGCATGTTGTTGCCTGTCCGTGATTTATATCTTAAATTTCGCCAGCATATACATACGCAATATGGCTTTTTAGAGAAACACTTCCTTTCTCGATTACTGCTGCCAGCCCTGTCCTGCTAATCGCTGTGTGCTTGTTTTTTCACTCACCGAGTGCACGAGTCTGCTTCAGCGGGTCCTCCGACTCAAGCGTCGGCGTTCTCGAGACTCGGCGTGTTTATTTCAGCCAGCTCGCAGGGGGTTCAACCAGCCAAGATTCTCCTCTCGGATTTGCAGCAAGATCGGTTGAGGGCGGACATCAACTTCCAAGGCGGGGTCCGTAGGCGAAAGCAACCAAACTTCCGTGATTGATATCCTTGTAGATTCTGTATATGGCGTGCTTACACCACAGAAAAACGGACCACCACGCAGCAAGTAAATATTTAAGGAAGTTTTATTTTCTCTTCTCACGATCCTTCTCTGGCATGACGCGTTTCGGTTACCAAGTAACCTTGATCACATAGCGACCATGCAGTAACCTTCCACAATAAATACTTAATTTTTGCAACCATTTACACCACGTGGTGATAACAAGTGAAGAAATACTATTTAGGACAATACATTTTTCTTCTTGTGTATGCTTTACAAAATTCCATTTTGTTATATATTCTCAATGGCATTGACAATTTATAGTTTTGGACAAGCCATTTTACATGAATGTGCAAAATATATGCCATAAATATTAAATAAACAATAAATATGAGCAAATGCAATTTCATGGTATTTACATTATTTAAAACAATCTAAAATTCATTTCATTTTAGAGAATTAAATATAGCAGCTTTAAGTGCTTAAAAAACAATCTACTGTTGTGCAAACTTGTGCATTGGTTCATTATACATTTCTAAAATACCAAATTATTAAAGAAATAACAGCATAAAATCTGTCACAAGGATGGTGTCATCAGTGATGTCATGAGTAATGTCACTGACGATGTCATAAGTGATGTAATATGTGATGTCATCAGCAGGGCATTGCAGGCGCGCAAGTTATAGTGAGTCCAACTAACTATAACGTGGGAATTTCAATGGTTTTATGCGAGTAAAATTTCCTGGTAACTATAACTGGTGTGAAACCTATGGTTTTTTCAGTGAATTTAATAGGTTTTTAAATGCTAATTCCTAACTATAACTGGTGTGAAACCTATGGTTTTTTCAGTGAATATATATATATATATTTATATCACAAACAACCTCCTTGCAAGAAAGAGCAGAGACCGCGTTGGGGGAGAACAGGAGCACACCTTTATTTCAACTCTGCAGGCAAATGCATTTCGGCCATTTCGGCCTTCGTCAGCGCCATATAATTAACAGGTGGCATTTTCAACAGCCGCTTTATATGTGTCCCGCCCCTTGCAGGTAGAGCAAGGTTCGCCTCCTCCTTAAAGTCGTAGCTCACCAACATTAGCTCACGCGTTCTCCATGAACTATCAGTCCCAGAAAGCATGTTGTTTTCAGGTAAGTGGTGCCAGAGCGGACACTGCCAGGTGATTTTTCAGGCTTGGCAGGGCAATGCGTGGTGTGAAGAGAGCCAAATACCTGTGATGCAGCAAGAACCTGGGCATCCTCCTGTGTCCCCACACCGCACCAACCACCAGGTCCCAAAATCAAATCAGCGGGGGCTTTAAACGGCAGTCCGATTTAGCCCAGCATGAAGTCAATGACCCCCTCACCGCTCCATCTTCCTCCGAGCCCGGGGTGGGCCTGAGTAATCCAATCCCTTGGAGAGCAAAAGTAGCCGAAGCAATTTGCCAGCAAGACTCAGGCCAGCTTGTAGTGCGGGGGTCTCTGAAACGCGCCACTGGCATGCGCGTAAAAATGTCACAAACAACCTCCTTGCAAGAAAGAGCAGAGACCGCGTTGGGGGAGAACAGGAGCACACCTTTATTTCAACTCTGCAGGCGAATGCATTTCGGCCATTTCGGCCTTCGTCAGCGCCATATAATTAACAGGTGGCATTTTCAACAGCCGCTTTATATGTGTCCCGCGCCTTGCAGGTAGAGCAAGGTTCGCCTCCTCTTTAAAGTCGTAGCTCACCAACAGTAGCTCACGCGTTCTTCGTGAACTACCAGTCCCAGAAAGCATGTTGTTTTCAGGTAAGTGGTGCCGGAGCGGACAATGCCAGGTGATTTTTCAGGCTTTGGCAGGGCACTGCGTGGTGTGAAGAGAGCCAACTACCTGTGATGCAGCAAGAACCTGGGCGTCCTCCTGTGTCCCCACACCGCACCAACCACCAGGTCCGAAAATTAAATCAGCGGGGGCTTTAATATATATATATTTATATATATATATTATTAGTCACCAGTAGTTAGTTATAGTTAGGACCTAGTTTCCATAGGAAAAGCATTTTTTGATTTGCCAATATCTTTGGTGCCGTTTAACTAATCTTCGCTAAATTTTCAAAACTAATGGGGCGATCTGGTCAGCTTCTGTCTTGGAAGTTTGGGGGTGATTCGTCAAGCGGGGGCCAAGAAAAAAGGGGGTTCCAAAAATGCATTTTCCCCATGTTAATTTCCAGAAGAAACTTTAGACACGGCTACAGCCCGAACTGCTGAACAAAATTGCACCAAATTTGGTAAAAAGGTAGGCCTCGGTTCAGAAAACACTCTTCTTTTTAAATGGTGTAAATCCATTTAGTAGTTGCTGAGAAATTAAAAAATTAAAAACATCGATATGTGAGCACCGAGGAGGATTCGTAACTTCTCCCGAGCACAAACTTCATCTGATTGGCTGCCAATAATCCAAACTAGAGAGTGTTGGCAGCCATCTTGTAACTCAGTAACCAAGTCACAAGAAAACAGAAAAAAAGATGAAAAACAAGAAAAGGGGGCATGGTAGAAACACCCTGACCCCCAAGGCCTGCTTAGGGGCCCCACAAGAACCCCCAGAGCCAAAACAAAGCATTCAAAAAAAGAATCGACCGAATTCGTGCTGGGTGCGCAAATCCGGGGAGAAAAAAAATGAAGCGGTTTGCTGTACTTAAGCTCCCGGGTGGGCCAAGTTCCAGGGGCAATGCAAAATTATGTAGCGGGGGCCCCCGCAGCCCTGGGAACCGCCACCTTCCCAGGGCTTTATGTATTATTTGCGGGGGCACACAGCCCCCTCGCAGCCCCAGGGCTGGCTACCTCCCCGGGGCTCTGATTTCTGTTTTTAAAAAAATGTGTGTGGGGGCTTGAGCCCCCCACATGCCCTGGAGACCACCACCTCCCCAGGGCATCTAGTTATGTAAAAACAGGGGTCCGTTGCGTACCCTCGGGAACCACCACCTCCCGGGGCTTTGAAACGATGGGAGGAAGACCATGCTGCCCCCCTCTCCTGGAGCCCTCCTTGGACCTGGGGACCACCACCCCACAAGGGCCGGTTTCTGCAATAGCCCACCCCAGGACATTGCCGTTTGCAGGAAACCTGCTCTCACTTCCAAAAAGCAAAGCTGAATTGCTTTTGGGCAAGGGGAGCTACATGGTTGCAAGTCCCCTTGTCCAAAAGTAATGCCGGCTCCTGCAGGATGCGAGGAGCCAGCAGGGACCGTGGAGGCATTAGTACTCCCCCCATGGTCCCCAACATGAGGCCAGGCCCTGGGGATAGGGTCCCCTGGCCCAAAAGAGGCCTGGGAGGGGGCCACATGCCACCCCTCTCTTAATTATATATTTTTTAAAACAGGCCAAGCCCCAGGAAATAGGATCCCTGGGGACAATAGTGGCCTGAAGAGGGGGACCACATGGCCCCTGCATTGTAAAAGAAAAAAAAATAGTGGCAGGCCCCGGGGGATGGGCCATTACCGGTCTGAGGAGGGGGGCCACACGGTCCCTTTCCTTATTTTTTAATATGTTGGCAGGCTCCAGAACGAATACCGAATAATGGAATTCAGGTTTTTATTTTTTCGAGTTTTAATTCGTGATTACAGCGCATCTCTCAGCCCGGCCTTCCATGTAATGTCGCGTTTGATTCGCGAATTCACCTTAAATAATTAAGTTGTATATATTTTAGAAAGTAGTATTGTATTTGTGAAGTCTTTTTAAAGAGGTATTGTGATTGAAGTTGATGAGAAGATTAAAATTAATAAAGTTGTTAAAAATATATAGAATTAATACTTAAACTAGAAAAGTGTGTTGTAGTACATTGAATTCATGCTTTTGTGGATTCCTGTTGGGTGCCTGAATCCATAAAAAATGTGTAAAAAATATGTATGGGTAAACACAAAATTATATTCAGTATTATGTTATAGGGTGGCTCTAAAAAGAGCCCTTGTTTTCATTTTGAGTTTTTTGTAGCTACATGTAAGTGCCGATGCAGAGCTTTGTTGAGAAAGACTCTGTTTCCTTGATCTGTGAAGTGTACTCCATCACTTCTGTAGATGTGATCCATATGAAAATATAGATTGTTGTTATGTATGGAGCCCAGCCTATGGTCTCTGAGGTAAGCAGAAACAGCGTTATTGACATTTTCTCAATCTTTAATAATCTCTGGGCAGGAATTAGTTAGCCACTTCCATTTCTGTCTTTGGCATATGTTAGAGTATACAAAGACAATTTTTGGTAAAAGCAACATCAATTGTGCAAAGGTGTCCTTAATTGACATTTCCAGACCTATCCCAGTCCATGTGCCTAGGTCATTCCCACCACAGTGCACAATCATGAGATATGGGGGTTGGAGATGCAAAAAGGTTTGAACCAAAGAGAACAATTGGTGCCACTTTAGTCCTCTAGGTGCAATCCACACATTTTGTAAAGCTAGGTCTTTGTCAATACCTCTGCATTAAACATACCTTTTGCACCAGATCACATAGCAGTGTCTTACAAACCACACTGTGAGCATCTTTAAGGGATGTCTGGAAGAAATGAAAAGATGTCTGTAGCTGAGGTAGTCAGTTGGTAGAATAAGAGGTATGTAAAAGGGTGGACAAGATGCTTTAAAAAAAAGTTGAGAATTGATTGGCTGTTTAAGGACATTGCACATTCAAAAATAAGGTGCATTTTACTTTCTTTAAAAAGCATGTTTCTTATTTGTTAGTAAAAAATGTTTGAAAGGTACAGTAGAAAGGAAAAGCGCATATCTTGGAAAGCCAACCACACCTGTGGTTTGCATTTGCAACATTGTGTGGTGAACTTGAAAATATGGTGAACTTGTGACCTGTCAGTTAAGTTGAATGTTCCATGAACTGTTACAATGGAAACTAGCATTAAGCAGAATGGGGATAGGGTTGAAACTTAACTGTGGACTAAACATGGGAAATTGTAATTTATATATAAGTGAGATATTATTAAAGTGACATTTCCCAAGTCAGTAGTATCTTTAGAAGTGGTGTGTTCTTAAAAAATAGTGGTATTTTCATTTGTAATATATTTTTGAACTCCCATATGGATTCGCAGCTCCATCGCATTGGTGCACGGTGGAGTTGCGACTCTAAAGCATTCCAGAACGAGTTTGATCACTTTTAGAAGACAGTTGGTAAGGCTTAATATGTGTAACCACTAGAAATGTGTTTTACACAATTTGAATTTATGTAGGAAGCAATGTGATTTGATACTTACATTTATTTGTGTGGAGAATGAGAGATAAACTTTGCCATTACTGGTTTTGCCTTGCTGAGAGCAATGCATTACATGTATTGTGTGCATAAGACCATCTTTTACACATTTCTGATATTTTATATTCTACTAATCAGTTTGGAAAATGAGTTAAATTTGTGAGGTGTATTATGTGTTAGCTTTAGTTAAGTTAAATAATTAATCAAGAACTTTGATGTTTGAAATACATTATTAAATGTAGAGATGTTTATTTAGGTTTGTTTTATAGTCGTTAATTGTTGTCTGAAATAGATTCTGTATAGTATTATGTGTATATTGGAATATGGATTAGTGATCATAGTAGTGTGTTTTAGTGTGTGGATATGTATATTTGTAGTATACCACATAATTTTAGTTGTTGCTTTGAATTTGGAGGTAGAGTCTGTCAAGTTTTAAGGTGTGTATGGACCTCTGTCTCAAGTATGTTTCTACTTGTATAGGTATTTTCATATGTCTTTTACATTTGAAGGTGCATGATGTATAATAAAGATGTGTTGTTGCTTTTTATGTGGTAGGCTCAAGACTGTGAGTACTAGTTGAATGGTGAAGATGCAGCACACACGTGTGGTGTAAAAGATGCTGACATAAGGTGTTATTAATTAGGCTTCTTTTTTTAAGTTTCTAGAGAGGTACAGTTGAAATATGCCACATAAGTTTTGATGTTTGTTAGAAATTGTAAGATTGTTGTGTGAATTGTTATGGTTTGAATAGTGTTATTGTACAGACATATTCATGTAGGGTTTTAGTAAAATGGTTACACTTTTACTAAAGATATGTGAAGGTTTCCTACTTTGTATTTCGGTAGGTGTAATATTATAAGTAGTTGTGGTATGGTTAAGCAATAGCCTGAAAGTGAGGTTTGAGACGGTTGCAGAGATATTCATTATTAGAGTAATTTGTATGATGTGAAGAAAGTTATATTTCATCTATACCTCATAATTATCAGTATCTGTCTGAAAATTGAAGTGTACTCTGTGAAGTCTTGAACTGTGCATTGTGTTGTGACTGAGATAGGTGTCTACTTGCTCATACACATAAAATCACCCAGGCACTACCTTTGCACTTCTGTAATCACTCAGGAAGTACCTTAGTACTTCTGTAATGACCCAGGCAGCACTTTTAAAATCACCCACTCACGTTTTGTGTATTCCAGTAATCCTCTAGATATTCCCCCTGCAGGCCTGCATTCACCTAGGCATTAGTTATGTACTACCCCTACAGCTATGCAACCATGCAGGCTGAGCCTATGCAGTCATGTAGTAACCCACACACTATCCTAGCAGTCACAGAATCAGCCAGGCCCTTCTGTTACATTCATCTATACACCTAGGTATTACTCAAAAACTCATCTATGCCTTCAGGTGGTATTTATACACTTATCCATGCACTACACCTTTATGTCGCAGTCATAGAATTAGCCAGTCACTATTCATCTTTTCTTGCAATTTTCCAGTGACATCCCTTGCACTCTTACAATCATCCAAACACTACCCATGGAGTTTTGGAATCACTGTGGCAGATCTAGTACATGTCTCATTTCCTAGGTTTCACTATATTCCAGAAATATTGTATACCTATTTGTTTTAGATTTAAAAGGTAGAGACGTATGTATGCACGCTTTTAACAATATGGAAAGATTTATGGTTGAATCATGTAATATTGTGCTGCTTTATATTTGCCTAGGCACAACACTCATGCAGTTATAAAAACACCCAAGTACAACCAAGGCAGTTTTCAAATGCTGCATGCACTACATATTTACTACTGTAATCACTAAGGCATTACTGCTGCAGTCATGCAATCACGTAGGCACTACCTATGCACTCATGCAAACACTAAGGTATTACCCATGCACTCGTATTACCCATGCACTCTTTCAATCATCTAGACACTATTCATGCACGTATATAATCACCCAGGCAGTACTGTTGCATTCCTTCAATCACTGAGGCACTATCCTTGTACTTATGTAATCACTCAGCCAGTAGTCATGCTGTTATGTAATTACCCAAGCACTACCTTTGCACTCCTTTATTCACTATGGCTCTACCTCGGTAGTCCTTTAATCACCCATGCAGTACTCATGGACTTATAAAATCACCCGGTCACTTCATATGTAGTCATGTAGATCCCCAGATATTACCCCTGTCGTCATGTAATCGCCCAGGAGTTACCTATGTACTCCTTTAATACCCCAGACCTTACCCCAGTACTCATGCAATCACCAATGCATTAGCTATACAGTGCTTCATTCACCCAGGTACTATCCTTGCACTCTTTCAATCACGCAGGCAGTACTCTTGTACTTATGTAATCACTCAGCCAGTACTCATGCACTTATAAAACCAGCCAGGCACTACCTTTGTACTCCTGTAATCACTCAGGCAGTACCTTAGTACTTCTATAATCACAAAGGCAGTACTCATGAACGTATAATTGCATGCACTCACTTCCTCTGTACTCCAGTAATCCCCCAGATATTATCCCTGCTGTCATGCACCACCCAGGCATTCATAATGTAGTACCCCAGCAGTCATGAAATCATGCTGGCAGTACCTATGCACTCATGTAATTACCCAGGCACTACCCTTCCAGTCATAGAATCCGCAAGGCGTTACTGTTGCACTCATCTATTCACCTAGGTACTACTCAATGAGTTATCTATGCCTTTTGGTGCTAGTTATACACTTATCCATGCACTCAATTTTTATGTGTGCACTCATATAATTAGTCAGTTACTATCCATATTCTCCTACAAGTACCCAGTGAATAGCCTTGCACTCATAGAATCACCCAAGCACTACCCATGGAGTTATGCAATCACTCAGGCAGATCTATTACATGTTTCAGTTTCTAGGTTTCACTATATTCCAGCAATATTGTACACATATTTCTTTTAAATATGATGATGTTTTGAAAACATAGAGATATATGTATGCATGCTTTTAACAATATGGAGAGACTTATAGTTGAGTCATGTAATAGTCTACTGCTTTATATTTGGCTTGGCCCAACACTCATGCAGTTATAAAAACACCCAAGTACTACCCATGCAGTCTTTGAATGATCCAGGCACTACATATGCACTCATGCAATCACCCAGGTATTACTCATGCACTCTTTTAATCACATACCTACTACTCATGCACGTATATAATTACCCAGGCATTACCGTTGCATTCCTTCAATCATGGAGGCACTACCCTTGTACTTATGTAATCAGCCAGTAGTCGAGCTGTTATAAAATCACGCAAGCACTAACTTTGCACTCCTGTATTCACTCAGGTAGTACTTTAGTACTTTTTAATCACCCAAGCAGTGCTCATGGACTTGTAAAATATTGAATATATATTTCTTTTAAATATAATGTTTGTTTGAAAACGTGGAGATGTATGTAAACATGCTTCTAACAATACGGAGAGACTTGTATTTGAGTGATGTTATAATCTGCTGCTTTATATTTTGCTAGACCCAACACTAATGCAGTTATAAAAACACCGAAGTACTATCCGTGCAGTGTTCCAATGATCCAGACACAACATTTTCACTTGTGTAATCACTCAGGCATTACTGCTACACTCATGCAATCAGCTAGGCACTACCCATGTACTGAAGAAATTACCAAGGTATTACCCATGCACTCTTTCAATCATGTAGCTAGTAGTCATGCACTTAAATAATCATCGAGCCACTATTGGTGCACTACTTCAATCAGGAGCCACAAATGTTGAACTTATGTAATCACTCAGCCAGTAGTCATCCTGTTATGAACTCACTAAGGCACTACTTTTGCACTCCTTTATTCACTCAGGCACTACCTCAGTAGTCCTGCAATCACCCAAGAAGTACCCATGCACTTATAAAATCACCCAGTCACTTCCTATGCAGTCATGTAAATCCCCAGATATTACCTCTGTAGTCATGCAATCACCCAAGTATTACCTATGTATTCATTTAATCCCCAAGACGTTACCCCTGTACTCATGCAATTACCAATGCATTAGGTATACAGTGCTTTATTCTTTCAGCCATTATCTTTCCACTCTAATAATCACACAGCCAGTACTCATGCACTTATAAAATCACTCAGGCACTACCATTGCACTCATGTTATCATTTAAGTAGTATCTTTTGTACTTCTGTAATCACCCAGGCAGTACTCATGAAGTTATAAAATATTGTATACATATTTCCTTTAGATATGATGTTGGTTTGAAAATGTAGAGACATATGTATGCATGCTTCTAACAATATGAAGAGGCTTGTATTCGAATGATATAATAGTCTGCTGCTTAATATTTTGCTAGGCCCAATACTTCTTTCTGTACCCCTCTTGCTTCTTTCTGTACCCTTCATCCCTCTTTCTGCACACCGCTTGCCTATTTCTGTATCCCTCTTATGTCTTTCTGTACCCTCTTTACCTCTTTCTGCATCTCTGTTATTTCTTTCTGAACTACTCTTTCTTCTTTCTGCATGTTTCTTGCTTCTTTCTGCACATCACTTCCCTCTTTCAGCAACCTCTGTTGCTTTTTTCTGCAGATGTCTTACCTCTTTCTACACCTCACTTGCCTCTTTCAGCACCTCTGTTGGATCTTTCTACACTGCTCTTGCTTTTTTCTGTACCTTACTTGCCTCTTTCTGCACTTCTCTAGCTTCTTTATACACCTCTGTTGCTTCTTTCAGTAATTCTCTTGCCACTTTTTGTACTTTTGATCCTTCTCTCTGTACTCTTCCTGCCTCTTTCTCTACCTCTCTTGCCTCTTTGTGTACCCCTCCTACCTTTTTCTGTACCTCTCTTGCCTCTTTTTGCACCTCTGTTAGTTCTTTCTGTACTGTTCTTGCCTCTTTCTGCACCTTACTTGCCTCTTTCTGCACTTCTCTTGCTTCTTCCTACACCTCTGTTGCTTCTTTCATCAATTCTCTTACCTCTTTCTGCACCCTTCATGCCTCTTTCAGAACTCCTGTTGCTTCTTTCTGCACTTCTTTTTCTTCGTACTGTACCCCTCATGCCTCTTTCTCCATCTTTTCCCGTTTTTCTGCACCTGTATTGCTGCTTTGTGCACTGCTCTTGCCTCTTTCTACACAACTCTTCCCTTCTTTTGTACCTCTGTTGTTTCCCACTGTAGTGTTCTTGCTTTTTTCTGCACCTCTCTGCGGTCTATTTTCTAACATAACTAAAATGTCACTTTTGTCCTTCTGCTTTACTATTCTGGTAATCCTCAAAGTGTTGGGCCTAGGCAAATATAAAAAAGCCTATACACACCTCAGGTGTAAGACTCACCATTTTCCAAACATCATATATGAATTTGTTTGTACCTTTTAAATGGAAGATCTTTCTTTAGTAAGATAAGAATATTTGAATATAAATATTTAATTAATATATATATTTTTTTTAGATATTCTCCATTATTATTAAGAAATGTTTACAATGGCATGACAATTTGAAAAGAAAAGACAGAAAACAAAGTACTATAAAGGAGAGAGAAAAGCAGAAATTAGATGAAGTACAACATGTGACATTGAAGAAAAAGTCTTCGGATAAGAGAACTAAAGTATTTGTTAAAAGACTTTTTAGAACTGTAAAGAATTTTGAAAATGAGGAAAACAGAAAAAAAGTGGTCGAACCAAGGATAATGAAATGAAAAAAGGACAAATTAATGGAAAATCAGGTTATGGGAAAACAATCTACGTTGAAAGAAGGTTGAAACAATATAAGGATATTAGGAAACAAATTTATAAAACTAGAGTACTACATAATGTATTGCAAGATTGAAAGAAATATAAAAAAGAGCTTCATTTTACAAGAAGAAACTACAGTCTGTACAGAAGTGTAGTTGAAAAGGCTTTTGAATTAAAAAGAAGATTATTTATATTAGTATTGAAGAGAATGAAGATGTTGAATAATACAAGCCTTTTCCTGAAACAGAAAAATAAAAGAAGACTGGTTATTAGAACTAACTTTTGTAAAAAAACTAATTTGGGTGAATGGAAGCACACTTCTAGTTCAGAACCTATTTTAAATGAAGAAAGCGACTTTCAACAAAATACATTAGTTCATGCAGTTGATACCAGTGGACGTTCTTTTGAGGTTAAAAATGGTTGTACAATTGAAAAATAAAAAGATGGTTACTAGAAATATCGAAGAATTAATAGCTGAAGAAGTTCAAGGGAGACTTTCACAAGCTCCAGGGTATATGTGAGATTGTAGCAGTATTAGCAGTATATGGCAGGAACCTATTGATATTATACGAAATATCTTATGAGAGTATAGTAAAAAAAAGTATTAAACAGAAAATTAAGATGTTGCAAGGACTAGATCCTTGTAAAGTGAGAAAAAATACTGGCTTGTAGGGTCATTCTCTAGCTTGTCTTTCTAGAAAAGTGTGTCAAGGTACTTTTCTTCACTTGAGAATGTTAATAGTACATCACTCTGCAATGCAAAAATTAGTAAGAAGATTGTACTATGAAAAAAGTCCTGCATTATTTTTAAGTCAAATAAACACTGCTCTATTGCATGGTTCAGTATCGGATGTAAAAAAAAGTTTGTGATGATATAGTTTTTTATTTCTTTGGTCCTGAAGAAGAGTGTAAAGAAAGTGAGAGTTTGATAAGTGAAGGTGCTGAAGAAGTAGTGAAAGATAGTACTACTGAGAAGTTTGTAGAAGAAATGAGAAAGATTAAGGTAATTTGTTGTATAAAAACCAACTATGACGTCGATTAAGATGACGGACGGACTTGCGTCCGTCCGCCACCCGCGAGGTAGAGGGACCATCCGCAGGGGCAGCGGCGTTCCCTCCATCGGAATTAGGATGTGACCGCCACCCTGGCGGTCACATCCCGTATATTTAACATTGCGGCGGGTGCTGCTTCAAGCAGCACCCACCGCAATGTTAAATATGCATGCTTTGCATTTGCATGCACAAAGCGGCAGGCACCGCGCGGTGCCTGCCGCTTTATGCATGCAAATGCAGGGGGAACCATATGTACCCCCAATGTGCACCCCCCACCCCCGACACCCTGGGGGCCCGCAAGGTCACTCCATAAGCAAATCTCCACATGCTTTTCCATGGCGGAAAATCCGCAGCGGAAAAGCATGTTAGCATACACATCGTAATTTGGCTGACGGTGTCTTGCAGACACCGCCGCCAAATTGCGGTCATCACCCCGCGGATCAGCGGCGGACGGACCTGCCGTCTGCCGCTGATCCCACTGCCATTATGATCTGGCGGGGGTGTTTACAGGGTCCGTGGCGGTGAATCCGCATCCTCGGGGCCGGCGGTGGCTTTCACCGGCCTGGAGAATGCGGATTCACCGCAATCATAATCGACCCCTATGTTTGTATTTGTTGTCAACGTACTCACTATAGAAGTCAAACTAGGAACGTTGATGTGTATTTAAAAAGTGAAAAGGAAAACAATGATAAGTGGAAGCAATTCGGTGCTTATTTGTTGGTGGAAGTTTGTTTTGAGATGGGTAGTGATCAACGTATTTGTAAATACTGTTACAGCAAATTAAAAGAGAACAAAATATCAGCTAGAGCTGTACATATTAACCTAGATTTGGTAGCTATTCCTCCGGAACTGGTGGATTTAAATACATATGAATCTATTCTTTATTCAATCTGTACACCCGTTTCAGGCTATAGTTCGCATGGAACCTAAAACAGGTAAGTTGCCTCCCTCAGATTTACGAAGAGGAATAAAGGAAGAGTTATGTATTTACCTTTAGATTTAAAGAAGAATATTGCAACTATTGGTATAGAGAGAGAGGAAATGGAACCTGTAGTTATTCTAGTTAATGGTGTACCAACAAAGAGTCAGAAAATATGGCAAGAGTTAGTAGATGTCACCAAAGTTCAAAAGGCTACATTATATCTCATTGAAAATGTGTATCTAGAAGAACAAGGAATTTCTTTAGAAGATGGTAGTGAAATTTCAACTCGTCAAATTGAAAAAGTGGATAACTCCTTCTGAAGTGAAGAAATTTATGAACATTATATTATACATCCTTTAAATTCAAAAGAGGTGATTGGAAATACTAGTGAATTATTCCAAATGAAGAGAGTGAAGGGAACTCCTATGAGTGTTTGGGAAAGAAGTTTAGAACCCCGTTGTTTTCCAAAGTTCATCCCTGCTGGAAATGGTGGACGATATGGTGCATGACCCATGCAGATTCCAGCTTCAGAATATCGCACAACAAGATTGTACACAGAAGATTCAAGCTTTCGACAATGTATTCCATAAATATTTCATCTCATCTCATGTTTGAAAGTAACTTGTCTGAGCTTTCATATGCAGTCAACCACATATTAAAAACAGGAGTTCATCTTACAACTGTTTCTGCAGAGGAATTCATGGACAAAGTACACAAGAGACGAACATTTAGAATCTCAGTTAATTAATTCAATGGCGTGTCAACGTGGTACTAATGAGTATTGGTATCATCGTCACAGATTACTTAAATGTATGTTAAGGAGCTTAGGAACCCCTACATGGTTTGTTACTCTTAGCTGTCCTGACTAGGCATGAGAAGATTTACTTGAATTTCTACAAGAAGCAAATTCAAATATTAAAAACATTGAATCGAAGGCAGCTGGAGAACTGTGTTCCTTAGATCCTGTAAATGTGTGCAGATATTTTAATCATCAGTTTCAAGCTATGATGTCTTTTATCTACAATAAAAATAACCCACCTCTTAGAGAAGTTATTGATTTCTTATGGAGAAAGGAGTACCAAGCCAGAGGTGCTCCTCATATACACATGCTATTAGGAATCAAGGATGCACCTACAATTGGAACTGATTCTGATGAGACTGTTTTATCTTTCATTGAAGACTATCTTACCTGTGCTATTCCAAAAATAGGAGGAGATATCACCTTAAGACAAGAAGTTTTATGGTTTCAAAGTCATCGATGTGGGAAATATTGTCGCCCAAAATACAAATCAAAGGAAACTTTTTATACAAAATGTCATTTTGGATTCCCACGTCCACATTTCCAAAGGAAGAGTCAACAGTTTCATGTCAGCAGTGAGGCATAATATAACTGGGAAATCTACAAAGAATACTTACAATATAAAAAGAAGTGAAGATTCAAAATATATGAATGATTACAATACAGTAATTTTGATGATCTGGAATGCAAATATGGATATCCAGTATGTTGCAGATGATTCAATTGCTGTTGCTAGCTATGTTACATCATATATAACAAAATCTGAAAAGACAGAGTTGAAAGAAATGTGGGAAGAAATTTCACAAGAGAAGACTCTTAGTAGCAAATTGTACAGCGTTAGTTTGAAGATGCTTTCCCATCGAGAGATTGGATCGTACGAATTTATATTCAAAGTCAAGAGGAATCATTTGGGTAAGTCTAGGTCTTGCTGCAACAAGAAATTGATTATTGAAATCTGTACAAGAAATTGAATACTTAGCATTAAGGGGTCGATTCCGATTCGGGAAACTAATCCGTATGACGATTTGAATTTGTAGCCATTTCCGTATGAATCGTACAAATCCGTCCGAATCGCGTAGTACGATCCGTAGGAAAAGAATACGTCAGAATCTTTGCAAACCATACGAAAACTAAGGTAAAATCCGTACGACACAGGACCCTCACGGTGAACCGTACGAATCGTAAACATGCTGTACGACCCGAAAAGTACGATCCAGTCCGGGGACAGAGAACGCGATTCGAACGAAAAACGTTGTAAGAGCAATTTGTACAGAGAGCCACACATTCACATACGCACTGTACCCCTTCAATTATAGGGGTACGCACCGTAACCCTATGCTCTGTACCCTTACGTACCGTATACCTATGCACCGTACACCTACGCACCGTACACCTACGCACCGTATCCCTATGCACCGTACCCCGATGCACCGTATACCTACGTACCATACCCCGACGCACCATACCCCTACGCACCGTATCCCTACAATCATGAGGTGTACTCGTGAACCCGGGGGGGTACGTTTCGCACGAGGTTCAGGTCGAAATCTGCTTTTACAGACGTTTTATACTCCCGTAGAAAAATAGTTGTGTGGAGTGTTGTCGTAAAGAATCGTACTTGCTGGGTCGCAAAAAGCTGTTTCGATCGGTACGGACGTCGCGTACTGTGTGTTCCAAATGCGATTTGTACGTCTTTTTGAGTCGTATGGTCTTTCGTTCGGAGATCTGCTTTGGGTTTGGATCGTATTTCATCGTACGTTCGGGGACATTGAAGGTGTACGAATCGTACGGGAAAAATGCTCTGTATGGCTATTCGAAGGGGATTGTACCAAATCGGAATCGTCCCCTAAATGAACTGGAAAGTACAGATATTGTTAAAACAAATAGGTTGGATACGTACAATCCTAAAAGAAGTCCACATCTGGAAAACATATGTCTCCATGAAGTACTGCAATATTACAGCTTTAAGGGAAATGTTACATAAAATATAAATGAAGAAAAATATGCAGTAATTGGATGTGATGAATGTTTAGTAAAAATACCAAAGGAAATCTCATTATACACAGTTGTGATACTCCAGATGAAAGGGAATTTTTCTATTTAGCACTTCAGCAACTCTTTAAGCCTTGGCATACTGAAATGGAATTACTTGGAGATTTTGAGTGATATGAAGATTCTTTTACTGCATGTAAAGATAGCATTGAATGCACAGTTTTTCCAAATTATCTACAAATGTTGAATAAAGAGATTGAACAAAAAACTAGTATTGCAGCTGAAATCGCTAGAGACAGTTCTCAAGATAGTCAAAGTTCTGCTCCACTGAGTCAAGATCCACCAGGATAACCAATTATTGAAAATGAAGCAGCTATCGCTATGAATAAAGTAGAAACAGCAATGCAACAGGCACAACAAGATATTATTGAGTAGTAAAATTTGGAAGAACAACTAAATATTGAGCAAAAATAAATATATCAGCAAGTTACACAACAGATATAGAATGGTTTACTTCATGAGAAAAAAGAATGCCAATGCACATCATTTAAACCTATTCAAATGTATATCAGTGTGCAAGCTGGAACAGGGAAACGTTTCTTAATTAAAGTTTTGAGCAGTTATCTACACAAACCACTGATTCACATTTATCTTGTTTTATAACTGCTCCAGCTGGGTTAGCAGCACAGAACATTAAAGGGATTACATTACATCAATTGCTCTTGCTACCAGTTGAACATGAAAATAAGTTGGAATATTAGAAGCTATCAGGAGAAGCTCGTTATGAAGTTTCAAGAGTACTAAAGAAAATGATACTGCTGATAATTGATGAGGTGAGCGTGGACTCAAACTTAATGCTTGGCTTTAACATTTAAGAATGCAACAGATTTAAAAAACAGATTATGATGTTTTATTTGGAGGAAAACATGTAATGTTATTCGGCGATCTATCACAACTTACTCCTGTTAAAGGACAACCTGTTTTTAAAACACTAGTCCATGAAGACACAAAGAAATCTTTGGGAAGCATTGCAAATGTGAACATTTGGTCTATTTTTGAATATAAAGAACTTATTAAGAATATGCGAATAGCAAGTTATTAACTTTATGGAAACATCCTTCAAGATATTAGAATTGGTGTTTTGACAAAAGATGGTAAAGAAGCTTTACAAAGTTGACTACTAACAAACTTGTTTACAAATGAAAACATTGCACCTGAAAACAATGTACAAAAAAATGTGAGAAAAGAAGTCTATAGTTTGTCTAGTGCCAACACTGCTAGAGTGCTCTACATTCAATCAAGAACTTTTGAAACTGGAGAAGCAACCAATAGTGAAAATGGTAGCCATTGATAAAATGGAGCATAGAGGAGTTACTATTCATCTCTCGGAGAAATTACACTCAAAATTAGATTCTTTGGTAAAATCTGTATCTAAGACTGCTGGTTTGGAGAAGATTTTATATGTATGTGTAAACTGTTAGGTAATATTAGGCATAATTTAGATGTTGTAAAAGGGTTAGTAAATGGAACAATGGGAAACGTTGTTGATTATGTACATTTTCAAAACAGAGATGGAATTGAATTGTTGAAGATTAAATTTGATCAGATTGAAGAGGTAAAACAGATTGGACATTGTGCTGTTCTTTTTTTGCTTGTAAAAGATGTGTATGTTCGTAGAAAACTGTTTCCTCTTTCTTTAGCATATGTGGTGACCATTCATAAATCTCAAGGTTTAAGTATAGACAGTGCTTTGGTAAATATTGGGAGTGTTTAAAGAGGGTATGGCATATGTTGTATTGTCTCAAGTAAGAACATTATCTGCATTGTATTTAGTTGATTTTGATGAGAAAAGGTTAGTGCAGATGCAAATTGTGTAAAAGAGTTAAACCGGTTAAGATGACTGTATATTCCTAACTTATGTAAATATCCCATATATGAAAAACGTGCAGTATGTTCAAAACATAAATATGACAAAGATCTTCATCATGAAATTATGGAAAATCAAGAAAAAAGATTCTGTTCTTTATTACATCATATTTTTCAAAAATTGGTAACTGATAGAACTAAAATCCATTCTGCTTCTGGCATTCGACACTTTTTGGATATATGTACTGGTTCTTTGCAATCTACACTTAATATTTAACAAGATGCACAAGAGTTTCTTATGTTTACATTTGCAGTATTGGAAGATGATGGGATTTAGATTGAAAGTTTGTTTGGACTAAGTTACAGATGGGATCATAAAAGTGAAGAGTGCTCATTTTCTTCTACCACTGAAATAGACACTGAACGATTCATATATTTGACTATACCAGATTGTGAATCAGTGCCTTTTAATAAATTAGTAAAAACAGCTAATCAAGATGTGAAATTTTTTCGTTGCAATTCAGAAATGTTGTCAACATTATTTATAGAAAGATTTGGACAATATAGCATTTTAATGCTACCGGGTTGTAGAGCGGATGGAAAAAAATTGAAAACCAAAATACATTTTTTTGTGGCAAGTCAAGTGTCAATTTCAGGAAGAATTTTTAAAGCAGTGGCTATTATTTTCCATGATGGGCCTACTACAACATCTGGACACTTTACTGTGTATTTAAGATGCAATAAAGAATGGACACATTGTAATGATGCCCATTTGGAAATCAAATGTTGGTTGCCTTGCGAATTAGCAAATTCATATCCTATATTTTTGATGCCAAAGTTTTGAAAACATAATTTGGCCTATTGGGAAGATGTGAACATGAATTAAGGAGTTTATTTTCGATATTTTCAAGGCAAAGAATTCGGAAATATCATTCGACCGATTGGAAAGATGTGAACAATTAGTGTTTGGATTATCATTTGTGTTAATTGATATTGCATGTGGAAAATTGTGTTTGAAAGAAGTAGTTCATATATTTGATCTTTAAATAATATGCAATGTAAATGAGAGTGTATATTTTTGAAAATATAAAGAGATAGTTAAAGTTGTAAATATTTTCAACGCAGATTGTGTTTATTTTACAATCTTATTAATTGTATTTTTTTGCCCGCTGTTATATGATGATCAACATTGAGATCACTGTGTATGGTGAAATTCAATAGAATCTGAACAGAACAAAAAAGAAAAACTGAATTTGTTATGTAATTCTAAAATTATGTTGTGTTCTTAAAACTATAATATTATGTGCAATAACAATATTTGTCTTCTCTTTTAGAGAAAGTAATCCTAAAGTTTTAAAATATGTTACATTTCATTTTCAATGAAACAACTGTAAAATAGTTTCAATGAGTTTGATATCTACTTCAATAAAGAAGGTAAGATGAAATAATGTAATAAGCATAATAATATGAATTAATGTTAACAGTAACTTTTATTGCAGTTATTCATTTTTTCAAACTCAATTATCTCAATGCTCAAATCACCTCAGAAGTACCCATGCACTCCTTCAATCACTGAAGCATGACCAATGTACTTACAAAATCACCCAGGCATTACTAATCCACTCCTTCAATCACTCTGGAAACAGAGCTTAAAAAAACGACTGTTAGAAGAAATTACGCCCTCATTACTGTCCCAGGCCCAGAACCCTACCTGGTCTTTGTTAATAAACTATTCCACCGTTTTCTTTTAACTAGATTTTGTTTAAATTTGATACACTTTTTGTTAGGCACCTACACTATATGGAAAACACCTGATAATGCAAGTCCTTGTGATTGTGATCATTTTTCATCTCAGGACATTCTACACTTCGTTATGTTCTGCGATCATTATGCACAAATCAGGAAAAAATATCTTTTACCAATTCTTCGAGAGGCTGGCTTTCTACAGGTCAGGCCAGCACTCTTATTTCTGCAACTTTTGCACAATGCACGAATAACTTTTCATGTTGCAAACTTTTTAGTAGCAGGAGTCCGTATAAACAAAAGGCGTAACAAAGGAAGACAAGGACAAATTCTAAACGAAATATTTTAGCAAATTCTGATGTTTTAAATCTTTTACGTGAATTAACATTTTTTTCTGGTTAATTCATTTCGATGTATAATTCGTGTATATATATTTTTTATGAACATATGAAATCTGTTGATCTGATGTATGATATATTATGTAAATATTTTATTATTGTTGTACTTTACTGTTTATTTCATGATCTGTATCCTGTGTCTTTTTGTGATTTTTAAAAAAATCGAATAAAAGTGTTTGACTGACTGACTGACACTCTGGAAGTACCCATACACTCCTGCAATCACCTGAACATTACTTCTACAGTCTTACAATCACCCAAGTATTACCCATGCACTCCTCCAATCACTCTGCCAGTAGCCATGCACTTATTCAATCACTCCGCCAAAACCCAATCACTCATAAAAACACCACACACTACCCTTGCACTCTACAAATACCCAGGCATTATCGATGCACTCAGGCAATCATCCAGGCATTACCCATAGACTAGGAAAAACCAAAGGTGGTGATGGACGGAGCGTTGACAATACAAACACTCAACCCCAGTCAACTGATCTGGGTTTAATTCATCACCGTTCTTTAGCTCACTCCGCCACCCCAAGTTCAGACATGGCCATATGCAAATCAGTCTGACCCTGTGCCTCATGGGAACAGTCCAGCCCGAACTGCCAAGCCATGTCTTCCCTGGACCGGAATCAAGCTTCCCAGGATCAGTTTCTGGCATTACAGCCGTCTTCAGCCGGGCTTGCTTGACTCCAGTGGCAAAGTGAGCAAGGGACTCACGTCTGAGCATACCCTGCCAACTTAGG
Organism: Lissotriton helveticus; assembly: GCF_964261635.1. Lineage (NCBI taxonomy): Eukaryota > Metazoa > Chordata > Amphibia > Caudata > Salamandridae > Lissotriton > Lissotriton helveticus. Next base: position 503,578,791 of record NC_136061.1, on the reverse strand, counting down.
GCAAAGAAAGAAAAACCAAAGGTGGTGATGGACGGAGCGTTGACAATACAAACACTCACCCCCAGTCAACTGATCTGGGTTTAATCCATCACCGTTCTTTAGCTCACTCCGCCACCCCAGTTCAGACATGGCCATATGCAAATCAGTCTGACCCTGTGCCTCATGGGAACAGTCCAGCCCGAACTGCCAAGCCATGTCTTCCCTGGACCGGAAGCAAGCTTCCCAGGATCGGTTTCTGGCATTACAGCCGTCTTCAGCCGGGCTTGCTTGACTCCAGTGGCAAAGTGAGCAAGGGACTCACGTCTGAGCATACCCTGCCAACTTAGGGCGAACAAAGAAAAACCAAAGGTGGTGATGGACGGAGCGTTGACAATACAAACACTCACCCCCAGTCAACTGATCTGGGTTTAATCCATCACCGTTCTTTAGCTCACTCCGCCACCCCAGTTCAGACATGGCCATATGCAAATCAGTCTGACCCTGTGCCTCATGGAAACAGTCCAGCCCGAACTGCCAAGCCATGTCTTCCATGGACCGGAATTAAGCTTCCCAGGACCGGTTTCTGGCAGTACATCCGTCTTCAGCCGGACTTGCTTGACTCCAGTGGCAAAGTGAGCAAGGGACTCACGTCTGAGCATACCGTGCCAACTTAGGGCGAACAAAGAAAAAACAAAGGTGGTGATGGACGGAGCGTTGACAATAGAAACACTCACCCCCAGTCAACTGATCTGGGTTTAATCCATCACCGTTCTTTAGCTCACTCCACCACCCCAGTTCAGACATGGCCATATGAAAATCAGTCTGACCCTGTGCCTCATGGGAACAGTCCAGCCCGAACTGCCAAGCCATGTCTTCCCTGGACCGGAATCAAGCTTCCCAGGACCGGTTTCTAGCATTACAGCCGTCTTCAGCCGGGCTTGCTTGACTCCAGTGGCAAAGTGAGCAAGGGACTCACGTCTGAGCATACCCTGCCAACTTAGGGCGAACAAAGAAAAACCAAAGGTGATGATGGACGGAGCATTGACAATACAAACACTCACCCCCAGTCAACTGATCTGGGCTCAATCCTTCACCGTTCTTTAGCTCACTCCGCCACCCCAGTTCAGACATGGCCATATGCAAATCAGTCTGACCCTGTGCCTCATGGGAACAGTCCAGCCCGAACTGCCAAGCCATGTCTTCCCTGGACCGGAATTAAGCTTCCCAGGACCGGTTTCTGGCAGTAGAGCCGTCTTCAGCCGGGCTTGCTTGACTCCAGTGGCAAAGTGAGCAAGGGACTCACGTCTGAGCATACCCTGCCAACTTAGGGCGAACAAAGAAAAACCAAAGGTGGTGATGGACGGAGCGTTGACAATACAAACACTCACCCCCAGTCAACTGATCTGGGTTTAATCCATCACCGTTCTTTAGCTCACTCCACCACCCCAGTACAGACATGGCCATATGCAAATCAGTCTGACCCTGTGCCTCATGGGAACAGTCCAGCCCGAACTGCCAAGCCATGTCTTCCCTGGACCGGAATCAAGCTTCCCAGGACCGGTTTCTGGCATTACAGCCGTCTTCAGCCGGGCTTGCTTGACTCCAGTGGCAAAGTGAGCAAGGGACTCACGTCTGAGCATACCCTGCCAACTTAGGGCGAACAAAGAAAAACCAAAGGTGATGATGGACGGAGCATTGACAATACAAACACTCACCCCCAGTCAACTGATCTGGGCTCAATCCTTCACCGTTCTTTAGCTCACTCCGCCACCCCAGTTCAGACATGGCCATATGCAAATCAGTCTGACCCTGTGCCTCATGGGAACAGTCCAGCCCGAACTGCCAAGCCATGTCTTCCCTGGACCGGAATTAAGCTTCCCAGGACCGGTTTCTGGCAGTAGAGCGGTCTTCAGCCGGGCTTGCTTGACTCCAGTGGCAAAGTGAGCAAGGGACTCACGTCTGAGCATACCCTGCCAACTTAGGGCGAACAAAGAAAAACCAAAGGTGGTGATGGACGGAGCGTTGACAATACAAACACTCACCCCCAGTCAACTGATCTGGGTTTAATCCATCACCGTTCTTTAGCTCACTCCACCACCCCAGTACAGACATGGCCATATGCAAATCAGTCTGACCCTGTGCCTCATGGGAACAGTCCAGCCCGAACTGCCAAGCCATGTCTTCCCTGGACCGGAATCAAGCTTCCCAGGACCGGTTTCTGGCATTACAGCCGTCTTCAGCCGGGCTTGCTCGACTCCAGTGGCAAAGTGAGCAAGGGACTCACGTCTGAGCATACCCTGCCAACTTAGGGCGAACAAAGAAAAACCAAAGGTGGTGATGGACGGAGCGTTGACAATACAAACACTCACCCCCAGTCAACTGATCTGGGCTTAATCCATCACCGTTCTTTAGCTCACTCCACCACCCCAGTACAGACATGGCCATATGCAAATCAGTCTGACCCTGTGCCTCATGGGAACAGTCCAGCCCGAACTGCCAAGCCATGTCTTCCCTGGACCGGAATCAAGCTTCCCAGGACCGGTTTCTGGCATTACAGCCGTCTTCAGCCGGGCTTGCTTGACTCCAGTGGCAAAGTGAGCAAGGGACTCACGTCTGAGCATACCCTGCCAACTTAGGGCGAACAAAGAAAAACCAAAGGTGATGATGGACGGAGCGTTGACAATACAAACACTCACCCCCAGTCAACTGATCTGGGCTCAATCCATCACCGTTCTTTAGTTCACTCCGCCACCCCAGTTCAGACATGGCCACATGCAAATCAGTCTGACCCTGTGCCTCATGGGAACAGTCCAGCCCGAACTGCCAAGCCATGTCTTGCCTGGACCGGAATCAAGCTTCCCAGGACCGGTTTCTGGCATTACAGCCGTCTTCAGCCGGGCTTGCTTGACTCCAGTGGCAAAGTGAGCAAGGGACTCACGTCTGAGCATACCCTGCCAACTTAGGGCGAACAAAAAAAAACAAAGGTGATGATGGACGGAGCGTTGACAATACAAACACTCACACCCAGTCAACTGATCTGGGCTCAATCCATCACCGTTGTTTAGCTCACTCCGCCACCCCAGTTCAGACATGGCCATATGCAAATCAGTCTGACCCTGTGCCTCATTGGAACAGTCCAGCCCGAACTGCCAAGCCATGTCTTCCCTGGACCGGAATCAAGCTTCCCAGGACCGGTTTCTGGCATTACAGCCATCTTCAGCTGGGCTTGCTTGACTCCAGTGGCAAAGTGAGCAAGGGACTCACGTCTGAGCATACCCTGCCAACTTAGGGCGAACAAAGAAAAATCAAAGGTGGTGATGGACGGAGCGTTGACACTACAAACACTCACCCCCAGTCAACTGATCTGGGTTTAATCCATCACCGTTCTTTAGCTCACTCCGCCACCCCAGTTCAGACATGGCCATATGCAAATCAGTCTGACCCTGTGCCTCATGGGAACAGTCCAGCCCGAACTGCCAAGCCATGTCTTCCCTGGACCGGAATCAAGCTTGCCAGAACCGGTTTCTGGCATTACAGCCGTCTTCAGCCGGGCTTGCTTGACTCCAGTGGCAAAGTGAGCAAGGGACTCACGTCTGAGCATACCCTGCCAACTTAGGGCGAACAAAGAAAAAACAAAGGTGGTGATGGACGGAGCGTTGACAATACAAACACTCACCCCCAGTCAACTGATCTGGGTTTAATCCTTCACCGTTCTTTAGCTCACTCCACCACCCCAGTTCAGACATGGCCATATGCAAATCAGTCTGACCCTGTGCCTCATGGGAACAGTCCAGCCCGAACTGCCAAGCCATGTCTTCCCTGGACCGGAATCAAGCTTCCCAGGACCGGTTTCTGGCAATACAGCCGTCTTCAGCCGGGCTTGCTTGACTCCAGTGGCAAAGTGAGCAAGGGACTCACGTCTGAGCATACCCTGCCAACTTAGGGCGAACAAAGAAAAATCAAAGGTGGTGATGGACGGAGCGTTGACACTACAAACACTCACCCCCAGTCAACTGATCTGGGTTTAATCCATCACCGTTCTTTAGCTCACTCCGCCACCCCAGTTCAGACATGGCCATATGCAAATCAGTCTGACCCTGTGCCTCATGGGAACAGTCCAGCCCGAACTGCCAAGCCATGTCTTCCCTGGACCGGAATCAAGCTTGCCAGAACCGGTTTCTGGCATTACAGCCGTCTTCAGCCGGGCTTGCTTGACTCCAGTGGCAAAGTGAGCAAGGGACTCACGTCTGAGCATACCCTGCCAACTTAGGGCGAACAAAGAAAAAACAAAGGTGGTGATGGACGGAGCGTTGACAATACAAACACTCACCCCCAGTCAACTGATCTGGGTTTAATCCATCATCGTTCTTTAGCTCACTCCACCACCCCAGTTCAGACATGGCCATATGCAAATCAGTCTGACCCTGTGCCTCATGGGAACAGTCCAGCCCGAACTGCCAAGCCATGTCTTCCCTGGACCGGAATCAAGCTTCCCAGGACCGGTTTCTGGCATTACAGCCGTCTTCAGCCGGGCTTGCTTGACTCCAGTGGCAAAGTGAGCAAGGGACTCACGTCTGAGCATACCCTGCCAACTTAGGGCGAACAAAGAAAAACCAAAGGTGGTGATGGACGGAGCGTTGACAATACAAACACTCACCCCCAGTCAACTGATCTTTGTTTAATCCATCACCGTTCTTTAGCTCACTCCACCACCCCAGTTCAGACATGGCCATATGCAAATCAGTCTGACCCTGTGCCTCATGGGAACAGTCCAGCCCGAACTGCCAAGCCATGTCTTCCCTGGACCGGAATCAAGCTTCCCAGGACCGGTTTCTGGCATTACAGCCCTCTTCAGCCGGGCTTGCTTGACTCCAGTGGCAAAGTGAGCAAGGGACTCAAGTCTGAGCATACCCTGCCAACTTAGGGCGAACAAAGAAAAACCAAAGGTGATGATGGACGGAGCGTTGACAATACAAACACTCACCCCCAGTCAACTGATATGGGCTCAATCCATCACCGTTCTTTAGCTCACTCCGCCACCCCAGTTCAGACATGGCCATATGCAAATCAGTCTGACGCTGTGCCTCATGGGAACAGTCCAGCCCGAACTGCCAAGCCATGTCTTGCCTGGACCGGAATCAAGCTTCCCAGGACCGGTTTCTGGCATTACAGCCGTCTTCAGCCGGGCTTGCTTGACTCCAGTGGCAAAGTGAGCAAGGGACTCACGTCTGAGCATACCCTGCCAACTTAGGGCGAACAAAAAAAAAACAAAGGTGATGATGGACGGAGCGTTGACAATACAAACACTCACACCCAGTCAACTGATCTGGGCTCAATCCATCACCGTTGTTTAGCTCACTCCGCCACCCCAGTTCAGACATGGCCATATGCAAATCAGTCTGACCCTGTGCCTCATTGGAACAGTCCAGCCCGAACTGCCAAGCCATGTCTTCCCTGGACCGGAATCAAGCTTCCCAGGACCGGTTTCTGGCATTACAGCCATCTTCAGCTGGGCTTGCTTGACTTCAGTGGCAAAGTGAGCAAGGGACTCACGTCTGAGCATACCCTGCCAACTTAGGGCGAACAAAGAAAAAACAAAGGTGGTGATGGACGGAGCGTTGACAATACAAACACTCACCCCCAGTCAACTGATCTGGGTTTAATCCATCACCGTTCTTTAGCTCACTCCGCCACCCCAAGTTCAGACATGGCCATATGCAAATCAGTCTGACCCTGTGCCTCATGGGAACAGTCCAGCCCGAACTGCCAAGCCATGTCTTCCCTGGACCGGAATCAAGCTTCCCAGGATCAGTTTCTGGCATTACAGCCGTCTTCAGCCGGGCTTGCTTGACTCCAGTGGCAAAGTGAGCAAGGGACTCACGTCTGAGCATACCCTGCCAACTTAGGGCAAAGAAAGAAAAACCAAAGGTGGTGATGGACGGAGCGTTGACACTACAAACACTCACGCCCAGTCAACTGATCTGGGTTTAATCCATCACCGTTCTTTAGCTCACTCCGCCACCCCAGTTCAGACATGGCCATATGCAAATCAGTCTGACCCTGTGCCTCATGGGAACAGTCCAGCCCGAACTGCCAAGCCATGTCTTCCCTGGACCGGAATCAAGCTTGCCAGAACCGGTTTCTGGCATTACAGCCGTCTTCAGCCGGGCTTGCTTGACTCCAGTGGCAAAGTGAGCAAGGGACTCACGTCTGAGCATACCCTGCCAACTTAGGGCGAACAAAGAAAAAACAAAGGTGGTGATGGACGGAGCGTTGACAATACAAACACTCACCCCCAGTCAACTGATCTGGGTTTAATCCATCACCGTTCTTTAGCTCACTCCACCACCCCAGTTCAGACATGGCCATATGCAAATCAGTCTGACCCTGTGCCTCATGGGAACAGTCCAGCCCGAACTGCCAAGCCATGTCTTCCCTGGACCGGAATCAAGCTTCCCAGGACCGGTTTCTGGCATTACAGCCGTCTTCAGCCGGGCTTGCTTGACTCCAGTGGCAAAGTGAGCAAGGGACTCACGTCTGAGCATACCCTGCCAACTTAGGGCGAACAAAGAAAAACCAAAGGTGGTGATGGACGGAGCGTTGACAATACAAACACTCACCCCCAGTCAACTGATCTGGGTTTAATCCATCACCGTTCTTTAGCTCACTCCACCACCCCAGTTCAGACATGGCCATATGCAAATCAGTCTGACCCTGTGCCTCATGGGAACAGTCCAGCCCGAACTGCCAAGCCATGTCTTCCCTGGACCGGAATCAAGATTCCCAGGACCGGTTTCTGGCATTACAGCCCTCTTCAGCCGGGCTTGCTTGACTCCAGTGGCAAAGTGAGCAAGGGACTCAAGTCTGAGCATACCCTGCCAACTTAGGGCGAACAAAGAAAAACCAAAGGTGATGATGGACGGAGCGTTGACAATACAAACACTCACCCCCAGTCAACTGATATGGGCTCAATCCATCACCGTTCTTTAGCTCACTCCGCCACCCCAGTTCAGACATGGCAATATGCAAATCAGTCTGACGCTGTGCCTCATGGGAACAGTCCAGCCCGAACTGCCAAGTCATGTCTTGCCTGGACTGGAATCAAGCTTCCCAGGACCGGTTTCTGGCATTACAGCCGTCTTCAGCCGGGCTTGCTTGACTCCAGTGGCAAAGTGAGCAAGGGACTCACGTCTGAGCATACCCTGCCAACTTAGGGCGAACAAAGAAAAACCAAAGGTGATGATGGACGGAGCGTTGACAATACAAACACTCACCCCCAGTCAACTGATCTGGGCTCAATCCATCACCGTTGTTTAGCTCACTCCGCCACCCCAGTTCAGACATGGCCATATGCAAATCAGACTGATCACTGGGGTGGCGGAGTGAGCTAAACAACGGTGATGAATTGAGCCCAGATCAGTTGACTGGGGGTGAGTGTTTGTATTGTCAACGCTCCGTCCATCATCACCTTTGGTTTTTCATTACCCATAGACTAATCTAATCAATCAAGCATTACCTATACACTCTTCAATCACCCATACAGTACATGTGCACTCATTCAATCACCCAGGCAGTAACCAAGCATTCACAAAATCACCCAGGCACTACCCATGCACTCCTCCAATCACCCAGGCACTATTCATCCACTCATGCAATTTCCCATGCACTACCCATGCACTGTTCCAATTACCCATGCACTACCCATGCACTCCTCTAATCACCCAGCCACTACTCATTTACTCCTTCAATTACCCAGCCTGTAGCCATGCATTCTTCTAATCTCTCAGCGACTATGCATGCTCTTATAAAATCTCCAAGCACTATTCTTGCACTCCTCCAAACTCCCAGGCAGTACCCATGCACTCATGCAATCACCCAGGCACTAACTATGCACTCATGCAATCATCCAGGCATTACCTATGAACACATGATATCATCCAATCATTAGTGGTGTCATTTGAGATGTCATCAGTGATGTCATCAGTGATGTCACTGATCATGTCATGAATGATGTAAAATGCGATGTAGTCAGCAGTGCATTGCGGGTTCACGGGATATAGTTAGCTCAACTAACTATTCGCCTGAATTTCTCTGGGTTTGTACAAGTGTAATGTCCAATCCAATTAGCTATAACTTCCCTGAAACCTGTGTTTTTTCCAGATAATTTCAAAGGTTTTTTAAGTGCTAATTTCTAACTATAACATCCGTGAAACCTGTTTTTTTCAGTGAATATATATATCTATATATATTTCTATATATTCTAAAATCCCCAACAGGATGAATGCGGATGAGGCACTTAATGTGCATATGTAACTGTCTTAGCTGTTTTTCCCACCCCTGCCCAGTCTCTGTATTGTTAGGTCACATGCAACTTCAATTTCTTTTTCTTTATTTCACGTTTTATACTCACAATAGGGCTTTTCACACTGTACATGCGCCTATGCTGCGCCTTTTTTATCTTATGGAATAGTGACTTGGCAATCGAGTCCAGAACACTCTGCCCACTTGGGCTTGACTGCTGTTGTTTCTTGGTTATTTACCCCAACGGGTCTCACACACATAAAGCTATGTGACCGTCATGCTTAGATTGGATGAGTTTTGACTGACTTGCGCTTTTTGCTAGAGGACTTCCTTTAGTTCAAAACTGCATGTGCTGTGCCATATAACTGTGTGGACACAACACCCACCCTAGGAAAACCGTCTCTACCTAGAGAGTATAGTGACACAAACATGCCGGCTCTTGCACTTGTACAAAATATAGCTCGAATTCCGCAACACTATTTCTTCTATGTCTATGTGTTACACGAACATTTTTCACATTTTTATTACACAATGTGCTTAAACCCTTTTATATTGTTTGACGTATTGCTGTGCAACTGAAAGAATGATCTATTAACAATAATATTGTGTTTTCCTTTCATTATCAAACTTTGCTTTGCACACGAGTAAAATTGCACTGCCATACAAGTATGACAGTGACAATGGAGACTTCTATGTCTATTGCCCAGCCACTGCTTGCTGTGACAACCAACAGTGAGTGGTTAGCATAAATACAGAAAATCTGAATGTCCCTGATGTAGTGATCAAGGCGGTTCGCCGTCGAAACGCGTCTAGGTCGTTGATGGATTAAACTTTCTTTGTCATCATCTCACGGAGTCGGTGCCTGTCTTTTGTCATTTCCAGGTTTGCTAAAAATGTATAAATTCAGTTCTGTAACTCTCTGGTCACACATTTGCACTGTTTGCTTTAGCTAGCTGAGGTGTCAAACCTTTTTCCATCGATTAGTTTAACTTGCATTTTGTTTACCTAAGATATGTGCATTTATTATTTTTTTAAATGCAGTCACTTAAAGGTGAAATAAATAACAAAATAGTTACAGAATATTTTGTTCTTTTTAGCCATAGCTTTGACCTCATCACCCCACTTACTGACTGTCCCTAGGGCACTCAGAATTACAGTTCCACACTTTAATGCACTACAACCTCAGCTTATAAACGAAGACAGCCAGGAAACCTGCCAAATAAACAAGGTTGTGATTCAAGGCCATCTTCATTTACAAGTCAATGCAGAAACATTTGCGCCTCCTCAGGAATGTAGACAGGGATCCACATGGGCATCACTGAAATTGACATGACTTATCTTTTGACCTCATTCACATCAAAGGAAGAGCCAGCATACAGCTTTTGAACCAGATGACATCACAGTATGTAGCATTACACTGGATAAAAACATTGATACAATATGTACAATTGATAGATTAACAGAAAATGGTCATTAAAGCAGATAAAAGACCATTCTTCTTATAAACCATAGTTGCATATGCTTTATTACTATGCAATCATAAGAAAACAAGTCACCCTAAAAATACATGACCGTCCAGAGCACCATTTTTGCTCAATGTTGAAATGGTTTATTGATATTAATGCTATTGGGTGTGTTAAGGGGTCACCATAACAACTCCGGGGAGGCCTTTTGGCTGTGTCAAGAGGCCATCATAACAACATATCTGGCAAGACTGTTGGCTTTGCCAAAGGTTCAGCATTTTACAAGACAAGTAATACACATCTTAAAACCACCATCATTTCACTGTACTCCATAACCATTTGTAAATACAAGCAATAATGTCAATAAAGATTTTCAACATTGACCAAAAATCACTATGATCAATAAACCATTTGAAATGAACAACATATGTCTGTGTTCTTTTTATAAACCTTCCGGCCGCATAAAATGCAGCCAGACAACTAACCCCTAGAAGGCGCTACACTCCCAGCTGAAAAGCGAAACCGATACCCGCTGGAGTGCTTTAATAAATGATAAGCTGAAGGGAGAGGCATAATTTTATTGGCCCTGCAAACGTAGGGTCACTTTTCAAATTTGATCACAGGGAGCTGCTGCACTCCTGTAGCTCCCTTGCAGTATCTTAATGCAGTCTTCCTGGAGCCACCACAAGAAGGAGAAATGTATACAAGTAAGGAAAACCTGCTCCCGCGAGGAGCAGTGAATATTCTAGTAGCTTCTCTTCGCTGTGCTCAGGACACCTGTGTAGCTTTTCTATTGTGTTCTTAATGTTTTTTAGTGGGTACTTGGTCCCATATGGACCTCCAATATATTGAGGCAAAGCTGAGAGCCCAACCCTGCTTGGCCCAGCTGGATCCCCATGCAACCAGCACTGTACTTGCTGGGGCAGGAGCCGGTAGTTTTCGTCACTGTGCACGATACACGCAGGCAAGTGTAGGAGCAACCATTGAAGAAACTGTGAATATCCCTCCAGGGTTCACGGAAGAGGCAGCAGCATGACCGCAGAGAAGAGATTAGCAGAAGCAACGCTGTTGTGAAGCAAGGTAAATATGCATTGGGGGGAGAATATCAAGTAAGGATGAGTTCCTGACTGCAGCTTTTATGCTGCAACACTGAAGGAAATGGATAGCAACAAGTGCATCTTTCAGCATCCCCTGCCACGGCCTCTCTTATGCTTTGGTCATTCAAATGGAGCGATAGAGTCTTATTGGTAAGTTGAAACCTTTCCTGATGTTTCTCAGTGACAACTTTCATGGTTCTGGGTGCTCGATGTTGGGAAGTCTAGGCACTAGACAAGATACAGTAATTGTGGTTTTGTCTCTGGTACCCAGTAATTCAGTTTTGAGACCATTCATGTAAAGGAAGCCACATTCTATCCAGTTTAACATAGAAGACAGGCAGGTCATGGTGTTTAGTATTTTTTCAAGTCAGAATTGTATTTGGTTGTCATTGTCATACATTTGGAGAATTCAATGATATTGCTTGATGAGCTGCACTAATGTTTATACATAGGTTTAAGAGCAGGCAGGAAAGAAGTAGCCTGCTTGACAAAGATATTGAAGATGGTTCCAATAAAAAAAAATGTTTAAATGGTTGGAAAGAAAATGTGGCCTCAACAACAAGGTCTTCAACAGACCTGCTCACTTTTCATTCCATTCAAAAGATTTCCCTCGAACACTATATTTCAGGCGGTGCTGAGATCATGGAGCTTCAAGACTGTGTTATTTGTCTTCATTTATGCCAATAAGAAGAGCCTCTCTGATGTTGACCAAGGTGTAATATGTGCCCATTTCCTATCTAAACATGATTTTTGGTCATGATGGAGAAAGGTCAGCTCCATGTATTCTAGTCCTATAAATTCTGCTTCCACGATTTTCTTGGGATCTGCTAGAATGGTGGCTTGACTGGACAGTAGTTTGCCACAGTCTTCTTTTAGGTTGATATTTTATAAACAGTGGGCTAATTAGGCTTTCTTCGGGATATTTAAGATGCCACTAGATATGCATATGTGTTGATAGGCACTCTAAGTGGGCTGCCATTGTTAAAGGTCAGGCTACCAACCAGATTAAAAGATCCTTAAGTATTGCCCGGCGGTGTCGCCTCCTAAACCCACAAGATATTAATCAATGAAGAGGCAGGCGCTGGAGACTGGAAGGCAGGAAACAAGGGTTTTTATTTAGAATCTCTCCGGAGGAGAACACATCAGTTCGGACAGCAAGTATCGTCACGAGGTGCTCTAACCGCATCTCTGAGGCCTGGCCTCTTATACACAGCTTTATTGCGTTATTACATATAACATATTCATGGCAAATGCTTTGATGTACGGAAAGACATTCTCGGAATCCCCGCTCCAAGCCCGTTCCCACACACATATACAGCAGAAGTCCCCGCCCCGGTCACGACAGGTGATGATTATCGCGTAGTTGGACATTCCGCCGGTTCACGGAATGTGGGGGTTTGATCGGATCTCATAGGGTGGGGGCATTGATCAACTCGAGGGCCCTTTGATGAGGGAAGCTTTCTACTGTACGGTGGAGGGGCAATAAACAGTATCGGCAGAGCTAGGTGTCGGCCTGGGAACGAGGAAGACAAACGGGCACACAGGAAAGGGGGTTTGTATCAAAGGGCCTGGGACCATGAAAGGAATGAAGGGAGGTGTCGCGCTGGGAACAGGATGGGGTTCCGAGGCAGAGCCGCGCTGAAGAGGGGTTTATGACCCAAGGCATGTGCGAGCGGGGGTTGTCAGCGCGCGGGGGGGTTTGCCTGCGAGGTCGGGAGAGAGAGAGACGCTGGCTATCGGCGAGGGGCAGGGAGGCCATGGTGTACGAAATGGCTGCCGCTTACGCGCACGAATGGGCCCAAGGAGAGCAAGATGGTGCCGATAATGTTGACATTCTCGATCTAACTTTTAACAGTCCTCCCTTTTCAACATATCTAGCCAACTTGCCTACTCAATGTCAATCTTCATCAAATTCCCAACCTCGGCATCATATAATGCTCCCATGCGTTCGTTTCCAAAGTCCACGGCCTTAGGGCAAATACAGTTTGCACATAATGAACACATGGGTGGCAGACATTGAATTCCTAAGCATAGGCCACATATTACTACTACAGGAATTAGGATAATGGTGAACAGTCTCCAGCCCCAGTTCTGAACGGTGTTCCAGAACCAACCACCGAGCGACCATTCTTCCTGTTCCTGGTGAACTTCCGAAGAGAGTCTGTGAAGATGTTCGATGGCTTTGTACACTGAGGGCGAGTTGTCCGGTATGTATGTACAGCAGCTAGACCCAATAATGCGGCATGCTCCACCACGGTCCGCAAGAACCACATCTAGGACAAGGCGGTTCTGTAGGGCCACCAAGCGGACCGCTTGGAGTTCGGCGGTGTTGTTGGCAAAGATACCAGCTGTGATATTCATTGTTGTCTCAACTGCCTGAGTCAAATGTCGGATGGCCCGGCTGTTTGCCATCGGGCCCCAAAGAGGAACAAGTCCCTTCATAGCATCGAGGAACTGTGCTCCTGTTGAGTCGGCTTGCTCAATGTCCTTGGCTCGTTTTTGTCTATGATGATTCGCTGGGGCCACATAAGTCGGAGGAAGGACGAAGGAGATGAAACAAGTGCCCCCCCAGCCTTTGGGGAGCCAGGTGTAGGCCTTTGTGCCGCAGACGAAATACATGTTTGGGGACGACACAAAGGAAGGTGGATCCGTAGTGTCCAAAGTTCGGGTAAATCGGCACGCGCTGCGGCCCACCAGCTGTGTCCCATGTCCTTCTATGCACATGTGGCCTGTGACGTTGATGACTGATAGGGCCACAGTCAGAGTGGCAGCCGTTCGTTTCCGCAGGTAGGAGAAGGTGGGTCTGGTTGGATTGTTGAACACCTGCATTTCAATTCGTTCTTTAGCAGGGATGTCCATGTGGATGGAGTCGTTGGAGGTCTGTGGGCAGAAGTGTGTCTTTGTTTTGTTTCGCCGGACCCCGTGGGAGAAAGGCGTTACGGTTTTGCTGGAGGTGGCATTGTCCTTATAGCTTTCTTGCAGGAGGATCAGCCAAGCAAGGCAGGAGCCATGAACCGAGAAGGGTGAGGGGATGAATGGTATCGAGTGTCCAGTGGCGTGGGGTAGCAACCCACAGATCCAACAGTTGGTGGCATTGGTGGCGAGATTGTGCTGGTGAAGGAGCTGTACGAAAGAGTTATTCCAAAACTCCTTTCGCCTCTCTCTGAGTTGGGGAGAGAGCGAAATCAGATAATGTTCCTTCGCGGTGATAGGCTGAGCAGTGGTCAGGAATGTCTCATGAGCAGGTGCATTTTCTTCCACAATCCAGAGTGTGGTCATGAGGAGAAAGCAAAAAAGGATTGCGATGAAGAGTGCAATTGTCTTTGAGCTGTGGAGTCTGTCTGTTCTTGGGTTTCTGTAGTGGGTATTTCCTGTTGTCCCCATCATCTTCTTATTTGGCGCTTCCATCATCTTCTTATCTGGCGCTTCCATCATCTTCATTTTCAAGGTGCTCGGTAGTGGGCAGAACCACAGACTTAGTTTAGCTTCTCTCCAGGCAACCCTTGATTGCTTTGGGTCACCGTTTTGAGATTCAACTTAGTTTTGTGGTCTACTTAGCCGAAGCTCCCTCCTTTCGACGCAGGAAATACCCTTCTCTGGATGGCACAGTGGGATCAGAGAATTTGGAAAGTTCAAGGGCTTCGGTATCAGGATAGCAGGTTAGTGACGGTCGGTCCTTGTTCAGGAGCTCTTCTTGGTCGCCGATGTTTTCTGCCGTGGCCAGGGTCGGGGAGACCTTCTTACAGTGGTGCGCGTGCAGCCAATGCCTTTTCCCCTCCACACGAAGAGCCGTCCGGTTGGTGATTAACACTTGCCAGGGGCCCGTCCACCGGGGTTCCAAACTTTTCGACCGCTGGAAGTTTCGGATCAGCACGAAATCCCCGGGTTGGATGGCGTGACCCGGACCCCTGGAAGCATCGGGGATGGCCTGCTGCACCTGCTGATGAATGACAGACAGAGTTTCAGTCAATTTATACAGATAATCAGACATTAGGACGTCCGGGACGTCGTGAATGGAAGTTGGTTTCGGTGCAGACCAGATACTCATGGGTCGACCGAAAACAACTTCATAGGGTGTTAAGTGATGTCTGGTGGGGGTGGAGCGCATTGATAGCAATGCCAATGGGAGGGCGTCTGGCCATTTCAGACCCGTGGTAGCCACTATCTTGGCCAGTTTAAGCTTTAGAGTGGCATTGTGTCGCTCAACTAGTCCAGCAGACTGGGGGTGGAAGACTGCGTGGAATTTCTGCTTGATGCCCAACCCCTTTAAGATGAACTGGATGACTTCGGCTATAAAGTGGGGGCCGTTATCGCTCCATAGAATACGACAAAGGCCGTAACGGGGGAAAAACTCCTTTAACAGTACTTTTGCGGTGGCCATAGCAGTGTTGTCACGGGTTGGGTATGCTTCCACCCATTTGCTAAAGGCGCACACCACGACAAGTACGTATTTCAGGCCTTGGCACCTGTCCAGCTGGATGTAGTCCATTTGCAGGACCTCAAATGGGTGATTTGGGACCCCAAATCCTCCCCGGGGCACTACAGTTCCTTTCCCGGGGTTGTGTTGCAGGCATATCAAGCATTGTTGGACCAGACGTTTGGCGGAGTCTGTGATTTTATCATTGTGCCAAACTCTGGAGACAAGTTCAATCATGGGGGCTGATCCTATGTGGGCAGGGGAGTGTGCCATAGCCAGTATGGGAATCAGGTATGAATCAGGTAGCAACCATTTGTTTGTGTCTCTTGTCCGCCAGCAGCCTTCATCGTCTTTTAATCCCACCCGTGTCCATTCAGTCAACTCGTGTTGTGTGCTAGCCGTTTGAATGTCTCTAATAGTGTCCCTAGCGTCAGTCCATTTTTCTGCTTGTGACCTGGTCACGTACATATGTGTTGTCGTCCTATTTTCAGCTGTCGTTCGGGCAGTGATGTCGGCTAGCGCATTTCCCTGCCCAATGATGTCTGTCACCTTTTTGTGTGCCTGGCATTTGACGACTGCAAGCTTGTTGGGGAGAAGGACGGCCTCGATCAAGGCGGAGACTAGATCCCCGTGCAAAATGGGGGTGCCGTGTGAGGTCAAGAATCCCCTTTCCCTCCAAAGGAGCCCAAAATGGTGAACCACCCCAAAGGCATACTGGCTGTCGGTGTAAATGTTCGCCGTAGTTCCTGTTGCCAGGATGCAGGCTCGGGTCAGGGCAATCAGTTCCGCCGCCTGGGCAGATCGTTGCGTGATACGGGCTGTCTCAACTACAGTTCGGCCGTGGTGACTGCATAGGCAGCGGAAGTGGTGCCATCGGGGAGTTTGATGCAAGAACCGTCCACCCACAGCTCTCCGTCAGGGTCAGGGAAAGCCGTGTCTCTAAGGTCAACCCTACTTCTAGTCTGTTCGTCCGTAAGAGTCACGCAGTCATGTACAGGGTGCACGTTGGGATCGTTCTCTGGCAAGGGTAACAGAGTTGCCGGGTTCAGTGTGGTGCATCTTTTCAGGGCGATATGGGGTGCAAGCAAAGTCAGTTCGTATCCAGTCAGTCGTGCATTCGTCAGATGTTGCGTTTTGGTTTGGTTCAGGAGGGTGTCGACTGCATGGGGTACCAATACCGTGAGGGAATTCGAGAGTACGATCCCCTCACTCTGTCGGATAGAGATCGCAGCAGCAGCTACGGCTCGAAGGCAGGCAGGCAAGGCTCTGGCTACAGGGTCAAGAGTGGCAGAGAAGTAAGCGCACGGTCGTTGCTTAGGGCCAATGGCCTGGGTCAGGACAGATAAAGCGCACCCCTCCCTTTCGTGAGTGTAAAGGGAGAAGGGCTTTTTGTAATCAGGGGTACCTAGGACGGGGGCTGAACAAAGGGCATCTCGTAGTTCCGTGAAGGAGGTTTGACACTCAAGGGTCCAAGGGAGTGGGAAAGGGACGTCTTTACCTAGCAGAGAAAGCAGTGGTTTCACAACGAGGCTAAAGTTTGGTAACCACTGTCGGCAGAAGGAGGTGAGGCCTAATAGGGAGCGAACCTGTTTCTGGGTCTTAGGGACAGGAGTATCTAGAATGGTTTGGATTCGATCAGGAGTGAGTTTTCTTCCTTCTTTGGACAAAAGGTGGCCTAGGTAAGTGACCTGGGGTTGGCAGAATTGCAACTTCTTCTTGGAGACCTTGTGGCCATTTTCCGCAAGGAAGTGCAGGAGTTGAATGGTGGCTGTGACTGCTAATGGAGTGGTGTCGGCCGCTAAGAGGATGTCATCGACATATTGCACTAACACCACTCCGTCGGGTAACTGGACTTGATCTAGTTGTCTCTTGAGGGCCTGGCTGTAGATGCTAGGGCTTTCTGTGTAGCCCTGGGGTGCTCGGCAGAGCCTATATGAGCGGTTTTTTAGGGTGAAGCCGAAGAGGTATCGGCTGTCTGGGTGGATGGGGATGGAAAAGAATGCATTTTTGAGGTCAATGACAGTGAAGGTGGTGGCAGTAGAAGGAATCAAAGTCAGGATGGTGGTGATGTCCGAGACCACAGGGTACTGGGGTACCACCACTTTGTTGATCTCTCGAAGGTCAATGATAAAACGGTATGCTTTCTCATCTCCCTCTCCCTGTTTCTTGATGAGGGGCAAGATAGGGCTGTTGCAAACGTTGCTAACTACTTCCTCCACCACTGCGGCGTCGACTAGCGACTGAATAATTTTTACCAATGCCTTCTCGCCCTCGGGCGATATCCGATATTGTGGAAGTTTTGGGAGAGTTGCGTCTGGTCGGACAGTAATGTGCACTGGGTCGATCAACATGCGCCCTACGTCTGAATCCGTCTTGGCCCATAGATATGGAGGCAGAGTGTCAAGTAGGGATGTGTCAGTGTCGGTGATGGAAAACATGCGTCGGGGAGGGCAATGTCTAAGCAGGACAGGGTTGTCGTAAAGAAAAACTCGAACTCCGTCTTGAGAACATCTAATCGTCGCTCGGAAGTGTTTCAATAGGCCAAGTCCCATAATGGCGTCAGGGCTATTGGAGGAAAGCAAAAACGTGGTGTCAGTGGTGTTGTTTTCTACGTCAAAGAGGATCGGGGCGGACAAAGGGTTAGTGGAGGGCGTTCCATCGAAACCTGTCGATGTTATAAGTGAGCCAGACAAGGGTGCCCCCGGAATCAGTCGTTTAGATAACGCACTACGTGTTGCGCCAGTGTCTACCAGAAATGGAGACTTGGTACCCAGGACCTTAGCAGTGACGTAAGGGCCTTGCTGGTCAACATAGAGCTCGACTGGATCCCTCCCTTGCCCTTGGCAGTCCTATGCAAAGTTGTGGGTGTCATCATAGTCAGATTGCTGGTATTGGTTCTGCCTGGGTCGATCAAATGTATTTGGTCTACCCGATCTGTCGTTAGTCGTGTCATTTGGGGGCCCTCGCTGTTGTCCCTTATTTCTCGGCCCATTTGCTATGTCGTTGGGGTCTTTGTTTCTGACCATGTCCAGAAGAACTGGGCACTGGGATTTCCAATGGCCAGTCCCTTTACAGAAAGCACACTGGTCCTCTCTAATGTCTGTACGTCCACTGTGGGGAGTCGAAGTACGGTCTTGGGATTTAGGGGCGTTCGTCTGATAGTTTCCCCGGTATTGGTCTCGTCCTATAGTCACCCCTTGCAGCTGGGCTATCATCACCCTTTCTTTCAAATCCTTCTTCTTTCTCTCGGTTGCCCTATCGTTTTCATTTTTCTGATGTTCATAATATTGGGCCATCTGGAGGATAGCCGTAGGTTTGGAGGCTGCCCAACTACTCTCGCTAGCCTGCAGTTTCTGGGAGACCTCGGATGACAGACCCTTAACATAATTCTGGACAAACAGATGGTGTCTGGTTGCGGTGGTCATGTCCTGGCCGCTGTAATCGGAGAACACCGTTTCGAACCGGGAGAAGTATTCCGATACATCCTCCTGGGGTTTCTGGCGACAGGCCGTTACTATCGACCAGTCCACTTTCTTTTCTGGAATCAGGGTTTTTAATTTCTGTACGATTTTAAAAAAATGGATTTCAAAGGCTTTTGTCCCGGTCCCCGTTGTTTGTCAATTTCCTCGAGTTGTGTCCAGGTATGTCCGAGCAGCTCAAGGTGGTCGACTTTCCGGATTTGCTTCCACACATCAGCTGGTAGACATAACCCAAAAAACAAGTCGATGTCAGCCAGGGTCATAATCGTTGAACCTAGGGCTGTACCCAATTCAGTATAGAAGGCAGTGGGGTTTTTACGTAGGTCAGGCAGAGATTTTCGGAATGTCAGAATCTCTTGTCGGTCCCATGGCTGGTAGACCCAATTGTACACTACTCTTCCTTTTGCATCTTGGTGGTTTGCATCATCGTGAGTCCCTGTACCTCGTGGAGGAACCCAGTAAGGGGCAGCCTCTCGTATTGGCATCATGGTGCTAGGTTGCTCAGTTTGTGGTTCGGTCGCCACGGATGTCGTGGGCTTAGTTCCCGATTCTCGTTCAGTGAGGTGGCGGAAAACCTCAAGCGTGCGCGTAAGGAGGTCCGTCACATCACACTCGCCCTCATCCCCGATATCGACCTTCCGGTACAGAGTCGTTAGGCTCTCGGGACCTTGGTCTCGATATCGGTCCTCGTATGCGTTCAAGACGTGGTAACACAGTCGTACAGTAAAGTGCCGTCTGTGACTCCCCGTATATGATTTAAACATATCCGTGATGTACTCTTCGCCTTCCTTCCTTTCTACCAGTGTCCTTGCTATCTTATCGATCCCTGTTCGCTCATCTTTCCTTAGCCTGTTTATTCTTGCGGAACCGGCCCCTCGGGTCTCAGGGTCGCCTAACGTTTTTGTTTGCGGAGTATTTGGTACAAGGGGTTCGGCCGGCACAGAGACCATGGGGGCCGAAGCTGTGGCACTTCCCTCATTTGCACCTGGGGGTGGTGGGTGTTGTGCTAAGGGTTGGGAAGGGGCATATGGAGGGGGCATGTAGGTGGCCGGAGGGCCTAACAGCAGATCATCGCTCGCTCGTTTTTGTCTCGAGGATAAATCAGGGTAGAGCATGGAGGGCGTTCTAACCGGGCACTGGCTTGATGTTTCCATTTCTAGTTTCTGTTTGGCTTTCTCTCTTTCCTTTATCTCTCCTTCTAGTTTCTGAGCAGCTAGGTGGGCTGCTTTTCGCAGCTCTTTTTCCAACCTACTCTCAATTTTCCTTTTATGTTGTTCAGTTTCTTTGCGCCACATGCCGAAACTATCAAGCATAGTGGGCGTTGTCTTATTTTTACCTAGGGCTGTTTCTAGCGCGTTTATTTTGTCATCATCGAAGGATCCTATCAGTGGCCACTGACTTTCTCCATTCTTTTTCGTATATTTATGCCACAGTTTGTTATAGGCTATAGCGATCAATCCATGCTTCATGAACATGTCCTTATTAGGGGTGCCTTCCGGTGGAGCCGGATGGTTCATCTCTAATAAGCGGTCCGGGCTAAACAGGCTACCGATCAGTGGGGAGAAGACAGACATGACGGCTCGCAACGAGGGACAAAAAGTCAGCACTGCCTATCTTATCACTGCGTGCAAAGACTGGACAGAATATTTCTATTCTACGTTGTTTGCAGGCAGTGAATACCTCATGAACCAATATCAAAAAAATAAAAAAACAATTCAGTGGGGAGAATAAGTAGGCTTGCAAAGGTCTGCGTTACCTACCCTTTCACTATCTGTAAAAAGGGGGGGGAGAGGGGCTCTTTCCTGTTTGCAGACAGAGAATCTCCAGAAGACAGTCTGTGAACAATAGTTCAGTTTCAAGTAATTAATCAGTGGGGGAGAAAGATAGACACGACAGTTGCATTACCTATCCTCCACTGTTTACAAAGGGAGAGCCTGTTGTTTCTCCGTTTGCAGACAGAGGATCTCCAAATAAATTAACAAAGAGTAATACTAGTATTTTCTGGACAATTCAAATAACCATTTCGCAATTTGTCGTGTTTACACGACCTTACCCGGACCGCATGGACAGTTTCTTGTCTTCCGAATCCAGCGCCCGATCGTCCTCTTTTCCTCGTATTCCTAGCGGCACTCCTGATGGTTCCCAGTCAGGACCGTAGATCACTCGAGAGAGGTCTGTTCGGAACCAGTGAAGTTCGGATGATCGGCTGTCAGACGAGGGTCTATCGGACAGGCGCGCTCCCGATCGTTGCAGTCGTTCACTCTGTCGTCAGGACCTCTCCCACTTGATCCATGAGTCACTGATGGGCCCCACGTTTGGGACGCCAATTGTTAAAGGTCAGGCTACCAACCAGATTAAAAGATCCTTAAGTATTGCCCGGCGGTGTCGCCTCCTAAACCCACAAGATATTAATCAATGAAGAGGCAGGCGCTGGAGACTGGAAGGCAGGAAACAAGGGTTTTTATTTAGAATCTCTCCGGGGGAGAACACATCAGTTCGGACAGCAAGTATCGTCACGAGGTGCTCTAACCGCATCTCTGAGGCCTGGCCTCTTATACACAGCTTTATTGCGTTATTACATATAACATATTCATGGCAAATGCTTTGATGTACGGAAAGACATTCTCGGAATCCCCGCTCCAAGCCCGTTCCCACACACATATACAGCAGAAGTCCCCGCCCCGGTCACGACAGGTGATGATTATCGCGCAGTTGGACATTCCGCCGGTTCACGGAATGTGGGGGTTTGATCGGATCTCATAGGGTGGGGGCATTGATCAACTCGAGGGCCCTTTGATGAGGGAAGCTTTCTACTGTACGGGGAGGGGCAATAAACAGTATCGGCAGAGCTAGGTGTCGGCCTGGGAACGAGGAAGACAAACGGGCACACAGGAAAGGGGGTTTGTATCAAAGGGCCTGGGACCATGAAAGGAATGAAGGGAGGTGTCGCGCTGGGAACAGGATGGGGTTCCGAGGCAGAGCCGCGCTGAAGAGGGGTTTATGACCCAAGGCATGTGCGAGCGGGGGTTGTCAGCGCGCGGGGGGGTTTGCCTGCGAGGTCGGGAGAGAGAGAGACGCTGGCTATCGGCGAGGGGCAGGGAGGCCATGGTGTACGAAATGGCTGCCGCTTACGCGCACGAATGGGCCCAAGGAGAGCAAGATGGTGCCGATAATGTTGACATTCTCGATCTAACTTTTAACACCATAGTTTATCAAATGTAGTTGTGTCATCTGTCATGTAATTCTCAGTTGTCTGTTTGTTCAAGTGATATTAGGGTGTTTCTCTGCTTCCCTCCAATTTTCACCTCACAAGGCTCAAACTCAAATATCCAACTTGTTATCTTCGGCCACTTTGTGCTACAACCAGTAGAGTTACTTGTAAGTTACATAGAGTTCTCCACTGACTATACTTGCTGAATCTTTATGTCCAACCTCTGGCCCACCTCATTGATTCTTTGGCCTACAATCTAATACCTTAGCAGTTGATACTCAGCTCATCTGTCATCTTACTGGCAACTTTCTACTTCTTACACACTTAAGGATGGTGTCTTACAGGTTAGAGATTGGATAAGAAAAAAAAACTGCTTCTTGATTAAACGGATGCAAAGATAACTGGCAGCAGCTCTAAACTGTGGTCATCGTAAATTTGGCCTGCTAACCTTTGACTTTGTCCACCAGCCCTTTCTACAGGTAGGAGTCTTGGCATTAAAGTTGATGTTAATTAAACTCAAGACAATTGCCCAAAGTGTCAGTAGTAGCATCACATGTTCTTGCTGTATGTAAACACACCATGCGTTCCTCACATAGCCGCCTCACAGTGGTCTCTGCAGTAGTTGGATCATCCCTCAAATAACGCAATGTGCTATACTTTTTAATTCATACAAATCTGTAACATCATATTTAGTGCCACCAAAACGAGGTAGCTAGACTTGCCACCCTCTACCCTTGTCTTCAAGAGCAGAAATTCTTCCTGAACACCTATGTGTTTCCCTGTGCAAGTCAGGCACACGTTTAGAATCATCTGCCTCATTTACAAATGTCTTTATTGAAAGATCATGACTTTCCTCTCCTCCAGGATTGAGTGATACTATCCAAAGGATGACCTCCACTCCCCCCAGCTTCATATACCAACCATATCTTGTATACTGAAATTGAGCTATAGCAGGCTTCTCTTATCTTACTAAGCCCTCCAACGGTGGAATGCCCTTCTCATTAAGCTGAAATTAATTAGTTCCCACCACAATTTTAGATAAGAGTTTAAAACCTTCCTATGAAAAGAATAATCATGGTTTCCTGGTCATATATGTATTCTATTTTGTGTCCTTTGATGCCCTCCTTTACTGGCACAAGAGAGCTCTGTGTTTAGGAGACCTCTTAAAATCCTTTATGATCAGAAGGCAATTCTGGGTTCCAAGGTGCTAGGAAAAGGAGACGACGAGGCAACAGCTGCAGAGAACTGAAATGGTTCTTAAAGAACATTGGATGCTCCACTTTTTCTGTATAAGCAGGCAGAGTGCTCCAAGGGTAAGCGTAGTGGCAGCACTGATGCTCCTGGGCAAAACGTCTTGAGTTTCTAGCATTGCTAATCAGCAGGAGGGGACATCCATCACTCACAGAAAAAAGTTCAAATAGCATGAGCAAGTTTTGTTGAACTCGACACTGCAACCGACTAACATGCCTACAAGATGTCATCTACTATGCCTGGGAGGATAAAAGTTGCTTTCATTCACTTAACCACAGGGGTGTATCTACCACTGGTGCAGCAGGTGCTGTGACACAGCTGCACTGAGGGCCCATTTAACTCAGATAAATGTTATATTTTACTATCCCAACAGCAGTTAAAGGGGTAATTTTCCTTGCACAAGGGCCCCTGCAATTCTTGCCATGCTGCCGATGAACGAAATATAGTACAGAGTTGCTCTTCATTGCACATCAGCACCGAAGCACCTGAGATAATCTGCTGTTACTGTGACATAGTTGTTGATAAATGGAGCCATTGCAGCATTCTTCACAACCCCCTTATTAACGAGGGCCTCCCCTTGGTCTGGCACGCGCTTCAGCATCGCGTTCTTTCGTGTATTTCGAGATCCGCTTTTCAATTGTGATTTGTGTAGCTGCTAATTCAAGTGAAACACATTTTGTGTACCACTCTTGCAATTAGAGCTGGACCTTAACTCGATTGCCCAGTCTTATTGTCCGCTGCAGTCTAATTATATTACCATCTCCGTCTTGGGGCTAGACTCTTTTTTTAATACTCAGCATAACTCAATTTGCCTCACATACCTCCATTTCCACGTCCTGTAATCTTGTAAAACCTAATGAGGAGGTCAAGTAATTTAGCTAACTACGTTAAACAAATGAACCACTAACAAGTGGCAAGGTTGCTGCTGCAAACTAAATTAGGTGCAGATAAAAACAAAAAGCTGTCATATTTTTTTTCCTTATTAAAAATGAATCTGTGCAGACAGCAGGCTTGTGAAAGAAAGAGTACTGCAAAGCTATGCGATGTTAAAGCAATTAAAGAGCAGCACACGCCTCAATGGAACCCTGGTTCTATTCGTCATATTTTGGCATAGTTGTGTAGAGTGAAATGTACTGTTATGTATGACTCTTACTGAGAGCTGTTAGCATGAACGGCAGATTCTATTCTGGTTATTCACTGCTAGGGAGAAAAAACGGCCTAGGTGTTGGAAGTAGGGGTGCAGGGGTGTTGCAGCACACACCAAATAACCATGCTAGACTTCAAACTATGAATGAGCAATAAAGATGTCTTTAAAATCAGTTTTTATTTTGTCATATTTGCTTTGTGTACAGACAGAGCTCAAATTTCAGGCAATGTCTTCTGAAAAAATGCTGCTTATATTTTTAACATGGAAATTGGTGTTTACTTTTCTTTTTCTAGCTGAAAAGAGAGAGGAACAAAAAAACTGAACTAAGTGACAATCCTGCTGGAATGTAGGAAATGTGAAAGAAAACGCTGTAGGGTGTTAACTTTTTTCAATCACAAAACAAAATATAAATACCTGTAAATGAACTGTACAAATATTTCAAAACATGTCTGCAGTTTCAATACCATAAATGAAGCAAATATTTTTGTAATTCTGAAGTGTGATTGGAGCAATAGTTTTAATAGGATCAAAACAAATCAAGACACAACTTTGTAATATGAAAATGATAAACATTTGCTGAAAACCGATTCACAAATAATATTGTTCATGCGCTAACCCCCTCCATGCGGCAAGTCGTCCCGCCCCGCTCCCCTTGGTCGTTTCATCAACTGCACGCTTTTCTCTTAAATCACCACTGACAATGTTTTTTGGTGCCTGAAAAGTCGCAGTTTATTCATCAACATAATTTTATACATTTAAACTGTTCATAGCCATATCACCACTTATTGTCCATGTTACATGTCTCCATCTTTTGCTCATTAGCAATTTTTCTTGAATTATGGACCCAGCCTTCCAAATTCTCTGGAAGGGGAGAGGCCCCTTTTTCTGGGCTTCCGGTTCATGAGTCTTGGCTTCAGCTTGCCACCGATTTGGAGGATGTCCGTCTGGACCCGCCCGAGCTGCAAATGCCGTCCCGCTCGCCCTGTAACCCTTTCGTGGCGAGGGGGGGTGGAATGTATTTACTCGGGCCTTTGGCTCCCCTTTTATCCCCCCCTCGCCCTAACTAACTCGCCCCCTGATTGGGGAGAGCTCACCTCATCTCGTCACCTCCAGAGGCCCCACAAATGGATCAAGCACTCCAGGCAGGTCAGAACACACACAGCAGAGTTCAGGGGGAAGCTGGGAGTGAAGTCCTTTTGTTCCTGGGACTTCTTAACAGGTGGCCAACTCTCCTCAGTTCCTTGGAGATCTCTTCAAGCAAGGGGACACAGCAACAGCAAAGTCCTTCCCCTCTCCTTGGCAGAAAAGCAACTGCAGGTCAGCCTTACAGCAGGTCAGTCCTTCTTCTTCAGTCTTCCAGCTTTCTCCTTGGCAGAGGTTCCTTCTTTATTCCAGGATGAGCTAAAGTTCAGGGGTTTGGGTATCGCTTTTTATACCCATATGTTCTTTGTTCCCTGTAGGCAGAGAGGCCTTTGCCCGGTCCAAACCAGTTCTGGTCAGTCCTGGAGCACTCTGTTTACATGACTCCTTCTTGCCTTTGAGAGAGAGGGGTAGGGTCGTCAGCCACCCAGCAGGCGGTGGAGCAAGCATTGTGAAAGGCAGGCACATCCCTATTGTGGCCCAAGCACTATCCCCTCCCACCACTCACGATGCAGATGGAGCTATTCAGCCCAGTGTGACACATCCAGCCTCCTGGAGCCACCCCAGCCCCTATCACTCACAAACCAGAAAGTCAATTCACAAACAGGCAGAGGCACACAGAAAGGCTAGACAAGAAAACAGCCACTTTCTAAAAGTGCTGTTTTCAAACACAGGATTTAAAAACCATCCTTCCTAAAAGATGGGTTATTACATTTTGAGTTCAGGGATAACCAATCACAATAACAATTTTACTCAGGGCGCACTTGCACTTTGACACTAATCAGCAGTGACAAAGTGCCCAAATACAGGAAGCAGAGGCAAAAAGTCAGGGGAAATCACACCAAAGATGTAATGTCTAACAGCTAACATATGAAGTTTTAAATTAAACTGAAATGCATACTTTGGGTTGTTTCACTTTAGAACATTAGATGATATCATTGCTTTGTGGCCTTTATTAGAATTGGTGTCCCATCTCCTTCTGCCCATGATGATTTTATTAATGACTCAAGATGCACGTTGGTTGCCTCGTGCTTCCCATGTAAGCATTTGTTGTTATAGATGAAACAACATCATGGTCTACTAAATTCTTATACAAGAGAGATATTTCTACAGTGCTGATCCTGAACTGAAATATTTAAATGTGACGATCATGGAAAAGGTGCCACAGCAAAGAAAAATATGGCCACACAATTTGGACAATGCTTTCCCTACTGTTGCACTCTCTGGAGTGGGAATAGTAATTTTTACCCCTACGCTATCCAACGCTCTCCCTACTGTTGCACGCTCTGGAGTTGGAATAGTAATTTTTACCCTCCCGCTATCCAACGCTTTCCCTACTGTTGCACTCTCTGGAGTGGGAATAATATTTTTTACCCTTATGCTATCCAACGCTTTCCCTACTGTTGCACTCACTGGAGTGGGAATAGTAATTTTTACCCCTACGCTATCCAACACTTTCCCTACTGTTGCACTCTCTGGAGTGGGAATAGTAATTTTTACCCCTACGCTATCCAACGCTTTCCCTACTGTTGCACTCTCTGGAGTGGTAATAGTATTTTTTACCCCTACGCTATCCAACGCTTTCCCTACTGTTGCACTCTCTGGAGTGGTAATAGTATTTTTTACCCCTACGCTATCCAACGCTTTCCCTACTGTTGCACTCTCTGGAGTGGTAATAGTATTTTTTACCCCTATGCTATCCAACGCTTTCCCTACTGTTGCACTCTCTGGAGTGGGAATAGTAATTTTTACCCCTACGCTATCCAAAGCTTTCCCTACTGTTGCACTATCTGGAGAGGGAATAGTAATTTTCAGACTCTCGCTATCCAACGCTTTCCCTACTGTTGCACTCTCTGGAGTGGGAATAGTATTTTTTTACCCCTACGCTATCCAATGCTTTCCCTACTGTTGCACTCTCTGGAGTGGGAATAGTAATTTTTACCCCTACACTATCCAATGCTTTCCCTACTGTTGTACTCTCTGGAGTGGAAATAGTAATTTTTACCATTCCAATATCCAACGCTTTCCCTACTGTTGCACTCTCTGGAGTGGGAATAGTAATTTTTACCCCTACGCTATCCAACGCTCTCCCTACTGTTGCACGCTCTGGAGTTGGAATAGTAATTTTTACCCTCCCGCTATCCAACGCTTTCCCTACTGTTGCACTCTCTGGAGTGGAAATATTAATTTTTACCCTTATGCTATCCAACGCTTTCCCTACTGTTGCACTCACTGGAGTGGGAATAGTAATTTTTACCCCTACGCTATCCAACACTTTCCCTACTGTTGCACTCTCTGGAGTGGTAATAGTATTTTTTACCCCTACGCTATCCATCGCTTTCCCTACTGTTGCACTCACTGGAGTGGGAATAGTATTTTTTACCCTCCCGCTATCCAACGCTTTCCCTACTGTTGCACTCTCTGGAGTGGGAATAGTAATTTTTACCCTTAAGCTATCCAACGCTTTCCCTACTGTTGCACTCACTGGAGTGGGAATAGTATTTTTTACCCCTACGCTATCCAACGCTTTCCCTACTGTTGCACTCTCTGGAGTGGGAATAGTAATTTTTACCCCTACGCTATCAAAAGCTTTCCCTACTGTTGCACTCTCTGGAGTGGGAATAGTTTTTTTTACCCCTACGATATCCAACGCTTTCCCTACTGTTGCACTCACTGGAGTGGGAATAGTATTTTTTACCCCTACGCTATCCAACGCTTTCCCTACTGTTGCACTCACTGGAGTGGTAATATTAAATGTTACCCTCCTGCTATCCTACGGTAAAATATTGTAAATTTTTTATTAATAACTTACATTAATTATATCTTAATTTTAAGGTTATTTGAGTATTTTTAAGTATGTTTTAGTTAATATATTTATTATTTCATTAATTTTAAATTACTTTTAAGACATTTAACAAAATTCGATATTTTGACTGACTATATTTTTTACAGACTATATTTTGGATTCGATATTTTTGTACTTACCTGTTTGTAGATAGGAATTCGATATTTTGGCATTCTATATTTTGGTGACTATATTTTGGTAAGTCTATATTTTGTCATTCTATATTATGTCAGTGATCCGTTATTTACACCCACAAAATATATGACAAAGTTATATGGCTGCCATAGCACCACTGTGCGCTCTGACTGGGCTACAATTTATAAATACTATAATGCCATACAGAAAGGAAAGTATCTTTACCATGTGGTAATACCTATTTATCGAATTAAGCCATAGTGTTCCAGATTTTCAACATAAGACAAAGTTGCTCCTTAAAGAGTTGAACTAGTGTGTTCTCACAGAGGCTAAATGTTCAAAAGCTGTTTTCACTGTGTAGGTTCAGTGAGAGTCTCCATAAATAGAGTTTGCCATGAACTGAATGATGTATAATTAAAATGTTAATAAATTGATTCAAACTTATTTTCTCTTATTTGTAAAATTCTAATTTAGTGGTGAAATGTGATTTTCTATTATCTTAGTACATTTTTATTAATAATTAGTTTTTGTTATTGAAAATTAATTAGTTGTTAAATAATTATGAATAGGTTAATAATTGTTAATAACTAATATGTAGTTGTATTTCGAATTAATTATTACATAATATTAAATTGGTTATTAATTTCAATTAATGTTTTATTGGTATTGATATTTAATTTATTTTTAATAATATATTAAATCATTACTTTCCCTACTGTTAAACTCACTGGAGTGGGAATAGTAATTTTCACCCTCCCGCTATCCAACGCTTTCCCTACTGTTGCACTCTCTGGAGTGGGAATAGTATTTTTTACCCCTACGCTATCCAACGCTTTCCCTACTGTTGCACTCTCTGGAGGTGGAATAGTCATTTTTACCCCTACGCTATCCAAAGCTTTCCCTACTGTTGCACTATCTGGAGTGGGAATAGTAATTTTCACACTCTCGCTATCCAACGCTTTCCCTACTGTTGCACTCTCTGGAGTGGGAATAGTATTTTTTTACCCCTACGCTATCCAACGCTTTCCCTACTGTTGCACTCTCTGGAGTGGGAATAGTAATTTTTACCCCTACACTATCCAATGCTTTCCCTACTGTTGTACTCTCTGGAGTGGAAATAGTAATTTTTACCATTCCAATATCCAACGCTTTCCCTACTGTTGCACTCTCTGGAGTGGGAATAGTAATTTTTACCCCTACGCTATCCAACGCTCTCCCTACTGTTGCACGCTCTGGAGTTGGAATAGTAATTTTTACCCTCCCGCTATCCAACGCTTTCCCTACTGTTGCACTCTCTGGAGTGGAAATATTAATTTTTACCCTTATGCTATCCAACGCTTTCCCTACTGTTGCACTCACTGGAGTGGGAATAGTAATTTTTACCCCTACGCTATCCAACACTTTCCCTACTGTTGCACTCTCTGGAGTGGGAATAGTAATTTTTACCCCTACGCTATCCAACGCTTTCCCTACTGTTGCACTCTCTGGAGTGGTAATAGTATTTTTTACCCCTACGCTATCCAACGCTTTCCCTACTGTTGCACTCACTGGAGTGGGAATAGTATTTTTTACCCTCCCGCTATCCAACGCTTTCCCTACTGTTGCACTCTCTGGAGTGGGAATAATAATTTTTACCCTCAAGCTATCCAGCGCTTTCCCTACTGGTGCACTCACTGGAGTGGGAATAGTATTTTTTACCCCTACGCTATCCAACGCTTTCCCTACTGTTGCACTCTCTGGAGTGGGAATAGTAATTTTTACCCCTACGCTATCAAAAGCTTTCCCTACTGTTGCACTCTCTGGAGTGGGAATAGTTTTTTTTACCCCTACGATATCCAACGCTTTCCCTACTGTTGCACTCACTGGAGTGGGAATAGTATTTTTTACCCCTACGCTATCCAACGCTTACCCTACTGTTGCACTCACTGGAGTGGTAATATTAAATGTTACCCTCCTGCTATCCTACTGTAAAATATTGTAAATTTTTTATTAATAACTTAAATTAATTATATCTTAATTTTAAGGTTATTTGAGTATTTTTAAGTATGTTTAGTTAATTATATTTATTATTTCATTAATTTTAAATTACTTTTAAGACATTTAAAAAAATTCGATATTTTGACTGACTATATTTTTTACAGACTATATCTTGGATTCGATATTTTTGTACTTACCTGTTTGTAGATAGGAATTCGATATTTTGGCATTCTATATTTTGGTGACTATATTTTGGTAAGTCTATATTTTGTCATTTTATATTATGTCAGTGATCCGTTATTTACACCCACAAAATATATGACAAAGTTATATGGCTGCCATAGCACCACTGTGCGCTCTGACTGGGCTACAATTTATAAATACTATAATGCCATACAGAAAGGAAAGTATCTTTACCATGTGGTAATACCTATTTATCGAATTAAGCCATAGTGTTCCAGATTTTCAACATAAGACAAAGTTGCTCCTTAAAGAGTTGAACTAGTGTGTTCTCACAGAGGCTAAATGTTCAAAAGCTGTTTTCACTGTGTAGGTTCAGTGAGAGTCTCCATAAATAGAGTTTGCCATGAACTGAATGATGTATAATTAAAATGTTAATAAATTGATTCAAACTTATTTTCTCTTATTTGTAAAATTCTAATTTAGTGGTGAAATGTGATTTTCTATTATCTTAGTACATTTTTATTAATAATTAGTTTTTGTTATTGAAAATTAATTAGTTGTTAAATAATTATGAATAGGTTAATAATTGTTAATAACTAATATGTAGTTGTATTTCGAATTAATTATTACATAATATTAAATTGGTTATTAATTTCAATTAATGTTTTATTGGTATTGATATTTAATTTATTTTTAATAATATATTAAATCATTACTTTCCCTACTGTTAAACTCACTGGAGTGGGAATAGTAATTTTCACCCTCCCGCTATCCAACGCTTTCCCTACTGTTGCACTCTCTGGAGTGGGAATAGTATTTTTTACCCCTACGCTATCCAACGCTTTCCCTACTGTTGCACTCTCTGGAGGTGGAATAGTCATTTTTACCCCTACGCTATCCAAAGCTTTCCCTACTGTTGCACTATCTGGAGTGGGAATAGTAATTTTCACACTCTCGCTATCCAACGCTTTCCCTACTGTTGCACTCTCTGGAGTGGGAATAGTATTTTTTTACCCCTACGCTATCCAACGCTTTCCCTACTGTTGCACTCTCTGGAGTGGGAATAGTAATTTTTACCCCTACACTATCCAATGCTTTCCCTACTGTTGTACTCTCTGGAGTGGAAATAGTAATTTTTACCATTCCAATATCCAACGCTTTCCCTACTGTTGCACTCTCTGGAGTGGGAATAGTAATTTTTACCCCTACGCTATCCAACGCTCTCCCTACTGTTGCACGCTCTGGAGTTGGAATAGTAATTTTTACCCTCCCGCTATCCAACGCTTTCCCTACTGTTGCACTCTCTGGAGTGGAAATATTAATTTTTACCCTTATGCTATCCAACGCTTTCCCTACTGTTGCACTCACTGGAGTGGGAATAGTAATTTTTACCCCTACGCTATCCAACACTTTCCCTACTGTTGCACTCTCTGGAGTGGGAATAGTAATTTTTACCCCTACGCTATCCAACGCTTTCCCTACTGTTGCACTCTCTGGAGTGGTAATAGTATTTTTTACCCCTACGCTATCCAACGCTTTCCCTACTGTTGCACTCACTGGAGTGGGAATAGTATTTTTTACCCTCCCGCTATCCAACGCTTTCCCTACTGTTGCACTCTCTGGAGTGGGAATAATAATTTTTACCCTCAAGCTATCCAGCGCTTTCCCTACTGGTGCACTCACTGGAGTGGGAATAGTATTTTTTACCCCTACGCTATCCAACGCTTTCCCTACTGTTGCACTCTCTGGAGTGGGAATAGTAATTTTTACCCCTACGCTATCAAAAGCTTTCCCTACTGTTGCACTCTCTGGAGTGGGAATAGTTTTTTTTACCCCTACGATATCCAACGCTTTCCCTACTGTTGCACTCACTGGAGTGGGAATAGTATTTTTTACCCCTACGCTATCCAACGCTTACCCTACTGTTGCACTCACTGGAGTGGTAATATTAAATGTTACCCTCCTGCTATCCTACTGTAAAATATTGTAAATTTTTTATTAATAACTTAAATTAATTATATCTTAATTTTAAGGTTATTTGAGTATTTTTAAGTATGTTTAGTTAATTATATTTATTATTTCATTAATTTTAAATTACTTTTAAGACATTTAAAAAAATTCGATATTTTGACTGACTATATTTTTTACAGACTATATCTTGGATTCGATATTTTTGTACTTACCTGTTTGTAGATAGGAATTCGATATTTTGGCATTCTATATTTTGGTGACTATATTTTGGTAAGTCTATATTTTGTCATTTTATATTATGTCAGTGATCCGTTATTTACACCCACAAAATATATGACAAAGTTATATGGCTGCCATAGCACCACTGTGCGCTCTGACTGGGCTACAATTTATAAATACTATAATGCCATACAGAAAGGAAAGTATCTTTACCATGTGGTAATACCTATTTATTGAATTAAGCCATAGTGTTCCCGATTTTCAACATAAGACAAAGTTGCTCCTTAAAGAGTTGAACTAGTGTGTTCTCACAGAGGCTAAATGTTCAAAAGCTGTTTTCACTGTGTAGGTTCAGTGAGAGTCTCCATAAATAGAGTTTGCCATGAACTGAATGATGTATAATTAAAATGTTAATAAATTGATTCAAACTTATTTCCTCTTATTTGTAAAATTCTAATTTAGTGGTGAAATGTGATTTTCTATTATCTTAGTGGAAAACTAACTTTACAACAATGGGCTTTCTGCTGCCAGAGCAAAGACTGGCTTAGAACTAGTTTTGAACTGTACTCACATCCAGAGGCCAACATCTTCCTGGCTTCAGTTAACACATCTTCTGTACATGTGCCAATAGCCTGGTCTCCGGACTGAGGAAGTCAGGACTGTATTCAACAACCACCTACATAACAGGGATTAACCATCTAGGAGGGGTACAGGAACAGGTGGCAGAACAAAGGACAATCTTCAAACATATTCTTTCGATTTGGAAATGCTAAGAGGGCCTGAGAAGGTCTGCTCCCATTCTTCCCAGGACCCTCATAGAGTCTCTTGCTCCAGTTGCAGCATGTGGAAAACACTTCTCTGCCCTGAAAGAAGGAGAAAACTTCAAGTTAAAGACGCTGCCAATGTAAGAATAGGCTAGCCATTTCAGAATTTTCTCTTCTGAGAATGTATACAGTAAAGTAACAAAGAAGTGCTGCAAAAGGAGGTGGGCATAGGGTGAGAAAGTAGACAGCATTGGGTGGGTAAATGTATTCAATCACTGGCTAATAAAGAAGAACGATTTTCTGGAAGAGAGACAACTAAAGGACCTATGAATCTGACCAGCACCCAAGGAATAGAGCTACTCGTGAAGGGTCAGCTGGTTAATCTTCTATTCACCTGCTCCAGGGATACAAATATCAGGTCTCCTTACTCTAAGATGGCTTAGCTGACCACTGAGGACTAGACCCTATAGCCCTGGCTCAAGATATTTCACTCTGAATCTGTCACCTACACGAATACTGACAGTTTTGCTCCCTTGTTTAGAATTGTATTAATTGTTACACGTATGCTGAAGAGTAGAAGTTGCTCCTTAAGCCTCTCCGAGCACCAAACAACTTTCTTGGGTGCTGACAACCACCCCACATCATCTTTAGTGATAGGAGTTCTACCTCTCAATAAAACAAAAAGACTTACCCCAGTAGATTTGAATGGTGTAACACGGAATGGCCACAGATTATGTATTACTTCTTTCCTCCAACATAGATCATTATGATTGGCTAGCTCGACAATTCCTTTATCTACACCATTGAATCTCTGGATAACGCCATTACCAGATGGATGGTACAGAGAGTTGGGCTTATGAGTGATGCCATTACCTTTCATACATTTCTTGAACGTATCCGAAACAAATTGGGGACCGTTGTCGCTCACAATGCATTTAGGTAAACCCGCTCTCAAAAATAAATTCTGCAGCAAATAAATAATAGTATTATCAGTTTTCCATACAATGCCACTTTTGGTCATTTAGAAAAATGGTCTACTAAGCCAATAAAGTACAATTGTACTCCGTTCCCCCAAATGGTGCCTGTGATGTCAACATCTAACCTCAACCAGGGCATACTGGGACTAGAAAAGGGTTGCAATGGTGGTCTAAAAGTGTGTTGGGACTTGTCAGGATTTGCACAAACTGAACAATCTCTCACCTTTTTTCAATTTCCAAGTGCAAACCTGGCCATCAGTACGAGTTCTTTACTCTACTTTTGTTTTCCCAATGCCTAAATGTCCTTCATGACAAATGTCTAGTAGTCTTGACCAAAGGCAGACAGGAGGTATAACTTTCCCACTTCTTAAAATTTGGTCACCTTCACAAGACAATTTTTTTGTGTCATAATTCCTAAAGAGTACGCATATTAGCCAGGATGTCTATTTTTGTTAGCCACCCATCATTGATATAGTTACTCACTTCACACAAGACAGAATCAGCGTTCTGGACCGTAAGCCAATCAGAATGTGAAATACAGGAAATTTCTTCCAGAATTTTTGCCACACAAAATGACTTCAAATCCGCAACCAAATCACTCATGCAGGCTAATGGTAAGTGACTCCAAAAGTCTGCTACAATGTTTTTTACACCTGGAACATATTGTGCCACATAATTAAATTCCATCATTCTGACCAACATACGTGCTAGGTGGAGTACAGCACTTTGTTGTCCTTTGGTAGTAAGGACCTTTACCAGAGGTTTGTAATCACTTCTGAGAGTAACCATGTACCCCCAGATGTATTACCTGAAATACTCTAAACCCCACACACACACAAGAGCTGCCCACTCTGTGATGGAGTACCTTTCCTCAGTGGGTGTGATAGAATGGGAGGCAAATGCAATCGTTCTTTCATTGCCATTCAAATCAATTTAGCTCAACACTGCACCAAGACCTCTACCACTGGCATCCTTGGTCACAATACAATGTAAATCTGGGTCAAAGCCTTGTAAGGGTGGAGCTTTAAGATATCATTCTTATTTTTTTCAAATGCTTCTTCACATATATCCATCAACTCAAATTAGTTTTACTGTTTTATGAGCTGTCTTAATGTGAAAGTCTTAGAGGAAAAATCCTGCCTGAATTTGGCAGAGAACTCTGCGAGTCCTAAGAAAGTTCTAACATCATTCTTATTCTTGGGGGATAGGGCCTCTTTTATAGCAGACAGTAACTCTTTCTTGGACTTAATGCCTGTTCCATAAATCTCATGCTCCAAGTAGGTGACACTGGCCTCAGCAAATTTGCATTTCTTAATATCCGCTGTAATAACTGTCTGTTGGCACCCATGATCAAAATGTCATCTTGAAAAATAAATAAATTGGATTCTTCCTTGACAATAATCTGCATGAATCTCAGGAACATTTCTGCAGCAGAAGCTAACCAAAAAGGTACTCTTATGAACCTGAAACATCCAAAAGGCATCTCAAAAGTAGTAAGACACCTGCTGTCAGGATGGAGTGCTATTTTATGATATGCAGCATTGAGATCAATAGTGGAAAACCACTTAATTCCACTGGTGCGTGATAGCATCTCACTGGTGTTAGGCAGGGGAAACTGATCAATAAGGATTTTCTTATTAAGATCTCGAGGTCAACACATAAACGGAGTTTACCATTAACCTTTTTAGCAACAACTAAAGGTGCGACCCATTCTGCGGACTCAACCGGTTCAATTATTCCATCCTTTTGTAACTTGCTAAATTCTACCTCAGCCTCATTCTTAGTAGAGAAGGGAATGTTCCTTGACTTGTGTATACATGGAACAGCATTCTTTTTAAGTTGTATCCTGTGTTGGAAACCTTTAAATTTTCCAATGTTCCCAGAAAACACTCTAGGATATTTTTTAGCAATCTTGATGTGAAATTCTCCTTCTGATTGTAGGGACCGCATGGGATCAGGACTATTGGGATCCAATATTATGCCCAATTTATCCTGATCCAACCCTCCAAGTAGAAAAGGACCAACAGCTGACACATACCTTTTCCCAAACATTTATCTGCCTTTGAATTGGAAACAAAGTTCCTTATAGCCCAGCACCGCAATAGGTTCACCACTGAAGTTTTTGGGAGAGATTTCGGGGTTCCCTAGCTGACTTCCTACAACAGCTACAGATTTATCCAAGCACACCTTCATCTTTATTATAGTAGAAGGTGAACCAGAGCCAGCCACCATAGATCCTTCAAAACCGGATGTACGACATTACAACGCATGCTTTTACCACGCATGCTTTTACATCGCAAGTTTTACAACGCATACCATTACAACGCATAGTGCTTTGGGGCGCTGGATAGTGAATTATTTAATTTACTATTCCAACTCCAGTCCCCGTGGATAGTAGGGAAGGTGTTGGATAGTAAATTTAATATATTCCCTATCCTAGAGCGCCCCCAGCGCAATGCGTTGTAATGGTTTGCGTTGTAAAAGCTGCGATGTAAAAGCATTGTGTGGTAAAAGTTGCGTTGTAAGTGATGTTTCCCTTCAAAACCACCAAAGGATAAATCACACATAGGTTTCTTTCTTTTACCCTGCAAGTTACATAGATTTAAATTATCATCATCAGAGGAATAAGATTCTTCATGACTAACTGGATCTACAAATTTCACATTGACATCTCGCTTCAATTTGCTATGACATATTTTGTAAAAATGCCCAACAAATCCACATTTTGGAAGACTTCTGTTTGAGAGCAGGACATTTCTTAATATGTGCTAAGTGACATTTACTTCCACACTTAAAACATTTTCTGTCACAAGCTAATTTGTGTTTGATTATAAAATCTTTCTTACTAGAGCTAGGCTCAGATGTGGATTTACAAAAAAGTGTTTCTTGTACTCCTGACTCTGGCAATCGTGGCATAGTCATCTGTACCAGTTTTATTGTTTTCCTCTGGTAAGACAGCTATCGCACACCTTCCTGTCAATTCTGCACTCTTGACAATGTCAATCAATTCTTGGAGAGAAGGATCCCCTTTAGCCCATAGTTTTTCTTGTATATTGAGGTTAACAGCACACATTACAATTTGATCACAGAGAAAATTATTGTGTAGTGTACCAAAATGACAAGTTAAAGCTACATTTTTGAGCGCAGCTACGAAATCCTCAGCAGATTCCTCCACTCCCTATTTCCGGTGAAAGAATTTAAATCTGTCAACTGCAACACAAACAGTTGGTTTGCAGTAATTAGAAAGATCCTCTAACCCACTTAAATACACATCGCCCTGGCCATCCTGTCTGGGTTTCTTGTTGATGCGATAATACATTTTCATTCCTTGAGCACCCAAACAGTGTAGTAAAATGTTTTTTTTCCTATCTGGAACGAGATCATCATCATCGTCAAAAGTAGAAATGTAATTCTCAAAATACTCGTGCCATTCCTCCCATTTTAGTGAGGAATCCCCAGAAGAAGGTATGAAAGGTTTCAGAGGAGAAAGATTCCAAATGTTTCCTGAAGCCATATTCAAAGAAAATAAGAGGGAGAGTGGGAAAAAACAGATTAGAACAACATGAAAAAAAATAGGAGGTAGTGACCACCATTTATAATTTCAAATTGTAAGGGTAAATTTCAACTAGAAGGTAATGTATAATATTACATAAAGTGTAAGAACCTAAAAAACAATAGGCAAGGATAACCTGTAACAGCATTATAACAAGTCTAAATAATAGATAAAAGTTGCAGGACTTTAAAGGTATGCCTATCACAGTAATAAGCAATTATCAATATTAAACTGTCCAACTGAAGGCTTATATCAATGCAAACAACGTGAAAGGCAATGCTGAAAGGTGAGCCTATCACCGTTATTATCAATGAAACATGCGTAAAGGAAACAAACTTTGGACACTTCTATTGAAGCGAGTGTACCATTAAAAATGCAGCAGGAATTTTGTAGATGCGCCCGTAAGTGAGCACATCACTGAAGACAAAACACAAAATCGTCAAAGCTAACACAAAGTAAGATGGCCGCCGACGTGGGGACGTAGACCAGATGCAAAATGGCAGCACCGTGCGCTGCGTTCCACTGTCATCACTTGAGTAGAAATGCGCAGCACGCCTGGTCTCTGAAGAGCAAAAGGCAACAGTAAAATGCTTCACAACGGCAAAGAGCAGCAGGCGAAGAGTGTGGTATAGGCACAGCATGGAGTAGTGCAGCAACAATGGCAAGGAACAGCAGGTGGAGCAGAGCGGTATCAACGCAGTCAATAATGCAGCAACATAGCAGGCAATGCGGCACGGTTTCACCGTAGAAATATTTGTAGCGGGATGTCAGTGGCACAAACAGTATTTTCCCAACAGCATGGTTCACAGCAGGAGTGGAGTGTGGTGTACAACGAATCACAGCTAGCCCAACAGCGCAGTATCACCGAAGTCAACGCCTAAGCTATGGGAAATGATGGCACCAAATCACCCACCATTGAACAACAGGGGTTTGGCTTTAGCGCAGTAAGGCTACGCCTCTATAGTGTACAACAAAACAAAATGCCAATACTGCTCAATATTTCATTGGTTTGGCAGGGCAAAGAGAAACACAAATGTCCTGCATGGACTACTCTTTCAGTCCAGGTTTAATCTCAAAAAGTTTTTTATTATTATTTATATTTGAATTTCTGGTCAGTCCTGGAGCACTTTGTTGACAAGACTCCTTCTTTCCTTTCACAGTGAAGGCCAGTGACATCAGATGCACCACAGGGGGTGGAGCCAGCATTGTGGAAGGCAGGCACAGCCCTATTCAGGTCCCAGGTGCAACTCCTCTCACCCATCTACATGCAGATAGCTCTATTCAGGCCTGTGCTGATTCACCCTGTCTCCTGGAATCCCCCAGCCCCTGTCACATACACTCCAGACAAGGAATACACAACCTAGCAGAGGCAGGCAAGGGTAGTTAGGCAAGACAATACCTGCTTTCTAAAAGTGATATTTTCAAACACAGAATGTTAAAACCAACTTCACTAAAAGATGCATTTCTTCATTCTGAGTTCAGGAATACTACACTTGAATTTCTACCTAGTTCCCTGAGTCAGTTAGGATTATAAGATATAATAATCAAACTGCCCATTCTGGCCTATGGGGATAGTTTGCCTTGCAATAGTGAAAAACGAAAATGGATGTAATTCACTATTAGGACAGACCACACACATCAGGGCTTGTCCTACCTTTTACCTACAATGCACCCAGCCATTGGACCTACCATAGGGGTGCCTAATATGCAGAAAAGGGAAGGTTTAGGGACTGGCAAGTGGGTTCACTTGCCCTGTCAACATGGCAGTACCAGACTGCACACAGGCTCTGCAATGGCAGACCTGAGGCACGCTTTTACTTGCTGCTTCCGTGGGTGGCACAACCAGTGCTGCAAGCCCACCAGCAGCATTTGATTTACAAGTCCTGGGCACACTCAGTGCACTGTTCTAGGGTCTGACAAGTAAACCAAACCAATCATGGAATCACTAATCCCTACATCAATTTACAATAGGGAGAGCATATGCACTTTAGCACTGATCAGCAGTGGTAAAGTGCCCAGAGTCATAAAACAGCCAACAACAGGTCAGAAAAAATACAGGAGGAAGGCAAAAAGTTCAGGGATGACCCTGCAAAGAGGGCCAAGTCCAACACCATTAATACACATTTTAAACATATACATTTAATGTTAAGATCACTCTGAGCCATTCATTTCTCTGCTCAAAGAGGCAAAACTTGAAAATAATTAAATGGCAGAAGGATGTATTGCGCGGTTCTTTACTTTAACTGACACAACTTCTGGAATCAGTGTTCTCGTACTAAAGCAGCACTGAAATCCAATGGCACTCGACGAATATGTCGCACATCAAGCATCAGTGCATACTTCCTCAGGGCATCGCAAGTGACATGTCAAGGAAACCCAGTCTCCCTCTATCCAGATTAAAGTGCAAAATTAAATAGCCATTATGTGTTATCATAATTGGTTTTGCTTAATTAGAACAGGTACAAGCTCAGGAACACGCTGATGTATGAAAGATGCAATATGTGAAAGAAGCATGCTTAATAAATTCATCAAAAAATATTCTTTCAAAAACAGTATTTTACCATCTCTGCTGCCAGGCTTCTAAACCATACAGACAATTCAATTTCAGTTTACCATCTCTAGTTGCAAAAACTTCAAAATCAAATATTCAGATCACAGCTCCGAAAGGTCAGGATTGAGACCATATCATATTAAATGGGCACAGAGAGTGCTAAATTATGACAGGTTTCTGCCACAGTTTTGGGCTGATAGGTGTCTCAAATCTTTGATTTGTCCATGTCCTGGCAGCAGTATTGCCCTGCTTATGAGAAAGTCAGAGTGTATCGACCCTTGCACAAACCTCTGTTTACACAGGGGTTAGACTTTCAAGTTGAGCAGAATGTAACACACTCATTAATTACCAGGTGTGATAAGTCCACACCCTTCGTTAAATTTTGGCAAGTCCCTGATCAAGACCCCAAAAAACTGGGAACATGTGCAATATATCAGGTAGTCAGATTTTATCAGATGCAATCAATAGCACCAAACTCCTCAAGGTAACTCTTAATCAGGTCCTAAAACTATGGCACATGGTCAAAGGAACTTTAACAACTTTTGTGTGGAAATAAAGCATTTGATTGCATCTTTAAATAATTAAATAGCACAACAGAAAACACAATAACACAACACAATGCAAAATAACAACATAACAAATCATAGTAGAACAAAATAACAAGACAATCGGAACAGAACATGACACAACTACAGTATAACATAATAGCACAATGCAATAATTCAATAATGCAACACTAAAACACAACAGTAGAACATCACCATCTGGCTACTCTACTGTTTCAGATTTCATTTGATTTGTCCTGATCAAAATGTAAGTTTTTTTATATGAATTAAAATAGCTTGTGGGTGGAGCCTGGTGCTGATAACCTGTGTTTTTCATGTGTCAGAAAAGATAGGCTTGAGTGACAGAACATCAGTGCTTAATCTGATACTGTGGTTGCCAGTAGGGATCCCCAGCAGTGCTTAATTTGTGCATGTGCGTATCACCGGCACTTATTTCTCAGGGCTGGATCTATTCGCTAGTGCAGTCCACATGCAATATGAATAATAATTTTATTGGCTGGGTGCTACTGTTCCAGTCTCCCCCATCTCCATGAAGAGCTGAGATCGCACAATAATGCGTGCGCATAAAACATTTCAAATTGGATGCGCCACACACATCACATTACCACCAGAAACTGAAGCTGCGTGGGTCCGTGCCTCGGCGTAGGTCACCAACACTGTCACACCCCAGTTCAATTTTGCAGTCATTCATTGGTAGCGCGCTAGCATAGTGCACTACCAATAAACTATTGCAAAATATATTAGTAGCCTGACCCCGTCCCTCCTTGTTGAATCATAAAGTTTGTGCCCCGAATCGGACCAATAAGAAGTGTTTTCACCCGCGGCCCACCCAGCATATTGCACAGCTGCTGCCCCGAATCGGACCAATGAGAAGTGTTTTCACCCGCGGCCCACCCAGCATATTGCACAGCTGCTGCCTTAATCATTATCAGACGACAGAGCCAATCAGCGTGTCTTGCAGCAGGCCTCCTCCCTCGCAGATTAATTAAAACTAAAAAGGCCGGACCACAGTGCCAGTAAGTAATGCCTTTCACCAACGTTATATTTGTCTGCAATGTAAGCTATGAAATGTATGATTATGCTAAATAACGTTTTATAGTGTGGGGCCTTTGGCTGCAGCTCTTCCTCCACTGCTTCTTGCAGTTAACTTTTGCAACGAAATCTGTTTTTAAAGTTAAAACCCAGCAGCAGTGGCGGACGAACAGCAGCTGTGGGCCCCACTCGATAAAACATTATTTTGCAAGATAAGCAGTGTGAATGCTTTGTAGAC
Source organism: Lissotriton helveticus (assembly GCF_964261635.1). Classification (NCBI taxonomy): domain Eukaryota; kingdom Metazoa; phylum Chordata; class Amphibia; order Caudata; family Salamandridae; genus Lissotriton; species Lissotriton helveticus. Next base: position 503,536,295 of record NC_136061.1, on the reverse strand, counting down.
AGATAGGCTTGGGCAGGTAGTCCATCCGGTGCCAGCAGCTTCTGCAGAGAGGAAGAGGAGCAGCAGGCAGCAGCTGGCAACTGATATAGAGGAGCAGCTCTGCTCACTAAGCCTCAGGCTGCCAAGCACACACTACACGATGCAATGGAGGAGACACCCCCATTTCAACCAATAAGTTTACCCCTGAGTTGCAGGAGCAGCACCCAAGAGAACGGCTTACCTTATCCATGCTGGTGCTTGATTTTGGGCGGGTGCTCTTGACTGCTTTGAAACGTAGTCCTCGTCTCTATAGGTCCTGTCTTCTTGGTGTGCATTGGTGTTGGCGCAAGCCCTGAATACTTGCAGCAAAAAATTGCCTTGAGTGGCACGTTCAGGTAATCTTGTTTTTCTCTAATCAGCTATGTGCCAGTCAGTGCTTAATTTGTAAAATATTTAGTCCAGGTGCTCACATTTTTGTAGGAGGCCACACCCACATCCCCGGCTCCACCCATTTCCTATACTGGCTCCACCCACTTCCTCCACTGGCTCCACCCACTTCCTCCACCCACCTATTTCCCTGAATCCAAACTGGTCTTGGCTAACAATTGAAGACTGGCAAAGGAAGCAGTTGCACAAGACACTCAATCAATCAATCAATCAATCAATGCATTTATAAAGCGCACTACTCACCCGGAGGGTCTCAAGGCGCTAGGGGGGGGGGTCCGCTACTGCTCGAACAGCCAGGTCTTGAGCTGCTTCCTGAAGGAGAGGTGGTCTTGGGTCAGGCGGAGGTGGGTCGGGAGGGAGTTCCAAGTCTTGGCGGCCAGATAGGAGAAGGACCTTCCTCCTATGGTGGCTCTTCGGATGCGGGGAACGGTGGCGAGGGCGTGGCTGGTCGAACGAAGCTGGCGTGTTGGAGTGTAGAAGTTGAGGCGGCTGTTGAGGTATCTTGGGCCTTGGTTGTGTAAGGCTTTGTGTGCGTGGGTGAGGAGACGGAAGGTGATTCTCTTGTTGAGCGGGAGCCAGTGCAGGTCTCTCAGGTGACCGGAGATGTGGCTGTGTCGGGGGATGTCGAGGATGAGTCTTGCTGAGGCGTTCTGGATCCGCTAGAGTCTCTTCTGGAGTTTGGCAGTGGTTCCGGCGTAGAGGGAGTTGCCGTAGTCCAGTCGGCTGGTGACGAGGGCCTGGGTGACCGTCTTCCTGGTCTCGGTGGGGATCCACCGGAAGATCTTACGTAGCATGCGCAGGATGTTGAAGCACGACGAGGAGACGGCATTGACTTGTCTGTTCATGGAGAGGGAGGAGTCCAGAATGAAGCCCAGGTTACGTGCGTGGTCTGTTGGTTTGGGTGCGCTGCCCAGGGCGGGGGGCCACCAGGAGTTGTCCCAGGTGGAGGGTGAGGAGCCCAGGATGAGGACTTCCATCTTGTCTGAGTTCAGTTTCAGGCGGCTGTTCATCATCCACTCGGCTACGTCTGTCATCCCTTCGTGTAGGTTGGCTCTGGCGGTGGCGGGGTCGTTGGTGAGGGAGAGGATCAGCTGGGTGTCGTCGGCGTAAGAGATGATGTTGAGGTTGTGTTGGCGTGCGATGGCCCCAAGGGGGCTCATGTAGATGTTGAAGAGGGTGGGGCTGAGTGATGATCCTCGTGGTACGCCGCAGATGACTTCGGTGGCCTCAGATCTGAACGGAGGGAGGCGGACTCTCTGTGTCCTTCCGGCGAGGAAGGAGATGATCCATTCTAGTGCCTTCTCTTGGATTCCGATGTTGCTTAGTCGCTGCACTAGGGTGCGGTGGCAGACGGTGTCGAATGCCGCGGAGAGGTCCAGGAGGATGAGGGCCGTAGTTTCCCCGTTGTTGAGCAGGGCTCGGATGTCATCGGTGGCTGCGATGAGGGCGGTCTCGGTGCTGTGGTTGGCCCGGAAGCCGGACTGCGAGAGGTCGAGGGATCCGTTCGTCTCGAGGAAGGCGGCCAGCTGTTTGTTGACGGTCTTCTCGATGACTTTGGCCGGAAAAGGGAGGAGAGAGATGGGGCTGTAGTTTTTGAGTTCGGTGGGGTCCGCTGATGGTTTCTTCAGTAGAGCGCTGAGTTCGGCGTGCTTCCAGCTCTCTGGGAAGGTAGCGGTGTCAAAGGAGGTGTTGATGATGTCCCGCAGGTGGGGTGCGATGACAGCGTCGGCCTTGTTGAAGACGTGGTGAGGGCAGGGGTCGGTTGGAGATCCGGAGTGGATGGAGTTCATCGTGCGTTGGGTTTCTTCGGTGTCGATCGGAGTCCAGGCGCGGAGGGTGGTGGTGGGGGGTGCAGGTGCGGTCGTGAGGTGCGCTGGCTGTGTGATGAAGCTGTTGTGTATGTCTGCGATCTTGTTGTGGAAGTAGGCGGCGAGGGAGTTGCAGAGGTCTTGTGATGGGGTGATGTCGTTGTTTCCGGCATTGCGGTTGGAGAGCTCTTTGACGATGTTGAAGAGTTCCTTACTGTTGTGTGCGTTGTTGTCCAGTCGTTCCTTGAATGCGGTTTTCTTGGTGGTGTGGATCAGTTGGTGGTGTTTTCGAGTGGCGAGCTTGAGGGTGGTCATGTTGTCTGGAGTTGGGTCTCTGCGCCAGGCTCTCTCGAGGGCTCGGCAGTTCTTCTTGGAGCTTTTGAGTTCGTCGGTGAACCATGGAGCTTTCTTACTGCCGGGTCTGTTAGGCGGGGTCCTCAGAGGGGCGAGGTCGTCTGCGCAGTTGCTGATCCATTTCGTGAGGTTGTTGGCGGCCTGGCTAGGGTTTGCTGAGCTGGCGGGGGGGTCCTGGCTCAGGGATGCGGCGAGCTGGTCGGCTGTGATCTTGTTCCAGCTTCTGCGTGCAACCTGTTGCTGGTGGTGGTGGATCGTGTTCTTTTTGAAGCTGAAGTGGCCGCAGCTGTGGTCCGTCCAGTGGAGTCCGGTGGCGTGGCTGAAGGCGATGTCCTTGCTGGATGAGAAGACGGGGTCGAGTGTGTATCCGGCTTGGTGGGTGGGGGTGGTCACCAGCTGCTTGAGTCCGAGGTTGGCGAGGTTGTCCAGCAGGGTGGTGGTGTTGCGGTCGTTGTTGTTTTCCAGGTGGAAGTTGAGGTCCCCGAGGAGGATGTAGTCAGCGGAGGGGAGGGCGTGCGGGCTGATGAAGTCGGCGATGTCTTCGCTGAATTGGGTCTGTAGATGAGGGTGCCTCTGAGGGTGGTCTTGGGGTCGGTGTGGATCTAGAAATGCAGGTGTTCGGCGGTTGTGAGGGTGTCGTCGGTGTTGGTCGTGATGCGGATGGTGTTCCTGTGGATGATGGCGATGCCTCCTCCGGTCTGATTGCTGCGGTCCCTCCGGGTGATCTTGTATCCGTCCGGGATGGCGATGGTGATGTCCGGTGCTGAGGAGGCGTTCATCCAGGTTTCCGTGAGGAAGGCGACGTCTGGTGATGTAGTGTCGAGCAGGTTCCAGAGCTCCACGGCGTGTCTGTGGATGGAGCTGGTGTTGAGCAGGATGCACTTCAGATGGTTGTTGCTGTTGGTCGGCTTTGTGGGTGCTGGTGCAGTGCAGGTCCGGATGCAGGTGAATTTGCAGGAGTGCCAGCTGAAGGGTCCGTGGGTGCGTCTCGGGGTGGCACGGTAGCATCCCGGGATCCGGCCGGTGTTGAGTGCGTTGAGTTTGGTGGCGTCGTAGGTCCGGCGGGTGGGCTGGTATCTGCGGGGGCCAGGGGTCAGGGCGCTGGGCGCGGGCCAGGCGCGGACGGGCGCAGACGGGCTTACCTTTGGCACGCCTTCAGCGCGTGCGCGTCAACGCTGCGCGTTTGCCATTCTGCCATATGTGGAGAGTGGGGGGGTGGAGCGAGGGAGGAGCAGCTGGGAGGCGGGAGCGGGGCGGCGAATGGGAAGGGTGGCCGAGGGAAGGGGGCGGGGCCGCAGGGGGATAGCGGCGGGGAGCTGGGAGGTGGCGGGAAAACGCGGCAGGGGCTGATCGCAACAAGGGGCAACAGGGGACAAAGGTAATGAACTAAGAAATACTAAATGCCACAGGGAGGGGGTACAATCACAGAAAAACAAAAGAAATACAAAGCAGGATCAGCACACAGAGCGGAACGAGAAACAGGAAAAATTACAATACAAGGCAGCGCAAGCAGCAGCGGTCGGGGGCCAGGAGCACAGCTGCAGGCAGCGGCGACACTCGGGGCAGCCTGGGCTCACACACAGAGGAGTGAGCGCGGTGCGTGGGGTGACCGGCCCAGAGGCAGATGGCAGCTCACCACTTCCAAAACCACTCCACCACAATCAGTTAAGCACACCAATGGATACAAGCCTGCTCTGCAGGAAGGTGAAACGCCAGTGATGACTTAAAAGCCAGCTGCAGTGGAGGCATAACTGCATCCGTGGGCCCACCCTATAAAAAGTTATTCAACATAAGGAGCCATTTCTATGCTTTGCAGACTAATATGACACTGAACACTGGTACACAGCTGATGGCAGAAAAACAAGAAAACCAATTCTACCTGAATGTGCCACTCGATGCAAATTTGCTTCAGGTGGCACGTTCAGGTAATCTTGCTTTTCTGCTATCAGCTGTGTGCCAGTGTTCAGTGTCTTATCTGTCTACAAAGCATTCAAATGGCTTAGTTTGCTAAATATTATTTAATAGTATGTGAGGCTCACAGCTGCAGCTCTTCCACCACTGCTACCGGCTTTTAACTTTAAAAAAAGAGGTCTTTTGCCGCAAAAGTTAAAAGCCAGCAGCAGTGGAGGAAGAGCTGCAGCCGTGAGCCCCATATACTATAAAATGTTATTTTGCATAATCAGCCACTTGATTGCTTTGTAGACAATGTAGACTCATCCTTCTCCCATTGATCCTGTTGTTGTCAAGAATCTATCCTGGGGTAAATCACCTTTCGATGTTGCTGGTCCTTTTGGGATTTCTGGAGGTTCTCCTTTGTATGCTCAGGTCTTAGTGGACTATATGTCCAAGTGGCCCGAGATCAAGTTTGTGGAGTGTGTGAATTCTTTTTCTGTCATTAATTTCCTCAAGGAAGTGTTTCTCAGGGAGGGGTTTCCTGAGGAACTAGTGACAGATAACGGGACCCAGTTAGTGTCTTTGGAAATACAAAATTTCCTCAAAGAGCATGGCATCAAACATGTTTAACCTCACTTTATCATCCTCGCAGCAACGGTTTAGTCAAACTCTTTCATCGCGTTATCAAAGATCAACGGCAATTGGCTTTGGTGAATGGGTTAACCTGGCTAATGGCCATTGCAGACATGTTGTGGGAAATCAGACTTTGCCTCATATTAGTATTGAGATGTCTCCTATCACTCTGCTTAGGGGAAGAGTTGCCGGTTCTAAGATGAACAAAGATTGCATGTCCAGGAAAGAAGTCGATCAAGCTAAACTTGGAAAGGTAGCGGATGTGAGAACTGCAGTTCAATCAACGTACACCACTCACTCTTTCTGAAAGAGTTTCTCCTGTGTGTGTAATAATAATAATAATAATAATAATAATAATAATAATAATAATAATAATAATAATAATAATAATAATGTTGGAGATTGGGTAAGAAACAAGAAACCTGGCTTCATTCGCAAGGGGACTTTTCGGTTCTCAGCCCTGGCTAGGGTGAGTGAAGTAAGAGAGTGTGTGGTAGTGTTGGAGAATGGGAAGATTTAGAACAAGAGTGCCATTTCTGTTGTTCATCAATTTAAAATTGTGTACGTTTTTTGGGAAGATGGGTGTTCATTTGGATCCCGCTAATGCACCTCCTGTTCTTCCAAGTGTACCCGCTAATGCAACTCCTGTTCTTCCAAGTTGCTTTTCTTCTAATGCAGTTCCTTCCAATAGAAATGTTTGTTCGGACTGTTCTTCTTTCAAAAGGTTTCCTTCCAGGATGAGATGTACTCCGGTTAAGTTTCAAGACTATGTTATGCATTGATGATACTATGTTTTTTTCAAGGATGTGATCTACTCCGGTTGTTTAAGAATATGTTATGCATTGATGATATTATGCTTTTCAGTTGTTTGATTCTTGCTCTTATATTTATCTTATTGTTCTGTTATCTATTTCTCCTCTTTTTCTTTCTTGTTTTATTGTGTGGGAAGGGAGGTGTGTTGGGATCTGTATCACATTCTCCCTCGTAGAACTCTCTTGTGGCACTGTTCCCTGTGTGGAACATGTAATGTGTTGCTTCGGTAGTTGCTGCCTGGGACCTGCCTTGATGGGACACAATAAACAGTAATAATTTTCCATGATTGTACTACCTTTCACTTACTTATGCTAAGCAATGGGCTTGAACAGGCACACACACAAGTTCTACATGTCTGACCAGACACTGCCCGGGAAGTTACTTTATGCAGATCCGCAAGTGTGCAAACCACCAAAACAGCCCAACGACTCACAAACTTTTAAAATATCTGAGGTTACATTAGACACTTATGTGAATGAACTGACTGTCCTTAAACAATAAGTTAGGTCAGTGGAATATACTGAGCCCAAAACAGATTCAGATGTCCTCTCCATGTGGAACAATATTGCTGACCTCAATTTGTAACTATTGGTGACGAAGGTGAACTAGTGATAACAGAAAATAAAATCTCAGAATGCCTGGGAAGAAGATCATTAGTGATCTGGATGGCAGGAACAGGAGCAACAACTTGGGGATGTCTGATGTGCTATAAAAATGACATGGTTGCTTTACTCATATGCTTCCCAAAACAACCGGGTTACATTTTGATCCACTTCTGGGATTCCAAAGAGCCATTTGTAACAGAATAAGAGATCCTAGTTTCAAGCCAGGATGTAGAAAATCCTCTACTGTCTTCTATCTCACCAAAAAGCGCAACAAGTAGTGCTAACAGCTAAAAAGTAAAGGCCCCTTGCTATATTGTAGAACATAACATTAACACAGGACTTCTACTGAAACTATTGGAAAAAGGGAAAAGTTCCTATATACCAACCCTTTAACAAAAAAAAAATGTAACTTGTGATTTGGCTTTCTAGATCCGGCAACTATGCTGATAACAATGGGTGGCAAAACCATGGAGTTCAATGACCCAGATGCCTTGGAAAGATTCCTGGATACTTTGGACACCCAAGCAATGGAAATAAATCAACCAGAAAAAGCAATATCAATCACCATAATAAAGACTGAAATGACCATCATCATATTACAGAAAGAAGAAAGAGAAAAAAAAATCAAAGAGTCACACATAATTGTTCATCCATAAAGGCATGGTGAAAAGTGGAGGTAAGAATCCAGAGACACATCATTCTCCTCTCTCAACGTCTCATGATTATAAATACTATTAAGGGCACCTAAACTCAAGCAAATGAATATGAGACACTGGTGATTTCCTTCAACTTATTGATGAGTTCAACTTGTTCAATGTGAATATATTTGAAAATAATTTGTATGTACTGACTAGATTTATATCTGTGCTATATTGTGCTCATAAGCGCTATGTACAACATTCAGTATAATAATATGTCAAGTAAACACCGAAGGACTGCATTATCTCCCCACCTCACAGGATGGGTGGCTGCCTTAGTCAGGCAAGGATCCATCCGGATTGGTCAAGTGGCTGTCCAGGACTACAGCGTCATTACTTTAATTTGTTTATCATCTACTCCAATACTGCCTCAATAACTGGTCAAATAATCGTCGTCAACGGAATACTTTATTCAGCTCTGTCGAACCATAAAAGTCACATCAGAAAGAAAAAACATTACAATACACAAAATAATAAAAACCTTTAAAATCATTTAAACTAAATAAAAGTGCAATAATGACAAATACAATTCAGTATTTAAATCGGATCATTTGTGCACTTAAAATGTAATTCAGTACAGCGTAGATAACAGTTTTACTTCCAAGTGATGTACATATGCAAAGGCAGTTACGTGGTATCTGGACTCTAATGCTCGTAATACCGGGCAAAAAAACTGCCTTTCTTATGGGGTATACAATGTTCAAAATAGAATAAAGTGCAGTGTTTTGCTCTGCCGGTGCTTCGCAATGACGAAGAACGGGATGGAAAATAGCTGCCTATAGTTGGAATAGCAAACAAAAAAAATTATGGTTTTGAGGCGGAATCTGGTCCACAGGAACTTCTGTCTCTCATTTGCAATTATTTGCAAGTAAAATTAGGGGCATGCAGGTAATTGCCAGGGAGTACTTCCCAACCTATTGCGTCTGTCCTCCGATCTTGCTAATTGAATCTGTTGATAGAAGAGCTCATTTATTCTATTTGGGGAAATATTGAGTAAACTAGCCGAATTGGAGAAATATACTGGGGTACCCAGCCTGGCACAACTCATTTTAATATAATTAATCTATGGAATAGCTAAGCAGTTATCCAAATGTATGCAATCATTTAGGATTGTTCTGCACAGTTTGGCTTCTGGGTTTTTCCTGATTCTGAACCAAAGTAACAGAGGTTTGCAGCTTATCATAATCTTCTAGCTTATTCAGCCCAACCTCATTATGGCAGAAGGGTGCTGCAGTGAATTGTGGGACTGCCAGCAGCCTTGTTTAAACTTATTTTCCACAAATTGGAGGAATTTGCAGTTGAAATGACCACAGATACCGGCACCGAATCTGGCAGCAGACACACATTTGCTTTTAAAAATGCAGAGCAATGGGGTTGTAGCTTGGTGAGCCAATATGTCGGAGGCAGCCTAGTGAGGCTCCGGCCGCCCAAGCCGAAATCCACCGGAATCCTTTTGAATCTGGATCCCAGCGATTAATTTGTGCAGCGCTGGTCGAGGTGTTCGGATTGAGCCCCCTTATGAGCGGGGACAATGGCCTGGAGACTCGATCTTGTGACGAAAGACTGAAGCGTGGTCGTGTCCTGACCAGATCTGCGACTGATGCGTGGACTACAGCAGCGCTGACTCGCTGCGAGAGCCGCGACTGTAGCAAGAGGACGCAAGCCAGCAGGAAGACAATGCCCAGAGGTGATACGGTGATGCTGTGGGCGTTCGTGGGGGGGACGCGACCAAGCTGTGCTGGGGCTGCCTGTGACCCCAAGAGGCGGTGAGGCGCCCTGGGCGTGGTGGACAGCGCCAGGAGGCCCGGGCTGTGGTGCGGCGCCTTATGGGACTCCCTACGTATCTCGGGGAGATCCCCCCTCACACTTTGGAGGCCGAGGAGCTGGAGCAGCTACATTCTGTGGCAGGGCAGGGGAGACCAGGTCATGCCCCTCTGTCCCTATCACATCTTGAGAAAGGCCCGGGGACCATAAAGACCCCATTTGATGTGAGGATGCTTGCCCAGAAGACAGGGTCCCAGCGACCTTGAGTGACTGAGCAAATAAGGTGCGGCTGGAGGCAGTGGGCCCTCTGAACCTAACGGGCCAAGACCACGCCACCACGCAGAAGCTAAATGAGATGGGGGGGGGGTCATGGAGTACGTTAAAGAGAACGACTGGGTCACCTAATACCCACCTGGAGGTGACGGCTACACCCCTATTACATGGCCCCATCCTAGAGGGACGGCGGCCGCAGACCTCCAGGAGAGAGGACAAGCTGGGGCGGCTGATAGACTGGGGGTCCTGCGAGTCTGATTCCATTATGGGGTATAATTGGTTGGCCTCTTAGGGCTGCATAAGTGGTAAAGCTAGGATTGGTGTGGCTTGTGGTCCGGGGAGGCTGGATTCCATGAGGCCCGGTCTGTGGTGCTGCCCTGGGAGTATGCCGCCTAGGGGTAAACCTAGTGGGTGAGGGAACTCTAGAAAAGAGTTTTTCTTTCTGGAAAGAGTGTTTTTCACACATGTTCGGTGGAATCCGTGGTCTTCCTATGGTTAGGTTTCTAATTCAGGTATTCCGGTTGTTGTAGAACTGCATTCAGTAAGGAGGGTAAACATAACCTTAACCTCTACCTCCCCCCGGTTTTTGATTGCTGCCCTGGGAAGTATCTGGTGGGATGCCCCAGATGAACTATCCGATCTACATCGTTGGACCTACCACCCTGGCATAGAGGCCTGTGCTGGTGCGGGACCGCCACTGCTTGAGAGGAGAAGCTTTATGTAGAGTGTCTCCCCTTCTCCCCTGTGCCCTACCATCCAACATGGCCACAGATAAACAGGCAGCCCCCGGCCCCAAGCAGACTACTTTGGATCAATTTGCCACTACCCCAGGTGGCTCGGGGGAAGGCAACACCAGTGGTTCTGTCCCTGACAATGCAGGATTTCTGGCAGCTATCACCCAGGCACGAGATACCCTGGATGCAAATATTGGAGCTCTGGGACCCGAGGTCTCATGCCTACGCCAAGACCTCTGCAAGACAATGGACCATATTACTGAGGCAGAGACTCGTGTCTCCACCGTGGAAGATATGGTGGCCTCCCTGCAAAAGAAAGTGAACAAGCTCACAGTTGTAGCACAGGAGCTTGTGTTGGGTGTCGAGAAAGCCGAGGGCCGATCCTGATGCAAATCTTACATCAGAAGGATGAGAGGGCCCATCTATGGATCGTTTTCTTACAAACTGGCTGAGAGATCTCCTGCCGGGGCAACTCCTGGTCCTTCTGTTTTGTAGTGAAGAGAGCCCAATGGGCAATGATGAAGAAGCCCCCCTGGTGAGCGCCCAAGTCCGGTGATTGCAAAACTGTTAAATTGCACTGACCGGGACCGGGACACCATCTTACAGTTCGCAAGAATCACACCTCATGATGATCTTCCCAGACTACACTAGACAGGTGCAGCAGAAGCATCAATCATTTACAGCTTCTAAACACAGGCTCCGGGAACTAAACATATCCTATATGCTGCTTTACCCTGCTCAAATAAGCGTCACATACAATTCCAAATCATACGTCTTTGATACTCCTGAAGAAATCTTCTCCTCCGCAGACAAAACAATGCACCTCAAACCTCATGCCCCGCCACAGCTGGAATCAGACTCCTCACAAGGACCGCAGAGAAATAGACAGAAGAGGGGTAATTCAATAAGAAGATACAGGTCCAGATCCAACTGGCGCTCCCAATCCCAAAATGAGGTGTCATTATGAGTATTGGCTGAAATAGTTCCTGTGACTATTAAACACAAAGGAGGGGTGAGGGCTCCTAACTCTACCACCCCAAACCCCCACAGAAATTCAAGTGTACACACAAGAGGGGTAGTAGAGTACACACAAATAATGACCTCAACGAAACGTAGACATAGGGAAATTCAATCATTGGAAAAAGTTGCCCTCACTCACATGCCGAAGCATGTGACATTCTACCATCATTGGGCCTGCTTGCAATACGCCCTAGTGTAGCTACACTCAGGGCGAAGCATTGGGGAAGGGGAAAAAATAATAATAAATTCCACTCAACAAAACAAACCATATATCACTGACGACATGTAACATCGGATGGCTCATAAACTTTCGCTTCCACTCATCACATTCCCCCGTGTATGTCCATCACTCACACCAATCGTCTCAGTTTTCAAATAGATCACCCATTGTGCAACACATCCAGCATTGCCGTTTGCCTTACTTACCGAGTTCATTAAATTCATGAACCCGAATTGGTGCCCTGCGGGAGGTTCCCCCTTCGAACACAACCTGTATATACAGGGGAAGATGAGGGGAGGAAAGTACAAAAAAATGCACTTAGAGTCGTATTAGCGTTTGACTGACTTCCTAGTTGTGGCTCACGTGTAATCTAATCACACAAACCCCCCTCTCTCTCCCTCTCTCAGTACTCCTTACTGTTCCTTGGGTGGCGTCCTGCTCCCTTGCCCGCTTTCCGTGACACCGCGTAGTCAGTGTCTCAGGTAAAGTTGCGGCTTTAAATCTATTACGAGGGCGTTTCCCTGCTTGCTCTCACTCGCGTCCATGTGACTAATGTGACCTCTGACCCTGTCCGGCGATAGTAATTTCCTCATCTATTCGAAACCGTTGGGAGAATCAATTGGCTTGGGGCCACCCTAGGAACTGCTAAGCCCCTGAACCATTATGTTTAGCTGTTCTGGGAAGTTTGGGTATGTTCGGCGGAGATCTCCGGGATCCCCCCGTTGGGGCCCTGGATAGATACTCTTGTTGGTGGAAGTATGGGGGTGGGGAAAGTTCAGTCCTACCCAGTTAATTCTGTTGTAGTTACCGTGCAGGCACAGAGACCACATCATACCTCCGAAAACGCAACTGAGATGGCAAACCACACAGACGACAGATGACTCCACAGGCATCTATTCCTCAGCTGGGTGAACTAAACATAGTATCCTGGAATGTTAGAGGGCTGCTCAACTAAATCAAACAGGCATCATTCTCCGGCAGGCCAAACGCTGCGAGGCAGACATCCCTGTCTTGCAAGAGACTCACCTCCTGGATAACAAACCCACATACCTCACCAGATTTGGATACACTGCAGTATTCCGTTCAGGGTTCACGTAGGGCTCTAGGGGCATGGATATACTAGTGCATCATTGCGTCCCATTCATTGTATCCAAACAGTGGTTAGACCCCGGGAGCTGATATACTATAATCTCAGGCACATTTCATGGGGAATGGGTAACTATAGGCAGTACATATGCGCCTCCTCCCCTCAGGCACCCCTTCACGGATAAAATTTTACAGGTGTGGGTGAACTCCCAGAGGGTCTGACGGTGCTGGGGGGTGAGTCGAATGATGTTATGTCACCCCTGGATTGTCTACGTGAGTTGGACGGGATCCCCAAACAGGTAGAACCAAACTCCATCTCCTAGCTACTACACTGGGGTGGTCTGATGCATGGCATGCCAACCACCCCACCGACAGTGGCTATGCATTCTTATCTGTAGTACATGGCACTTTGTCACAACTAGACTATGTCTACCTTCCCCTCAAAAACATACACAGGGTGCCCCACATCTCTATCCTGCTCAGGGTATATCAGACCATTCGCCGATGTTACTTAAACTGAGCCTAAAATCTCGGAAACCCCCCTGCCGATGATATATATCGCCCTGGCACCTTCAAGATCCTAACTACTAGGAGGTCTTATGCCAGGCTATTTCTCTACCAATGCTGATTCAGCCCATCTAATGTTATTCTGTGGGAGGCTTTTAAACCCACAATCCCGGACGTTGACATTAGCTTTTGGGCAGGCGAAAAACGTAAACGTCTAGCCCAAATACTGGAACTAGTAGACCAGCAGAGGTCCCTTGAAGCACAACTGGCTGCAGGTGCCAGCCCAGGAGTTCAGCGTAATCATCTCTGACTACAGCAACAAATACACCAACACCTCGTTAATGAGGCACGCAAGATTTGGCTGGCTACGCAGCACAGCATCTATCAATGAGGGGGACAAGTCTAGTAAGATGCTTCATTGGCTGTATCAGGTAGCGATGTAACCTCCCCCGTTCCAGCACTTTGGGATGCAGACAGAGTGCTGTGCATGTCACCAGAGACGGTAGCCCAAGTATTCGCAGCTTTTTATGCTTTCCTGTATAAACAGAAAGAGCCCATATCAAGCGTCCTCATAGAGAAGGTCCTATCAGATATACCCCCGGAAAAGTCTCATACCACCTTTGAGACCAACTAGATGCCCCAATAACACGTTGATGAACTTAGGGTGTACTATTTAACACTCATCCCGGCAAAGCACCCTGCTCCAATGGCTTCCCCAGTGATTTTCTGCAGCCACACATGACAACAGTGGGTCAATATCTGCTGGATGCACTCCATGAGGCCCTCGAACAACACTTCTTACTATCGGATTGACGCCATGCTGATATAATCGTGTTCCTTAAACCTGGCAGCCCCCAAAAGACCCTTCCTCATATTGCCCTATCTCCCTCCTGAATTTCGAACTCAAACTCCTGGGCAAAGTTCTTGCAGACCACCTCCGCTCATGCATCAAGGACCTTATCCACTCCAACCAGTCCGGCTTCATGCCTCAAAGGTCTGCCCGATACAATATGAAGCGGGTCCACAACACACTCGCAAAGGTCCCAGAATTAGGCCGACCCACGGCCATCCTCCTGGCCAATATAGACAAGGCGTTTGATTCCCTAAGCTGGACCTACCTCTTCCATCTCCTTCGAGCCATCAACTTTGGGCTGCGCTTTCTGGTGTGTGCCCAGTTATTATATACAGGCCTTTCAGCCTCGGTGCGGGTGGTGGGACACAGGTTGGAATCCTTTTCCATTTGTTGTGGTAGGAGGCTGAGCTGTTCCCTGTCTCCGCTGCTATTTGCCTTGGCCATAGAGACCTTGGCAGCCTTAGTATGGCAGGACCCATTGATCCAGGAGTTTGAATGGTCGTGGGAGCAATCCGATAGAATCGCATTGTATGCAGATGATGTGCTGTTTTTCATGACTGATCCTTGGTCCTCTGGGCCTAGAAATTCTTCAGATTCTTCAGGTGTTCTGGGAGACTTCTGGCCTGGAAGCCAACCCTGCAAAGTCGGTGCTCTTTCCTGTATGTGGGGACCAGAGGCACGGAACCTGGGTGGTACAGTTGTCTCACGTGACTGAAGGCCATGTTAATGTTAATGTTAATGTTATGGTGATTTGTATAGCGCACGGCTGCCTCAGCCAAGGGGCGTCCCGGCGCTGTGAACAAATAGTTTACAGAAAGAGAGAGGCGCAAAAATGGAACAGTTAATGAAGAGATGAGTTATAAAATGGAAAAGTTATTGAAAGAGATGGGTTTTGACAGCCTTTCTGAAGGCTAAGAGATCCTGTATCCCACGGATAGCTTCAGGCAGGCTATTCCATAACTTGGCCGCCAGAAAGCTAAAGGAACGGCCGCCCATTCTGGCCAGTCTGGTGCGGGGAATGATCGCAAGATGCTGCCCCTCTGAACGGAGCGATCTTCTAGGGATGTATTCTGACAAAAGCGGGCAAAGCATTGGGGGAGAGGAGGTTTTAAGAATTTTAAAAGCTAGGCACAGTGCCTTAAACTGGACCCTTTTGCCCACCGGGAGCCAGTGCAATTTTTTCAAGGCTCCAGATACCGAAGAATAGCGCGGGAGACCTACCAGAGCCCTGGCTGCCGCATTCTGAACTCTCTGCAATCTAGTGATTTCAGCTAGATTTGCCCCCAATAAAAGAGAGCTGGCATAGTCCAGTCTGGAAAGGATGGTCGCCTGGACAATTAATTGGCGGGTGCGGCAGTCAAAGAACTTCAGAATGGGCCTGATGTTACGCAAAATGCCAAAGCACGTGGCAGCTACTTTTTTAGTGTGGTGAGTGAACTTTAAAGCACCGTCCACCCAGACTCCCAAATTTTTAACGCATTCCTTCGGCAAAGGGGGTGGGCCTAAGACATCAGGCCACCAGTTGTCACCCCAGGTCGAAGTGTTTTTACCCAGGAGCAATATCTCCGTTTTCCCGGCGTTTAATTGAAGGAAATTCGCCGTCATCCAGTCGGTGATGTCAGTAAGTGTCTGTTTAAAGTGATGAGCCTCCAGACCACTGTTGTCATTAAGTGACACCACCAACTGGGTATCATCTGCATAGGATACAAGTGCCAGACCGTTTCTTTTAGCCACCTCCGCCAAAGGGCGGACATATACATTGAACAGGGTGGGGCTCAGGGAAGAGCCTTGCGGCACTCCCTGTCCAATGCTATGTTCCTCAGAGATGTAGGGGGGGGTAGAGACTCTGAAAGACCTGTTGGCGAGGAAGTCTCTAAACCATCCCAGAGCTGTCCCTGTAATACCAACTTCCTCCAATCTCGTCAAGAGGACCTCGTGCGACACCGTATCGAAGGCAGCACTAAGGTCCAGCAGGACCAGTGCTGCCGTACCGCCGGTGTCGAGAATGGTACGGAGATCCTCTGAAACACTGAGCAAGGCGGTCTCGGTGCTATGACCCGCTCTAAACCCGTGTTGGGAGTCATCCAAGATGTTATTGGTGAGGAGGAAGTCAGATAGAATGTTGTTGACATGTGCCTCGATGATTTTGGCAGGCCAGGGAAGCAAGGAGATGGGTCTGAAGTTCTCGGGAAGCGAGGGATCTAAAGTGGTTTTTTTTAGAATGGGAGAAACCCAAGCCTGCTTCCATTTGGAGGGAACTTTAGCGGTCGAAAGGGACATATTGATGATGTCTCGGATGTGTTCGATGATAAATTTGTGGGCTTCACAAAAGGTATCCGGTTTTAGGGGATCGGCCGGGGAGCCAGATTTAATCTTTTTGCAGATTTTGAGGAAACTCTCTCGCTCGAGCGTAGGTAGAGAGGAGAGCGAGGGCCTGGTAGGGTCAAAGCTAGCCAATGTCTGCGGATATTTAGGAAAGGTGTCATAAATTTTCTTGATTTTATTAGTGAAGAAATTAGCCATATTATTACAAAGGTCAGGAGAAATGATAGTGGTGTTAACGGTTTTTTTTGCAGTAAGGTCTTTCAGGATTTTAAATACAGCTTTCGAGGTGTTAGAGCTGTTACTGATTTCATTGGCATAATATGCCGCCCTAGTTCTGCAAACCTTACGATGGTAGGTTTTTTGGAGCAGGACATAATCCTGTTTGAGGTTAATATCGTAGTTTTTTCTCCAGCACCTCTCTGCC